>NC_045635.1:81849891-83177775 GCF_009829155.1 Mustela erminea | reverse complement strand
TGAGAAAAAGAGAAATCCTGAATAACTGTTAGCTTATTCTAAACCTGACTGTGATCTCTGAAAAAAATTCTTTTTTTAAATATGAACATTGGATTAAATAATTCCAAAAGGTTATAAACTGAAGAATACCTACTGAATATTAGTTCAACCCACCAGAGCCATTCCTTCAGGTATGTATGACCACCATGACCTAAAGAAAGGCTGAAAAATTCTTAACTATCAATTCTAGAACACTGTAATATAATAAAGTAATACTGCAACTGTTTTTATTTTTCCTCAGGTGAAAAGACAATTGAAAAATGTAACCGTTCTTCATGAGAATTAGTAAGGAGCTTTGATGTTTTCCTATCACATTCACGAAACTTCTTTTATTCCATTTATGAAACAAGATATTTACCTCTTTTTGAAAAGCTTGATTTTCTTCTGATTATAAAATTAACGTGCATGTTAACCACAAAGAAACAGGAAAATACAGACAAGTAAAAGGAAGAAAATGTGCTAATGGAAAGAAAGCAAGAGGGAGAGAAGAAAAGCTAAATAACATTTTTATTTTTATTTTTGATTATTTTTTAAAAGTTCATTTATTTTTAAGTAATCTCTACACCCAGCCTGGGACTTGAACTCACAACCCCAAGATCAAGAGTTGCATGATCTTCTGACTGAGCCAGCCAGGTGCCCCGAAATAATATTTTTTTTTAAATGTAGAGATTGCTCTAATAGAAGTGCAGCTGGTCATTTTAATAAGTCCTATCTTCTTTCAGACAGAGCTTCCTACAATGAAAATGCTGGGGCTGAAAACCAACACTAAGCCAGTATAGAAGTCAGAGTGGCCAGACATTGCTTCCTTTCAGTAATTATTCTTTGGTGGTATAAAATACTGGGATGGGCAATTTGTCCAGATACAAAAAATTCCTGTGTTTGAGTGACATCAGCAAAAATGACAGAGTAGGAAACGCCAAAATCCTTCTGTTCACAAACGCAGGAAACAAACTGGCAAACACTCTCAAAATTAGCTTTATAAGAACTCTGGAAGATAATAACAAATTTACAGCAACTATGCTTGTTGAGTGACATCACCAAAAATTGCAAACTAGGGAATTCCAGGGTTCCATCTCTCCACAAAACAACTAATTAGATGATAAAAACTGTCACCTTTTGCAGAACTCTGGAATCCGGTGAAAACCTTAAAAAAAGCAGAGAAAGCTTACTTGAAAAGAAGTGGTTATGTTAAAATAAAAGAGTGCAGTGGTGTTTCTGATCACCTGCCTAGCAACTTCCCACTCCCCAGGTCCCCAGCAGCCAAGAAGATGACATCCTGCATGTACTTCTGGCAGAAGTTGATACCACCAGAGGGAGCAATATAGGCTTTATTCCCAAAGGTTGTGACTGGGTGTTTCTTTCTTTCTTTTTTTTTTTTTCCCAAAGATTTTATTTATTTATTTGACAGACAGAGATCACAAGTAGGCAGAGAGGCAGGCAGAGAGAGAGGAGGAAGCAGGCTCCCCACTGAGCTGAGAGCCCGATGTGGGGCTCGATCCCAGAACCCTGGGATCATGACCTGAGCCAAAGGCAGATGCTTTAACCCACTGAGCCACCCAGGCGCCCCATGACTGGGTGTTTCAACCAGACTAGTGGCTCCCTCAATGGCTGGTGTAAGGGTTTGCCTTTATTTCACCTGACTTAGAACATTCCCAGGGCTTCCTGGGTAGCTTTTGCTAAAAGCGCTTAAAGGCAGAAGTATTGTCTGGAGCAGCCTGGGAAAGGGATAATAATCAAGACAACTGGGGCACCTGGGCGGCTCAGTCACTAAGGGTATGACTTCGGCCCAGGTCATGATCCCAGGGTCCTGGAATCAAGTGCCATATCAGGCTCCCTGCTCGGCGGGAAGCCTTGCTTCTCCCTCTCCTACTACTCCCTGCTTGTATTCCCTCTCTCGCTGTGTATCTCTCTGTCAAAGAAATGAATAAAATCTTTTAAAAAAATAATCAGGACAGGGGTGCCTGGGTGGCTCAGCAGGTTAGGTCTTTGCCTTCGGCTCAGGTCATGATCCCAGGGTCCTGGGATCTAGCCCCACATCGGGCTCTGCTCAGCGGGGAGCCTGCCTCCTCCTCTCTCTCTGCCTGCCTCTCTGCCTACTTGTGATCTCTCTGTCAAATAAATGGATATAATCTTTAAAAAAAATAATCAGGACTACCAATAGATAGGCTGAAAAGCCTGAGATAGAAAAGGCTATGAAAGGAAGTATGTGGGAGAATAAAGAGTTTTTAACATCTCTCGTGTTGGGAAATTGAGAAGCCACATGCATGCCCAGAGCTGCACACATGCTCAGAAAAGGCCTGAGAAGTCCTAAGCTTTCACTTCTGGCTGATCTTCAGGATTTGTGTGAGAAGAACTGAAGACTAACATAGAATTGTAAATGAATTTGGCTAAGCATTGAGAGTCCCCCAACATACAGCCAGTCTGCAAAATTTGGGAGAGTATTTTTTCCTTTCTCTTTTTCCTCTTCTGTTTTTCTTTTCTTGACTCCAGACATTTAAGGAAATTCTATCAAAACACTGATAAAACACATGATAAAAACTGTCACCTTTTGCAGAACTCTGGAATCCGGTGAAAACCTTAAAAAAAGCAGAGAAATTGAATACAAGCTAATTGAATTGTAAGCTAATTGAATACAAGCTTCATTGGCCATATTCTAGAACAGAGAATTTACAAAAATAAATTAGACTATTAAACAAACAAACAACAACCACCTACACCAAGAAGCAAAAAAAGACCTTAGGGAGTGGGGAGAATAATATTTCAAGGGCTGCCATATAATAATATTTAGAACATCCAGTTTTCAACAAAACTTGCAAGGCATGCGAAGAAAACAGAAAGTATGACCCATTCACAGGTAAAAACAAATTAATAGAAACTTCCTGAAGAATCTCCCTGAAGAAATATTGGATTTACTAGACAAAGACTTTAGATCAATGGTCTTAAATATGTCTAAAGAGCTAAAGGAAGCCAAGAGCAAAGAATTATAGGAAACTAGTAGAACAATGTCAAATGGAATTGAGATTATCAATAAAGAGATAGAAATTATAAAAAGAACCCAAAAAATTCTGGAGTTGAAAAGTACAATAAGTGAAATGAAAAATTTCCTAGAAAATACAAACCAAAACCAAAATGAGAGACCACCTCACACCTCTTAGAATGGCTAAAATTAACAAGTCAGGAAGTGACAGATGTTGGCAAAGGTATGGAGAAAGGGAAACCCTCTTACACTGTTGGTGGAAATGAAAGCTGGTACAGCCACTCTGGAAAACAGTACAGAGGTTCCTAAAAAAGTTGAAAGTAGAGCTACCCTATGACCCAGCAATTGCACTACTGGGCATTTACCCCAAAGATTCAAATGTAGTGATCCAAAGGGCCACCTTCACCCCAGTGCTTGTAGCTACAATGTCCAAATAGCCAAACTATAGGAAGAGCCTAGATGTCCACTGACAGATGAATAGATAAAGAAGATGTGGTATATATATATATATATATATATATATATATATATATATATTAATTAACATATATAATTTGCCTCAGGGGTACAGGTCTGTGAATCATCAGTCTTACAAAATTCACAGCACTCACCATAGTACATCGCTTCCCCAATATCCATAACCCAGCCACCCTATCCCTCCCCCCCACCCCCCAGCAACCCTCAGTTTCACACAATGGAATATTGTGCAGCCATCACAAAGATGAAATCTTGCCATTTACAAGGGCATGGATAGAACTGGAAAGTATTATGCTAAGTGAAATAAATCAGAGAAAGACAATTATCATATACTCTCACTCATATGTGGAATTAAAGAAACAAAACAGAGGATCACAAGAGAAGAGAGGAAAAAATAAAATAAGACAAAATCAGGGAGACAAAGGGACCATAAGGGACTCTTAATCATAAGAAACAAACTGAGGGGGAGCCTGGGTGGCTCAGTGGGTTAAAGCCTCTGCCTTCAGCTCAGGTCATGATCCCAGGGTCTTGGGATCAAGCCCCGCATCGGGCTCTCTGCTTGGCATGGAGCCTGCCTCCCCCGTTCTCTGTGCCTGCCTTCTGCCTACTTGTGATTTCTGTCTGTCAAATAAATAAATAAAATCTTAAAAAAAAAAAGAAACAAATTGAGGGTTGCTGGAGGAGAAGGGGGTGGGGAGATGGGGTACCTGGGTGATGGGCATTAAGGAGGGCATGTGATGTAATGTGCACTGGGTATTATATAAGACTGATGAATCACTGACCTCTACCTCTGAAACCAATAATACATTATATGTTAATTAATTAAATTTAAATTAAAAAATAAAACTTTAAATTTAAAAAAATTAATAAAAAAGAAAAAAGAAAGTTTGAGCAAGATTTAGGAAAGAAGAAAGAGTCGGTGAAATTGGAGATAGATCAATCCAGATTATCCACGCTCAGGAGAAGGAAGAAAAAGAATGAAGAAAAATTAATAGGGCCTAAGAAACTGGTGTGACACTATCAAACATATCATCATATACATAATGAAATTTCTAGAGGGAGAGAGGAGAGAAAGGGGGGGAATAAAGAATATTTGAAGAAATTATAGCTGATAACTTCCCAGATTTGATGAAGTACATGAATCTACAGGCCAAGAAGCAATGGGTCACATATTCAAAGTGCTGGAAAAGAATTCTGTATCTATCAAACTACACTTCAGAAATTAAGTGGAAATTAAGACATTCCTAGATAAATAAAAAACCGACTTGTTACTAGTAGACCTGCCCTACAAGAAATGCTACAGAGTCCTTCAGGATGAAATGAAGGAACATTAGACAGTAACTCAAAGCCATATGATCAAATAATGAACAAAGCAAAGGTAGGTACAGAAGGAAATGCAAAAGCCAGTATTATCATATTTTGGTTTGTAACTCCTCTTTTCATCTTGAACAGTGTTTAAAAGACACATAATAATTGTAACTTTATGTTTTTGAGCACACTATATATAAAAGTATAATTTGTGACATTAAGAACATAAAGGGTAGGACAGAGCAATAAATAGAAATAGAATTCTTTATGCAATTGAAGTCAAGTCAGTATCAATTAAAATTAGATTTTTATAACGTTAGGATGTTATATGTATTCCCCAAGGTAAGCACTAAGAAAATATCTATAGAATATAGGGGTGCCTGGATGGCTCAGTGGGTTAAAGCCTCTACCTTTGGCTCGGGTCATGATTCCAGGGTCCTGGGATCGAGTCCCGCAGAGTCCTGCATCGGGCTCTCTGCTCAGCAGGGAGCCGGCTTCCCTTCCTCTCTCTGCCTGCCTCTGTGCCTACTTGTGATCTCTGCCTGTCAAATAAATAAATAAATAAAAATCTTTTAAAAATTCTTTAAAAAAAAGAAAAGAAAATATCTATAGAATATATGCACAAAAGGAAATGAGAATGGAACCAAAAAGAGTTACTACAAAAAATGAAGTAAACACAAAAGAAAATCAGGGACAAAAAAACCTTTAAGCTATGTAGAAAACAAGTAGCAAAATGTCAGAAGTCCTTCCTTATTAGAAGTTACTTTAAATGCAAATGGATTAAATTATTCAGTCAAAAAGGCAGAAAGATTGGAAGAATAAATAACTATTGGACCAAAGCAGAAATCACAAGGAAAATTAGAAAATAACTTGAGACAAATGAAAATGAAAACACAACATAATAAAACTTAAGGGATGTAGCAGAAGCAGTGCTAAGAGGTAAAGTTTCAGCTAAAAACACTTACATTAAGAAACATTTTAGGGGCGCCTGAATGGCTCAATGGGTTAAAGCCTCTGCCTTCAGCTCAGGCCATGATCCCAGGGTCCTGGGATCAAGCCCCGCATTGGGCTCTCTGCTCAGCGGGAAGCCTGTTTCCTCCTCTCTCTCTGCCTGCCTCTTTGCCTACTTGTGATTTCTCTGTCAAATAAATAAATAAAATCTTAAAAAAAAAAAAAGACCTTAAGTCCCCTTTAAAAAAAAAAAAGAAAGAAACATTTTAGGGGCTCTGGCATGGCTCAGTGGGTTAAAGCCTCTGCCTTTGGCTCAGGTCATGATCCTGGGGTCCTGGGATCTAGCCCTGCATTGGGCTTTCTTCTCAGCAGGGAGCCTGCTTCCCGCACCACGCCTCCCGCCTCTCTGCCTACTTGTGATCTCTGTCTGTCAAATAATAAATAAAAATCTTAAAAAAAAGAAACACTTTTAAAGATTTTATTTATTTATTTGACAGAGAGAGAGATCACAAGCAGGCAGAGAGGCAGGCAGAGAGAGAGAGAGGAGGGGAAGCAGACTCCCTGCTGAGCATAGAGCCCAATGCAGGGCTTGATCCCAGGACCCTGGGATCATGACCTGAGCTGAAGGCAGAGGCTTAACCCACTGAGCCACCCAGGCACCCCCAAAAAAGAAACATTTTAAATCAACAACCTTACTTTACACTTTAAGGAATAAGAAAAAGAAGAACAAACTGAACCTAAAGCTAAGAGAAGGAAGGAAATAATAAAGATTAGAACAGAGATAAATAAAATAGAGAATAGAAATAGAGAAAATCAATGAAACCAAAGGTAGATTCTTTGAAAATAACAACAAAATTGAAAAATCTTTAGGTAGACTAAGACAAAAAAAGAGAAGACTTAAATTAATAACATCAGAAAGAAGCTGGGGACATTACTGTCGATTTTACAGAAATAAAAATGATTATAAGAGAATGCTATTGACAATTGTATATCAGCAAGTAGGACAGCCTAGATGAAATGGAAAATTTTCCTAGAAACACACAGCTGCTGAAACTGAATTATAAAGAAATAGAAAATTTCAACAGAATTATTACCAATAAGGAGATTAAGTCAGTATCAAAAACCTCCCAACAAGAAAAACTCAGAATCAGACGGCCTCACTGATTATTTCTACCAAACATTAAACATATTAATTCCTACATTTCTCAACCTATTCCAAAATATATGAGGAGAAAATACTTTCCAACTCATTGTATGAGTAAGTGAAAGAATCCAGATACAAAAGGACAAATATTATATGATTCTACTTATATGAAGTATCTAGAATAGGCAAACTCATAAAAACAGAAAGTGGAGCAGAAGTTACCAGGGGCTGCAGGGTGCAGACAATGGGGGAATAACTGTACATCTAATTGTGTAGGGGAAATCTTTGTGAACATCCACACAGTCAAGGGACCTGGGATTAAATTACATATTGGCTCCACCATTTACTGCATGTGTGACATGGGTCAAGTTAATTAACCTTTCCAAATCTCAGTTTACTTATCTGGGGAAAAAAAACCCTCAGAATCATAGTCACACCAAACTTACAGAGCAATTGTGAAGGTTAAATGAAATAATACATACAAAGTGCTTAGTAAAGAGTTTAGCATCTAATGAGTGCTCAGTGAATGTTAGCTATTATTAACCTTAGAATGGTTTGGACATGTAAATCAGTACATTTCTGTTGAAGGAATACATGCAACTGCATATTTGCTACAATGATGAAACTGATCAAAGTCATAGTTGGGGGAAAAGATGGGGTCCAGGAGAACTGATTAGAAAGACAGCAACATGACAGAACAGAGCCTGGAAATATATTCTATATGTATTCGACAATATGATAATACGTGTATGACAGATTTTTATCTGTACATCATGCTACTTCTTGGATCAGCTCTCTTCCAGCAAGAGAAACCACAATTTTCATGCTCTTTTCCTTCTTGCACATTTCATCCCCTTCTTCCTTAAGGAAAATTTACATATATGTATGCATGTATCTTAAGGGTAATTTTTGCTTCCTTCCACGAAACTCTTATCATATTTTAAGAATCTAATAAATATTTAAAATCAAGTCTGGCATGTGAAATTTTCAACTAACATTTGTTGGATGATTGAATTTATACGTGAGGAGTTACTATGTTCCCTTCCTCTATCTAAAGGGATGTTCCCCATAACAATACTGTCAGAGTATTTTTATTTATCTATTATTTATATCTGACTCTCTTTTAATATTTTTAAAGTGATCTCTATACCCATGTGCAGCCTGAACTCAGGACTCCCAGGGTTCTGGGATCGAGCCCCACATCAGGCTCTCTGCTCGACGGAGAGCCTGCTTCCTCCTCTCTCTCTCTGCCTATCTCCTCTGCTTACTTGTAATCTGTCTGTCAAATAAATAAATAAAAATCTTAAAAAAAAAAAGAGTCACACACTCTACTGACAGAGCCAGCCAGGCACCTCTCTGATTCTCTCTCTCTTTTAAAAACATTTTATTTATTTATTTGACAGAGAAAGAGAGTACAACCAGGGGGAGCTTGTGGCAGAGCAAAAGGCAGAGGGAGAGGGAGAAGCACGCTCCCCATGGAGAGGGGAGCCCTACATGGGACTATCTATCCCAGGCCCCCGGAATCATGGCCTCAGCCCAAGGCAGCCACTTAACTGACTGAGTCACCCAGGTGCCCCTCTGATTCTTTTTAAAAAAGTTTTGAGGGGTGCCTGGCTGGCTCAGTCAGTCTACCTCTGCCAAGGTAGACTCTTGATATCAGGATCTTGAGTTTGAACCCCAAACTCAAGTGTAGAGATTGCTTTAAAAAAATAATAATACGGGGTGCCTGGGTGGCTCAGTGGGTTAAGCCTCTGCCTTCAGCTCAGGTCATAGTCTCAGGGTCCTGGGATAGAGTCCTGCATTGGGCTCTCTGCTGGGCAGGGAGCCTGCTTCCTCCTCTCTCTCTCTCTCTCTCTGTCTGTCTGTCTGCCTCTCTGCCTACTTGTGATCTCTCTCTGTCAAATAAATAAAATCCTTTTTAAAAAAATAATAAAAGTTTTTAGCAGCTTTCAGTGTTACTGCACAAGGTAAAAATAATTAGGGGATTCATAGAGAATATGGTTATTTAAGATAACAGAAAGATCGGCATATGCCAATAAAGTTCATAGTTGTTGGAGGTTAAGTTTGTAAAATTGGTTCTGAGTTTTCTAGCAGCTATCACAAGGAAAGTTAATGACATAATTCACATTAGCTATATGGTTCAAAACAGTTACTCGGCTATTTTAGTTACCAAAAAAGGAATTTTTCCTTTGAATTATTATTTTTTTAGATTTTATTTATTTACTTGAAGGGGGGAGGGGTGACAGAGAGTGCGCACAAGCAGGGAAAGCAGCAGGCAAATGGAGAAGCTGACTCCATACTGGGCAGGAGCCCTAGGTGGCGCTGGATTACAGGACGCCAGGATCATGACCTGAGGTAACTGTCTACCCTGTTGAACCACCCAGGCGTCCCCTTCCTTTGACCTATTAAAGAACTATTTTGTGATATAAATGCCTTCAAGAATATACTACACTACATGAAAAATGAGTTTCATAGGTCTATTTTGTATTTCAACCCTCGATATAAAGATCAATATATGGAGGGATTCCAAAAGGGACCAAAACAATTTTGTCTAGGTCTGAAACTCTGATAATTTGCCTTCACTGAGTGAAAATCTTACCCAGAAGAAATGACTGTACAATAATCAGTCCTCCGAAAATGTTTATCCGGTTAAGTTTAGATATGTATTAGGAAGTAGAGATTTCATCACTATCATCTTTAACAGGCATCAGCAATGTCTCTTTATATTATCCCTATGTCTTTAAGGAGGATACCTTTGACATCATGTTATGAAAGTTCTGGAACCTTCAAGGTCACATGACTAAAAAGGAAGCCATTTTACAACCTCAAGGAGTAGACCATGGAGCACCCTGAGGGACAGCCTCCAGATCTGTTAGAAAATGATTCAACACCAACAGTTTCAACATCGGAAGCAACCGGCTCAAAAGATCCCCAAATTTCTGTCGACAACGAGGATGAAACCGTTGGCTACCCGGGCGCCGAAAATGACAGCTACCAAGTCACCCAAACTGCTGCCGACCATGTCACCAAAGCTGATGCCGATAGCGGCACCCAGGCTGGCGCCACAGCGCCTCAGGAAAACTTACCAGAAGGCAAAGGTAAGTGGCCTAATTTTTTTTTTTTCCCCTCACAGGTTAAGGTTATTTTGGGGGAGAAAACTGCTAGAAGTTTATTTGAACGGAGACTCCCTTTAGGATAAATAAGCTGTGTTGCTTGTATCCCAGTCTGAAAGAGGTACAAAGGTGACTCTCTTGAGGAGAAGAGAACAGCTAATTATGTTAGAGTAGTTTGGGCGCGGATTCTAGTTATTTAACGGTTTTGCACGGCGACGTTTATTTGTCACCAGGCGAGGTCGTCTCACCGAGGAACAAACTGGTCCAACCTAAGGGCTTTGAGGAGCAACCGAATGAACCGCCCCCTTTACAAATATCACAGTGTACTGCTAAGACTGCCCCGGCCGCCCCGAAGGTCGCCCCCTCGTAAAATGAATTTGTTTGGAAGCTTTGCTCAGCAAGGTCCCCGCCACGCTCAGCGCCTTTCAAGCCTCCTTGCCCAGGCACGCGCGTGAACTGGAGGCCACCCGCGGGTTCAGTCGGCCCTGGCCAGGAGGCGTGGCTAGGCTGGGAAGGGCGGTGCGCGCGTCTCCTACCTGTCGCCACGCGGCCGGTCCGCAGCCCGCCTCCATGCCCGCTGCCCGTGAGCCCACTAATGCCCTCGCCGGAACCCGCCCCCAACCCCACCCAGAGAATAGAGGCTGGCTCCCCCCGCGCTGCCTTTCCCGTCCTGGCGCGAGTCGGCGGAGCACCGGGTGAGTCGCGGCCGTCAGAGGGTTCCCGCGCAAGGTCAGCGCCTAGCTCCCACGCGCCGCCCTTCCCTCCCCAACCCGCCTGGACCGCGAAGCGCGAAGGCTGGGGACCCTGGGCCCCGCGGGAGGTTTTCCAGGGAACTTGGATCAGAACCTAGGATCTGGACTCTTCCTTGGAAGCGGAGTGCCCCTGAGATAAGGATGGAGTGGTCATTGGTTTCAAACTGCTGCCAGAGGCTGTGAACTTGAGAAAATACCCATTGAGGCTTGTGCTGATTTGTGCTGCCTGGAGCATGCTGTTAGGCACACTCCAGTTAGCTGTAATTCTAATTCCAATTCTGATTGCGCTGTAACGAGATGGAGCTGGGAGTGAATGGTGGAGAGCGCTGCTGTTAGTTTAATTACTTATCAGAGTGCTAGTCTGAAAAAAAAAATGGATGCCTTTTCTTAAATACGATACACCCGGTTCCTTGCGTAAATGAAGGTAAAAGGTAACAAATTTTACAACTAATTAAAAGTCATTTCAGCTAGGGTTGTCCACCTTCTCTGAAATAGTTTTGGCTTTTTTGTTTTTTGTTTTTTTTTTTAAGATTTGTGTATTCGACAGAGAGAGACACAGTGAGAGAGGGAACACAAGCAGGGGGACTAGGAGAGGATGAAACAGGCTTTTAGCGGAGCTGGGAGCCCAGCATGGGGCTCGATCCTAGGATTCTGGGATCATGGCCCAAGCTAAAGGCAGGCGCCTAACGACTGAGCCACCCAGGCGCCCCTGAAATGGTTTTGATTCTTACATTCTTTATTTCTTAAGAGAGGATTTGCTGAAAGGCATTGAAATGAACAAAATGCCCTAGTCTTAGTTCTGAGAAATGCAAAAGTTACTTTTGATCTGATAAAATCTTGCTTAGCAGCTAGTTCTTCAAATAATCTGTATTTCTTTTTTTTTATTTTTTTAAATTTTTATTTATTTATTTGACAGAGAGAGATCACAAGTAGGCAGAGAGGCAGGCAGAGAGAGAGGAGGAAGCAGGCTCCCCACTGAGCAGAGAGCTCGATGCGGGGCTCGATCCCAGGACTCTGGGATCATGACATGAGCCTAAGGCAGAGGCTTAACCCACTGAGCCACTCAGGCGCCCCCAAATAATCTGTATTTCTGCCCCCAACCTGGTATTTGCTACTTTTCATTCTGTTAGGCAGTGTGCCCAGCTCCAAGAATTTTATTTAATTTATTTTAATTAATTTTTTCCATATGTTCACATTCAGTTTCTGTATCTGTGTGTATACACACACACACACATACATATATATGTATGTGTGTGTGTGTGTGTGTGTATATATATATATATATATATATATATATATATCTTTATATAAGTAGGAAAAGAAGAATTGACTATGGCAAATAATCTCTCTCTCATTTTGGGTGTCTCCTTTTCCACTGCTGACATCTCTTGCTTTCTATGCCTTTCTGGTAGTTTCTGAAGTCAGTTTCTGAAGGACTGGTTAATGATTTCACCATAATATGGTCTTAGGCTCACTTGCATGTGTTTTAAAAAATGGTTCCAATGCTTTTAAGTGAGATTCAAATGGTTTACAGAGTATTAGGAGCTGCACTTAACTGGAGATTTTACTCTTAAGGTGTAAGATTTTATAACTTGGTGTATAGGTTAATGTCCTTAGAGCATAGGAAGACCTTGTCAGGTTTCACATATGTATATTGCTTTCTTTCCACCTTTTGAGAAAAATTTCCTTAGAAGTCCTTAGAGCCCTAAAACCCAGCATGAAAGCCACTTACAGCTATATCCCAAATAGATGGAAAGTTAAATTAAAAATAAAGATGAATGGTGATGAGATTATTTACTTTACAGGAGGTTTTTTGTTTTTTTGTTGTTGTTGTTTTTTTGTTGTTTTTTAAATAAAGGGTTCCATTTTAGGATTCCTTTAAATTACTTTTAGGGGTATTTCAAGTAAGTGGTGGTTGTGAGGATTAAATGAAATAATAGACCTAATACAGTGAAGTACCTGGCATATAGAATGTACATAGTAAATGTTACTAATGAATTGGTTAATTGGGTTTTCTGATCTTTCATATTAGCCTCAAGAAAGTGTCTATTCCATGGACTTAAGTGTACTCATATAGATGGCCTAGCCATAAGTACTGGACTCCTAACTTTTTTCCAAGATAGCTCAGAGCTGTTGATGCTGACTTTAGAGTTGTAAAAGCTATCTGTTCTCCCATGGGCTTAATTTCTACCAATCCGTTAAAGTGAATGAAATGTTAAAAATTATGCCATTCATCATAGAACATTTCCGCCCATGGTTTTGGTTGATTTTGGCCTTTGGTTGGCCCTCTTCCCTGTGGAGACATGTAATTTGCTTCAGTAGCCCCCACTGAGTTGATGAATTGTGGTCTTTTACCTAACAGTCTAAGGATATCATTAAGAAGACAAAATCATGTTTCATAACAACTGTTACTTCATTTCTTATCATGTAATTTGGGCTTTCCTTGGAAAGTCTGCATATATTGAGGGGGAGATGAGGTGCCTTTTAGAAATAATCAAGTTATGTCAAGTAAGATACTTCAGAGCTGTGCACACATCATTCCAGTGAGGGTTATGGGCAAGATCTTGTATAATGTAACCAGTGCTACCAGAAGTGGTCAGCAGAGCGAGCAAGACGAGTTTTTGGTCACTTTCTGTCGATTTTGTTTTTGCTTTCATGAACTCAAAAACAAAGAGATGAGTAAAAGCCAGGATGAACCTCCTCACGAACTTGAGAACCAGTTTATATTGCGTCTGCCTCTGGTAAGAAACCCTTTTATCTCAGACCAAATATCCTCAGTGCATATGTATTAGCTCTGCTTGGGTTCTGTGGCATTTCTATTTAAGGTATGCTATAAAAACTAAGAACATTTGTCTCCCAGGAATCACGTTCTATTCAACAGTCCTATCTAGTGTGTACTCTTTTAGCAGAATTTCTTTCATCCTGTACATGCTGCCTATCACGTGGGCTGATTTCCTGGCAAACGGCTGTGACAGTGAGGGATTCAGTCACTTACCAGAGGTGCTAACAGCCTGTTCACTGGACAGCAGAGATAAGACTTTTTAAATCCTTTCTGTCACCTCCAAAGGGGCAGTGAGGGGGACCATCACTATTTCCTCAAATTCATCAGCATGCCAGGCTGTTGAAGCTCATCTTAACATTGTGTTACGGTCTCTTCTACCTTTAATATCTGCATTCAAGTAGTAGTTAGTCTAAGCAAGCTATATTAAAGACGGGTTTCAGAAAGGTATTTTCCCAGTTAGGTCTACCTAATACACACAGTAAACTGAAGCTTAAGCCTTTCCTTAGCAACTACAGCTGCAGGGCGGGAATGTAGAGCTAGAAGAACTGTAGCTGCTAAGAAACAACACTGAGACTAGAGTCAGCCTCATCCTAACTTTCCTTACACAGTGCACGGTATGCCATGGTGCATGGCATTGTTCTTAACATTTGGGAGGTTTAAGGTTTTATTTAAGGGAGCACTGTCTGTGACACATCTCCATTAGTTGCCAAGCAGACTATTCATCCTTCTGATTTTTCAACCTCCCTTCTTTTTAGGAACATGCATCTGCTGTCAGGAAGATACTACATTCTAGAAGTGTTGCCATGAAGAATAAACTCAAAATTGACTTATCTTGTAAGTAGTTAATATCCATTTGCCATACATTGAACAGTAATTTATTCGGAGATTGCTATGTGCCAGGCACTATACTAGATACTAAGGATATGACAAAGAGCAGAATATGGTCTCTGCCTTGATAGACTCTAAGAAGTCTTAAGAAGACTTAAGTCACTTTCATAGCTTCTTATTGAGGAAAGGAAGTAGAAATTATGTAATTTGAGGTAATCATTATAGTGTATATAAGGAAAAACATGGGGGTCAACTATGAGATTTGTATACTGCTGTTTGTCTCCTACATACAGGCTTTGTGATTTCTGACTGTCCAAGGGAATGACAAATGAATACTGTTCTTTGTTTATAAAAATCACATATCTTTCTCTGTGTTAAATATTTACTAGGTGTTTTAAATACAGAGAAGTATTTAAAAGTATTTAAAAGTATTATAAAAGTAAAAAAAAGTAAAGTAAAAGAGTTTTTTAAAAGTAAAAAATTATAGACTATTTAAATGGTCTATAATACCATCACTCAGGTAGTCCTTATTAACATTTTTAAACAGGTAATACAAGTTCATGGTTAGAAAATTCATATAAAACAGAAGAGTTCAAAAAATAAAGTGAACCTCTCCCTTGCAATACCCCAATGATAATGCCAAAGATCACTAATAATAATTGTTTCTCCTTGTAGTTCCTTACAGACAAAATTTTTATGCACAAAACAAACATTTAAATCATCTGTATCTTTAAAGTTACTTTATTTATTTTTTAAAGATTTAATTTATTTGACAGACCGAGACAGAGAGAGAGGGAACACAGGCAGGGTGAGTCCAAGAGGGAGAAGTAGGGTCTTCTGCTGGACAGGGAGCCTGATGCAGAGCTTGATCCCAGGATCCTGGGATCATGACCTGAGCCAAAGGCAAATGCTTAATGACTGAGCCACCCAGGCACCCCTAAAGTTAAAGAAATAAAGACACAAAAAGAATCTATCCTACATCATTCTGCATTTTTCTTTTTCACTTACTATTAGAAGATTTCACTTGAATCTTCTTGTGTTAAAGGACATTCATATTTGAGACATCTGTGCAGGAATCAGGGTTGTCAACATTTGAATATATGTATTCCTACTATATATGGATATTGTGTAGGATAATATCTTTGTGAAGGTAAGTAGAGATTATAACTTCAGATTTACTAGGACCATTCTGGGATCAACCCTTCCTTCACTTGACCCTTTGAAAATACCCATGTGTGATGACATAACCAAGTGCTTCTAATAGTGTCAAAATGAATGGGTTTGAATGGAGTTTGCCTTTCAGGAGGAGACTGAGAACGCTTACCACTTCATCCGCATTTAGTTCACAGGGATTAGGAAAAAAAAAAACTTACCTATTTTTGATCAAGTAGCATAAACATCTACCCTGCCTTCTTTGCTCTGGGAAGTTACTAATTACATATGCAATTCTAGCATGATGATAGTAGGTTTTGCTGAAAGACTAGTCTGTCCCAGGTAAGTCTTCATTACTGAAACTCTAGGAAGCTTAAGAATGCATTGGGAAGATGTCAACTTTAATTTTTCCTACCTCTCTTCAGCTGATGGACGTCATGCAGTTGTTGATGTAGAAGATGTCTCACTAGCTGCAAAGGTGGTTGATTTGCCATGTGTTATTGGAAGTCTGAAAACTCTTGATAAAAAAACTTTTTATAAAACAGCAGATATTTCTCAGGTATGGATGAGTTTTCCTCATCTACTAGCTCTTACATCCTTCAAGGAATCCCTTTCTCCCTACTTTTCTCTTTCTTTCAGTTCTTCTTCCCACTTGGTGAATGGCTGCTTATCGTTTCTAATTCCAGCTCAATTGCACAGAAATACAATGTCATGGTGTTTGGTGTTTGATCCATAATTTTTGACTACTTAATTTTATCCAGATAGCTTTTAGCTAATAAAGGTTTATGTTTGCCATTTATAATGATTTTCATCTGAAAAAAAAAACGAGGGTCTGGGATCTTCTGAACTTTCTGCTAAAGCAAGATGCTGTGAAATCTGTAGATTTATGTTTGTTCTTTTTCATTATCTTAACTGTTGATTTCTTGTTTGTCTTCTAAATCAAACTGCTAAAATATATTTGTTTGGAACACATTTCCTCTGCAGTGGTAAGCCTTTGAGCTAAAACAAACAAATAAAAACAAAAACAAAACCCAGAATCTATATACAAAGCTGTGGAGACAGAGAGAATGAATATGGATGTATATTAATGCTTGGTTTTCTGGAATTGCCAAGTAACATTCTCCTTATTTCTATGCGCCCGGATTTCTGGTAGTAAAGATGATCACAATTAATAACTAACACAAGATTTGGGGCCATAGTCAACTTCTTTATCTTTGTTAAATGTAGATGCTTGTGTGCACTGCTGATGGTGATCTCCAGTCTTCTCCAGAAGAACCAGTTACCTCTACTGATCTTAAAGTAATCAGGAAAAATGAAAAAGAGAGACAGAAAAAATATGTCTGGAAGCATGGCAGTAAGTCACTATCCCCTTGCTCATTCTGGATGACTACATTTATCTGCTGAATCCTAATTACTTGTGAGCCAGGGACCTGTTACCACACTTAGGTGTTTGGTTTGTGAGGCATCTAGACACTCTTAAAGGAACAGGTCATGTCATGAGCCAGTAGCTTATAGCATGACCTTTCTCTTTATCAAATTCAGATAGATGTGTGACTACAGTCCTATATACATTTCACCATGTTGAATTTATTTTAGTTACTCCACCACTTAAGAATGTCAGAAAGAAAAGGTTCCGCAAAACAACAAAAAAGGTTAGTTGCATGCTACTTCTGTGTCTACTGGGTGCATTGGAAGAGGATTATGAGTGGGGAGGAAAGGGACACAGTCAGTTGGGGATTAATTTGTTCATTCCTTTATAGGTTCAATAAAGTTTTACTGTGAGATAAATGCCAGGCACTGTGTGGTACCAACTGTGATTCTATAGTGCACAAAAACCAGACCCGATCGTTTAGGGATCTGGATGTGCCATGAATTTGAAACTCCTGCTAATGCTTTCAGTTTTCAGTTGCAGGATCTAGTTTTAAAAGAACTGAGAATTGATACCTGTTGTTATATTCCTAACCTTACCTCAGACTTGGAGAACCTTGGACAAGCTACAGGATTATTGTGGCTTGGCTTTTTCTTTTTTCTTTTTTAAGATTTTATATTTATTTGACAGAGATCACAAGTAGGCAGAGAGGCAGGCAGGGGCGGGGGAAGCAGGCTCCCCACTGAGCAGAGAGCCCGATGTGGGGCTCAATCCCAGAACCCTGGGATCATGACCCGAGCCGAAGGCAGAGGCTTTAACCCACTTGAGCCACCCAGGTGCCCCAGCTTTTTCTTTTTTCAATTAACTTTAAATTTTGAAATAATTGTAGGTTCACATGCAGGTGAAAGAAATAAAAGAGAGATACCCTGTGCTCTTTATCCAGTTTTCATCATTGTAACTCTTTGCAAAACTACAGTACATTATCACAAACAGGAAATTGATATTATATGATTCACCAATCTTATTCAGATTTCTCCAGTTTTACCTGTACGTGTGTGTGTGTGTGTTTAGTTCTGTGCAGTTTTATCCCATGTATATGATCAAATATCCGCCTACAAGTCAAAATACTATGCAGTTCCATTACCACAAGGATCCCTCATCTTGCCCCTTTAAAAAAAATTTAAAGATTTATTTACTTATTTTAGAGAGAATGAATGAATGGGAGAAGAGGCAGAGGGAGAGAATCTTCAAGCAGACTCCCCACTGACTGTGGAGCCAGATGCAGGGCTTGATCTCATGACCCTGAGATCACAACCTGAGCTGAAACCAAGAGTCACACTCTCAACCAACTGAGCCACCTAGGTGCCCCACCGCCCTTTTATAGTCACACTCATCTCCCTCCTGCCCTACTCCCTCAGTCTCTAACCCCTGGCAATCACGGTTATGTTTTCCATCTCTTTAATGTAGTCATTTTCAGAATGTCATATAGATGGACTCATACAATGAGTAACATTTAATACCAGCTTTCCCCCACACTAAACATTACTCCATTAAGATCCATGCAAGTCGTTGCATGTATCAATAGTTCGTTCCTGTCATTGCTGAGTAGTATTCCATCATATGGTTGTACCACAGCTTGTTAAACTATTCACTCATTGTCAGACATCTGCGTTGTTTTCAGTTTTTTACTATTCTAAATAAAGCCGCAAGCAGGTTTTCGTGTGAACCTAAGTATTGGTATCCTTGCAATAAATGCCCAAGAGTGCAGTCGCTGGGTCCTGTGGTACTTAAATGTTTTGTATTGTTTTGTTTTCAGAAGGGGGAGGGGCAGAGGGAGAGGGAGAATCTTTTTTTTTTTTTCAAGAGTTATTGATTAGAGAGAGAGAACACATGCGGGTGGAGAGAAGAGGAGCAGAGGGAGAGGGAGAGACTCAAGCATGCTCCTCACTGAGCGTGGAGCCTGAAGCTGGACTCAGTCCCCCAACCCATGAGATCACAACCTGAGCCGAAACCAAGAGTCAGATGCTTAACCGACTGAGCTACCCAGATGCCCCTTGAATGTTTAGTTTTCTAAGAAACTACCATATGGTTTCCAAAGTGGCTTTAACATTGTAATTCCCACCAGCAGTATACTTGTGATCCAGTTACTCTACAGTCTAACCAGAATTAGATGTTTGTCACTATTTTTTATTTTAGCCATTCTGATAGATGTGTAGTGATCTCATTGTGCTATGAATTTGCATTTCTCTGATGGCTAATGGTGTCAGACACCTTCACATATGTTTTTTTGCCACCCATATATTTCACTTCATTGAAATGATTGTTCATGTCTTTTACCCATTTTCTAAATGGATTTTTTATTATTGAGTTTTAAAAGTTCTTTTAATATTCCAAATACTAGCATTTTGTCAGATATGTAGAAATTTGAAAATATGTTCTCCTATTCTGTAGTTTGTCTCTTCATCTTACCCACAGGGTCTTTCAAAGAGCAAAAGTTTTTTGTTTGGTTGAGTCCAAAGTATTAATTTTTCCTTTTAAGGATTGTCCCTTTGTGTCAAGTTTAAGTACTCTTTGCCTAGCCCAGATCCTGAAGATGTTCTCCTATTTTCTCTTTTCTAAAGTTTTACATTTTACATTTAAGCCTGCAATCCATTTTTGACCTAATTTTTGAAGACTTTTTAATAATTTATTTGAGAGAGGTAGCAAGTGAGAGAGTTTGAGAAAATGAGTAGGGGGAGGGACAGAGAGAGAGAGAAGCAGACTCCCCACTGAGCAGGAGCCCTAGATCATGACCTGAGCTGAAGGCAGGTGCTTACCCGGCTGAGCCACCCAGACACCCCTAGTTCAATGTTCATTTTTTTTTCCTTGCATCTTGCATGTTCAGTTGCTCCTGCACCATTTGTTAAAAAGTCTATCCTTCTTCCACTGTATTGCTTTTATAACATGTCAGAATCCCTTGAGCATATTTGTATGTGTCTGTTTCTGGGTTCCCTATTCTGTTCCATTGATCTGTATGTTGATCCTTCTACTGATATCACAGTGTAGCTATGTAAGTCTTGAGGTCAAGAAGATTGTTCTTTTTTTTCATTGTCAAGATTGTTTTAGCCATTCCAGAGCCTTTACCTTTCCACATAAATTTTAGAGTATGTTTGAAGTTTAGAAAACGTTTTCTGGGTCCACAGAAAATTTTGTTGGAATTTTTGTAGGAATTGCATTAACCCTATATATAGATCAATTTGGGGAGAATTGACAACTTTATTGAGTTGAATATCTTAGTCTATGAACACAGTTGCCTTGGCTTTTCTACTATCAGTCAACAGCATTTTTTGAGTGCCTACTAAATGAATGTAAAACTAAGTTAATTATTTTAGAATTCTTTAAGCTTTAGTGAAGTACAACAATCGTAATATAACTTCGTTGTTTATTGTGTTTTATTTCGTAGCTCACCGATTTCAAACAAATTGAAGAAATCAGCTTTCCTGAGGTAGAACAATCATAATATAACTTTATTGTTTACCCTTAGTGTGTTTTATTTCATTGCTTATTACTTTCAAGCAAATCAAAGAAATCATAAAGGTTACTTTTAAGCCAGACTTCTCATCTCTAACTTCTACTGCCATGCACAGAGACTGAATTTGATTCACTTAAAAATGGATTCATGTGTGATAACTCCTAGAGGAAAAGATAAAATTTGACTAGTGACTGTGTATTCTAATCTGTTTTTTTGTTCTGGTACTTACTTTAAAACCCATTTCTTGGAAGCCAGGGCTCACTTTTACCAGCAGTTGTTTGCAATTGCTTCTTCCCTTTCAAAGTTCTAATTTCTATTTGTGGCATGATGAATTGGTTGCTGTGGAGATAATTGTCTAAAATTGGATTTAAGGGAGAACATGTAGCTAAGACCCAGTTTTTATAGGAAGATCTTTAATAATAAAGATGTGGAGAAGTGAACTCTGGGAATTTGGATCTCTAGACCAAATCACTTCTAAATAACAAATAAGGAATTGTAGTTCTTTGCTAATATGTGTCAGAGAAAATAGTTAATAAATGAGACCTAAGGGTTGTGCTTCTGAGAGAGGTCTTTAACACAGAGTTGCAGCTTGAAAAAGTTAAATGTCTCAAGTAATTTTTTGGGGGGGTGGATAAGCTTACTATACAAAAACCTAGATGCTAGTCAAAGATTCCTTTGTAAATAGCATGATTTAATGTTGAAATTTGATTGCATGCATATTAAAGAAGCCTAATTATTTGAATTCATTTGTATGTAGGAAAAGAGCATTCCTGCAAAACACAGGGTGTTAAACGACCTTACTGGTATCCCCCCATCCCCCACTTTGGTTCAGTACATTGAATCTCCTGATGTGGAAAAGGAAGTGAAAAGACTCTTGTGTTCAGATGCTGAAGCTGTCAGTGCTCGTATCCTTTTATACTAAATCTTTTTTTCTGTGTAGTCTCTTCCACCCCATATGCACTTGCTTACAAGCCCTTATTTCTGGTATTTGTGTGCACATTTTCATGTGTAGAACTTAAGGTTTTGGAAATGTTACTTCCTAGCTAGGAACAGTAAATTCACGTGATAGAAATGTATTTACTTGTGTAACTCAGTATAAGGTACTTCTTCATACTAGGAATACAGATACAAATGGCCTGAAGTTGGACTAAATTAAGTAGCATTTTCAGCCAGAGAGCCTCTTCCCTTTCAATTGTGCCTACTTCTTTCTTTCTGCTTGTTCCCTAACTGATCCAACTTTCAGGATGGGAAGTCATTGCTGAAGGTGAAACCAAGGAAATAGAGAGTCAGGGCTCTATCCAAGGCTTTGCACTATCCCCAGGAATGAGTGACTATAAGCAGGATCATATCTCATCAGGTATGTTTATAAAGGCAAAACAAGAACTTCGGAGAGGACAGTTGTTGACTGTGTGAAAGGACAGTTTCCAGAGACTAACAGGCCAATCACAGAAAAAGGAGGCCTTTTCCTTTCTTCCTCTTATTGGTCCCTCAGCACTTTAGGGGTTTTAGATTGGTGTTCTTTTTTTTTTAAGATTTTATTTATTTATTTGACAGAGATCACAAGTAGGCAGAGAGGCAGGTAGAGAGAGAGGGGGAAGCAGGCTCCCTGCTGAGCAGAGAACCCAATGTGGGTTCCATCCCAGGACCCTGGGATCATGACCTGAGCCGAAGGCAGAGGCTTTAACCCACTGAGCCACCCAGGCACCCTTAGATCGGTGTTCTAATCTCCCATCCATCCCTGGTATTCTAAATGCCTTGATCATTGAATACATGAAAGAATGTTAGTGTTTTGCATTTCCCATCATTGTTCTAGGAAGGGAATGATCTTCCTTTGATAAAATTATTAAAGTCTTTGGTTGTCTGGTGAATTTGAGGGGAGGGAGTATAATTACAGTTAGACTGGGAGTCATTTGAAGATTCATACACTTTCATCTTCCTCTTCCTTAAAACCAGTAGGATATGGTATGCTTCGGGAGGTGTTCAGTGATTCTAGCAGTGATGATGATGATGATGATGATGACGACGATGATGATGAGGAGGACGACGACGAGGATGACGACAATAAGGAGGATGAGGAAGAGGATGAGGAGGATGAGGATGAAGAGGATGACTATGATGATGAGTACAAAATTGAGGAAGAGGATGAAGATTATTATGAAGAGGATCTGGAAAGGGAGCTACAGGCCAAGTTCTTTGCATCTGGCCAGTATGAGGCAAAGGAAGGAGCCAGTTCAATAGGTAAGCTATAGAAGAAAAACCAAAGGGGTGGGACAGAGTGGGCAGCAGTGCTGAAGATGGACTATAAATACATGTTAGATGCAAGGCTGGGTTTGAGAAGTTATTGCTGAGATATGTAGTGGAGTTTTCGTTGATTTTGATCTCGGTCCACTAGTTTAGGCTATGTTTAGTTAAAATTTCTGTCTATCTCTGTTAGTTATGGATATTCAGAAGCAGATTCATTACATGGAGAAAAAGCTCCAAGAGATTCGATACAAAGCACAAAGACAGAGGAATCTCATAATGAAAGTGGAAAACCTGGCGCTCAAGGTAAATTCCTGTTGGCTGGGATAAAGATATCTTGATATCTTACTTTCGAAAACCCATTGTGTTTCTATTCATGTTGTCTCTATGCAGCATTCTTATTCATTTGCATACCTAAACAACCTCCTCAAAACCCCTAAGAGAATATAACCGTATTCCTTTTACCTGAGTAGTTTTGATCATCTCGCATAAGCAGTTTTGGGAGGAGACCAGGAAACTTAAGATAGTAATTACCAATACTGAACAGCTGTCATGTGAAAGGCATAACTATTTTCCATGTATCATCTCATTTCATCCTCACATTCCTGAAACACAGGCACTGTCACTAGTCCTATTTTATAGATAAGGAATTGAAAATCCAAAGAGGTTAAGTAACTTGCCAGGGACCACAATAAGTATAAGACATAGATTGAATCCCATTGTTTGTACCAAAATGTATTCATTGCAGTGAAAGAAAATTAACTAAATTCATATTTAAATGTTACGATGCATGCCTGAACAAGAATAAATATCTTGCTTTATTTTTGTTAATACACATTTCAACCAAAGGAAAATGTATGTTTAGGCCTTGTTTGCATCTTTTTTATACTGAGGAAAATTCTGAAGCATCTGGAAAATTCCTTGCCAGATTTCATTTTCTGGAGAGCTGTAGTCATCAAAATGGAGCGGTGTGACATAGAACTATACCTATTTAGAGTGTTGTCCTTTAGAATAACCAAGTGAGATGATACATGTGGACATGCTTTGGAAGATACAGCTGTATGGTATTATTATGATGTTGTATGAAGTACTAGCTAGGAATAGTAATATTCTGTCCTAGTGCAGGGAACTCAATGAGTCAGCATCAAATTCCAAGCCAGCTTTTTAAATAGTTCACCATAGTAAAAAGATTTGTGCTAAAACTAGAAAAAGTTAACATGAAGGCATTCTAACCATTTATTTTATGGCAAGAAAAAAAAAGTACTGTGGGTAGGGTTATAAAAGCAAATCAGATGGCTTTGTAGTTAGGGGGTACAGTTTTTTTTTTACTCTAAATCCTTTAAAGAGAGTATTCTTATGTTATAACTGACAGTTTTCTTATCAAATTATTTGCCAAACTCTTTGTGTCACTTGGTTCTCTTTTCCCTTGAGACTCAGCATTCATCATTTATGCAATTTGTTTTCCAGAATCATTTACAGTCTGTGCTGGAGCAGCTTACATTACAGGAAATGCAAAAAAATGAGCAGGTGGGTGTGTTTTCCAATCAACGAGGAAACATTTGCTACAAAGACTCCCCCACCCTACCCCCAGTGTCATTCTGGCTGTTCCTGTCACAGGAGTAGTAATGGCCAAATCTTCTAAATGAGAGGTAGCAGGCTGGAGCAAGGTTTTTGTGAAAATTCACTCATTCAATAGATATCAAATGCCTGTTAAGTGAAAAGCATAAGATGTACAAACAGTGTTGAATAAGACACTTCTTGTCCTCGTGGAGATGACTGTCTAACATGGAAGACTGGTAGTGAAAAAATTAGCATACAAATCTAAAAGTACAAATTGTGAAGAAATGCTGTGAAGGAGAAAAAAAAATCCATGGTGATATTTGAATAAAAAGAGTAGTGCTTTAAACAGAATTAAATTAAAATGATTGGCCTTTCTGAGGAAGCAATATTTCCTCTTTGACTTATAGGATAAGTCCAGGTGAAGAGGGACTGGAGAGCCTCTTGGGTGGGTCCCACATGGGAATATGCCAGGTCCCACATTGGTTAAGAACTTGGCCTCTTGGGCGCCTGGGTGGCTCAGTGGGTTAAGCCGCTGCCTTCAGCTCAGGTCATGATCTCAGGGTCCTGGGATCGAGTCCCGCATCGAGCTCTCTGCTCAGCGGGGAGCCTGCTTCCTCCTCTCTCTCTCTGCCTGCCTCTCTGCCTACTTGTGATCTCTCTCTGTCAAATAAATAAATAAAATCTTAAAAAAAAAAAAGAACTTGGCCTCTTGGAGGACTTCTGGAGTATTTAAACCAAGGAAGAGAGTGACTTAACATAAGGTTGCAGAAGTAGGCAGAGGCCATAGCGTATGGTCCCTTGCAGGCCACAGGAAGGAGGATGGGTTTTCATATTAAGTGCAGTGGGAAACCCATGACGAGTTTTGAGCGGCATGGTCACATTTACACTTGATCCTAGCCAAAAGGCCGAGAAGCAATAGGAGGGTCACATTTAATTCAAATTTTTTAAAAGATCACTCTGATTATTATTGGGAGAATGGATTATAGGGGGGCAGGAGTTGAAGCAGGGAGGCCACTTTAGGAGGTTGTTTGGCGGTTTCATTAGAGGTAATGACAACTTTCATCACCCCAGAAAGAAACCTATACTCATTAGCAGTCACTCCCCATTTCTTCTGGATTCTTCCCACCTGCCAAACCTAGGCAACCATGGAAGTACTTTGTGCTTATTTTATCTAAAAGGAAATAATATGTGGTCTTTTGTATCTGCTTCTTTCACTTAGCATAAGGCTTTCAAATTTAATCCATGCTGTGGCATGTATCAGTAGTTTATTCCATTTTGTGGGTGGATAATATTCCAATATTCCATGGTGTGTGTGTGTGTGTGTGTGTGTGTGTGTGTGTGTGTGTGTGTGTCCATACCATACATGCCATGTTTTGTTTATCCATTCATCCATCGATGGACATTTGGGTGGTTTCCCCTTTTTAGCTATCATGAATAATGTTGTCACAAACATTCATATATGAGAGAATGTATTTTAAAAATAGAGTTGATGGGAGTTGGGTCAATTAGTGGGTGTTGAAGGAAGTGTTAAGGGTGCATGCCAGACTTCTAACTTGAACAACTGTATTTAAAACCACAAGAGAGGGGCACCTGGATGGCTCAGTCGTTAAGCATCTGCCTTTGGCTCAGGTCATGATCCCAGGGTCCTGGGATTGAGCCCTGCATCAGGCTCCCTGTTCAGCGGGAAGCCTGCTTCTCTCTCTCCCACTCCCCCTGCTTGTGTTTCCTCTCTCGCTGTATCTCTCTCTGTCAAATAATAAATAAAATCTTTTAAATAAATAAATAAAGCCACAAGAGAGTCATCAGAGTGAAAAGAAAAGAGAGTAATGTGGGAGTGAGGGTCAAGTAGCTGTACAGGAAATGTATGTTGACTTAAGCCCTAAAAAATTGAGGATAACAGTTATAAAGGAACTGGAGGTCATATGTTGATGCGCTTAACATGGCGCTGTTAAGGTAGAGACAGCATCCCTCATCCCCGTTCCCCATACCAGCAAGGCGAGGGGAATTCTTCCGTATATTTCCTTCCCCTCAGCAGATCACTTAACCAAACACTGCTTATAAACAAACAACCATGTGAAAAATTAGTGCCAAGTTGCTTTAGCACTCACCAAACATCTTTGTTTTCATCCATGTAAATAGTATTGGAGAAGTGCTCTTTTCAACACAGAAATGTAGCCATAAACTTGATTCACTCATAGTCCTTTATGTTAGCTCGTTTTGTCAGTGTAGATGGGTGCCTGCCTTAATCTAGGCTCTGCAGGGAGCTACAAAATGCTTACAACCCAGTCTCTGCCTCCAGCTGGGGAGAGATCCATGAAAGGGACAGGAATTTAAAGGAATGAGGGCTCACTTTTGTCCATAGAGATTAGGGAGACTCCATGGAGAAATGATGTTTGGCTGGAGCCTTCAAAGGTGGTAGGGTTTTAATAAGGATATAGGGAAAGGAGGGTGTTCTGTATAGAAAGCACAATGGCTCAGAGTGCTCTGGACAGGCTAGAGTTGAGACTTTCGGTGTAGGATGTAATAAGCCATCAAAGTTTTCTACCTGGGGAGTAACTCAGGAAGACTTCTCTGCCAGCAGCAAGTAGATGACATTAGAGTGGAGAAAGATTAGAGGAAGCTCCAAGTGATAGAAGGAATCGGAGCTTAACAATTGATTGGATTTATAGGGCAAGAAGGAGAACACAGAGGAGTCCAAAGCCTGAGTACAGGGAAAATGGTATGTCTCTAAGAGAAGACACCAGGAAGGGAATTATGAGGGGCGGAGGGTGGAGAAGTTGATGAGCTAAACTGGAAGCGCGGTGTGTTGGAAGCACTTTTGAAAATGGGAGAGTAGAGGCTGGCTCATGCAGAGAAATGATCACTGACGTTGTGGGGATAGATGAGTTAGACAGGGCGACTGTTTAGCAAGAAGTCTGAACCTGGGGTGGCGAGAGAAAGAGCCTACAAAGGGGAAAGAACGGAAACAGTCAGTGGTTGTAATCATGTCATCATCTGAGCTGAAAGAGCCTCTAAACTACCATAGGAAGCAATTCTAGCCATTTGGTAGATGATGTGCAGCATAGAATCATTTTGTAATGTTCCATTCCTTTCATTTCACAGAATGAAAATCTACACTGGTATGGAGTGACCTAAACTGAGTAATACTCAGAAACTATCTTTGTCCCAAAGATAGTACACCTTTCTTAATGTTACTGGTCACTTTGCCATTTCAAGGGGAAAAAAAAATTAATCCTATGCCACAAACTGCTCAGGACTTCTGAATTAGAAAGAATCAGAACAGGTAGAACATCATCAGGCTCCCTATTGGTCAGATACCTGGCTCAGTTTCTAAGTGTCTCATAACATGGTAAGAAGCAGCAGCTAAGACTTAGTTTAAGAGCCAGCATGTTCAGTGGGACAAAAAGCTATCCCAGCTGCTTTATTTTTGGACTCTTCGAATAAAGCTACAGTGATACCTCTGTACACTCTTTCCAGAAGCACGAAGTCTTAACAGCAAGCATATTTCATTTTTACACATATTCAACTTTAAAGCTTCCTTTTATAAGTTTGGCACCAAAAAAAAAAGAAAGAAAGAAACCCAGCATGCAGCATTGTACATGCATTTTCGACCATGCACCATTCTTTGGGACATTGCAAGACTAAGATAACCTTATGAACATTAAGTTACAGTAGTTCTTTGGGGTTCCTACAAGTAAATTCTAGATCAAGTAATGGAACTTAAGATTTCAGGTGAATTTTTCATGTTTTTTCACCTCTCCTTTCAGCTCATTTCCCTACAGGAACAACTGAAATATTTTTTGAAGTGAGAGAGCCTTCAGCCTGGCACATGAACCTTGGATTCACTCTCTAGACTGCTGAAGACTGAATGAATTGTATGTGTTTCTGTCCCTTTCATTGCCTTATGTTGAGTCATTTGTATTTGTTTATCTGAAAACCTTTGTCTGCTAGTCAAATTTGAAGTTTAGGGTTGTGGAGAAAGGGACAGAATATAAAAAAGTAGTAGACCTAAAAACCCAACTCAATATGGAACTTGACTTCTCTTTATCAATTTGAGAATTGCTTCTATTGCTTTTGTTCTGTTGATGCCATCAAATGATTTAGCCATGCTTGCCAAAGACAGATAGTCTAGCCTGAAGGCCATCCAGCTGGTTTGCATATGTTTCCAGTTCCCTTCCTCTGTTAATTTTAAATATTTCCTAAAACATAGAATGAATCATTTCTACCAAAGGCTAGGACCTGCCACAGTGAATTAAGTGTCTACCTCACAGCAGTTAATGCTAGGTTGTATACTGTCTCTGTTAAGGTAATAGATGCTGCTTTCCTGCTCAGGGATGATTTCTTGCTGCTGCTATCTTTGTTCTGTTGCATTTTTAGAATTGTGTCTGGTTATTATTTTCCAGCTAAGAGAATAGTTAGAGCAGAGATGAAATTCTGGGCTATTATCCTTTTTCTGAGCCTCTTCATCCTGCAGAAGAGGTTAGGAAAATTCAGATGCCTGTGAAGCCTCTGAAGAGTCCCTTAAAAACCCTGGGTGGGTTGTTTTTGGATTTTTTGTCTGCTGTATTGTTAAAGTGTTCTGGTCTGTGTTCTTTAAGCAATAAATGAATTTCTCATTTTAAATGGATTGCTGTCACTTCATTAAACTGCTCCCATGATGAGTGCTGTCCTACCCAAAAGGAAACCAGAGAGACCGGCAATAAAACTCTACCATTAGGAAATGACAGAAGATGGTGTCCAACTGGGGCATCCTTCGAAATAGCCCCTGGGATAACCCCTAATGAACTAAGCAAGTCATCTCCTATTGACCACATAGCCCTGGGATTTTAAGAAAGCGTATAGAGAAGTGATAAAAAATGGAAGCTCCCATATTTGCATCAAATTTCCATTACATTGTACTGATAAACATGCAAGGTTGGAATCCTGGCTCTGCCTGCCATTCACCTTGGGCAGGTCCCTATACCTCTTAGAGCCTCTGTTATTTCCTCATCTGGAAATCAAGGATGATAATGCTTATGACCAAGAGGCATCTGAGGGTTTTCTGGAGGTAGTCCAGCTAGACCCAGGTCTGGTCCCAGTTGATGGATTCAGTGCTGCTCTAGGAAATGTACTCCCAAGTTTTCTGTGCCATTTTTAGTGCTCCCATTCCAAGTTGAAGTTAATAAGACGGGGCAGTGAAGAGCAGGTCCATATGTATGGGCAGGCCCCATAGAAGAGGATGGAAGATGGAAGGAATGCTGAGGGAAAATGCAGGGAAGAAGCGGAACTAAGGGGCCACACATCTTAAGGGCAAATGAAATGAAGTTAAGATTATAGAGAAGTTAGAGGACAGCTTAAAAACCAAGATGATATAAAAATGATTTTTTTTTTCCCCAGGGGCACCTGGGTGGCTCAGCTGGTTGGGCATCTGACTCTTGGTTTCAGCTCAGGTCATGGTCTTGGGGTCATGGGCTTGAGCCCTGCATCAGGTTCTGTGCTGGGTGTGGAGCCTACTTGGGATTCTCCCTCTCCCCATTTTCCCTGTGCTCTCGCAGTCTCTATCAAAAAAAAAAAATTTTTTTTTTCAGAAACCCAGGCTTTAAAAGATGAGGAGGAGAGTGGGGGAAAGGAATTGAGAATCAGAGGCAGAAGGTGTTGGGGAAGAAGCAAAGTTTGAACAGACAGGCCTTTCCAGCTGAAGGAAGGTAGGGGACTGGAGCAGAAACAGAAAGCATCCTGGGCACATGGCTGGAGAGACTGAGGCTAGTGCGGGCGGCATATATGCCACAGGTGGCATCTAGAGGTGAGAGAGGTAGGAGAGCCCTAGTTTAGCCTCTGTCCAATCCTACAGCCCAAGAGCCGCCATGACTGTGCTGCCAAGAGGCAGGAAGGAAGGGAAGACAATAGCCAAGGGGCAAGGAGGGCAAATCCATTCACCGGCAGTGAACTTCCATTCCCTCGATTGCCCCATCTCACTGTAACCCCGGATAACTACTTCACCACTGCCCTCCAGTTACCCAAGGCTTACTGCTGCCCTGACTCCCCACCTCACCCCAACACACACACATGCGCATGCGCGCGCACACACACGCTACCTCGTGAAGTTTTCTTTTGCTACAGTCCCGTGATTCTGAATTTTGCATGTTACAGACCTGCGCTGGCCAGTATGGTATCCACCAGCCACAAGTGGACTTTGAGCCCTTGACATTTAGCTAGCTCGCACTGAGACGTGCAGTGAGGGTAAAGTACCCAGAGGGTACCTGCTCTGGGCTGGGGCCCTGCCAACCTTGCACTAGTAACACAGGCCACATAGGCAAGGCTCCACTGCAGGCTGCCCCAGGCCTTGGCAGAATGCCCCGCAGTCCTTCCAGGACACGGGAAGATAGGCCCTCTCATGAGAAGTCACTTCAAGACCATTTCTTACTCCCCTCCCTATCTTGAGGGAAGCTTCTGGGAGGTTCTCCTCTGCCTCCCTCATTTGGATGAGGCACAGAACTTTCGGCCTGCCACACCACCCGCAAAGGGTACAGGGTAAAGGCCATAAAACTGCTTAGCTGCAGTGTGGAATAGGCCACTCAGCAGTAGGATGTCCCACCATTCACGCTACATGTCCTCGGGCCCCTTTTGTTTAGGTGTCATCCTGTGGGATGAGGGAGGCAGGGAAGTGATACCATTGCTGATCTTGCTTTTGCTGTCTCTATAAGTACTAAACTGTCTGGAGCTATGTGGGTTTCTTGTTTTGTTCCCTATCTTGAACCGATGGGGGCCCTTTTGTTTTTTATTTTGTTTTATTCTTCCAGCTGAATCTCTTCAGCCTGCTTGACAATTTCTAAGACTTAGTGAAACAAAAAAAGGAATACAAAGTATCTCAGTAATTGTTTTATACTGATATCCCATTGAAATGATGTTTCGGAAATACTGGGTTAAATGCTAAAATTAGTTTCACCTCTTTATTTTTTAAATTTAGCTGCTAGAAAATTTGAGTCAATGGCTCTCATTATATTTTGATTGGACAGAGCTGTTATAGATTGGTGAGAAAAAATTGGTGGTGGGGAAGAGGGACTCACAGGGTTTTATTTTGCCAGAAAATAGCTTTAAAAAAAAACTATTTTCATAGTTTTATTGCCATAGTTACAAGGACATTTTAACACTCCAAAAAATATATATACCCATAATAAAAGACCTTTAAATTGAATAAATATAACTCTGTGGAAACTCACTGCATTGTCCTGATTTTTCTCATATTACTTCAGGCTGGGGAAAAATCCCTCAGATTGATGAGAATGGTATTTAAGTACCATTCTAGGAGGGGATAACTGGCTAATTTGTGTGGGACCTTGAGAGGCAACCAATCCAGGTAACAATAGTGGATGGGGCTAGTGCAGGTGGGTTTCTTTCATTTCTTTTCTTTTGCTCTCTTTTCTTTTCTTTTTTCCGTTTATTCCTCCCTCCCTTCCTTTCTCTTTCTCTTTCTCCTTCTTCTTTTTTGGTTCAGCAGGTGTTGAACTCATCTGGTAGCCTATGTTTTGTAGTATCCCTGTGGCTTCTTGGCCCACCCTCCCTTCCCACACCCAAATAAGGGAAGGATGTGGAATACCAGAGTCAGAGTATAACCAGAAGAACCAAAGTAAACAAATACAAATTTATTCTTTTCAAAGCAGAATTCCAGGGAGAAAGGAAAAGCACCACGGTGAGTGGCAATCAAAATTAACCAGTTTGTTCCCAGCTCCGCCCCTTTGTCCCAAACTTTTCTAGACTCGTGTGCCACCCCTGCCACCTCCCCCTCCCCTGGATCCTTTCCCCGCTTCCATTCCCAAGACCAGTTCTTGCAGCCAGCAAGCAGCAGGGCAGGGCTCCTCTCTGGCCTCAATACTGCCCTGGGGACAGCAAGGACATTCAGCAGCCCCCCCCCCCCAAATGCAGCAGCTGTGGGAGGAGATGGAGGCTGGGAGCTGAGCCCTGTCCTTGAACCTGTCCCTCTCCCACAGCCAGTAGTGTTAAAAGAGTAAGGATCTTAAGTATTCCTTTGTTCCCAGGGCCAGATTTTTGCAGAGAGGCCTAGAGATAGAGCTGCCCTGCTGAGCAGCTAAGTCTCCACAACCCTAGGGCAGGACCCCCAGTGTCTCCCCCAGGATGGTTTATCTTAAGGCAGCTTACTTTCCTGACTAGCTGTCACCCATGTCAAGGGAACTTTAATGGGATTCTTGGCTCGAAATGGTGTCAGAGGACACAAGTCAGCCATTGAGAATGCATGTTCAAGGAATGTTCTGGCATGAAGCTGGATGTGGAGCCCAGGTCCCAAACACACCCCTCAGGCAGCACAGGTATTCCTGAAAATGAATCTGGGGGGGGGGGGGAATCTCCCAGCACGGGTCTCTGCCTGACCTCAGGGTGTCTCATTACCATGGCCTGCCAGCCCAGTTCCTGGAGCCCAAGAAACTCAAAACAGGTTTCTCTACAGGGATGTATTTCCAAAGTTTGGGCCTTGAAGGAAATGCGCACTTGAGAACCTTGATCTCAGCCTTGCCATCCTGGAGGAAAGGGCATGTGTCTTGCCTGGTAGGGCCCTCCTCAGAGAACCATACAACAGACAGCTTGATGTTCTGCCAGTCAGCCTTTTCTGACAAGTTCCCAGTCAACATGACCCTACTCTGCTCTCGGAGCAGAGCCCCCTCAGAATGGCATTTTGGCCTCTGTCAGATTCTGTCGAGAGTCAATCATCTCTCAAACCTAACTGTTCCCTGATACTACTTGGCAACCACCCCAAACACTCACATTCCTTCATACTGATGCTGATCTCACAAGTCAGAGGTTTTCTTTAGGCTGCCTCCCTGGAAACTCCCTCTACTCCTGCTCCTGCACAAGGCCCTAAATTAATGCAACATCACAAAAAATACCTCCAGGAGACAAACTACATGACAGATGCCTCACAACATGCAACACACCTCAGTAAATCTCACCCTCATTTGGATTCATGGCGCCCAAGGATCCCTTTACCTCACCATGGGCAAATGGCCCACACAATGCTGCAGAGACTGTCACTGGACCCTTGAGTGACATACTCACCTCTGGTACACACAGGACCACACACAAAGTGTCAGCGGCCCCATTAGTGAGAATTCAACTCTTACTCTGCTGCTTCAGTTCACCTACAGCACAAATCCTACATAGCAAGATCTACATCTTCCCTACCATGCCTAGCCCACTGCAGTTGCCACAGGCCCTCAGCAGCCCAAGATCTCTTGGCTGAGTGGGGGTTATGGAAAAGGTTTTCTAGAACTTCCCTGGTAAAAGATTGTTTTGTAACATCTGCCCTCCTAAGGCTTAGGCAGGATATGCCTCAAAGACCCTGAGCTCTCTGGCCTATAGCAAATTTCTTCTATCCCTTTCTTGCCCACAAACTAGGCCCCTACAAATATAACCTCCTTCCACCCCCATCCTCCCTCACCCCTGCCTTGGACAGATGCCCATGCTCTGTGTCTGATGCCTGCCGACTACCTGTTCACCATACATACAGATACTCAGTCCTCCCATCCAGAGTCTTCATGAGCACTAAGGCAGACGTCTGATTAGGTCTGATACCTCAGACCTATGGCTTAGTGCTCCCTGGCCATTCTAGAAATGAAGCAATCCTAGGCTTCTGGACCCAAGCTGATGCCCCCCTTCCCCTGCAGCAGATAAATCTAACTTCCTAATAGTTCTAACCACTGGCCCACTACTTGATTATAACAGAGCACTCCAACTGTCTCACACCCTCCTGACCTTGGTGGCAGCCACTGCTTTCTTTAAGACCCTGAGCCAGACTTAAGAACTAGAAGGGGCTGGAGGGTGTTCTCTGGGTTGTAGCCTCGCAAAGGCCAACAAGAGCCCATCTGTTCCTTCTTGTCTGCATGGGATGAGTAGATGCTCTAGGCAACTGAACCATTGTTTAGGGGAAACCCAGGAATAGTCATCCAAGGCCCAGGTCTCAAGGGAACAAGATTTGGAAGGAGTGAAGAGAACAGAGTGACTCTTCCTGTTAGATTCCACTGTGGCCACAGGCTTCTGTGGCTTTGGTCTTGAGGACAGCTCACCCCAAACATGACTGGAGAGACATCCTAGGGGAGCAGCCAGGATGCATCTCTCCGTCCAGCCAGAGGCTGGGGCTAACAAAGAGCAAGGCAGAACATTAATCCTTTAAGAGCTTTAGAATTTAATGTGAGTGAGGCCAGGGGGTACTGCTGTACAGTAGATCTGCAGGATAGATACGTATGTATATAAACCTAGGCAAATTAAGTAAATCGCAGGGCTCTAGGTTATAAAGCTCCTTTTGCAGAAAGCTGCCTAAGTGGGCTCCGACTCTGTGCAAATTTCCCAAGCCCACTCCCCCCCCTACCCCCATCCCCTGCTATCTACTCTGAATGAGTTTCTGGATAAAGGGATTATGGTATCTGTAGCCCAAGAAGAGTTAGTTTACTTGGAGGATCGGGTTCAGCTTCCAGAGTTAGAAAGACCAGTTTTATGCAAAGGAAGGCCTTGCTATTGTTTGGGTGGAAAGTGGTCAGCTTCCTGATTTGTGGCCAGCGGCTCCTAGGAAGGGACCCCTGTTTCAGGTCGCCACTTGCATCTGCCTTATGATTGGCCAGGGACAATCAGCCACCTCCGCTGATTCTACCTGAAAAAAGAAGGGGCCCAGCCTGCAAGGGTGTGGGGCAGTCACACTCCTCCAGGCTAGTAGTGGCTTCCCCTTCCTCACCCAAGGAGAGCAAGACCCCCTTGCCCAGCAAGCTGCTGCCCCTACTCCAGGGCTCTAAGGACAGACCCAGAAGAGCTAAGGGTGGCTTCAGCTAGATTCCCAGAGCTACTCAGCTGGTGTCTCAGGATGCTGAGGCCTTCAGGAAGGAGGAGGATTGGGGAAAACACTAAGCTCATAAGTATGTCTTTAATGTTCCCAAAGGTACAGTAAGTAAGAATCTGAATGAACTCTTCCCCCACCCACAACCCTTGAGGAACGTCTGTCAGCGCCTGAGGCAGAAAGAACTGAAGATATTCGGAGGGGAAACAACATCTAGGTAGCATCAGGATGGCCAGAAAGATGCCATCAGAGTAAAGTTATATGTCACATGCTGCCCGAACATTTTCAGGGGCATTTTTTGGGGGGAAGGTGTCTTGGGGGATACCCTTCTGCCTCCCTGAGTTGGGAAGAGAGGAGGGCTAACCCCTGGAGATTCATAATGCTGGAACCCTGGGGTCGTGAGGCTTCCTTATGTCCATAATGCTATGGAGAAGGGAAAGGGGCTAATGGGCACTGCTTAGCTCTGCAAGACAGCTTCTCTGCTCCCCATCTGAATGACCTTCAAGTGCCACTTGCATGGATGCAACAGAAACATATGTAAGGGATTGGTCTCAAACTTGAGGATTAAAGGGCACATTTCTAGAGTTGGAGGAACCATGCCTCTCCCTCCCCCAGCCCTGAAGCATCCTCCTCACATACGAGCAGATCCCTGCTCCTACCCAGAGCTCAGATAACTCTGGCTGAGGAATGTGGGCCAGAAGGGTTGGGTGAAGGCTGAAGGAAGACTTGGACCAGAACTGGAGAGGGCTATGGATTATAGGATGGGGATCTGGCTCCCTCAAGAGGCCAACAGGGTGTTGGCAGTCACATCAGAACTTCGCACGCTGGGGAAGGCATGGCGGAGCTTCTCCATGATGTCCTCCAAGCACAGGCTGACATCTTGGCTCTTTGACCCCACATCATCTAAGTTGGAAAAGAGAGATTTGTGGAGAGAACTAGAGAGTTCCTGCTGAGGGCAAGGGGCTGAGGTGGGAGGCTGCGCACTGATGGACAACGCTACAGCATTTGAGTCTTCTCAGCACAACGCCTAGCACATAGGAGGTGCTCAGTATACATGCATGTAATAAGCAAACAAATGCAGTGGTCAGTAAGCCCATGATCCGTGATGCTAAGCTCAGAGCCATGAGGAGAAACCAGTCCCAGCCCTGGCAGGACCTTGGGCAGATCTGGGGCAGGATGAAGCCATGGAGGAAGGGGATGGGCGGGGCCCAGGGAACTTACCTGCAGCCTCAGTATCTGGAGTGGTCTGTCCTTTCTCCTGGGGGTGACTGCTTTCTGACTGCTGCGGAGAGGAAGCTAGGGACGAACCTGCAGAGCCATTGCCATCTGATTCGGTGGGTGGCTAGCAAGAGGGAATGCATGACTTGAGTGGCTTTGCTTTTCTGACCTTACTTTAACAGACTCCTGAACTTAGAAGTGGTTTTAAAGACCTCATGCCCATTCCTTTGCCCTGGGACTTGAAGAAGTTTCTGGTAGTGTCCCAAACAGTGGCTTCCCCTTTGAAGAAACTTTTTGGAATATTCAGTTACCAGTTACCTTCTTCCTTCAACAACATAGGTCAAAGGCTCCCAGTTCTTAAAAGGATGACGCTATACCTAAAGGTCTCTTGCTGTCATCTCAGCTATAAGGAAACTAGTTAGAACTTGGCTCTCGCTGAAAATAGAGAGTTGCATACCTGATCCTCAGTTCATGATATAATATATGTTAAGACCTCCAGGAATTCATCTAGAGGCCATCCCTTGGAAGGTCCAGGGGAGAGGCATGGGGTGGTATTACTTGGCACATATAGTGATAATACAGTTGGCCCTTGAAAAATGTAGGGGTTAGGGGTACTGACCTCCACCTCTGTGCAGTCAAAAATCCACATATAATTTTGACTCCCCCAAAACTTTACTAATAGCCTACTGTTGACCAGAAGCCTTACTGATAACATAAACACTAAACAAACATACAGTTTGTATGCATTATATGCTAGATTCTTACAATAAAGTCAGCTAGAGAAAAAAAAATGTTATTAAGAAAATCATAAGAGGGTGTCCGGGTGCTCAAATGGTTGAGTGTCTGACTCTTGGTTTCGGTTCAGGTCATGATCTCGGGGTTGTAAGATCGGGCCCCAAGTCGGGCTCCCTCTTAAGACTCTCTCTCCCTCTCTGTCTGCCCCTCTCCCTCTCTTTCCCTCTATTAAAAAAAAGAAAAATAAAAAGAAAATCATAAGGAAGGGAAAATGCATTTATAGTACTCTACAGTAAAAAATCCACATATAGGGGCACCTGGGTGGCTCAGTCAGTGAAGCATCTGCCTTTGGCTCAGGTCACGATCCTTAGGTCCTGGGATCCAGCCCCACATCCCCACATTGGGCTCCTGCTCAGTGGGGAGCCTGCTTCTCCCTCTGTCCCTGCCCCTCCCCCCTCACACACGGGCACGCATGTGTGTGTGTATGTACATGCTCGCTCTCTCTCTCTCTCAAATAAATAAAATCTTTAAAAAATCTGCATATAACTGGACCCACACAGTCCAAACCTGTGTTGTTCAAGGGTCATCTGTAATAGGTAACATTTACAAAGCATTCACTACAATCCTAGCATCATGCTAAATTCTTTAAATACATTATCTCATTTTCATTTGCAATTCCACGAAGTTGGGAAGTTATCCCCGTTTTACAGATGAGGGAACTGGGGGTAAGTGAGGCCAAGTAAATTTCCTAACAACTGGCAGTCACAGATTGGCTGAGCCACATTCATACCCAGGGCTCTAGAGCTACACTAGGTCACATATATGAGCTCTCCAAGAGGAAAGCAACAAATAGGAACAAAGAGCCCCCTTCCTGGCCAACATCTTTCTCTCACCCAGCACGTCCAAACCTTCTCCTCTCCAGCAAACATCACAGCAGCGAAATCAAGGTTTTGGATGATTATTTGGGCTTTGTTCCCTTGATACCAGATTCCAGCGGGTTGTGGGGAATTGAGCGCTCAGACCTCTTCCTTCCTCCGCCTTCCCTAATCATTGGCAATCAGTCAGTCAGTCGTCAGCCCAGTTCTCTTCAGAAAGTCATCCAATAGCCACCGCCAAGGAGGAACCAACTGTTCCTCTGCTTGTGGCACCACCCCCAGTTCCTCATGTCTCTGGAATTGGTGGGGGGATGGGCATCTCTAGTCCTTACTCCCCACCCAACCCAGGCTCACCTGCAGGAGCAGTTCCCTTAAGCGCTGCAGCTGGGACTCCAGTTGCTTATTGTGATCCTCTAGGATCTGCATGCGTGTCTCCAGGCGGCTCTTGTGCTGCCGGAGGATCCGGGCCTCAGCCAGCAGCTCCTCATTGCGGGGGTCCTGTGCTACCTCTGCAGAGCCCTCAGCCAGGGTGGGGGCCTCAGCAGCCTCCTCGTGCTGCCACTTCAAGCGCTTTAGCTCTCCCTGGAGAATCCTGCCAAGGAGAGAGGAGCCATGACCTTGGGCCCTGACAAAGTACTGACTGTCCAGCTCCAAGATGTCCCTTTATACTGAGCGCTGAGCAGCCCCTTTGCTGACCCAGCCCCACCCCCACCCCTGCTGTGTTCAGTTGTGCATGGCCACATCCATTCTTCTCCAGCATGCACGTCATTTCCTTTGCCATCCTTAGGCCTCAGAGCAGAGAGAACTGACATTTCATCTAACAAATATCTCAGGGCTTTGATGTGCTGCTTCGGGGATTAATTCCGACCTTCAAATTGTGTAGAAACACAGTGTGCAAATAAGTGAGGCATTAGGGCCACTGACTCACCTACTCCATTTTTAGATTTTTAGATTCCAGTGGAAGCCAAACAAGAGATCACCCATCTTGCCTCTTCTGTCCACTTACCCTCCTCTTTGACCCCCTTTTGAACACCCCTGTTGAGTCATCAAGAAACAGATTCCGAAGAGAAGGTCTACTTTGCGGAACATTGTGTTTGATTTGCAACAGAATCGCTCTCTCCCCAGTGCTTCCCTGGGTCGACCCACTGCTGATCCAACGCAGTGTTTCTCAAACTATCTGTAGGTGGGGGTTCGTTCAATCACTGTGGACCAATAAGAGGTCCAAATGTCTATGGCTATGACTAGTACACAGCTCATGTCATTCATAACTTGCCACACAAGTTCAACAGCACTCTAACAGATCTATACCTGATTCCATGAAAAGTCCATTAACTGGGTGCCTGGAAGACATGGCAATGTCGAGTTGCTATACAAGTTTCTAGAAGCTGACATTCTACGTCTGTATTTATCTTGTCTTGAACCGGTAGCAAACACTAGGCAGAGCAGCCCTGTTCTAAGGACTTGCCACTCCAGATAGTCTGGGGGCCAGCAGCATGGGCATCGCTTGGGAGCTGGCTAAAAATGGAGAACTTGGGCCCCATGCCAGACCTGTGAATCAAAATCTGCATTTTACCCAGCTTCCTAAGTGACTTGTATGCATGTTAATGTTTGAGACGCACTGGTCTGAGCAATACTTTGGGTTCTAGCAAATGCCCCCAAAGTGGCTTGGACCCTTTGACACAGGGCCCTACTAACACCTGTACTTTGTGGAGATTAATGTCATCCTTGTAATCTTCACCTTCCCCCTTGCAGTCCTCAAATACTTCATGCAATGTCACCCTTCTCTTGTTTTATTACTTTCAGTGAGTGATAAGTACCTCTTTCCATTTCAAACACTGAAAGTTCCTCGAGGGCACAGACATGCATTCACTCTTCTGTATTCTCTGTGTTTGCACTCTCTACTTGCATCTACTGGGTACTTGAAAATATTTGGGTTGGGTTGAAAGGATTCAAATAATGATTAGAATAGCTAGCATTTATTGAACCTTTACAATAAGCCAGGTACTGGCTAGCCCATTTATATGCCTGAGTTCTTTTGAAATTCACAAATTATGCTAGGAGGTAGGATCCTAGGGACCCTATTACCATCATTCTTATTCTGTAGGTGAGGAAATGGAGGATCACCAAATGGAAGTCGCTTGTTCAAGGCCACACAGGTGGGATGTGGAAGTGTCCAGACTCGAAATTAAACTGTTTGACTCTCCAACCCACACAGAACTGTGCCATCACCACACCCACCGGTTCTCATCCTCCAAGTGCGCCAGGATTTTCTCTAGCTCCCCCTTGCTTTCTGTGGCCATGCTGCCTGGGGCCTGCTGTCCAAGGCCAGGCTCCCGGTCTGTAATGGGGCTGGAGTGCCGTAGCAGGTACTGGTCCTCATCTCTGTGTGGGTGTGGGGAGAGAAACGGAAGTGGCTAGGCAGTGAACCAAAAAAACATCTCAGGGCATGAGTTCTCAGCTCCCAGCTCAGGCTCCAGGAGACAAAGGCTGGAAGATTCACTTCTAAGTCACAGAGAGAGGGAAAGTCTATATATTCAGGTTTAAGAGGGATGAAAGTGTTTAAAGGTGGCAGAGGTCATGGTTGAGGATAGAGGAGGGAGTGTTTTCAGGATACTGGGGATTCTGGGTTCTACCTAAGCAATGGGCCAGTCACCTCCCAGTCTGTGCTGTTCCCTGACCACTTCTTCCTTAGCTTCCTCACCCCCAAGGGTACTCACTGCCTAAGTTCCCATCAGGGCCAGCTTGAGCCATTGGGCAGTAGCTCCTAAGCCCTCTAAGCTTGCTAGAGACCTCTCTAGGGATAAGGGTCCCTTCTCTAAGCTATAGCAGCAGGGAATTTCTCTGGTCACACTTCGGTCCAGTCCACAGTGTCTCCCTGGGGTGTGGCACTGGACAGGGCTTTGAGCAGAAGATAATGGCTCATTTCTGCGACTTTAGATGAGGGCACATTCTTCTGCCTTCAGAGTTAGGCAGGGAAGGACAGGCTCTTGCAAGAGGAAGGGACCTGGGCAGATGGCAGCTCAGTGGATAGAGGGCTTCTATTACTAAACACTGTGCCCAGAAAGCAGCCTTCCTTCCTTGGGGCCTCAAGGACCCTAACAACCACATGTCCCTCCCCTTGAGGATACATCCTTCCCAAACAGTAGAAGAGGGATCCCAAGGAGAACTATTCCTGGCAAATAAGCAGCTGTGAATACTTACATGCTGTCATCTGGGGACAGGCTGTCATTAAAGAAGGAACAATTCTGACTTTCCATCTCAGCAAGCCTGAGAAGAAGGGCAGGAACAGAAAGGAATGCAGGATGTGGGGCCTGCTTTCATCTCAAGGACTCAAATCCCACAGCAGGATTATCAGCTTCAGGGGCTGCCCAACCACCTCTGAGTGTGGGGTCTCGCTGGCTGCCACATATCCCACCGTGCACACCCCCCTGGTCTTGACTCCATTCTCTTTGCCCTCACTGAAGACCCCCTCCCCCTTAGACTCTTTAAAATCTCCCTCCCCCAAACCTGGCAGTACCTGCTGGCAAAATGCTCAATGCGGGAGTGTGTGTCAGCATGTGGCAACATCGGGGAAGAAGCCAGCCTAGAAGAAAGCCGTGGACTCAGAGGACCAAGGAATGGGCAGCGGAGCTGTCTGTTTCCTTGTCACCACCCTCTCTAAGCACCACCCCCAACACTGAACTAGGCAGATGGGTAAGAGTTGATGGGAACTGGACATAGAGACTGGATTCTAATCTATTTCTAGGGCCAGCTCCCTAGTCAGGTCCAAGTTGACTTTCTCTGTTGCTAGTCGGGTTTGCCTCGAACACCCCTCTAGCCCATCTAGGGGGCTTGGCCCCTACACAGGGCAACCCATCCCAGCTCGGTAGGGCCCCCAGCCGCCCACCACCCCCCCCAGCCCCTGGTACTCACGTCTCACTGTAATCAGCCTCCAGTACCGACTGCACAGGCAAATAACCTCGCTGAGGGTGTTTGCTGAAATAATGCTTTGAGCGGAATTTGTTCTTTAAGGTTGTGGCAAAGTCCCTCATGTTCTCGCTGGATGTGGTCTAGGGGGATATAGGGCAGAGGGACTCATCCCAATGGCTTTGGGATGCTGGGGAAGTGGGGAGGCCCCCTAGAGCAGGGAACATGACGGGTCATCTACTCTTACTCAGGCCTACTACCCCCCACTCCCAGAGAAAGGCCGAAAAGGATATACTGCCAAACTGTGAACACTGGTTGCCTCTGAGAAGTTAGACTGGAGAGGTGGGGGTGAGACTTTTGTTTTTGACTTTATACACCTCTACAGAATTTGAATCTTTTACAGTAAGTATAAACTTGTTAATTTCTAAAATATCTTGATATAATTCCTGGGGGTGTAGAAGATGAGGAGGAGAAAGAGGATTATCAGTCTGCCATCTAAAGCTAGGTTTCTCTGTATGTTTATTTTGAAATGATAATAAAATAAAAATAAAGGAAAAGCCCCCTGCTCCCACTGGGTCACACACGTTCCTGTGATAACACACTCTGGAAAAGAGATGACGATGTGGAGAGATGGATTATGGAAAACCATGTTGAAAGATTGGGACTTTGAGAGCATCTGTAGGGCAGAAAGGGATAAAAGAGTTTGGGGAGTAGAGCCCACTCAGGGAGCTAACTTTGGAGCTATGGGTCCGGAACATAGCAGAGAAGAAATTCTGTGTGTGGAGTCTGAAATGCTGACCAACCTGGGCTCAGGTGGCTATGAAGGGTGCAGTTTCCAATGAAAACCAAGTGGAATTTGGGGACCCGGGTAAAGAATATATTCTTTTTTTTCTCTTTTTTTAAACCTCCAAGAGACTAAGTAATTGATTTGAGCACAAACTTTGGAATTGATGAGCAGGGATGGAAGAAACAACAAAGTAGCAGGTAAAGACCAGGTAATGGGAATAATGCAGGAAGCTAGCTAGGCAGGGGAGCAATGGAAGGAAGGCCAGTTGCCTGGAACTGCCTTGCTCTCTCTATTTTTTCCCGAGACTTTGCTCAGCACAAAAATAGTAAATGCTATTTAAATTGCCATGAGTGTCCTGGGACGCTATAGCCAGGAATTCCCCAAACTGGTGAATCACCAGGACTGTTGGGAGAATGTTCCCCAAAGGAGAGCAGAATATATTTAGCCCATGCTCCGCCAAGTGGATCAAGGACCTAGAACCTGATTGCTGCCTCCCCCTCCTGCTCCTCTAAGAGACTCCGTACCGGGGTGTAATACTCCATGATGGGGTAGTGAAGCTTGTTGCCTTTGCTGGCCCTTCCTGTCAAGAAGCATGTCTGGCAGATGTCCACGTTAAATTGTTTCAGACTCCGGTACCTTGGGGAGACGAGAGGTGGTTATGACAGAGAATTCAACGTACCCTAGTGACCTCCCCATTTCTCTAACTTCCAGATATATGCACACACTTTAGAAGTAGGCAAGGCATGGAGTCATAATGGGCTCAACCTCCCACACATAACAGTGGCTGCGTCCTCTCTAGATGACTAGCTGTATTCTAAAGACCATAAGCCTCCATGAAATCTACATGCTCAGAGTCCCAGGAAGTGTGGGAAACAGCATTGCTTCACCATCTTTTTTCAAAAAGGAGGCAGTGGGCAGGGGTAAAGAGCTCACGATATCAAATAGCTTTTTTTTTTTTTTTAAAGATTTTATTTATTTATTTGACAGAGAGAGATCACAAGTAGGCAGAGAGACAGGTAGAGAGAGAGAGAGAGAGGAGGAAGCAGGCTCCCTGCCGAGCAGAGATCCCGATGCGGGACTCGATCCCAGGACCCTGAGATCATGACCTGAGCCGAAGGCAGCGGCTTAACCCACTGAGCCACCCAGGCGCCCAGCTTTTTTCTTTTTTTTAAAAAAGATTATATTTATTTATTTGAGAAAGAGAGAGAGAGCCAGCACAAGCAGGGGGAGGGGCAGACGGAGAGGGAGAAGTAGGCTTTCCACTGAGGAGGGACCCTGATGTGGGGCTCGATTCCGGGACCCCGAGATCATGACCTGAGCCAAAAGCAGATTCTTAACCAACTGAGCCACCCAGGCACCCCTCAAATAGCTTTCTGAAAGAAGAAGTCTCTGAAGGGTCCCGTCTCACAGGTATCATCACCTACGTTGAAAAAGTTACACTTCCAGGACGAAGGATCTTATTCTACCAGCCCTGGGAAAGTTGGCTAAGTTATTTCCAAAACTTGTTTATAATAACAACTCGGGGTGCCTGGGTGGCTCAGTCAGTTAAGTGTCTGACTTTTGATTCTGGCTCAGGTCAGGATCTCGGGGTTGTGAGATTGAGCCCCATGTCAGGCTGACTCTGGGCGTACAGCCTGCTTAAGGATTCTCTTTCTCCCCCTCCCTCTGCCTGTCCCCCACCACTGCTCATGTTCTCTCTCTGTCTAAAAAAATAATAATAATTAATAAATATAATAATAATCCTACTATTACTGAATATTGACTAGTCCTTCAGATCCAGGTCCAAGGCCTGGCTGAACTGCCCAGACCAAGTAGTACAGAAAGGTGAAACGCCTAGACTTAAAGAAGTCAGAGGATCCAAAATCTAGTCCCGGATCTACACTCACCAACAGTGTGAACTTGGGCAAGTAACACACCACCTGGATGACTCATTTGCTTATAAAAAGCAGCTTGTAAAGAGAATGAATGCTTTCATGCTTTCAAAAGTTGAAAACTTGAGCATTTTATGATGAAAGCCAAATTCAGGGTAGTGGGAGGAGGAGGGGATTATAACTAGGGAAACTTTAAATGTATTGTGATCACACTTTCTTTCTTCAGCTTGTTGGTGGGTGCATACCCCAGTGTAACAAATACCCCAGAGGTCACAAATACTCAGAACTCATCACATCCTGATTATTTTTCTCCTGATTATTTTTCTATTATCTACACTCTTGAGGTTCAGTCTAACACTAGCATATCTGCTATGTGGAAATGCTGTCAATAGTATACAACCAGGGGCATCTGGGTGACTCAGTCAGTTAAACATTTGCCTTCAGCTCACATCATGATCCCAGGGTGCTGGGATTGAGCCCCACGTCAGGCTCATTGCTCAGCAGGGAGTCTGCTTCTCCCTCTCCCTCTCCCACTCCCTCTCCTTGTACTCGCACTCTCTCTCTCTCTCTCTCTGACAAATAAATAAATAAATAAATAAAGTCTTTTAAAAAAAACTAATATACAACTATGCATCTCTTCTCAACCTCTTGTGGACATCAGCCACAGTGGGAGGATTTATGCCATGGAAATTAGCAAATACTACAAATCAGTTTTGGGTTTCTGTTTGTTTATCTTGCTTTCTGGGGAGTCCGCTGTGAACCATTTGCCAGCATACCATTTGATATAGAGGTGTTCTTCTTATATGTCAGGATGCCAGGGCTTCCAGGTTCTACTTAACATTCCCTGGGACACAACGAACAAATGACTTCCCTCTCAGTGCTGTTTCCCCATCCCACCCCCTTTCACTTTTCTGTACATCTTTTTGTAGGTCTGGAATACTTCATAAGACAGATGAAAACAAAAGAAGTATTTCACCATTTACGATTTTTTAAGATGTCAAACGTTCCGCAGTGGAAAGGATTACAACAATATAGAATGGTGTGTCATGGATGAGCTGTAATTATATAATTATGGAATATGTTGTTTCGTAATCTATGATTCTATATGTAACATGGCCTCTTTATTATTATCAGTCCACAGGTGTTGCTTTCCCTACCTGAAGCCCTTGATGGGGCACTGCCTACAGATAGAGCATTTGGTCTGATGCTTCACTTGCTCAGCAATGGTGACCCGATGCAGAACAGCCAGCCACACCATGGATTGGGGCTCCAAGTTGACCCACTCTAGGAACTGTGAAGCTTCAATGACTGGCTTCCCAGTGCTCTAGGGAAACAAGAAACCCAATGGCAATGACTGAGGCCCTTGTCCCCACAATGGCAGCTCACAGAGGGGCAGGAGAACCAGCAAGACCTGGGTTAGCCCATGGCCTTTTCTACAGAGGTATCCACTTTCTGCCTTGTCCTAGTTGAGCTAGCAACCCCCTCCCCCATAAGCAGGACTCTGACCTTAAAAGCCCAGAGAACCCTCTGCTTTGTTGTTCCATCTGAACAAACTCCTTTACATTTGAGTAGTTCATCTCATATCAGAAGCCTCGCTCTTAGTTCTCCCTCCCTACTTTCCACCCTCCCTCTCATCAACCCTCCCCAGTTCCATACTCACAAAACGGAAGCAACTACGGACACTGGGCTCCACATTGCTGCCCCCAAAGGCTGCCACTTCCCCCAGCTGACGGGGCACCTGAATGGCCTCATGGAGCAGGACACCGAGGTGGCGCTGGTCACACTGGCTGCCTGAGTTGGCTACTTGGCTGAAGAGGTCTGTTGGCCGTACCATAAGTCATGGCCAACCCCGAAGCACGAATGCCAGAGAATGGTGTAAGGAGAAGGAGCAGAAAAGAAAGACAGGGAAAGAGCACATTGACTTAGCTAATGACTTTCAAAACTGGAATAGTTAAAGGTCCCTCCCTGGTATGTGCTTTGGTGAGTGCTGTGAAGTGTGTAAACCTGGCGATTCACAGACCTGTACCCCTGGGGATAAAAATATATGTTTATAAAAAATAAAAAATTAAAAAAATATATTAATAAAAAAAAAGAAAAAAAAAGGTCCCTCCCTAACCTCCTAGAAGACCATGAGTTCTAAAATGAGCATTCTCTGAGTTCAGAGAGAAAAGGAGAGACATGCAGAGAGAGAGAGAGAGAGAGAATCATAAACAGAGGGAGAGATGTAGACAGAGAGCAGGATGCATTTGAGACCCATGCCAGACACAGATATGACACTGCTGGGAAAATAGATTCTCAAGAAGCAAGATGTGGGGCTTAAGGGTGCCTGAACATGAGTCCTCTCCTGTTCGTGTAGCTCATGGAGTCTGACACTGCAGGAAGCACTCAATTCTCCACAGGAAAAGACTATGGTATTTATATTTGAATATGGGCTATATCTGCCCTGTGAGAACTACTCCCGCCCGATCCCAACCTTAGAAAAGCTCCTTCAAAGGTTCTTGTCTGTCTCATACATGATCTATGGCTTAGAAAATACTCTGAAGTAGAAGGCAGATAGCCTGAGTTTTAGTTCTGGATCCATGATGACTAGCTTGGAGGACCTTTGGTAAGTTAGAAACCTCTCTCTGCTGCTGTTCCCTTGCTTGTAAATCCAGAAGAAATAATCACTGTCCAGTCTTTCTCAGAGGAATGTTGGGAGAAATCAATAATGTCATTGCTACAAACTTGCTTTGCTTTGTCTCCTTCCCCACAAAGCTTTCCCAGACCCGTCATCTCTCTTCTGTGATCTGATACAGCACATACCCTTTGCCATTCAGATTATTCTAATTAGCACTTTCAAAAATGCTTTCTGTGGACTTCCATCGCCTCCTCTGGACTGTCAACAACTTGAGGCAAGGATCATGTCTAATAGAACCTTGTGCTTACCGCACTTAGCACAGAAAAGCACAAAATGCTGTAGTGAAGACGGGGGATGGAGGGGAAGAGGAAAAGTACTAGAAACCAAAGAGGTTACAAACTGCAGACATATATACTATTTACCTCCAATAATAATCCTGATGGGGATTAGTGTGCCCACCCATGAAATCACAGGGGAAGTCTCCAGTAGAATGTGTGACATGGCTTGACCTTCAGACTGGGAGAGGGCTAAGCCTGATAGGCCACAGGGGAAGGGCACCAGAAAGTCAGGCTCTTGGATACCCCAGTATGCCCACTCAGAACTTGGTCAACTAATTACATTGGATCAGATGAAGCCAACCCCCTTGGAGTGACACTGGAAGTAACAGCAGGCCTTAGACCCATCTTAGCCATCAGCTGTCGTGCATTTTTTGCAATAGCCTGGACCACCATTATAATGTAGCCTGAGTCATGTTCTGCTGAGTCCTAAGACCTACCTTCTGCTTATTTCCGCCCTTCCTCCAGCCACTACACCTCTCCCTCTGACCCATTCCACTCCAGACTGTGGAGGTGTACTCACACTGTAACTTTTCCTTCACTTCCGTGCCACACAGGCATGCAATGCCAGTCTTGAAAGACAATGCCCGCATCTTCCCACTGCGACCACTAGGTTAAAGAGAAGAGACTGAGAACACGAATACACAGAACAAGTTAATGTCTTGACATTAATTTCCCTCACAGAGCTGATCCCAGTAGGGCTCTGTGCCAACCATGTCCCACACTGAGCTAAGTCCAAGTCCACTGTGGGAACAACCCCTTCTCACCATGCCCACCTCCAATGGTCCCATTGGATTCCATCTTGGAGGCTTCCAGGGATAGCAGCCCTTACCTATCAAAAACATTGAGGAGCCAGTTGAGACTCATATCCACACAGAGTGGCACGTTGACCAGGATGCCTCTTTCCTCCTCTAGCCGTTCATATAAGGCTGTGAGGCAGTGAATGACCTCTACCACGTCCATGACATGCTCACTGGCCTGCAGATCATGCTCATTGAAAATCTCCAGGGCTGTGGTTAAAGTTACCAGGTCCACTGGGGAGGAAAATTAACAGGGAAAGATTAGCCAAGAGCAGAACTCCCAAGTCTAATCAAGAAGTTAACACACCAGCATCACCAAATTTGACTCGATCTCCAGACCCACCATTTGTAAGTAGATCCAAGATTGCCCTTCACTGAGACCCTTATCCAAAAAAGGGGGATGGCAGCAAAAGGCCCCCTAAATTAACCCAAAATGTGTATATACCCCTATGTTCTTTGACATCAGTTTCAAATAGAATTCATGGGTTTTTTTCCCATGATCCTTTAGTCTTTCAAAGTTAAATTTTTTTAATTTTATATTTTTCTTATTCTATTTTTAAAATTTTTCCTCTTTCCTATTTTCATGTTTTTAACTATTTTATCTTATCAATACATTTTTAAAATCTTTTAAAATTTTCATTGTTATAGTTATATTTTGTCCCTTCATTGTATTTAACCTTATTTTTTGTATACATATAGGTTTTTTTTCCTTTAAAATTTTGGGATACAATTTCTTATAATCAAAATATATCCTAAATCTAGCACATGGCTTTGTTCTAGTCTCCAGCCTGACATCAGTTTCAAGAAGATGGTAGGATGTGAGGAAATTCACCTCCTTTGCTAAATTAATTCCTAAGGGGTCAAATCCCATTTTAAGTTTCTCTGCCTTCACACACATTTCACTAGCAAATAGGTTTGTCTGTGAACCTTGTTCTGAGGATCGAGATACCAGTTATGAAGGCTCAGGTATGCGCGGGTAAATGTGACAGACCTCAGGAAGACTTTCTCATTACCCCCAAACCTGGAATCAGCCTAGCCAGACATGCCTGGGCTAGGAATATTGAACGGATTGTGTCCCTAAAAAAGGCCAGAGAGCACATTTTATTTACAGCCACGTTTCCCCATAATGACTGGCACTTGCTTCAATAGCTCCGCCATGTTCAGTAACTGCAAGAGGGCAAGATGGCTCCAAAGCTTGGGCTGGGATACTTTCTGTCACAAAACAGTTGCTTGACTCTCCATGTTGGGCACAGAACGGACAAGAAGGATGATTATCATGGATTACTTTGGAAACAAGTCTGGGGTCTGGGGACAATGGAAGGTGCCTGGAAAAAGCAGGTACCCACAGCCAGCATCTCCCAGCCTTTGGAGAATTCCCACCAAGTCAGTCAACACCCTGAGGCTGAGGCAGGATAAAACTGGAAAACAGCCAAACAGATGAGGAAGAGTGGGGGTGGGTGAAGGGCATGGAGATGTGCAATGGGAAACTTACAACGCAGTGCTTTCTGGACTCTGCGTAGCTTCATGGCAGTGCGGTAAGCTGAGAATTTAATGTTGTTCAGATCGGCTGCAAAGAATGGAAAGAGCCACACTCAGATCAAGGAAATGCAAATTAAAACCACAACAAGATACCATATCACACCCACCAGCTTGGCACAAAATAGAAGTCTGATAATAGCAGGTGTCAAAAAAGACGTGGATAAATGAGTAAGGCTGGTGGAAGCGTAAACTGAAACAATCACCTCAGAAAACAACTTGGCATTACATAGTAAAATTGAACATTCACGTAGCCTACAGCCCAGCTTGCTGTGTATCCTAGAGCAGTGATTTTCAAACATTTATTGACCAAGATGCATGGTAATACATGCATTCATTGGACATCATGGTCCAATATTACACCCATGTGTGCATGTATAAATAACTGAATCAAACATTTCAGGAAACAATATCTTGCTCGAGTTGATAGAGTAAAAACATAACAAATTATTAGTAAATATGACTCTTGCTAAGGATCTGTTAGGCTTTCATATTTCCTTGTCTATTTACAATGCACTGAAATGACGTTAGACCTATAGACTGAAAAACATGCACAGAATGCGTGTACAAGAGCTCCTTAGCAGCACTATTCTTAATGAGCTGCAAATGATAAACAACTCCAAAGTCTATCAACAGTAGACTGGATGAAGAAACTGTGGTGTATATATATAATGGAACACTCTACAGCAGGGAGAATGAATGAACCGTATTCACATGCATCAACACGGATAATATCTGCAACCTAATGGTGACTCTCTCTTAATAGCCAACACTAAGGTGCACGAAAGTCACACTAAGCATAGTCTGGACAGCGTCTTTCAAAGCAGATCTGATTCACATCTCTAAGCAATATTCCCTAATGTGATAGTAAAATGGTCCAGGAGGAATGTAGAGCCTCCAGTTGAAGGGGGCTACAGAGGGGAAAGGAAGGAAGGCTGCTGGAGAAATGAGAAGGCACTCACTTCCACCCCTGCCTGCTTGCTGAATGGAATTCCCTTCTGTTCTTATAGGGAAATGGCAGCTGTGTAGATCTCCACCCTACACAGGAACCCCAAATTCTTACCCAGGGTTTGGTATAACTCCGTCATCTTGGGATGGTCCCAGCAAGTGGTCTGAGCCTGGTGGCTACAAACAGAGGCATCAATAATACCAAGGTCCAAGCCACCCCCCATAACCGCCCCCCCAACGTGTGTGTGTCACTTGGTGATAGGTTAAATGCAAGGAGCTGCCAGATCCCAGGGGGACCCATGATGATCCCAAAGCACAAGCATTCACCTTTAGCCAGGTAGAATCTTGAGCTCTTGAGATGAGTAGGAGGAAAAACCAGACAGGATGGAGGAATCCCAACAGATAAGGAGGGATAGGGAGAAAAAAAGACAGGCAAGGGAGGGGTTGTGGGCAGGTGAATGGCCCACTTCTAATTCAGATGGTCACTCACTTGATGTAGTAGGGAACTTTATTGGGTGAAATTGCTCTTTCCCAGGGAACCTGCACAGAGGCTGGTAGAAGAGAAGAGAAAGAGAGAAGGAAGTTGGCTGCTTATGCTCTTTAGATCCCCAGGGAGTCCCCTGCACTCTCCTCCTGAGTAGGTGGTAAAGCCCAAAAGGGGAGGCCTGACTCGCGCGGCCAGCTCTTAACAGCCCCTGAAGGTGCAGCAAAATCTGATGGACGCACTGTCTCCCTGATGTTAGGCCAAGGGAAGAAGAAATTGTCACTGATACCCTCATGTTTCAGAGAGGCAGCAAGGGCCTGAATAGGAATACCAGGCCTCAGCCACCCTGACGATCTCTTCCCTGAGAAGCCTGCCATTTCTACCCATTCTGTGCTGCTGTGGATACGAAGTGGACCCTCAAAACCCTTTCCCCATGAGGTCAAGCTTCTTGGTACTGCGGTGCAATGCGGAATGCTACTGCCCATTTCCCTCTGGCGAAGAATTCTAGAAAAGGATGCCTTTCTCTGCTCCATGGCTGTATCTTCCAGATGGAAGGAGGGTTTCGTGACCTGGCCAACCTCCGCACTACAGTTTCCCTTTGTATAAGAGCCCTCTGGAGGTAGAGCTGCATGCCAATGATTATAAGAGCAAGAGTTCTAACCACCATTCACATTTATCGAGTTCCCACTACGAGCCAGAGACTGTGCTAAGTGCTTTGCGCGCATAGCTGATTTTCATATCCGTATATTCTCACCATCTCCACTGCTGCCATCTGACCTGGGTCACCATAATCCCTCACCTGGATGATTACCATATGCTTCCTAACAGGTCATCCTACTCCCTCTCTTGCCCCCCAACACCCTGACTCTGTCGGATCATGTCATCTTTCTGCCCAAACCCCTCCAAAGTCTCCCAATGCCATTTCAAGTATAATTCCAAGGTCTGACCATGCCCTACAAGGGTACTCTGTGCCCTGGTCTCCTGATACCCTTCTGATCTCCTAGTTCCTCCTCTCTGTATTACTTCTACCTCAGCCTCCCTCCTGTTCCTCAGGCATGTCCCTGCCTTAAGGTCCTAGAAGTTGCTATTCCCTCTGCCTGGTGTGCTCTTCCCTCCCTCAGATATCCACGGGGCTCATGCCCTTGTGTCCCAGAGGTTTCTACTCAATTGTGCTGCTCTCAGTGAGATCTTTCTGGACCATCCTATTTGAATTTGCAATGCTTCCCTCATCAAGTACAGCACCGCCTTTTCATGCTTTCTCTGCTTTACTTTCTTCCACAGCACTTTTCACCAGCACTTGTCACCAAGTACGTGCAATATATATATATTACATTTCAGCTTTCCTTACTAGTGGATAAGCTCTACAAGTCTAAAGACTTGTGTCTGTTTCATTCACTGAGGTAGCACCAATGCCTGAAACACTATGAGGGCCCACATTAGGTCCTCAATAAATGTTGAAAAAATGAAGGTATTTAACTTCCATAACCCTATGAGTTAGGTAATATTTTGTCCTCTTTTTACATATCGGGAAAAATGATGGTCAGAAAGGTTAAGCTGTGTTTTTTTTCAAGCTTGCCCAGCTATTAAGTCAAGGAGCAGTGACTCAGACTTGGCCTCTGACCTAAGAGCCTGTCTTTTCAACGGCTCTACTAGGCTGCTTTATCCTTACAGCTTCTTGGATGCCAGGATATCCTGAGCTCCTACCAGGCCCTGAAGGGATGAGAGTAGACTCTCTTGGAAGGTAGCTGAGGTTCTGCTAAGTGAAGTCTAGTTTGTCTCACGTACAGGAGAGGAAGTGCTGTGACCCAGGCCCAAAGTCCCGGTGGGCATCCTGGAGCTGCTTAAGCCTCTCACCAATTGACACCTATGGAAAGAGGCAGAGAGTCAGTGAGTTCATTCCAGAGATTTAGCGCAGGATTTCCAGGCACTACTGGAAATCTTTGTGAAGTCCTTTACAGGCTATCTCCTCCCATGGTCACCATCTTCTGGCCCTTCCACATCTCTCCCAAGGGTCAGAGAAGAGCATCCTTAATTCCAGGCCATAGTCACTCCTCATCTGCCCTTGTCCACCTGAATGCCTGCATTTAGACAGGCCCCTCTCAGATCTTCATTTCAATTACTCCCTGCAGCTTAGAGGCTGAGAAGTCTGTTCCCTGGCCCGAAACACTCTACTATTCTTTTCCCACGTAGGTCCCACTTTAATGCTCTTTCACTTTCTTTTGGCCTGAAGAATATTTCCCCCAACCTAGTTATATCTAAGCTCTTCCCCTATGGCTCACTCCAGGCTTCTCTTCTACCTGTAGTTGTTTCCAGCGGACATTGATCTGCTCCAGGGCTCGGGAATTCTCCATTGACAAGTGTACATCAGAAATGGCAAGTTGGTGGGCCAGATCATTCACCAATTTCACTCCATCTTTCATGGGAGAGAATTCTTCTTTGAACAGCTATAGAACCAGAACCCAAGTCCCACAGCAATCAGAGAGTGGGAAAGAGGAACCATTAGTCATTCACCACAAGTCCTCCCTCTTCACCCACAAACTTTTGTTTCAACAGCACGACCCAGGTGCTTGTATTAGGCCATTTGGACTCAGGTGTGGGCAGCCACTGTCCTTATCCTCTTCCTTTCCAACTCTCAGAAAACGGCAGGGAAAGAGAAGACAGTGGAAGGACAGAGGAGAGACTCCAGCTAAACCAGCCCCCACATCCAGCACATAAACTGGGGAAGACTCGGTTGCTGTCTGGTCCACCTTTCTGTAGGTGAAATGAAGCTTCAGTAGCAGGGACTGGGAGGAGTGTCAGGTCTCAGGGTGGACCATAGTCAGGCTACAGGCCTGCATACCTTAAGAGCCTGAATGTGCTCAGGTAGTGAATCAATGAAGAGATCCCCAATGGGCTCCCATGTGGCTCGGACTCCCTCAGCCTGTGTCAGAGTATTGCTTAATTCCTCCATTGCTCCTTGGATCTCCAACAGCTGCTCCAGAGTGCGCTCAATGTGGCGGTGCTGGTCTACACAGCGGGCTGTCAGCTTCTCCCATAGTTCACTGGCTACTGTTGCCTGCTTCCACACAAAGCGGCTAAGGTTCTGAATCCGTTGTCTGGGAGAGGTATCTGTAAGAGCAAGCAGGAAGCCGGGTCAGCCCAACCTGGCAGGGGCAGCCCAGGGAAAGACAGAGACAAAGAGAGACCTTTGTAAAATGTGTGTGTTTATGCGTGTGTGTGTGCGTGTGTGTGTGCGCGCGTGTGTGTATACTGCGTGATTTATCACATGTGTTGATTCATGGATCCCCTACCACAGTCAAGAGACCATGTTGTTAATTTCCCCCTACTATGAGGATTTCCTCATATTCTCAGAAAATGGGCAAGGTAGACTATGAGTAAAATATTTTAAGAGGTGCAGCGAGGCAAATCATCCAGAGTTCTATTCACATGACTCTAGAATGTTATTTTGCGTTAGTGTCTGCTGCCTACTTCCATCCAAACCAGGGAGGCATTTTATGCCCAGGAGAGGTTAGCATAACTCGCCCAGCTTTTCCATCTAGGCATCTAAATTGGAGGCTTCTTCTTCCTCCCTCAGATTTCCCCTCAGGAGGAGATTTAGACCCCCAAAACTCCAGGCTTGTCCTATCTGAGGCCCCCTGGTCAGTAAATTGACTACTAGCCTCCTATTGAGGGGCTGGAAGTAAACAGAGCTAGTCAAAGCTTTAACAAAGGACTCAGTTAAAAAAGGGCTCTTCCAGGCCATTCATAGCCAATATTGAGAAGCTGAGGACTCTTCTGGGAAAAGAAGGCCTGCTGGGCTACCACTCATACCCAATCACCATGAATCCCCCACTGCTACCTTAATTAAACCTAGACCTAGAGTGGCCTACTTTACCCAGGAACGGGACCAGAAGGCACAATAAATTTTTTTCCTGAAGTGTCATCACCTTTTTAGATTTTAGAAAGATTTTTTTATTGTTAGCACATCACCTCATGTCTATGTTGGAATGAAGCAGTACGTTTTTAAAAGACATACTACTACTACTTTCTTTCACTGAGTCAGCTCAATGTGTTTGAGTCCTTTGTGTTTTTTTCCTTTTTATGTCTCATTAGAAGGCCATACATGATGCTCCACAGAGCCACATACAGCTTTGGGCCACACACTGGTCTCTCCTACTCCAGCTTCTGTTCTCTTTGCTTTTTCCTGCAATGTGAATCTTGCTCCTTCCCAACTTTGGACACCTAAGAGAAAATTATCCTCCTAGATAACAGCTGAGAAAATGAGTTTGGGGAAGGCAGGAGGGTGTTTAGCAGTTCATTGCTAAGAAGGCAAAAGAGGGGAAGACCACCCACCTTTGCTCTCAGAACGAGGATCCTCTAATTCCTCAAATGGGTGCTGGGACAGGAAGGCCTGAGCTGACTCCAGCACAGAGTAGATATAGGGGCCCCGAGACTTGACATCTTCCATAAAGGCCTATGAAGTTTAGCAACATGGTCAACAGGGAAGTAAAATTTTTCCATTGCTTTAAATTCCATTCTGTAATTGATGACCTTTCTTCTCTTCAGTGCAACTTGATCCTTTAGCATTATGTATCTTCGGGCTACCCAGACAGAAAGAGGTGCAGTTCTCCGTATAGGCAGAAGAATGACTCTGACACTGGGAGGTCTCTTTAGAATGACATGGGTCTCTATATGCCGCAAGGTAGAGAGAAATGTGGAGATTTGGGGTTGGGAATCTTGGTTCTCTGGAAGACCCAGAAAGTTCTCGATGAGGGGTTTAGAGAAATCAAAACCAGATAGGTAGGATTTATATTATAATTTTAATTCATTTTTTTTGTTGAAATATAGAGAAGAGTATACAAGTCAAAAGTGGACAGCTTGAGGAATTTCCATAAAGTGATTCCATATCTGTAATCAGTACTGAACTCCGTCAAGAACAGAACTCCGTCAGCATCCTAGAAGGCACATTTGGTGGCCCCTTCTGGTCACTATCTCATTCTTCCCCTTTAGGTAACCATTGTCCTGACTTGTAATACTACTGATTAGTTTTGCTCATTTTGAACTTTATGTAACTGGTATTACACAGTACGTACTCTTTTTGTATCTGGCTTTTTCTCACTAAACATACTGCTTTTAAGAGTCATCCATGCTGTGGCATGGGGTTAAAGTTTATTTTCTTGCTGTACTGTATTCCATTCTGCATCCACCTTTCAAATTGAGATAAACTGACATATATGATTATATAAATTTAAGGTATACAACATATTGATTTGATACACTTATATTGCAATGTGATTGCCATTGTCACCTTAGCTACACCTCTGCTCTATCACATAAGTACTTCTTCTAGTGCATCCTGTATTCATTTTTAAGAAATAACTGTTGGGGTGCCTGTGTGGCTCAGTGGATTAAGCCCCTGCCTTCAGTTCAGGTCATGATCTCAGGGTCCTGGGATTGAGGCCCGTATTGGGCTCTCCCCCTCTGCTTCCCCCTTTCTCTCTGCCTACTTGTGATCTCTCTCTGTCAAATAAGTAAACAAAATCTTCAAAAAAAGAAACAGGAAAAACTATTGCTAGTTTCTGATTACAATAGGTAATATATGTCACCAAAATCTTCGAAATTTCAGAAAAGTATGAAGAAGAAAATTAGAAAGAACTCTAATTTCATCACCTAGCATTAACCATTGTGAACTTTTATATATAGTTCCTTCTTATGTTTTTGTATGTGTGTATACATGCGCACGCATCTATACAAATTTTTGTACAATTGAGATCCACCTTTATATAGCTTCGTATCCTATGGTTTTTTTTTTCACTTAACATTATATTATGTTCATTTACCCATGTGCCCAATTTCTGATGAAAGGGCTGGGGAGAAAAGGTTTGACTTACTCTGATGAAGTCCAAAACAATAAACTGGATCCAGCCTCTTGTTACTTCAGGTGTCTAAGCACAGGCTAGGGGCCCATCTGTCAGAATCCTGCAAAAAATATCCCTTCCCAGCTGAAAGGCTACACACCACAGCCTCCATAACTCAAACCTACCGCATGTGTCTCCTTCTCCTGTTGCACCAGGGCCACATCCCCTTGCAAGGGCAGCTGAGCTGACAATTCCTCATCTTTTTGGCTGAGCCAGTCGATAATCTCTTGGAGAGGGAGCTGAAGCTTTCCACTGTGGTCCGAGAAGGCCTCAAGGCGAGCACTGCACACAAGGCATAAGACCAGTGATTTTTAATCTTTTTTTTTTTTAAGTGGCAAAACACTTTTCCCCAAATGTTTATGTGGAACTTTAATACATAAAACAGATTAAAGAGGAACTGCTCTGGTTGAAGTGGGAGGAGGCCCAGAGTCCTCCCTTCTCCTCACCCACAGAAGTTCCCAAGGAGGGGCGCCTGGGTGGCTCAGTGGGTTAAGCCTCTGCCTTTGGCTCAGGTCATGATCCTGGGGTCCTGGGATCGAGCCCTGCATCGGGCTCTCTGCTCAGCAGGGAGCCTGCTTCCCTTCCTCTCTCTCTGCCTGTCTCTCTACCTACTTGTGATCTCTCTCTGTCAAATGAATGAATAAAAATCTTAAAAAAAAAAAAGAAGTTCCCAAGGCACCTTCACATGGAGTACAGTACTAAAAACCAGTGGGGAGGTCCATGGGTGGGGAACATCAGTGCGGACATCAGTTAATTCAGTTGTGTGCCCAGCATCAGGCTGGGGAGGAAACTGAGCAAAAGCATTAGTGGGGACAGCTGTCTGGTTGCTGTCTTGCCCTGGAGGAACTCAAATCATGCCAAATTACTCATCAACAGAGGCTTCTCTGACCCTAACCTCTGAGTAGAAAAGGATATAGTAAATAGAAAGGTTTAGTCAGGCAACTGAACGTGGGCACTTGCATGTATGAGGACGCACACAAATATATGTAACCCAAGGGTTCTAAAAGATGACAGCACCATAGGCTAGAGAGTTAACATATGGAAGGAGAAAAATGCACACACTATACTCATCTCAGTATGCCCCCTCCCCAAATGAAACTTGAGTTGAGGACCAAGTGGTAGGAGGCTAGAGGCCAGCCTAGGTACGGCCATCAAGCTCATTCCCCTTATCTGACAATAATAACTATTCATTGCCTCCTTACCACTTGGGCTAAGCCCTTACCTAAATGATTGCTTCCACTAATTATCAGAGAAGCAGCCTTGCAAAGTAAGTAACCTCCTGTTGCCCAGGAAGGTTAAGTAATTTGCCCAAGGTCACACAGTTAAATCGTAAGTAGAGCTATGATTTGAACTCAGATTCATTTACCCCAGAGAACTGCATTCTTTCAGCTTTTCTGTGCTGCCTCATTCCAGCCAAAGCCTAACAACAGGCCAGAGTTTGGGTTTTGATAATAGGGAGTAGAGAGGAAATGTGTGGGGGTAAGTTATGTAGAGGGGTAAAGAAAAGAGGAACAACCAATATAGGAATGGATTTCATGCTCTTACTGATTTTCCTGATTTGCCCTGGTCTGGGGAGGAATAGATGGGCTGATAACCAATGGATGGGAGTAGAAGGTATAAAAGGATTGGGAAGAGAGCAGATAAGATCTACCAAGATGTACAGCAAACACAAGATGAAGAGGGAGTAATCATATCATTCATTGATACATCAGTGCTTTTAAGTCCAGAAAGCATTTTTGTATCTTATAAGAATCCTCACAACAGGGGTACCTGGGATTAAAGCCTTTGCCTTCAGCTCAGGTCATGATCCCAGGATTCTGGGATTGAGCCATGCATCGGGCTCTCTGCCTAGCAGGGAGCCTGCTTCCCCCTCTCTCTCTGCTTGCCTCTCTGCCTACTGGTGATCTCTGTCTGTCTTTAAAAAAAAAAAAAAAGAAAGAATCCTTACAACAACACTGTGAGGTAGTTAGGACAGTTCCTTCACTCATTTATTTTTCTTAAAAAATAAAAAATAAAACAAAAGTGAAATCCCCATAACCCAAACCATGTATCCAAGGTGACATAGCTACTTAAAACTGAGACTCGAATCCAAGTCTCCTGACTTCTGACCCAGGGTCCTTTCCAAAGACCAAGAAGGAAAGGGAGAAGTGGGTGATGAGGCTGATGAGAGGGGGACACACAGGCTGAGAGGAGAATGGTAAGCTGCAGCAGCAGCAAAAGTAGCCCAACACTGTCCCAGCCAACTGCCTTAGCCTCCTCTTTCTAGGGGCCAGGCCTTACCGGAGGTTGTGAGACTTCTTTTTTATTTCATTCCAACACAGATTCATGGCTGGTGGTTCTAGAGGTCCAGCGGCACCAACAGACCCGTTGAAGAGCTTTGGGCTTAGGCAGGAAACCCCAGCACCATCCTGAGGAGGTGCAGGGGTGGTAGCAGCAGCTCTAACCTGGACAGAAACACAGACATTCTGTGATCCCCGGAGTGTGCCACACCCTGGTCTGCACCAAGACAAGGATGGGACAAATGTGAATAAGGGGAGAGAATGGCTTGTCCCAGGGTGTGTTTGGGGGAGCCGGAGGCAGGGTGAGATAAAGGAAGCCTCTGTGGCTCTGCTCATTGCAAGGTCCTCTCTTGGCACAGGTTAGTCACTTTGAATTGCTGACTACTATCATTATTACTCTTATTACTGTAAATTCTGCCAAGACTACTTACTACCTGGATGGGATTCTGGAAGTACTTGCTTTAGACAAGAGCTGCTCAGAATTGCCCAATCACTGGCAACCACAGCATTCAGGGTAAGCCATAGGCTCATGCTTCAGTGTCCCACAGTTTAGCCAACCTTCCAGAAAAGAAAGCTGAGGGGCTGCCTCAGAAATTCAGGGAGACAGAATAGATCAGCCAGAGAGAGCCATTTATAATAGATGTCCTATTTTGCAAATGAATCTAGGTTTTGGTGTCCCCTCTCCCTCTTCCCCCACCTGCATTTTCCACTGGTCAGGAAGCCTAGAAATCGTCCTAAAGAGAACTGTTCATCTACAATGGGTTGAGAAAGAGCTAAAGCCACATTTTTTATTCTGATCTCCAAAGGACCCTGACCAGAGTCAGCAGGTAAGGGGACCAGCTGTGGAGCCTGCCGAAGGCTCGCCCTTGAGCCCTCAAGCTCAGAGCCCATCACTTGCTCGCCCTGAAGGGTCTTAAAAAGTTTGGGGGAATGAGGTTGTGTCAAATGGCCCTTAAGAAGTTAGCTACCTGGGGTGGCTCGTTGGTCTACTGGGATGATTCTCGCTTTGGGCGCTAAAGAAGTTAGCTACCTCTAGCACAGTGCCAGGACTGCCCAGCCAGGGGCAGAGGTGGGTAGAGGGAAAGAGAGTATAGAGGAGGAAATCTCAGTCTGTGCCACTCAATCCCAGCCTAGGGAAACCCACCTCCCTGCCAGCCTATCTACCTGCTTGCCCTCTGTAGAAAGAACATGGTTCCGGTGAGGCCTGAGATTTTCTAGTCTCCCTTTCCCCCCAAATGGTAGTGCCTTCCCACACAAGACTCTCCAGGCAATCTAGGAAAACAATCACCCCATTAAAACCCCAGCTCACAGCCACATGCTGAAAGGGAAGAGAGGGAGCAATGCAGCTCAAGGGCAAAGTTCTGAATTTAGTCCCCCTGTGTCCCCATGAGCTGACCCTACCTGTGCTGCCTGAAGACTTGGTTGCAGGACTCGGCAGTTCCATGATTATCCCTCAGCTTGCAGAATCAGTCCCTTGTGAGCCGCAGGCAGAGTCTGACAGGCTCTAAGCAGGCTTCCTCAGGGGAGGCCTGCAGAGCTGAGCCAGGTCAGGAGGCGGGAGCTATCACCCTGTTTGTTTACTGACCCCCCAGGAATCTGGAGGGGGCGGCTATGTCAGGGCTCAGCGGGTGAATCAGAGCTTTGTCCCTGGGGAATTCCAGCTCACTCCCGCATGGGCCCGCCACACCGGGGCCAGGAGGGCCCTCCCAGGCTGGCAAGGACAGCGGGAGTGGGACTGGGCATTCCATGGTGCTGAGGAGGGGCGTACATAGGGGAGTTTCTCCTGATCTGTTTTCCCTTTCCACAGCAGACATGAAGGGACTCACTGCCTACAGCCCCTGCCTCCCACCTCTCCACTCCCCAGAGAGAGGAAAGGATCAGACCACTTTGGTGACAAACCTCTGGTAGTACTTCCTCAAAGCCTAGCAGGAGGATGGGCTTGTCTTTAAGGAAGTATGCCCAGAGGCAGTGAGGAATGGGTGTGGCACACCTGGGGACAGAGCCCTGGGAAGTCAGGATCAGGAATTTGGACAGCAGAAGATTCATCCAAGCCCACTGTGGAAACAAGGGGGTGCTCTGCCCTGCCTTTTGGAGGTAGAGGGGAATGGAGGGATAATCATTTTCCACCTCCCCAGAATCTCACTGCACTTTAAGGCTAGGGGGAAATAGATGGGTCTTGGGGCATCCCCTTGGACCTCTGCTGGGGAGGGAGAGGGAAAAATGGAACCCAGAAGCTCTATGCAGGGATCCAGGGCGAGGGAGGCCCCTGTGCCCTGCTTGTGCTGCCCTGGGCCACTGGCCTCAGGGGCAGGGCCCCTCTAGAAGTGGCCCCTCTTCTCTTTCTCCAGCAGACTTGCCTGGGGGAAAGGTTAACATTCCCGAGCTAGGCCCCCACCACTCAGCACTGAGGGAAAACACTTCGCTTTTACCAAAAAGGGTTCTGTTCCCATCCTCATTTATCTCCCACAGAGTCTTCTGGGCTTTCCACAGTTCCACATTGTTTCCATGCTGAGGCCCACCTACAGGAATAGTTGGAGCAGCTGCCTGACCCTTCCTGAGGGTCCAGGGTGGAGCCATTCTGGGTGGAACTGGGATGGCAGGGGATGGCAGGCCAAGAGTAGGGAGGGGCTCTAGCTCTGGGTCACAGCTCTGCTGATGCTAGGATAACTGGGCTCAAGTCAGTCTCACAGAGTCCCCTAGATGGGGAATGCCCCCAGAGCTCAAAATGGCTCCTCGTGACCCAGCTAAAACCAAGTGTTCCTGTTTCTGAGAGAAGTGCCCATGATGAGCGGGGCTTCACCCATGTTAGGCTTCCATTCCCTTCAGATTTCTTCATTTCCCAAATCCCCATTTGCCCCCCCTCACTATACCTCATCACCTTGTTCTCCCCTCCTTGTTCCCCCTTATATTCACAAGTCCCTCTAGTAGAGCCAGGCACACAAAAGGCAAATAAGAAATGACATTTTTCGTTCCCTACCACTGGCCTTCTACTTCTGGCTTTTGTGGCCAAGATGTTTGCTTCTCACTGCAATCCCCAAAGGGCTCTCTCCTAATCTCTTAAAACTTTAAGACAAAGTCAGAGCCATTGGGAAGGAAGAGAAGAAACTGGACAGTGGTAGAGGAGAGGGGTTGGTCTCAGCTTTCTCAATTACAAAATGAAGCCCTCAGGTCCCTCTGCCGAGGTGGTGAATCTTGGAGTGGAGGGCATGATGTGCAGGGCAAGCATTTTGGAAGGGCCCAGGCTTCTCAATCCCTTGACCCTATGTCAGTCCCGCTCTGGGGAAGGGGTAGGTACACTGGGAGATGCGAAGTTGACACTGGCTTGAGAATATGTTAGAGGTGGCAATTTCTCTCTGGTTAAATGTGGGGGGGACGGCTCAAGAAGACCTCGCTGTTATGTCTTTCCAAAATTTTCCTTCATGGTTCTCTGCAAAATGGACTCCCCAGAATCCACATTCTCCATCCCTAAGGCCATTCTCCTTCCCTTCTTCCTCCCTGTATACTCTGCTGCTGTCTGCACCCTCAATAGTGACTCAGCATTACAGTCCATCTGTGAGATACTAGGAGACATAGTATTTTTCACACCCTCATGGCCTCTCAACCCCAAAGCACAGTAGGACAAGCCAAAATATGTTTATGCTTCCCCCTTGTACAGTTAACTTCCCATGGACTTTCCACATGGTCAGGAAGGGGGGCTATCTTCTTGGGATTACTGCCTCTCATACATCCTCTGCCCACCCACCAACATACATAGGCGGGAACACACAGCACCACCCTTTCACTCCTAGGCAGAAGAGAGGAAAGGAGAAACAGGTATGAAGGTCAAGAGACTGTTAGCGGGGCTGAGCCAGGAGCTGTAAGACTAAAGACTTGAGAGCAAGAGCCAACTGAAGAATAGAGAATATTTTGTAGGTGCAGAATGTAAAGTATGCCATAAAGAATCTAAGGTAAAGAAAGGTCCTTCCTTGTCCTAGGTCATACCCTGAAGGGTCACTCTTCTGGAACCTCCCTTGGGAGGTTAACATGGAACTAGTCTCCCTCAGTCATGGGGGCCCAGCCCAGCCCAACACATTTCCTTGCCCTGTGCCCCTATAAAAGGCTTCATGTGTGACAAGGGATGAGCCAGAAGGAAGTCCCTTGCCCTCCCCAGGGTTTTGGGTATATAGAGAGTGCCCTAGAGCCTTGGGAAGCATGGACACCCACAAGAACACACACAAATCCTATGTCCACCCTTTCTCCTCAGGACTTTGTTTTGCTGTCATCCTCTTACCTGAGGCTGGGGGCAGGTGCTTCGGAGGCTGCTGTTGTGATGGAACTGGTCAGCTGCTCGCCATTCATGACATCGTGGGAGGGTATAAGGGCATCCCTGCATGACCATAGGTTGCATCAGAACCAAGGCTCATGGGGGGTGAGAATGGGCAGTGCACCAACTGTTGACCATAAGCACCTGGAAAAGCAACAAGGAGAGACTCAGAGTTGAGACCTAGAAAAGGCCTACAAACTCAACACATACCCACTGGTGCCTTGACCAGTTATGTAAATCAGTATTCAAAGCTTACTGGTCTACCTAGTAGTTTTTCCCAAGCTGCCATGTACCATAAGAGACTTTAATTATTGACCAAAGAAGTATGTGTTTATTATCTATTGTGCTTTGTGCACAATAGATGATTTTCTGTCTGAGATCTCACAGCCTCGAGAAGAGGGTGGGGGAGATTGGCATGAGGGGAGGCAGTCATATAAGCCCGTAACTATAATAAAATGCTTATGTAACAAGTGCTATAATCGAGATTTGACCAGAAGGCTTGGGGAGCACAGACAGGGGAACGACTAACTCTGAGAATGTGCGAAGATTTCAGAGAGAAGACATTTGAGCCAAGTCTCAAAGGACAAGTAGATGTTTGCCTATGCAGAGAAGGGGAAAAAGGGAGAAGGGTGTTCCATCAGAGGAACCCACCTATGCAAAAATGGATGTCACCAAAAAAAGCATAGCATGTTCAGAGCACAGTAAGTTCCACTTGGCTAGAGTTTAGGAGGCACAGAGATGAAAAAGACATGGTGCCTGCCCCTGAGGAGTTCACATATAGAAAGAATAGACATGGGAAAAATCAAGCCATAAACTGCTACTCGCATTAATAATAGAAGTATTTATGGGATGGAGTGAAGGGATAGATGAGGTTAGTTCTATCTGGTCATGTCAAGAAAAGTCTCCCTAGATGAAATAGACTTAAGGTGAGCCATGAAAGAGAAATCAAGACTGTCATTAGGCGGGAGAGATAAGACAAAGTAATAATAATAGTAGTAATAATAATAATAATAATAATTCCAAACAGCACAAAATGAAATGTATGGTGTGGGTAGCCGCAGGTGAGGCTGGTCATGGCCAGATTGGGTCATGCCTTGAATGATAAGTGGAAAATTCTGGGCTTTATCTTGTAGGCAATAGGGAGGCACTGAAGATTTTAAGCAGGGGAGTGACTCGAGCAGATTTGCATTTTAGAAAGAACCCTCTGCCTGCTTTGTGGAGTAATTCTCCTTAGGGAAGAACCCATTGAGAAGACCTTCTAATTGGCAAGCACTGCAACAGTGAGGAGGGAGCAGAGAGCAGGGATTATGAGATACTTACCAAAGAGGTAAAGTACATTGAGCTAGCTCGGTGATCAATTGAATGTGAAGGGTGAAGGAGATGGAGGAGTGAAAAGTTTCTAATTTGGGACCTGGGTTGATAATGTTGCCAACAGCAAGAGAGGGAAGACAGGAGAAGGAGCAAATTTGGTGTGGTTGGGGGTGAGGGCAGTGTTCCATAATAAACCATGCTTGGGCAGTGTTCCATGATAAGCTATGCTTGAGACACATTCAGCTTTAGATGAGCTGAGAAAAGGAAGACATGAGTGAAAAAGTTAGATGTGCAAATCAGTTGACAGTTTAGCGAATGTGCACAAGTGGGATGAGAATGGGTAACAAAGACAATGTTTGCAAATGCTCAAAGTGATAGCTTTAAATGTTGGGCAGGCAAACCCTGATCCAAAGAGTAGGGAGTGAGCATCTTTGATTCCTGATGTTGATGATTAAAGAGCCACCATTTTTAGTCTCTATTTCGGTGGTTCCCAACATTTTAGGTATAAGGGCCTCTTAAGATTAAAAAAATAAAAGAATTTCACTTCACCCACTCATACCTACAATAGTAGCTGTACTTTTAGTACTTACAGAGTGAGAAAAAATATTAATACATTTAAAGATCTATGGACTTCTTGCATTGAGAGTCCTTCCCCCCTCCTCAGGGGTCCTTGGTCTGAGACTGCGGACTGTTACAGATCATAAAGATGAAAGAGTTTATGGTCTAAAGGACAGTTTATGAGTCTCAAAAGATTACACAGCTACATAGCTCCTCATGCCCAAAGAGAGTCTCCAAAAAATGGTTGAAAAGATGGCTCCCCTTTTATCTGACACCAACATAAAATAATTACTAATTTGGATAAAAAATGAAGTTTTACTCTAGATGTGTTATAAGCATGAAGGCTACAAAAGGTTTGCCTTCAGAACTTTTTATGTTAACATGTTTATTTTTGCTGACTACACAAGTAATGCATGTTCTTTATAGGAAAACTTGAAAATCCAAAAAAAATCACAAGGATGAAAATTAAAATAACCTATAATACTACTACCCAGAAATAGCTACTACTAATAAGTGTGAAGACTTGCAGTAGTTTTTCTATGAAAAAAACTATATCTATACATCTCCAGTTGTCATCCTATGATACAGATCACATTGTGCTTTTTTCATTGGCCATTTATATCATGGCCATTTTAGAACGTCACTAACTATTCCTCTAAAACATGATTTCTAATGGCTGCAAAGGTGACAGAGCACTATGCTTGAGGTCATTGGCTTTGGTATTATACAGACATAGATTCAGACCCACACTACTCACCCTGTGGCCTGGGATGAGTTAACCTCTCTGAGCTTCAGTGTCCTCATCAGCAAAAGGGAGATGACAATGATATTGCCTTCATAGAATTATTAAAATTAATAATGTATCTAAATAACTTGGCACAGTGTCTGGCAATAGTACACTGCTAAGTAAGTGTTAGCTGTAAACATTGTTGTATACTATTCAGGTGAATGGATATACCATATTTTTAACAAGTAGATGTAAGTCACACCGCCATGAACTGCCTTATGCATATCTGTGATTCTTTTCTTATGATAATTTCCTAGAAGGGAGAATTCCCGGACCAAAGGGTATGAACCAATTTCAGGCTCATAATGCATATTTCTAAATTGCCTTAGAAGAAATAGATCACTTTATACTAACACCAGCAATGTATGAGAGTGCCAGTTTCCCAGCACACTTGCCAATAGTGAGTATTCTTATTTTAAAAATATCTTTGCCAGGGCGCTTGGGTGGCTCAGTACATTAAGCCGCTGCCTTTGGATCGAGTCATGATCCCAGAGTCCTGGGATCGAGTCCCGCGTCGGGCTTTCTGCTCAGCGGGGAGCCTGCTTCCCCCTCTCTCTCTGCCTGCCTCTCTGCCTACTTGTAATCTCTCTCTGTCAAATAAATAAAATCTTTTAGAAAAATAAAATATCTTTCCTATTTTTATAAGAGAAGATGGCATCTTGAAAAGTTCTCTGTATTTCCTTAATTGCTAATGATGCTTAACCTTTGCCCAACATTTTTGGTAACCAGTTGTGTTTCTTCTTTCACGAACTATCTCTTTGTCTCTTCTGAGGTTCACCTCTCTACAAACTAACTTCCTTCCTTCTAATTCCTCTACTAACCTGATGTCTGGTTGATGCTTCACAAAACAAAAATAAAACAAACACAGACAGAGAATTCAGACCTTCTGATCCCAGTGAAGGAAGAGAAGGCCTAAACTCTTTCTGGTCCTACTTTGACTATTCTCTGCTGTTTTCAGACTTTGCCACTGACTGTGACATCAAGTCATTCCACCTCTCTAGACCTTGGTTTGTAACCCTGTAAAACATTAACGTGTAAGACTTGTCAAACATCAAAATACTAGCATTCCCTGTGTTTGTAGAGCACGTTTTATAGCTGGCTGTGCTGTCATTCTCGATCCTCAGTGCTACCTGGTCAGGTTGGCCCAGCCAGAATTATGATCTTATTTGAGAGATGAAGATGCTGAGACACAAGTGAGCCTGGGTCTCCTGACTCCTGGTCCGTGCTCTTTGTTCTACAAAAATATTCTTCCATCTGCCTCTCAGTTTACCTCCATGACATCCCACATTTCCACCTGTATATACTGATTCTCTTCCTGTTCCTCCTTTTAATTTGCAGAGGCTGGGAGGAATTGGAGATGAATCTTAGTCCCCAGATGGCCAAGTGTAGGAAATAAGACATGTTTTTTAAAAGTATAACTTAAGGTGAAAAAAATTATTCAGACCTTATGTGGGACACAGAAACTGTGCCATGAGAGGTCACAGATGAGGGAGCATGTGCCTTAAATTGGAGGGATTTAGGATGTATTTATGGACGAGATCCTTTTGAGATGAGGTGAGAGAGAAGATGTGTACACGTGGAGTAGTGTGAAAGATGCTTTGGGGGTAGAGCTAAATCTTCTGTGCTCTCCCCTAAGGATCCTGCTAGATACCAACCTGTGACTTTTTGCTACTAGGAACACTCTTCCTGGTTTTCAAAGCCACAGACAGGCCCTTCCAGAAAGACTCAGCAGGGGAAACGTTACTTCTCTTGGGCAGAGAGAAAAGTTTTAAAAACATTTGGGAAATACCAGGATTCTAACATGAAAGCAAAATTGTGGCTATTAGAGGACAAGGTTTAGGTCTGATATTTATTTCAATCTCACATATTTTTTTAAGATGGTGCCAACTACACAGCAGGCACTCGGTGAACATTTCGTGACTTGATTTATGGATTTAAACTCCAATTAGGTCAGTGTACAGGTCCTCAACTTTGTAGGTAAAAATGCCAGAAGGGATGAAGAAAAACACTTTGGATACGCATATTTATCTGCATTTGTGTGAAGTGATGTATACAGAATGTTAGCATTTGAAGCAAGTCTTGAAACACCAAATGAAACTGCAAACAACCTAAATTTTCATTAGTAGGGGACTAGTTAAATAAATACTGATATATCCATACAATGGATCTCTATACAGCGGTTAAAAACACAAGTAATAGGGTGCCTGGGTGGCTCAGTGGGTTAAGCCTCTGCCTTTGACTCAGGTCATGATCTCAGGGTCCTCATATTGAGCCCCACATCAGGCTCTCTGCTCAGCGGGGAGCTTGCTTTCCCCCCTGCCCCTGCCTGCCTCTCTGCCTCCTTGTGATCTCTGTCTGTCCAATAAATAAATAAATAAATAAATAAATAAATAAATTTAAAAAAAAACCCACAAGTAATAACACTTTATGTGACAATATGGAATAACCTCTCAGGGCATAAATTTAAGTAAAAGAAAAGAAGAAAAAATAAGGTAGTTAGTTCACATTTGTATAAAACCAAAAGGAAAGTATGTGGTATCGATGGAAAAAATTTACATGTGATAAAATAAAAGCATACAAAAGAATCTGTTAATATTGATTGCCTTTGGATAAGGGAGCCAATTGGCTACCAGACAGAGGTGGGAGAAATCCCTCCATTCTTTCGGGATTTTCTCTCTTTTTATGTTTTTTAAAGGTTTTTTAAAAATTATTTGACAGAGAGACAGCACAAGCAGGCAGAGCAGCAGGCAGAGGAAGAGGGAGAAGCAGGCTCTCCGCCGAACAGGGAGCCTGACATGGGGCTCCATCCCAGGACCCCGAGATCATGACCTGAGCTGAAGGCAGCCACTTAACTGACTGAGCCACCCAGGCACCCATGGATTTTCTCTCTTTTTAAACCTGAGAAATATAATATACTTACAAAGAGTGCATAAGGCAGATGTGTAAAATATACTGAAATATCATAAAGCAAATTCCCATATAGTCACTGCTTGGGTTGAAAAACAGAATAATTACCCACACCCACAAAAGCCCTGGGCCACCTACAATAGATGTAGTTTGTACTGAACATCCTTTTGTACCCTGTCAATATATTAGCTACTTAACAGCCACTTCCTCCCTCCCTTCCCACTCCTCACCAACATGCTGTGGACATCTTCAACTGTTTTCTGTAAAGGTTAGTGTAGTGGCTTTTCCACAGCCAGATAAATAAGAACAGTTAAAACTCATTGTACTCCATGTTTTATATCATTAACTAATCAGTCTATAGAATCAACTCATTTAATCTTTGCGACAACCCCATGAAGTGGTTGCTATTGTCTTCATTGGGCAGAGGAACAGAGGCAGTAAGTAAATGGTTCAAAGTGATACTGTGAATTATGGGATGAGGATCTGGGATTTGTATCTGAGGCAAAAGTGTCCCAGAGCACAAGTTCTTCACTGTGAACCCTATTCTGCCTTTGGAACTTCTAGAACCCAAGCCCTAAGGCACTGTAATCATGCACCTCTAGCAAGCAGAGATTTTTTTTTTTTTTTTTGGTTATGGACCACCAGGTGGAAGCCCAAGCACTTAACTAGGCTGTTTCCCACCCAGGCAAAGACACAAGCAATTAAGAGGATGCAGTGAGTCTGGGATTTGGGGGATCACCCAGCTGGTAAACCCTACACAGCTTTTCAGTGACTTTCCTAGGACATCCGAGAAGTAAAATTCTGGTCAACTCTCCTAGTCTGACCTCTGAGCTCCTCCTGTGCCTTAGAACTCAGTAGATATTTTTTTAAATGAACAAATAAAGTCTTTCCGCCTAGGAACTAGAGACGTCTAGGCATCTATCCTACAGAAATACTTGCAGAAATGGGTGAGGGTATCTGCTGCAGTATTGTTTGCAATCACAAAACTCTGCAGTCGATTCAAGTGGTCATTACCAGGGGACTGGTTAAGTGGGCTATTGTCAGAGAGGTGGCACAGTGTGACAGGCAAGGGTGTGGGCTCTGAGCCAGGACACCCAGATTTGCATCCTGCCTCCACTACTCTTCAGCACAGATTTAGACAAGCCCCCTGACCTTACAGTGCATCAGTCCCTGCATCTGTAAACCAGGGATAAGAAAAAGACCTACCTCATAGCCTGGTTGCAAGGCGTTCATTCATACTTTCTGACATCTAGTAAGTACTCACATCTTACCTATTACTACAGCCACTCATGAAATGAAATATTATGTAGCTGTTAAAAAGAGGTAGATCCGGCACCTGGTAGGTTAAGCGTCTGCCTTCGGCTCAGGTCATGATCCCGGGGTCCTGGGATTGAGCCCCACGTCGGGCTCCCTGCTCAGGGGGGAGTCTGCTTCTCCCTCTCCCTCTGCCTCTCCTGCTTGTGCTCTCTCTCTCTCTCAAATGAATAAATAAAATCTTTTAAAAAGAGAGAGAGAGATCTATATATACTGATGTGAACAGATATTGAAGATACATATTTTAGATAAAAGAAAAGTTCAGAATCATATGTCTGAGAGAGCACCAATTATGCAAAAAGCTTTTGAAAAACATCTACATGAGCATGTGCATAGCAAGAAAACCTGCAAGGAGACACAAAACTGCTCAGCAACAGTATTTCTGGAGAGTTGTGTGACGGGGACTCTCCCTTAGACTTTATATATCTTGCGTATGTATATATACATACAAACATATATATACATAGATACATACACATACATTTATATGTATTCTATACCAAGTGTTTATTATTCTTGGGAGGAAAATAAATAGTGAAGACTTTTAAATCACGAGAGGTTTGGCAAAGAACACAGCAGTGGGAAGAAGACCCCCTTCCCATGTGCTATAGATTCCTCTCTCCAACCCGAGGTAACAATGAATGATGGCGTCCTCTCTCACAGCATTGCCTTTCTACCTGACAGCATGGCACCAAGACAGAAGACACACATCTCACTGGTACTGAACCTTGTTATGTGTTCCTAAAATAATTCTTGCAATGTAGCAAAAAACTGAGGTTCTGCTTCAAATGCTCTCACTTAATGAATAAATCATGGAGACTTGGAGTGTCAAACTGGAAGGAGCCTTAGAGATTATCTAGTCCAACCCCCTCATTTATTTTTTTTAAGATTTTATTTCTTTATTTGACAAAGAGATAAAGCCAGAGAACACAAGCAGGGGGAGAATGGCAAATGGAGAGTGAGAAGCAGGCTCCTCGCTGGGTGGGGAACTGGATGCGGGGCTCGATCCCACTGATGAGGGGGCTTGATCTCAGGCGCCTGGGATCATGACCTCAGCTGAAGGCAGATGCTTGGCTGGCTGAGGCACCCAAGCGCCCCCAAACCCCTCATTTACAAACAGAAAGAATGAAATGTGTTCCTGAGAACACATAGTTGTCAAGGAATTTCAAGATGAAGTGTATTCTCCAGTGAAAAGAATCAGAGATCCATCCCCATGGGGAGCATTTTCTTCTAAGCCCAATTAATGCAATACATCTGAAACCTTTAAACACTGCTGGTGGGAGTATAAGTTAGTCAACCAATTTGAAGAGCAATTTGACAGTATCTCTTGAAGGTGAATATTTTCATACACTGTGATGGGACAATTCCTTTCTAGATATATACCCAATAGCAACAGTCACATAAGAATATCTACAAAAGAATGATAAGGATAGCTTGAGCTGTGAGCCAAAAACTGGAAACAGCCTAAATGTCCATAAACAGCAGAATGGATGAATAAATTATGGCATATTCATTAAGTGGAATGTTATACAGTAGTGAAAAAAGTAAGTGACCTAGAGTCACATGTCCCAACACGGATGATTCACAAAGGTAACACTGCAAATATAACACAAATGTAACCATGCAAAGAAATGGTATCTGCTGTTTAAAGACACATATGTATGTAGCAAAAGTATATATAAGTGCATGAGAATCATAAGTACCAAATGCAGGACACAGTGGTTACTTCAGAGGGAGGTGGTGTGGGGAGGAGGAAGTTTTAACCATAGAAGGACAGACAGAGGGTTTCAATTCTACTGGTGATGTTTTCTTCTTAGGCTGGGTGGTGGGCATTCTGATTCTTGTTACGTTATTCTCTGTATCTTTTTGGCAGAGACAAAATTTTCACAGCACATTGGTTGAAAGAATGCAACAAATCCCATGCTGAAGAGAATCCACACTTTTCAGATGTTACAAAATACTAAAAGAAATGTGTAAGATACCCATGTTGCCCTCCAAATGACAAGATTATCCCTTCAACCTGTTCCATTTTCCTGGGACTAATTTCACAGGAGGGAACCTGCTGTAGAAGCTGCCCTAGAGACTGAGAATCAGGAGATGAGGGTTCCACACTCTCAGATACTCATTAGCTTTGCCTAGGAGACCAATTTGATGCATCTATTAGTTTCTCTCTCATTGAAAAAGGCAGAATTGGACTAGATTATCTTATTAAGTTTTTTCCACGTGACAAATTCTCCCAGCTTCTTTCTTTGTTTGTCTGGCTTTGTCTTTTTGAGCAGCAATTCCCAAAACTGTGTCTGCAAGATTCTGAAGGGCTTTCCATGTAGAAGAGCGTTCCTTGGTCAAATCCGTTTGCGAGCTGCTGCGTTAAACAAAATTAAACGGATTTATTTATGGCAGTCCGGCTCAGAGCCTTTTTGTTATGCTTATATACACTGTGACTCTCTTAGGAGGAGAATTCGGTCTTGAAGCGTTTTCCAAAAAAAAATTATTGGACCACAGAACGCACCCCCACACCACCACCACCACCACTCCTTATTTTAAAACAGAATCTATTAACATTCTCTCAGAACAGCGTTCTGTGAGACATCAGTGTGGTTAGTGCTGTCCTAGAAGGGATTTGTCTCACTTGCTATTTCAGTTGCGGATGTGTGTTTAGAATCCCTTATAAGGGAGGAATGTCGTCGCATGGTATAGCTCGCATAGAGTGGGTTTCTCCTGATTGTCCCTGGCAAGTTTGGAAGGATATCTGCTTGGGCTTCGTGAGGGAGAGCCCCTCCTATCTGGCACTGGGGCAGATAGAACCTCAGAAACTTCTGGGGAATCTATACTTAGAAGTGCTGCATCCCAGATACACTCTCTAATTCTGGCTCTTGGGCTTTTGCTAAGTTTGCTGCTTCGAGCCATACTTCCTCCTCTGGGTGGTTTTGGAACTGAAGGGTGCTCTGGCGCAGAGCTCCAGAGAGACTTGGCAAGAGAGCAGAATGACTGGGGAAACAACTTTCCATGTATCTTCTTCCCCCCAGCAAGAGTTTGTAGGAAGCCAGACTGCAAGGAAGAGGTGAACCCACCCAGGAAAAGAGGGGCTCTGTCTTCTTTGGGGGACAGAATACTTATCACTTTGACTCACAGCACCTCCTTTTTAGGAAGGGTTTCCTTAGAAGGCTCCCAAGTTCTCTGGAACCATCTCCCCATCCAAATCCCGGAGGGAGGGAAAAAAATCTCCTGAGGTTGGTGGTTCCCACAGGGCCTTTTAAAAGGTGATTTACTGGGGCGCCTGGGTGGCTCAGCCTTTAAGCGGCTGCCTTCGGCTCAGGTCATGATCCCAGGGTCCTGGGATAGAGGCCCACATCGGGCTCCCTGCTCAGCAGGAAGCCTGCTTCTTTCTCTCCCACTCCCCCTACTTGTGTTCCCTCTCTCTCTGTGTCTCTGTCAAATAAATAAATAAAGTCTTTAAAAATAAATAAATAAAAGGTGATTTACCTGAGGGCCTTTAATCTAGAAACAAGGATTCCTTTTGGAAAAGTCAGGAACTCAGGTGAACTAGACCTAGAGCTTTCTAAAGACTTTCAGTTCTCTTGAATGATCAAAAAAAGAACGTAAGAGAAAAGTATGTTCTCTTCCATTCGGCATGCACTATGCTCTAGATGGAAACAGGCAGCGGCTACTTCATCCCAGTCCAGCCTGGCCATCTGCTTGAACCCAAAACCCAGGAGGCCTGGCCCTGTCCGCTTACCACAGGCAGGAGAAACCTTAGCTACCCACACAGTCTCAGGCACACTTACCAGGCTGGGGTGTTGGGCCTGGTGCCAGGAAAGGTAAGGAGCCCAGAAGGAACAGGGTGTTTGACTTCAGGAGAGGTGAGCCCCACTGCAAGCACGCCAAGCTATGGTCTCAAGAGTGGAGAGGTACCTCCTGATTGTGGTGGCGGTGGGGGGGGGGGGCGGAGGGGGGGTACTAAGGAAAGAAGCAAAGGGGAAAATGCCACAGAGAAGATGAATTGTACCAGGAAGTAAGGGCGGAGATTAGGATGTGCCTTCAACACCCAGCTCCCAAGGCAGAGCCCAGTTTACTCCAGGGAGGCATTCCTGTGTCCTGTCTGCCGACTAGACATTCATTTGCTCAGGAAACCTGCTCCGAGGGCCCAGGGTTCCTCCCTCCTCCCTTTTCAGCCTGGGCTTTCCACATCCCTTCCCTTCCCTCCCACCAGGAAATCCACCCTTGGACAAAAAGCATGTCATTGAGAACAAACACAAATGAACAAACAAGCCAGCAAACATGGAAAGAAATGATAGCCCTCTCCTCTCTAGGAAGCAAACTGTGGACCTTCTTCTTATTCATTAGTTGCTCAAATTGGTTTGAGTTTCTGTTGTTCCTGGGCACCTTTTCTCCCCCCACCCCCTCCCAATCCAAGCAGTAGCTACTTCATTGTGGGCATTTTTTTAAATGCAAGTTTTCCCCCAAAGGCACATGCAGGCAGCAGGCAAGGAGACACACACACACACACACACACACACACACACACACACACACAAACACACAGTATCACAGTATCTCTGGAGCTTGCCTTCCCTCAGTCATTTCCCCCCTCAGCCTGCCGAAAAAGGGCGAGGCTGGGGAATCGTTTCTCCGTGGCCTACCTTCTGATTCCGGCAGGTCTGAGGAGCAGGCTGCAACTGGGAGCTGGGAGGCTGGCGCCGGGCTGCCTCTGTGAATCAGCAAAGAAGTCCCTGAGACAGGGATGCCGACAGCTGCTGTAGGCACACTCTCCCTTCGTCTCTCCCACCTTCCTGCCCTCTTCTCTTTCTGTCTCCTCCTCCCCTCTCCGAGCCGCTGTGTGTTGCTATGCAATCACATTGGGACTCACAGCATCGCTCCGACCTCGGGCAAAGATACCCTTGACTGGGCAAAGGCAAAAAGAGCAAGGACAGTTTTGTAAAACTACCAGAGCCTTCCCGGCTCTCTTCAGAGATTTCAATTCATTAGAAGCAGAGGAGGAAAGCGGAAGAGGCTGAGAGGCAGAGGGGGAGACAGGGAGAGGGGGAGAGGCTTCCACTGGGGAGGAGGAGACAAAAGAGGCCCGGAGATCAATACAAGCGGCTGAGTGAGGAGCCTGGGCCCCAACTTCCACAAATCTAGCCCAGAGCCAGAGCCAACTTTGGAGCCAGCCGCTGGCAGGGTCCCTCAGTAACCAGTCCAGGATTCGGTTTCTGTGTTGGAGGTTGAAACACTGTGCTCTAGAATTGTCACTGGTACCCAAGGTACAGTCTTGGGCCAGGGTGGACCTCCAGTCACCCCCAAAGTTCTCTGCTCACCCCTATTAGAGCTACGTAGAGAAAAACACCTCCACAATGAGGGGAAAAAAGGGGACCTTGAATGACTGGAGAAAATCTATTTCCTCCATGCCTCTCTTCAGCAACTATCACAGTCATTCCCCCTCCTTCTGTCCATACCAGCCCCTTACTCCTCAATCACCCCTGTTGAAGAGAAGAGGGTGTAAAGCCCAAATGCCCTGAAAGAAGCTGGAAAATCCACTAAAGGGACAGAGGATATGATAGCCCTTTACAGAGTGCCTGGCACCTAGTAGGTTACTTAGTATTTGTTAAATGAGTAAATTGGATGGATGGATGGATTGAATAGCAGTCAAAAAGTCACCATCACCAGGGGTGCCTGGGTGGCTCAGTTGTTAAGTGTCTGTTGGGCTCAGGTCATGATCCTGGGGTCCTGGGGTGGAGCCCTATGTTAGGCTCCCTGCTCCACGAGGGGCCTGCTTCTCCCCTTCCCCCTGCTTGTGTGCTCATTCACACACAAGCTTGCTCTCTCTCCCTCTCTCTCTCTCTCAAATAAATAAATAAACTTTAAAAAAAAAAAAAAAGCCACGATCCCCATCCTCCTACACAAACATACTCATATGTAGAGCTCTAGCAGCTCCAGGCCAGGGCAAAGGATAAGAGAAACATTCTTCTTTCCTCCTTCCAATTCTGAGAACAGGGTACGTGAAAGAGAGAGAGACTGGTTTGGTGGTGGGGGTGGGGCGGTGTTGCTTAACTTCAGTGATTTGCATCTAAAAGTTCTATAAGCTCTGATGGTACTGGAATGTAGATCAGAGCACACATTCATACCCTGGCGCAAAGGACCTGTGTCTAGTGTTTACAAAGTGTCTACGGGGACTGAGAATTATTATTATTGTTATTGAAAATCCTCAGTAGGAAATAATTAGTGTATAAGCTATGTGTGTGTTTTCTTTTGAGATGAAATTTTTTAAAAACTTCAGCTGCTGGTTTCAGTACAAGTTTAACGAATCTCTATAAAACAAGCAAACAAAATGGGAACCCACTGCCCCCCTTAATCCCCCCCCCACATAGGATTTCATTGCTGTGTGAGTGGTCCCTCGTGCTTGGCCAAAGCAGTAGCAGCCAGGCCCCCATGCAGGTGCAGAAAGGGCCTTTCATTTCTGAAGGAACTTTTGGAAAGACATCCGGCTTCTCAATATACACACCCTCAACGGAGCATTTCTTAGCTACCCAACCTAGCCCGGGACTGGCCCTGAGTCCCAGCCACAGTCTCAGCCATGGCAGCTTGCTGGGCTTCTCAACACCATCCAGACCTAGGGTCCCAGGAGTCCTTTACAAGTGACTTGGCATGCCCTGGAAAGGAGAGGTGGCTTGAAGAAAGCCCAGAGGGAACACTCTGAGAAATTATTTGGGCTTGCACAGATGCAGAATGACTACAACAGACATACACCAAATCCATGGGGACCTGACTCACTACTCAGCCAGGCACTAGCTCACCAGTAGGCCAAACAAAACCAGAGTCTGGGTCTAGAAGGAAGAAGGAAAGTGAGCTCCTGGTGCTTGCTCCCACTTTGACTGCAAGCGGCCTTATCCAGATCACAAGGGGCCCTTGGAATAACCCTTTTCTTTTTCAACCTCAAGAGAAATCATTCAGGCTGCAGACACAAAAGGACAGTACCTGCCCCTGTAAAAATAAGCCTGCAGAGTTTGTTTTAAGGGGTATAAGAAAAGGCTTCCCCAAATCTCTTTCCCACTGACCTCATCAGGATGGAAAACCCTCCCCTCCTTATTTCTCTGTTTATGGCACCAATGGCTCCTGTGAAAATGGGAATGTTACCTATGAGACAAAAATCATTAGGCCATTATCAGCTAGCTATTAGATTATACTAGTAATGATAATAATGGTTAACGTTATTGAGCATATACTATAAGCTAGGCACTGTTTGAAGTGCTTTGCACACATTATTTCCTCATTTTATCCTCACAACACACTTAAAATAGCTTTTCTTATGTCCCCCCAACTTTACAGATAAAGCACTGTGACACAGTAAGGTTAAAGGACTTGTCCAAGGTTACACGCCTAATGTGTTATGGAGGTTAAGACTTATCCTAGATCTCTCTGAACAATGTCCACCTGATGAACCACTGATTCCATTCATCTAGGAGCAGCCAGGCATAGGCAGGTCACTGAGACAAATGTGACTAGGGCACAAGAGTTCTCCAGAAAGTTTTTCCATCCTTTGTGCCTTTCTCAAGCTATTTCCTCTACTTAAACTTTCTCCCTTCCTTTGGTTACAGACATAGGGACCATAGAAGCCAGAGTTCTCGCTCTCTGAAGAATTCCAAGTGAAGAGGACCCACTAAAGAAACTGGTTAAGGAGCACCTAGGTGGATCCATTGGTTGAGTGTCTGCCTGTTGGTTTTGGCTCAGGTTTGATCTCAGAGTCCTGGAATTGAGCCCCGCGTCAAGCTCCACGCTTGGCGTGGAATCTGCTTTTCCCTCTCTCTCTCTGTTCTTCCCCCTGCTCGCACTCTCTCTCTCTCTCTCTCATTCTCTCTCTCATAAATAAATAAAATCTTATTGAAAAAATAAAGAGGGGCGCCTGTGTGGCTCAGTCAGTTAAGCATCTGCCTTCAGCTCAGGTCATGATCTTGGGATCCTGGGAGCAAGCCCCATATCAGGCTTTCTGCTCAGGGGAGTCTGCTTCTCCCTCTCCCTCTGCCACTCCCCCTGCTTGTGCTTTCTCACTCTTTCTCTCTTTCTCCCTGACAAATAAATAAAAAAATTTTTAAAGAAATAGTTAAGACCATGCATGGAGTATTAAAAGGAAAAGACAAATGACCTTGAGATGGGATGGAGTTCTCTGGTTTGCCATGGTTCCCACATAGCCTACAGTACTTCTCTACTTCCCTGTATTTGGTCAGCTTGCTTAGTTTCTGTGGGCTTTTCACTATGTGCCATCTCACAGGCTACCGAAGGTACATACTTTACCGTTGTTGATCTCCTAAAGCATTTGGAGAAGAGTTGTGTGTTTCATTTCCTTGAGGGTGATAGGAGAGACAGAGTTTCTAGTTGTGTGGCAGAAGAGGTTAAGATCTTTCCTTACCAACTAGAAAGATAAGTCCACTCTGACATTTAAGCCCCAAGGAGGCTCTTTCTCACCCAGGGGACATCTGAACAAATCAGAGCAAGCACATAGGCTAGTTTAACTATTTTCCTCAGGAGGGCAGAGAAAAAAATCAAAGTGGTTTGGGCCATAAGCAGGACTCTGCTAGGTGGACAAGGATAGGTCGGGCATTTCTCGGTAGGTTGAGAGAAACCGTGTGCCAAGGCACAAAGCTCAAAGAACTTGGCTTGCTAAGGGACTACAAGTACTAGTTAAGTATTGCTAAGTTAAGATAGGGATATAGGTTTATAAATGGGAGGTGGCAGGAGATGAAGCTACGGAAGCACACGAGAAGTTGCTAGAATACCATGCTAAGGATCACACAAGATAATTTTCAAAAGCAAGCAGCACAACCAAATTTATGTTTTAGAAATATTATTCTAGGGGCACTTGAGTGGCTCGGTTAAGCATCGGCCTTTGGCTCAGGTCATGATCCTAGGGTCCTGGGATAGAGACCTCTCTCACTGTCTCCTTCTCTCTGTGTCAAAAAATAAATAAAATCTTTTTTTAACAGATTTTATTTATTTTTCTGAAAGAGAGAGAAACAGCAAGAGAGGGAACACAATTAGGGGGAGTGGGAGAGGGAGAAGCAGGCTTCCTGCCAAGCAGGGAGCCCGATGTAGGGCTCGATTCCAGGACCATGGGATCATAACCTGAGCTGAAGGCAGACGCTTAACGACTGAGCCATCCAAGCACCTCAAAAATAAATAAAATCTTTAAAAAATATTATTCTGGGGCATCTGGGTGGCTCAGGGGGTTAAAGCCTCTGCCTTTGGCTCGGGTCATGATCTAAGGGTCCTGGGATCGAGCCCCACGTCGGGCTCTCTGCTTAGCAGGGAGCCTGCTTCCCTCCTCTGTCTCTCTCTGCCTGCTTCTCTGTCTACTTGTGATCTCTGTCAAATAAATAAATAAAATCTTAAAAAAATAAAAAATAAAATAAATATTATTCTGATGGCATTCATTTCAATAGGATGGTAAGTGCAATGAAGGATGAATTGGAGGACACAGTTGCAGGTATTCATCTGCTGGGGGCCTGAAGCAGAGCAGCTGGCGGGAGGATGAAATAGTACCCTCTCAGGGCACAGTGGCTGAGTTGGTTAAGCATCTGCCCTCAGCTCAGGTCATGATTCCAGGGGCCTGGGATGGAGTCCCACAGCGAGTTTCCCTCCTCAGCAGACAACCTGCTTCTCCCTCTCTCTCTCTCTCCCTCTGCCTCTCTACATGCTTGTGCTTTTGCACGCTCTCTCTGTCAAATAAATAAAATCTTAAAAAAAAAAGAACCAGTACCCTCTTCCAGTGGATCTTCGTCATATGATCCTCTTCTTTTATCATCTCTTCCTAGCCTTACTACTTGCTAATAGTCGTAAGAGAAATAAACTGTGAATAGCTTTTCCGTCCTTTGGTGGGGGATTGAATGGGGAAAAAATAGTCTAGGTTATCCCTACTGTCATTCCACAACCTTATTCATTGGCTCCCTGACCACATTCACCAAAACTACTTCAAATTGTTTCTCCCCAACCCAAGCCCACCTACTTCAGCAAATAATCTCCATTCTTCCTTTACTGAGAAGGTAGGAGCTACTCCTACAAATTCTTTTCTACCTCAGAACCTCAGAATTTCTTCCAGTTTTCTTCCCCCTCTATCATCCCCAGACAAAACAAACCCCCATTTCCCCCCTCCTTAAAGTCAATAACCTCTGCTCATGATCTCACAGCATCCACTTCCTATCTCCTCTGGGACTTTTTCCATAAATTTTTTTTCTCTTGTTTTCATCTTCAGTCTTTTCCTTGCCCCTGACACTTTCCCTGCTGTCTAAAAACATGTGAGGAGTAGGAATTTTACTGACTTCTATGAGCTGAGAAGTGAGAAGAATGCTTCCCTACTAGAGAAAGGACCCCTCACACCTACCCCCTACCACCACACACGCAACCATGTCAAGACTGGTTTTTTTTTTTAAGATTTTATTTATTTATTTGACAGAGAGAGAGATCACAAGTAGGCAGAGAGGCAGGCAGAGAGGGGGGAGGGGGAAGCAGGCTCCCCGCTGAGCAGAGAGCCTGATGCAGGACTCGATCCCAGGACCCTGAGATCATGAACTGAGCCGAAGGCAGGTTTTAACCCACTGAGCCACCCAGGTGCCCTGTCAAGACTATTTTTACAAACAAGATGGAGAGGATTTAGAGGGAAGTAAAATCATCAGGGCAAAGAATTCCCAGGTCAGGCTGGGAAGTAAAAAGCAGCATTAAGAAAATGCAGAAGGGGGGCACCTGGGTGGCTGAGCAATTAACCATCTGCCTTCAGCTCAGGTCATGATCCCAGGGTCCTGGGATCAAGGCTCGGGGCGCCCTGCTCAGCAGGGAGTTACTTCTCCCTCTGCCTCTCCCCCTGCTGTGTTCCCTCTCTTGTTGTCTCTCTCTCTGTGTCAAATAAATAAATAAAATCTTTTAAAAAGGAAGAAAATGCAGAAGATAAGAATAATATCCTCTGGGAATCCTGGATGGTTCAGTCCATTGAGCATCCGACTCTTGATTTGGGCTCAGGTCATCTTCTCAGGATCATGAGACTGAGTTCCCTGTCGGGCTCTGCACGGGCATGGTTCTTAAGCCTGCTTAGGAATCTCTCTCCCTGAACAGTGTGGAGATTCCTTAAGAAATTAAAAATAGAGCTTCCCTATGACCCTGCAATTGCACTCCTGGGTATTTACCCCAAAGATACAGATGTTGTGAAAAGAAGGGCCATCTCTACCCCAATGTTTATAGCAGCAATGGCCACGGTCGCCAAACTGTGGAAAGAACCAAGATGCCCTTCAATGGACGACTGGATAAGGAAGATGTGGTCCATATACACTATGGAGTATTATGCCTCCATCAGAAAGGATGAATACCCAACTTTTGTAGCAACATGGACGGACTGGAAGAGATTATGCTGAGTGAAGTAAGGAGGACATAGGGAGATGGAAAGAAGAAGGGAGTTGAGAGAAATTGGAAGGGGAGGTGAACCATGAGTGACTATGGACTCTGAAAAACTACTTGAGGGTTTTGAAGGGGCGGGGGGGGGGTGGGGGGTTGGGGGAGTCAGGTGGTGGGTATTATGGAGGGCATGTAATGCATAGAGCAGTGGGTGTGGTGCAAAAACAATGAATTCTATTACGCTGAAAAGAAATTAAAAAAAAAAAAGAATCTCTCTCCCTGACTCCTTCTGCCCCTCCCTCCCCCAAAATAAAGAAGAAGAATAAACCTCTGTCAGTTATTCATTGAGTGGTTTTTACCACTTTATCTAGCAAAAATTGCTTCTAACGAATGGGGGATTTCATGCAACAAAACCAAAAGGGTTAAGTAGAGGGACAGATGAAGGTGAAATTCCTCAGAAGTTGGGATGTGAGAATGAGTCAGACAGTAAGAGGAGGGGTTTCATCAAGTGTGTATGACATAGACAAGGAAGCAGGAAATGAGGAGGTAAGTTGGAGGAACCATTAGGAGTGTCAGGGCACATGGCTGAAAAGGGATTTTGTCATTGGGGTTGACAAGGACTAAAGCAAAGGCATGACCAGACAGAGAACTGAAGTCTCAGTGTTGTCCTAGTCAATGTTCTGAGCATCCTCTGCAGCTTCTGTTGAACGTCTCAAAATGCAGAACTCATCTTACACACTTGGTTACCTTCCATCCTCTTTTACTGTTCTTAAAGCTTTTGCTTAAATCAGAGCCAGCAGCTGGGATGTTATATAACCAAATATTATGTTCTGTTTGTTTTCAAATATATTCTATTTAGGCCAAAACCATTTCAGTTACAGTTAAAGTGGAAAGAACACTGAATCAGGGGTCAGAAGACAAAGGTTCTAATCCCAATTTTGCTACTGTATTGCTATTAACCTTTTTGAGTCATGGGCTTTTTTTTTTTTTTTTTTTAACTCTTCCAGATAGAGGATAGTATCTTCCCTGTTCGCAGGTTAGGTTAGGTTGTGAATCAAACCACGATAATGAACAGGAACATATATTGAATATATTGAAATTGTGAAGTGTTGTTCAAATATAAAAGATTGTTATTTCTATTGCTTCAAGGTCCTAGTGATTTTCCAATCTGCAGAAGACACGAAGACCCAAGAATCTGATATTACACTGTATGTTAACCAACTAGAATTAAATAAAAACTAAAAAGAAGAAGAAGAAGAAGTAGAAGAAGAAGAAGAAGAAGAAGAAGAAGAAGAAGAAGAAGAAGAAGAAGAAGAAGAAGAAGAAGAAGAAAACATCAAGACCCAGAGTAGATTATAGCAAAGGAAGCAGTGCCAGGGATGTAATTAGCTCCTGTTTCCATGATAGATCAGATATTATGGTGCTTTAAGAGGGCATACCAACAAGGCAGTCAGAGTCTTATTAATCATCCCTCATGTTATCAATCTTCCCATCCACCTGGCCAGAATGCTAGACACATGTGCATGTACGAGCAACATTTACATATGAGACTCCAGATATACAGTGCAAAATGAACTACTGGTTTTCTAGGCTAAACAGAACAGCTACTGATTTCTACTTTGATTATGTTGAAGTTGCTGAGGCAAGATAGGCATCTCTTGCTTGGAACCTGCATTGAGAGTGGAAGGGAACGAACATTTTTTGAACTCATACTCTGGGCCAAACACAGTGTAAGACACTTGCCATGTGTTACCTCCTGTGATTCTCCCAACCTCTTGGTGTGGTAGGGATTCGTGTTCCCAACTCTTCGAACAAGGAAACTACAGCTCAGCAATGTTAAGTAACTTGTTCAAGTGTATTAAACTGATAAGAAACACAAGCTGGGATTCTATACCAACCCCAGCCAACTCCCAACACTGATGCTCTTCCAACTTCTCTCCTTCCAGACGGGGCCTCAATATTAAAAGTAGGGCACATCCAGGGCACCTGGGTGGCTCAGTGGGTTAAAGTCTCTGCCTTCGGCTCAGGTCATGATCCCAGGGTCCTGGGATCAAACCCCACATCAGGCCCTCTGCTCAGTGAGGAGCCTGCTTCCTCCTCTCTCTGCCTGCCTCTCTGCCTACTTGTGATCTCTGTCTGTCAAATAAATAAATAAAAATCTTAAAAAAAAGTAGGGCACATCCTAGAAATCACTTCTCAGTGCATTTAGAAGCTTATAGCGGCATAACATCTGGCCAGTACCTTGGTCACCAACAGGTAGAGACCCCTTTTGGGGATACTCTGAAATACTTTTAAATTTAATTTGCTTTGGAATCTAAAGTAAGCCTGGACCTGGGCCTAAAAGACAAGACCATCAATCTTTGACATCTGCTAGTGTGCTCCCTACAGCACACAGAAGAAAGGCAAGATACTTGCCTGGCAGAGGCAAAATTAAAAGTTCCAGGTGAGAAACTGTCAGTGATAAAAGGATGCCTCACACAGTGTTGTTCAGCCAATAACCAGTCAAACTCTAGCCTCCCCTCAGCTTTAGTCTTAAATTCAATCTTACAGAAGTGGGTAGAGTCCGTAGGTACCAACCTGGTATGATTTAAGGAGGACTGAAATGCTATTACTAATCAAAATGACTTCCCACACTGGCCCTGCCTCAAGGCCTATGGTTCCCTCTTAATCACTTCTTTCAGGTTAAGGCATCTCTCCAAATATAACTGATCTCTTCAGTCACTATACATTATCCTCATTAGTGTATCACTTTCATTCTAATCACCAGACAGGTAGGAGACACAGGGCAAACGGCTTTGAAGGGGAAGGCAGAGGGGAAGATTCTGTGTGACAGTTGACAGGCAGCTAGAGTCTATCAAGGCCAAATCAAGATATTTAGAAACCCAAAGCACCAAAGAGATTATGTTATAAACCTCACACACCCATATATAACTCAAAATAAAAATAATACCGACCTGTAAAAGAAGTGTAAGGTAGCTCAACAAAAATCTGATCTTTCCCATAATTATTACTGTAATTCTTTTTTATTGACATATGATTCACTCTTGAAGAGTATGCAATTTAGGGATGCCTGGGTGGCTCAGTCGTTAAGCCTCTGCCTTTGGCTCAGGTCATGATCTCAGGATTCTGGGATCAAGCCCCCGCTTTGGGCTCCTTGCTCAGTGGGGAGCCTGCCTCTCCCTCTCCCTCTGTGGGCTCTCTCTCTCTCTCTCAAGTAAATAAATGTGGGAGGAAAAACCAGTATACAATTTAATGACTCCTAGTATATTTGGAGTTGTGCAGCCATCACCACAAGCAAGTTGAGAACAATTTCATCACTACCTACCCCTGCCAAAACCCTGTATCAGTCACTCCCAGCTCCCTCTCAGCCCGAGACAACCACTAATCTACTTCCTGTCTGTGTAGGTTTTCCTGTTCTGTACATTTCTATAAATGGAATCATACAATATGTGGTTTTTCGTGTCTGGTTTCTTTGACTTGGCCTAACATTACCAAGGTTCTCACATGTTATAGCACGTATCAGTACTTCATTCCAATTTATGGCTGAATGCTATTCTACTACATGGATAGACCACATTTTACTTAATCCATTCCTCATTTGGTAGACATTTGGGTTGTTTCCACTTTGGGGTTATTAGTTTATTAGCTTATTAGTTTATTAGGGCTATTAGGTTATTAGTCATTAGGGGATTGAGCCCTGCATTGAGCCCCCCCACCTCACATCGCGCCCCACATTGGGCTCCCTGCTCAACAGGAAGCCTGCTTCTCCTTCTCTCACTCCCCTTGCTTGTGTCCTCTCTTGTGCTCTGAATATTTGTGTACAAGTTTTTGTACACACATATGTTCTCAGTTTTTCCAAGTATAGGAATTGCTAGGTTATATGGAATTGCTGGCTTATATGGCAAAATCTATGTTTAATTTTATTTATTATTTGAGAAAGAAGGGGAGAACACCAGTGAGGGGAGAGGCGGAAGGAGATGGAGAAGCAGACTCCACACTGACTCTGGGATGGACCCCAGGACCCTGGAATCATGACCCGAGCCGAAGGCAGACGCTTAACCGACTGAGCCACCTAGGCGCCCCCAAATAACCAATTCTTTTAAAAAAATCTTTAATGCCTCTATTTAGCTGGTTTCCTAAGCATATGCTTGATCTGCCCATTATGAGGCCATCCGGGACTAAGAATAGCTTGAATTGATTTGGATCCAGGGGTGGGGGGAAACATAAGGGGGGGCCTGTCCTGTAAAGCGTTTCCAACACCAAACCAAGATACAAAGATGACTAAGCCATGCTCCTTCTCTAATAGGGGAGACAGACATCTTCTCAAACAAAGTAGAATGAGAGATGTGTTCTAAGGCAATGGGAGTACAGAGGGGTGTTGGGGCGAGCCCAATGTAGTCCTCCCCAAAGTACACTGTTGAGCAGCCCCAAATGTCACCCAAGCAGCCCAGCTCTCCAGCCCTCCACAGTCCTAGCATGAGGTCAGAGTCTTCTTGGAAACAGCTTTTAGAGCAGGGAACAAGGCTCTTAGAGATATACTGCACTGGGCCCGAGAGGTCTATTTGTTACTTTCTCATTTCCATGACTATTCATACTTACTACCCACTGGCTGACTCTTTCAGACTTGGCCTCATTACTTTTAGTCTTCTGTCAATTTGTAGGACTGCACTGAAGAATGGCTGTAAAGTGCATTATGAATAATAATCTCCCACTACCACCTTCTTACCAATAACACGCAAATCCTACCCCAGCAGTCCCTCGCTGCCCCCTCGTCAATCTGCTATTTCACCTGAATTGTTTCCATTACACACCTCTTTGCAGTACACCCCCCCAACTTCAGGAGATAATGCTCACAAGCAGTTACGCCTTCAGAGGGCTTCTGCAGTCTTACAAGTACTTTGATTCGGGGTTTTGCTTTGGAAATAGAAAGCAAGCCCAAGAGACTGCTCCTATTCCATAATGGTATTGCGGAGGCACAGAGAGGTGAAATGGCCCAATACTGGTTTTTAAATCATGTGATCATACTTGAGGTTCTGGGTGTTCTCCCTGTCTTACCATCACCTCTACTCATTAGAAAGCTGCAGCTATTAAGGTTGTGAGTTTGGGGTACCTACTCCCCAAGTCTTAAGCCTTCCTCCTGAGAGTGGCTAAGGGTAACCATGCTGCCTGAGCAGAGCTAACTCATATTCAACAGCCCAGAGAAGGTAATTTCACTTTTGAACTGCTCTCTACTTTTCTGAAGTAGGACTCAATTGTACTTGAAAAATGTCAAGCACAACGTAATTGCTCTTAGCCATCTGTCTAAACCCTGCTTGTAGCAATGGGCCAGGGAACTGTAAAATCACATGATTCTGCCCGAGGGAGGCCTTGAGGAAGCCCTTTGGAAAAGAGAGACCTCCAGTCATTTATTTAATTATTCAAATATTTATTGAGCACTTACTAATTTTAATACTTCACCTTAGTCATAGTATTGGGGTCCCCAGCACGGTTGTTGGAGGTCAGCTGCCAGGGTTCAGATCTTGACTCCAAGGCCTGCTTATAGACTTTAGTGTCCCTCTTGTTAAAATGAAAATAATGAAATTACTCATGACCTAGGGTAGATACGAAGATGAGATGAGAGCTCTGTGTGCAGTGCCTCACACACGGGCTGGTGCACTGAAAATATTCAATAAATGTTAGCTAGTGTTGCTTAGCTAGTACAGAACCACAGCAAACCTGTCAAGGATCAACAGATGTGAATGAAATTTTATAGGTCTTCAGCCAGTTTCATGGGCCCATTGCTGGAACTGCTCTGGGGAAGATGCCTGTACTGAGAAGAGTGATGGGAAAGGGGCCATGATTGGAAGAGGGACACCGGAAATGACACTTGGATGCCAGAGAGCTGTTCTTATACCTACTGAAGTTTCTGAAGAATGTCAGCACCAGAGAGGAAATGAGTGCATGTCAATAACATTCTGTTCTAAGGTAAAGGATTCCCTCTAATGCAGCCAGGCCCCTACCAGTCCTCTTTTCCATCACATGATGAAGAGCGCAATGCAGACATAGGGCAGGTGATTTTTAGGATATCTCCAGACCCTGACAAGTCATTCCAACTTTCTTCCCATAGCATTTTCCCCTAGGCGAGTCCTGCAAGTTGGGGTACCCTACATGTCCCTAAGAAAAGGCAAAACTGTGGCCAAGAGAAAATCTAATGGATGAGCCAGCAGAAGAGAGGATGGATTTCAGACCACTTTGCGCAGGTAGAGGGTCTTTGGCTGGGGCAAGGCTCAAAAGGAACTAGGGAGGGTGGGGAGAGCAGAGGTGAGAATAGTGTTTTGACCAGGCTAATGGCTGTCAGGCAGGAATCTTTAATCTCATTCCTGGTTTCATGTGTACCAAGCATCTACTCTGTGCACAGTAGTGCGAAGATTTGTTAAGAGACACCAAGGTACTGAGGCGCCTGGGTGGCTCAGTTGTTAAATGTCTGCCTTTGGCTCAGGTCATAGATTGAGCCCCGCATCAAGACCCCCCCCCAGTGAGTCCCACATTGAGCCCCCCACCTTGCATCGAGCCCCCTCACCTCGCATGGAGCCCCACATCGGGCTCCCTGCTCAGCTGGAAGCCTGCTTCTCCCACTCCCACCCCCCTGCTTGTGTCCTCTCTCCCGCTGTCTCTCTCTCTGTCAAATGAATAAATAAAATCTTATAAGAAAGAAAGAGAGACACCAAGGTAGCAGTGAATGAGCTTCCTGCTTCCAAAGTACGATTAAACTGAAGTGGGAAAAATATTCTGCATTTTCTGCCTGTACCTTAATTGAAGACCAAGGAGTACAATGATAACAGCTGCACCAACTGCTTTTATTTTACATAGAGCACTTAGAGTGAGGGCCTCTTGAGCCCAATTCAGAGAGTGACATAAAACCATGCATGGGCACTTCTGCTTCTTGTAGGATTGTAGCTAGAACTGTATAAAATTCTCTGCTTCCATAGTCTTTAAACACCAACAAGCCCAGTGAAATATCTCTGGTCCCCCCAGGGCAGGACTGGAGGGCCCAAGGACATACACACAGTGGGTTAAACATCACTGGGCAATCCTGTGCCAGCTCTGCTGTTTTCTCTTAAGTCCTTTTGCCATTTGGAGGCCCTGTTTTTGTTTTCCACCCCTGACAGGCTGAGCCTCAGAAACAGTGGGCTGGGGAACAACCATTTGTGAACAATCTAATTGTGAGGGAACGAGGGCAATAGCAGACCGAGCATAATGAACCCTAAGCACCAACAAGCTACCAACCCACACACTGATACGCTCCCCAGATTCCTGTGTCCAAGTTCCTCATACCTCCTACTTCGGGTAAGAAGGCCAACAGTGAGGGCAGAGACCAGGCAAGGCCAAGTCCTTTTCTATCATTATTTTTCTCTTCTACAAGACATTCTCAGAAAGTTCTTTGCTAGTCTGGGGTGGGTTAGGTGTCATTTTGCTGAAAGCAAAGGAACCATTTCTTCCAGCTATGTGAATCTCTGGTCACCTTTCCTGACTCCCACAAGAGGTGAGCCAGGTTTGGAACCTATGCTGTCTCATCTTTTCTTCTATTCAAACTCACCAAGGTCAAAATATCCCAAATATTTCTGCTTACTGAGGGGCACCTGGGTGGCTCACTTGGTTGAGCATCTGCCTGCGGTTCAGTTCACGATCCCAGGGTCCTGGGATGGAGCCCCATATCTGGCTCCTTGCTCAGCGGGGAAACTGCTTCTCCCTCTGCCCCTCCCCCTGCTCATGCTCTCATGCTCTCTATCTTCCTTTCAAATAAATATTTATTTACTTTTATTTTTAAAAGATTTTATTTATTTATTTGTCAGAGACAGAGAGGGAACAAGCCAGGGGGACACTCTCTGGATCGAGGTAGGGAGGGGCAGATTATGTAAAGAGCATTGAATGCCACATTAAAGAGGAGGTGGACTCAATCCTCTGGGCGATGGGGGGTTCCAAGCAGATGACACAACATCCAATCCGCATTTACAAAATGAGCTGAGATGACAGTATGGAGGTTTGAAAGGCAAAGGTAAGTTCATATAGGAGCCTCTAGCAAAGGGTTAGATATGAAATAAGAGCCATATGTAGGACAGTAGTAGTGGGAACTGAAAGGTGGTAGATTTGAGCAACACTAAGAAGCAGGGATATACTGGTAAACACCAGAAAAGAAAAGAGAAAAAAAGCCCTGATTTATAGTGTTTGTTGATTTCCACAGTATAAATTCTTCCCCCACAGTGGATCTCAAACTACCAAGTGGACATCACCGGATGTGGAATTGAGAAGAGCTCCATCAGCTCTTTCGAGCCAGTGTGCTCCCATGAAGTGACCGATTAGTTGTGGGGGAAATGAGAGAAAAACCAAAGATGATGGATGTGTCCAATTTGGATGACTCCTTAGATGTTAAATGAATGGAAAGAGGGAAATGAGGAGGAAAAACAGAGTTTGTATGTCAGGGATGGGGGAGGGCTAAGAGGTAAGAGGCATACCAGAAGGGAATTAATAATGCTGAGTTGGAAGGCCAGCCCTGAAATTCAATTTTCAGTGAGGCTCTGCCTTGTAATAATAACCTACATTGATGGAATACTAACACTATACTAAGAATATTATGTCTTTTGATGTTCTTTCCCCTTCATAAGAACCCTATGGGTCTAGCAGAATAGCAGGCACATAATAGTTGCTCAACAAATAGCTCTTAAATGACTGAGTGGACTAGGCACTCTTGTTTTCTTGAGCTTATAAGACAGATGAAAGAAATATTGGTTAAGTTACTTGTACAAGAGCACACGGCCAGACTCAAACTTAAGCCTGTGTGATTCCACAACCACTTTGCTACACTATATGCTTGCTGTGGAGACAAACCACAGCAGGGACTTTTTTTTTTCTCGCTCTAACATCACGATGTCTATACCTATGCTATGGACTAAATGATTGTATCTTTCCAAAGTTTGTCTGTGGAAGCCCTATTCCCCAGTATGACTGTATTTCAAGATAGGGCCTTTGTGAAGGTTAAGGTTAGAAGAGGTCAGATGGGTAGGTCCCTGATCCAAGGGATTAGTGTTCCTGTAAGAAGAAAAGAAAGACCCGAGTACTCTCTTGCTTACTTGCACCCTCTTTCTTTTTCCTCTCTCCTCACTCCACTTTCCTCTGCTCTCCCCTCTCGTCTCTCTCCAACCAACCACTCCATGGGCATTCACTGAGGGAAGGCTTCTGAGGACAGAGCAAGAATGTGGCTGCGAATCAGGAAGAGAATTCTCACAGATGCTGAATCAGCCAGCACCTTGATTTTGGACTTTCCAGCCTTCAAAACCATGAGAAAATAAACGTCTGTGGTTTAAGCCACCAAGTCTACAATATTTTGTTATGATAGCCTGAACTGACCAATACATAAGTATAGGACTGTAAATATTTGTTGAATGAATGAGGACTGATCTTAACATTTATATTGGAAACACTCTTCTTCAGAGATAAGACCCAGTAGGGACACGAGGAAAAAATGGGAGTTAAAGAAGTCTCCACATGAGAAATCTTTGGTGGTGGATTTTTCTCGGAGAAAAGCTTTTCTCTATAGGGCTAGTAAGGGGTTTCTTGTGGGGGTTGACAGTGTTATCACTAGCCAAGCCTCAAAAATATCTTCTCCCGAGTATCTTCCTACTCTGTTTCCTCCATTCTTGATTTACTTATGACATTGGGAATGCAATAGGAGAATTAGAAATGTATTTATTAAGTTAACAAATATACATTGAGTATCTTCTGTACTATACAATATGTCCACTACAGTATGCATTTTTTACTACAAGACTTGGAGGTAGTTCATATTATCTTAAAAGTGAAATCACAGGGGCGCCTGGGTGGCTCAGTGGGTTAAAGCCTCTGCCTTCGGCTCGGGTCATGATCCCAGACTCCCAGGATCAAGCCCCACATCAGGCTCTCGGCTCAAGGAAGCAGGCTCTCCCCCTCTCTCTCTCTGCCTGCCTCTCCACCTACTTGTGATCTCTGTATGTCAAATAAATAAAATCTTTTTTAAAAAGTGAAATCACAAATATAAACTCCTCTCTGACATTTAAAAAAGATAAATATAAATATAAATATAAATATAAGTATATATATATATATATTTTTTTTTTCTCCCTTTCTTTACCCTCACTAACCAGCAGGGTGCGTCCTCTGCTCAATAATCTTTTCTCTACCGCTTGGCTGCTGCTTATTTCCACTTGGGGGCACTGTGCTAACCGTTCTTTACGCATTCTCTTATTTCCTTCTCACAACTACCACAGGCATCTAGCCCAGTACCTAGCTCATAGTAAGTATTCAATAAATACTTTTTGGAAGGATGACCGTGTAATAATAATAGGAAGCAACACTTACTTGTTCTTCTATGGGTCAGCATCCATTCTAAATACCTACATGCATGGACTTAATTTCCATGGCAACACAATGAGTTAGTGACTACTCTTTTCTACCTTTTTTTCCAAAATATTTTATTTATGTATTTATTTATTTGACACAGAAAGAGAGATCACAAGTAGGCAGAGAGGCAGGCAGAGAGAGAGAGAGAGAGAGGGAAGCAGACTCCTCACTGAGCAGAGAGCCCAGTGTGGGGCTCGATCCCAGTACCCTGAGATCATGACCTGGGCTCAAGGCAGAGGCCCAAACCACTGCCACCAGGTGCCCCTCTTTTCCACCTTTTAAATGAGCCTCCTGATGATAACTTTTTGGGTGTTCCACAGGCATCTCAAGTCCAACATGCTTAAAATTGAGTACCTCTTCCCCATAGCTCCTTTCCATATAGCCACCTCCCCCTACCACACATACACATCCTTCTCCCCTGAATAGACAACTGTCTGCCTAACATCCTACTGGTCCTTATTCTACAAAAAGCAGGTATCATTCTTTGGAGGAAACTGGCCCTCTACCATTTCACTGGTTCTTGTGAAAATATGAATACAGCACCTCCCCCTTTCCACCACAGTGGTGGGGTGTGTGATCCAAACAAGGCTGGAGTCTCTTAAGAAAACTGAATCTCAAGTGCATATGGAGATGAAAGTTGGTTAGGGTTTGGTTATCTAATGTCAGCACCTTAAAGAGACAACCAGAATTTCTTGCTCTCAGAGAAACCCATAGTTGATCTTTTCCTGTCCTTTCTAAGGTCTGACCCAGCACTTCCTTCAGTTGTGACCTATCCTTCCAATAAATTCCATTTTTTGTAGTTTAATCAGTCAGAATTTTTTCACTTTAAATTTAATTTTTTTTTCTGTTTGTAGCCAAAGCACTCTGATTAAACCAAACTCAGTGAACAGTACCATTTTAATTACCCAGTAGTTTAGGTTAGAAACCTGAGAATACTAGGCTGATAACACATTACTATCTTGTCAGTCACAAAGTCTGCTATTGATTCTACTAATTATATCTTTCTAATCTGTCTCTATTCTTATTGCTACTCCCTTAGTTCAGGCCCTTGTCTTGCCTTGATTGCAGCAAAGGTCTTGTTGGTCTTCTTGCTTCAGGTTTAGTCTCCTCCAATATATTCATGCTATAGTGGATGCTTTCTGAAAACCCAAATCTAATCATGTTACTCCACTATTTAATACCTCTTTGTGGTTCTCGTACCATTGAAGATGAATTTGAATTCCTTAGCTTAGTGCAAAGGGCAACTTATGACTAAGACCCTGCCCATAATTCTCCCTCTTGAACAAAAGAAAACTACTACTCTTGTGGTAACATTTGCCCACCCACCACCACATAGTGCAAAGCAGTTGGCAGGAGATATTTTCAAAATATTTCCAGCAAAATCCTTAACTCCTGGAGGGCAGTTTTATTCATCTTTGTAATCACAGTGCCTACTCATAGTTAGACACATGATACTTAATTGTCTTCACTCTTTCCCATGCTGGATATTCTCCAATAATTCCTCAGTGGCATTATTTCATTCTATTTCTCTGTTACTTTGACACTTCTTTACAAGCCAAAATGTATACATTATTAACTTTTCTTCCCTTGGTTTTCCCCCAATGAGCCCGTCTCCCTATATTCATGTCCTATGTGACTTATCCCATAGCCTTCTCTTCCTCTTGGAGCTTGACTGGTCTTGTGACTTTTTTTGACCAACAGATAGATGTAAGTGTGTAAATGCCGAGGCAAGGTCATAAGAAGCTTTATATCTGTTACCTGAGCAACTTGGACCCCTCCATCTCAGAACCCAGCCACTATGCTAAGCTCAGGACACAAAGAAAAGGCACATGTAGCCACTCCAGTTGACAGCCCAAGCTAAGCCCCTGACCCAAAGCTAGCTAGCATTATCAACCAGTGATGTGAATGAGCCATCTTGACTATCCAAGCCCAATCACATCCTTCGATGAATCTAACTCTAGCCAAGAATTGCCCAGCCAAGCCTAGTCAACTCACAAATGTGTGGGAGATAAAAATAGTTTTGATTTTGGGGTGGGTTTGTTACACAACAGAAGATAACTAGGACACTTTCCTCACTCTATCTTGTATCCCAAAAAAGTTCTCATAGGGGGGCGCCTGGGTGGCTCAGTGGGTTAAGCCTCTGCCTTCGGCTCAGGTCAGATCTCAGGGTCCTGGAATTAAGCCCCACATCAGGTTCTCTGCTCAAAAGGGAGCCTGCTTCCCACCCCCCCCACCCTCTGCCTGCCTCTCTGCCTATTTGTGATCTCTCTCTCTCTCTCTCTGTGTCAAATAAATAAATAAAATATTTTTTTTTAAAGTTCTCATAGGTAAACTAGCTCATGCTATTAATACTGAATCTTCTTTTCTGGTTATACTATCATCCAGTCTAACAAGTTTTTCCTCCTAGGACAAGCATTCAGAGAAACTAACCTAGATGACTCAAACAGTTCTGAGTTTCTCTAAAAGAGGAAATATATTCATTGAGATTTTATAAAATTAGAAATAGTACTGATTACAGAAGTTCAGTAATTGCAGGCTTGTGATGAAGCATTCTGACATTCATCCTAATTAATAGTCAAGTACTTTTTTCTTTCATCTCTAAATGTCTACCCTAGAACTCTTCTGTTGGTAGCTATAGAATCCACAGACATCTTTATTCCTACTTAACAAAAGTAAACCATTGACATCTGATTCCACTTCCCTTCCAATGCTTCTCTCCTTTTTTTCCCCCTTAGTGGCTAGTCACTGAATTGTCAAATGTATCTTGGTGCTATTTTCTGACAATATATACCAATGTCAACCATTAACTCATTCTATGAGGCCAGTATTACCACAATATTAAAACCAGACAAAAATATCATAAGAAAATTACAAACCAATAGCACTCATGAATATAGATGTTGTAAATCCTCAATAAAATACTATCAAGTTGAATCCAGCCACATAAATAGGTATTGTATTCCATGAACAGACAAGATTTGCCCCTAGGAATGTAATGCTGACTAAACATACAAATATAACCAATGTAATTCATGGTATTAATAGAATAAAGAACAAAAACCAAACTATATGATCATCTCAAAATAGAAGCAGAAAAACCACTTGACAAAATTCAACACCCTTTTATGTAATAAAAGAACTCAGCAAAATAGAGCTACCTTATGACCCAGCAATTGCACTACCGGATATTTACCCCAAAGATACAAATGTAGTGATCTGAAGGGGCACATGCACCCCAATGTTTATAGCAGCAATGTCCACAATAGCCAAACCATGGAAAGAGCCTAGATGTCCATCAAGAGATGAATGGATAAGGAAGATGTGAGATATATAGATAGATAGATAGATAGATAGATAGATATAAATATATATGAATATTATGCAGGCATCAAAAAATCTTTCCATTTGCAACGATGTGGATGGAACTAGAGGGTATTATGCTAAGCAAAATAAGTCAATCAGAGAAAGACAATTATCCTATGATCTCACTGATATGAGGAATTTGAGAAACAAGACAGAGGATCATAGGGGAAGGGAGGGGAAAATGAAAAAAGGTGAAACCAGAGAGGGAAACAAACCAGAAGAGACTCTTAATCTCAGGAAACAAACTGAGGGTTGCTGGAGTGGAGGGGGGTGGGAAGGATGCAGTGGCTGGGTGACGGACATTGGGGAGGTATGTGCTATGGGGAGTACTGTGAATTGTATAAGATTGCTGAATCACAGACCTGTACCTCCGAAAAAATTATACATTATATGTTAATTAAAAAAAAAGAGTTACCTGGGGCAGGTAATTATAAATTATTTTTATAAATTATAAAAATAAAATGCCAGAAATTCCAATTAAGTAGGTTTGGGATATGACCCCAGAGTCTGTACTTTAACCACAATCCCAGGGAGCTCTGATGTAGTATGCTGAAGTCTTTCATTGTTCTTTGTAAAGCTTTTCCTGGATGACTCGAGTTTGCTCATATTTCAGGAACAATAAACTGTCCCACAAATTTAAAAAATGTGTCCATTGTGGGGTACCTGGGTGGCACAGTGAGTTAAGTGTCTAACTCCTTGGTTTTGGATCAGGTCATAATCTCAGGGTCCTGGGATCAATCCCCACATCCAGCTATGTGCTGAGCATGGAGTCTACTTGAGTTTCTCTACCTTTCTCTCTCCCTTCCCCTCTGCCCCTCTCCATCCCCCTCTCCCCCATCTCCCACTCCTGCTCTCTCTCTCTCTCTCACTCAAATAAATAAATAAAATCTTTAAAAACTGTGTGCATTGAAGGGCACTATCAAGAAAGTATCAAGGCAGGGTGCCTGGGTGGCTCAATCATTGGGTGTCTGCCTTTGGCTCAGGTCATGGTCCCAGGAATTGAGCTCCTCATTAAGCCCCACATCTGGCTCCCTTCTCAGCAGGGAATCTGCTACTCCCTCTCCCACTCCCTCTTCCATCTGCTACTCCCCCTGTTTGGATTCCCTCTCTCACTGCCTCTCTCTCTCTGTCAAGTAAATAAATAAAAATATTTGAAAAAATAGAGTGTAAAGGCAACCAACTATTTTCAAATCATATATTTGATAAGCATCTTGTATTCAGAATATTTAAAGAAGACTTACAACTCTACAACAAAAAGACTAACAACACAATTTTTAAAAATGGGCAAAGGACTCAAATGGGCATTTCTCCGAAAGACATGTAATGGCCAACAAAACACAAAAAGATGCTCAATGTCATTAATCATTAGGTAAATGAAAATCAAAGCCATAATGAGATAACACCTCACACCCACTAGCATGGTTATAATTTTTTTTTAATGAAAAATAACAAGTGTTAGTGAGGAAGTAGAAAAATTGAAACCCTCACACATTGCTGATGGGAACGTAAAATGGTGTAGATACTTTGGGAAACAGTTTGGCAGTTCCTCAATAAGTTAAATGTAGAATTACATGTAATTCTAGACCCGTCATTCTCTTCCTAGGTATATACCCCAAAATAACTGAAACACAGGTGTTCAAATAAAAATTTGAAGGTTCACAGACACATTATTTGCAATAGCCAAAGATGAAAACAACCTGAATGTCCTTCAAATGATAAATGGATAATAAAATGTGGTATATCCATACAATGGAATATTGTTCAGCCATAAAAAGGAATGAAGTACTAATACATGTTGCATAATGTTGAGTGAAAGAAACCAGACACAAACAGCCACATATTGTATGATTCCATTTATATGAAATATCCAGCATAGGCAAATACATAGAAAGAGACAGACTGGTGGTTGCCTGGAGCTGCAAGGAGAAGGGAGAATGAGGAGCAGTCATTTAATGGGTACATTTTGAGGAGAGTGATGAAAAGGTTCTGAAACTAGATATTGGTGATGGTTAACATTGTAAGTGTATATAATGCTACTGAATTGTATACTTCAAAATGATTACAAATATAAATATTGTGTGTATTTTACCAGGATAAGAAAAAGTAGTAAAATGTAAAACAAAGATTATCATACCAAAACTAGTCTTAAAAAGTGTTTAAAGAAACATAATAGTATAAAAGTGTAAAATATAAAATGTTTAAGAAGTCAAAGTTAAAACTACTGGTGATACAGTAAGAAAATGTTACAAAAAACATTTAATGCTCATTAAAGTCAAGGAAAAATCTAAGAACTAGGTTAAAAAGAGCTAATGTAATTATTAGCCAATATGTCTACTCTCATGTAAATGGTTGTTAGGGGTGGAGTTTTTCAAGTATAGATCCCAGCAATATTTAATTATTGACTGACCCTTTAGAACCTAAGTCATAGTCCAAGGATCCTCAAATTCTTGCCTTCAGCTCAATTCACTTCCAAATATAAGAGAAATGGCTCATTGAAGTTGGGAAAAGCAGAAAACCATAACTACCCTCTAATTCCCCATTCAGCTCAATATACTCATTTTCCCTATTGTAGCTTTCTCGGCACTTGTAGAGGCTAAGTTGCAAAGGTCATACTCTTACTTCCTTGTAGTGTGATAAATGTCCAGCAGGGAGAGATGGTAAATTATCCTAGATTCAGCAACAATAACAAGGAATCTTAAACATGACTAAGATTTTTTACACAGAGCATATGAGAAACTGAGTTAAGTTTTTGAAGTAAGCCTAATTTTTTTATCATTCTCACCTGAAATTAAATAAATTAATGTATATATTTTTAAGAATGATCCACCTGAAAACATGAGAGCTTCCCAGTTCTGTTTAAAAGATCATTCACTATCCTCATTCAGGATAGAGGAAATTAACTAAACTGTTTTTTAGAAATCTAGCTGTGTACCATTTGTTTAAATATAGACATTATAGCTATATTATATATTTTGTTCTTTTTTTAAGATTTTTATTTATTTAATTTGACAGACAGAGATCACAAGTAGGCAGAGAGAGAGGAAGAGAAGCAGGCTTCCTGCTGAGCAGAGAGCCCGATGCGGAGCTCGATCCCAGGACCCTGGGATCATGACCTGAGCTGAAGGCAGAGGCTTTAACCCACGGAGCCACCCAGGTGCCCCATATATTTTATTCTTGATAGAAAAATATGCCAGTGCCTCTATAATTCATCAAAAGCTTTTTAAAAAAAGATTATTTATTTACTTGAGAGAGAAAATGAGTGGGAGTGAGAGGAATTGGGAGAAGCAGACTCCACGCTGAGCAGGGAGCCCAATGTGGGGCTCGATCCCAGGACCCTGAGATCATTACCTGAGCTGAAGGAAGCCACTCAACTGACTGAGCCACCCAGGTGCCCTGATCAAAAGCTTTTTAAAGACAAATAATGCTACAATGATTTTTACCCACATATGATCTCATAAACTACTTCTACTTATTTATCTGTGGTTTTTTTTTTTTAAGATTTTATTTACTTGACAGAGAGAGACAAAGAACATAACCAGGGAAAGGGGCAGAGAGAGAAGCAGGTTCCCCATGGAGCAGGGAGCCTGAAGTGGGACTCGATCCCAGGACCCTGAGATCATGGCCTGAGCTGAAGGCAGATGCTTAACGACTGAACCACCCAGAAACCCAACCTATCTGTATTTTAGAAAATTATTTCAGCATTATCTGTTTTCATTGCTAACCCTTTTAAAATGTCTCAAATATGTAAATCTGATATTTATCCCTCAAGATTTTTAAAAATACTTGATAATTGCATAATTCTCACATATAATTCTGCTTGTATATTCTTAATTTCTTAGACTGGAAGAGGACAAGGTATCAGATAGAAGAAAAGCAAATAATTTTATGACTATAATTTTTCTAAATTTGTTATTATACAGTTAGGGTAATCATTATGCAAACATGGTATGTTAAAGATTACTCATCTCATCATTTTCCAAAACAGATTTGAAAATCCTTACACATATTTTCAAAACAACTTTGGTGGTATAACTTAGTAAGATAAAATTCATCCATTTAAAATTACATAAAATTAAGTGGTTTTTACTGTATTCACAGAGTTAAGAACACACTTCCATCATCTTAAAAAGAAACGTCATAAACCATTAGCAGCCACTCCCTGTCTTAGTCAATTGAGACTGCTAGAAAAAAATAAAAGACTGGGTTGCATATAAACAACAACACAGAAATTTATTTCTCACAGTTCTGGAAGCTGGGAATTCCAAAATCAAGCTGCTGGCAGATTCAGTGACTGGTAAGTGTCCACTTCCTGCTGTTCATAGACAGCCATCTTCTTGTTATAACCTTAGTGGATGAAAATAGCGAGGGAGTCCTCTGGGGCCTCTTTTTAAAAGGACACTTATCCCACTCATAAGGGCACCACCCTCATGACCTAATCACCTTCTAAAAGCCCCACCTCCAAATATAATCACATTGGAGATTAGGTTTCAGCATACGAACTTGGGAGGTGGGGGGACACATATGTTCAGTGTATAGTATTCCACATTATCTGCTTCCCTTTCCCCATCAGCCCTATGGACAACCATTTTATTTTCTGTCTTTACAGATTTGCCTATGATTGGCATTTCCATATACATAGAACCATACAATATGTGCTCTTTTGTTTCACTTCACATAAGTTTTTGAGGTTTTTCCATACTATAGTATGTATCACTTCTTCAATTCCTCCCCCCTTTTTTTGGCCAAATACTATTCCATTATATGGAAATAGTGTATTTTATTTATTCACTCATCAGTTGGACATTTGGATTGATTCCTGTTGGCTATTATAAATAATGCTATTTGATAGCATTATGCATATGAACATTTGTGCACAAATTTTTGTGAGGACATGTTTTCATTTCCTTTGGGTATATACTCGGAAGTGTAATTAGTCATAGAGTATCTCCATTTAAAGTTTTGAGGAACTGTTAAGTTGTATTTCAAAGTGGCTACGCCATTTATAGCCCAGTCAGCAATGTATGAGTTTCAATTTCTGCACATCCACACTTGTTTTTATTATAGCCATCCTAATGGTTGTAAAGTGGTATCTCATTGTGGCTTTGATTTGGATTTACCTAATGACTAATGATGTTGAGCATATTTTTTTAATTATCCATTTCCAGATTTTCTGGGGAGAAATATCTGTCTGGAACTTTTGCCCAGCTTTTAATTGGGTTATCTTTTTATTACTGAGTTGTAAGAGTTCCATATATACTCTAGATACAAGACACTTCTCAGATATATGATTCACAAATATTTCCTTCCATTCTGTGCATTTTCTTTTCTTTTTTTAAATAAAGATTTTATTTATTTATTTGACAGAGAGAGAGATCACAAGTAAGCAGAGAGGCAGGCAGAGGGGGAGGGGGAAGCAGGCTCCCTGCTGAGCAGACAGCCCGATGTGGGGCTCGATCCTAGGACCCTGAGATCACCATCCGATGCGGTAAAGGCAGAAGCTTAACCCACTGAGCCACCCAGGTGCCCCCATTCTGTGCATTTTCTGTTTACTTTCTTGGTGGTCTCATTTAAAGCACAAAGTTTCTTTTTTTTTTTTTTTTAAAGATTTTATTTATTTATTTGACAGAGAGACATCACAAGTAGGCAGAGAGGCAGGCAGAGAGAGAGAGAGGAGGAAGCAGGCTCCCTGCTGAGCAAAGAGCCCGATGCAGGACTCGATCCCAGGACCCTGAGATCATGACCTGAGCCGAAGGCAGCGGCTTAACCCACTGAGCCACCCAGGCGCCCTAAAGCACAAAGTTTCTGATTTTGATGAAGTTCATGAATTTTTATTGTTTGTGCTTTTGTTTTTATCATAGCTACAAAATCACTAACCAAGGTCATGAAGACGTACAGTTTTTGTCTGTTTTACACTTTTTTAAAGATTTTATTTATTTATTTAATTTATTTGACAGAAAGAGAGATCACAAGTAGGCACAGAGTCAGGCAGAGGGGGAGGGGGAAGCAGGCCCCCATACACTTCTTTTTAAAATTTATTTTTGCATGCATGCACACGAGAGAGAGAGAGAGAGAGAGAGAGAGCGAGCAAGTGAGCACACAAGCAGGTGGAGGGGCAGAAGCAGACTACCCACTGAGCAGGAAGCCTGATGCAGAACTTGATCTCAGAACCTGATGCAGAACTTGAGATCATGACCTATGCCAAAGGCAGATGCATTTTTTTTTAAAGATTTTATTTATTTATTTGTCAGAGAGAGCGAGAGCGAGAGTGAGCACAGGCAGACAGAGTGGCAGGCAGAGTCAGAGGGAGAAGCAGGCTCCCCAAGGAGCAAGAAGCCCGATGTGGGACTCGATCCCAGGACACGGGGATCATGACCCGAGCCGAAGGCAGCTGCTCAACCAACTGAGCCACCTAGGTGTCCCCAAAGGCAGATGCTTAACCGACTGAGCCATCCAGACACCCTAGTTTTACATATTAAATTTTAGTTTTTGATCCATTTGAATTAACTTCTGTCCGTGATGTGATATAGGGGTCCAACCGGATTCTTTCACATGGGGATATCCAGTTGTCTGGTACCACTTTCTGAAAAGACTATTCTTTTCCCATTAACTGTCTTGGTATTCTTGTTGGAAATCAAACTGACCTTACATGAATGGGTTTACTTCTGGACTCTGAATTCTCTTCCATCAATCTACGTGTATTCTTATGCTAGTACAAGAGTCTTGATTAGTGTAGCCTTGTAGCAAAGTCTGAAATAGAGAAATATAAGGCCTCCAACTTTGTTCTTTTTCAGTATTGTTTTGTTCATGGCCAATTTCCATTTGATTTTCAGAACCAGCTTGTGAATTTCTGCAAAAATGCCAGCTAGGGTTTTGATAGGGCTCTACACTGAAACTGTAGATCAGTTTGGGGAGTATTGTTATCTTTTTTTTAAGATTTTATTTATTTATCTGACAGACAGAGGTCACAAGTAGACAGAGAGGCAGGCAGAGAGAGGAGGAAGCAGGCTCCCCGTGGAGCGGAGAGCTGAATGTGGGGCTCAATCCCAGGACCCTGAAATCATGACCTGAGCCAAAGGCAGAGGCTTAACCCACTGAGCCACCCAGGTGCCCCGGAGTATTGTTATTTTAAATATTCAGTCTACTGATCTATGAACATGGGATGTCTTTGCATTTATTAGATGTATTTTTAAACAGGGTTCTTTTTTTTTTTTAGGATTTTGAGAGAGAGAGAGAGAGAGAGAGAGAGAGTACATAAGCAGCAGGGAGGGGCAAAGGGAGGGAGAATAGGACACACTGCTAAGCAGGGAGCCCAATGTGGGACCCCATCCCAGGACCCTGGTATCATGACCTGAGCCAAAGGTAGACACTTAACCAAATGAGCCACCAAGGCACCCCTAAACAGTTTTGATTACATTGATGTTAAACCAACCTTGCATGACTGAGATAGATCCCAGTTGGTCATGGAGTATAATCCTTTTCATGTGGCTGGATCTAATTTGCTGTATTCCCTTGAGTTTATTGAATGCATAGATTGTTTTCATCAAACTTGACACATTATCAGCATTATTTATTCTAATATTTTTTCTGTCCCTTTGTTTCCTTGTCTGGTATACCCATCATGAGTGTGTTTGTGTGCTTGATGGTGTACCACTTTCTCTAAGGTTTTGTTCATTTTTCTTCACTCTTTTCGAGTCCAGAATTTTCATTTGGGGTGTGTGTGTATGCATTCTATCCTTTATTGATAGTTTCTTTTTCATATCCTTATCATCACATAGTCTTTTTAATTATTTAAACATGGTTAAAGTTCTTCAGATGTATTTATAATAGCTGCTTTGAAGTTCTTGTCCACCAAGTTCAGCATATGATGCCCTCAAAGGAAATTTCTTTCTTTCCTGTGTATGGGTCACATGTTCCTGTTTCTTTGCCTCTTATAACTGAACAGTTCAGATACTATATTGTAGCAACTCTGGATACTGACTGTCCCTGCTCTGGGTTTTATTGCTGTTGTTTAGTAACTTGGCTATACTAATTCTGTGAAGTCTGCTTCTCCACAGTATGCAGCCTTTACTTTTCCTGTTTGGATTTTTTCTTGCTTTTAACTTTAAGCCTGGCATCCTAAGGATCATCCGTGGGTCATTACAGTTTAGCTATCAGTCACTGATTGATCCGAGTTGTACTGAAGCCCCTGAGCCAGGAAGGTTTTCATTTTTTGCTGTATGATCTGTGTGGCTTGGAGACTGCTTTCACATTACAGGGAGTTTACAAGTTTATTGCACATTTAGCCAAGGGCTAATAGCAAAGCAGTTTCTTCTCCAGTTGCTCCTAAGAGTGTGGCCTTAGGTAAGAGCAGATTATTCTACACCATCTGGTGTCCTTTGCTGTCTCTTTCTGATCTGCCTCTATTGGTATCATACTATGCTTCTGGCCCCCAGTAGCTGTTAGCTGATTTTTATTTTGAACGATTCCTTTAAGGCATGAATTGCTCCACTATCCAAAAAAAGGTCAGGCTCCTCAGGCCAGGGCCAGCATGTTGCCAGTCTTTGAGGTTTTCTCTGACCCCACCCTCACAGAAGCTCTGAATTAAAGAATAGTATCTGGGACTGACAGGAGCTGCCAATTGGCTTCCAAGCCTCCTAGAATACCTCTCCTGAAACAGAGTTGGGTGAGGGAATGGGAGTTGCCTCTACTTCAGATCTTATAGCTTACCACTATTACTACTGAATTCTGTAGATTTTGAATAAATGGTCCTCAATTTGTTATAAATTCTTTTATTATTCTTCAGAAACTTTGAATAATTAGTCTTTCTAATTTTGACCAATAAGATACTGCTCTGGGGAGTTCCACGGAACTCTTCACATTGCCATCCACAAAACCTCCCCATTTTAATTTTCAACTGAATGCAGAAACTGGTGATCACATTTGCAAATTTAACCTACCTACAAAACTGATTGTAAATAGAAAAAAATCATTTCTAATTTTTTAAAGCTTAAAGCACTATCTAATTTTAAAAATTGTATACTATCTTCTCTCATTACCTCAAGTAACAGAAAATTGTCTACAAATAGATACAAGGAGAAAGTAAAACATAAAAATTGCAGTCTTGTTCAATTTCATGTGATATTAAGTGTTGTTGTATTCAGGGCTGGAATACTCATAAATAAATAGGATGTCAAATTTTTGAATAAATGCTTATTCATACGTTCAACACTTTTTCCAGAAAGGCTCAGGCAACTCTGTTCAATCAGAAGGTAAAAGTATAGAAAAATGTGTATTACTTCAGGAAGCTACTATCTTCTGGGGCAGTCTTCAATTACATTCTATTATTCTTTGAATTGATATACTTCAAAGGTAGGAAAAACTTTTATATCTTTTTTCCCCTTTATGGCTTTTCAATGAAATTTCACAGATTTTCTATCATTTTATATACCAAATCTTTGAAATACAGACATTAGAATCTAAATTTTACCAAAAAGGGAATCAAGAGGCAAAGTACTTAAGTGACTTCCAAGGTCACACAATTCATTAATGATAAACCTAGAACTAGAAGCAACGAAAGGACTCCTTAACATCCAGCCTTCAGCTCTGTGCACCAAATAGAGTTAGATAAGCTAATTTTCTGCCTCGAAAATTGAAAAAAACTTGCTTTCCTGGTATATACTTAAAAGTGAACTTTAATTCACAGGTACTTATTATGCTCCTTGGGAAGACATCCTTTTCTGAGTATTATAAAAATAAAGCATTGATGATTCAGGTCTACAGTATATTCTGTTAAATATTGTTGGCCATTGTCTTAGATCAGGCAGCTATAATAAAATACCACAGACTGAGTGGCTCAAAAAGCAAATTTACTTCTCACAATTCTGGAGGCTGGAAGTCCAAAGATCAGGGTACCAACATGGACAGGTTCTGGTGAGAGTCCTCTTTCTAGTTTGTACTTGGTTACCCTTTTGCCGTATTCTCACATGGTGGGAGAGAAAGATCAGTATCTCCCTTGTCTCATGACCTAATTACCTCCCAAAGGCCCTACCTCCAAATACTATCACATTAGGGGTCAGGGCTTCAAAGTCTGAATTTGGGAAAAATAAACATTCAGTCCATAGTAGCCATCTTTATCAAAAATAGAATGTTTTTACATGACAAAAATATAGTCTTTCTACATTAAAAAATAAATGAAATAAAGTTATATCAATTGAAAAGAAATTTTAAAAATACCAATTTTATTTTTTAAAGATTTATTTATGTGAGCGAGAGGTGCAAGTGGGGAGAGGGGTGCAGGGGGGAGAAAGAACACAGAGCGGAGCAAGGGAGGAGGGGAAAAGCAGACTCCGCACTAAGCAGGGTGCTCGAGGCAGGGCTCAATCTCACAACCCTGAGATCATGACCTGAGCCAAAATCAAGAGTCAGATGCTCAACTGACTGAGACACCCAGGTGCCCCGATATAATACCAACTTTAGAGAATAATTTTTCTTATTTCTAGTAAACCATTGTGTGATATAAAATGTATCTGATGTAAAGAGAGAATGTCTGCAAACAGAAATTTTATGTGAAACACCATACCATAGACTTGTCTACTTTTCTTTCTACATTGTCCTTAAGACCAAGAGGAAGAAGTTATTATAAAAAGAAAAATAAAATATTAGAAATCTTTTTTTAAAGATTTTATTTATTTGAGAGAGAGGGAGAATACAGACGGAGAGTGAGAAGCAGACTCCCCATTGAGCTGAGAGCCCAACTGGGGCTAGATCCCAGGACCCTGACTGAGATCACAACCCAAGCCAAAGGGAGCTGCTTAATAGACTGAGTCACCCAGGTGCCCCAAAATGTTAAAAATCTAACAGCAAATTAGTATTGAACATTATTAAGTCAATATTTATAACATCAACAATTTTATAGAAATACTAGGTAAAGAAAGAATTCTTTCTGTATAATTGGGATAATAAATCAAATTTTCTTTTTCTTTTCTAGGCAACATTTGCTCTAAAGCAAAATAGCTTTTCTTATTTAAATCTTTTTTTCCTTTGCCATGAACAGCCTTCAAAAAAGAGTTTTTAAATAACTAGATTTGGCTTATTTGCACATCTAATCTTAAGTGGGTCAAAAAACTGGATCAAGAGAAGAATATGAACAGAAAAGAACCCAGGAATGATTACTGAACAAAAAGACAAGCATAAGGGAAAAATATTTTCTTCCTGGAACAAAAACTCAGGTTTAGAAATTTCTTCCACGACTGGAAGATTGTTGGGGATTAAATTTCATGAAAAATAATCAAATCCTTCTCACAAGTAAAAGTTCCACTTGATCTTAATGACCAAAATATTGTGCTCTGAATAACAATATGGAAAATTATTTGGACTGCAAACTTAAAAACGAAAGAGAACTCTCTGAGAAAGGTTATCTATCAGGGACACTATCACATTTACTTCAAAGCAGCTAAAAGTTTTTTACCTGGATATATAGGCAACATTCCACACCAAAAAAATACTCCCTCTCTCGTTCAAAACACTTTTTTCACTTGGCTTCCAGCACAACCAGTCTTCTTACTTTTCTTCTAGCCACTGGTGGGTCTTTCTCAGTCTTTAGGTGGTTCCTCCTTTTTTCTTCTACTTCCTAATGTTGGCTTATACAACAGGACTCAGTTCTTTGCTGTCTTTTTTTTTTTTCTTTGCTGTCTTTATCTTCTTTTTTCTAGCTGCACTAAGTGATCTCATAAGATGTCATGGCTATTCACTAATGATGCCCAAATTAATTTTGCCAATCCCAATATGTACCCTGAACTCTAGGCCTGGATATTGCCTGTCTATTCAGCAGCTCCAACCTAATATGGCCAAAACAGAGCTTCTGAATCCACAACCCTCCAAATCTGTTCCTCCTCCAGTATGCCAGGATGTCAGAAACCTAGGAGTTATCCTTTACTCTTCTCTTTCCCTCTCTTCATATCCAAGCTAACACAGATCCTATCTTCTCTACGTTTAAAGTAGAACCTAAATCCACTCTCCAACTACCTCCCCATCATCTACCACACTAGTCAAAGACTCTTGCCTAGAACTCTAATAACTTAACTGGTCTCTCTGTTTTAACCCTTAATCTTCTTCAGTATAACCTTCAAACTACAGCTCCATACAGGTAAATCAAATTATATCACTCTGCTCTCAATCCTTCTAACAGCTCCCTATTATCTATCCATAACACATCATGAACTACTCTCTGGTTTCTCTCCTATTTCATTCTTACCACTCTTCTCTTTTAATTACTATATTGTAACCTTACTGGCCTCTCTGCTGGTACTCAAACATGCCAACTAAGTTATCATTTTTAAGCCTTTTACAACTTGCCTTTACCTCTGCCCAGAATGCTCTTTCCCCAAATTTTCACATGGCTCATACACTTATTTCATTAGGCTTCTGCATAGGTCACCTCCTCAAACAGGCCTTAAAGTAGCAACCCTCTCAATATTCTGCCCCTACTCCTTGCTTCTTCCTTATAGCACCTCATATTATATTTTTGCTTATATTTTTATTGTCTGCCTTTTCCAAAGGGATGTAGTAAATCTACAAAAGCAGTACTTTGTATTGGTCACAGCTATACAACCAGCACACAAAAGAATATCTGCCACACAGTAAGCTAGATAAATATGTATTGAACCAAAAAATGAATGGGATTCCAGTCTGAACACTACCTAATAATACAGAGTTTTGTTTTGCTTTAAAGGAAAAACAAGAACCATAAGAATGTGCCCTTAAAAACAAGAGTAAAATCAGCTTACTTTCTCTCAAGTGATATGAATTTTACTAGAAGAGAGAAGTTACTCAGTAGTAGAGAGGCTGAATTTTCAGCAAAATATTCTAGCTACTGTAAAAAACTTTTTAAAGCTTCAGAATTATCCCCGAAAACAAAGTCTGTTTACTTGGGCCTGACCACTTAAAAATGGGCATATAACATATACATACACACACAAAATAGTATAGTTTTCTGAAATCAAACTGGACTAAATAGGAACACTTCCTTCTCTTATCAAATTGCTACTAGTGAAGGCCCAGGAAGCTACCAACATATTAGAGTTAGAAATGTTATATCCTGTTAACTTGATGCTGACACTGTTGTTCACAGTAAGGAAAATGGCAATATCCCCAGAGGTTTCAGAGGCAGGGCATTTTGCATGAGTATGTCTGTGGGTTAACTGCCACTATATATTACCTGCTCTCTTCCATCAATACAACTTACAGTCCACAAGAATGTGAAAAATCCTGTCACATAACAGATATATCTACGTATAATTTGGTGGAAGGCAGAGCCTGATGATGAAGTCATTTTTTACTAGTGGGCTAAAGAATCTAGATCCTGAAAAATAAAATTAGCCACACTGAGGCTCTCCTTGGGGCATGCATAGAAGGCCAGTCCAAGTACTCCCTGAGGATGGCAATCTGTTGATGCAAAGATAATGGAAACTCAAGTTGAACCACTTGGCCTCTCTAGCAACAAGGAAAAGAGTTTAGTCCGGTATGGTCAGTTCGTTTCAGTCAAAATTCGCTTAATGTTGATGCTGCAGTTTAAGCTCTCTGATCAGGGGACAGAAGAATGATGAATACTACTTCTTATGAAAAGTTTCAAGCCTTGTAACCCCTCTGAAAATAAATAGTCCAAATACCAGTTCCATTTCTTTCCCTGCAGGCACAAAAAAGGGAAAATTACTCATCAAATATTTACTATGCATATTCTCTACCTCTTCTTCTTTCCCTAGGAAAAGTTCCCAAAGTCCTGAATGCACATACCAAGAGTTAGCTGAGAGGGGCCAAGTTCCTAACTGGAACTCAGGCACTAAAGTGACATCCAAACCAGAAAGTACCCAAACTTTAAGGTTTAAACATTCCTTTTATTATGCTGGCAAAAAATGTTAGCTGTTCAACTGAACAAGTATTATGAAATGGGTCATCATCCCCATGCTCTAGAAATTCAACATCTAAAATGGATAACACGGGAGCAGAAATTATTATATTACTGCCTTCATTAAATATGTACACAGCAGAGTTTCTGTAATAATGAGACAGCTGTGTTAGATTTTGTTAAATCACCCTCATTACAGTCACACTTTGAATACATGCAACTATACTATAAAATGAGACAATGCATAGATCCAAGAGCAAGAGTCAAACTGTGAATAGTTTTATCTTAGAGAAGACTGTAGAGGGTATGTGCCAACAAATTCACATAAAGTCACTGGAAATATTTCAGGAGGCAAACATTTCACTCTGACTTTGTGGAGGTAATAGGCTTAAGACTGGGGGAAAGGAAAAGTATAAATTTTTTGATGAAATGAACCTATAGTAAATCCCTGAACGTGATGAAAATAAATTTATTTACCCGAATAGCGCTCACGCTTACTGTCCTTTCTTCTGGCCATTCCTTAAAAAACAAAAAAAAAAGTGGGGAGATAGGAGATGAAAATGTTTGGTTACCAAAGATTACCAGAAAATTAAGATGGTTCTTCACTGTCTGATTCATTTGCTACATTTTATTCCTACTATCACTCCAGCATTCTTTTTGAGTAAACATTCACAATAACCTTCCACATTTCTCCCTACTAGCATAAACAGAAGGAAAATAAGATTACAGTGAGTAAAGTGAGTACCATTTTGCTAATTTATGGCCTCAAAATCTACTCAGTCACTAGAATGAAGATAAAAGACGTTAGAGAAGGCATATTCTGAGGTAAAGGATACCTGAACTGAGTTTTGAAGTGTGAGGAGGACGTCTGGTGAGTCAGTCTGTGTACCAGTAGATTCTATAAAAACTGATACGAAAACTCAGACCTAGTTGATCCCATTTATTTCCCATCTTTAATTATCACCCACTGTATTTCAATGGAAAGTCATCAATTCTAAAACAAACACTTTTAATATATTCCTAAGAATAAACTAGGCCTATTATGTATAACATAATGTGTTCTTAACACTTAGAATTTTTTATTTTACTACGATTGAGTTTTAGATGTAGACAGATTTTGATCATACATTTTTATAAACATGAAATGGTAAATATAAACAAAATTAAGTAGTGAAAGTATTTCTAAAATTTTACATTTGGAGTCCTACTTTTCTGAATTACTTTTCCACTCAAGAGCTGTAGATAACTATGTTTTTTCACACAATATCATCTTTACTGCCAGAGTGTTGGCAATGCAACGTTTCTTAAAAGATACTAGTGTGGGGGTCCCAATTACATAAACCTAACCTACTTTTGGTTCCTGCTTCAAGGAAAGTCCATAACATGTATGATATACTGCTTCCTTCCCCTCTTCCTCTAAGACATTTGGTTTTTGGGGCTTGAAAGAGTGTGCCAATATTTTCTCCAAGTTTTTTCCCCAACCTGGTGACAACCATCCTGCAAGGTCTGATTCTGGCAATCTCCCTGGGTACACTGAAAAACAGCAAATGACAACTATATTTCATTGCTCCCTGGCTGACATCACAAGATGCATCCTGATCTCTAAGAAGTTAGAAAGTGAAAAGAACATGTGGTTTTACTGATTAAATATATTTCATGCTTACAAATTCCATATTTATTTCTCTAGCTCCAACTTCTCACCTGAACTCCAAGCCCAGCTTCAAACTGCCTATTCTTAGACTTCCTGGATGTCTATAAGGAATCTCAAACTTAAGGTCAAAAGAGAACTTGAGTCTCAACTTGCCCTCCCACCAAATCAAAATAACCTCTTCTGTTCTTTCATTAGTATTCCTCTTATTAATACATGGAAACACCATCTACATAGTTGCTCAGTTAATAAAACTCAGAAATCCTTTTCTTCATTCCTACTTTTTTACTGGTTTCAGAGGTAGAATTTATTGATTTACCAGTCGCATATAACACCCAGTGCTCATTACATCAAGGGCCTTCCTTAATGCCTGTCTCCCAGTTTCCTCAAGTTCAGCGTCTTTTATGGTTTGCCTCCTACTTCTAAAGAAGCCATTCATTAAGTCCTGTCTGTTCTACCTCTGTAATATATCTCAAGTCAGTCCACTTTCATCCATTCCACTACCACCACATTTTTTAAAATTTATTTTTTATTTTTAGCATAACAGTATTCATTATTTTTGCACCACACCCAGTGCTCCATGCAATCCGTGCCCTCTCTAATACCCACCACCTGGTACCCCGACCTCCCACCCCCCTGCCACTTCAAACCCCTCAGATTGTTTTTCAGAGTCCATAGTCTCTCGTGGTTCACCTCCCCTTCCAATTTACCCCAACTCCCTTCTCCTCTCTAACTCCCCATGTCCTCCATGCGATTTGTTATGCTCCACAAATAAGTGAAACCATAGGATAATTGACTCTCTCTGCTTGACTTATTTCACTCAGCATAATCTCTTCCAGTCCCGTCTATGTTGCTACAAAAGTTGGGTATTCGTCCTTTCTGATGGAGGCATAATACTCCATGGTGTATATGGACCACATCTTCCTTATCCATTCGTCTGTTGAAGGGCATCTTGGTTCTTCCCACAGTTTGGCGACCATGGCCATTACTACCACACATTTATACAAATCTCTACCAGTATCTCTGTCCAGACTCTACCAACATCCTAACTGGTGCCCCTGCAGGCACTTGGGTCTCTTTTAACTCTATTCTCCACAAAAAAAGCCAAAGTAATCTCTATTAAACATAAACTCAGACCATATTATGACTTTGCTTTAAAAATTTTCAATTGTTTCCCATGGCACTCCCAACAGATCTATAAGAGAGATAGTCCCTGAATCTCTGCCATCTTATTTCATTCCATTCTCACTCTTGTTCCTTAAGCTATAAGCCATATTGGCCTTCCTTTTTTTATCTTGAACTCCTTGAGCCACTGTACCATTTCCACCACCTAGAATGCTCTTATTCCAGCCATTCTTCAGCTGACTTATTCTCATCTTTTAGAAGAAATCTTAGACCAAATGCTACCTCCTCAAAACCTTTCTTGAACACCCATCCTGGCAACTCCTCAGTCACTCCTTCTCTTACCCCACCCTGTTTATATCCTTCATAGCGTTTCTCAAAATTCAAAATTATCATGTTTACTTATTTCATTACTGGTTTACTATTTATTCTTATTTGAATATAAACTCCATTTGGGCAGAGATGGTATCTGTCTTCTTAGGTATTATATTACTAGTTTGAAAAGCATAGTGAATACAGAATAAATAAATATTTGTTGAATGAATAAAGAAACAGCTACTGATTCAAAGGTAATTATGATAATAAAATCTAGAACTTCAGAATTTCCTGAAATGTAGGCTCTACAAATGTTCAAATATTTTGACTCATTAACTGAGTGGAGCTCTTTGATACTAAGAATGGATTGGCCAAATTAAATTTACTAAATTATCTCTAAAAAGATGACTAGTTTGAAGTATTTACAATGTTAAAATTCCATAAAGTAAAAATGATTACCTAACTTTTGTAGCAACATGGACGGGACTGGAAGAGATTATGCTGAGTGAAATCAGTCAAGCAGAGAGAATCAATTATCCTATGGTTTCACTTATTTGTGGAGCATAACAAATCACATGGAGGACATGGGGAGTTAGAGAGGAAAAGGGAGTTGCGGGAAATTGGAAGGGGAGGTGAACCATGAGAGACTATGGACTCTAAAAAACAATCTGAGGGGTTGGAATTGGCGGGTGGGTGGGAGGTTGGGGTACCAGGTGGTGGGTATTAGAGAGGGCATGGATTGCATGGAGCACTGGGTGTGGTGAAAAAATAATGAATACTGTTATGCCAAAAATAAATTAAAAATAAATAATTTTTTTTAAAAAAGTAAAAATGTCAGCATTAAATCATATTGCCATGATATCAGAGGTTATTTTTACCATCTTGAAGGTAAGATACTTAGCAGTTAGTTGGTGACAAGGGCTCAAAAAGCACTCTTCTAAAACACAGCTTGACATTTAAAACCTAGCATTTTCAGAACCTCACAGAAACATCATCAGTTACAAAAATGGCAGTTTCACATTTTGCCAAATGTGCTCTAGGCTACTAGAATTTAAAACTTCCAGTCAGAACTAACCTTCCTTAAACATTTTAAAAACTGTTTTCTGATTTAAAAGAATATATCAATCAATTCCTGATCCCCCAAAATGAGCTTGCTTACCTATGTTCAAGTTGGTATTTACTACTTTAGAGACCGAGTCTTCCAACACACACACACACACACACACACACACACACACATACACACACACAGAGTCTATAAGAAAAATTATTTCATTTAAGAAAATCAATCCCAGGGGCGCCTGGGTGGCTCAGTGGGTTAGGGCCTCTGCCTTCGGCTCAGGTCATGACCCGGAGTCCTGGGATCGAGCCCCACATTGGGCTCTCTGCTCGGCAGAGAGCCTGCTTCCTCCTCTCTCTCTGCCTGCCTCTCTGCCTACTTGTGATCTCTGTCAAATAAATAAATAAACAAAATCTTAAAAAAAAAAGAAAGAAAGAAAAGAAAATCAATCCCACTCTATATGTAATTCATTACAGGCTTTACCAATTAAGAACTGGATGCAACCACATTGACAGGGTATGGAGAAACCAACAAATCAATCATTGTTAGCAGTAATGTAAATTTGAATAACTTCTACTTAAAGCTAAAATTTTATTTTTTTAAAGATTTTTTTTTTATTTGAGAGAGAGGAGAAAGAGCATGAGCAGGGGGAGGGGTCCAGGGAGAGGGAGAAGCACACTCCCACTGAGCAGGGAGCCCAACATGGGTCTCAATCCCAGGACCCCGAGATCATAACCCAAGCTGAAGGGAGACACTTAACCGAATGAGCCACCCAGGTGCCTATAAAAGCTAATATCTAAGGACACCCAACCAAATAAAAAAAGATACATACTTTGAAAACAATTCCACTCAGAGCAATTTTATCCACACTTATATATGTATGAAATGAAGTATATGGTTGAAGAACATTCATTAGAGCACAATTTCATAAAAGAACTAGAAACAGCTTAAATGCTCAACTTACATGTTTAACTTTAACATAGATTCATAAGAGAGAATACTATGGAGACATCAAAAAGAATGAGGCAGCCCTTTACATACAAAAATGAAACAAAAGTCTAGACATTAAGTCAAAAATTCAAGAGGCAGAAAAGTAAATATGGTATATGGTGTTGTAAAAGATCATTTACACAGAAATATGCAGTATGTCTCTAGAAGGATATTCAAAAAACTGAATGTGGTTGCTTTTATGATGAAAAGTGTCCACATAGAGTTCCACTTCCAGGATGAGATCATGAGTTCTGTGGACCCACTCCCCGAAAATGAGAAAACTTGGCAAAGATTATTTTTAAAAACCCAGCATTTAAAGTCTCTGAAGGATGATCTCAATTCAACAACTTAACCTACTGCTTCAAGAAACTAGAAACGGGGATGCCTGGGTGGCTCAGTGGGTTGAGCCTCTGTCTTCAGCTCAGGTCATGATCCCAGGGTCCTGGGATCCAGCCCCGCATTGGGCTCTCTGCTCGGGCAGGGAGCCTACTTCCCTTCCCCTCTCTCTGCCTGCCTCTCTGCCTACTTGTGATCTGTGTCTGTCAAATAAATAAATGAAATCTTAAAAAAAAAAAAGAAACTAGAAAAAGGAAAGCAAAGTAAACCCAAAGTAAGAATCAAGTACAGATGACCCTTGAATTGCGTGCAGTTAGGGGTGCCGACCCTGGTGCCGTCAAAAATCTGTGTCTAACTTTGGCTCCTTACAAATTTAACTACTGACAGCCTGTTGGCCAGAAGCCTGGCCAATAACATAAATAATTGATAAGCACATACTTTATATGCATTATATACTGTATTCTTACAAGAGAGTAAGCTAGAGAAAAGAAAACATTACAACCTGACACCAGTTAGAATGGCTATGACAAGGCAGGACACAACAAATGTTGGAGTGGTTGTGGAGAAAGGGGAACCCTCTTACACTGTTGATAGGAATGCAAGCTGGTGCAGCCACTCTGGAAAACAGTATGGATGTTCCTCAGGACATTAAAAATAGAGCTACTCTACAACCCAGCAATTGCACTACTGGGTATTTACCCCAATGATACAGATGTAGTGAAAAGAAGGAGCATGTGATGTGATGAGCACTGGGTGTTATACGCAACTGATGAATTATTGAACACTACATCTGAAACTAATGATGTACTATATATTGGCTAACTGAATTTAAATTTAAAAATTGTTATTAGGGGCGCCTGGGTGGCTCAGTGGGTTAAAGCCTCTGCCTTTAGCTCAGGTCATGATCCCAAGGTCCTGGGATCAAGCCTTGCATCAGGCTCTCTGCTCAGCAAGGAGCCTACTTCCTCCTCTCTCTCTGCCTGCCTCTCTGCCTACTTGTGATCTCTGCCTGTCAAATAAAAAATAAATACAATATTTAAAAATAAAAAAATAAAGGTGTTATTATAAAAATCATAAGGAAAATACATTTACAGTACTATGCTGTATTTACTGAAAAAAATCTGCATGAAGTAGATTCATGCAGATCAAACCTCTGTTGTACAAGAGTCAATCATAATAAAGATTAGAGCGAGACATAAATGAAATAAAGAATAAAAAACAGGGGCGTCTTGGTGGTTCATTTGGTTAAGCATCAGCCGTCAGCTTAAGTCCTGATCCTGGGGTCCTAGGATCAAGTCCCACATCAGGCTTCCTGCTCAGCAGGGGATCTGCTTCTCCTGCTCCCTCTGCTCCTCCCCCCATTCATGTTCTCTCTCTTTCTCTCTCTCAAATAAAAAAAAAATCTTTTTTAAAAAAGGAATATCGGGGTGCTTGGATGGCCCAGTCGTTAAGTGACTGCCCTTGGCTCAGGTCATGATCCCAGGGTCCTAGGATCGAGCCCCACATTGGGCTCCCTGATCTGACGGAAGCCTGCTCCTACCTCTCCCACTCCCCCGTTCATGTTCCCTCTCTCCCTGTGTCTCCCTCTGTCAAATAAATAAATAAAATCTTAAAAAATATATCAAAACAAAGAGTCTCACACTTCCTGACTTCAAAACTTACCATAAAGTTACAGTAATTAAAACAGTGCAGTACTGGCATGAAGACAGACCTATAGATCGGTGGAACAGAATAGAGAGCTGAGAAATAAACTCTCGTGTAGTATATGGTCAAAAGAACTTTGACAAAGGTGTCAAGACCAAGACCACTTAGGAAAGAACAGTCTCTCCAACAAATAGTGCTGAGGAAACGGGATATCCACAAACAGAAGAATGAAGTTGACCACTTATTTTAAACCACAGACAAGAATTAACTCAAAATTAATTAAAAACTTAACTATAAAATCCCTACAAGAAAACATAGGAGAAAAGTTTTATGACATTGGACTATGCAATGATTTCTTGGATATGACACCAAAAGCAAAGGAAACAAAAATAAAAACAAAACAAAACAAAACAAAAAGATAACAAAACTTAAACTTAAAAACTTCTACACATCAATGGATACAATTAACAGAATGAAAAGGCATCCTATGGAATGAGAGAGAATATTTGTAAATTACTTATCTGATAAGGGGTAAATATCAAGACTTTTTATATAAAGAACTCCTACAACTCAACAACAAAATAACAACCTGATTTGAAAAACTGGGCAAAGGACTTGACTAGACATCCCTCCAAAACTATACATATGACCAATAAGCACATGAAAAGATGCTCTATATCATAAATCATTAGGGAAATGAGAATCAGAACAACAATGAGATAACCACTTCACATCTATAGGATGGCTATTTAAAAAACAAACAAACAAAAACAGAAAATAAGGAGTGCTGGTGAGGCCATGGAGAAACTGGAACCCTTGTGCCCTGCTGGTATGAATATAAACTCAACATGGAAACACTTATGGAAGACACTACAGTGTTTCTTCAAAAAGGTATAAAGAGAATTACCATGTGATCCAGCAATTCCACTCCTAGGTATATACCCAAAAGAAATGAAAGCAAGGACTCGAACAGATAATTCTATACCCATATTCATAGCAGCATTATTTTCAAGAGCCAAAAATAAGAAGTACTCCAAGTGTCCATCCAAAGATAAAACAGACATGGGTTGACCTAGAGGGTATTATGCTAAATGAAATAAATCAGACTGAGAAAAATACCACATGATTTCTCTCATGTGGTATCTTAAAAACCAAACAAATGAATAAACAAACAAAAAGCACAATTAGACCTATAAATACAGAGAACTGATGGCTTCCAGAGGGAAGGGGGTAAGGCAGATAAGTAAAATGAGTGGTGGGGAGTAGGATATACAGGCTAGCACTTAAGAAATGAATGAATCACGGAAATAAAAGTTATAGTATAAGGAATATAATCAATGGTATTAGAATAGTGTATGGTGGTGACACATTAGCTACACTTGTGATGAGCAAAGCATAAAGTATATAGAAGATGAATCACTATGTTGTACAACTGAAACTAATGTAACATTGTATGACAACTATACTAAAATGAAAAAAATTAAATACAGAGGGATTGAGATTTTAAAAAAGGATGAACATGGGGCACCTGGGTGGCTCAGTCAGTTAAGCAGCTGCCTTCGACTCAGGCCATGATCCCAGGGTCCTGGGATCAAGCCCCACATCAGGATCTCTGCTCGGCAGAGAGCTTGCTTCTCCCTTTCCCTCTGCCTGTCTCTCTGCCAGCGTGTGCACTCTCTCTCTCTCTCTCTCTGTCAAATAAATAAATAAAATCTTTTTTTTAAAAATGGATAAACAGATAAATAGAATGTGGTAAACACCTACCATGGAATATTATTCAGCCTTTAAAAAGGAAGGATATTTCTACACATGCTATATTAGGGATGAACCCTGAAGACATGCTAAGTGAAGTAAGCTATTTACAAGAGGACAAATACTGTATGATTCCACTTATATGAAGTACCTAGAGTAGACTCAAACTCAGACTAAAAATAGGATATATTTTTATATTTATTTATTATTTATATTTATATATTTATATTTTATATGTATATATATACATATATATGTGTGTATATATATATAAATATATAAAATGGGATACTATGCAGCCATCAAAAGAAATGAAATCTTGCCATTTGTGATGATGTGGACGGAACTAGAGGGCATTAGGCTTAGCGAAATAAGTCAATCGGAGAAAGACAACTATCATATGATTTCCCTGATATGAGGAAGTGGAGATGCAACGTGGTGGGTTTGGGGGGTAGGAAATGAATAAATGAAACAAGATGGGATCGGGAGGGAGACAAACCATAAGAGACTCTTAATATCACAAAACAAACTGAGGGTTGCCGGGGATAGGGGAGTAGGGAGAGGGTGGTGAGGTTATGGACAATGGGGAGGGTATGTGCTATGGTGAGTGCTGTGAAGTGTGTAAACCTGGCGATTCACAGACCTGTACCCCTGGAGATAATAATACATTATATGTTAATAAAAAAAATTTTTTTAAATCTTCCCACTAATAAAAGCCCATGACCAGATGGCTTCACTGGTAAAAATCTATCATATATTTAAAGAAGAATTAATGCCAATCCTTCACAAATTTTCCGAAGGGTATGAGAAAGAATGCTTCCCAACTTTTCCTATGAGGCCAGAATTAACCTGAAACCAAAACCAGACAAAGATATCCAAGGAAGAATCAATATCCCTTATCATCCACAAGCTACTGAGAAACCCAATCTGGCAACATCTAAAAGGGACTGTTCTCCATGACCAAGTGGGATTTATCCCAGGAATGCATGCTTGGATAAATATCTAAATATTTAGCAGATTAATATTATCAGGAGAAGAAAGGGCAGGAACCACATGATCACATCTATAGATACAGAAAACAGCATTACACAAAATCCAACAGTTTCATGATAAAAATACTCAATGAACTAAAAATAGAAAGGCAGTTCCTCAAGCTGATAAGGGGCATCCACAGGAATTCTAATATCACACTGCAGAAAAATGAAATTATTTCCCCAATAATCAAGAAAAAAAAAACTTGTCCATTCTTGCCACTTTTCTTCAACATTAATTGTACCTGAAGTTCCAGGGAATGAAATTAGTTAAAAAATTAGTAAATGGGGCGCGCCTGGGTGGCTCAGTGGGTTAAAGCCTCTGCCTTCAGCTCGGGTCATGATCCCAGAATCCTGGGATCGAGCCCCATATCGGGCTCTCTGCTCAGCAGGGAGCCTGCTTCCTCCTCCTTCTCTCTCTCTTTCTCTCTCTGCCTGCCTCTCTGCCTACTTGTGATCTCTATCTGTCAAATAAATAAATAAAATCTTTAAAAAAAATTAGTAAAAAGAAAATCCAGATTTTAAAGGAGGAAATAAAATCATCTGTTTGCAGAAAACATAATCTTGTGTATAGAAAATACTAAAGGATCCAATGAAAAGCTGTACAAGCTAAAAAATGAATTTAACAGAATAAAAATGAGTTCAACATGGTTTCAGGATATAAGATCAATATATACAAAACTGTATTTCTATATAGCATTAAAGAGTAAAATGAACATGAAATTAAGAAAGCAATTCTAAAACAATGTCTTTGAGTGACGCATTGGACCAGATTGCCATACACAGAATATTCTAGCCAAAAACAACAGAATACACATTATTTTCTAGTGCACATGGAACATTCTGCAGGACAGATCACATATTAGGCCACAAAACAAGCCTCAATAAATTTACAAAGACGGAAATCATATCATGCTCCTTTTCCAACCACAGTGGTATGACACTAGAAAAAAAAATCACAAGAAAAAAAACTGGAGAACACAAACACAGGGAGACCAAACAGCATAATATTAAACAACCAACAGGTCAACGAAGCAATCAAAGAAGAAATAAAAAATACATGGAGACAAATGAAAATGAAAACACAATAGTCCAAAATCTTTGTGACACAGTGAAAGTACTGCTAAGAGGGACATGTATAGCCATGCAGGCCCACCTCAAGAACAAGAAAAAGCTCAAAAAAACAATCTAACCTTACTCCTAAAAAAACTAGAAAAGAAGAACAAATAAATCCCAAGGTAAGTAGAGGAAAGGAAATAATAGAGATGAAAGCAGAAATAAATGACAGAGACTAAAAAAAGGAAAAAAGAAAGGGGAAAAAAGCAATGAAACTAAGAGTTGGCTCTTTGAAAAGATAAACAAAATTGATAAACCCTCACCAGACTCATTAAGAAAAAGAGAAAGAACCCAAACAAATAAAATCAGAAATGAGAGAAAGTAATAACTAACATCACAGAAATACAAAGTATTATAAGAGAATAACTATGAAAACTTAGATACCAACAAAGTGGACAACCTAGAATAAATGGATAAATACCTAGAAACATAAAATTTTCCAAAAGTGAAGGAATAGAAAATCTCAACAGACTAATTACAAGTAACAAAACTGAATTGGTAATAAAACAACTACCAAAAAATAAAAGTCCAGGACCAGATGGTTTCACAGATGAATTCTATCAAACTTGTTTTTTTTTTCTTTTAAAGAATGAGCAGGAGGAGGAGCAGAAGGAGAGGGAGAAGCAGACTTCCCGCTGAGCAGGGAGCCAGACATGGGGCTCTATCCCAGGACTCTGAGATCATGACCTGAGCCAAAGTCAGAGGCTTAACAGACTCAGCCACCCAGGCGCCCCTCAAACTTGTTTTTTTAAAGATTTATTTATGGGCCACCTGTGCGGCTCAGTCAGTTAACCGTCTGCCTTCGGCTCAGGTCATGATCCTAGAGTCCTGGGATCAAGTCCTGTATTGGGCTCCTTGCTCACTGGGGAACCTTCTTCTCCCTCTCCCTCTGCCTGCTGCTCCTCCTACTTGTGCTCTCTCTCTCTCTCTCTCACTATCTCTCTTTCCCTGTCAAATAAGTAAAATCTTTTAAACAATAAAAAAAAATATTTATTTACTTGAGAGACTGAGAGACTGCAAGGGGTAGGGGCAGAGAGAGAGAATTCTAAGCAGACCCCGTGCTGACCATAGAGCCTGTCACAGGGCTAATCTCATGATCATGAGATCATGAACTGAGCCAAAAGTGAGAGTTGGACGCTTAACTGACTGAGCTACCCAGGCACCCTGATTTCTACCAAACTTTTGAAGGAAACTCAATACCTATTCTCCTCAAACTATTCCAAAATCTGTAAGAGCAAGCCCAATACATTCTACAAGGCCAGCATTACCCTTATACCAAAACCACACAAAGATGCCACAAAAGAAGAAAACGTCAGACCAATATCCCTAATGTACACAGATGGAAAAAATCCTCCACAGAATACGAGCAAACTGCATACAACAAGAGATTAAAACGATCATTCTCTATTTCCAGATGACATGATACTATATACAGAAAACCTTAAAGACTTTTCACCAAAAAACTAGGACTGATAAATTAATTCAGTAAGGTCATAGGATACAAAATTAATATAGAGAAACCAATTGCATTTCTATACACCAATAATGAAGTACCAGAAAGAGAAATTAAGAAAGCAACATCATTGATAACTGTACCAAAAAGAATAAAATATCTAGGAATAAATTTAACCAAAGTGTAGAAAGACCTATACTCTGAAAACTATAAAACACTAATAAAAGAAATTGAAGATAACACAAAGAAATGGAAAACCATTCCATGTTCATGGACTGGAAGAACAAATATTGTTAAATGTCTATACTACCAGGAAGGAGCCCTAATTCATCAGCAGATGAATGGATAAAGATCTGTGGTGTATATATATACAATGGAATATTACTCAGCAGTCAGAAAAAATGAAATCTTGCCACTTACAATGGCATGGGTGGAATTAGAGGGTATTATGTTAAGTAAAATAAGTCAGCGAAAGACAAATACCATATGATTTCATTCATATGTGAAATTTAAGAAATGAAACATGAACATGGGGAAGGGAAGGAAAAATAAAATAGGTGAAAAAAGGGAGGAAAACCATAAGAGACGCTTAACTCTAGGAACAACTAGAAGGTTGCTGGAGAAGAGGTAGGTGAGGGGAAGGGATAATTGGGTGATGGGCATTAAGGAGGACACTTGACGTAATGAGCACTGGATGTTATATGTAACTGATAAATCACTAAGTTCTACCTCTGAAACTAATTTTTTAAATTAATTAATTAGAAAATATTTATACTATCTAAAGGAATCTACAGATTTAATGAAATCCCCATCAAAATGCCAACAGCATTTTTTTTTCAAGTGGCAACATTTATCAGACTTTGTTTGGTTTATTGATTTCTGATATATATATATATATATATATATATATATATATATATATATGATAATAGGCTACTATTTGCAAAGTTTTCAACTGAAAAACAGTAACTTTTTTAAAAATAAAAATTTCAGATTGTTTTTCTAATATTAACCATTTGTTAAGATTCTACTACTATGCACTGAATATTCCCCATAATCATCCAGTTAATATATCACTTTAACACAGTTACTGTTATTTACAATGTGCAAGGCATTTTTTTTAGGTTTTGTGGTATACACACAGAATATACAAAGCATATGTGATAAAGTCTGAAAACACATGGCTCAGTACAATCATAGAGGTAGATGAGATGCTTATAAGAGGAGGTAAGGTTCAATTCTGAGTGGAAAGAAAAAGTTTTGGAAGCTCCTGAAATTTGAGTTTTGAAGGATGGGATTAGAGGCATAAAGACAAGAAGGGAGTAGTCAACAAAGGCACAGAAGCAAGAAAGTATGAGAAATGATGTGGAGTATGTGCTTAGTCATTAATTCATTCAATACACATTCAGTGTCAGGCACTATTCAAGGGGAGAGAAAGGGTTCCTGCCCTCACACTCAAGTGCTTTCGCAAATAATGACTAAAACATGTACTTAAGGGAGTAAGAATAAGGTGGAAATCAAAATGAAGTATAAGAAAAGACTGTTAAGGAGTATGATGCTAAATGAGCAGGCACTTCAACTTTCTGGCATTTAGTAAAATGTAAAATGGAAGAGTACTAGTTCTGATAGGATTGAGTTTCATATTTCTGCATTTGTTCTCAAGGTAATGAAAAGCCATTGAGGTTTCTGAACCAAGGAATGGCATGATCTTCTTACTGCCTTCAGAAGAGTAAAACTAAACAAGGAAGAAGCAGAGAGAAAAACTATTTTGGAAGTCTGGATACAAAAGCATGAGGGTCACAAGTAGAAGAGCTAAGAGGCATTGACATGAAATAAGATGATAAGGGAGTAGGAAAAAGTAAAATTAATCAGCATCTGCTCTGGGGAATTAAAAAAGTAAAGAAATAGGATGATGAAATTTATATCAAGTTTACCCCTCTGCCCTGAGGATAAATTTTTTAAAAAAAAGGTTTTATTGATTTATTTTGTGTGTGTGTGTATGTGTGTGTTTTATTTTAATTAATTTATTTTTTAATAACATATAATGTATTATTAGCCCCAGGGGTACAGGTCTGTGAATCACCAGGTTTACACACTTCACAGCACTCACCATAGCACATACCCTCCCCAATGTCCATAACCCAACCACCCTCTCCCTAGCCCCCTCCCCTCAGCAACCCTCAGTTTGTTTTGTGAGATTAAGAGTCACTTATAGTTTGTCTCCCTCCCAATTCTATCTTGTTTCATTGATTCTTCTTCTACCCACTTAAGCCCCCATGTGGTATATATACACAATGGAATACTATGCAGCCATCAAAAGAAACGAAATCTTGCCATTTGCGACAACATGGATGGAACTAGAGCGTATCATGCTTAGCGAAATAAGTCAAGCAGAGAAATACAACTATCATATGATCTCCCTGATATGAGGAAGTGGTGAGGAAACATGGGGGCTTAATAAAGCTGTTTTAAAAAGACAAATTTTTTAAAAGTGTCCCTATCTTTTAAAAGTATATAATGAAGCATTTACAGCAAGATTGTATAACATTTGGTTTTTGCTTCAAAATAATTGTGTGGGGTGAGGGTAAAACTGGGTGGGAGTACAGACTGAACTGGGCAATGGGTAGGTGGGGGTCTATTATACTATTCTCTCTACTTGTGTATGTTTGAAATTTACAACACAAAAGACATTTGTAAAAAAAAAAAAAAAGTAAAAGACCTAACTCTATGGTAAGGAAAGCCAAAATCTATGGTAAGGCAAGCCAATATCTAGAAGATGAGAACCCAGATGGCTAAACCTAATTCTCAAAGTCACTCTTGGCGTTTGCCAATTTGCCAATCCAGCGGCATCAGCTGCAAAACTGAGCTGCACTTCCTCGGCTTCAAAGGGCTAAGGTACCTAAAGTCAAAGCACAGGGTTTGCCAAAATTGTGAACTCTTATAAACCAACCCCTACTTTACACCGCAAACCCAAAAGGCTATACCCTCAAGGTAAGAGTTCACGGGAAGTAAATTAGCCTTCTCTCAGTCTAATCACCTATGATCCAAGGAACCTTAGGCAGAGAACTTGGATTAGGGTAGTCCCAGACAAACAGAACTCCTGGGTATCTGCAGGAAGCAAATTAAAGTTCTCTCTGCAGGAAGATCTCACTCTTAATCTTCTGATCCTTTCTACAAATAATATTCCAGGTATCCAGCACATGGCCAAAGATAACCAGACACACAACATGAGGAAGCAGCAGCAGAAAAAGAAGTTAACACATGAAAACTTCTGGTACTAGAATTATCAAACACAGATTATAAAACAATGCTTACTAAGTTTATTTATTTTTTTAAGATTTTATTTATTTATTTGACACAGAAAAAGAGAGAGAGCACAATCGGGGGAGCTGCAGGCAGAGGGAGAGGGAGAAGCAGGATCCCCACAGAGCAGGGAGCCCGATGCAGGGCTCAATCCCAGGACCCTGGGATCATGACCCGAGCTGAAGATGCTTAACTGACTGAGCCACCCAGGTGCTCCAAACAACGCTTACTAAGTTTAAAGAAAGGAAACAGTTGATGGGAAAAACAAGAAGCAATAAAAATGGCTACCTAAAGATAAAGAAGAGAAAAGAAGGAGAAAGGATGGAAGAGAGATTTCTATAGTTCAGAATTTAGAATCAGGTAAATGCTTTACATATTCTAGGAATGAAATTAAATTTTAAAAAGCAACCTCTAAGACATGAAAAGAAACTGAAACCAGGGGCACCTGGGTGGCTTAGTGGGTTAAGCCTCTGCCTTTGGCTCATGTCATGATCTCAGGGTCCTGGAAAGGAGCCCTGCATCGGGCTCTCTGCTCAGCACAAAGCCTGGTCCCCCCCCCCCCCCCCCGCCTGCCTCTCTGCCCACTTGTGATCTTTGTCAAATAAATAAATAAAATCTTCAAAAAAAAACCAAGAAACTGAAACCAGTATATCTAAATATATATAAAATATAGTACATGCACTATGCAGTATAAGTAGGATTTAGTCCAGAGGCAAAAAGAACTAAAATTATTTCAAATTTCATCCACTAGTCCCATTATTAATAGTAAATACTATTAATTTGAAACAAGTTTTCATATATGATAAATCAGACAAGTTATGAAGGTGAAAAAAGAGTATCAGAAAATCACTAAACTACAGCTTTGAAATCCCTTTATGTATTTAAAAATGTAATTTTTATTCCAATACTGAAATCAATCAATATATTTTTGAAGGCCTGTATAATATTTTTTTCACTATCTGGTCCCTGACTACATTTCAAGACCTCATCTCCTATCATGCTAAAGGCTAGCCCAGTGGTTTTTCAACCCTTGTTGTATATCAGAATAATTATTTTAAAAAGGAGATTCTGGATGTCACCCTAGAGTTATTAAATCAGAATCAGACTCTCAGGGTGGAAGCAATCAAGGAGGTATACTTTGAAAAAGCACCCTGGATGCTTCTGCTCAGCTAGGGTAAAACCCCTGCTCAAGCCCTATGGTTACTACTTCAGTTCCTCAAACATGACAAGCTCTAAATAGAGGCCAGCAAACCATAGCCCATGGCTCACATCCAACCCAATACCTGTTTCTGTAAATAAACTTTCATTAGCACTCAACTCTGTCCATTTGTTTATCCACTGTCTATGGCTACTTTCACACTACACTGGCAAGGCTGAGTAGTCCTGACAGAGACAACATGGTTACAAAACCAAAAATATTTACCGCCTAGCCATGTAACAGAAAAAATCTACTGTCTCCTGCTCTATCTTTGCACTTTTCTTCAAATACTTCTCCTGTCTTAACAAGATCGTGCTCATCATTCAAAGCTCTGATTAGCATCATTTCTCTAAAGCCTGAACTGGGTGAGCATCCCTATATGTTTTATCATCATCCTCTGTACTGTCCCTTTACTACTCATCAGTATTTATTCTATGATGTCTATTTAATGACTACCTCCCCAACTAGACTGTAAGCTCTGTGAGGACAACACCCAGATGTGTCTTACTCACCACAGTGCCTGGTTCATTGCATGTACATATTAAGCAATTATTCAATGAATATCTCCCCCATTCTGTACATTTCTTTTTCATTTTGTTTGATTCCTCAATGTTCCGATCTGTTAAGGGAATTCTGAATCTAGATTCTATCAGTGTATTTGTAATCTCATCCTGTTTTGTCATCCACATGTTTGATAAGCACACCATCTGAATTCCTCAAGTCACTGATAAAGGAATGAAGTAACAAAGATCTAACACTACAGTAAGGAATGAAAATGACTGGGCTGATGATAAAGTCCTGAGAAGACCACACTCCCTCCCTTCCAGAATATTGATATCCATTAGGTCAGCAGTCTTTGGTAAAGATTCCAACTCTAATTATAATATTATCTAGCCTACATTTTCTGTCTTGTCTAGAAGGATTTTTGAGACCTTCTACTTCTCCACAGCCTTATCTTACCTGGTACCATCTCTACCCATGTAGAACTGAATTATTAATCACTCCCCCAGTTTTCTCACGACTGTACCTTTCCTCATTTCACCTCTCTGTATTATAGTAACATTTACAAGTTTGACTCTGCCACAAGCCCAAGCTCTTGAGAGGGCAGAAACTTAAATTAACTTTAAATCTCCAGAACCTAGCACAATACCCAAAATCAAGCTAACACTTAAAAAGGAATGCCTGAACATGTCTTACAATTCAGACACACTAAATTTATGGCACTTCATATTTCTGCTATTGTAGTATTCCTATATAAAATCTAACAATCTTTCAAATATCCTTACCTGTAGCAGAAAGGAAACAGCATAACTCAGTAGAGCAGGGTGATGAACTACATTTAAACTGTTTTTATACTCTGCTACTCCAGCTTTTTCTAAGACTTCAGGGTCAATATATAATCCTTTCTGGAAAGGTTTGGATGTCCACAGGCAACCAACCATGGCTGTCAAATAGTGATTAAATTCTTGATAGGTCTTGCTGCTGAAATTGAACTCTGATTTTGTCTATTGGGAAAGAAAAAGAATATTCTCATTACCACCTAGCATCCCTTTCCTTCTTATTCCCAGATCATAATTTTTAAACACTGGTGATTTAATACAGAGCTTTAATCATCCATACCTTTTGTACCAACTCATTTTTCTTGGCAGCTGTCAAATTGTTACGATACCTAAAAGGGAGAACAGAATGAAATTCTGAACTTTAAATGTTTTTGAAATGTAAACATAAACAAAAGTGTACATTTTAAATGTAAATATATGCAGATGTACACATACACAAATACCCAGCTGTCTAGTTAAGGATTTTATTCTTCTGTGCTACACTCTTCTCAAAGAATAAAAATTAATAGAGACTCAAACATTGAGTTATATATTTAAGATATGCACTTGACTGCATGTAAATTATGCCTGAATAAAAAATAAAAAACAATGAAGAAAATGCTTTTAATGTTTCATTATAAAAAAATTAATAGAGACTCAATACCAGAAACTGATGGGGCACCTGGGTAGCTGAGTAGATTAAGCAACTGACTTCAGCTCAGGTCATGATCTCAGGGTCCTGGAATGGAGCACTGTCTAGGGCTCCCCACTTGAGGGGAAGTCAGCTTCTCCCTCTTCCTCTGTCCCTCCCCTCCCCCCATTCATGCTTTTTATGTCTCTCTTTCTCAAATAAATAAAATCTTTTTTTAAAAAAGAGCAGTCACTGATTTAAAACATGTTTTCTTAATGTTAAAAAAAAGGTACAGTATAAAGGATAAAGGAGAAACATAATTTTTTTTCTTGCCTAGGAACTATTACTTAATTAGTTTACAAAATTCTAACCTTGGCATATTCCTACAAGTTTTGCCAAAAGGGTCTACAACACTTGTGGACTAAAAAGTGTAATTTAAGCCTATAAATGAAAGAACTAGAGGGGATTAGAAATAATACTTAGTTTCATATAATTGGCAATAAAATAGTTTCCCCAACCTCCCAAAAAATGTTTGTTTTATCAGAGAAACTACATAGACCCAAATCGGTTGTCAGTAAATGACTAATTTTTCTTTAAGACACAGCAATGAGAATGAAAAATGCTGAGTGCACCACTACCATTGCACAAAAAATTCTTTAACTATGAATATTTAATTTTTAAAAATAAGTGTTAGCTGATATACAATGTTACATTAGTTTCAAGTGTACAACACAGTGATTTGACAAGTCTATACATTATGCTATGCTCACCACTCACTGTAGCTATCATCTGTTACCATACAATGTTATTATAATATCACTGACTATATTCCCTTTGCTGTGCCTTTTATTCCCATTAACTATCAATTTTTAAAATCCATATCCCCCACAGTGACACCTCAAAAACACAGTTAAAAGAGACCCTTTTGGAAGGTCATTACCAAAAGAAAGACATGTTTCCTATTTCCATAGATTCTGGCAGAAAATGGAAATAGTTTTATTGTATTTAATATTTTATTACATCTTATATAAAGTTTATTATAGTGTATTTATAAATTATAATTTATTGTACAATTGAAAAACAAAGACAGAAGTATGATGTGTTCATTTAAAAACACAAGAAATGCTTTGTACCTGTGCATGATATAACATAGCTGATTCAGGATACTGGAATCTAGGCTGAGGAGAGCAGAATAGAAGATCCCCGGAGGAAACAACACCACTAATGGAAGGTTGTAATTTATATATATGTCACACACCTTTTGGAAAGAATGATAACATCAGGATATAGATTATTCCCCAGAACTCCTGAACCAAGTTCACCCAAAGTAGCAATAGAGAATAAGCAATAATAGAACACTAGATTTGGGCCTCACTGATTCATAATATAATTCATAATAGAATATAATTCATAAAGTAGGGAGCCATAAGCCTGCTTAAAAATATACTTCACTAAACATCGCACTTGCCGTAGAGGATTATTTCTACAAGGTCATTACTAAAATATCCCATTCTTTTCTGGGAAGAGATCTTTGAATTGGGAAGAAAGAGGAAGGGAGAGCTTCTTTCACCTTAAGTCCCATTAATACTGATTTGTCATATTAGTTAGCTGTCAAGCTAGAAAACAAAGGAGCATACTTCTACATAAATATCTAACACAAAACAATCAGTACAGGGAGGAAGCCAGGAAAACTGGATTAGTGGGTACTTCTAGGATAATAGTTCTCTTTACATCAAATACTATAAAAAATTGAAGAAGACCAGAATTATAGGTACTATGAGAAATAAGGCAGTTGAAAGGTGGAAGTGGAGAGCTGAAGAAACAACAGGGTATTTTTGTGTTTTTGCCAGGGGTCTGGGATGTACAATGAATTAGCAAAAAGTGATGCTAGAGACAGACTTCTGTCTAGGGTCTGCATTCTTCCGGGGAATGTCTATTAAAGCAGTACCTGAACTCTTCACGAAAAGCACTTGTTTCTCCACTTAATGAAAGTCAGTTATTCAGGTGAGAATATGATCATTAATTTCAAAATAAGTAGCTTATTTTAACTATGCTAATAAGGTCAAAACCCAACTATAAGTCATATATAAAATTTAAATAATAGAGCAGTAAAGCAGACCACCGTCACAAAAATCTAAATAGAAAAAAATGGGATGTGTACTACCTTCTCATAGAAATCCAAAATAAAGTGCAGTAAGAAAGTACTGTTGTTTTCCAAGCGCATCGCAGTAATAGACAGCTGCCCCACGTAGTGAATCAGTTCAGACACAGAGTTCATGGATCCACCTAAAGTTGTCTCTCTGAAATAAGAAATCATGACATTCAGATCCATATTAGCAAATGTTTTCACAATTTCCAAGCTAGAGGTAAATAACACATAGCAAAAAATTGTTAAGGATTTCAGAAAACAATCAGTGCTCCAATGTATAATTGACTTTTTAAAAACCACAGTGATCAACCATAAAACTACAGAGCCCTCCAGGGGATCATTAAGATCTACTCACAGAACATCTTCAGCAACCATTCTACTAAATACCAGAGAAATAAAGTATTATGCTCCACAAAGACTTTTGATAATATTCCCTATGTCCAGGAACCACAGCATTTAGCAAATTAGTTTCTAAGTATACAAATCAAGACCCAGCTTTAGCTGAATTCCTGAGCTGAAATGCTATTAAAAATATTTTCACTTTAACTGGAATTCAATTCAATCCAAAAACTGAATTAGAAAAATTTTTGGCATCTTTCTATCTTCCACTAAAAACCAAATGTAGATACGTCATATTCTTCCCAAACCAATGAACTGTGTGTCTTTAAATTATACCTGGGTATAACTGGTTCAATTTATCCATCTACTCACCCCTGTCCTTCAATCCACTGTTGAGTGGATTAGGAAAAGATCTAGAAATGTGATTTCACAGCTTTATCCTCTGATCTAGGTAGCCAACAATGGTTATGCACAAGAAATAAAGAACATCATATAGTCTTAGAGCCAGAGAAATGATGACTCTACCACTACCCACCACTGTAATGGCTCAGTGCCAGAGTGAGCAGGAAAGATTAGGAGACCATTCACATAGGTGGGCATCCATATACTCAGATGGCCATTTGAAAACTATATTTTAACTATGATTTTTGGTAGCACCTGGCAAATGTTTCTAAAATAACTTGAACAATGATGACCGCTCAGAACAGCTTCCTTTGAAGTCTTTCTCCACAGGACACCAGAGGCATTTTGGATGAACAATTCCCTATTCAGGATTGCCTCCTACTCTCACCACCCACAGTAGTACATTTACCATCCTTGGCTCCCACTTACTAAATACTGGTATCACACTCTTCCCATTCACTGTACCAACCAAAAATGCCCAATGAAGGACCACTTCTGAGAATGGTTTCCTACCCTACATAATACAACTAAAATTCACTCCCTTTGACAGTCATGTGGCATATGGTCATGAGAGGGACATGGCATTACATCAATATGTCCAAAATAAAAGTTACTGAGAACCTAAGAACTGTATTACAGATAGCAGCTCTTTCTGCCCACTGGTCCTGTCCCTGCGCTTTAATAAAACCACCATTTTACACCCAAAAAAACCCCCTGTATTATATAATTCCAAATGGTATTGTGACATTAAAGTTATCTACATTTATGCCCATTTGTTTAAGAATTTTAGAAAACAAAGCTCCTTTTATGTTTTATAAATACTTTTTTCAAATTTATTTATTTGAGAGAGAAAATGAGAGAGAGAGAAAGCATGAGCAGGGTGAGGGTCAGAGGAAGAAGCAGACTCCCTGTTGAGCGGGGAGACCAATGCAGGACTTGATCCTGGGACTACTAGATCATAACCCAAGCCAAAGGCAGACGCTCAACTGACTGAACCACCCAAGTGCCTAACAAAGCTCCTTTTAAAATGCCCTGCCATGATGTAATGAGCACCGGGTATTATATAGGGCTGATAAATCTCTGAACTCTACCTCTGAAACTAATTAACACACTATATGTTAATTGAATTTAAATAAAAATAAATAAATAAATGCCCTCCCAAAATTTATGGCACTAATTTTAAAAGGCTACTAGGAATTTTGGAAATAAAGGAATTGTAAAGTTCCTATATCAGGGTGCCTTAAGACTCACAATATAAATTTCCCAAGGATTATAAACTCAAACATACTCTTCTTAATAGAACTGAGATGTTTGAAGAGGCTAAACATTTAAATTAATTTATGATCATGGTTCTCAAACTTTAGCTAGCACCAAAATCATGAGAGCATTTGTTAAAACATAGATTACTAAGTCCTACCTCCAAAGTTTATTTCAGTAGGTCTAGGTTAAGGCCTGAGATTTTGTATCTCTAACAAGTTCCCAGTGATGCTGATGCTACTGGTCCAGGGACCAGACTTTGAGAAGCACAGCCTTACAAGATGCTCTTAACACTCATAACGCTCCATTTCCTTCTAAAAGTAAAAGATGTACAAGGTATACAGACACACTGCAAAAATGAGTATGAAGAACTAAAAACAATTTCCAGGCAACTCCCAAGAAGCTTCTATTCACCATGCTCATCTCAAAGTAAAAGATCACTATGGGGGTAAGAACATAGAGAAAAGTAGGGGCTAATCTTGGGGCGCCTGGGTGGCTCAGTGGGTTAAAGCCTCTGCCTTCGGCTCAGGTCATGATCCCAGGGTCTTGGGATCGAGTCCCACATCAGGCTCTCTGCTCAGCAGGGAACCTGCTTCCTCCTCTCTCTCTGCCTGCCTTTCTGCCTACTTGTGATCTCTCTTTGTCAAATAAATAAATAAATAAAAATCTTAAAAAAAAAAAAAAAAGAAAAGTAGGAGCTAATCTAGCCAAGCTAACCACTAACTACATGCAACTGAAGCTGAGGGATCCTTATACTTTGTATAAGGAAGATTATGTAAGATTATGTATAAATAAGATTAAGATTATGACTGATAACATAGGGAATTTGAATGTTGATTAGATATTTAAAGATATTAAGAACTATTTATTTTTTATACATCAGAGAAAGACAAATACCATATTATGTCACTTATATGTGGAAAAACAAATGAATAAAGAAACAAAAAAACGAACAGACTCATAAATACAGAGAACTAATGGCTGCCAGAAGAGATGGAGGTGGTGGGGGCAGGGGGAGACAAAACAGGTGAAGGAGATTAAGAGATATAATAACTTCTAGTTATAAAATAAGTCACAGGGTTGAAAAGAACAGCATTGGGAATATAGTCAATAATATAGCAATAACTTTGGTGACAGATGGCAACTACACTTATCATGGTTAGTACTGTGTAGTATATAGAATTGTCAAATCACCATGTTGCACACTAATATAATATTGCATGTCAACTGTATTTCAATTAAAAATATTTTTAGGTGGGTGCCTGGGTGGTTCAGTGGGTTAAGCCTCTGCCTTCGGCTCAGGTCATGATCTCAGGGTCCTGGGATTGAGTCCCGCATCGGGCTCTCTGCTCAGCAGGAAGCCTGCATCTCCCTCTCTCTCTGCCTGCCTCTCTGCTTAATAAATAAATAAATAAAATCTTTAAAAAAATGTTTTTAGGGCACCTGGGTGGCTCCGTTGGTTAAGTGTCTGACTTCAATTCGGATCGTGATCCTAGGGTCCTGGGATCAAGCCCCATATTGGGCTCCCTGCTTGGCGGGGAGTCTGCTTCTCCCTCTTCCTCTGCTTCTCCCCCTGCTTGTACTTTTACTCATTCTCTCTCACTCAAATAAATAAATAAATAAAATCTTTAAAAAAATTAGAACTTTTTTGGGCGCCTGGGTGGCTCAGTGGGTTGAGCCGCTGCCTTCGGCTCAGGTCATGATCCCAGGGTCCTGGGATCGAGTCCCGCATCGGGTTCTCTGCTCAGCAGGGAGCCTGCTTCCTCCTCTCTATCTGCCTACTTGTGATCTCTCTCTGTCAAATAAATAAATAAAATCTTTAGAAAAAAAAATTAGAACTTTTTTAAAATGATGATAAAATAAAGCTACTAATTCTTTAGGTGTTATACTGGTTATCATTTTTCAACAGCTGAAATGATGTCTGGGTTTTGCTTTTTGCTTAAGAAAATCTAGAACAGGGTGCCTGGATGGCTTAGTAAGTTAAGCAGCTGCCTTCAGCTCAGGTCATGATCCCAGAGTCCTGGGATCAAGTCCCATATCAGGCTCCCAGCTCCATGGGGAGTCTGCTTCTCCCTCTGACCTTCTCCCCTCTCATGCTCTCTCTCACTCTCTCTCTCTCTCAAATAAATAAAATCTTAAAAAAAAGATTTAAGAAAATCTAGAATGAATCTCGAAACACTACGTCAAAAACTAATGACGTATGGTGACTAACAGAACACAATAAAAAAAAATATGCTGCAAAAAGAAAGAAAGAAAGAAAAAAATCTGGAACAGAGGAGGAAGAAAGTGAGGAGTGTTTGAAATTTTTAAAAAATTAGGGGTGCCTGGGTGGCTCAGTCAGATAAGCATCTGATTTCAGCTCAGGTCATAATCTCAGGGTCCTGGGATCAGGACCCATGTCAGGCTCCCTGCTCAGTGAAGAGTCTGATTGGCCCTCCCCCAGCTTGTGTGTGTGTGCATTCTCTCGCTCTCTCTCAAATAAATAAATATATAAAACCTTTAAAAAAATTAATCATGACCTGGTAACTGTTAAGTTGGATGATGCACATATAGGGGTAACACTGTATCATTTTCTATACTTCTTTTAAAAAGATTTTATTTGGGGGCACCTGGGTGGCTCAGTTGTTTAAGTGTCTGCCTTCCACTCAGGTCACGATCCCAGGGTCCTGGAATCAAGTCCCACATTGGGCTCCCTGCTAGGTGGGAAGTCTGCTTTTCCCTCTCACCACCCACATCCCCCCGCTTACTCTCTCTCGCTCTCACAAAAATAAATAAAATCCTTTAAAAAATAAAATAAAAGATGTATTTATTTTAGAAAGGGGGTAGGGGCAGAGAGGGAGGAGGAGCAGAGAGGGAGGAGGAGCAGAGAGGGAGGAGGAGCAGAGAGGGAGAGAGGCAGAGGGAGGGGCAGAGAAGGAAAGAATCCCACTATTTCCTACACTTTTGATTATGTTTGCAGTTTTCTACAATAGAGGATTTTTAAAAATAAATGTTAAAGAATAATGTGGTTGCTAATATAGGGGAAACCAAGGATTTTAGTAGAAAGAGTCAAAACACACCTTTAATATTAATCAACGTAATGGAAATCTGGGGCTCTTTATTCCAAAGTGAAAATACTATACATAATCAAGCAATTAACTGATTAATGTATATAATCAAAAGACATCAAAGAAACAACAACAACAAAAACCCATAACTGTACTGCAAAATTACAGATTTTCCTAGCCATTATCAGACTGGTTTTACGTATAAGTAAGAACATGTTTTCTAAAGTGAGCTAAACTGAATGGAAGTCAAATATGTAAGTTCTAATGTCACCTCTCCAATATTTTGCTACAATAACTCTTGCAAGTCACTTAAGAGGCTTAAGGGTTGTTTACTGATTTACAGAACTGAACTTGTGGAATTACCCTTCCTCACAGGATTGTAGGAAAAAGAGCGAAAAGTTACAAAAAAGTTTTTTTTAGAAAACTATGATTAAGCATTTACAATAAGGTCTTATGACACACTATTAAACTCTACATGCAAACATTTTTGTACAGATAGTTTCTTGTGGAGTGTTGTAAGACTCACAGAGGACTGTTCATCACAGGTTTCATGTGGATATCTGCAGAAAGCCACAACAGCCAATTCTGCAGTAGTTCTTTCAGACACTGGAGAACACTACACTGAGAAGGCAAAAGAAAACAAAAAAAATCATTCATAAAATCATTCAGACACACTTTAGTGTTGAGAACTAACAAATTAAACCAGAGGCTTAAAGATGGAAGGGACCATGGGGATGATTGCATCCAGCTATTGCATCTTGCATCAGAGCCCAATAGCTACTACTCCAGCCTGATCAGTCTCCAAGAGATAGATGAATACGAGTACAAGTTTACTGCTGTTTTCGCTACAAGACTGCCCCCAGCTTATCAGCCCAGGAACAGACTCTTGTTTCTCTAAATTACATTCATTTATAATATACATCACATCTTCAAATACAGTATCACCCACTACTTACTATCTCCCCTCAGAGATCCTTTGAAGTTGCTATGGAAATAAGCTGCCTATCCTTTTCACCCTGTGTCACAACTATAATTTACTCCCTTTTTGATAGTCAAAAAATTTATCTTACCTTCTGTAACTGGAAAACAAACAATTCTAGTCTTTCCTTTCTCAGGCTTTGCCTTGATTTCTCAGGGCCTCATTTACATAGAAACACAGTCTTAACAGAGATGTGCTCAGAGCATTCATGAGGATAAATCTATAAATTTGAAAGCTCTCCACATCATCCCAAAACCTAATACAGGAAACCTTTATTACATATCCTTAACAAATACTGGCCTAGATGCTATCTGAGTATTTCCAGTGATAGGATGCTCACTTCACAGAACAGTTCAATTAATACTTTTTAAAGAAGCTGACACCTTGAATTCAATCCACCAATTATTTGAAAGGACACACAAAATCTTAGTCATTTTCCTCCAGGCAAAATATCCCTGCTTCCTTTACTATACCAAACTAGAAATCATAAAAGTCATCTTGTGTCCTTCATGCTTTTCTTCGTCTCCAAATCCTATCATTTTTCTTTCTTTTCAAAATGTCCAATTTTTCCATCTCCAATCCCACCGTAACTACCCTTGCCCTGGCCTTCACATCTCTGAGATTACTTTGTCCTCCTAGTCAGTCTTCTTTACTCTAGTCTCGTCTTCCAAACCCCAATTCTCTCTCCATGGCTGCCAGACCCTTGTTATTTAAGTCTACCCATTATATCCATCTGCCCTCAAAGAACTGTGTAAGGCAAAGGAATACCAGCATGTAACAAGGTCATGAAAAATATTCAAACTCTTTCCTTTCATCTAGTAACTTCATTCCTGGAAATGTATGCCAAAAGAATGAAGAAATCTGTATTATGAAGATGATCAACATAGTTATCTACTCCTACAAAGAAACAAATTAGAAATAATTATAGAAAAAAATTCACTGTGGTATAACATCTATGGACCATGAATAGATTTGACTATATTTGACAAATCTTGTATCCTGGTTTTCAAATTTACTTTTTTTTCAGTATTTCATTTATTTATATGCCAGAGAGAGAAGGAAAGCACAAGCAGGAGGAGCGGCAGGCAGAGAGAGAGGCAAACACGCTGCTGAGCAAGGAGCCCAATATGGGACTCAATCCTAGGACCCCAAGATCATGACCTGAGCCAAAGGCAGACGATTAACTGACCAAGATACCCAAGCATCCCAGTTTTTAAATTTATGTACACTCTTTTTGTAATTATACAGGAGACATAAATCAATGTGGACAGAAATGAGAATATGCCACAATGAAAATAGCATTGTTACAGTAGATTTGTAGAATTTTCTCATTCATAATTCTTCAGTGAGAAAAGTTGTTTGCTGATAGACACAACCAGCTAAGCACAAACAAAAGCACTGAAAATGTTTTAATAGACTTTTAAAAATATTATTTATTTGTTATATTAAGCTAAATAATCAAGTTATACAACAGCTAAAATAATAGTAAGTCGTTAAAAATCCTCATAAACTATACTCTGGTTCCTCTTCAGATCATATAAATCTTTTACCTTTTAAAATCCTCATAAACTGGGCCAACTGGGTGGCTCATTCAGTTGAGCATCTGACTCTTCATTTCAGCTCAGGTCACGATCTCAGTCAGGGTGCGATAGAGCCCCACATCAGGCTCTGCGCACAGCGTGGAGTCTGCTAAGACTCTCTCCCCCTCTTCCTCTGCTCCTCCCACCATATGATTTTAAAACAATAATAATAATAATAAAAGCCTCATAAACTAACTGAGTCTCTAGCTAATTCTACTACCTTGTCACACTGCTGTTATCCTTAGCCACCTACCAAAATGAAAGCCCCTTTCATCACTTATCCTTTCTTATACTCTGTACTTCTCTGTGCTTCTTTCACCCTTTCATCCTTCTTTCCCTCTTCTCATCCTTCCCAATTCTTTCTGGGCTACAAGGATGGTTCAACATTCGCAAATCAATCAATGTGATAGAACAAATTAATAAGAGAAGAGAGAAGAACCACATGGTCCTCTCAATTGATGCAGAAAAAGTATTGGACAAAATCCAGCATCCATTCCTGATTAAAACGCTTCAAATTATAGGGATAGAGGGAACATTCCTGAACTTCATAAAATCTATCTATGAAAGACCCACAGCAAATATCATCCTCAATGGGAAAAAGCTTGCAGCCTTGCCATTGAGATCAGGAACACGACAAGGATACCCACTCTCACCACTCTTGTTCAACATAGTATTAGAAATCCTAGCAATCAGACAACTAAGAGAAATAAAAGGTATCCAAACTGGCAATGAAGAAGTCAAACTCTTTCTCTTCGCAGATGACATGATTCTTTATATGGAAAACCCAAAAGACTCCACCTCCAAACTACTAGAACTCATACAGCAATTCAGCAACGTGGCAGGATACAAAGTCAATGTACAGAAATCAGTGGCTTTCTTATACACTAACAATGAAAATACAGAAAGGGAAATTAGAGAATCGATTCCATTTACTATAGCACCAAGAATCATAAAATACCTGGGAATAAACCTAACCAAAGAGGTAAAGGAACTGTACTCGAGGAACTACAGAACACTCATGAAAGAAATTGAAGAAGACACAAAAAGATGGAAGACCATTCCATGCTCTTGGATCGGAAGAATAAACATTGTTAAAATGTCTATACTGCCTAGAGAAATCTATACTTTTAATGCCATTCCAATAAAAATACCACTGGTATTTTTCAAAGAGCTGGAGCAAATAATCCAAAAATTTGTATGGAATCAGAAGAGACCCCGAATCGCTAAGGAAATGTTGAAAAACAAAAATAAAGCTGGGGGCATCACGTTACTTGATTTCAAGCTTTACTACAAAGCTGTGATCACCAAGACAGCATGGTACTGGCATCAGAACAGACACATAGACCAGTGGAACAGAGTAGAGAGCCCAGATATGGACCCTCAACTCTATGGGCAAATAATCTTCGACAAAACAGGAAAAAATATACAGTGGAAAAAAGACAGTCTCTTCAATAAATGGTGCTGGGAAAACTGGACAGCTACATGTAGAAGAATGAAACTCGACCATTCTCTTACACCATACACAAAGATAAACTCAAAATGGATAAAAGACCTCAATGTGAAACAGGAATCCATCAGAATCCTACAGGAGAACATAGGCAGTAACCTCTTCGATAACAGCCACAGAAACTTCTTTTAAGATGTCTCCAAAGGCAAAGGAAACAAAAGTGAAAATGAACTTTTGGGAATTCATCAAGATCAAAAGCTTCTGCACAGCAAAGGAAACAGTCAAGAACACAAAGAGGCAATCCACGGAATGGGAGAAGATATTTGCAAATGACAGTACAGACAAAAGGTTGATATCCAGGATCTATAAAGAACTCCTCAAACTCAACACACACAAAACAGACAATCATATTAAAAAAATGGGCAGAAGATATGAACAGACACTTCTCCAATGAAGACATACAAATGGCTATCAGACACATGAAAAAATGTTCATCGTCAATTACATTTTCCAGAACTTCTTTTTTTTTTTCATTTTCCAGAACTTCTATTCCATGGTAATCTAAACCTATACCTTCAATATTCTTCAAAGTATGCTTTCTGTCTTATTATAGTCATATCCTGGCTCTCCCTCAACACCCAAGGACACTGTTTTCTCTGAATACATTTTCTTATTCCACTTCAACATCTGGAGGTAAGCACTGCCCTTGCTTCCCACTGCTAACATGAGAATATAAGCCTCTTCCTTGAGAAGGTAAATATAAAATCAGAATGACTCTCCCTTTAAGAAAAAAGAAATCTGGTTCTGCCCCCCACCTTCCATTAAAACTGCTCACAAAGGTAGCACAAAACTTCTGTATTATCGATTTCAAAAGAAACTTTCTTTGGTCCTCATTTTTCTGGATCTTCCTGGGATATATGGCAACATTATTCCTTCACTACTTCTTGATATCCTATATTCCCTTTTTTTCCTTGGCACTACTGTTCTTCTGGTTCTTTTCATACCTCTTGAGAAGGTTCTTTCACAGACTCATCTTTTTAGCTAAGAATACTGAGTATTCCCGAGTTCTGTCCTTGGCCCACCAACTATTTAATTGCCTCTATCCCTTTTTCTCCTCAGACTCCTGTTCTCAAATATATGTATATGTGTATAAATGTATACATAGTTATTAGGTTATACCATATGAAATTGCCATTGATCAAATATCTTTGACCTATAAAAATGGCAATTTCGGGGGCACCTGGGTGGCTCAGTCAGTTAAGCCACTGCCTTTGGCTCAGGTCATGATCCTGGGCTCCTGGGATCAAGCCCCACATGGGGCTCCTTGCTGAGCAGGAAGTCTGCTTCTCTCCTGCCTGCCACTCCCCCTACTTGTGCTTGCCCTCTCCCTCCCTCAACCCCCTGTCAAATAAATAAATACAAATCTTTCAAAAAATGGCAATTTCGTATGGTCTGACCTAATATTTATAGATAAACAGCTCTCTGGTGGAGTAAGAGAAAAGAAAAAAATAACCCAATTGTAAGATAGGAAGAAAATCACAAAAGGCTGCAAAATGAAGTCCCTAAAAATGCATTAGCTTGGAGAAGTGGTATGTACTGTCACATGAATGATGCTATTGGTCAGGTTGTAAGTACAAGTAATATAAATAAACCTTAAATCCAAGTTATTTTAACAGGTAATTAGTAAAGTGCCATTTGAACATGACAAGCACTAACCAGGACAAAACATCTTTCTATAAATGTGGCCAACAGTAAGTGATTTAAGGTGAAAACAATGTTACAAAAGAAACATGGCTTTTATTGTCATTCTTCTGGAATAGGAATAACCATTCTATACAAAATGGTTCTCAAACTAACTTGGGTAAAACTCTTGGAAGCCACAGTGGTCTTTTTGGGGAATACCCAAAATGGCAACACATTTTAATTTTATCATATAAGGTTGGAACAATGTTATTAGCAGAAAATGAGTATGTAATAAATATACAATATGAATGTCACAGGCGTTTTGTTTTCTTTGGCCATTACTGTATTCCCAGTGTCAAGAAGGGCATCTAGTACATGGTAGGTTCTCAATAAATATCTGTAAAATAAGTCTATCTATAAAAATATCAACCACAACAATCAAAGTAAGGTCAAGCACTTCCCACTTTTTTTTTTTATTAACACAAATTTGCCACCTGTCCATTCACTTTGTCATCTGCTACAAGTGAAAATAGTCCAGGAAAATTATATGCAACAAAACCTTTAAAACAGAAAATTCTGTGCATTTACTTTGATCTGAGTAATGCAGTACCTCAAGTCCAGGTCCAAGGGAATCCTGCTGAAAAACCACCACTTCAGTATGGGTTTGGAATCATGTACCACTGGCCATAAAACAGTACTTCCTATTCAATTTAAACAAGACAGTTTTTTTTTACCTTGAAATAAATGGTTGATGTAAAGAAGAGCTGTGCTAGATGGTCAAAAAGAAGTGGTTTCATCTCTAGGAATTAAAAAAAAAAAAGATTATTCAAGATTCCTTTAATTAATATTACACTGAGTTAAAAGACCCCAAATTTTCATGGTACATACCAGAGAAGCTACTAAAAGGAATCCAGGTCACAAGTTGAAGGAACTGTGATCGACAACAGAAGCCATCCCAGAGAGGAAGGCTCTTGTACAGGAATGTTTCACAGGAATAAAACCCCTCCTATAACAAAAGTCAATAGTAAAAACTCATATGAAACTCCTCAAGGGGCACCTGGATGGCTCAGTCGTTAAGTGTCTGCCTTACGCTTGGGTCATGATCCCAGGGTCCTGAGATCGAGCTCTGCATCGGGCTCCCTGCTCAGCGGGAAGGCTGTTCTCCCTCCCCCACTCCCCCTGCTTGCGTTCCCTCTCTGGCTCTCTCTCTGTGTCAAATAAATAAATAAAATCTTTAAAAAAAAAAAAAGAAAAGAAACTCCTCGGTCCATAACTACTCTCTAAACAACCGGTTTAGGGGTGCCTGGGTGCCTCAGTGGCTTAAGCCTCTGCCTTTGACTCAGGTCATAGTCTCAGGGTCCTGGGATTGAGCCCTGCATCTGGCTCTCTGTTCAGCAGGGAGCCTGCTTCCCCCTCTCTCTGCCTACTTGTGATCTCTCTCTCCGTCAAATAAATATATAAAAAGTCTTTTAAAAATTAAAACAAACTGTTTATTCTGTGCTATAGTTGTTTTACTCTTAGACTAAATTTTTTGTCATCAATATAATAAAAGCCTTGGGTTAGGTCCAGAGTTTCTCACAAAAAGGACCAGATGGTTAACATTTGAATACGTTACCATCTTCATCAACATACTTCTCAAATACCATAAAATAGCAATTGGAAAGAAGGTAAAAAGTCAAGCTATAGAACATTTTTTTTCAAAGATTTTATTTATTTATTTGACAGAGAGAGATCACAAGTAGGCAGAGAGGCAGGCAGAGAGAGAGGAAGGGAAGCAGACCCCCTGCTGAGCAGAGAGCCGATGTGGGACTCGATCCCAGGACGCTGAGATCATGACCTGAGCCGAAGGCAGCGGCTTAACCCACTGAGCCACCCAGGCGCCCCGCTATAGAACATTTTTAAAGATAAATAAAATGGTACTACTCTGGAGTATATGCAGTCATGTATACAATGTCTGGACGCCTGGGTTGCTCAGTCGGTTAAGCGTCCAGCTCTTGATTTTGGCTCAGGTCATGATCTCAGGGTTGTGGAATCAAGCTCCCGTGTCAGGCTCTGTACTCTATGCGGAGTCTGCTTGTCCCTTTTGCTCTGCTCCTCCCCTCTGCTCACTCACTCTAAGAAATAAATAAAATCCTTTTAAAAACGTATGCAATGTTATAATAGGGTTATAATTTCTTTAGAGGTCATAGACCAAATCCAAACTCTGGGCAGCTCCATCTGAAGGAACACTTGAATGTGTAGACTGCTTATATTTTCAAAGATTTAGGGCTTTCCTTTTTTCTTCCCTGTGTTGCCCTGAGCCTTAAAGAATGGCATGCACCAGGACTCCATCCTAGACTTTCTTTTCATGACATGAATTCTCTAGATAATCTCATCTACAACATAGCTAAAACCACCACCTGTATCATGAGGAGTCCTAAAGCTATATATCTAGCTCAAATCTCATTCCTCAGCTCTAGACTCATTATCTATCTTTTGGATACGACCTTTCAGATATCCCACGGGCATCTTTTAAGTCAAATTTCTGAGCCACCTGGGTGGCTCATTCAGTTAAGCATCTGACTTCGGCTCACCTCAATGACCCCAAGGTCCTAGGATCGAGCCTGTATTGGGCTCCCTACTCAGCAGTGAGTCTGCTTGTCCCCTACCCCTCCCTCTGCTCATGTTCTCTCTCTCAAATAAATAAAATCTGCAAAAACATAAGTCAAAATTCTTTCCTTCCAAGACTGTTCCTTCTATATCCTCTTTCTTACCAAATGCCAAGCAGGAAACCTAAAAGTCAACCTAAAAGTATCCCTTTATCATCATTACCATAATATACATTCAACTTCCAATTCAATGGTTTCACATCAAATCCTTAAGATTTAGTCATTTATTATGCACCTCTTTTGTACCAGGTACCAAGCTTAACACTTATACAAGAAGAAAAGTTAGACAAGGTTCCCACTGGCTGGGAGCTCATAATATGTGGAAAGACAGATACTGAAAGTGCCATAATACAGGTAAGCACAGTGAACTAAGGAAGCACATAATATAAACATCTAAACCAGACTAGGGCAATGAGTATAGGCTTCTTGATGGTGCTGATAAATGAGCTGCAGCTTAAAGTACAACTAGGGTTACTTACGTACACCAAATAATTAATTGGCTAAAACATTAAAAATATTGTTGATTATGAGAACACAATTATTAACCCTATGAGGTCTATGTTACCAGCTAATTCAATTAGTTGAATGCATTCAATTACATCTTCAGTTTGTTCTCTTATAGACCTCATTTGCATAAATTAACAAATTATTTCCTCAAACCCAACAGTATAGAGATAAATGTCAATTCAACTCAACTCTATTTATAACAAGCTTTGAACTGAGCAAATACTGTTTACAAATTATGCCACACACCAACAAAGGGTATTCAGTGGATATCTAAATAAATTTTAGTAAGAGGTGGTGGAGTATATATGAAGAAAGTGGAATCTTACTTGTAAGAAGCACTGTGCCCTGATGATAGTGTCTAAGAAGTTGGTAAATTGTTTTCCATGTTCATAATTATTCATCTTGTACCAAATGCACTCTGGAACAGAAATATTAAACATAAGTATCTGGGTGAATAACAATAAAAACTATACAAATAATTACCACTATTCTAAATTGACGTGACAAATACAAACAAGTAATTAGTCTTATACACCCTAACCAACTTGCACTACAGACTGTAACAGGTAGGTGGAAGTCATAGTGAGATGTTTCTCAAGAACTTAATGATATAGGAAAAGCTTACAGTGAAAAAATAAACTAGTAAAACTGATATATAATAAATGTGATTAGCGGGGTGCCTGCGTGGCTCAGTTGGTTGAGTGACGGCCTTCAGCTCAGGTCATGATCCTGGAGTCCCAGGATCAACTCCCACATTGGGCTCCCAGCTCATGGGGAGTCTGTTTCTCCCTCTGACCTTCTCCTCACTCATGCTCTCTCTCACTATCTCTCTCTCAAATAAATAAATAAAAGATTAAAAAAAAATAAATGTGATTAGCTTAAGTCATACAGTAGTCCAAAAGACTATACAGATATGAGTTTTAGTAAGTGGTAATCTAATTATATCATATCCAATCTAAAGAAAAACTGAGCAGGAAAAGGAGAATTAGCCTGGAACGAACTAAAACCAACTTTAAATACTTCAAGACGGGGCACCTGAATGGCTCAGTGGGTTAAGCCTCTGCCTTCAGCTCAGGTCATGATCTCAGGGTCCTGAGATCAAACCCCACATCGGGCTCTCTGCTTGGTAGGGAGCCTGCTTCCCCCTCTCTCTCTGCCTGCTGCTGTGCCTACTTGTGGTCTCTCTCTCTCTATGTCAAATGAATATATAAAATATTTTTTAAAAATTAAAAATAAATAAGTAAATAAATACTTCAAGAGTCAGGAGTTGCTTACCCAAGAAAGAAACAATCTAGTCAACAGAAATATGATCTCTAGAGAAACTGTCCCCCTTAGAGGAATACAATGATCAGGCTTTATTTACTACAGCCTGGATGAAAAACTCCCTTATTGCTCTTTCCTTCAATTCTGTAATTAAGAAATCTTCTAATGACTAATTTGGCTCTCATCTATACTGATGGCAGAGAGGAGATACTATTGTTGGCAGACATGAACATTTTGGTCACCAAAAAGAATTACTTCTATTATAAAATAGTAAGTTGATATTCTGACTTATATATTGGTCTTCTCTGAGTGTGTTTAGCACTAGTCCGATGATTCTGGGGCCTGAACAGTAAGTTTCTAGACATATATAGATGAAGAGGCTTTGGACTGTGATGGTCATTAAAATGGAGACATGCAGTGAGTTTAGGTAGCCATCCAGCAATGTTTCCTTAACAACATACCTCCTTTCTTATTGCCTCCTAAAATTACAAGGAAAGCATACCAGCTCTAAATATATGATTATCAGAGAAATAGTTACAGCATATAAAGCCTCCTCCTATTTAGAATTTCTTACCCTTATAAAAGATATGAATTATTTTGTTCCTTCCTCATTCACCTAATGCTTTTAAGTAACAATTTTTACCTTCTTGTAATGTTTGACTCAACCAGTGATAAAGCCTCAGTAAGATAGACTCATCTTTGACACAGTTAAGATAGTGAAGTAACAGAGAGTTGTTCAACACTGCACCCATCTGAGAAGGCAGCTGCAAAGAGAGATCAGTCAACTGTAAGTATATGAAAAGTAGGTTATAGCAACGAGGAAATCATCAGAAAGCAAATATATAACAAAAATAAAGGGTATGAAAATCAAATGAAAAATGCAGATAAGCACATGGTCCAGTCACATACCTCTAAGCAGTGGATGTTCTGTAAGAGTTGAGGGAAGCTTTTAAGCTGTTCTAGTGGAAACGATTCATTGCTACTAAGATAATCAGAAAGAGTCATCTCTGTTTTCCCACATTCTTTAATGCAGCTACTAGAATTTAGCACTGGTATAACTGAGTAGGAATTCCATTTCTAAAGAAGAAAGACAATAAAACAATCTATCAATAGACTAAACAGACTACAAACTAAATGTAAAAGCAATTGTTGAGTTTGTTCAATTAATGAGGTCTGAATGTGGTTTGCATAGAATCCTGGGCAGTTGAAATGTATTTAAATATCTATAATCTCTTCAAACATCTGAATGTTTATTGTTTGGATTTAAGAAAAAAAATTGCACAAATCATCTGCACTATTAAATACTTACTCTTTTTAGAGGACGGACTTGACCTGGACCTAACATCAATTTTAGAGGTTCAGGAGGGGGTCCCTGATTCCTTTGCCTCACAGCAAATAGAGCTTCCTTCCACAAATTCTCTGAATTCTTAAAATAGATCTATAAAAAATTGGATTAAAGTACATGAGTAGGTACCCATAACTCAAAGCAATATAAAATCCCAAACTCTTCATTAACTGAAAGCATATTAATTATGAAACATTTTGCAGCCATGCAAATCCATTTAGGTTTTTTTCTGATCAAGAATCTATTAAATACATCAAATAGAATCAAAACAAAGTGCCAATCCCTAAAAAAAACTTTCCAGAAACAGTGCTGCAATACTAGATCTTTTTTTTTTTTAAAGATTTTATTTATTTATTTGTCAGAGAGATAGAAAGAACACAAGCAGGGGAATGGCAAGCAGAGGGAGAAGCAGGCTCCCTCCCTGCCAAGCAGGAAGCCCGACATGGGACTCGATCCCAGGACTCTGGGATTATGACCTGAGCCAAAGGCAGATGCTTAACCGAATGAGACACCCAGGCATCCCTGCAATACTAGATCTTAAAACAGTATGCTGTAAACATTTCAGTTCAAATCTGCAAATTGACTTAATCAAAAATAACACATTTCAATCTCAATATGACTTATCACTCCTTATCCCTTACCTTCTTCCTTGCAGGCAAAGATACAGAAATCAGCGTAGGAGCAAAGAACTTATACAACGACAACAAAGCCTGGAGGTGAGGCTGCATTCCCTGAAATGAAATAGGAAAATTGAAAATTTTCAATTTTCAACCCTATGGCATAAGGAAAAAAAGTAATGATAAAGTAAACATATTAAGTGTATATTCAGACCCTAATTTTACTATGTGACATGGTATAGGAAGATGATATAGAAAATCAAAGAATAGGGGTGCCTGGGTGACTCAGTCATTAAGTATCTGCCTTTGGCTCAGGTCATGATCTCAGGGTCCTGGAATTGAGACCTGCATCAGGCTCCCTACTCAGTGGGAAGCCTGCTTCTCTCCCTCTCCCACTCCCCCTGCTTATGTTCCCTCTCTCACAGTGTCTCTCTCTGTTGAATAAATAAATAAAATCTTTTTTAAAAAAAGAAATCAAAGAGTAAATAACCAGACATTTAAATCAATGGTCATAAAACTACCCTCACCAGCCTGTGGACTTCTCTTTTATGACCTTTTCTCCTACTTTACTTCTTATATCTTCTCTCTTCTTCTCTGTCCATGCCTTAGGTCTACCACTTATACTGCTAGCATGGCTTACGTTCACTGGTAGCATACTCAGGACTCAAAGTTGATTCATTCTTGATTTAGACAGAAAGGTGGGAAGACAAAAAGGAAGCCAAGAAAACAGGGCAAAAGAAATATTCAAATCTTATTATCATAGTTCCTGGAAAATTAACTAGGAAATCCAACAACTGCAGTGGTCAAGGACCTTGATAGAACTAAAACAAGTCTTAATATAAACAGTAATATTATAATGACAGAAGTCATTACTGCTGGATACCTGTGTTAGATATATCTGGCTATCCAGAGAAAGCATACCACTAAAATGAATTCCAAGAAAATAACCAAACTGCTTTTATTATATTACAATTTTGTTGAATCAAATACTGTTCAAAACAAGGAAGGCAGAAATGGGGCTTAGAAATACAGTATTCTTATTTTTATAACAGCTTCTTTTTAAAGATTTTATTCATTTATTTGACAGAGATCACAAGTAGGCAGACAGGCAGGCAGCGAGAGAGAGGGAAGCAGTCTCCCTGCTGAGCAGACAGCCCGATGTGGGGCTCGATCCCAGGACCCTGGGATCATGACCTGAGCCGAAAGCAGAGGCTTTAACTCACTGAGCCACCCAGGCGCCCCATAACAGCTTCTTGAAATTAAATTTGTTATAACAAAACCAAAATAATCCAGTTTATCTATGCTGAAATACCTTCTAATTTCTATACTCACTGTCAATTAGTATCAGTGTTTGTTTTGACTTGGAACGTTTTTTGATAGAGCAAATATTTAGTAGAGGAAAGACCTTTAGCATTTATTGTCTAGTTAAATGAACGTATCTTAGTTGTTAAAAAGTTAACATTCTCTGCTTTTTTAAAAAGAATTCCAGTTAAACATGGCATATTGAACATATGGATTTAACTCTGGGTCCTCCCAAAGCCCCACTGAAAACTAAGGGAATGAAAAAGGCATAAAGCACACAGAAGAAGACACAACAGCAAGTGAAAAGATCCCTAAATGATTTTAGAGCCTAGAATGAAAAGAAAATGGACAAAGAGTAGTGAATTTAGCAAAACAGAGAAAACAAAACCTAAAGTAGCAACAGAAAAAGGCTCAAAAGCAGCAGATTCAGGTTTGAGAACTCTCAAAAAGGCTCAGGAATTTGAGGGACCAGATACCTCTGAAAAGTGGAAGTAGCAGAAGTACAAGAGAAGCAGAAAACAGGACTGGTTGAAAACCTAAGTAAGAAGTACAGCCCCAAATTCCTTCCTCACCCCCTTTCACTGCTTACATCCCATGGGGCTAGTAGTCAAGTTTATAACCTATGATGGTAAATTTTATATGTCAACCTGGCTGGGTCCCAGAGTGCCCAGATATTTAGTCAAACATTATTTGGGGTGCTCCTGTGAGAGTGTTTTACATGAGATTAACACTTAAATTGATGGACTTTGAGTAGACTGCCCTTCATAATGTGGGTGGCCCTCATTCAATCAGTTGAAAGCCCTTATAGAACAAAAACACCAGCCTCCCCCAAGCAAGAAAGAATTCTCCAGCAGCCTACTTAAAAGAATCTGTAACACCAGCTCTTTCTGGTTCTACAGCAGACTGCCTTTGGACTCAAACTGAAATATCAGCTCTCCAGGGTCTCCATCCTGTTGGCCCCCCAACAGACTATGGACTTCTTAGCTTCATGATCATACAAGTCAATTCCTTATAATAAATACCCTTCTATATATCTATACATGTATCCTATTGGTTCTGTTTCTCCAGAGAAGCCTAATACAACCCCTAGGCAGGAAATAAGAGAATTCTTCTCCAGGGAAAGTGACACAGCCATCTATGGGGCTCCCTAGTGAAACATCAAGATCCTACAATGAACAAGTCCTGCTCACATGCAAAACCTTCCAATCACCATTTTAGTTCTTTACTATTAAATATGGAAAAACAAGGTTTGCCAGGCATTTGAGAAGGCCTCTACTATGAAAGACCAAACTAACTAAAGAAAGGAATTCTGAGGAAGCAGAGACAAAGCTGGAAATAGGGGGGAAAAATCATAGCCCAAGTCACTTAGGCTCATGCTAGGCAGAGAGGAGAATCCTAGAAACCATTCTTACCAACCCTCAGGGAAGAGCTAACTCCCCACCTCTATTCCAAAGATTGGTCTCAACAGAGCCTGGTGTATGTATGATAACAACATGCCTGCTCCACTTCCCACCATTCATGTTTGCCTCCAGAAAGACAATTTCTGTATTTTGTTTCATTCACGGATCAGGAATTATAGGGTATGAATGGGTATAGAGGGGATACATGCCATTGCAGGTGTCAGAAATTCACATATTCAATTTATTTGTTCTAACATGCAGATTATGCCACTAGACATGTTGGGTTACATGTAAGCACACCATTCCTTCTTGGTTTGATATTGTTGGACTTAACCAAATTCACCAAAATTCAGCTAATTAAAACAATTATAAATGCATCTTTATAGGGGTGCCTGGGTGGCTCAGTTGGTTAAGCGTCTGCCTTTGGCTCAGGTCATGATCACAGGGGCCTGGGATGCAGCCCCATGTCGGGTTCCCTGCTCAGCAGGCAGGCTGCTTTTCTGCTGTCTCTGACCCTCCCCCTTGTCCATGCTCTTGCTCTCTTTCTCAAATGAATTAAAAATCTTTTAAAAATGCATCTCTAGGGCGCCTAGGTGGCTCAGTGGGTTAAGCCGCTGCCTTCGGCTCAGGTCATGATCTCAGGTTCCTGGGATCGAGTCCCGCATCGGGCTCTATGCTCAGCAGAGAGCCTGCTTCCCTCTCTCTCTCTCTGCCTGCCTCTCCATCTACTTGTGATTTCTCTCTGTCAAATAAATAAATAAATAAATAAATAAAATCTTTAAAAATGCATCTCTATAAATGGCCATTGATAATGGGATAATTTAATAATATACTATATAAAATGTTATTAATGAAGTCATACATTCAATGTCTGGGTTTAAAATTTTTATACAATCATGTACTAAATCATTTTCTAAACTTGAACATATGCTGTTGTTTCAGTTAATACAAATCAGTAAGATCTTATTTATGCTAAGAATTTTCAGTAGTCCTCTGAAATACTTTGCTATTCACATGGAAAAATGTACAACTTCCTCACCATTCATATTACTGTGACATACAATTCAATTTGGACAGAAACATTATCACTGACATCTTCAGAGAGCTTAGAGAAGATATTGCACTGATAGAACCAAAACAGGGAGCTATGAAACAAGAATGATCGCTGAATTGTCCTAACAGCAAAGCATGTTACATGCACTGGAGAAGCATGAATGTGCACATGTGTTTGTGCTTTTCATTAAATTTGAATGCCTTCAGGTAGATCATGCAGGCTCCAACAGTTAGGATAGACACTACAACTTCCTACTGTTTCATACTCAAAGCTTCATAGACTTCTGTTACCTGACAGGTGTAGTGGAAATAACAATGTAAGAAAGCTGTAAGGACAAGAGATAACAGTCAGGGAATATACTGAAGTTTATGTGTCTAGAAAGGAATGGTTTCCTAGATCATATCCACAAAAACTTAAGCAAACAAACAAACCAGCCATGTTACTTAAATAGAGGAAGTTTTTAATTACTCCCTGACACTTGTTTTCTAGCCGTGGCAACACAGTTCCCTAAACAGTTTTGCTGTTTGCCATCTATGTGTCTTTATTTATGCTGTTCCCTCTGCCCTTCTCTTCCTTCTTGGCCTAGTTAAATCATATTAATTCCTTAAAATTTCTCTCAAGCATCACCACTCCTTCTTGAATCCAATCTTACTGATTTTTTATTCCATCGACTAAGCTCCCCAGATAGTAAGTTCCTTGAAGATCATGGCTCATTCAATTTTATATTCCCCAAAGCCCAGTAACACAGAGTACACTGGCCAATTTTAGGGCTTTTTAATACTCACCATTTTGGCCTGAAGATCAAGCAATTTTCTCACCCGAAATGGTTTGACTAGAAAAGGTAAAGAAAAGTACAATACATGGGGTTCAGAATAAAAACAAACTATGTGGCTCATATAGCACCTTCTTACAACACATCAAAAATATAAACAACCCTCTTCAGTTAAACCAGTAAGCAGATGCTCTAAAAGTACTCAAATACAATTCCCACAAAATCTTGACATAGAATTAATGCTACTAGTTAACTTTGTAAAGGCCAATACAAACGCTAATTCTACAGAGTAAATATAATACAACTGGAATGAAAATACTCACCATTCTCTTTTTTGGTAAGTAAATATAACAAATGGCAGACATAAGGGCACTGTTAAAATATGAAAAATTTGAAAAGAGAAATGACAATATATCTTGAACAGAGTGGCAACACGTTTTCCTCAAATGTCAATCTTCTACTGATTAAGTAAAAAGGCTTCAGGATTTTGTTGAACAGTAGTTCTAAAAGCTTCTGTTTTTCATACTACAACATAGTGGTAAAAGCCAATAGTGTTCATTGGTATCTCATTATACCATTTTAAGGTACTTTGGAATATAGAAACACTGCAGACAACTTGAAAAACAGAAAAAGATCCTACAATCTAACAAAAATTCATGTATTCCCCCCTCCAGTAATCCATATTTATTATGACATAAATTTAAAACTTTTATCTTGATTCCCTAATTAAAAGCATTTTCCTGGGACACCTGGGTGGCTCAGTTGGTCAAGTATCTGCCTTTGGCTCAGGTCATTATCCCAGGGTCCTGGGATAGAGCCCTGCATCAGGCTCCCTGCTCAGCAGGGAATCTGCTTCTTCCTCTCCTTCTGCTCTTCCTTCCTGATTGTTCTCTCTCTCTCTCTCTCTGTCACATAAATAAAATCTTTAAAAAAAAAGCATTTTCCTGGGCGTCTGGGTGGCTCAGTGGGTTGAGCCTCTGCCTTCAGCTCAGGTCATGATCTCAGGGTCCTGGGACTGAGCCCCACATGGGGCTCTCTGCTGGGCAGGGAACCTGCTTCCCCCTCTCCCTCTGCCTGCCCCTCTGCTTACTTGTGATCTCTCCCTCTCTCTCTCTCTCTGTCAAATAAAATTTTTTTTAATCTAAAAAAAAAAAACATTTCCCAAGTTGTTTAGTCTTCAAATGATCATTTTCAGTGATGTTAGTATTCCAGGGAGTGGATACACTATAATTTAATTAACCATTTAGCTCTGTTTGGCAAATAACACACATGCAACAAATTTGTTACTTAGGTTACTGAATGATTGGTTCCTTTGTACTGTTTCATTTTGAGGGTCCACTTGTTGAGGTTTTATTCTAGACCATGGGTCAGCAAACTACAGTTCATGTTTTAGTGAGTCAAGTTTTACTGGAACATAGCCATACACATTCATTTATGAATTATCTATAGCTTCTTTCTGACTACAACAGCAGAGCTTAGTAGTTGTGACAGAGTAACAGTTGTGACAGAGTTGTGACAGACTCTATGGCCACAAAGCCTAAAATATTTAATATCTGGCCCTTTACAGGAAAAGTTTACCACTACCTGTTCTAGAAAAAAACATAAGAGAAAATCTTTATGACCAAAGGGTAGCAGTTTTTCTCTTTCAGAAAAGAAAATGATAGCCACAAAATAAAACATAAAAGAAAAACCCTCCATAAATTAGAGATCATTAAATTAAGAACACCTGTTTATCAGACAAGGAAATAATCTACCACAGTGATGAGTAAACAACCTGTGGGTCAAATCCAGCCCAGCACTGGTTATTATAAATAAAGTTTTATTGAACACTGTCTCAGTTGTTTATGTATTTTCTATAGCTGCTTTCACACTACACCAGTGGAGTAAGTAGTTGTGAGAGATAGTATGGCCCTTATATCTGAATATTTACTTCCTGGCACTTTAAGAAAAAAATTGCCAACACTTGCCTTAGATGTTAGGAAATCAAAAAAGTAAATTATGTATTGGAACTAGAGAAGACAATGAAAGCAAAGACTTTCTTTATACAAACTTTTATCACGAATCTAAACTTTAAAGTCCAAAGTACAGCATCCTATATTGCCTATCCTCTACTTAGAAATGTTTTCAGATTCTGGACATACTTGTAAGAAGCATGAATTTAGATACAGGATTTTTTTTTAAAAGAGAAGAACATATACTATGACCAAGTTTGATATATTCTACACAAAATACAGTTAACTATCAGTAAAAAAAAAACTCACAACCTTACATCCCTAGAATATAAACCATTAGCAACACAATTTGTCATGTTGGATATAAAACGAGTGTCACACAATCACTTGCTCTAGGCTCCAGCATTATAGTAAATCTGATGTTCTCTTTTAATCACATCATACACATCTAAGACTTTACAACTGCCTTGCTGACAAATAGTAACCACTGCTTCTGAGTCACTAAAGAGTCAGGCTCCCAAAAAATTACATGAAAATGACTTTATGAAGTAACACTTCTGGCACGTCTGGCATGTTATTAGAAGTAACACTTCTAAAAGTTAGGTTTCCTACTTTTTTTTTTTTTTTAGGTTTCCTACTTCTTGATCAGGGTGATATTTATACAAATGCATTCAGTTTAGGATAATTAATTGAGCTGATCACTTATGATACAAGCTACTTTCTTTACATATATCATACTTCAATAAATATTTCCGGGTTCTGGGATTGAGCCACTTATCAGGCTCTAGGCTCAGTGGGGAGTCTGCTTCTCCTTCTTCCTCTTCCTCTGCCTCTCTCTCTCAAATGAATAAATAAAATCTTAAAAATAAATAAATAATCTTAAAAGGACAACATGAGGTTAAGAGAGATGTCAAAGTTAAGGAGGAGTCAATCACATACTACTCATCATTCATCCATTCCTGTGTATCACAGGGTAAGCAGGAGAGATGAGCATCCTTACGTTCTCTTGCTACTTCAAGGCACTACTCTTTCATTCTCGTATACAGAGACTTCCTTAGTCCACCCAACCTCACTTCCTCCAACCAACCTACACCCTATCTATTCACTACTAGCCTCTCAGTAAATTCCAAAAATTCACACAGGGCTTAGGCATCTGATCCAGTCTTCCACTCCAATCCTAATCCCAATAACATGCCAGAATATTTTAATATCTATATCAACAAATCACCTTGGCCTTAGAACTTACTGACCTTCTCACCTGATTACCATTTATAAAAATAATGTATATTAGACAACCTGAATGACCCTACCTTTCTTGCCAACTCAGCAATGTTTTTTTAAACCATGTAACCAGTTGTTTAAGTACATTTCTGAGCTGGCATGAAAGCAAAGAAACTGCAGTTCCCAAAAACAAAGTTTAAAAGGAAACACTGAATACTGAATAAGCTCTCTCCCTAAAATTTCTACCAAACCTTATAAATATTGAATTTATAGCTTTAATAGCTACAAAAGGAGGTAGGAGCTGGGTAGCTGATGGTAAAGCTTAGGGCCCACCCTGGGAACAGGCACACGTGGGCGGTTTAGTTGGTTAAGTGACTGCCTTCACCTCGGGACATGATCCCAGGGTCCTGGGATCAAGCCATGCATCGGGCTCTCTGTTCGGCAGGGACCCTGCTTCCCTCCACCCCTGCCTGCCTCTCTGCCTACTTGTGATCTCTGTCAAATAAATAAACAAAATCTTAAATATATATATATGTATATATACATATACATATATATATTTTATATATACACATAAAAATAGTTCAGCTGGTAAATTTTAAGTTATGAAACAATATAACAGGGTAAAAAATGAAGCACTGTTATATGCTACATGGACAAACCTTGAAAACATTATGTTACAAAGCCAGTCATAAAAGACTACATATGATTTCATTTAAATGAAATGTCCAGAATACACAAATCTCTGAGACAGAAAATAGATTAAAAATAGGCAAATCTTTAAAGACAGAAAAAAGATTAGGTGTTATTTAGGAACTGCTGAATAGGAAGATAGGGGAATGATAAAGGGTTTGGGGTTTTGGAAGTGATGAAAATGTCCTAAAATTGACTATTCTCATGGTTACACGTATCTGTGAACATACTGAAATCCAGCTGAATTGTATACCTTAAGAGAGTAGATTGTCTTATACATGAATTACATTTCAATAAAGCTGTTCTTAAAAAGTATCCAGAGAGAAAAGAAAAAATGACAAATTACAATTAGACTGAATCAACAATTGTGGAAAGGAGCCAGTGGAATAATATTGTCAATGTCCAAAAAGAATTTAACTGTTACCCTAGAGTTCTACACACAGCAAAACCAACTTTCAAAACAAGGGCATTGTAAAGACATTTTCAGACAAAGACAATTTACTAGCAAAAAATTCTCACTGAAAGAATATTCTAAAGTATATATTTCTATACAGAAAAATGATCTCAGGTTGAAGGTCTAAGATACAAAAATAAATAGTAAGCAAAGATATTGGTAAATATGTAGGCAAATCAAAACAAACACAAACTGTGAAGATAATAACAATGCCTACTTCACCTGTATGTGGAGAAGGATGGAGAAGAACCAGCTAGAACTAAAACAAGATAATAGCATGCAATCTGGGAGGGCTGTGATCAAAGCTAAAGCATTCTAAGGTCCTTGCCTCATTTAAGATGAAGGTAAAAATACTGGCTACCCTTACACCCTAGAAAAACCATATTAGGGCACCTGGGTGGCTCAGTCGGTTAAGCTTTTGCCTTTGGCTTGGGTCATGATCTCAGGGTCCTGGGATCAAGTCCCACATCAAGCGCTCTGCTCAGGAGGGAGCCTGCTTCCCCCTCCCTCTCTCTCTCTGCCTGCCTCTCTGCCTACTTATGATCTCTCTCTCTCTCTCTCTTTGTGTGTCAAATAAATAAATAAAATCTTTTTTTAAAAAAAGAAAAACCATATTATCAATTAAAACTGAGGGGGGAGGAGTCAAGATGGCAGAGAAGTAGCAGGCTGAGACTACATCAGGTCGCAGGAGATCAGCTAGATAGCTTCTCAAACCATTGCAAACACCTACAAATCCAACAGGAGAGCGAAGAGAAGAGGAGCAACAATTCTAGAAACAGTAAATCAACCACTTTCTGAAAGGTAGGACTGGTGGAGAAGTGAATCCAAAGGTAGGGGAAGATAGACCGCAGGGTGGGGCGCTGGCTCCCAGCAAGTGGCGGAACAACAGAGCACAAAATCAAGACTTTCAAAAGTCTGCTCCACTGAAAGACATCGCTCCAGAGGCTAAACTGGGGTGAAGCCCATGCAGGGTCAGCGTGGCCCCAGGTCCCATGGAGTCACAGAAGGATTGGGGGTGTCTGAGTGTCGCAGAGCACCCAGGTATTACAACAGGGAAGCCGGCTACAGAGACAGAGCCGAGGAGTGAGCTCTCAACTTGGGGTTACCCTGAACCGTAATCCATGGCACAGGCCACTGCTCTGTGAGTGGGGACCCCACAAGATCCAGGGAGACACCCCCTGGAAGAGCTCAGGGACCTGCGTGATTTGGCGACTGCAGGCGGAACTGTGTGTCAGAGACAGAGACACTTGGTCACAGCCTGGGTGAGCTTGGAGTGCAGCCGGAGGACAGGGAAATGGGAGTGATTGAGTGCTTTTCTCTGAGGGTGCACTGAGGAGTGGGACCCCAAGCTCTCGGTTCCTGCAGGCCAGACATTGGGAGGCCACCATTTTCATTCCCGACCTCCGGAACTCTACGAAAGCGTTCAGGGAACAAAAGCTCCGGAAAGCGAACCCACGGATTACTTCGCCTGGCCTCTGGTAAGGGCGGTGCAATTCTGCCCAGGCAAAGACACTTGAGAATCATTACAACGGGCCCGTCCTCCAGAAGATAAACAAGAAATCCAGCCAAGACCAAGTTCACTTACCAAGGTGAACAGCAGAATTCCAGAGGAGGAGAAAGCAAAGCATGGAATTCATGGCTTTCTCCCCATGATTCTTTAGTCTTACAGTTAATTTATTTTTTTAATTTTATTTTTTTCTTCTGCTAAATTTTTTTTGACTTTTACCCTTTCCTCTTTTAACGTTCTTTAACCAGCTTACCTTAACAATACCTTTCATTAAAAAAATAATACTCTTTTTTGAACCTTCATTATTATAGTCATATTTTATCCTTCATTGTACCTAACTTTATTTTTTGTATACACCTAAGGTTTTTCTTTCTAAAAAATTTGGGGTACAACTTCTTCTAATAGAATATACCCTAAATCTAGTTCCGGGCTTGTTCTAGTCTCCAGCCCGAGCAAATTTTCTCCACTTTCTTTTTCTTTATACTCCCAACCAACTCACTTTATCAACTCCTTTTTTAGAAATTAAAAAAAAAAATTTTCATCTTTATAGGCATATTCCATCACTTCATTGTGTTTACCCTTTTATATGCTTTTCATTCTTTAAAATTTTGGGAGGTACTTTCTTCTAAGAGACCAAAATACTCCCAAAATTAAGTGGGTGACCCTGTTCTAGTCACCAGTCTAATATATATATATTTTTTCTTTTTTATATTTTTCCTTTGTTTTCCTTCTTTAATTTTTTTTTTCTGAACTTCTTCTTATCCCCCTTTCCCCCCCATGATTTAGGGTCTCTTCTGATATGGTTAAAGCACATTTTCCTGGGTCTTTGCCACCCTTTTAGTATTTTATTTGCTCCTTCATATATTCTTATCTGGACAAAATGACAAGGCAGAAAACCTCACCACAAAAAAAAAGAACAAGAGGCAGTACCGAAGGCTAGGGACCTAATCAATATGGACATGGGTAATATGTCAGATCTAGAGTTCAGAATGACAATTCTCAAGGTTCTAGCCGGGCTCAAAAAAGGCATAGAATATATTAGAGAAACCCCCTCCTGAGAGATAAAGGCCCTTTCTGGAGAAATAAAAGAACTAAAATCTAAACAAGTTGAAATTTAAAAAGCTATTAATGAGGTGCAATAAAAAATGGAGGCTCTTACTGCTAGGATGAATGAGGCAGAAGAAAAGAATTAGTGATAAAAAAGACCAAATGACAGAGAATAAAGAAGCTAAGCAAAAGAGAGACAAACAACTACTGGACCACGAGGGGAGAATTCGAGAGATAGGTGACACCATAAGATGAAACAACGTTACAATGATTGGGATTCCAGAAGAAGAAAAGAGAGAGGGGAGCAGAAGGTATATTGGAGATAATTATGTAGAGAATTTCCCTAATATGGCAAAGGGAGAAAGCATCAAAATCCAGGAGGTGCAGAGAACCCCCCTCAAAATCAATAAGAATAGGTCCACATCCCGTCACCTAATAGTAAAATTTACAAGTCTTAGTGACAAGGAGAAAATCCTGAAAGCAACCCGGGAAAATAAGTATGTAACATACAATGGTAAAAATATTAGGTTGGCAGCGGACTTATCCAGAGACCTGGCAGGCCAGAAAGAACTGGCATGATATATTCAGAGCACTAAATGAGAAAAACATGCAGCCAAGAATACTATATCCAGCTAGGCTATCATTGAAAGTAGAAGGAGAGACAAAAAGCTTCCAGGACAAAGAAAAACCGAAAGAATTTGCAAACACCAAACCAGCTCTACAGGAAATATTGAAAGGGGTCCTCTAAGCAGAGAGAGAGCCTAAAAGTAGTAGATCAGAAAGGAACAGAGACAATATACAGTAACAGTCACCTTACAGGCAATACAATGGCACTAAATTCATATCTCTCAATAGTTACCCTGAATGTAAATGGGCTAAATGCCCCAATCAAAAGACACAGGGTATCAGAATGGATAAAAAAACAAAACCCTACAAAAAACTCATTTTAGACCGGAAGACACCTCCAGATTTAAAGTGAGGGGGTGGAAAACAATTTACCATGCTAATGGACATCAGAAGAAAGCTGGAGTGGCAATCCATAGATCAATTAGATTTTGAGCCAAAGACTATAATAAGAGATGAAGAAGGACATCATATCATACTCAAAGGGTCTGTCCAACAAGAAGATCTAACAATTTTAAATATCTATGGCCCTAACGTGGGGGCAGCCAACTATATAAACCAATTAATAACAAAATCAAAGAAACACATCAACAATAACACAATAATAGTAGGGGACTTTAACACTCCCCTCACTGACATGGACAGATCATCCAAGCAAAAGATCAACAAGGAAATAAAGGCCTTAAATGACACACTGGACCAGATGGACATCACAAATATATTCAGAACTTCCATCCCAAAACAGAATACACATTCTTCTCTAGTGCATATGAAACATTCTCTAGAATAGATCACATCCTGGGTCATAAATCAGGTCTCAACAGGTATCAAAAGATTGGGATACGTTCCTGTATATTTTCAGACCACAATGCTATGAAGCTAGAACTCAATCAGAAGAGGAAATTTGGGATGAACCCAAATACATGGAGACTAAAGACCATCCTTCTAAAGAATGAATGGGTCAACCAGGAAATTAAAGAAGAATTGAAAAAATTCATGGAAACAAATGATAATGAAAACACAACAGTTCAAAATCTGTGGGACACAGCAAAGGAAGTCCTGAGAGGAAAATATATAGCAATACAAGCCTTTCTCAAGAAACAAGAAAGGTCTCAAATACACAACCTAACCCTACACCTAAAGTAGCTGGAGAAAGAACAACAAAGAAAGTCCAAACCGGCAGGAGAAGAGAAATAATAAAGATCAGAGCAGAAATCAATGAAATAGAAACCAAAGAAAACAATAGAACAAATCAACGAAAGTAGGAGCTGGTTCTTTGAAATTCCTGTACATGTTCTAGCAGTTTTGGAGTGGATTAATAAGATTGATAAACCCCTGGCCAGACTTATCAAAAAGAAAAGAGAAAGGACCCAAATAAATAAAATCATGAATGAAAGGGGAGAGATCACAACCAACACCAAAGAAATACAAACAATTATAAGAACATACTAGGACTAAATCTATACCAACAAATTCGACAATCTGGAAGAAATGGATGCATTCCTAGAGACATATAAACTACCAAAACTGAACCAGGAAGAAATGAAAAACCTGAACAGACCCATAACCAGTAAGGAGATTGAAACAGTCATCATAATCTCCAAACAAAAGCCCAGGGCCAGACAGCTTCCTAGGGGAATTCTACCAAATATTTAAAGGAGAATTAATTCCTATTCTCCTGAAACTGTTCCAAAAAATAAAAATGGAAGGAAAACTTCCAAACTCATTTTATGAGGCCAGCATTACCATGATCCCAAAACAAGACAAGAATCCCATCAAAAAAGAGAATTACAGACCAATATCCTGTAGATGCGAAAATTCTCACCAAAATACTAGCCAATAGGATCCAATAGTACATTAAAAGGATTATTCACCACGACCAAGTGGGATTTATTCCAGGGCACAAGGTTGGTTCAACATCCGCAAATAAATCAGTGTGATACAATACATTAATAAAAGAAAGAACAAGAACCGTATGATACTCTCAATAGATGCTGAAAAAAGGTTTGACAAAGTACAGCATCCCTTCCTGATCAAAGCTCTTCAAAGTGTAGGGATAGAGGGCACATACCTCAATATTATCAAAGCCATCTATGAAAAACCCACCGCAAATACCATTCTCAATGGAGGAAAACTGAAAGCTTTTCCACTAAGGTCGGGAACAGGGCAGGGATGTCCATTATCACCACTGCTATTCAACATAGTACTAGAAGTCCTAGCCTCAGCAATCAGACAACAAAAAGAAATTAAGGCATCCAAATCGGCAAAGAAGAAGTCAAACTATCACTCTTGGCAGATGATATGATACTATATGTGGAAAACCCAAAAGACTCCACTCCAAAATTGCTAGAACATGTACAGGAATTCAGTAAAGTGTCAGGATATAAAATCAATGCATGGAAATCAGTTGCATTTCTCTATACCAACAACAAGACAGAAGAAAGAGATATTAAGGAGCCAATCCCATTTACAATTGCACCCAAAACCATAAGATACCTAGGAATAAACCTAACCAAAGAGGCAAAGAATCTATACTCAGAAAAATATAAAGTACTCATGAGAGAAATTGAGAAAGACACAAAGAAATGGAAAAATGTTCCATACTCCTGGATTGGAAGAACAAATATTGTGAAAATGTCTATGCTACCTAAAGCAATCTACACATTTAATGCAATTCCTATCAAAATACCATCCATTTTTTTTCAAAGAAATGGAACAAATAATCCTAAAATTTATATGGAACCAGAAAAGACCTCGAATAGCCAAAGAAATATTGAAAACGAAAGCCAAAGTTGGTGGCAATACAATTCCAGACTTCAAACTCTATTACAAAGCTGTCATCATCAAGACAGTATGGTACTGGCACAAAAAGACACATAGATCAATGGAACAGAATAGAGAGCCCAGAAATAGACCCTCAACTCTATGGTCAACTAATCTTCAACAAAGCAGGAAAGAATGTCCAATGGAAAAAAGACAGCCTCTTCAACAAAAGATGCTGGGAAAATTGGACAGCCACACACAGAAAAATGAAATTGGACCATTTCCTTACACCACACACAAAAACAGACTCAAAATGGATGAAGGACCTCAATGTGTGAAAGGAATCCATCAAAATCCTTGAGGAGAACACAGGCAGCAACCTCTTCGACCTCAGCCCCAACAACTTCTTCCTGGGAACATCGCCAAAGGCAAGGGAAGCATGGGCAAAAATGAACTATTGGGACTTCATCAAGATCAAAAGCTGCTGCACAGCAAAGGAAACAGTCAAGAAAAAAAAAAAGACAAGTGACAGAATGGGAGAAGTTATTTACAAACGACATATCAGATAAAGGGCTAGTATCCAAAATCTATAAAGAGCTTAGCAAACTCAACACCCAAAGAACAAATAATCTAATCAAGAAATGGGCAGAGGACATGAACAGACACTTCTGCAAAGAAGACATCCAGATGGCCAACAGACACATGAAAAAATGCTCCACATCGCTCGGCATCAGGGAAATACAAATCAAAACCACAATGAGATACCACCTCACACCAGTCAGAATGGCTAAAATTAACAAGTCAGGAAATGACAGATGCTGGTGAGGATGTGGAGAAAGGGGAACCCTCCTACACTATTGGTGGGAATGCAAGCTGGTGCAACCACTCTGGAAAACAGCATGGAGGTTCCTCAAAATGTTGAAAATAGAGCTACCCTATGACCCAGCAATTGCACTACTGGGTGTTTACCCTAAAGATACAAACATAGTGATCTGAAGGGGCACATGCACTTGAATGTTTATAGCAGCAATGTCCAAAATAGCCAAAGTATGGAAAGAACCTAGATGTCCATCAACAGATGAATGGATAAAGAAGATATGGAATATATATACAATGGAATACTATGCAGCCATGAAAAGAAATGAAATCTTGCCATTTGCGACGACGTGGATGGAACTAGAGGGTATTAGGCTTAGCGAAATAAGTCAATCGGAGAAAGACAATTATCATATGATCTCCCTGATATGAGGAAGTGGAGATGCAATGTGGCAGGTTTGAGGGGTAGGAAAAGAATAAATGAAACAAGATGGGATCGGTAGGGAGACAAACCATAAGAAACCCTTAATCTCACAAAACAAACTGAAGGTTGCTGGGGGAAAGGGGTCGGGAGAGGGTGGTGCAGTTATGGACACTGGGGAGGGTATGAGCTATGGTGAGTGCTGTGGTGTGTAAACCTGGCGATTCACAGACCTGTACCCTTGGGGCTAATAATACATTATATGTTTATAAAAAAATTTAAAAATTTTTAAAAAAAGAAATTAAAACTGAGAGAAATTCATGTTTAATAACTCATTAAAAAATAATATACCCATGACATGCTAGCATAAATGACATATTCTATGAAAAATAACTATATCTGCTAAAATAAAAATAGTAAGAAGAGTGACATTTTTGTATATTTTTACATTAAATATTTAGCATGTTAAAATATGCACAGTAACACCTAAAAGAACATAAACAGAATGTATAACTTACTTCCAAACTAGAATAGGGGGCATCAATCCAAAAATAAGAGAGAAACAAGGGAAAAGGCAGAAAAAAAGCAGATCATTTAGAAAGCTCAAAATAAGAGATTTGAAAAAAAATTTAAAAAAAGATATTTGAATTTGTTTTTATTATTTCAATAATCACTACATAGGTAAATAAACTAATTTTCCAGGTTAAGGAAAAATCCTCAAACAGGATTTAAAAATAAAATCTAGTTATACGCTATTTAAAGAGGCATCTATGGGATGCCTGGGTGGCTCAGTGGGTTAAGCCTCTGCCTTCTGCTCAGGTCATGATCTTAGGGCCCTGGGATCGAGCCCCACATTGGGGTCTCTGCTCAGCAGGGAGTCTGCTTCCCCTTTATTCTCTGCCTGCCTCTCTGCCTACTTGTGGTCTCTCTCTCTGTTAAATAAATTAATAAAATATCTTAAAAAGACATGAGGACATGAGGACAAAAGAAGATTAAATAAAACCCTAAATGATGGAAATATACCAAGTAGCTTCCAGCCAAAATAAAGCCAGAATAGTAATGTCAATCCTGCACAAAACAGACTAAAACAAAAAGCATTTCTAACAACAGAGTTGCTCCACGATCACAGGTTTGATTCATCAGAAGTGTAAGAAAACTCTAATTATGTACACACCTAATAACAGATTCAAAATATATAGCAAAAATTGATAAAACTTTGAAGAAAAATTGACAAATACTTCACAGTGGGAGATTTTCAACATTTTCATTCAGTAATTGGTAGATGGGTAGCAACAACAACAAATCCATAAGAAAACAGAAATTTTCAGTTCCAGTAATCTTCATTTCCTCACTCTACTTCAATTCTCACCCCATGGTCACTCTGAATCTTGTCATTACATTGAACCATCCCCTCCTGAAATCTTAAATTTCAAAGCTGTAATTTCATATTAGTCCAGCTTTTAATCCCACTCCATACTGTGACAATCACCAAGGCATCCCAAACCTCAGCTGTATGTGTATGTTCCCAGTCTGCAATCTTCTGTCTTCACCTTCTTCCCTTTTCAGTCTCAGCTCCCTGGTCCTTCAACCCAATCACTCTCATGCATCCTTGTCCAACCCTAGAGGGACTGCCTGTCCTTGCATGTTAGTAACATCACATATCCATGTTCTCTAATCGCATCTGGGCCTTCAAAACTTATCTTTAATCATCTCCTATTCCCATCTCCATCAGGAGCTATTTCAAAATTTATACTGTCTCCTCAAAATATATTTTATCATCCTGGGGTGCCTGGGTGGCTCAGTGGGTTAAAGCCTCTGCCTTCGGCTCAGGTCATGATTCCAGGGTCCTGGGATCAAGCCCCACATCGGGCTCTCTGCTCAGCAGGGAGCCTGCTTCCTCCTCTCTCTCTCTCTCTACCTGCCTGTCTGCCTACTTGTTATCTGTATCTGTGAAATAAATAAATAAAATCTTTAAAAAATATATATATTTTATCATCCCCTCCTCGTTGTTAGCAGAAGACTTTGCCTCCTACTTGAGTGAAAAATTGAAAAAAAAAATCACCATGACCACTAGGCAGGAACTCCCTCAATTGTATCCCTTATTGACCCACACATTTATTACCATCAACGCCCACCCTTTTTGCTTGTCAGGAGAGGTATCTCCCTTCCTATAGAGAGCAAATTCCTATAGTTTTTAAGAAAATTTTTTTAAAGATTTTATTTATTTATTTGACAGAGAGAGAAATCACAATTAGGCAGAAAGGCAGTCAGAGAGAGGGGGGAAGCAGGTTCCCTGCCAAGCAGAGAGCTGGATGCGGAGCTCAATCCCAGGACCCTGAGACCATGACCTGAGCCAAAGGCAGAGGCTTAACCCACTGCACCACCCAGGCACTCCTAAATTCCTATAGTTTTAACTCTGATTGCCAGTCTTATTTTGCTACTTCTCTATACTCTCACAGAACCCTGGGTATTCTATCAGGATTTATCACACTGTACTCATCTTCTCCCCTGCTACATTTAATAGATCTTCTAGGTTAGGGATGCCTGGGTGGCTCAGTCAGTTAGGTGTCTGCCTTCAGCTCAGGTCATGATCCCAGGGTCTTGGAATTGAGTCCCACATTGGGCTCCTTGTTCGGCAGGGAGCCTGCTTCTCCCTCTGCCTGCTCCTCCCCCCGCTTGTGCGCGCTCTCTCTCTCTCTCTCTCTCTCTCTGACAAATAAATAAAATCTTTGCGGTGCCTGGGTGGCTCAGTGGGTTAAGCCGCTGCCTTCGGCTCAGGTCATGATCTCAGGGTCCTGGGATCAAGCCCCACATCGGGCTCTCTGCTCAGTGGGGAGCCTGCTTCCCCCACTCTCTCTGCCTGCCTCTGCCTACTTGTGATCTCTCTCTCTCTCTCTGTCAAATAAATAAATAAAATCTTTAAAAAAAATAAATAAAATCTTTAAAAAAATAAAATAAAGGGGTGCCTGGGTGGCTCAGTGGGTTAAGCCTCTGCCTTCGGCTCAGGTCATGATCTCAGGGTCCTGAGATCGAGTCCCGCATCGGGCTCTCTGCTCAGCAGGGAGCCTGCTTCCTCCTCTCTCTCTCTGCCTGCCTCTCTGCCTACTTGTGATCTCTCTCTGTCAAATAAATAAATAAAATCTTAAAAAAATAAATAAATAAAATAAAATAAAATAAAATAGGGATAGAAGTGTATACTTCACAAGGTTGCCAAGAGGTTTAAATGGGTTAAAAACCACATTTTATCAAGTGTGTATTTTGTACTTACAGCACATGTCAGTTTGGCCCAGCCATATTTCCATTGTTCACTAGTCACATGAAATTAATGGCTACCATTCTGGAGAGCATAAGTACAGAAACTAGTAGGTGTTCAATAAATATTTTTTTTTAAAGTAAGCTCTACACCTAACATGGGGCTTGAACCCACGACCCCAAGATCAAGAGTTGCTACTGAGTTCTACTGACTGAGGCAGCCAGGAGAATTCTCCCCAATAAATAATTTTTAAAGAATACTGGTGTCAGAACACAAAGAACTTTCAGAATGCCAGGACCAGAAAAAAAAAAAAAACTTTACAAAGTCTAACACTTTTTTTTTTTACATTTTAACATCTCTGAAAATAATAATCTTATAATTGATGTCATCTGAGAGTTTCAATGACAGTACTGTTTTGTAGTGGTTCAAAAGATAAAGATGCATCTTATAACTGATGGCACCTTAGAGTTGATAAAATAACTGTATATATAAAGCACCTAGTACCTGGCATATAGGCCTCACATAAATTATTTATTATGGCTTACTTGTATTTCCATTCCCAATACTAAATCCACTGTCAGGCATAGTACACAGTTAATAAATATTCATTAAGTGAACTTCTACAGGATACCCTGTGACCTTTGTACATCTAAATCCAAATATATTATATGCCTTCCAAAACTACCTTCTTCTCACGAACTTCTTTTTATGGTCAAAGATACCATCATTCTGGGCCATACTGACTTAAAAACCTCAGATCTTTTTCTCTTGACCCTTCCCTTAATCCAGTTTAGGGATCAGATCCTGTCAATTCTTCCTTTATAACTTCTCCCCCAATTTACCCTGAGAATCTTAAAAATGTTTATTAATCCATTAAAAAATAATAAACCCGGGGCGCCTGGGTGGCTCAGTGGGTTAAGCCGCTGCCTTCGGCTCGGGTCATGATCTCAGGGTCCTGGGATCAAGTCCCGCATCGGGCTCTCTGCTCAGCAGGGAGCCTGCTTCCTTCTCTCTCTCTCTGCCTGCCTCTCCATCTACTTGTGATTTCTCTCTGTCAAATAAATAAATAAAATCGTTAAAAAAAAAATAATAAACCCAATACATGTTAACATGACATATTTGATGAAAAACTATATTTTCAAAAAAAAATGACTAGAATAACATAGTTTTACATTTCTAAAATCTATTTAATGTTTCTGACTTAATAGAATACAGCTGGATTCTCTGCTTTAGCACTAAACCTCCTATGTTGTTTTAATTGAAGTACATGAAGACAATCCAGCCTCACAAAGATATGTGTAGTTGGAAAAGAAAGCAGTATTTTAGTAGCTTTTTCAGAAAACTGTATATTAGTCTTGATAAATGGTAGTCTTTTAAGGGTTAGCCACAATGTAGAATCTGAAACCTTACCAATGGACTCTCTTTGTACTATTCCATTACAGTTCATTGCTATAGAAAATTAAAGTCTACTGAAAAAAAAAGTTAAATAAATACACACATACCTACATAAAATTCATTGATATATCTTTCATTGTGAATTGATCTTTTACCCAGTCATAATTTTACAACATCATACTTGGTCATCTGGAAAATACTGGTTCATTGAGTTACACCAACCTTCCAAATATTGACACATTTCATTATACAATATCTAAAAATCACATTCATTAATACTGTTACCAATTTCATTTGAAAAGTTTAAGTATTGGGAAGTTGTCAAGTTCACAGTGGTAGATACAAATTTTCCAACCTCATAATTTTCACTTGAAAGCTCAAATCTTATCACTGGCACTAAATACTGTGAGCTGTTTTCTTTGAAATGACAGGCTGGCTTTTCATTTTTGAAAAAAAATCTGCCAAATACCCATGTCTGGATAATCATAGTTTATATGTCAGTCATTCTTGCAAGTAAAAATGGTTTCCCATGAAGAAAGCAGCTAGTTTAGCTCACAACTCAATAACACAAGTGCTTTTCCTAAGGACAACTGCAGTTTAGTATACAGAAGGGATTTATTTGTACTCCCCACTTTATCACACAGAATATTAAAGACATGTCTCAAAGGCTGAAATTTAATAAAATTAATGAATTTTTACTGCTTCATTTGGGACACTGAGAGAAACTAGCTTTTTTTTTTTTTAAACTATAGTGAAGAATAAAATGACCATTAATACAGTTTGGCCCCACTGCCCTGATTCTTGCTAAGGCACCAGCAGTTTTATTCACCACTACTTTAGCACTATCAGTGCAAATGTCAACTCAATGAAAATACCAGATAATATCTCGATATTGCTATGAAAATAATTTTAACCTCTCAGAACTCCTGTATCAGAGAGCCGCAAGAGGTCCACAGATCAAATTTGAGAACTGCTAGTCTAGGACTTCATCAAGTTATACCTGGACCATCATGTTAGTCTCCTATTTTTCCCAACACTAGCCTCTCTCCTTATTCATATTGTTTGGCATTACTAAACACAACTTCCTTACAATTCCGCTTTCAACATGTTCTGCCCAAAAATTATGTGATTTCCCCCGCTGGATAGAGGATAAAGTTCAAATCAGCTAGCATCACCTTTGAAGACCTCTACAATCTTTCCTCATCTAACCTTTTCAGCCTTACCTTCCACCACTCCCAGATACAACTATAAGTCAGTCTGATCTATTTAAGGTCTCTGGAAACAAAATTTACACAGCTCACAACTTTGCTTGAAATGTTCCCATTACGTAAAATACTATTTCCTTTTATCAAATCTTAAATCCTATTCTATCTCAAGGCCTAGCTCAATGCCCAAATACTTTATGATACTTTTTTCTAATCATTGGTTTACAGTGCTTCCTTCCTGGAAATATCACCACAATTACTCTCCTCACGTTATCATATACTGTCTTTGATAATTTAACTTCTGAGTTGTTTATTTAACTTTACATGCTTTCCTTAATCTACCAACTGGATTAAAAACCCTAGAATACAGACACTCTGCTAAACTTCTTTTTTTTTTTAAAGTAGGCTCCACACTGGGTGTGGGCACATGGGGCATGAACTCACAACCCTGAGATCAAGACCTGAGCTGAGATCAAGAGTCAGACACTTAACCAACTGTGCTACCCAGGTGCCCCAGCACTTTGAGTCTTCTACAGCACCTAGTACAATGTAACAAGCAGAGTGAAAACATCAGTTTTTAAAAATGAAATCAATAAATGAATTCCCTTTCCAAAGGCAAGAGGAATTTGGTTAGATGAATGATTCACATGGTCTATGAACTACTGATGGTTCTTGAAAGTCTTCCAGGTGGACAATAGATTAATTTCTTAGAGTTATTAATGTTTTCAATGAAAATAATTATGCTATTTAATAAAAATCAGCCCATTGGCATCTCATCAAAAGCAATCCTCTCTTTCTCATTAATTCTGATGAGGTTTTTCCAGTGTTAATCAAGAAAATGTAGAATAAGTGACCCATAGGACCTGTTGAAGTGGTTTTTAGAGAAAAGATGGCAATCATTGCTCTAAATTAGCAGAGACTCCAATGTGGAGTCAATTCTATCCATAACATTTTTATTTCCTTAAAAGAAGATATAAATAAATATGATAAAAACATTACATTTGTTAATATGAGAGGTGCAAGAGTGTTTGTTATGTTATGCTTTCTCCTTTTCTATATGTTTGGTGTATTTTAAAATAAGGAAAAATGCATTGTGTGGCTCTTTGAAGTATACATGGTATGTCAACATATAAGAACATGCCATTTGACTGATAATATGGTGTTGTCCAGTTTTTACTTACCAGTGCATCATCTTGCAATGAAGCAAAAAAGAAGCCATAGAGCAAGTTAATTTGATCCTTGTGATCAATGAAGTCAAACATTGCAACCAGCCAACGATAAAAAAGTACCTATTGAGAGACAAAATGCTTATCTTTAGAGAAATAAAACTGGCACAGGAGAGAGCTTAATTCCCCACTCAGGGCTGTAAGATTCTAGCACAAAGTAGGATAATAGATTTTATTTCTCAGTAAAAATTTATGCTTGAGCAAAGTCCCTGCATCAAGCTATATTGTTCCAAAACTACAGCCTTTGCACAAAAGGCCACTGCCATTACTCCATAAGTGGCTTTTCCTTGCCAGCCCTTAAGTGGTTCTGAAGGGCTTATCATCAAACTGTTTAAAAAGATTACCTTGGTGCTACCAGAACACTTGCCCACACAAAGCCAGGAGACCGCCTTAACCACAGAATCTTCTGATATTAGAGTTGTTGGAATCATACACTTCAATATCCGAGTGTTTACAGCACTCCCTAGAAAGCAAACTCCAAATTAAACTACATTTTAGAAACTTGATTGTTCCTTTACTATTATTCACTTAGTCCTAAAATCTCACTTTATACTAAAGGCAATAAAAAAGTAGTATTAGGTATCTCTTATCATCTTTACAAAATAGTTTCAAACAAAAATGTATCTTTAAGTTCTAATATAACAATAAAGCAAATTCTTAGGCTCTGTATTTCTATTTAAAAAGGAAGGATGCCTACAAGGTTTCTTTTTGGCATGATGAATATATTTGGGAATTAGAGAGTGGTGATGGATGCACAACTCTGTGAATAAGCTAAAAAAATATCCTGAATTGCATGCTTTAAAAGAGTGAATTCAGGGGTGCCTGGGTGGCTCAGTGGGTTAAGCCTCTGCCTTCAGCTCAGGTCATAGTCTCAGGGTCCTGGGATCGAGCCCCACATAGGGCTCTCTGCTCAGGAGGGAGCCTGCTTCCCCCCCTCTCTCTCTGCCTGCCTCTCTGCCTACTTGTGATCTCTCTCTCTGTCAAATAAATAAAATCTTTTTTAAAAAACAAAGAGTGAATTCTATGATATGTGAATTATACTTCAAAAAAATCTTAAGAAAATTTCAAGGTTTTTTTTAAAAGATATATTTATTTATTTCAGAGAGAGAGCATGTGTGTGCCAGAGCAGGGGAAGGGCAGAGGGAGAGGGAGAGAAATCCTCAAATTGACTCCCTACTGAGGGCAGAGGCTGACAGGGGGCTCAATCCCAAGACCCTGAGATAATGACCTAAGCCAAAACCAAGTCAGATGCTTAGCCAACTGAGCCACCCAGGAATCCCAAGATTATTTCTTATTTCGTTATTATTTTTTAATGGCACCATAGATTCTGACTTATTTAAAACTATTGACAGACATCCTGCATGAGCTGGTGCATTTAAGAATAAATAAACTAAAGAAATATATTTGTATTCTCCATCCCTCCCAAAAAGTGGGGAGGATAGCAGAATGGAATAGCTATTCTTGGAATTAGCTAGCAGTAATAATATTGTATACTGTCCAATCTTTCCATCATACTCTCTGGGCTTCCATGGAATTCTCCCATCTGGTAATAGAAGTGATGTTTCTGCTTATTAAGTCTCCAAGAATTAAATGTATATCTCATCAATATTTTTGGTATGTAAGCATTGTTTCATTTACATTATAATGTGGTGATCACAACCACTCACTGAGAAAACATTTTTCTCAACTTCTCATGCAAATATAATTCTCAAAACCATCTTGGATCCATGCATCTTTAACCACTGTTTAACATGCATTACAGTGTGCTGATCACATCCATTCACTATAATAATACTGTTCTCAACTTCTGCAAGTAGCATTCTTAGAAATATATGTGTCTGTAAATACTGTTTTATATGTATTATAGCATGATGATCACATCCACTCACTGAAATAGCACTGATCTTAACTTTGCCTGCAAGTAGCATTCTCAGAAACATCTTATACACATCTTTTTTCCCCCGAGGTAAAGACTTCTCTCTATTTTTATTTTTGAAATAAAAAGTGTGTAGGCAAGCCTGTGTGGCTCAGTAGGTTAAGCGTTTGCCTTTAGCTCAGGTCAGGATCCCACGGTCCTTGGATCAAATTCTGCATCAGCAGGGAGCCTGCTTCTCCCTCTGCTGGCTGCTCCCACTGCTTGTGCGTGCTCGCACTCTCTCTCTCCAACAAATAAAATCTTTAAAAAGAAAAATGAATAAACTTTGCCAAACGTAAAACAAACAAACAAACAAAAAAACCTACCTAAAATCAAGAAGAAAAGAATTCTAGCTACACATCTTGACAAGCTGTGTGATCTTAAACAAGGTTCTTCAGCCATCTGAGCCTTGGCTTTTCTATAAGTAAAATGGGGATAAAGTATCTACCTCCTAGGGTTGTGAAATGGTAAATGTCCATCACTCAGCCTATGACTGACTAAGAGATAGTAATTTCCTAAGGAACTGTAGCTACTGTTATTATCCAGTCAAGGATAAGTAGGATGTTCCAGATTTCCTAGCTCAATGCTATATATTATAGACTCAATAAATGCTATTAAATTTTAAAAATTTTTTAAATAAAATAAAAAATAAAATTTATATTTCAGATGTACGTGATGATATGATATACATATACATAGTGGAAATGATTATTATAGCCACACTAATTTACATATTATCTCCTCACGTTGTTACCATTTTTCATGTGGTGAGGGCACCTGAAATCTACTCTCTTACCAAATTTCCAGTATTCAATACAGTATTATTAACTATAATCATCATGCTGTACATTAGAGAAATTTAGAGAAATTTGTTCATGCTACATACATTCTCAATTTCTACCCCATTATTCTGCAGAGAAGGAAGAAAGCAGTAATGGCAGGTAATGAATCATAAGAATAAAAATTTCTATATTCCACCATGGTTTCTTGTTTTCATTTTCTTTTTTCCCCCCACTCCCATCCCCTAACCCTTCTAAAGCTTAAAACAGTCTGACCACTAACAATTCACACATGTACCAAATTCAAGTGGTGAATTCAATACAGACTAAATACTTACTTCCCAGTAACTTTTTAACTTCTAAAGTGTCTGAAGTCCTTTTGTACTTAATATGACATTTCAAACACACCTGCCCCTGAATATGAATTTAAACTTAGCAAAAGATCTACAGGTAAAGATACAGTGGTGATGGAAGATATCACAGAAATAACTAAAAGGAGATAAACAATTAAGGGGGCCCTATCTGACATCACCAATTCCAGCTTAAGGGAAAAATGAAAAGTAAGAATAAAAAGCCAGAGATTATGTTTAAAATTGTCATATATAAGTTTCCAAGGCTGAGGCATGCATTTGCCACAAGACCTGGCAAACATCCTGAAAACCTTTTAACCATTCATTTCTGAGATATCAAAAAAGAGAAATTCCAATATAGAAAACACTTGTATATCCCATACATGTTTTAAGAGAAGGGAGAAAATTCTCAATAGACACATCAGTTAAACATGGGTTCCTGGGAGGATAACAGAACCAAACAATCTGAAACCACTTTTAAGAGCCAATTCAAATTTCACTTTGTAGGAAAACACAGAGAACTAATCTAGTAAAAGTAGAGAGCTAAAATACCTGAGAGTCATATTTTGAATTCGGCTAGTAATGTGTTACTGCTTTAACACACCCCTGCAAAACATGATGTTAGGGTATACACAATGGAACCCCATATGCAAGACCCAGGAAAGAGTATATAAATCATCCAGTTTTGATAGATGTCTTAATATTTCAAAAAAATAACCAGTAGAAAACCCGGTAGCAGTATGATGTGGTATAAACACTAGAAGGGGAGTTAGGAGATCTGAGCTCCTCAGTTCTAGCTGACATTAAACAAGTCTCTTTAACAACTCTGGGTCTCTGTTTCCTCGCCTTTAAAATGAGAATAGATGTTCAAGGCCTAAAATACCTTCTGAGTGTGAAAAAATTAAAATAAGAATACTGGCCAGGTGTTCTTTCTTTCTAAGAACGTCTCCCTCTCCATTAAGTCCTCCCCAAGACACTTAGAACAGGAAAGGAAGCATTTCCACAAAAGAAAAAGCATCTTTACTGTTAAGGTCAAACACAATGGAATGGAGACAGTTTCAAAAGGGACTTGCCATAGTAAGTGATCCTGAAAGCAATGAAAGAGACTAAGTGATCTCTTAAGCGGTCTTATCTATGCTTCTTAAGAGAAATACTAAAAATGACTCCCATGTATTTGGTGACAAGAGTCTATACATTCTATTTGTAAAGACATGTAATAACCATTCTCAGTATATGCACACAGAAACTTCTGGTTCATAAGATAACTTAAACACAAAAAAGGCCCACTTTATGACCTTACCAGATTGGTTTTATGAAGAAAATAATACAAATAAAGTACTGCAACTAATTCCAATAATCTATTTCAAAGTCTGGAAGGCAAAATTAATAGCAAACTGATGACAAATGTATCCCTTTATCATACCAAATTTGCCAATGAGTGCCACATTTAATAGAACATCAATTTCTTCTGGAGCTAATCCATTCTTCCACGCCACATTTTCCACAGTTTTCAAGTGCTTTTCCAAGATTTTATCTTTACTCTGTGAAGTTTTAGTGGAATCTGGAAAAAGGAACAATATTAAATAGTGGGACCTTTAAAATTTTTTCAGTCCTCAACTCCAACAGTTACAACTTAGGATACTTAAAAGAAATCTTTTTTTTAAATAGGCTCTACACCCACCATGGAACCCAACATGGGACTTGAACTCACAACCCTGAGATCAAGACCTGTGCTAAGATCGAGAGCCAGACACTTAACCAACTGAGTCATCCAGGTGCTCCTAAACAAATAGATCTATGTTAAAAATGCCTTCCCCAAAACCTTTCAAAGCCTTTAAAATTCTAGAATATTTAACAGAAATATTGGAACAGCACCTTCATTAAGGAAAACTGAACCATGTCCTGGCATGTCTGCTCTAAACTAACTAAAAGTACTGAACTTAGACTATAAGCAGATTCAATACTAGGACTGTAGTTCCCAAACTTCCCTGCAAATTGGAATCACCCAGGGAGCCTTTTAAAAATCTTGATGCTCAGACTGCATTCCATGCCAATAAAATCAGAATGTCTTACAATGGATGCCAGGCATCAGTGTTTTTTAAAGATTCCGAGATAAGGGGTTCCTGGGAACTCAGTGGGTTAAGCCTCTGCCTTCCGCTCAGGTCATGATCCCAGGGTCCTGGAATGGAGCTCTGCATCGGGCTCTCTGCTCAGCAGGGAGCCTGCTTCCCCCCACGTCTCTCTCTCCCTCTCTCTCTCTCTGCCTGCCTCTCTGCCTATTTGTGATCTCTGTCTGTCAAATAAATAAATAAAATCTTTAAAAAAAAAAGATTCCGAGATAATCCCAATGTGCAACAGCTTGGAAACTACCTTGCCAAGAATTTTCTCTGTTGTTGTATCCCCAGTACCCAGAATACTGATATTCGGAAGCACTTAATAAATGCCTATTAAATACAGAAAAGCATGAATTGAGCAAAAATATGCTTTCCTTTAAAAATCCTTAAGAAAAAGTCTAGGACATTTTTACAGCAATAGAACTTTCATAAGGAAAATTATCTGTCTTACCCTTCTCAAAGTATCTCACTGCTATTTGCAGAGCATCTTCTCCTTGATCATCAGCATGTCCATAATCCTCTGGACTGTCTTGTTCATCATTCAAGCTGTGCTTTGAGTCATCCAGGTCTTTTTCTTCCCCCGCCAGATTAGTCTGATAACTATCACTAACTTGTGAAGTCCTCTTTTGAGCCTGAGGGTCCTTAACTCTCTTTTGAGATGACATTATTGCACATGCTCTATACAGAAACAAGTGTCAAGTTACCATTAAACAAAACCATCCCTTTTAACTCCACAAAGACAGGAAGCATATCTGCTTTGTATTCCCAACATTTAGTACACAATACCTAGGATACAAACAATACAGACTCACACAAACACAAAAACCCTAACAAACATCCAGGCAACAAGAAGGCTAACTTTCACAGAAGTCCTTGACCTAAACAGGAATAGGGAGAAACAACTCTCCAGGGTAATATTCACCAGTTGAACAGGACTTCTTGTGGAAAAAAATCAAGCACAAGCAACATAGCAAGTTCTCTTAAAATGGCTCTACCACAAAATCAAGTCCAAAACTAATCCATCTCATACATTCAATCTTACTTTTTCCATTCACTCCTATTTTTCTCCACCCCCACCCCGATTTTGTTTTTAATCTTTTACACTCTCCACTTCATGAGTGCTGTTAAAACAGCTTAGTTCAAAAGTGAAACTGGTGACCAAACTAAGGACTCTCACAACAGAATCATTCCCCATTAATTAAGTCATTTGTCCAGTAAATAATTATTGAACATCATCAAAAGCAAAGCACTGTTTTAGTTACTAGGGATAAAAAAAAAAACAGTCGAGGTCTCTGATCTCCTGAAACTTATGGGAGTAGGGTGGGAGGAGTGTGAGAGAGGGGAGTGACACCATCTGATTTAAGACTTTGTAGCTGCAGTTTAGAGAACAGAATGTTGGGAGTCAAGGAGTGAAAACAGATGAATTTTTATTTTTTTAAAAAGATTTTACTTACTTATTTGACAGAGTGAGAGAGTGCAAGAGAGGGAATACAAGCAGGGGGAGTGGGAAAGGAAGAAGCAGGCTCCCAGCTGAGCAGGGAGCCCCATGCAGGGCTCAATCCCAGGACCCTGGGATCATGACCTGAGCCAAAGGCAGATGGTAACCCACTGAGCCACCCAGGCGCCCCGAAGTCTTTTTAAAAAATTTGTATGGGGGCGTCTGGGTGACTCAGTCGATTAAGCAAGCGGCTGCCTGTATTCCGTCTCTTGCTGTCTCTCTCTGTCATATAAATAAATAAAATCTTTTAAAAAAATAATTAGTTAGGGGCGCCTGGGTGGCTCAGTGGGTTAAGCCGCTGCCTTCGGCTCAGGTCATGATCTCAGAGTCCTGGGATCGAGTCCCACGTCGGGCTCCCTGCTCAGCAGAGAGCCTGCTTCCCTCTCTCTCTCTCTGCCTGCCTCTCCATCTACTTGTGATTTCTCTCTGTCAAATAAATAAATAAAATCTTTAAAAAAAAAATAATTAGTTAAAATTTAAAAGCCTTCACCATTCCAGAAAAAATATGACTGTAGTCTGAACTAGGCCTAAGATAGCGGTGGACAACGTAAAAAATGACTGATAAGCTTTGGAGATATACTGGGCAAGGCCGTGATAAAAGAACAGGATGTACGGAAAAGGAAAGAGAGGAACCCAGAAAGACTTACGTTTTGGCTTCAAATGGAAAAAAACTAAGGAAATCGTTGGAATGACAGTTCGTCAATCACACCTCCCTAGAACATGAGGCCAGAGCTGGAGAGCGATATGTGTATCTAACCCAATGGGAGGTTCCGAGTTCCAAGTAGTTTCCCGGGGTCCGAAAAAGGAACGGTAGAGCAGCTTCTCACCCCATCCAGCTGAACTGTCCCATCGCCTCCCAGAAACCCAGCCCCTCACAGACCGCCACTGCAGAGAGCGAGAGCAAACTCGGCCAGGACGACCGACCCACTGGACAGTTATCTGAGCTGCGGAAAAAGCCCGATCCCTGCCACATCTTGCAGAAGAGTTGCTCAGAAATCAGGAGAGTCCCTCTGCTCTGAGAGTCCCCACTTCGCGCGGTCTTTAAAAGTAAAAGTACCTCACCTAATACACTCCTCAGTCGCAAAGCCTCAGGAATCCGAACGCCGCCTCTCGGATTCAAAAGACCGGGCCCCGCCCCGCGCATGCGCTTCTTCAGAGACTCAGGCTGCCCTAGGCAGAGCGGCGTGCTATGCTGAAGCCTGATTGGTTGGGTTACAACTCAACGGCGCGAGGAGGCGCGCGCGCGCCGACGCTGACGCAGATCCAATCCCGAGAATCTCTTGCCCCGCCCGCCCCGGGTAGGGGGACGCACGGTTTGTGGACCGTTGCTGCTGGAGCTAGCTGATTGGCTGGCGTTCCCACGATCCTAATAATGTTCGCATTCGTCATTTTGCGTAATTTGAGGCAATTAGTGTCCTTATTCCTGAATTTAACAAGAGTAATTACAGTGATAATTTTGCTCAGATTGACCCTCAAGTATCAGAACTTTATAGGAAAATATGAAACTGCAAACTTCGCAATAAGGGCTGCTTATCTCTTGCTGAACAAGAGATTTAGGTTATTGAGTCTATGACTTCTGAAGCCATCGCTTTTCCCAGGCAAAGTTCCGGGGTGGGAGGAAAGGACGGCTGGATATGCCCTCTTTTCACCGAGGGCGGGCATACATATCTTACAGGATTTGCCAAAAACCTGCGTCTTAAAGTAGATGTGGCACCTTTCACGTAACCTACCAGGCAACACATACAGATTTCTAACTTTGAGGACTCAATGAGTCTTTAAAAAACTGGCTGAAAGAACAACAAGGGTTTAGTTTGAGACCTGAGCCTAGTCCCTACTTTAATCTCTTACTAGGTAGGAATTAAAGAGGAAAGGTAAATTAAATGGCTCTCACTGGTTTTTTGAGGCCAAAACATACCCATGAACTGAGCAAAACTGTAGAAGGAAACTGCAATCAGGGAGAAATGAAGAATCAAAGATTAAGTTGTTATATTTGGGAAAGACTACACCAGAAATTACTATTTGCCACATCTTATATGATTTCCAGAGTACTTCAATGAACTCTTGTTTAATCAAGCAAAAGAACTGAATGTTTGAGATTTTATCTAGTACATAAAATGCTCTTATCTAGGAAAACTGAAAATTTCTCAAGAGTCATTTTCCATACTCTTAATGATTTCATAGACTCAACTGTGTATTAGAAGGGATTTTAAGCCTTCAATCCCCTTGTCTTTTGTAGATGATGAAACTGGGGCTCTGAGTGGTGAAATAACTTGCTTAACATGACAAGTATGTGGCACTGGAACATGTGCCAGTTTGTGGATACACATATTGAGAGAGCACTGGTTCGCCTTTGTTTCCTAGACCTGCAATTTTCTCTGAACTCATTCTTCCACCTTCCCTTGGCGTCACCTAGTGAAGCAGAACTCCCTAAACCTGAAAATTGTATTGATCTAATGCTCTGGATTTCTGTCTTTATATGCTGACATTACCGAAGTGTGGGGGAACTTAAATGAGACTGGAAAGTTGGTAACCTCGTTAGTATACTATGTGATATACAATTCCTTCTCTTTCACTTCCCCATCCAGAATCAAAAATAAAATGGCATGAATTCCTTCATACAAACTTTTCTTCCCAGATTTCATTACCTGTCCAGACAGTTTCCTCCAAATTTCAAAAATGTTTATTTTGAAAGAATGAGAGAAATAAGACAGAGGTATCAATTAACAAGAACAATGGCACTGAAGAAAATACAATAATATGTACTCCCCCCACACACAATGCCCCACCCCTCTCCCCATCCCTGGCACAATAGTAAAACCATCAAAGCACATCAAACAAGGAGAAACAGCAGTACTGAATGAAGAAAGCAAAGTTTCATACTGCTCAATCCAACCAACCCATATCAAATATCCTTCCCCCATCTAGACTCCAGCCACTGTAATGATAAAGAGGTATAGAGGAGACAACCACAGGAGTAACTGCGTTCTCGGTTTACACTAGCAATGTTCAGTGAAGATTCAATAGGAGTAATGCATCTGTTTGGCAGGGAAACATTGGATACAGCTCCTCTGTCAAGTTTCAGATGATTTAAGAGAGTAACTAGAGTTTGAGATTCACAAATTTCTAATGGAACTAATCCCTGCTCCCTCAACTGTAATGGAGCAGCTGCCGAATCCTGGTTAGTTGCTGAGAATAGTAGGAAGTGAGGCAACTTTTGGCTTAAGAAAATCCAAAAAAGATGTCTGGTAAAGGTTTACGGCTTCAATTTCAAACTGTGAGCAAAGGCGCTTAGTACGTTGAGTTGGGGCAAAGGCAAGGTGAAACTTACAATTTTACCACTTGAATTAGATTATGTATTGACTGCATATATCTCTTATTTTAATTAAACTCAATATGGAGTATTTAAAATTTCAACAACTGTTACAGTGGAGGCTAACCAGTATAACTCAGTGTCTCGAATTGAAGCAACTGTCTCCTAAAGTGGTAAATTAAAGTTTTCAGCTCAATTTCCCTCATCCCACAGGAATACATCACTTGATTAATACCAGAAGTAAGTAGGATTCTCTTTAGAAGAGGTTTATTTTATTCTGCCCTCACTAGAATCAGTTTGTAAAGGGAAGGATACCTGTGCAGGATTAGTTCAAGATCAGAGACTTATCCTCACACCTGCGTGCACAAGTGTGCACGCGTGTATGCGCGCGTGCACACACACACACACACACAGAGTAAATACATTTTCCCACACATAATCTTATAGTCACATGCTTGCTGGAGTCCATCTCACAAATACACTTCAACAGTTAGCCATATACATGTACATGCAGCAAGATGTGAGTTGCCCCAAAGTGATTAAAGGTGGTGCACATATGTCTATGTGGGGAGGTCATTTTAGGGTATAGGTGTACACAAGCCAATAAGACCATTAACTTGCAGATTATATTTTTCCCTTTCCCTCAAGATAAATAAATGAAAAAACACACACACACACACACTGACATCTTCCTGGGTGTCATGGAGGCAACTGCCTGGAAGGTCCACTTTTTGCACTTCTGCTTTCCTATGACAACTTCATTTTGCCCTGAGGGGCCTTCTCATATAAGGAGGGCTGCTCCTCTGCATTCCCAGCATTCCCCGCTTGCCCCGGCAGTGGCAAGGGCTTCTTCTCAGAAGACCGGTCTTCAGGCTTGCGGGCAATCAGCAGGCGGCAGGTGAGCAGGATTCCAAACACCAGAGCATGGGCGTAGCGTTTGAGAGGATCACCGACTAGCTGATGGAAGAAGAGCACAGCCAACACCAGCAAGAGTAGGAAGAAGTTGGCCACATCTTTGGGACGCCCAGGCACAAGGGTCATGACAATGCCACAGGCCACCTCAAGAGCACCAATGCTTTTGCGGAGGAGAATGGAATTGATCCCCATTTTCTTCAGCAGAGGGAGGGCTCGGACATAGCTCTTGTAAGCACGTTTCTAGAGTGAAATACCACAAGGAATGCCACATTAACGTTGATTTTAACATTAGAATGAAGAACATACAAGAAAGGGCTTCCTTCTGTCCCCACCTGATTCCCCGTCCCCCTTTTTTTTTACTGTAACTCCTAAATAAAAGCCTTGTAATGAAGATAAGAAAAGAGCAAGCGATTTTCTGAGATCCCTATGATTTAAACCTTGGTAACAACAGAGCACCTGGGTGGCTCAGTTAGTTGAGTTTCCAACACTTGATTTCAGCTCAGGTCATGATCTCAGGGCCATGGGACTAGGCTCTGCCCTCAGCATAGAGTCTGCATGTCCCTTTCCCTCTGCGCCTCCCCCCACTCGCACTCTCTCTATCTAAAATAAATTTTTTTAATAGATAAATAAATAAATAAATAAAACTTAGTAACAACACCAAAGAGAATTTGGCTTTATAGTTAAAAATTATTTTCTGATTATAAATCATAAACAACACTAAAAGCATTTATAAGAAAATTTATTGGGCCCATAAAATCTGTTACAGATTAGCCACATTCACATTTTCTAGTGCCTGCCTCGTTCAAACCCAGATGCATACGAACAACAACAAAAATGAAACAAGGCAAGGCACAGTATGATAAAGCCTCACTAATTTGGACTTCCCAAATTTGGAATCTGTGATAATTCAAAAAAAAAAAAGCTGAGCAGGAGTTTACACTTGCAGAATCTGCAAAAATTAAAAAGTGAGTACTAAGTAAATAGAAAAATTAAAATGTGTGCAAATTTTAGCCCCTTATCTATCTTTAAAATACAGTAAGATAAAAACTAGTCTCATGGTCAGTGAGATAAAAGTCCCAGGCCTTTACAAGATGCTACTTTGTTAGCCTGGTGCAAGTTCATTAATTTTAATCTAACAAATATATATTGAACACCTACTATGGATTATGCAATGGAGATAAAAAGGTAAATAAGCCAGGGTCAAGAAGCTCTTGGTCTGGTGAGGAGAAATGGATACACAAATCGCCAGTATAAAGCAATATGGTTAAGGACACATAATAGACATCTGTACAAGGTCTAACTGTAGCCTAAAGGGAGACATCATACAACAGAGGAGGGAGTCACAGGATATATTACAAAGTAATAAGGTTATATTGACCTTAGGGTAATAGATAATCATATTTTTCACTGTATTCAGATGGGCCTGATCCTCATTTTGTAGTAAATCGATGAGATTTTATCAAGTGTCTTATTAGGTTGGCCCACTGCTTTGTTTTCAGTAAGTATCCATTAACCCATTCAATATTTATTAAGTGCTTCCTTGCACTAGGCACTGTCTAGGTACTTTGGATACAGATATCAATCATTCAAAGGCTCTTCTTTCCTGAAGCTTGAGTTTATATGAAGAGAAGTTATGGGTGCCAAACAAAATTATGCAGTAGAAACAGTGGAGGCATACCAGAGTGGTCAAGTCTCCCTAGATGGAAATAGAGAAAAGCTACAGTGGAATATTAAAGGAAGAGCAGGTGTTGGCAAATCAATAAGCAAAAGGCATTGCAGGCAGAAGAAACTGGATGAGCAAAGGCCCTGAAGCACAAAACAGACTTGTGTGTTTCAAACACCGCCCCAGTTCAGCATAGGTTGGGAGAGGGAGGGGTGAGAGTGAGACATGAAACAGGGGAGATAGATATGAATCATGGATCATGAGAACTATATACATCCTCTTATATATGTCTATATATGTGTCACCAGGAGATCTTGGAGAAATATATATGTTGTGCTGTGGAGGTGGGTTTTATCCTATAAGCCAGGGGGAGCACCATAATTTGCTTTTGAGGAAGGTCCTTCTGGAAATAGTGTGGAGGGTGCATTGAGAGAAGTATGCCTGGAAGCAAAGAGACCAAATAAAAGACTTAGATTAATGATAGGAGGGATAGAGGGAAGGGGACAGAGTCAAGAATATTTTTAATGCAAAATCATAGAATTTATTACTATACTGGATGTGGACACTGGGGGAAAGGGATAAGTCAAGAAAGATTCTCTGGTCTCTGGCTTGGGTATGTGGGTAGAAGGGTGTTACCATTCGCCAGGTTTGGGTATGCATCTGGAAGATCATATTGGGAGTGGGGCAAGGGGTAGGAAGGAGTAAGGGATTCAATTTGGGTTTTTTAGTTGAAGTATTTCTAAGACATCTAAGTGGAGATGTCTGGTAGGCAGCTCAGTAATAGAGGTCTAGAATAATGATACAGAATGGATAGTCATCAGTATCCATCCTGATGTATATATACATCAGTATGTATATATACAGTCTATATACAGCAGAAGGTATATATATATAGTATAAATACAGCAGTATACATATATGTATATATACATATACAGTATATGTGTATATATATGTATGTGTACTTATTTATATACAGCAGAATGTATATATACAGGGGGAAAAATTGTGTGACTGACATTTAAGAAATGGAAACAGGAAGATGGTCCACAAAGCAGACAGAAGAGAGTGTGGTCAGAAAAGTAGAGGGAAAAACCAAGAAAGACAGGGTCATGGGGGCCAAGGTTTTCAAGAAGAGAATAGTCAGAAGTTCCAGATGCAAGGCAAGTATCATAAGAATCAGGCAGAAAGCCAACTTGACCTCTTAGAAGCATCTGGCACTTAGAATAGTGTTCACACACTCTAGATTTGGAACAAACGTCGTCATCTCTCTCACTTCTGGATCAGTGAATGCAACTTATTTCATGGATTAATTATCATAAGTGGCACAAGATAATCCTCTATGAGGACTGTTAAAAGACCAATGGTTTAGTGGGGGAAAAAAAAACATAATTTTTATTCAGACAGACTTGGCTTTAAATCTCATCTCTGTCACTTTCTAGTGGGGTGTCCATAGGCAAATTATTTGACCTCTCTGAGCCTCATTTTCCTGAGCAGGGTTAAGAATAAAGTGAAATGAGCCAGGCTATTTGCCTTGAATGTAAAATTTAAGAGGGCACCAAAAGGTTTTCTTGAGTAAGGTAAATGATGATATCATTAATGAGCAAAATATCAAAGCTTCAGATAAAGGCAGGATCCAGCTCTGCATTTATACAACCCTGCGTCATTTATCTCTTCCCAGTCCTGGCCTTGTCAGATCCTGTTTTTAAAATTTCACCTCACCCTAGTCCCTATCCTATTCCTGAGCATGTAAAGAAACACAGAGGGTTAGTCATTCTTCCTCCCTCTTCCCATTTTAGGTTAAATCATGGAGTCCCAGAGAAATTAGGAGAGATGTTGATGATGTTAGAGATGTTAGGCAGAGTAAAACCCTGGGTTGAACTGCGGGAGACCCACATGGAGCAGAGCAGAGGTGGTGAGAAGTGTACCCATTTCCTCTCACTATTAAACTAGATGCCACCTGCCTACTCTCTCCCTCTCTGCACTCTAGTGAGAGTAGCAGGGCAACATCAGGGAAAGAGGTCTAGACACAAGAGTCTTCTTCAACACTTTTAAATGAGGACCATTTCTAATTAACAACACAAAGCTTCCCAAGAGGCAGTTCCTAAATCGTAAATGTAAGCTTCTGACATGATGAACGCAGGAGGCAAAATGAGTTTCTTACAGTCAGTTCAGAGCCAAGACTTCCAGTTGCTGGCTGAGTGGCTTCTGGAAACGCTCCTTTTTTGGCTAAGGCTAACCACCCATCATTCAAGAATAGATTCTTAACTATACTATAGTGGAATTCATAGCCTGGGGCCAAATTCCAGGTCTTTAAATCAAGTTCCCGTGACTTCAGTGATCTTTTTTTTTTTTTCTTTACATTTGGTGTAACTCCATATTACTTTTTCAGTTGTTTATCTAACTTCTTAAACTACCACTGTGGATCTTTAATGCAACTGTTGCCTCTTTTTCTTTCCCTTTTTTTCTCCAGAGGAAACTGCGGAGAAAATGGATAAGCCATTTCATCAAATCTTTAGTGCAAAGCTGAGTAGGTACAGATAGCATCTATTCTCCAGGACTCCAGACAGGGAATGTTTAATTTGTTAGAAATGGTACTAAGCTTGTATGGAGTCTTGACATTATAGGAAGGCCTTTATTCTTTCTCCTGTGGAGTAGGATGGAGACATCAAAAGAATCCTACTATTGCCAGCCCCATCAGTGTTTGGTCTGTGCCACATCAGTTCTAACAATAGAAGGGTCACATGTCTTGAATCTATAGTAACTAGAGCTCTAAAGACTTTAATTGTCCTGATGGTAAGAATAAAGAGAGTTGACTGAGTCACTCTCCCAAAAGGCTCTCACAATTCACTTTGTTAGGTCTGTTTCCCTTCCATTGCAATGACCCAGACCCTGTAACCTTAGTTTTCTTATAGGGCAAGGAAGCAGGGAAGAAGAGTGTTTAGTCAAATGTTTCAAATCCCTTTCATAGAAAGCAATTGTCCAACAATATCCTTGGGCTGAGATTCTTTTATTTATGTATTTATTTATTTGTCAGAGTGATAGAGCACAGGCAGGCAGGGTGGCAGGCAGATGCAGAGGGAGAAGCAGGCTCCCTATGGAGCAGGGAGCCGGAAGTGGGACTCGATCCCAGGATGCTGGGATCATGACCTGAGCCAAAGGCAGCCGCTTAACCGACTGAGCCATCCAGGCGCCCCTCCTTGGGCTGAGATTCTTAAGATAAGCTTAATTTCAATTTTAGTTTTGCCCCTAAATTGCTTAGAGAAAATCACTATGCATTTTACTATCTGGGTTTCCCCTTTTGTAAATTAAATGAACATTTTGGAGATTTAGTTAAAAAAATCATAACATCATGGTATCAGACAAGGGCCACACACAGACACACACACACATTTCATTATCAGTGAACCATACAATGAGAAGTCCGTGCATTTGCAAGCAAACCATGGTGATTATTTTAATGATAATAGCGGTGAATCAAACAGGTCCATTCTTATGGTATGAGAAGATACGATTCAGACATGAGTCAAAAGCATATGGAGCCTTTCTTTAGTCATACCCTTTCTCTTTTTGTCATTTACTCTTCAGAACACCATAGGGTCCATGATCTCATATTAATGACATTTATTTGAAGAGCTCAAAACTATCTAATTGCATTTATCTTCAATTGCAGTTAATTACTGATCCAAGTCAGCTAACAGGACAAATGGGAACAGAGACCAAGTGGTTTGATCCACTTCAGTACACCTATGCAAGTTAGGTAAAGAAAAAAAAATGGCTAATCCACTATAAATTCCATTTATATAATGTTCAAAAACAGTAAAACTAACTTATGTTGTTAGAAGTCAGGAAGATAATAACCCTTGGGGAGGTAGTAACTGGAAGGAGCCATGGGGGGGGCGGGTTTCAGGAGAGCTGGTGTGTTCTTGATAATGGGTGCTGGTTACACAGGAGTATTCTGAAAATTCCTTGAGCTGTACATTTACGTTAGATGCACATTTCAGAATGTATGTTACACTTCACTAAAATTTACAGAGGAAAAAAAGCTATGAAAGCCAAAGAGGGCACTGACAAAAATACATTTTGGCTAAAATTTTCAGCTTCGTTGATATCTTAGACCATAAAGGTTCATAAATGCTGCAAAGTTTACTGACTCGAATATGATTTCCCTGCATCTTTGTAGGGGAAAAAGCCAAATGTGAGTTACTGATTATTTCTTCAATGCAATAAAAAGCCATCACCCGTGTTTAATTGCCAAATATCCATGTGAATTATAAACACATTTTTAGCAAGTCCACTTTCTGCTGTCATATAGTACCAACCTACAGAGGAAGCTGGCGAATCTCGTCCTACATCACCAAAGTGGATCCTTCCCAGATTGCATTTTAGGGCAGAAGACTTCAACTATTAGTCAAAGGTCACTTTGAAACAAGCATAGCTCTTGGCCATTGAGAAGCTACACGTTCCCTGGCATCACCTCCAGTGGAGTTTAGCCTGAGATGGTTGACTGTATGAATTAAGCAACGTCAATTTCCATCTCAGGGTCAGTTTCCTCTCCGATGGAATAAATTTACTGTACCACCTCAGAGAGCAGTCTAAGCATCAGTGAATTACTATGTTATTACCTAGCTGGAAAGCAATTAATGGCACTGGAAGCATAAAAGATTACCTGAGGACATTAAATAAACTACCCAAATATCTGGAGTGTTTCCCCAGGGATATACAAACCCTAGGGCATTTAACTCGAGATAAGCCAATCAACCAAATAACAAACCTTCACTTTGAGGGGATTAGAGGAAGCAGAGCCTTGCCCTGTTCTTTTTAGCGCCAAAATCCCCTGGCTTCATTGTGATGGGATTTTGGTGTTTTCTTGCCATTCTGCGTGTAGCCCCTTTTGATTACAGAATGGAACCACTGCCTCAAAGAGCTGAATACCAAATTTAGAGCAAGTCAACCATTTGTGTGTTCCCCATCACTGCCCAGGAAACTGCTTAGCAGCATTTGTATGTGCTGTCTCCCAATTTCAAGTGAATTAATGAAGGCATTTAGTCAAGGGAGTGATCAGTCATGTTGAGTTCATGTGGGCTTTAGAGTACTCTATAATGACATTTGCTAAATCTGGAGGAGGTATGGGGCGACACACACCAAATGGGCAATTCAGAGAGACATCTGGAAGTTCTGCATGGAATCCACTGTGCATTAACAGGCAGCAAGTGTGGAGCTTTCAAAATTAGCTAATTGCGTAAAGGTCTGTTCACCAGGGCACATGAAAATAGCATCTTGCTCTTGTAAGTGCCTGATTTCAATCCCTTAAACTGACCATTCAGATTAGTCAGGAAGCCCCTGCATAATGCAGAATCAATTATTACCATCACTTCACCCGGAACATTTCTTGAACACTGGCTATATGTAAATTACCACTGTACCAGATGCTTCCATATATAATCTCAACTAATATTTACAACAACCTTCTAAGGGAAAAATTATTATCCTCATCTCACAGATAAGGAAACTGAGACACTAGGAATGTCAGGACTCAAGCACTAACCTATATGACTGAAAGTCTGTGCTCTTTCCATTAACCATTCCTGGTTTCTGCAGTATACAGGAAAGAAGTTAATAGTCATTGGTCCGTAGGGTTTTCAGCCATGATTCCTCACAGAGGGGACAACAACCTAAGCATAACACTAATGGTTTTAGAACAAGAAAAATTTAGAAAAAGAGAAAAAGAAAAAAACCCAAAAATCTAAAATTTGAAATTGGTTTCAAAGTAAAGGTTTGAATTGGTGTAGTTGAACGGTTATAAAAAAGAAGCAAGAATGTAGCAGATATGTTCAAGAATCAGTTGCAAGTTCTGACAATTCAAAAAGGCAGTTGTAATCATTAATGACCCCTCTACTGAGAAGATTCAGTCATGGACTTGGTTTCTAATCTCTGCTCCCACAACAGCGTACCCTATGATATTGGATCAGTTTGATCCATCAGTAAAATAAGAATAATAAGATGAATTTATTTCACTGATATGTTTTAAAGCACAAATAATCTTTAAACAACAACACTTTGAGGTCTTGTAAGAAGAGCTGCTGCAGGCAATGAATGACTGTCAATGCAGAGGAATCACTCCTAAATGGAAAACAGAAAATCCCAGATAATCAGCCTAGATGATCTAGAGTTGGGGTCCTAAGGGGCCATACCGCCTTCTGAGAGCAAGAAATGGCTCCTGAACTACATAATCAAGATCCAACCAGACAACTCTGAAGGGTGGTGACCAGCCAAGACAATGCTCCAATGACTCATTCATTCACTCATTCATTCAACAAATATAAATCGAGTCCCTTCTTCGTACTAGAACTGAATTTTTCCCATTTCCTTTGGACTTAAGAATAAAGCCAGCCCAGAACTGGTGCAGTGGCCCCTATGCTGGACAGCCCTCCCCAGCCTGGAGCCAATGTTCAGTGCAGGAGGGGACCCTGGAAAAAGCAATCTGAAAATCCTCCTCAAGCTTCATACTACTGTGAAGTCTACCTCCCAGCTAGATATAGTTCCTCCATTCTTTCCAGATACCCCTGAACACATAAGCACAGAATTGTGCCTGTACACACACACACGCACACACACACTCACTCACTCACAATGGTTCTATACTGCTGTATTAGCGTATACTTATATATAAATATGTTCCTTTGTATGATACGAAATCTTGACATTGGTTTCTTCTGCCTTTCAGGAGACTGCAAAACACAGCTCCACTCCCTAGGAAGAAACCTACTGTAAACCCATTTGTGGCTGATCCTCCTCGTGAGCTCCTGCCAAGCTGGTAAGAAGCTTCCCGGTGACTCCATTTTAACTGGATTTCCTGCAGATCCTAACAGTGTACTTAGGGTACAGGCTGGGGGGACCTCTAACTCAGCTGAGGAGGGTCTGGGGGCCGGGGAGTATACTGAAGAAGGCTACTATGTCCAAAGGAAAAGGAAAAGTCAAAAATACCTAAGGCTCACACACAAACATATTAATACATGTATATCTGAAAAGTAAAGTAAAGCAATAGCATTTCATTTACTTGTAATCTAAGCTAAACTACTACACTGAAACCAAAATATAGTGGCGTTTCACCTCCACCTGGTCCCTCTGCATTTGGTGGCATCTGCTACCCCACCTCCCCTCCCCTCCCCAGTAGGCTGCCTTGGATTCTCATTTTGACCTGATTTCAATTCCATCTGGCCAAACATGCTGGGAGGAGGGGAAGGGAGAAGGAGAAATACATTAGTATTTGCCACTGGGGATAGACCTTTGCCACTGGCGCTGGAGTCCCAGCCACCCTCCCCCACCCCCAGGGTGATCCTTTGGTGAGAGAGACACGGAAAGCACCAGCTCAAACCCTGAGTCAGAAACCAGAGCTGTCTGCAAACATTTTCTGAGCATCTACAATTCACCAGTCTCCATCTATTTGCAGCTCACATTGAGGGGCTCTAAAAGGCTCCGCAGTGGGCTCCAGGAGAGCGCTATTTATTCCTTTCAACGTGTGGGGCTATTCCTCCTTGACTCAGCCCTAATGGAGAGACCCTCTTCCCTCTTTTCTCTCTCCCTTCATGTTCCTCCCCTAAGCTCCTTTCCTTCTTGACCTTGAGAGCCCAGTAATGGGTTTGGCAGTCAGGCAAAGGCAGTGAGAAGCAGGTTCTCTTCAGCCGGGGCGGGGAAATGAAGAGGCAAAGTGACAGGGGGAGAGACGCGAGACCGAAAGTGCTGGAAACATACCCTGCCATCTCCTCACACTCTACAGCATAGGAACAAGTCCTCTTCACGCCGAACTGGGGAGAGCAGCCCAGCCCCCAGGTTGCAGAGGAAATGTTTTGGCCAGTCACCTTCCGTGATTCCAACTCTGCAGAGGGGAAAAACTGCAGAGGACCTGACCCCGGGCATCCACAAGAGGCAAGGTGGGGATTATGGACTATTTTGCAGGAGAGCAGAGGCAGACTTTGCAGATTTTGCAGATTAGCCCACAAACAAAACAAAACAAAACATCAAGGTCTCCCTTGAGAGAAGAGAAAGAAGCAGGCACTCAATGACCTTTATTTGGGCCAAGACTGCTTTGTCTCAAGGATAGAGACACACACACCCAGGCAGCTAGGGATCAGCTCTCAGCCAGGGATGAGGAGTGCCTTTCCCGCCCCTAAGAAAGGCTTGTTTTAGTAGCCTGTTCTCCCCCAGCTCTTTCCGTCCTTCCCCTTTGTTCTTCCCTAAGATAAATAAACTCTCCAGCCTTCTAAACTCTTAGCTCCAAGGGAAGGAATCAGACTTGCAGACTGCTTGCCCGGACTTTGGGTGTGCTAGAAGGTGGGAAGGATTCCTGCCAATGACAGGTGTTACGCAGGTCTCAGCCTTCTGGTTTACTTGGAGGTGGGGGTGTACTCGCCGGGCAACCCCTCCCCCAACTGGCATCCAGTGGCTCCAAAACAGTTGCTCCCAGCATAGCCTACAAATGAAATCGCTCTTGTCCAGCTGCACCTTCGAAGCTGCAAAGTTATTGGGGAGAAGGTAAGGTCTGGGGTGGGGGGTAGAGGTTAAGGGGACGGGACCATGGACTGGGAAGGAAAGAAGGGGAGAGGGACTCGCAGTCCCTGGGGGGTGCGTCCCTCGTCACCCTTTTGCTTCACTTACCATCTCAGTGTAGGCATCCTTGCTGAGCCTGGGGGTCAACTTGATAGTTCCCATGAAAACAAAGAAGAGTCCCAGGGCCACTGAGAGGGCCACAACAGTTACGGTTCTGGGGGATGCCATGGGGTCACCAAGGCAGGTCCCAACTAATCCTTCTGCTTTGCGCACCCCGTCTGTCTAAGGCGCAGGCAGTTAGCACAGAGAGAGCTAGAGGGACGCTGCGGAGGCAGCAGGCAGCTAGAATGACAAAGGGAGAGGAGGGAGCTCGAGAGAAAAATTGAGAGATCGAGATTCAACCTCTCTCACTACAACAATTTCTGGGTCCTAATGCCCTACTCTTACTCCTGGCCAAAAGCACAGTCTGGAAGTTAAAGAAGATCTAAACTGAGGTGGGAATTTCACGTCTTAAAATGGGGGGAAACTAGGTTATGCTTCGAGTTCAGTCCCTGGGCTGCCTCTGGAATGAGGAATCAGGGAAGACCTCCTTCCCACCACTTCCCACCAGGCGCACTTTTCATCTCTAAGTTATTTACTCCCTTTTTGCCACCTCCCTCCTTTTCTCCCCTTTTCCTTTCCCTCAGTCAAAACAGGAGTCCTCAGTTTGCTTGTTTCTGCAGTGGGTAACACTCGAGGATAAAACCGCAAAGTTGTCAGGCTCCATTGCAACTGAAGAAAACTTTATCTTTCTCTTCCTGGAAAACCGTTAATGGCTCCCGTTGCCCAGCGATTAACTCCAGAGTTTTAAATTTGGCATTTTGACCTCTGCCTCTCTTTGGAAGTTTATCTTCCAATAGCTCCCATGCCACCCTTTCTCTCCTGTCTCCTCTGGGCCCCAGACAACCTGAGCTTTCCCACCTCCCCTACGTTCCCTTTCTCTAAGCCATCATTCTTCTCTAACATTTAATCTTGTCTTCAATGTTATCTCTTCCTTCAAGACTTTCCTGATCCATTCCCAGCTGGATATGGTTTCTCCCTCCTCTGATTTCCTGAAATAATAACCAATATCTGTTTACTAAGTTTACTAAGTGCCAGACAACCACCCTTTACCTGTATTAACTCATTCAGTCTTTACAGCAACACGGTGAGCTAGGTATGAGCTCCCACTTTATGGATGGACCTCTGAGGCACAGGAAAATAACTTGCTCAAGAGCATATGCTAACTAGAAAGTGGAGAGCCAGAATTCAAACCTAAGCAGTCTTAACCTGGGTTAAGAGCCCAGGTTCTTGGGCACCTGGGTGACTCAATCACTGGGCGTCTGCCTTTGGCTCTGGTTGTGATCCCAGGGTTCTGGGATGGAGCCCTGCCTTGGGCTCCCTGCTGGGCAGGAAGCCTGCTTCTCCCTCTCCCTTTGCCTCTCCCCCTGCTTATGCTCTCTCTCTCTCTCTGTCAGATAAATAAATAAAATCTTTAAAAAAAAAAGAGGGGCGCCTGGGTGGCTTAGTTGTTAAACATCTGATTTCAGCTCAGGTCATGGTTCTAGGGTCCTGGGATCAAGCCCCATATCAGGCTCCCTGCTCAGCAGGAAGCCTGCTTCTCTCTCTCCCACTCCCCCTGCTTGTGTTCCCCCTCTGTCTCTCTCTCCTTGTCAAATAAATAAAATCTTTAAAAAAATAAAATAAAATAAAGAGCCCAGGTTCTTAACCATTGCTCTATTGTCTCCCCATATACTTCATACTCTGCATTGTAAGTATGGCACTGACCTGATTCTGCTTTGCACTATAATTACACACACACACATACACACACACCTTTTTGATGAGGCAGTGTTCATTAAGTGAGATAATAGTCTGGAGTCAGGTCCAGAAGGTCCAGGGTTTAAATGCCAGCTCTGCCACTAACTCTGTAAACTTGTCACTTAAGTTCTCTGAGCCTCCATTTCCACATTTATAAAATGTCTATGAAAATTCCACCTCAAAAATTTGTGGTAAGAATTTGATATAAGTAAGTCGCCTAGCACAGTGTCTAACATAAAATGATGTAGTTCCCTTCTGTGTCTTTTGCCTTCCTAATCTGTTCCACAGTTTAGCTTATAAGCATTTCAAAGGTAGGAACAAATTTTCTATATCCCATAATACCTAAAACAATGTATTTTGTGCACCAGATCCTGATAAATTTTCCTTGGAGGGGGAACTGAAGAAATTTAAATACACATATTATCCCTGGGAGTGGTAACACTTGAAGGTTTAGCAATCATTTACATCTTATTGTGAAAGATTTTCAGCCTTTGTGGTTATGATTCGACCTATAAATTACTGAGTTCTACAATGCACATACAAGTGAATTAGGCACTATAGGAATTATATACATTTTGCTTTCAAATTACATGATAACGGGAATAATAATATTCCTCATAAAATGAACAAAATACTGAATAATAATACTACTAATAAATATAAGGGGGAAATAATTCCTGACCCCAACATGCTGAAATGAACATTGTTATTCTGATTGGTCAATATTCTAATTGACCTTTTTCTTAAATATTTCTCTATGTACAAAATATATACAAATTAGTTTTTCAAAATTTGATCTTACTATAGAGTCCGTTTTATACTCTGCTTTTCTTTTTTCACTTGTTAGCATTTTTCCATATCATTAAACCGTCTTCATAAACATTATATTTCTGGGCGCCTGGGTAGCTCAGTCAGTTAAGTGTCTGCCTTCAGCTCAGGTCATGATCTCAGGGTCCTGGGATGGAGTATCAAATCCAATTGGGCTCCCACCTTGCTCAGTGGGGAGTCAGCTTCTCACTCTGCCCCACCCCCCATTTGTGTACACAGGCGTGCACACACTCTCTCTCTCTCTCTCAAAAATAAATAAAATCTTTTAAAATATCTTTCTGAAATGATTGTATAATACTTCAACATCATTGGAATGTACTATATATATTTCATGTGACTATTCTCCTATTGGTAGGTATTGTTTTCATGGTTTTTGTTTCTGCAAATGAAGTTTCAATGCATACCCTTATATATCAATCTTTGTCTAAATTCTTGAATTTTTCCTTAGGATAAATTTCTAGAAGTTGGATGGGTCAAAATTATGATCTTTTTATATGTGCATATTCTTTTTTATATGTATATATTTAGTGTATGGCTAACATTAACCTATCACCTAAAGGATGCCAGACATTATGCTAAGTGACTTGCATATATTGTGAGATTAGTACTATTAATTCCCTCCATTTTATGAATGAGAAAATGAAGCAAGGAGTGAAGCAGCTCCCCAGATCCAGAGCAGGGCCACCACCTATTGGGGTATTCAACTTAAACCTCTGCTGTTCCTCCATTTACTGTTGCTGCTCCTTTAAATCATTTAAAGATACGAATGTTTAAAAGACTCTTGATACATATTACCAATGGGCTTTCCAAAAGCGAAATTTACCTTCCCATAAGCAGTTTAGAAGTATGTACACATCACCACATCTGATCTGCATTAAGGACTTCAGTGTTTTTCATCCTCACCAATTTCATTCATAAAAATTTGTCTTTTGTGGATTATTAGCATTATAACATTTTTTCATATATTCATTGGTCAAATGTATACCTTCTGTTTATGTCCTTTTCCATTTTTATTCCATTTCCATTTTTATTTTGAGCATTGGTTTTTTTTTAAAAGATTTTATTTATTTATTTGACAGATACAGAGCACAAGTAGGCAGAGAGGCAGGCAGAGAGGAAGGGAAGCAGGCTCCCCACTGAGCAGAGAGTCTGATGAGGGCTCAATCCCAGAACCCTGGGATCATGACCTGAGCCAAAGGCAGAGGCTTTAACCCACTGAGCCACCCAGGTGCCCTGCGTTGGTGTTTTTTAATCAATTCATAAGAGCTCTTTATATCATACTGACATGGATTATCTTTTAAATATCTTTCCCAGGAGCCCTGTGTGGTTCAGTCGTTAAGCATCTGACTTTGGCTGGGGTCATGATCCCAGTGTCCTGGGATGGAGTCCCACATTGATGAGGAGAAGCAGGGATGAGTCTGCTTCTCCCTCTCCCACTCCCTCTGCTTGTGTTTCCTCTCTTACTGTCTCTCTCTCTCTCTGTCAAATAGATAAATAAAATCTTTAAAAAAATTTTTTAAGAATAAATAAATACCAGGGTGCATGGGTGGCTCAGTGGGTTAAAGCCTCTGCCTTAGGCTCAGGTCATGATCCCAGGGCCCTGGAATCGAGCCCCAGTAGGGCTCTCTGTTCAGCAGGAAGCCTGCCTCTCCCTCTCTCTCTGCCAGCCTCTCTGCCTACTTGTGATCTCTGTCTGTCAAATAAATAAATAAAATCTTTTAAAAAAAGAATAAATAAATATTTTTCCCAGTTTATGTTTGCCAATAAATTTAATGGAGTCAAGTCTAGCAATACTTTTATGGCTTTTCCATTGTTTTTTTGTTTAGAAAATTCTTCCCCATCTCAAAATTTAACATTTGCTTCCACTTTTTAATGCTGTTTTATGCTTTCTTTCTTTTTTTTCCACATTTCATATGTTGATGAATTCTGTTCTTGTTGGTTTGTGATGCTTCCTTTATTGTATATTGGGTTCTTACCTTTTTACTTGGTCTGTCTGAAGGCTTCTAGTCCATTGATTTGTTTGTTGATTCTTGTGACAATATAATAATGTGTTTTTTTGTTTTGTTTTTAAAGATTTTATTTATTTACCAACTGAGCCACCCAGGTGCCAATAATAATGTTTTAAGTGTTATAACTTATGTATACATTTTAATATCTTGTAAGCCAAGTATCTCATTATTGTTCTTTTTTTGAAAATTTCTTTGCTATTCTCTCTATTTATTCTTTTAGGTGAACTTAGAATCACTTTATCGCTGTAAAATAACTTTGAATCTTGACTGGATTGACTTAAACATATAATTAATTTTTAAAAGCTGTCATCTTACAAAATTTAGCTTTCCCATCCAGAAATATGGCATCAATTTCCATTTATTCAAATCCTAGTTGCTCAGAGATATACAAATATCCTTGTTTTCTTTGTGTAGAGCATATGCCTTTTTTAAAAAAGTTATTTCTGGGGGCACCTGGCTGGCTCAGTCAGTTGGGCGTCTGCTTTTGGCTTGGTCATGATCTCAGGGTCCTGGGATCAATCAGGGTCCTGGAATTGAGCCCCACATTAGACTCTGCTCAGCAGGAAGCCTGGTTCTCCCTGTCCCTCCTGCTCCCCTGCTTGTACTCTCTCTCTGTCAAATAAATAAATAAAATGTTTTAAAAAGCTATTTCTCGGGATTCTATACTATTTTTTGTCATCATCACAAATGGATTTTTTTCCTCCATTATATCTTCTGACCGGTTGTTGCTGTCTTACAGGAAAACTATTGACTGCCATTCATTCCACCACTTTGCAGAACTCTTTCCTGAACTCTCTTTCCTGAGTTAAATCTGAGTGTTTCAACTGATTCCCTTGGGTACTCTCTGGAGCGACAAACGCATCAGCTACAAATAATGGTGGTTTTTGTTTCCTTTCCAATAGTTATACCTCATTCCTTTTTCACATCTTACTGTGTTAGCTACAGGCTAGCTTCTAAGATTTGCCTGGCCTGGGCCAAGAGTACAAATGGAGGCCCACTTACCACATCTCAAGGAGCCATGACTTGGAAAGTAAAGAAGCCAGAAAGCCAATGCTTGTTACTACTGGGAAACAATCATTGTTATGGAAGAATCTATTGCTATTGAGAGAGGAAGGGCTTGACAAGTTGATTTATCTTTTCTCTTACTAAGCACTTCTGTTGCTCAAATTCTCCCTGCACACTAAAGCAGTGTCTGATATAAGCAGCAGCATAACACAAACCTTCACGGCATTTGGATGCATTGGCCCTTTGTTTCTAGTACACAAGGCAAGCAATATGAAGTACTGCCCTTGCATTTGAACGATGTTAATTATGAGAGCAGAGGGTTAGGGTTATGTGTTCTGCCACACTGAGCACTGGATCCTGAGTGACACAGATGCCCATGTCTTTAAATACATTTATTTTTATGTGTATGTAATATGAGGGACCCTCCAAATTATGGGTGCCAGAGCAGAAGCCCCTCTTGCCCCGGTCTGAGAATAGTACTGGTTACTCAAAACATTTTTTTAAAAATTGTATGTATTATTTGTCAGAGAGAGGGCACAAGCAGAGGGAACAGCAGGCAGAGAGAGAGGGAGAAACAGTCTTCCTCCTGCGCAGAGAGTCAGATGCAGGGCTAGATCCAAGGACCCTGGGATCAGGACCTGAGCTGAAGGCAGACGCTTAATGACTGAGCCACCCAGGTGCCCACTTAGAACATTTCTAAGCACTTTAAAATGGCAGCAGCCTAGCTTTGTCTTCAATCCTAGTAAGAATGCTTTTAGTAATAGTTATCATTCACTGAGGGGTTACCATGTGTCAAATGCCATTATAAGTGCTTTACATACATTATCTCATTCATTCCCTATAGCAACGCCCCAAAATAGGAACTATCATTACTGGGCTTTGTTTGGCTAAGTAACTTGCTCAAAGTCACATGTCTGTATGTTACTGAGCTGGGTATGTTACTGTGTGAAACCCGGGTATGTCTGAAAAAGTCCATTTTATTAATGGCTACATCATGCTAACTCCTATTTTATCATTTATCATAATGTAAGCTGTTGGTTTAAGATGATTCTTTATCTTTATTTGGCTCTGGAGGCAAAATAGAATACCGGATTTTTTTTTTAAGATTTTATTTATTTATTTGACAGAGAGAGAGAGAGAGAAATCACAAGTAGGCAGAGAGGCAGGCAGAGAGAGAGAGGAGAATCAGGCTCCCCACTGAACAGAGAGTCCAATGCGGGGCTCAATCCCAGGACCCTGAGATCATGACCTGAGCCGAAGGCAGAGGCTTAACCCACTGAGCCACAGGTGCCCCAGAATACTGGATTTTTTAAACTTGAACTTGAAACTGAACTGAGATCCAGTGCCTGGTTCCTAGAGAGAGTTGGCCCTCCTTGTTGTCTCTTAGGGAATGAGATATTCTATTCTCTTTTAAAATATTTATTTATTTATTTTTAGAGAGAGAGGGAGAGAGAATCTTCCGCAGACTCCCCACTGAGCATGGAGCCCCATGTGGGGCGCAGTCCTAAGAATCCTGAGATCATGACTTGAGTTGAAACCAAGAGTCAGATGCTCAACCGACCAAGCCACCAGGCACCAAAAGAAATTTTATTCTTGATCTATACCATTCCTTACATCCTATCATTTGCGTATTTGTAGGTTTTTGCTCCACCTGCGGAGGACTCTCGGTAGTGACTATACCAAGGGTCATGAACTCACATGCCTACAGCGGGTGAAGAGTTCATGTTAATATGTAAATCTCATGAGACATTAGACAACAGATACTAAGTTTTTTTGTATAGTGATCCCCGAATGCTCTGAAAATTTTGTCTAGTGAGTTCTGTTATTGGGCCAATGTTTATAGATGGGAAAATTGAGACTCAAGGAGGTTAGGCCATTTGCTCAAGGTCATATTCTCATGAGTGGCAGAGCTAGAAATAGAGTATGCCTAACAGCAGAGCCTATTTTTTGGACCATTATTAGTTTTTAAACTTGGCTGGCCTTAGAATTACCTGGAAGTTTCTTTTTTAAGGCATCTGCAGAGATTCTAATTTAATTGGTCTGGGGCAGGGTCCCCAGCCCTGGTATTTTTAAAAAGCTTTCCAGCTGATTCTTATGTGGGACCACACTAATGAACCCTGGACTCTGTTGCCTTAAAACTCAGCGACCTCAGTGGTGTCTCAGGGAAACACAAGGCACATGGTGGGAAAAGAGCAAAAACTGAAAAGAGAAACAAGGTTATGGTAGGATGAGTGCCTCTGTCTACTGTAGGCAACATATGGTCTTTATAAGGCAGGTGTGAACAACGAACTCTGAGGACAGCTTGCACGGTAATGGCTCTTTCCTCAGCTTCACAAGTAGTGCTAATCGAGACCCTCTACAGCACTGGACTGAATGTGTCAGTTATATCAAAATCCCAACTGACAGGTAGCTATAGTCAGCAAATGCAGCTCTTCGATTTTAACTCTTTGAGTTACTTCCAAAAGACAACCAGCTGTCAGAACCAAGTTAAAAAAACTGAGCCTAATCCAGGATGTGTCCATTTCCAGCAATCCTATGTTCTGTGAGCACAGCCCCCGCCCTGAGTTCACCTCCGTGGTGGAATCTCTTGTCTGGTCTTCCTGGAGAGGCTGATCCCTGAATAGAACCTGCAGTTCAGAACATCCCCAGGGTCCTTGAGCACTGAGCCACGTGGAGCAAGCAAGATTTCTGCCTGTCCTTATAGCTAGAGGCTTTCCTGTCCTTGATGGAAGGCCATAGAGGGCAGAGTACAGGTCCTCTGCTCTAGCAACAACAGCATCACTAGGAAACTTGTTAGAAATGCAAAATTTTCTGGGGTGCCTGGGTGGCTCAATGGGTTAAAGCCTCTGCCTTGGGTTTGGGTCATGGTCCCAGGGTCCTGGGATCGATGGATCCCCACATCTGGCTCTCTGCTCAGCGGGGAGCCTGCTTCCTCCTCTCTCTCTCTCTCTCTCTCTGCCTACTTGTGATAGCTGTCAAATAAATAAAATAAAATCTTTTTAAAAATGCAAAGTTTCTGGCCCTACCCTATACCCACTGAATCAGAAGCTCTGGAAAGGGGCCCCAGCAATCTGTTCTATCAATTCTTCCAGGGAATTTGGAGGAACACTAAAATTTGAGAACCACCAATGAAATTCTAAAAGATTAAAAGTGGAGACACAGGCAGCAGACAACTGAATTCAAGTTCTGGTTGCACCATTTACTGTGTGACCTTGGGCAAGTTGTTTCTTCCTCACTAAATGTCAGTTACCTCATCTGTAAAATACAGCTACAATTTTCTTTTCTGTAAAATAGGTACCTACATAGGATAATGCACATAGAACACCAAGCACAGAGTGAGGCACAGAATAAGGATTCAATACATGTTGAATACTTATTATTATTATTATTATTATTAGGGCTGTTCTGGAAAATCACTTTTATTTCCAACATACTGGATTCCTTTGGAAAAGATCTTAATAAAAGATCAGAAGCCAAGCAAAGTTTCTTAAACAACTCAGTGGGGACGGGACAGAAAGTATTTCAGGTACTTTTCGTCGCAGAATCATGAAACATAAAAGCATAGGGGAGTGTCTTAAGAATAAACTAGTCCTACCATTCCATTCAACTTGATAATGGCTTTTGAAAGAAATATAGGCATATAGCATCAGAAAAAGAAAGTAGAGATGAGTGTCATTATTATTGAAGATTTGCTGGAGATGGTGATTTGGAGAGCATGGAAACTCTAACCCCTAGTTTGTTGTAGAATTTGTGTCCTTGGGTTGCGTCCGAGGCATGAAGCCGAGTCTCATATACTTGTGATGTTCCAATGTGGATCAGGACATGGGAGAGGTGTCCCCATGTTATTTCTCTATATCTAGCTTTGAGGGAAGAGATGCCAGTGTTGGAATGCTACTAATATTGAATTGCAAATTCCAACATTATAAAAAGCAAAGGGTTGGGACCTTATTAAGTGAGAAAATGAACATCAGCACCAGCCATACAAATGCGAGGTAGTAAGTATCTTTGTTACCTTAGAAACCAGAAGATAAAGGTAGCTAGGTAGTTTTGGTGACAGTTTCCAGGGTAATTCCTCCCACATACAACATGAGAGCTTTCCTATTACGTTAACTCTTTCTCTACAAGCCCACGGGACCCTCACTCAATGTTCCACTATCACCTCTCTCTCTCTCTCTCTCTCTCTCAAAAAACTCCCTTTCTGACTTCCCTATTTTTGTAAGTGCCAATGCCATTCTCCTAAGTACTCTCTTCAAAAACCCTTGATGTTTATCAGAGAACTGAAGGGCCCCAAAAGTAATATGTATTTCCAAACCTAAGAGATACAGTTTAGAAAAAATTAGAAACATAAATTGGGAAATGATAGACTTTTCAATTGAAAAAAAAATTTTTTTAAAAAGCTCACAGTGAATGAAACTAACCATCTGTGACTCTTCCCTGAAGCAACTTCTTGTAAATATAATTTGTAGATATACTGCAGATGAGATTAAGATGCTTCCCAATATCTCACCTGGGAGCAACCAACCCAGAATGTAATTCATGTAAGATGAGCTGTTACCTTGGCAACTGTGACATGAGGATAGGAGGCAGGTAATATTGTAATGACAGAAAATTCTGGTAAGTAGTTAGATGTGATGGAAAAAAGAACAGTGGATAGTCAGCGTTTATCCAACACTGTTCAAGTAACAGGAACACCAGTCTGGAAAGCATGTTACAATTAACCCGAAGACCTCTCTCAAAACCATTCATCTCTGTCTGTTTAAATTGCAAGTGACCTTCTGATTGCTAGTTTGGTTTCTCCAGTACATATAGTTGATAGTTATAACCCTAGATAGGAGATATGAATATTTCAGTCACTAGAAACTGGCTTGTAAGCCAGTATCCTACAAATCTGCTTCGTGTATGTTAGTCCTTCAGAGTCTAAATCACTTTCACAGGAACTGATAAAATCTGGTTCTCAGTTTCACAGTCTGGACTATGGGGGATTTACCAAGATGCATCCATTTGCTTTTTTCTCTGATATTTTACTCTTTTTCCTTATTATCAATGTAACGCCTGTCTATTGTAAAACAAAATTTGAAAAGTACAGAAATGAAAAGGAAACTGACAAATGATTCATTCCTAGGCAACAATTATAAATAGTTGGTGTATTGCCTTCCAATGCATTTTTTGCTTTATACATATAGAATCGTACTGAACGGGTAATTCTTTATCCTGTTTTTTTCATTTAAGGTTGCCTTCTACACATATTTTGATGTCATTACAAACTTTTCAAAGACACAATTTTAAGTTAAATTCTTCCTGAAGTGTAACATACATACAGAAAAGTGCACATATCAAGAGTATAGACTGATCATTTTTTGCAAAGTGAATACACCTCTATAACCAGCACCCAGATGAAGAAATAGAATATTATCAGCACCTCAGAATACCCCTCATTCCCCCTGCCAGCTACTCTCCACACCCTAGAGGTAATGCCATTCTGACTTCTAACACCATACCATGGGTGTCATTTTTAGTATCTCTGAAATTGTCTATGGATAGACCATATTTTAGGTAATCATTCCCTGTTTTCTAATGTTGGACCTTAAAGATGCTTTTTTGTTTATTTTATTTTATTTTACTTATTTGAGAGAGAGACAGAGATAGAGAGAGAGAGCACAAGTGGAGAGGAGAGGAAGCAGGCTACCTGCCCAGCAGGGACCCTGACCCAGGGCTCCATCCCAGGATCCTAGGATCATGATCTGAGTAGAAGTCAGATGCTTAACCACTTAACTGACGGAGCCACCCAGATGCCCTGATGTTTTTTAAATTTTTAACTGTGAGACCCTTTAGGCATATCTTTGTTCACATCTCTATCTCCTTAGAATAAACTCCAGAGATGAAATTTCGGGGGCAAATAGTGTGATAATTTAAAAGATTCTTGATTCTGGGGTGCCTGAGTGGCTCAGTGGGTTAAGCCTCTGCCTTGGGCTTGGGCCCTGGTCTCAGGGTCCTGGGATGGAGCCCTGCATCGGGTGCTCTGCTTCCCAGGGAGCCTGCGAAGGAAGCCTTTGCAGGAAGGCCCCCTCCCCCTCCCCCCGCCTCTCTGCCTACTTGTGATCTTTCTCTCTGTGCCAAATAAATAAATAAATAAATAAATCTTTAAAAAAAGATTCTTTTTTTCAATTAATTAATTTATTTTCAGCATAACAGTATTCATTATTTTTTCTTTCTTTTTTTTTTTAAAGATTTTATTTATTTATTTGACAGAGAGAGATCACAAGTAGGCAGAGAGGCAGGCAGAGAGAGAGAGAGAGAGAGAGGAGGAAGCAGGCTCCCTGCGGAGCAGAGACCCGAGGCGGGGCTTGATCCCAGGACCCTGAGATCATGACCTGAGCTGAAGGCGGCGAAGGCAGCAGCTTAACCCACTGAGCCACCCAGGCGCCCATTCATTATTTTTTCACCACACCCAGTGCTCCATGCAATCTGTGCCCTCTCTAATACCCACCACCTGGTACCCCAACCTCCCACCCCCCCCAACTTCAAACTCTTCAGATTGTTTTTCAATTTTAGTATATGTGCTGCCAAAGCGAGCACCCTTCAGATTGTTTTTCAGAGTCCATAGTCTCTCATGATTCACCTCCCCTTCCAATTTACCCCAACTCCCTTCTCCTCTCTAACTCTCCATGTCCTCCATGTTTTTTGTTATGCTCCACAAATAAGTGAAACCATATGATAATTGACTCTCTCTGCTTGACCTATTTCACTCAGCATAATCTCTTCCAGTCCCGTCCATATTGCTACAAAAGTTGGGTATTCATCCTTTCTGATGGAGGCATAATACTCCATAGTGTATATGGACCACATCTTCCTTATCCATTTGTCCTTTGAAGGGCATCTTGGTTCTTTCCACAGTTTGGCGACCGTGGCCATTGCTGCTATAAACATTGGGGTACAGATGGCCCTTCTTTTCATGACATCTATATCTTTGGGGTAAATACCCAGGAGTGCAATTGCTGGGTCATAGGGAAGTTCTATTTTTTATTTCTTGAGGATTCTCCACACTGTTCTCCAAAGAGGCTGCACCAACTTGCATTCCCACCAAAAGTGGAAGAGGGTTCCCCTTTCTCCACATCCTCTCCAACACATGTTGTTTCCTGTCTTGTTAATTTTGGCCATTCTAACTGGTGTATATCTCAATGTGGTTTTAATTTGAATCTCCCTGATGGCTAGTGATGATGAACATTTTTTCATGTGTCTGATAGCCATTTGTAGGTCTTGATTGGAGAAGTGTCTGTTCATATCTTCTGCTCATTTTTTGATATGATTGCCTGTATTGTGTGTGTTGAATTTGAGGAGTTCATTATAGATCCTGGATATCAACCTTTTGTCTGTACTGTCGTTTGCAAATATCTTCTCCCATTCTGTGGGTTGCCTCTTTGTTTTTTTGACTGTTTCCTTTGCTGTGCAGAAGCTTTTGATTTTGATGAAGTCCCAGAAGTTTATTTTTGCTTTTGTTTCCTTTGCCTTTGGAGACATATCTTGAAAGAAGTTGCTGTGGCTGATATCAAAGAGATTACTGCCTATGTTCTCCTGTAGGATTCTGATGGATTCCTGTCTCACGTTGAGGTCTTTTATCCATTTTGAGTTTATCTTTGTGTACGGTGTAAGAGAATGGTCGAATTTCATTCTTCTACATATAGCTGTCCAGTTTTCCCAGCACCATTTATTGAAGAGACTGTCTTTAAAAAAAGATTCTTGTTTCTAATTGCTTTCCAGGAATTTTATATCAATTTATAATCCAACCAGCAGTGCGCAAGAGCATCTGCCTCACTGTCCATGGTCTACATCGAGGAATAACAGATCTTTTCAAATCTTTGCTCATCTATATACTTTGCATGTTTTGTCATTACTAGTGAGGTAGAACAATTATGTTTCTCTTCCTGTGAATGAATTATCTCCTCAAACCTTTGCCAAGGTCTCTGTTAGGGTCACTATGTTTTTCTTATCCATTTATATAAGCTCTTTATACAATAAAGATAATGATCCTTTGCCATACTTGTATATCTTTTTCTGTCTGTTGTATATATTTTTTAATTTGTTCATTATATCTTTGTCATATAGAAATTCTTAGGGTTTATGTAGTAAACTCTACCTACTTGGTGTTTTTTTTTTCCCTACTGGTTTTCAGTTTAGAAAGTCCTCCTATGTCCAAGTTTCAGATGCATAATTATCTATATTCTATTTTAGGGCTTTCATAATTTGAGTTTTTTGAACTTTCGACTAATCATCTAGTATTTCAGTTGATGCGTGAAGGTAAGTCTCAAAATTTGATGAACATCACTATCAGTGCTTGTTAAAAACTCAAATATGGGGTGCCTTGGGTGTCTCAGTCCGTTAAGAGTCTGCCTTGGGCTTGAGACATGATCCTGGGGTTCTGGGACACACACATGGGGCTCCTTGCTCAGCAGGGAGCCTGCTTCTCCGTCTGTGTGCCTCTCCACCTGCTTGTGCTCGCTTTCTCTCTCCGACAAATAAATAAATAAATAAAATCTTAAAAACCCCAAATATTTCTGAGTTCTATCCCCCTGAGATTTTGATTCTGTAGTTACAGGGTGGGGCTCATGAACGAGGACTTGTTACAGTCACCCCAGCTAATTACATTGTAGATGAGCCCTTGTCCACATTTTGTGAAATTCTTTTTTTTAAGATTTTATTTATGTATTTGAGAAAGAGAGAGAGAGAGAGAGAGAGAGAAAGTGAGCGCGCATGAGCATGGTGGAGGATCAGAGGGAGAGGGAGAAGCAGACTCCCCACTGAGCAGGGATTTCCTCCCCCTCCCCCCATTAGGATTCCAACCTGGGACTCAGATCAGAGCGGTAGGCAGATGTATAGCGGACTGAGCCACCCAGGTGCCCCACACATTTTGAGAAATTCTTACAGAACGCAGTGTAGGAGCGCCTGGGTGGCTCAGTCGTTAAGCGTTTGCCTTCCGCTATAACCTGAGTCCTGGGATGGAGTCCTATGGGAGGGGGTTGTCCCTGCTCCGCGGGGAGTCTGCTCTCTCTCTCCCACTCCCCCTGCTTGAATTCCCTCTCTCGATGTCTCTCTCTCTGTGTGTCAAATAAATAAATGCAATCTTAAAAAAAAATAGAACGCAGTGTAACCTGCCTTGGTACAGAGAGAGACTTAAATGCCTCCCATCTGGATGACTGCAGCAGTCTCCCTCAGCTTCCAAGCCAATACACCTTAAAATCTATCCTACACACAGCATCTAGAGTTCTGTCCAGAAACATCTCCTGAAAAACTCTTCATTAGCTGCCTATTGTTAAAAAAACTGAATCAAACCTCTCATCCAGCACTCCAGGATTATCCTTCCTGACCTAGTGACCTCATCGGCCTTCTAGAACGCTAACGACTTCAGCACAACCCTCGCATCTAGCCTGACCTGCCTCCTCCTGGGCCTTGAACACAAATTGCTCATTCTTGTTTTCCTGCTGCAGCTCCTACCTCTTCTCGGGTTATTCAAATCTTAAGCATTAAACTTAATCCTCACATTCTTTTCCTTCCCTCACTACCGGGAAGATCCCCTGCTTTGCTAGAATTACCAAAGCCCATTGTTGTGTATTCTTCCCTTTTGAGTCTTCCCATCGGGTCACGTAATTTAGAGGGCGTGGCCTGTGCATCTATTCCTCTCAGCCTCTAAGGCGGTCACACCTGAAGAAATGTGGTTAATGGAAGTGATTTTAATACATGTTATTTCTGAAAGCTTATGCGGTAGCCTCTGAAATCTCCTCTAGATCAAAACAAGAATGACAAATTTTCAGAAACTTCACGTTGTTGTGATTTGGTTTGCTGATAATCCAGATAAGCAAAGGTTATCTCGGCTTCAACTCTTATTTAATTAAACAATATTGCTTGTCACCTATGACATGTCCATTTATTGACTTTTCCAGTTGAAGAGTCTAACCTTTTCTTTAATATGGGATATTTCTTTTCCCTCTTACAAATGTGATGATTTTTCTTTTATAGAAGAACATGCTTTATTAGATTAAATAAATATAAAAAGGTTAATGGCTAAATAATTACATTATAGCTTCCTTAATTTCTTTTCTCTCTTTATCCCTCAGGGTTCTCTGCCTTCTCAAATGACAGACTTGCTTTAAAGTTCACTTGGATGCTCAGAACAGGTGGGGGATGCCCCCTTTCAAATAGACAAGGGAAGGATTCATTTCAATGCATCAAATATTCACGGAGCTTCTATTAGGGCACCTGGCTCAGTACTAGGCACAATAATGAATGCCAAGATCAGAAATGATAATGGAGCAGAAGGATGTGGGAAGGAGAAGAAAAGGAAAGAAGAGGTGGAGAAAGGAATAAAGCTGTCTATCTGCATAAAAGGGGTCTAAGAGGAGAGAAAGGGAGAAGAGAACCAAAGGTGCATTCTCCAGCCTGGTCTCACTTGATAGCAATGTGCAAGCCTAGAAATATGAAGCAATGGTTTGAGTTAAAGTAGTACTTAAGAACTGTTAGAGTGTTTAGGAAAGGCCATAAATCGGGGGTACCTGGGTGACTCAGTCATTAGGCATCTGCCTTGGGCTTAGGTCACAGTCCTAGATAAGCCCCACATTGAGCTCCCTGCTCCACGGGAAGCCTGGTCTCCCTCCCTCACTCCCCCTGCTTGTGTTCCCTCTCTTGCTGTGCCTCTCTCTGTGAAAAAAATAAAAAAGAATCTTAAAAAAAAAAAAAAGGAAAGGCCGTAAATTGAGTCAAGCCTTTACCTGCTCAAGCCTTTGGAATGGGGAGTAAAAGATCTCTGTCTCTCTTTTTTTTAAAGGGTATATATGTATGAGTGTGCAAGTGTGTATACTTATACAATATATAAAATTATTTTTGGCTGGTAATAGCTAACACTTAATGAGTGTGTGCTTACTCCGTTCTAAGTACTTTATTAACCTATTTACTCTATCACAACCCTGTGAGATAGGTGCAATTACTATGGACATTTTTTCAGATGGGGAAACTGAGGCATTGAGCAATTAAGTTGCCAAGTTCACACACCTTCTATCTGGCAGGTCAGACTTTGAACTTTGGTCTGGCTGACTTAATGTTTGCTGTTATTTGAGGCACTTGGCCATGTGTAACCTACTGCTGCACTCACTAGGGCTAATGCATTGCCTTGCACATAACAGGCATATTATGCTTTGAATAAATAACTGAAATTTTAGCTATAAAGTGCTTTCCACTAAAGTCTAATTACTATTAAAAATAAAAATTAAGTGTCATTAAATGTGGACTTACTTTGCTGTAAATTTTAATTTTATTAAAAACATTTTTTTTTTTTTTACAGCACACGCATGTGTGTATATTTCAACATTCTCTTACTCATTTGGCTGGGCTCCCGATCCCTCTAAAAATTAGAGGAATCACTGAATGTAGTCCAGGAGCTGGTAAATGAATTATTGGTATCTGATGTATTTTTGGAGTAGTGCTGTGTTGGTGGGGTCCAGAGCCGATGGCCAAGAGACAATTCTTGAGACATCTTTGATGCATAAAGGTTGTTTTACTAAAGCATGGGACTGGACCCGCCAGCAGAAATAGCTGCTGTTGGGGGGGGGGGTGGTTGTGAGGAGGACAGATTATATACTTTGGAGTTGGGGGAAGTAAAGATAAGGGAAATTCTAAAAGGATTTTCATATGCTAACAAAGATTGACAGGGTCCTGGAGACCTCGGTAGTGTCAAACTAAGGTTGTTTTCACCTCTAGCAAGGCATTTACTTTAAGACAGTTGGGAGCTTCCTGGAGAAAGGTTATACTCCTCCTGCCTCAAGTATTTGTCATTGGGCTTCGGGTTATAAGGATATTTAATTTTATCTGCATTTCCTTCTGCCTTTGTTCTCCACATCAGTAGCTAGTCTCCTTCTGTCTTTTGAAGTTGAAAAGCAATTCTTGCCCTGAGGATTTAGTAGCCCCGCGTGGGATCCACTTAAGAAACCAGGTTTACCTTGTCATAAGAATGTAACACTTTGCTGAAGCAATGTAAAATATAGAGGGAGAACGAATGCTGGAAAGTCCCTAGGGCCCCAAGGAAGGCCAACTCAAAAAAAAGTTGCGATTTGAAGAAATCGCCCTACCCTTCATCTCCCAATCTTCCAACCAATCCATCATGGATCTGAGCCCATAATTTTGTTTGAGTTAAATCGCGAGCACCCTGAGATAGGCACCACTATTCACACTGTAGTTCAAATTTCTTTGTGATTTTTTTTTTTTTTAGGCTTATCCAGATCCACCAATGGGACGGGGAGAAGAGCAGGCGGTGGGCGGGGTCGCTGGGAGGGGAGGAGAGGGCACCTTGGGGAGAAACCTTGGTGCGGGGGGGTTGGGGGGTGAGGGGGCAACAGGGCCTTGGGTGATTTTGAAAAGGTCTCTAGAGAAGGGCCACGTTAAAGTAGGGAGGAGGGCTCCCCGAAACTAGCTGCCCTGGCAGGGCAGGCTGACCCGCGCCTGGGAGGAGCCCCGCGTCCTGTTGCGCCTGCCCGGGTCTGGCTGCGTGTGCGTCGGGAGTCGAGCCGCGGTGCCGCACCGCCGCACCAGGAAGTGACTCTCCCCCGCGGCAGCTATCCAGGCCGCCCGCTGGCTTTTTCGTGTGCCGCCTCAGGTTTGTTAAGAGGACTTATTGGTTGCAAAGGTATGGGGGAGGGGGTACGTGAAGAGCTCGGAAAGCCCGATGGAACCCTTACGGTAGAGAAAACTGTTTAGTGAACCCAGTTGCCCGCGGGGCGGAGAATTGAGGCCGGAGGAGGTGGGAACGGACGGGACAGAACGCTAGCTGTCCAAGGTTGCGGCCAGCCTGGCGTCCGCCTGTGCTGTGACCTCAGCCCTCTCTTGGCCCAAATTCAGTGATAGCCTTTCCTGCAGACATGGTGGGTAGAATTTCCCCGAAGAAGAGGGGGATGGAGGGGCTGGTGAAGGGGTCTGGTGGGGGAAGGACCTGATTGAACGTGCAATGCAGTGAGGACTCTGCAATAAACCCCTATGTCCGTCTCATTTTGCCGAGAACCTTGTCGGGGGCCAGGCCAGCTGAAGGAAGGATGAACAGAGAATGTAAGCAGGACCCTGGTCTGTGTGTAAACATTTTGGTCCAAGAAGCTCCTTGGCCTCACACGCATCAGGACCTACCACATAGTCTCGGATTGGAACCTCTCTGAGCATTTCAGGCAGGTTAGCTATTCCAACCCTGGAGACTTAGTCTACATTCCTATCTGGCAGCTCTGGACCCAGAGTCCCTTTCCGATCAATTCCTATAGGAGAAACTGAGTAGATGTCACACACTTTTTTTTTTTAACCCTAGCATTTTTTTTTTTTTTTTCTGGTTTTCCCAAGAAGTTTATTCGGGCAGAACTGGAGACACACAGAGGCTTTGCACCTAAAAGAGGGTGTTGGGCCTCTTGGTGGGCATTTTTTTTTTTGATAGGAAAATCTCTGAAATGAAACCAGTCTTTTCTGTGGGATAATGCCCCCTCTGACATCAAGAAACAAAGAAACATAATTCACTTTGACTGGTATTATTATGCTGCCTTGAAAAATATATTTCACTACAGAAATTACTAAATATGGTAAAAAGGTCTTTACCGGGAGCCGTGACTTGTTGGCAATAGTAGGGTCCTATTTTAGACCATATCTGATAATTTGGAGGAAGAAACATAGATGCACAAGACCCCTCTGCTGGGATATAGGGCAAGTGGAGCACAGTCATGGTGGCATTCACCAGTGAGGACCCCACACACTCAAAACAAGTCTGAATGTTGTGGGGTACAGATAGCTGTCTTCAGTCCTCAGCTCCCCTGTCCCTCCTCTGCCAACCCCTAAATGGGCCTGCAGCACACCCTCCCCCTTCAATCTGCCTCTACTCTGCCCAGTCCTTCTTTTTTGTCTCCTACCTCTTCACTCATTTCCTCTCTCCAGTTTTTGTTTTTCTTCAAATCAAATACATACTTTTGTCTCACTTTAGAAAAATGTTTGTCACAGATCACACACTTGATGGTATTAATAGGTGGTCCAGGGCAGGCCTTAAGTCCACCACACTCCAGCAGGCACTAAAGCAGAATGTTATGAAAGTTGTTTTGTTTGTGTTTTGTTTTATAAGTTTCCTGCATATTTTACTTATCCTAGCAGCACTCAACATGCTTTATTACATCTCACCAGTTTTGTAGGTCAGACACATGGAGGCATAAAGAAGTCAAGTGATGTGCTTTGAATCAGAGCCTAAGGAGAGATAATGACACATATCAAATTCCTGCTGTTAGGCGCTGTCCTGAGCACTTTGTATATATGAGCTCGTTTAATTCTTTTTTAAAATTTATTTTAATTTATTACTATTTTTAATTCTTTTTAAAAAAGATTTATTTGACAGAGAGAGACACAGCGAGAGAGAGAACACAAGCAGGGGGAGTGGAAGAGGGAGAAGCAGGCTTTCCTCTGAGGAGGGAGCCCAGTGAGGGGAGCTGGATCCCAGGACCCTGAGGTCATGACCTGAGCCGAAGGCAGATGCATAACGGACTGAGCCAGCAGGTGTCCGAGCTCGTTTAATTTTAGCACAACCCTGAAAGGTAAGTGGTACTCGTCCTATTTTTTTTGTTTCTTTTAAAGATTTTATTTATTTATTTGACAGACAAAAGATCACAAGTAGGCAGAGAGGCAGGCAGAGAGAGAGAGGGAGAAACAGGCGTCCCGCTTAGCAGAGAGCCCGAGGCGGGGCTTGATCCCAGGACCCTGAAATCGTGACCTGAGCTGAAGGCAGAGGCTTTAACCCACTGAGCCACCCAGGAACCCTGGTTCTCATCCTATTTTGATAGATGATGGCACTGACATTCATAATGCTTAAGTAACTTGCTGGAAAGTCACATAGCTAGTGAGCAACAGAGCTGAGATTAGAATACGGCTCCAAAGCCCATTTTCTTTTCTTTTCTTTTTTTAAGATTTTATTTATTTATTTGACAGAGAGAGACACAGCGAGAGAGAGAGAACACAAGCAGGGGGAGTGGAAGAGGGAGAAGCAGGCCTTCCTCTGAGGAGGGAGCGCAGTGGCGGGGAGCTGGATCCCAGGACCCTGGGATCATGATCTCAGCTGAAGGCAGATACTTAACGACTGAGCCACCCAGGCGCGCCTAAAGCCTATTTTCTTAGTAACTTGCCTTTTCCTGGGTACTATCTATGAGCACCTCAACTTTGAGCAGCTTAAATCTGTTTTGTTAGAAATTTGTGAAGTCCCCCCCTGCACCCTGCAAATGCCTCCATGTTGTGACAGTTATTTTCTTTAGTGTTTGGTAAACACACACAATGGTATATGGGCTAAATATTATAGCACCCATGTCAGTATCCTTTAAGTACCCAGTAGACATAGCATACGAATTTCACAGTAATAAGAGGAAGCCATGGGGGAATTTCTGTCAATAAATCTGTTACATACATCGGGGATAGTGTGTGTGTGTGTGTGTGTGTGTTCTGAATTAAGGTATAACTTAACATTGAAATATAATCCAATGTAGAGGACAAGGGCAAAAAGGTAATTTCACAGCTCATCATTAAGGTGTCCAGCCAAGTCCATTCACATGTCCTTGGTACCCAAACAAGTTACACAGTCATGATCGGGCACCATAAAGTAAAAAGGCAACAACACTGACTCTTGTGTTGGAGGCAAAGGGATCCCTTCCTCCTTCCAAAGTGTGGCCCTCACCTGTTCTAGTTCTTGCAGCTTTTGTCTTATAGTTACTCCTCATTGTCCTCCCCCCATCAGTATTGCCACCACCACCCAGTCGTCTACTGTCTTTAAGCATCATGACAGTTAACTGAGTTTTCGCTAGGTACTGGGTGCTATGCTCAGAGCTTAACAAACATCATTTGTATGTATGTATGTATGTATGTATTTTGTTCATCATCTGTATTTAATCTGCTGAGTACTTTTTATTAATTATCCTTTATTTAACTCTTACAACCACTATATGAGGTAGTTACTATTAGTATCTTGATTTTGCAGATTAAAAAAAAGGAAAGCTATGGGGAATAATTGACTTGCCAAAGCCCAGTTAACTAGTAAGTGATAGAGTCAGGGAACCACTCAGGTCTGCCTGACTCTAGGCTCTACACACCTAAGATCTCAGACCTTCATTTGGTCCTCCTGTCTGCCACTTAGTACTGCCTTATTTCCCTTCTTTGGCCTCGGACTTACTGGATATGTCAGGGCCTTACCTAAAGCCATCTTCCTTGGCCTCTAAGCTCCACATTCTCCTGGGTCACAAGCATCTCTTCTTGTTCTCCTGATACTGCCTTTTCCCCAGGTGTAGTCATTGGTCTTTTGCTCTTTTTACTGAAAGCTCGCATTTATTTATTTATAAATTTTTTTAAAAAGATTTTATTTATGTGACACAGAGAAATAGTACAAGCAGGGGGTGTGGCAAGGAGAGGGAGAAGCAGGCTCCCACAGAGCAGGAAGCCCGATGTGGGGCTTGATCCCAGGACTCTGGGATTATGACCTGAGCCGAAGACAGACGCTTAACCAACTGAGCCACCCAGGTGCCCGTGAAAGCTCTTAAAAAAAAATCTTACAACTTGTACTTACAGACACTCAATCAAATCCCTAACCCCAACTTCTCTCATGACTCGTAGTATTGCTTCTCTACTTGTTAGATGTTTCCATTTGGGTATTTTCCTTACCATTGAAAACACATGCCTCAAACATGAATTTACTTTTTTTTAAAAAAAGATTTATCTATTTATTTGAGAGAGAGAGAGTGTGAGCAAGAGCATATGTGAGTAGGGGGAGGGGTAGAGGGACAGAATTCTTTAAGCAGTCTCCCCACTGAGTGCAGAGCCTGATGCAGGGCCTGATCCCATGACTCATGAGATCATGACCTGAGTCAAAACCAAGAGTGAGCCACCCAGGCCCTCCTGAGCTCACTTTTTCCCCCTTTTTAATTTTTAATTTTTATTTATTTGTTTTTAAAGATTTTATTTATTTGACAGACAGAGATCACAAGTAAGCAGAGAGGCAGGCAGAGAGAGAGGAGGAAGCAGGCTTACTGCTGAGCAGAGAGCCTGATGCGGGGCTCGATCCCAGGACCCTGGGATCATGACCCGAGCCGAAGGCAGAGGCTTTAACCCACTGAGCCACCCAGGCGCCCCTTATTTTTATTTTTTAATTAAATTCTTGATTTAGAATTAGATTAGAATAATAGAATTTTATTAAATTCTTGATTTAAATTCTTTATATGTTCAATTTAATTAACATATACTGTATTAATTAGTTTCAGGGGTGGAATTTATGTTTCATCAGTTGCATATTACACCCAGTGCTCATTACTTCAAGTGCCCTCCTTAATGCCAATTACCTTTTCCCCTATCCAGCTCCCCTCCAGCAACCCTCTATTTGTTTCCTAGATTTAAGCATCTCATATGGTTTACCTTGCTCTCTATTTTCACCTTATTTTTCTTTCCTTCTCCTATGTTCATCTGTTTTGTTTCTTAAATCCCACATATGAGTGAAATCACATGGTATATGTCTTTCTCTGATTGACTTATTTTGCTTAGCATAATACCTTCTAGTTCCATCCATGTCATTCCATATGTCAAGATTTCATTCTTTTTGATGGCTGAGTAATATTCCATTATGCATATACACACACTACATCTTCTTTATCCATTCATCGTCAGGGGACATCTTAGCTCTTTCTATAGTTTAGCTATTGTAGAACATTGCTGCTATAAACATTGGGGTGCAGGTACTCCTTTGGATCACCACATTTTTATCTTTGGGTAAATACCTAGTGCAATTTCTAGGTCATAGGATAGCTCTATTTTCAACTTTTAACGAACCTCCATACTGTTTTCCAGAGTGGCTGCACCACTTTCCATTCCCACCAACATTTTAAGAACTTTCCCCTTTCTCTGCATCCTTGCCAACATCTGTTGTTTCCTGATTTGTTAATTGTAGTCATTTGGACTACAATGAGGTGGTATCTCATTGTGATTTTGATTTGTGTGTGATTTGGAGTGATGTTGAGCACTTTTTCATGTGTCTGTTGGCCATTTGTATGTCTTCTTTGTAGAAATGTCTTTATGTCTTCTGCCCATTTCTTGACTAGATTTTTTTGGGTTTTTTGGGTGTTGAGTTTGATAAGTGCTTTACAGATTATGGATACTAGCCCTTTATCTGATAAGATATTTGCAAATATCTTTTCCTGTTCCGTATGCTGCCTTTTAGTTTTGTTTACTATTTCCTCAGGTGTGCAAAAGCTTTTTATCTTGGTGAAGTCCCAATAGTTCATTTTTGCTTTTGTTTCTCTTGCCTTTGGAGACACGTCTAACAAGAAGTTGCTGAGGCCAAGGTCAAAGAAGTTGCTGCCTGTGTTCTCCTCTAGAATTTTGATGGATTCCTCTCTCACATTTAGGTCTTTCATCCCTTTTGAGTTTATTTTTGTGTACAGTGTAAGAAAGTGGCCCAGTTTCATTCTTTTGCATGTGGCTGTCCAGTTTTCCCAACATCACTTGTTGAAGAGACTATTTTATTTTATTTATTTTATTCATTTGAGAGAGAGAGAGGGTGTGAGCACAAGGAAGGGGGAGGGTCAGAGGGAGAGGGAGAAGCAGACTCTACTAAGCAGGAAGCCTGATGTGGTTCTCAATTCCAGGACCCCAGGATTATGACCTGAGCCAAAGGCAGATGCTTAATCAACTAAGCCACCCAGGCACCCCAAGGCTGTCTTTTTAAAATTGGATATTCTTTCCTGCTTTGTAGAAGATTAGTTGCCCATAGTCAACTAATAGTTGGGGGTCCATTTCTGGGTTCTCTAGTCTGTTCCATTGATCTATGTATCTGTTTTTGGCCCAGGACCATACTGTCTTGGGGATTACAGCTTTGTAATACAGCTTGAAGTCCAGAATTGTGATGCCATTAGCTTTGGTTTTCTTTTTCAACATTCCTTTGGCTGTTTGGGGTCTTTTCTGGTTCCATACAAATTTTAGGATTATTTGTTCCAGCTCTGTGAAAAAAGTTGATGGTATTTTGATAGGGATTGCACTGAATGTGTAGATTGCTCTAGGTAGCATAGACATTTTATTTTGTTTTATTTTTTTAAAGATTTTATTTACTTATTTGACAGAGAGAGACACAGAGAAAGAGGGAACACAAGCAGGGAGAGTGGGAGAGGGAGAAGCAGGCTTCCTGCCAAGCAGGGAGCCCAATGCAGGCCTTGATCCCAAGACCCTGGGATCACGACCTGTGCCCAAGGCAGGTGCCTAAAGACTGAGCCACCCAGGCACCCTAGCATAGACATTTTGCCAATATTTCTACTTCCAATCCATGAGCATAGAATGTTTCCATTTCTTTGTGTCTTCTTCAGTTTCTTTAATAAGTGTTCTATGGTTTTCTGAACATAGGTCCTCTACATCTTTTTTTAAAAAGATTTTATTTATTTATTTGATGGAGAGACACACAGCAAGAGAGGGAACACAAGTAGGGGGAGTGGGAGAGAGAGAAGCAGGCTTCCCTCGGACCAGGGAGCCTGATGCAGGGCTTGATCCCAGCACCCTGGAGTCATGACCTGAGCCAAAGGCAGAGGCTTAATGACTGAGCCACCCAGGCGCCCCCAGATCCTCTGCCTCTTTGGTTGGGTTTATTCCTAGGTGTCTTAAGGTTTTTGGTGTAGTTGTAAATGGGAAGGACTCCTTGATTTCTATTTCTTTTTATTTTTTATTAAAGATTTTATTTAATTTTTTCACAGAGAGAGAGAAAGCACACAAGCAGGGGGAGCAGCAGGCAAAGTGAGCTGAAGGCAGATGCCCAACTGATTGAGACACCCAGGCACCCCATGGACTTCTCTTTTTCTGCCTCATTGTAAGTATATATAAATGTAACTGACTTCTCTGCATTGATTTTTTAAAAGATTATTTGTTTATTTGAGAGACAGAGTGAGCCATAGAGAGAGAGAGAGCGCAAGTACACAAGCTGGTGGCGGGGCAGTGGGAGAGGCAGAGGCCGGCTTCCCGCTGAGCAGGGAACCAGACATGGTCCAATTCCAGGACCCTGGGATCATGACCTGAGCCAAAAGCAGATGCTTAAACGACTGAGCCACCCAGGCACCCCTGTGCATTGATTGTATGTCCTGTAACTTTGCTCAATTCCTGTATCTGTTCTTTTTATTTATTTATTTATTTATTTATTTATTTATTTATTTATTTTTAAGATTTTATGTATTTATTTGACAGAGAGATCACAGGTAGGAAGAGAGGCAGGCAGAGAGAGAGAGGAGGAAGCAGGCTCCCTGCTGAGCAGAGAGCCCGATGCGGGACTCGATCCCAGGACCCTGAGATCATGACCTGAGCCGAAGGCAGTGGCTTAACCCACTGAGCCACCCAGGCGCCCCTGTTCTTTTTTTTAAAAGAAGTTATTTTTTGTAAAGATTTTATTTATTTGAGTGAGCAAGAGAGTGCGACAGAGAGCACAAGCAGGAAGGAGAGGGAGAAGCAGGCTCCCTGCTGAGTAGGGAGCCTGCTATGGGGCTCTATCCCAGGACCCTGGGATCATGACTTGAGCCTAAGGCAGCTGCTTAACCGATTAAGTCACCCAGGCGCCCCTTCCTGTATCAGTTCTAGCAATTCTTTGGTAGAGTCTTTTGGGTTTTCTGTATAGAGTATCATTTTGTCTGGGAAGAGTGACAGTTTGGCTGTTTCTTTGCTGATTTTGATGCCTTTTATTTCTTTTTGTTATCTGATTGCTGAGGCTAGGACTTCTAGTTCCATTTTGAATGACAGTGGTGAGAGTGGACATCCTGTTGAAGTTCTTTTTATTAACCTCCCTATTTCAGCTTTGTTTCTCTATATAAAGCCTCCATCAACTCACTGTTGCCTTCACAATAAATAATAATATTAATATATAATAATATATATTGTATGTAATAAATACTGTATCATATTATATATATCATATATTATATAATATGTAATAATATATAATATATAATAATTAGTGTTATTATAATATTAATATAATAATTCAGGCATTAACTTTCTTCTAGATTTCACTTTGATGTAACTTTTCAACCTCATTTCCTCTGTTCCCCAAAATGAATTACTGTTTTAGCCAGACTGGTCTAGCCATTGTCCTATAAATATCTGATTTACCTCCCTACCGTCCTTTAAGACCTGGTGCAAGGCTTACTTGCTCTGGGAAGCTTTTCCTGGGCATTTGTCAGGAACTAATCACATTGTGTTATTTATTGTCATCTTTTCCTGCATCTGGACTTGATCTTCTCTATTAGATTGTAATCTTGTGTGGCACGATGTCTTGCACATAGCACTTACTGAATAGTAGCTCACCGATTGGTTTTGGGGTCGGAGGGTAGAATATGGAGAGGGTCTAGCCATTGGAGTGTATACAGAGAGTTAAACTCTTCCCTGGAGGACAAAGAGTATACTTTCCTCATCTTTTTATTTTGGGAACCTAAGCCAGTACCTGATACGCAGTAATTCAGTTCCATTCAGCAGGCCTGCTTTTACCCAGTGTTGACTCCGTGTCAGGCACTGTGCTGGGTGCCGAGCTTCTGTAAGGGTTTGTAAATGAATGAAGGGGTTTGGGAGTTGTGCTTCTGTTTCCCAACTTCTGTTTGTTTACCTTTCATGCAGGTGAATGTCAGTGTTTCTGTGGTTGGCAGAGATTAAAAGAAGAGTCCCAATGCATAGCCCGAGGTCTTTCCTCTCCAGGGTGGGTCCCCTCTCCAAACCAGGATTGCTCCCCTGGTGTGCCACAAAACACCCAGGTTGGTCAAAGCTCTTTTTGGGCTCAGCATGTGAGGGAAACTTCACCAACGTGATAACCAAGAAGTGTCAAAGAGGACAGAAAAGTCAGAAGAAACCAAGCTACATTGGACCACTTGATAGTTCCTGGCAGGAAAGGTAAGGTCCAGGCAGATACTGTTTTCCATTAGCAAGTCTGAATCTCTGGGCCTACTGAAATTCTGTATTCCTGATGCAACTAATATGGCATTGCAAGTGTTCAAGGGGGCGCCTAAGATAGGATACCTAGGGCAACTTTGAAGACACCTGAATAATGTTGGTGGAAATGCTTTGTGATGGCAGAAAATATTCTCCTTGCCTCTAAGTATGTTTTTCACAGAAATGAGATATTAAACTGGGACATTATCTCTATAAAGGTCCAGGGCAGATACACTGAAAACCAGGAATCCAGGGAGCGATCAGATGGCTTACAAATGAATAGTCCCGTTGCAACCATGCAAACACAAATATACCTCATTTTATGCAACAAATGTATTTTCTAAATCAAATTATATTTTAAAAGCATTAGGGAGGTGAGCTATTTAAAGGAACCCAACAGTGAAGCCTTTTGTAATATGATTAATTACCTCCTGATAAATCTGGATTTTTCTTATATTAAGTTTGCCCATCTGTTCTGCTTTGTTAAGTAGACAGCACCAAAATGGGCTCTTCTCCCAGACGTATCTCCCCAGGGGCATGAGAGTTAGGTTTCCTGAATAAGTAAAATGCCAGAGAAAATGGTGGCAGGAAGTACTTATGCATAGTAGGTGCTCAGTACATATTTATATAATGAATGAAGTGCCTGAATTATTTTTTTTTAAAGGCTAGCTGACGTTGTGACACCACTCTGGAGGCTGAGCTACGAGGAACAGCTCAAGGTTGGTACCCAGCTTATGTTTTCATTCCCTGATTCCATCAGGGGGAATGGTGCCAGCCTTGTAGGAAGCTTGACTGGACAGCTCTACTCAGATGCCCCAACAGGTGCTTAAAATCAGTATGTTAATGAATCTTGAAAAGTTTTTTTTTTTCCAAATGCAATTGTTTCTTTATATTAACATATACTGTATTATTAGTTTCAGAGGTAGAATTTAGTGATTCATCAGTTGCAAACAACACCCAGTGCTCATCACTTAGTGGCCTCCTTAATGCCCATGATCCAGTTACTCCATCCCCACACCACCTCCCATCCAGCAACCCTCGGTTTGTTTCCTAGAGTTAAGAGTCTTTTATGGTTTGTCTCCCTCTCTGATTTCATCCTAATTTATTTTTCCTTCCCTTCCCCTCTGTTCATCTGTTTTGTTTCTTAAATCCTACATATGAGTGAAATTGTATGCTATTTGTCTTTCTCTGACTGATTTTGCTTAGCATAATACCCTCCAGTTCCATCCATGTCATTGCAAATGGCAAGATTTCATTCTTTTTGGTGGCTGAGTAATATGGATCTGAAATTTTAACTTTACACCTGTTAGGTCTTCCAAACTCTGAAGCCATATCAGAAAATGCCTGTTTCCTTTCTTCCTTGCTTTTTTGTTATTCTGTGTGAGTAGTAAGTGCTCTTGCTGCTTTATATGTAGCTGCACTTTCCAGCCTGGTAGCCATGAGCTACATGTGGCTATTTGATTTCAAATACAGTCAATTCTGCTATAATGCTTATCTTAAAAATACAAATTTGTTCCAAGGGATTGATAGATTAAGGAACAATTTGAACATAATGCAAATTTCACAGAGGCTTACAAGTGATTCTTTTTTTTTTTTTTTTTGTCCACAAGAAACACCAGATGAAAGAAGCAAACTGTACCCAGCAGAACTAGCTGCATTAAGAATACATAAAATGGGGGCGCCTGGGTGGCTCAGTGGCTTAAGCCTCTGCCTTCTGCTCAGGTCATGATCACAGGGTCCTGGGATCAAGCTCCACATCCAGCTCTCTGCTCAGCAGGGGTCTGCTTCCCCCTCTCTCTCCGCCTGCCTCTGTGCCTACTTGTGATCTCTCTCTCTCTGTCAAATAAATAAATACAATCTTAAAAAAAAGAATACATAAAACGAACACATGCACATGCCTCAAACATCTACAGGTTCCCATAGTTCACTGAATGTGGCATGGGCCACTCTCATCCATGTCTGCTGCTAGATCTTTCTGTGTGTGACACATAACCATCCTTTCACTGCTTCAGGATCATTCACAAGTGGACAGCCACCTCCACAAGCAAACTTCAGGTCTTTGTCAGGGTAAAGGACCATTCTTACTGTGGTATGTATCTATACATTTCTTAACCATTTATTATTTTTAATTTTTAGATTTTTAAAAATATTTTTTTATTTATTTGACAGAGAGACCCAGTGAGAGAGGGAACACAAGCAGGGGGAGTAAGAGAAGGAGAAGCAGGCTTCCCACCAAACAAGGAGCCCGATGTGGGGCTCGATCCCAGGACCCTAGAATTATGTATGACATGAGCTGAATGCTTAATGACTGAGCCACCCAGGCACCCCTAATTTTTAATTTTTTATTATTTTTAAAGATTTTATTTATTTGAGAGAGAGTGCACAAGCAGTGGGAGGGTTGGGGAGGGGGAAGCAGACTCTCCACTGGGCAGGGAGCCCAGAGCCTGATGCAGGGCTCCATCCCAGGACCCTGAGATCACGACCCAAGCCGCAGGCAGACGCTTAGCCAATTGAGGTACCCAGGTGGCTCATTTCTTAGCCATTTAATGTGTAAAACTGTATTACCCTTTTTGCTTTCCTTTCTATGTGCGTTACTGATAAAGTTGTGGAATGTGTGTGCCTAACCCCATTTTTCCCATGAGCTCTTTGATTTTGTTTTAAATTTTAATTCCAGTATAGTTAGCATATAGCATTAAATTAGTTTCCAGTGTACAGTATAGTGATTCAATAATTCTGTATATTAGTGCTCATCAAGATAAGTATATTCTTAATGCCCTGTAATTTCCTTCGTGTGAGTTTGCATAGCATAGCATAGAAATGCTTATGTCCTGTTTCAGCAGAGGTGACTGACTGTATACGTTAGCTAAAATTAAATAAGATTAAAGGGGTGCCTGGGTGGCTCAGTTGTTAAGCATTTGCCTTCAGCTCAGGTCATCATTCTAGGATCCTGGAATCGAGCCCCACATCGAGCCCTGCATTAGGCTCCCTGCTAGGCGGGAAGCCTGTTTTTCCCTCCCCCACTCCCCTGGCTTCTGTTTCCTCTCTCCCTATGTGTCTCTCTGTCAAAATAAATAAATAAAATCTTTAAAAAAAAGAGAAATGAGATTAAAAATTCAGTTCCTCAGTCACATGAGCCTCATCTCAAGTGCTCATTAGCCACATGTGGCTAGTGGTTACTAAATTATATAGCACATAATACCAGCATAAAACATTTCTATTATCACAGCACTGACCTATAGCTTGGGTGTTCAATCTTGAAAGATTGGTTAAAATGAAGAGCTTACACAAGAGCTCACTCTTTTCTCCCAGCACCTTCTTAGGTCTGTTGCTGTCCCATCACTATGGGTTCCTTATCTGCTAAGACCATGACCCAGTCATCTGTGGGAAAGCCTTCTCTTTTCCTCTTTGTTTTCCATTTGCGGTGATACTGCATAAGTTTCTTTGTTTCATTACATACATTCTTTTGCAGGTTAAATTTGAAGCTCAGAAGAAAATTTTACGGAGACTGGAGTCTTACCTCCAGAAGCTCAATGGAGTCAATGTGACAACATCTGCACCCAGAGTTGAGGGGCTCTCTTGTCTTCTCCATCCTATTATCCCCTCTGTAAGCCACCACTTCCCTATCCTTCATCTACTAAGTCCCCTTAATAGCTAATAATATCAGCTAGTACCTACTGGGCACTTTCTGGGGATGAGGCCCTCTGCTAAGTGATTAGCATGCATGATCACTGACTGTTTATAGGCACCCTAAGGGGTGAACACTATGGTTTTACAGATAAAGATGTTGATGTTCGAAGAGATTAAGTAATTTGCCCAAGGACACACATCTAGAAAGTGCTAGAGCTGAAGCTCACACTCAGGTCTGTTTGATGCAAAGCTCATTGTCTCAACCACTACAGTATTACCTCTGTAGAAAGATTTCAGACTTTGGAAACCTAATGAGGCCTCAAAGAGTCAGAACTTAATTTATGGCATAGGTTGGCAAACTATGGTTCTTAGGCCGTATCTGTCCCCCACCCCTGCTTTATTTTGTAAAGTTTTATTGGAACACAGCTGAACTTGCTTGTTTATGGATTGTTTGGGGCTGCTTTTGCACTGCATGGCAGAGTTAAGTAGTTGTGATAAGGACCATATGACTTGTAAAGCCTAAAATAACTTGTTATCTGGCCTTTACTGAGAAAGTTTGCTGACCCCTGCTTCACGGCAAGATTGAAACTCTTTTCCACTATGGAGTGTCTGTGGAGTGTCCTGACCTCAGCTATGCACTTTCACAAATACCACACCCTCCGAACAAGCACCATTTATTTGTCCTTATCCAGAGAACATTCTCACGTTCCTTTTATTGCTGTTCTCTTTGGTTTTGTTTGTCCTGTTGTGCTTCTCCTGCCCTGCCTTCTTCAGCCTGTCATCAATGGCTACCGAAATAAGTCCACCTTCTCTGTGAACCGAGGTCCAGATGGCAACCCAAAGACTGTGGGGTACTACCTGGGAACTTGGAGAGGTCAGTTGAAGGCGATGACTAGTAGAAATAGCAAACCAAGGGCTGTGAGGAGAGGGAAGGTGTGGGAACAGCATCAGTGGGCGTGGAGAGGAGTGGAAAACACGGCAGCCTTGAAGGAGAAGGATGAAGTCCTTTATGTAGAACGGGATCAGAAAGTTAATTTTTAATGCCTTCTGGAGGGTGGCCATTGTCACGTAGTAGTGGGAATCACAACTTTCACCCTTTCTTCCTCTAAAAGTCATATGCCTGAAGCCCAGTTAGCACCTAGTAAATGTTAATGTTGCCACTGCTCACTCACCATTGTCCTCATCATCATTTTATGCTCCTTTTCCGTACTGGGAGAAGTCTCCTCTTTATTAGAGAGTTGCCTTTTCTATTTCATATCTCCATATCCCTGAAAACTAGAGCTTTCTGTGATAAATATGCCTTAAAGTAATTGGTAAAGGAGGTGAGTGGTGGTAAGGGAGTTCATAGTGGCATATTTCCGAGACTTAATCCCTATACCCATTCCCAGATTCCATTCCTGAACTTTCCATTTGCCCATTTTCAATAAATACACTTGAAACACCATTATATTTTTTATTAGTCACACTTTTTAATACCCATATGCCTTAAACTACAGTTCATTAGGGCAGGCACTTGTCCCCACCAACCATGTGCTCCATTAAATGAGTATATGACGTCAGTGTTCTATTATTCAGTTACAAAAACAAAACCCATTACATTTTATTTCCCTCTTAAAATCTGAACAGAAAGCAGACCTTGTCATACTGTGCATTTGTGGCAAGAGAGAAAATATTGCAGACTAGCTCTGTTAAGAATCAGTTTTGTAATGGCTAGACTAGGAAACAGGTTTTCTCTGAAAAATGAACTTGAGCTTGAATTAGGTACTTCTTAAATCTGCATATGCCTCTCTGAAGGAGGGGATTTGAATGGCCAGATATTTCTAAATAATCTTTCATCAGGAAAACCATATAAATCAAATTTGTTTTCTTTCTTTAGACAGAAGCATCGTCTGTGTACGGTCTAACCATCTGAAAAACATCCCTGAGAAACACAATCAAGTGGCACAGGTAATGAGAAACAAGGGCTGGCTGAAGATAACCCTAGGCATTGCAATCTGTAACAGTAATGTCCCTGACATTTTAATAATAGAGCGGCCTCTGGTGCTACAGGGGAGGAGGGGCTGTCTTCTGAAAGTGTACCTTATAACACAGAGAGAATATTGCTAGGGTTTCATTTTAGGGAGGGTGGCGAGCAGGAGAGAGAACTTCATCCATTACTGCACATGTCAGGCATCCAAGGAATTTTTTTTAAGATTTTATTTGGCAGAAGGAGACAAAGTGAGAAAGGGAGTACAAGCAGGGAGAGTGGGAGAGGGAGAAGCAGGCTTCCTGCTGAGCAGGGAGTCCGATGTGGGGGCTCGATCCCAGGACCCTGGGATCATGACCTGAGCTGAAGGCAGACGCTTAACGACTGAGCCACCCAACTGCCCCATCCAGGGAATTTAATAAGAAGGAAGTATTAGGAAAAAGAGGTACGGGTGAGGGCATTCTAATAGGTGACAGGTGTCTGAAATATTTGGAAGGCTACTGTTTTTGGTAGACCAGAACTGAGAAATACCATGGGAGATGTAAGTGGTAAGGCATTTACATGGTGAGGTTGGCCTCTAAGACATTTTTATATCCTCCCTTTTCATGCACCTACTATTTATTGAGAGCCTGTTATGCATTTGGCACTCTGCCAGGTGCTGAGGATCCAATCGCTCACATAGGCATGGTACCTGCCCCTGTGGAACTTAAAAATCAAGTCAAAAGCCTTGTTCATGAGGACTGAGCAGCACTCCCCAGCTGACACTCTTGTTCCCTATTGGTTCTTACCAGCACCCACCCTCCTAGTGATTTAAATTCCTGACACTTGGGTGGTGTCTTCTAATAAGACACATCTTGACCTCCAAGATTTCGCTGCTAGGATGCAGCTTCCTTTTAGAATTGCTCTCCAGAAGTCTTTCTATATGGGCCTCATCAATTTCTTCTCCTGTTCTCTTCAGTGAAACCCTTACCTCTCCTCAATTCCCTCCCCTTCACTTCTGCTCTTGCCCTTAGCAGATGATTGTACCTCATTCTTCCCTGAAAAGTTAAGGGTATCACACGAGAGCTCTCTTAGCTTCTTCTAACATCTACCAATTTTACTGAAATCTTATCCCTCTTTTTCTCCTATTTCAGTGAAAGAGGTGGGTTGGCCTTTCCCTGTCTAAGTCTGTCTATCCTTCCTTGAAACACCACTTTGGACTCATCTCCCCCCTCCATTAGATCCTTGCTCCTTCATTAGGTACCCTCTTTCTCCTGTTTCTGTACCTCATTCCCTATGACCCCTATTGGCTCTGTTCTTGTCTGCCTTCAGCTCAGGTCGTGATCTCAGGGTTCTGGGATTGAACCCTGCTTTGGGCTCCCTGCTTGGCGGGAGGCCTTCGCTCCTTCTCCAACCCCCCTGCTTCTGTTCCCTCTCTTGCTGTCTCTCTCTCGTCAAATAAATAAATATCATAAAAAAAATCTCATGGTTCTTCCACCCTTAATACCCCATAGAGATTGATCTTGTTAAAGTCATCAGTGACCTCTTTGTTGCCAACTCCAGTGGAAACTTTCCCTAACTCACTCAACTTTTCTCTGCCTTTGACACTACTTATTTATCTTTCTTCTCTCCTTGAAACATTTTCTTTCTTTGATTTCTTTCTCTGAAGGTTTTCCTCCTGTCTTGCTGGCCACTTCTTAGTCTTTCCCATGTCATCTTTCCCCCTCTCCTTTCCTGCTATAAGCATTGGTACCCCCCAGGACTCTGTCCTTAACCTTCTTTTCAAAACATTCATGGGAGATTGTACCCAAGTAGAGTTGTAGGTGGAATGACCATCTACAAATTGATAAACTTATATTTGCATTCTGGTTCCCTCTTGAACTTTGGGAGGTGCATTTCTTTTTTTTTTTTTCTTTTTTTTAATTTTTTTAAAGATTTTATTTATTTATTTGACAGAGAGAGATCACAAATAGGCAAAGAGGCAGGCAGAGAGAGAGAGGAGGAAGCAGGCTCCCTGCTGAGCAGAGAGCCCAATGCGGGACTCGATCCCAGGACCCTGAGATCATGACCCGAGCCGAAGGCAGCGGCTTAACCCACTGAGCCACCCAGGCACCCCGGGAGGTGCATTTCTAAAAGTCTCTCAAACTTCCTTACTTAACTGGCCTACACATTCAAATCAGCATTGCCCTAGATCATGGTTTCTCCACTTCTGCCCTACTGACATTTTGGGTTGGATCATTTTTTGTTGCGTGGAGCTGTTAGGTGCATTATAGGACTTCAGCAGCATCCCTGGCCTCTACCCATTAGATGTCATTAGTTGTGACAACCAGAAATGTCTCCAGATGTCTCTTGGGGGGAAAAGTTGCCTCTAGTTGAGAAATACTGCCCTAAACCAAATTTATCCTCTTTGAGAATCTGCTTCTTTTTTTCTCACCTTAGGAAATGGTAGTACCATGTACTAGAAACACGTCATCCTAGACTCCTCTGTCTTAATCCTCACCTTCCTCCTCCAGCCATATCTAATCAGTCTCAAAGTCCCCTCATTTTTCCTTTCTAAAAATACCTTGACTCCATCCTCTTCTATTCCCACCATGGTTACCACCACTACCACTCAATTCGAAGCTACCATCTTCTCTTGCTTAAACTACTACAACGAATTCCAAAGAGGTCTCACTAGTTCCAGCCCCTTACCTTGGTTTATTCTCTACAATGCAGCCGGAGGTGTCCTTAAAATGCCAATAAAATCATACCACAATGTTGCTTAAAATTCTTCAGTAGTTACCGAATAGCTTTTAGAATAAAGCTTAAATTTGTTGTCTTTGCACTGACAGATCTTCATGAGAAGCTCCCTAGCTTCATTTTCTGCCACATCCTCATCTGCTTTCATCTCTCCATTCGTGTGGAACTCAAGTTACCCTGCTGAGCTATCTCACTCCTGCCTGAACCTGTCCTTTCTCCACGATGCCCTCAGTCTTCTCCCCTTGGCTTCTGCTTATGTTCAAAGATTCATTTCAAGCATTAGATCCTGTAGAAAACCTGATCTGACTCCTCAGTCTGATTAGGGTGCCCCCTTTTCTGTATTCTCGTCTAATCTCCCGTTGCTTATCTCCTATTGTTGCATTTGTTACATCAGATTGCATTGTTGTGTGTCAGTGCTTCCCACACAAGACTGCAGAGGTAGCCACTGTGTATTATTTAATTTTGTAGCCCAGCACTTAGCATAGATTCCTACACATAGTGGGTGCTCATCAAATGTTTGGTGAATGGATACCTCTTTGCAATATTTGTCCCAGTTGCTAGCCCTTCCAGCTTCTGTGAGGCAAATTGTTTACCCTCCACATCTATCCAGAGGAATTCCCTTTCCCTGCAAAATTTGCACTGGGATCTAAGAACCAATCTAGTAGGTAATCAAATATAGGCCAGATGTCCACTGTAATAAAAATAATACCATATGTATAGCCCTAGGTTGTTTTCATTTTTAAAATACCTTGATCTCTTTTTCCTCGTGCCTGGTAGTGACATTGCATTCCATTATGATGACAGGATAACCCCAGTTTGCCCTGATTTGAGGTTTCAGTATCTCTTGTTGAGTCTTGAGTCAAAATACAAATTTTATGGGAGCTGATAGCCAGAGCTCCAAGACCTAAGAAGCAGTTTATAAATAAAATGCTATCAAGGAAATACAAGTACATAATTTTAAAAGTTAAATAGTAGGGGCGCCTGCGTGCTCAGTCGGTTAGGCATTTGCCTTTGGCTCGGGTCATGATCCCGGGGTCCTGGGATGGAGCCCCACATAGGGCTCTCTGCTCAGTGGGGAGCCAACTTCCTCTCTCCCTCTGCCTGCCTCTCTCTCTCTCTCTCTCTCAAATAAATAAAATAAAAAAGTCAAATAGTAATAGATTAGTAAGGAAAAGTGATGCTCCTCTGTCCTACCCTTCCTTGCTCTTGAGTCTTGCTTTCCAGAAACCACAGCATTTATTTTAGGTACTTCTTCTGTTGTTCTTATTTCTTTTTTCTTTTTTTTTTTAAAGATTTTATTTATTGGGGCGCCTGGGTGGCTCAGTGGGTTAAAGCCTCTGCCTTCGGCTCAGGTCATGATCCCAGGGTCCTGGGATCGAGCCCCGCATCAGGCTCTCTGCTCAGCAGGGAGTCTGCTTCCTCCTCTCTGCCTGCCTCTCTGCCTACTTGTGATCTCTGCCTGTCAAATAAATAAATAAAATCTTTAAAAAAAAAAAAAGATTTTATTTATTTATTTGACAGAGAGAGATCACAAGTAGGCAGAGAGGCAGGCAGAGTGAGAGGGGAGAAGCAAGCTCGCTGCTGAGCAGAGAGCCCGATGTGGGGCTTGATCTCAGGACCCTGGGATCATTACCTAAGCTGAAGGCAGAGGCTTTAATCCACTGAGCCACCCAGGAGCACTGTTGTTCTTATTTCTAAGTAGTACACTATTCTGATGTGTTTTGCTTTATCCAAGTTACATATTATTTGTTGACTTCCAGTTATGGCATATAAGAATTTCTCTCCCTTACTATGTCTCTCTTCCTGAAGTGCCCTTCTTTGATATTTATAGCACAATTCTTGGTTAAATTAATATTTATTGTTTCTATTGTTATGACCACGTAGATCGTCATAGGTTCATTCCTGAGCCAAGTACATGTACTAAGATTTTGTTTTCCTTCGTTGTACAAATTTTCCTTTCATTTAATATTGTGAAAAATTGCAAACATATAAAAGTAGAGAATGGTGTAATGAACTCCATATACCCATTCCCAAGGTTCAACAACTATCAGTATGTGTCCAGTCTTAATTTTATCTATACTCTCACCCATCCCACATTCTACCAAACCATTTGGATTAGTTTGAGGTAAATTCCAGATATTATATATCATATAAAATGTGAATACTTCAGTGTGAGTTCTAAAAGAATGAACTTAATTTTTTTTAATTTAATTTTTTTCAGTGTTCCAAGATTCATTGTTTATGTACCACACCCAGTGCTACATGCAATACGTGCCCTCTTTAATACCTACTACCAGGCTCACTCAACCACTGAGACCCTCCCCTCCAAAACCCTCAGTTTGTTTCTCAGAGTCCAAAGTCTCTCATGGTTCATCTCCCCCTCTGATTTCCCCCAAATCACTTCTCCTCTCTAACTTTCAATGTCCTTCCTGTTATTCCTTATTCTCCACAAGTCAGTGAAACCATACGATAATTGACTCTCTCTGCTTGACTTATTTCACTCAGTATAATCTCCTCCAGTCCCGTCCATGTTGATACAAAAGTTGGGTGTTCATCCTTTCTGAAGGAGGCATAATATTCCATTGTATATATGGACCATATCTTCTTTATCCATTACTCTGTTGAAGGGCATCTTGGTTCTTTCCATAGTTTGACGACTGTGGCCATTGCTGCTATGAACATTGGGGTACAGATGGCCCTTCTTTTCACTACATCTGTATCTTTGGGGTAAATACCCAGTTGTGCAATTGCAGGGTCATAGGGTAGCTCTATTTTTTTTTAAGATTTTATTTATTTATTTATTTATTTGACAGAGAGAGAGAGAGAGAGAGTGAGTGCACATGAGCTAGGGCAGAGGGAGAGGGAGAAGTAGGCTCCCTGCTGAGCAAGGAGCCCAACGTGGGACTCAGTCCCAGGATACTGGGATCATGACCTGAGCCGAAGGCAGCTGCTTAACAGATTGAGTCACCCAGGCATCCTGGGTAGCTCGATTTTTAATTTCTTAAGGTATCTCCATAGTGTTTTCCAAAGTGGCTGCACCAACTTGCATTCCCACTTAATTTTTTAAACATAACTTCATGGGCACCTGAGTGGCTCAGTTGTTAAGCATCTGCCTTTGGCTCAGGTCATAATCTCAGGGTCCTGGGATGGAGTCCTGCATCAGGCTCCCTGCTAAGTGGACGCCTGCTTCTCCCTCTCCCTCTGCTGCTCCCCCTGCTTGTGTTATCTCTGTGTCTGTCTCTATCTCTCTCTCTGTGTCAAATAAATAAATAAAATCTTTAAATAAATAAATAAAAAGGGACTCCTGGGTGGCTCAGTCAGTTAAGTGGCTGCCTTCAGCTCAGGTCATGATCCCCTGCAATGGGCTCCTGGCTCAGTGGAGAGTCTGCTTCTCCCTCTCCGTCTGCCTGCCACTCTGCCTAGTTGTGCTCTCTGTCACTCTGTCAGATAAATAAATAAAATCTTTAAAAAAATATAAATAAAGATAACTTCATACCATTATTACATCCAGAAATAAACATTTATCCCATAATATCATCAAATATCCAGTAAATGTTTAGGTTCGACACTGATGTATCACATAAATAGTTGGAGTTTTATAGGTGGTTTATTCAAATCGGGATTCAAAGAAGGCATACACATTGCATTTTACTAACATGTCTCTTCATTCTCTTTTAATTTGTTAGTACCCTTCCCTCTTAATTTTTTTGTCCTTGCAATTTATTTTTTGAAGAAACTAGTTGGTTTTCCTGTGGAAATTCTTGTTCTGGATTTTGCTGACTGAATTCTCATGATGTCATTTAATGTTTTTCCTCTGTTCTCTCTATTTCTTATAAACTGGTAGAGCTACATCATTAGATTCAGATTTAACTTGAGGTGAGAAAATTTTTTAATACATATATGTCTGATGGGCTCTCTTTCAGTGATGTTAAAATTGAATCATCAATTCAGTGTCATCAGTCTGATCCACTCATTAAAAAATTTCCTATCAGATTTTCACCTAATAGTTTTGAGTCATTGGTGATCATTGACTATCATGTCTTCATTTATTAGTTAGAATTCTTCTAAAAATGACTTTTCCTTATCAGCTGTTTGGTTACTTTGATGTACTGATACAATCAAGACAGGGTAAATCCTAGGTTCTTTTTTTTTTAAAAAAGATTTTATTTATTTATTTGACAGAGATCACAAGTAGGCAGAGAGACAGACAGAGAGAGAGGGGGAAGCAGGCTGAGCAGAGAGCCTGATGTGGGGCTCAATCCCAGGACCCTGGGATCATGACCTAAGCCGAAGGCAGAGGCTTAACCCACTGAGCCACCCAGGTGCCCCTAAATCCTAGGTTCTTTCACCTTCTTCAGAAGATGTTCAGTTAAATTTGTTTGTTTCAATATCATTATGAAATAATGGATTTTTTTAAAAAAAGATTTTATTTCTTTGACAGAGAAGAGAGTGAGCACAAACTGCGGGGGGCAGGCAGTGCAGAGGGAGAGGGAGAAGCAACCTCCCCACTGATCAGGGAGCCTGACCAAGGGCTCAATCCCAGGACCCTGGGATCATGACCTGAGCTGAAGGCAGACGCTTAACCCACTGAGCCACCCAGGTGCCCTGCAATTATGGATTTTAAACATACTTGATATGTTTTAGTCCACTGAATTTACTATTATTTTTTGGTACGCAAATTGTTCCATTTTTAGCCAACTGGAACTGCTTTAAGTTGTCTCAGCCTTGGATGGCCCTGGTAATTCTGGAATTATAAGATATTTCTAGCACATCTAGTCTTTTTTGCTTGAGACTGGGAATCAACCATTTCTTCAAGGAATCCTTGTCTCTTTTAGTGGGAAATGGTATTTGGAAGCACAGTATGGTTGCTAGGTGTGCTTACTTATACTGGGTTGGTAAGACTTCAAGGCCTTCTAGTGGGCAGAGCCAGGGAATATTTTTTAGGGAGAAAATGTTAGTTCATTTGATATATTAAAATCAAATTTAGAATGACAGAACTTTTACTGAAATCTTTTGATTTTTATATTTTTATCTTTTGTCTTAAGAATGAAAATTTGAGTCCTGACATTAACATAATTATTTATTCTATCCTACTATATATATATTTCCATATATATATATATATATATATATATATATATATATAAAACAATTTCAGAATGTGAGTACCAATATTACTTACCAATAAGTGATAACTGAAAAGAGCTCAAGATTTTGTTTTAAAGGTTTTCTTTATTTATTTGACAGACAGAGATCACAAGTAGGCAAAGAGGCAGGCAGAGAGAGAGGGGGAAGCAGGCTCCTAGCTGAGCAGAGAGCCCGATGTGGGGCTCGATCCTAGGACCCTGAGATCATGACCTGAGGAGAAGGCAGAGGCTTTAACCCACTGAGACACCCGGGCACCCTATCCAGTTCTTTTTGTCACATTATTGTGCCTCTTGAAATACTACCTTTTTTTTGTAGTTAAGTCACTAACTTGGGGTGCCTGGGTGGCTTAGGCAGTCAAATATCCGACTCTTGATTTCAGCTCAGGTCATGATCTCACAGTCCTGGGATCAAGCCCCATCCTGGGATCAAGCCCCGTGTTGGACTCTGCACTCTGTGTAGAGTCTGCTTGAGATTCTCTCCCTCCCCTTCTGCCCTCCCCCTATTCAGACTGTCTCTTTCTCTCTCTAAATAAATACAGTCTTTTTTAAAAAAAAGCCACAAACTTGATACTTGATACACAGGTTCTTTTTTAACTTTTTTCATTTTGCTTATTTTCACATTATAGAGGTTAAGTTCTTTTTCATTTTGATTAATTTTACAGCTTTGTAAAATATTTACATATTTCCAAAGTCAGATCTACAAAATAAGGTCTATAGAGGTCTAGCTTTCATCTCTGTCCCTTCTGCCCTGTTCCTTCCTTCCTTCTATAAGTAACAGGTTTTGATTTTGCTTATTTTTTAAAAAAGTAAGCTTTTCTTAGCTGAAAGAGTTTAATGTGGGCCCTCTTCTGCACCTGTGGTTTTTTTAAATTCTTTAAGGATTTCTTCCTTCCCTCCTTCCTTACCTTCTAGATTATTTATTTGTCAGAGAGAGCGAGAAAGCACAAATAAGGGGAGGGAGCAGCAGGCAGAGGGAGAAGCAGGCTCCCTGCTGAGCAAGGAAATCCATGAGGGACTCAATCCCAGGACCCTGGGACCTGACCTGAGCCTAAGGCAGATGCTTAACAGACTGAGCCACCCAGGTGTCCCTTTAAGGTTTTATTTTTATGTAATCTCTATACCCGATGTGGGGCTTGAACTCATAACCCTGAGATCAAGAGTAGAGTGAGCCAGCCAGGCATCCCTGTACCTGATTTTTTTCTTGTAATATTGCACTTCTTTTTTTTTAATTAATTAATTTGTTTGACAGAGTTTACCAGCAGGCAGAAAGGCAGGCAGAGAGAGAGGAGGAAGCAGGCTCCCTGCTGAGCAGAGAGCCCGATGCAGGGCTCTATCCCAGGACCCTGAAATCATGACCTGAAATGAAGTTAGAGGCTTAACCCACTGAGCCACCCAGGAGCCCCTGCACTTCTTTTTTTTTTTAAGATTTTATTTTTTTATTTGAGAGAAAGAGTGAGCGAGAGTGAGAAAGAGAGAGCACGAGTGGGGGAAGAGACAAAAGGAGAGGGAGAAGCAGATGCCCTGTTGCTGAACAGGGAACGCAATGCCAGGCTCAGTGCTGGGACTCAGGGATCATGACCTGAGCCAAAGGCAGACACTTAACCAACTGAGCCAACCAGGCACCGCTGCACCCCCACCCCGCCTTTTTAACAGCCGCATGCTTCTGTTCGGTATGATGGATTTTTAGAACTTTTTATTGGCATAGATAATTACCTTATTTTTCCATTGGTTTAGTTTTCTAGAACCTAATTGCTAATTTTTTCCAAGTACTCTAAAAGTTCTGTCAAACATTCATCTGCATTCTCCATATGCTCAACAACTTGAGTGTTTTTTCCCTGAAGACCTTTTTCTTAGAATCTTCCATCCTAGGCTCCTGAGGCCTTCTGCATGGCTATTATCCCAGGACTCCTTTTGCTGCTCTCCTGTCTTCCTTTTTCTGGTTTATACCCCCATTTGGCTGGAATACTGTTGTGCCCGAGTTTTCGCATCCGAGAGACCACCAAGGAGCCAAACACCGATGCAATCACATGAGTGAGGGTTTATTTGACAAGCATAAGCTTGGGCCCAAGTATACCCGACACAGCGGAGTAGGGACTTGGACCCCGAACCAGATTACAGTCAGAGTTTTTAAAGGCAGAGTAGGGGTGGACTCGGCAGTAGGTGAGGACAAAGGGGATTAGGGATGGTGTAAGTCTCTAAGGACTTTCGGAAACAAGGTCTCCAGGACCTTGAGGGGCTAGCTATTGTTGGGAGAGAGGTTATTTATTACCAATAATAAAAATCTTCTCGTGAGACCCTTTAGATGTATATCAGTGGGCCATATACTTGGGAATGATTCTCCACACTATCTTGGAGGTTTAGAGATAAAGTTTCCTAAAGGAATTGTTAAAGTAGACTTACAGGATTCTGGTCGGACCTGTTGGAGTAGGGGGTCGGTCAGGCTAGGATTGTTCTTAGCAAAACCTCAAGGTGAGGGCAGTTAAGTCCCCAGGGGAGAGCCACTCTGTCTGTTTCAAGGGCTTGTCAGTAGGTGAGGAATTTTAATGATTTTCTTCTGCCTCTGTTTCCCACATCAGCTAAACTTGAGGTGGGATGGCCTTAATTTTCTCGGCCTCCACATTTCCCCCGAAGAATTTTGACCCTTAAATCTTTAAGGTTGTTGAAGGTGGAAGGTCTCATCTTCTGTAACTTCTTCCTGCTGAGTAGGGGCGTAGAGTTGTCCCTACCTACTTGGGTCAACATTGATCAGTTAAGGAATGTGTAGGGGAGTTATGAAAGATAGAGGCAGCTGAATCCAGGGGTTAAAATCAATCATTAAAGGAGAGAGAGACTGTTTAAAGTGATAACCTGAGTAGATCAGAACCCAAGAAATATTTTGTGATAATCTGGAACATCAAGATGGCTGCACTTTGTCAGGGCTAGACTCGAGGTGGGTACAGCCTTGTTTTTCTTGGCCTCCACAATACAACCTCTATTAGCTTCCTGAGGAAGGGTGCCTAGGAGGTAAAGTTTTAGAATCTTTTCATGTCTATAAATGTCTTTTCTTCCCTGACATCTCACTGAAACTTTTCCTAGATTTCTAGATTTGGGTTTGAATAATTTGCTTTTATAAACTTGAAGATATGGTTTTGTCATCTGGCCACCAGTGTTGTGTGAGTCTAAATGCTACTTTAATTCCTGATCCTTTGTAGGTAATTTCTCTCCTCTTTTTCTCTAAAAGCTCTTAGGGAATCTCTTTATCTCTGAAACTTCATGACCCAGTGGGCCTTTTTTTCTCATTCATTCTGGTGGATACAAATTAGGACTTGTCAATCTGGAAGCTAATGCTTTCAGATGTGAGAAATTTTCCTGTATTATTTCTTACTTCATTTTCTGTATTTTCTTTATATCTCCTATTATTTGAATTTAGGACATCATGGATTGAGCCAGTAATCTGCTTCTCATTCTTCTCCTATTTTCTATCTCTGCCTTTTTGTTTTCCTTTCTGTTAAATTTTTTTAATATAAAAGCCAACATCTTTAATCAAGTATTTTCCATTATCCTACCTTTAATTTTCAAAAGATTTTTCTTGTTCTCTGATCCTTTTCTATAACTACTTTTTTTCGTAATATAATTAAGTAATGTAGTGTGTGTGTGTGTGTGTGTGTGTGTGTGTGTGTGTGTGTGTGTTTTCTGTTCTTTGAATTGTTTGTTCCTTCAGGAATTTTTTCCTGTTTTGGTCATTGTCTTTCACAATGGAGACTTGAACCAAAGAGCTGATGATACTTGACTATTATTTAAGAGTGAGGTCTTAAAAACCTGAATGGCAGTTCAGCATAAGTGGGTTTGTTGATTCTTGGCTTTACTGTTGGTGATTATGTTGGGGTGTCCCCATATGTTTGTCTAAGGAGATCTTTCCTCTGGAGCTATTCTGTTTCTTGAGAGAGTTATCTCGAAGTTTCTTGCCTGGCTGCTGGCTTTTAGAATTAAGGCATGGAAAAGGGGTAGGATCTCCACCATTCAGATTACGGACTTAATGGAATCTGCCGGTTCCCACCCCTCTGTTACTACAACAATGCCTGGTACCTCCAAATTCAGGGCTTTTGTGGGTTCATTTTCTCCTGAGAAAAAGATCTCCAGTCTCTTGCTACAGGAAGATGGATGTTCTTGGTAGGATGAGGGTGTTTACCAGTTTTGTGTCTAGACTTTCAGTCACACCCTCTTTTTTAAAACGATTTTGTTTATTAGAGAGAGAGCAGCAGTGGGAGGAACAGAGGGAGAGAGTCAAGCAAACTCCACGCTGAGCATGAAGTGCAATATGGGGCTGCATCTCAGGACTGTGAGATCATGACCTGAGCTGAACTCAAGAGTCCGAGGCTCAACCGACTTAGCCACCCAGGCTCTGCCCCATACCCTCTTTCAAACCTTGTGCCTTAATTGGACCTTCCAGTTTGAGACTTCCCAGGGCTGTATGTAGCAGATAAGCCTTATATCTCATCAGGGCCCCCTTTGTAGGGCAGTCTGGATATAGTTTCCTTCATCTTGCTTTGGTTGGCACTTGAGTCTGCTTTCCATCTCCTAAGACTTTATTTTGCTCTTTTCTACTCTATCATTATCTTTGTTCTTCCTTTCATGTATTCATTCAACAAGTACTATGGAGTACCTACAAGTGCTTAGGGTATAATAATGAAGAAAATATCCCTTCCCTTGTAGAACTTACATTTTAATTAGAGAGAAAGACTTTTAAAAAACATGATAAAATAAGTTATATGGTATGTTTGAAGGTGATAAGTGTGGCTGTGGTCCGAAACTATGTGTGACCCCAAGTATCATATGTTGAAATCCTAACACCCAAGGTGATAGTATTAGGAGGTGGGGCCTTTGGGAGGTGGTTAGGTCATGAGGGCAGAGCCCTTATGATTAGGATTAGTGCCCTTATGAAAGAGACCCCAGAGAGCTAGCTTGTCCTTTCCTCCATGGGAGGTTATGTGAAAAGACAGTCATTAGTGAGGAAACAGGTTTATTTTTATTTTTTTACTTTAAAAATTTTTTAAAGATTTTATTTATTTATTTGACATAGAGAGAGCCAGTACGAACAGGAGGAGTGGCAGGGAGAGGGAGAAGCAGGCTCCTGCAGAGCAGGAAGCCCGATGTGAGGCTCGATCTTAGGACCTGAGCCGAAGGCAGATGCTTAAACAACTGAGCCACTGAGGCACCCCTATTTTCTATTTTTTAATTTTTAATTCCATTAATTAACAGATAGTGTAATATTAGTTTCAGTGGTAGAGTTCAGTGATTCTTCAGTCTTACATAGCACCCAGTGCTCATTATATCATGTGCCCTCCTTAATGTCCATCACCTAGTTACCCTGTCCCCCCACCTCTCTCCCCTCCCCTCCAGCAACCCTAAGTTTGTTTCCTATGATTTAGAGTCTTTTATGGTTTGTCTCCTTCCTTGATTTCATCTTTTGTTTCTCCCTTCCCCTATGTTCCTCTGTTTTATTTCTTTATTTCCACACATGAATGAGATCATATGGTAATTGTCTTTCTCTGATTGACTTATTTCACTTAGCATTATACCCTCTAGTTCCATCCACATTGTCACAAATGGCAAGATTTCTTTCTTTTTGACGACTAAGTACTATTCCATTACACACACGCACACATGCACGCACACCCCATATCTTCTTCTTTTTCCATTCATCTGTTGATGGACATCTGGGCTCTTTCCATAGTTTAGGTATGGTGGACATTGCTACTATAAACATTGAGGTGCAGGTGCCCCTTTGGATCACTACATTTGTATCTTTGGTGTAAATACCTAGTGGTATAGTTGCTGGATCATAGGGTAGCTCTGTTTTCAACTTTTTGAGGAACCTCCATACTGTTTTCCAGAGTGGCTACACCAGCTTGCATTCCCATCAGCAGTGTAGGAAGATTCCCCTTTCTCCACATCCTCGCCAGCATCTGTTGTTTCCTGACTTGTTAATTGTAGCCATTCTGACTGGTGTGAGGTGGTATCTCATTGTGGCTTTGATTTGTATTTTCTTTGCAGAAATGTCTGTTCATGTCTTCTGCCCATTTCTTGATTGGATTATTTGTTCTCTGGGTGTTGAGTTTGATAAGTTCTTTATAGATTTTGGATACTCACCCTTTATCTGATAAGTCATTTGCAAATATCTCCCGTTGTCTTTTGGTTTTGTTGACTGTTTCCTTTGCTGGCCAGAAACTTTTTATCTTGATGAAGTCCCAGTAGTTCATTTTTGCCTTTGTTTCCCTTGCCTTTGGAGATGTGTCTAGCAGGAAGTTGCTGTGACTGAGGTCAAAGAGGTTGTTGTTGGGCGCCTGGGTGGCTCAGTGGGTTAAGCCGCTGGCTTCAGCTCAGGTCATGATCTCAGGGTCCTGGGATCGAGTCCCGCATCGGTCACTCTGCTCAGCAGAGAGCCTGCTTCCTCCTCTCTCTCTCTCTGCCTGCCTCTCTGCCTATTTGTGATCTCTCTCTGTCAAATAAATAAATAAAATCTTAAAAAAAAAAAGAGGTTGTTGTTGCCTGTATTCTCCTTTAGGTTTTGATAGATTCTTCTCTCACATTTAGGTCTTTCATCCGTTTTGACTCTATTTTTGTGTATGGTGTAAGGAAATGGTCCAGTTTTGTTCTTCTGCTTATGGCTGTCTAATTTTCCCCAACACCATATTTTTGAAGAGACTGTCTTTTTTCTTTTTTTTTTTTTTTTAAGATTTTATTTATTTATTTGTTGGAGAGAGAGCGAGCGAGAGTGAGCACAGGCAGACAGAGTGGAAGGCAGAGTCAGAGGGTGAAGCAGGCTCCCTGCGGAGCAAGGATCCTGATGTGGGACTCGATCCCAGGACGCTGGGATCATGACCTGAGCCGAAGGCAGCTGCTTAACCAACTGAGCCACCCAGGCGTCCCGAGACTGTCTTTTTTCTATTGGACATTCTTTCTTGCTTTGTTGAAGGTTAGTTGACCATAGAGTTGAGAGTCCATTTCTGAGTTCTCTGTTCTGTTCCATTGATTTATGTGTCAGTTGTTGTGCCTGTACAGTACTGTCTTGATGATTACAGCTTTGTAATACAGCTTGAAGTCCAGAGTTGTGATGCCACCAGCTTTGGTTTTCTTTTTCAACATTTCTTTGGCTGTTTGGGGTCTTTTATGGTTCCAAACAAATTTTAGGATTATTTATTCTAGCTCTGTGAAAAAAGTTGATGATATTTTGATAGGGATTGTATTGAATGTGTAGATTGCTCTATGTTGCATAGACATTTAAATAATATTTGTTCTTCCAATCCATGAGCATGGAATATTTTTCCATTTCTTTGTGTCTTCCTCAATTTCTTTCATAAGTGTTCTATAGTTTTCTGAGTACAGATCCTTTGCCTCTTTGGTTAGGTTTATTTCTAGGTGTCTTGTGGTTTTGGGTAGAATTATAAATAGGATCAATTCCTTGATTTCTCTTTCTTCTGTCTCATTTTTAGTGTATAGAAATGCAACTGATTTCTTTGCATTGATTTTATATCCTCCCACGTTCTTGAATTGCTATATGACTTCCAGCAATTTTGGGGTGGAGTCTTTTGGATTTTCTACATAGAATATCATGTCATCTGCCAAGAGTGAAAGTTTGACTTCTTCTTTCCTGGTTTGGATGTCTTTAATTTCTTTTGTTGTCTGAAGCTAGGACTTCTAGTACTATATTGGGTCAGAGTGGTGAGAGTGGACATTCTTGTCGTGTTCCTGACCTTAGAGGAATAGCTCTCAGTTTTTCCCCATTGAGAATGATATTTGCTGTGGGCTTTTTGTTTATGGCTTTTATGATATTGAGGTTTGTTCCCTCTATCCCTACATGCTGGAGAGTTTTAATCAAGAAAAGATGCTGTATTTTGTCAAATGCTTTTTCTGCATCTTTTCAGAGGATCATATGGTTCTTGTCCTTTCTTTTATTAATGTGATGTATCACATTGATTTGCTGTTGTTGAACCACTCTTGCATCCCAGGAATAAATCCCACTTGGTCCTGATGAATAATCCTTTTAATGTACTGTTGGATCCTGTTGGCTAGTATCTTGGTGATAATTTTTTTTTAAAGATTTTATTTATTTATTTGACAGAGAGAGATGACAAGCAGGCAGAGAGGCAGGCACAGAGAGAGGAGGAAGCAGGCTCCCTGCTGAGCAGAGAGCCCGATGCGGGGCTCGATCCCAGGACCCTGAGATCATGACCTGAGCTGAAGGCAGCGGCTTAACCCACTGAGCCACCCAGGCGCCCCTCTTGGTGATAATTTTTGCATCCATGTTCATCAGGGATATTGGTCTGCAATTCTCCTTTTTGGTGGGGACGTTGGTTTTAGGATCAAGGTAATGCTGGCCTCATAGAGTTTGGAAGTTTTCCTTCCCTTTCTAGTTTTTGAAACAGCTTCAGAAGAATAGGTATTAATTCTAATTTAAATGTTTGGTAGAATTCCCCTGGGAAGCCATCGGGCTCTGGACTCTGATTTGTTGGGAGTTTTTTATTGCTGCTTCAGTTTCCTTGCTGGTTATAGGCCTTTTCAGGTTTTCTATTTCTTCCTGTCTTAGTTTTGTAGTTTATATGTTTCTAGGAATGAATCCATTTCTTCTAAATTGTCTAATTTCTAGGCATATAGTTCTTCATAATATGTTCTTATAATTGTATTTCCTTGGTGTTGGTCGTAATCTCTCCTCTTTTATTCATGATTTTATTAATCTGGGTCCTTTCTCTCTTCTTTTGGTAAGTTTGGCCAGGGGTTTATTGATCTTATCAGTTATTTCAAAGAACTAGCTTCTACTTTTGCTGATCTGTGCTACTGTTGTTTTGGTTTCTATTTCATTGATTTCTGTTCTGATCTTTAGAAGTTCTCTTCTCCTGCTGGGTTTGGACTTTATTTGCTGTTCTTTTTCTAACTCCTTCAGGTGTAAGGTTAGGCTGTGTACTTGAGACCTTTCTTGTTTCTTGAGAAAGTCATGTATTGCTATATACTTCCCTCTTAGGACCGCCTTTACTGCATCCCAAGGGTTTTGAACAGTTGTGTTTTCATTTTCATTTGTTTCCACGCATTTAAAAAATCTCTTCTTTAATTTCCTGGTTGACCAATTCATTCTTTAGTAGGATTCTCTTTCACCTCCATGTATTTGAGTTCTTTCCAAATTTCTTCTTGTGATTGAGTTCAAGTTTCAAACCACTGTGGTCTGAAAATATGCAGGGAATGTGAGGAAACAGATTCTTGTAAGACATTGCATCTGCCAGCGTCTTGATCTTGGACTGCCCAGCCTCCAGAACTGTGAGACATAAATTTCTCTTGTTTATAAACCACCCAGTTTGCATTATTTTTGTTATAGGGGCCCAGCCAGATTAAGACAAGTGCCATGGGAAAAGTACAGCAGTATCAGGAGGATAAGAAATGCTAGGGTTAGCGGAAGCATAGTTTGTGATTTTGTTGTTGTTCTAGAACTTAAAAATACTAAGTAAGCTTATTTAGAGAAGAGGTAGAACATTAAATCTTGATTCTATTCAGTGTTTATCCTTTGTGATGATAAAAATATGGAATGTTTCATGAATTTGTGTGTCCTTCTTGCACAGGGGCGATGCTAATCTCAATATCATTCCAATCCTAGTATATGTACTCCTGAAGCGAGCATGGGTTGTAATTTTAGATGGGGTCAAGGGTAGGGTTCATTAAGAAGACATGAAGAAGACAATATTTGAATAAAGCAGTGGCTCTCAACCGGGGAGGGGCAGTTTTACCTTGCATAGGACATTTGGCATTTTCTAGAGACATTTTTGGTTTTTATCACTAGGGGATGATTGGGCATTGCTACTGACATCTAGTGGGTAGAGGCCAGAGATGCTGTTAAATGTCCTCCAGCACATGGGACAGCTCCTCACAACAAAGAATGAGACAACCCAAAATGTCAGTAGTGCTGAGGATGGGAGACCTTGCATTAAAACTTAGAGGCTGAAAGGGTGTGGGCTATGTAGAGGTCTGAGGGAGGAGCTTTCTGGGAAAAGAGAAAACCCATCCTAAGGTGGGAACATGACAGGCTTTTTAGAGGAACTGAAAGTAGGCCCAGAAGTGTTGGACATGGGGTGAGATGGTGAATGAAGGCAAGGTTATATAGTGCCCCGGGGTGGTCATTGTAAGGACTTTGACTTTTATTCTGAGCCATGGGAGGTTTTGTTGGTGTGGGAGTTATGTCATGATATGATTTAGGTTTTACAGAATCACTGTGGCTGTTGTGTTGTGTATGGATTATTGGAGGAAAGGATCGAAACAAGGAGAGACCAGTTGGGAGGCTGTTGCAGTAATCCAAGTGAGAGATGATGTAGAGCAGTGATAGTAGTGGTGGGATGGATGGATGTTGAATTGTATAACAAGGACATCATTGGTGACCTTAACATGAACCATTTTGGTGGAGTGGTGGGGACCCGATTCTAGTGGGTGAACAGAAGGAGAGGAGTGGGAGGCAGTGAATATATACGGTTCTTTTGAGTTTTTCTGCAAAGATGAACAGCGAAATGTAACAGTGACTGGTAGGGAAAGTGGGGTCAGGAAGTTCCCCTTCTTTGTTAAAGGTGTAAGAGTAAGAGCATGCTTATATATTTATGGAGATGTTCTAGTAGTGAGGCAGGAAAATGATGGTGCAGGAGAAAGAGAAGGGAGAATTGGTAAGTAATGAGCTTAAATAAGCTTGTGTCTTTTTTATTCCTTTATTTCATTTTAGTAGGATTTCTTTAGGAGAGAGCGAGTGAGCACACTTGCATGCAGGGACAGGGAGGGGCTAAGGGAGAGGGAGAGAGAGAATCTTAAGCAGGCTTCCTGCCCAATATGGAGCCCAATGCAGGGCTCCATCTCACGACCTGGGATGATGACCTGAGCCACAGTCAAAAGTCAGACGCTTAACTGACTGGGCCACTCAGGCAACCCCATTTTAGTAGGATTTCTATGAGGATTATTCTGTTATTTTAACCAGAAGTCCCTTTGATTCTTTATTCCTTGGGATTGCCATACAGGAATTGGAGTTTCAGTCTCCATTTTATAAGTGAAGAAACCAAGGTCTCAGTTCATACAGTGGCGGAGTTGTATTTCCCATCTATTTACCATTATCTTTTAGGTCAGACTCAGTTTTTCAATTTCCCATCCTTCCAGGACCCCAGTGACCTTTGAATCTTGCTTCCAGAAAACATTGCTTTCTAACCAGCCAGTAACAAACAGATGAACCAGTCTTTTTTCAAATCACCAACCTCAAAATTTGAAAAATATGTTCAGTGTAGTTAAGCGTGTCCTCTATTGCATGTATGTGACAGCATAGCAAAAGTGATTAAGTGCAGCCTTAATTGATTTTACCCTCTCAGGCAGCATTATTTTTTGGTATAACTCCTCCTTCCATGCATCATTTGGGCTATATTTGAAAATACAGTGGAACTAGAACACATGTGTCTTGTTGTGATAGCAACTGGCTTGTGTTTGAAAAAGTTTAGCTTTAAGGATTTTTGCTCTCCCGACCACTAAATCAGGATTGCCTCTGACTTGTACTCACAAGGAGGAAATGAAGCATCCAGATAAGCCGTGGTGTAGTTGTTACCTGGTTATCTGACGGAATATAGAAATGATGGGTTTCTATCAGGTAGTTATAAGTAAGAGTGGAATCATGGCAACCTAGTGCTATATTAGGAATTGCTTCCAGGAAGAATTCACAGAAATAGAAGATTATTGTCATTCATACTCTATATAGAATAAATTGAGACTCTCCATAGAAACACCTTTCCTGTTCATTCTGTCATACTTTCTTTGAATAACAATTATTGAGCACCTACTGTGTGCCAGACTAAGGCTACAGCTCTAAGCCTTCATGGAACTTAGTGTCTGGAATACAATGGGTAATATTCCTCTGTAAGGTCGCAGGGCAGGGATCACATTTCTTACACCACTGCATTAGTTTGGTAGAGCTGCCATAACGAAATACCACAGACTTGGCAGCTTAAACAACAGAAATTTATTTCCTCAAAGTCTGGAGGCTGGAAGTCTAAGATTAGGGTGTCAGCAGGTTTGGATCCTTCTGGGCTTCTTGCCTTGCCCTGCACATGGCCACTTTCTCACTATGTCTCTACACACAGTCTTTTTTCTCTGTTTACACCTGCATACCTGGTGACTTTGTGTCCAAATTTCCTCTTCCTGTAAGGACAACAGTCAGATTAGATTAGGGTCCATCTGAACTACCTCTTTTTTTTTTAAGCAGGGGGAGTGGGAGAGGGAGAAGCAGGCTTCCCACTGAGCAGGGAGCCGATGCGGGGCTCGATCCCAGGACCCGAGATCATGACCCGAGTCGAAGGCAGACACTCAATGACTGAGCCACCCAGGCACCCCCTAACTACCTCTTTTTAACTTAATCACCTCTTCAAAGGCCCTATTTCTAAACATAATCACATTCTGAGGTGTTGGAGATTAGGACTTCCTACATATGAATTTTAGGGGGACACAATTCAGCCTATAACTCTCTATCCTTTGGACCCTCCAAATTTATGCTCTCCTTACATGCAAAAGACATTCACCCCTTCCCAACAGCTCCTAATTTTTTAAGCTCTACACCCAACATAGGGCTTGAACTCATGACCCCAAGATTAAGAGGCACGTGCCAGCCAGGTCTCTCTAACAGTCCCAGATTTTTTATTTTTTTAATTTTTTAAATTAACATATAATGTATTTATTTGCCCCAGGGCTACAGGTCTGTGAATCATCAGTCTTACACATTTTGCAGCACTCATTATAGCAATACCTTCCCCAATGTCCATAACCCAGCCACTGTATCCCTACCCCCCACCCCCAGCAACTCTGTTTGTTTTGTGAGATTAAGAGTATCTTATGGTTTGTCTCTCGATCCCATTTTGTTTCATTTTTTCTTTCCCTACCCCCCACAACCCTCCCTCAAATTCCTCATATCAGAGAGATCATATAATTGTCTTTCTCTGATTGACTTATTTCACTCACCATAATACCCTCTAGTTCCATCCACATCGTTGCAAATGGCAAGATTTCATTTCTTTTGATCAGCCCCAGATTTTTTTAAAGATTCTATTTATTTATTTGACAGACATAGATCACGAGTAGGCAGAGAGGCAGGCAGAGAGAGGGGAGGGGAAAAAGCAGGCTCTCTGCTGAGCAGAGAGCCCAGTGCAGGGCTCAATCCCAGGACCCTGGAATCATGACCTGAGCCCAAGGCAGAGGCTTTAACCCACTGAGCCATCCAGACACCCCCAGCCCCAGATTTTTAACCCATTACAACATCAACCCTCAATCCCAAGCCTTATCTGAATATTATCTAAATCAATTGTGGATGAGACTCAAGGTATAATTCATCCTAAGGCAAAAACCTTCAAGGGCACCTGAGTGGCTCATTCGGTTAAGTGTCTGCCTTCGGCTCAGGTCATGATCTCAGGGTCCTGGGACTGAGCCCCTTGTTGGGCTGTCTGCTCAGTGGGGAGCCTGCTTCTTCTCTGTCTGCCCCGCCCACTGTTCATGCTCTCTCTTTCGCTCTCTCTCTCTGAAATAAATAAAATCTTTAAAAATCTTTTCAGCTGTGAACATGTTAAACCATACAAGTTATCGGCTTCCAAAATACAAAGGTAGGATAGACAAGAGGGTGGTCATTCCCATTCCAAAAGGGAGAAATTGGAAAGATGAGAGATATTATAGGTTCCAAGCAAGTTTGAAATCTAGCAGTGCAAATTCCTTTAGATTTTAAGGCTCAATTAGATTTTTTGGCTTGATGCTTTGTCCTTTGGTCTACTGGTGCGTTGATGTGTCAGGCTGATGCTTCAGGCCCTGGACATTGGCAGTCTGGCCCACTGAAAGTGAGGATACAGCCTTGCTGTCCTGGGGCCTGTCCCCTCTGGGCACAGCATCAGCCTCAGCCCTGCTGATCTCTGAATTGCCTTGGGGGTCATTCTTTTTTCTTGAGTGATAACACCTGTTGGCAGTCAGATAGGTCTATTGTCCTGTCTAGTGGAATCCCAGAAGTCTGATAGCCTTCCTTCATTATATCTTAATGCCTGTCCTCATTATACCTTATGTCTGTCTGCTTTAGTCTAAGCAAGCAGTTTCTGTTGATCAGACTTCTCTGTATTCCTGGGTTCTGCTGAGATGGCTGATTGGATCCCTGAGTCACACCTGTAATGTCTTTATCAAAAGGTTGTCCAGCCTTAAAAAAAAAAAAAAAAGATTGTCCAGCCTTGACCTCAGTTTTGCCTGCGGAACAGGCTTCATATTATATGGATAAGCAGAGATTTTTCCAAATCTTCAAGTTCTGGTTCATTTTTGCTTAATAATTACTTCTTCTTCTTCTTCGTCGTTGTCTTCGTCGTCATCTTCTTCTTCGTCGTCGTCTTCGTCTTCGTCTTCGTCGTCTTTGTCTTCTTCTTCTTCTTCTTCGTCTTCTCCGTCTTCTCCTTCAGAAGCAGGCTCCCTGCTGGACAAGGAGCCTGAGGCGGTACTCCATCCCAGGACCCTGGGATCATGACCTGAGCTGAAGACAGCGACTTAACCAACTGAGCCAACCAGGCGTCCCTTAATAATTCCTTCTTCAGGGGCGCCTGGGTGGCTCTGTGGTTTAAGCCTCTGCCTTCAGCTCAGGTCATGATCTCAGGGTCCTGGGATCGAGCCCCACATCAGGCTCTCTGCTCAGCGGGGAGCCTGCTTCCCCCTCTCTCTCTGCCTGCCTCTCTGCCTACTTGTGATCTCTGTCTATCAAATAAATAAATAAATAAAAATCTTTTAAAAAAATTCCTTCTTCAATGTATTTTTCTCCTCTCTATACATTTTGCTATGAGCAGAAAGCAGAAACCGGGCCACACCTTCAACACTGCTTAGAAATCTCCTTAGCTAAATATCCAAGTTTAGCACTTAGAATTATTACCTTCCACCCAACTCTAGGACACCATACGTCCAAGTTCTTTTTCACTTTATAACAATCAACTTTGGTCACGTTTCCAATAGCATGCTTGTCATTTCTTCCTGAGATCTCACCAGATCACCTCTAATATCCATATTCCTACCCATAGTCTCTTCAAGACAATCTAGGCTTTTTCCAGCATGCACCTCAAAAGGCTTCCAGCCTTTACCCATTCCCAGTTTCAAAGCCACTTCCATAGTTTTAGATATTTTTTACAATAGCATGCCACTTCTTGGTACCAAAATGTGTATCAGTCGGCCAGGTACATAACAAAGGACCACAGACTGTGTGGCTTAACCAACAGAAATGTATTTTCTCACAGTTCTGAAGGCTAGAAGTCCTAGATAGAAGTTTCTTCTGAGGCCTGCCTCCTGGCTTGTAGGTGGCCATCTTCTGTGATTTCACATGATCTTTCATCTCTTTGGGCATCCCTGGTGTCTCTGTGTATGTCCCAATTTTCTCTTTCTTAAAAGGACACCCGTCAGTTGTATTAGGGCCTTATTTTAATTTAAGCACCTCTTTAAAGACCTTATCTCCAAATATGGTCATGTTCTGAGATACAGTGGGTAAGGCTTCAACATACACATGGGCTGGTTGCATTTAGCCTATAACAATCACTCAGCAGGAATAATCAGCTGTGAAACTTGTTAGATTTGTCTGTGTAACAATACTGTTTTCTTCCTAGTATTATGAAGTATTCCTTCGGCAGTCCCCATTGGAACCCTGCCTTCTGTTTCATGAAGGTGGGTACTGGCGTGAGCTCATAGTGCGCACCAATAGCCAAGGGCACACGATGGCCATCATCACTTTCCATCCCCAGGAATTAAAACAGGTGAGACTCACAGAATGGTAAGGGGCGGCTTATTTACACTATCCTACAGTTGGTTTGGGAAGTTTCAGGTCAGACAGCAGAAACTACACATCCACAGACTATATGTGTGGGTTGGGAAGAGGAGTAGTGAGTGAGGAGGAGCAGATAGCAAGGATACTCTTTAACGGCATTGCTGGCATAATGAAACCACAGACTGAGGTGAGGTTACCAAGTTAATTATCAGGTAAGGACTCCCAAGTATTTTCAAAAGAACTTTGCCAGTGGAAGTTGGTAGGTATTCTACTGACTCTAAAAGCCAATTAAAGAGAGGAGAATATAGTCAGAATTTCATAACTCAAATAATACTTTACATTTGTAATTCACTTAGGGCTTTCAAACATTCCTATGTTAAAGTATTCCTATACTTAATGTGATCATCTCAACCCATTTGTAAAGTAGGCAAGAGAAGGAAAAGTATTGTCATCCTCATTTAGATGAGCAAATGGAGGCATAAAAGTACTCAAGTTTGGGGCACCTGGGCGGCTCAGTCCATTAAGCATCTGCCTTTGGCTCAGGTCAAGCCCCATGTGGGGCTCCCTGCTCAGCAGTGAGCCTGTTTCTCCTTCTGTTTCTGCAGCATCCTCTGCTTGTGCTTTCTCTCTGTGTGTCTGTCAAATAAATGAATAAGATATTTTTTAAAAAATGAAGTACCCAAGGTTGAAGAGCCAGTAAATAGCCAAGCTGAGGCATAAACCCACGTCATTGATTTCTGACCTTTTTTTTTTTTTTGAATTAAAAAAATTGAGTATAGTTGACACCATCCCTGGCCTTTTATTTTTATGCATATTTTTATGCATATGCAAATATGCATATTTGTTTAAACAGATAGAACTGTTAATATCAAAGTAGATTCTAAGGCAGCAGGTATTACTAGAGATAAAAAAAAAGAAGACTAGAAGGTTCAATTTAAAAGGAAAATAAAACAATTTAAAATTACATACACCTAATAGCTGAGAGAACTACAGGAAAATATGCAATGTTAATTTAATGGGAGATTCAATAAGTACTGGTGAGATAACAATAAAATATATTAGTAAGTTTAATTTACATATGTCAAGAAAACCATTCATTCATTCATTATTTAATTCCAGTGTAGTTAACATACAGTGTTATATTAGGTTCAGGTGTACAATACAGTGATTCGACAATTCCATACTTACCACCAGTGCTCATCACAACTGTACTTCTTAATTCCCATCACCTATTTCACCTGTCCTCTTACCCACCTCCCCTGTGGTAACCATCAGATTGTTCTCTAGAGTTAAGAGTATTTTCTTCTCTCTCTTTTTTCCCTTTGCTCATTTGTTTTGTTTCTTAAATGCCACGTATGAGTGAAATCATATGTGATTTGTCTTTCTCTGACAGATTTATTTCACTTAGCATTTATACTGTCTAGCTCCATCCGTGTTGTTGCAAATGGCAAGATTTCATTCTTTTTTGATGGCTGAATAGTACTCCATTACACACACACACACACACACACACACCCCACCTCTTCTTCATCCATTCATCCATTGACGGACACTTGGGCTGCTTCTGTAATTGGGCTATTGTAAATAATACTGCTATAAACATCAGGGTGCATGTATCCCTTTGAATTAGCATTCTTGAATTAAAAAATGGGCAGAAGACATGAATGGATGTATCTCTAAAGAAGACATACAGATGGCTAGCAGACACGTGAAAAAATGCTCAATATCACTCATCAATACAAGTGAAAACCACAATGAGATAATCACCTCATACCTGTCAGAATGACTAAAACTAAAAATACAAGAAACTATAAGTGTTGACAAGGATGTGGAGAAAAGGGTACTGCAATGTTGGTAAGAATACAAACTGGTATGGCCAGTGTGGAAAACAGTATGGACAGTGTGGAGGTTCCTCAAAAAGTTAAAAATAGAAATATCCTATGATCCAGTAATCACACTACTGGGTATTTATCCCCAAAATACAATTCATGGCCTTTTAACTCTAGAACTCCAACATAGTTTATTGTGGTATATCCTGTGTCAAGCTAATGTTTAGGCTCAAAATTTCAAATTTCAAAATTTCAAAAATTTGAAAATGTTTGGAATCCAAAGAAAGAATTTAGTTACTATGATCATTCCCTTCCATGCCCTCTTTCTTTTCTTTGAGGTGGTGTTTGGGTGGGTGGTTGAGATATTTGAAGTAGAGAGGTATAAAGGAAATTGAAAAGTTATTGCTTCTTTATAATGAGACAGAAGCTTAGTTTAGCTCCTTGTTTACAATAGGGATGATTCTCACACTTTCTTTAGAAAACTATTAAGGAGGCTTAAACTAGAGAAAGCACTATGTCTACTGTATAGGATTTGTCGAAAGCTGATAAGCAAAGCAGTGTCTCTGCCAAGATGGGAAAATATCGGGGTTTTTTTGTTTTTTTTTTTTGTTTTGTTTTTTGTCATACAGAACCTTGCTTTATGTTGTGTTATTTATAATAGGACTTGAGAAATGTGCCTTCTTGTCTGACTACTGCAGAGCTAATTACTGTAGAGCTTGGAGAGAAAATTTGTCTGAGATGAGTCTTTGCTTGACTCCTCTGATTTTGTGATCTGAGCAGGAGGAGCTTGGGGTTCAGAAGGAGGCTATAAAGAAGTTTTTCACCACTGGGCCAGGAGCTGTCTGTGACTTGACATCACTTTACTTCCAGGAAAGGTAAACCTGGGGTAGCCAGACAGCAAGCAGGATGGCTTGCCATATTCTGAGTTGTGGCTTACTGAGGGAGGGCTTCTGACTGTGGAGGAACTGGACTAACTGATCCCCGCTCTTGTACACCAGTCAGGTCCCGGAAGCCAGGCTGGATTTAGATGAGAGGGCATCTGCATATACTTCTATCCTCTGAGAGGGAATTCCTCCAGACCTCTCAGGGCCATGCCATGGAGGCTGTGTCTTTGCACTGGGATGCTGCCCACCCCCCAAACCACTAGAGAGGGAACGGCCTGCTATTCCAAAACGCTTTTTTAAAAATTCTTTTCCAGGGGAGCCTGGGTGGCCCGGTTGGTTAAGCGGCTGTCTTCGGCTCAGATCGTAGTCCCCGGGTACTGGTATCAAACCCCGCATCGGGCTCCCTGCTCAGTGGGACGTCTGCTTCTCCTTCTCCCTTTGCCCCCTGCTTGTGCTTTCTCTCTCAAATGAATAAGTAACATCTTTTAAAAGGATTCTTTTCCAGCACTGTGACACGTTGCAGCCATCAGCAGTCCCCCTATCAACTCCTGTTTGGGGAACCCCACCTATTTGAAGATCTCCTGGGCTTGAAGATCCGCATCTCTCCAGATGCCTTTTTCCAGATTAACACTGCTGGTGCAGAGGTGCTGTATCGGACAGTGGGGGAGCTGAGCAGAGTGAACTCTAACACCATTCTCCTTGATATCTGCTGTGGAACCGGCAAGTGACAGCTCAGGGCAGAATCTACATGCTGCTTAGCTTCCATCCACCCAGCAGCCAGGGCCCAGGTGGGGAGGCGATGGTGATGGTACAGACACACCATCACTGGTTTAAAATCCTCAAATAGGGACATCTGGGGAGGTTCAGTCAGCGAAGCATCTGCCTTTGGCTCAGTTCGTGATCTTATGGTCCTGGGATCAAGTCCTGCATTGGGCTCCTTGCTTGGTGGGAAGCCTGCTTTTCCCTCTCCCTCTGTCTGCTGCTCCCCCTACTCGTGTGCGCGCTCTCTCTCTCTCTCTCTATCTCACAAATAAATAAAAGAAACAAATCCTAAAATACCATCCTCTTATCCTCTTACTTCCTCAGGTGTGATTGGTTTGTCTCTGGCTCAGTATGCCTCCCAGATCCTTGGGATTGAGTTGATGGAGCAGGCAGTAGAGGATGCCAGGTGGACTGCAGCCTTCAATGGTACATTGCTCACATTCTGGAGACAAAATGAAAAGCTGAAGTTGTTTCTGTGCTGTGTGAAGGATTGTGTGGGCAAGGGTATTGGCTGTATCCATGACCAGTGCAGAGGGAGGGAGGGTGGGTGTCTTGGAGTGATTAGAGTTGGGTCCTAATGGTTTTCTAAAAGAGGTCCCAATAGCTAATCTCCACCCCCCTTTTTTTCCCTTCTGTCCAGAAGAAGAGCCTGAGGCAATGAACAGGCCTACATGATAGGAGGAGAACTTGGCAAAACTTTGGGAACATAGAAGAGCCTTCATGACATTAGACTCATGAGGCATTATAACATAATACAGTAGATTTCAAACAACTATTAGCAACAGAACCTTTTCTTTGAACAAAATCGTATGCCAAACTCTGATGTAGAAAACAGGTCTCCTTGTTTCCTCTGCCCTACCTCCAGACAACCCTTGAGGCTCTGAAATTCTCTAATGTAGCAGAAAGAGCACTTGAGTAAAAGTCAAGGTTTTCTTCTTGGTATAGGTACTTATGTGCTACATGTCGCTAAGCTTTAAAATAACATGTTCTAGTATCTCAAGCTGAAAGGCCTACTAAGATACTGGAAAAGAAAGTGTGTTAGCAACAATGAGGCAGGTCCAAAGTGGTTTTTTTTCCTTGTTATTCAGAGGTGTGCCAGACCCAAAGGGAAAATGGCAGAGCCCTGGCTCCTGTACATTTCTGTAAAGCTGAAACCCGCCCCCCACACCCCTTCCCTCACTGTTGGGCTTGAGTTTTGAATTCTGTCATGTGGACCTCTCTTCTACAGGCATCACCAACTGTGAATTCCACACTGGTCGAGCAGAGAAGATTTTACCACAGCTACTAAAATCAAAGGAAGATGGGCAGGTCATTGCTGTGGTGAACCCAGCTCGGGCAGGACTGCGTAAGAATGGGTAGCTTTCCTGTTAACACAGCTAGTTGGGTGTTCTCATGGTGTCCACCGTCTTTAGTCCCTTACTCTCCCATACAGTGCTAAAGGGGCTCCAAGTGGGCTGGCTCTGAACCTACTTCTCTATTCCTAACCAATCCTAGGTGCTAGCCAGGTGGTAGTTTCTGATAACCCAGACCATGATAGTTTAATTACATTAATAGCGGGGCACCTGGGTGATTCCATTTGTTAAGTGTTTACCTTTGGCTTGGGTCATGATCCCAGGGTCCTGGGATGGAGCCCCATGTGGGGCTCTCTGTTCAGTGGGGAGCCTGCTTCTCCCTCTGCCCCTCCCCACCCCGACTTGTGCTCATTCTGTCGCTCTCTCTGTCTCAAATGAACAAAATCTTCTAAACAAAACAAAAATAGTTATAGTAATAGCAATGTGTTTCTTCCTTCAGACTATCAGGTGGTTCGAGCCATTCGAAACTGCAGGGCTATCCACACACTGATTTTTGTTTCCTGCAAGCCCCATGGTGAAGCCACAAGGAATATCATTGAGTGAGTCTTGACTTCTTTTTAAACTATATTTAAAAAATATTTTTAGAGATTTTATTTATGGAGAGAGAGCACGAGAAGGGGGGACAGATGGAGAGAGAGGAGAGGGAGAAGCAGACTCCCCACGAGCACGGAGCCCTATGCAGGACTTGATCCCAGGACCCTGGGATCATGACCTAAGCCTAAGACAGATGCATAATGACTGAGCCACTCAGGCACCTCTGATTGACTTTTTTAAATTATTTTTTCCTGATTATCAAAATAATCTCTACTTATTGTACAGATTAAGAAAACAGAGCAATATAAAGAGACAGAAGGAAGTCATTATACTACATCAACAGTTAGTTGTGGGGCCAAGTCCTGAGTAAGGCAAGTAAAGCCACTTACTTTGGGTGGAAAATTTAGTGAGAGGGTGCACAAAATCTCGGTAATTAAGATATACTTATAATGCATCACTTTCAAAAGTCAAAATTAGTCCCAAGAAATCCATGATAAAAAACACATTAAGATCTTTAAAAAAAAAGCAAGATCCACTCCTGTGCTTGCTAAACCCTGTCTCACTCACCTTACTCTAATCCTGGTCCTGGTTCCAATAAAACTTTATTTTAAAAGCAGGGAGTCAGTCTGCAGGTTTTTTCCAATTTTATTTTCTAAAATGTTGCATTAAAATATATTATTTGTTTTGATTATTGAATTTTTTGACACCCTCTTAAATTTTGCACCCAAGGTGAATGCCTCTTGCTTCACTCCAGTTCTGACCCTGGTCAATTCTTTTGAATTTTGAAAAGTTTTTTCCCTTCTCTTTGTCTCTCTCTTCCTCCCTCCCTCCCTCTCTCTCCCTTTTACATAAGCAATACAATTTGCAATATTTGAGCAACATAGGTGGATATGAAGTAGGGGTGATATACTTGGATGAAATGAGTGAGAATTAAAAGTAAATGAATTGAGGGGCACCTGGGTGGCTCAGTGGGTTACAGCCTCTGCCTTCGGCTCAGGTCATGATCTCGGGGTCCTGGGATCTAGCCCTGCATCGGGCTCTCTGCTCAGCGGGGAGCCTGCTCCCCCCACCCCCGCCTGCGTCTCTGACTACTTGTGATCTCTGTCAAATAAATAAATAAAATCTTTAAAAAAAACAAAAGTAAATGAATTGAGCTGTTGAGGTAGTTAAGTTTGACGAGTTATCAAGTCAGTGATCTAGAAAAAAGTAATAAACCTAAAGGAAACTGAAGGGAAAAATTAATGTTAGATAAAATCAAGAAATGAATGAATGAACTACCCAACAAAAAAAACCTGGTAGACTTGACCAATAAGCAAGAAGATGTTATTAAAAGATGAAAAATAAATTAGAAGAATTTAGAAGATTAGAAGAAGAAAATTAAAAAATATATAAATCTAATCAAGAATATAAAAGAATAAAACATAAAAATAGAAAGTTTTAAATGAGAAAAAGCAGAACTACAGCTATGAGGAAATTTTTAAAAATAATGAGAAAGTACTTTGTACATCTTGCTTACAATACGTTTGAAAACCTAGGTGGGCAATTTTCTGGGAAAATGAAAATGGATACTATTAATTGCAAAGGATGTAAGTAAACCTACACAGATTGGTAACCATGGAAAAGAATTGAGAAAGTTGTCAAAGAGCTTTTACCCAAAATAAAAGCATGGCCCATGCTTTTTCACAGGTCCATGTATTTTCACAGTCTCATTTCCTTGCCTATTCTTACGTGTTTACCTCTTCCAGTTGTCCTTTACTTTAATTTTTGTTATACTATTTAAAAATGTTTTTGAGTGTATGATAAATGTGGCACCTCACACCAATGGGAAAAAATGGACTGTTCAATAAATGGTGATGGACAGCTGGGTAGTGAGGGTGAAAAAAAGTTGGATCTGTATTTCACACTTGTTACACCAGGAAAAAGCAGTCAGAAATTGAAATGTAAAAAGGAGAACCATAAATGTACCCTAGGAAATCAGAGAATTTCTTTATAATCCTGGAGTGCAGTAGCCCTTTCTAACTATGAACATTCAAAAGCCATATAGTGAAAGGTAGTTAACTTCGCCAACATAAAAAAAAATAACTTCTCCCTTTGTTACACCATACACAGAAATGAATTCAAAATGGATCATAGAACTAAATGTAAGAGTTGAAACAGGAATAATCTTTTTGACCTTGGGTTAGGCAAAGCTCTCTTAGATATGACATCAAAAACCCAAGCAACAACAGTAACAGCAAAAAATACATGTATCGGATGTGTGCGTGTATAATTGGACATCATCAAAGTTAAAAAAAAAGCTTTTGTGCTACAAAATGATACTATCAAGAAAGTGATAAGACAACTCATAGAATGAGAGGAAACATTTGCAAATCATTTTTATAATAAAGGACAAGTATCCAAAAGCCAGACACAAAGGGCCACATCTTACATGATTCCATTTTTAGGAAGTGTCTAGACTAGGCAGATATCAAGAGAGAGAAAGTAGATTTGTGGTTGCCTAGGGCTGAGAGTTGGAGGGTTGCAGAGAAATGGGGATGGAGGGCTAAAGAGTGCGTGATGCCTTCTTGGGTTAAGGAAAATATTCCAAAATTGATTGTTCTGGTAGATGGACAACTCTGTGAGTGTACTAGAAACCACTGAACAGTATAAATGAGTGAGCTGCATGGTATGTGAATCTCAAACTGTTAAAAAAATCAAGAACTTCCATGATAAAAAGCACCAAAATCAAAGATGGGAGACAGTATACAAATTGGAAAAATAGTTGTAGTTTATATCATAAAGAAGTTTTTCCTTAATTTATAATAAACTTTTAGAGATTGATTTTAAAAAATGACATATCTGGTAAAGGGTTAGTATCCAAAATGTATAAAGAACTTAACTGGGATGCATGGGTGGCTTGGTCAGTTGGGCAGCTGCCTTTGGCTCAGGTCATGCTCCCAGGGTCCTGGGATCAAGTCCCACATTGGGCTCCTGGCTCAGTGGGGAGCCTGCTTCTCCCTCTGCCTGCTGCTCCTCCTGCTTGTGCTTTCTCTCTCTCTCTCTCTGATAAATGGGTGAATAAAATCTTTAAAAAAAAAAAAAGAGCTTACCAAACTCCCAAAAAACAAATAACCCAGTTAAGAAATGGGCAGAAGACATGAATAGACATTTTTCCAAAGAAGACATGCAAATGGCCAACAGGCACATGAAAACATGCTCAACATCACTCATCATCAGGGAAATGCAAGTCAAAACTGCACTGAGATAATACCTCATTCCTGTCAGAATGGCTAAAATTAACAACACAAGAAACAGCAGGTGTTGGCAAGGAAGTGGGGAAAGGGAACCCTCTTACACTGTTGGTGGGAATGCAAACTGATTCAGCCACTCTGAAAAATAGTATGGAGGTTCCTCAAAAAGTTAAAAATAGAGCGATTCTGTGATCCAGCAATTTCTCTACTAGGTTTTTACCCAGAGGGTACAAAAGTAGTGATTTGAAGGGACACATGCACCCTGATGTTTATAGCAGCAATGTCCACAATAGCCAGATTTTGGAAAGAGCCCAAATGTCCATTGACCAATGAATGGATAAAGAAGATGTGGTGTGTATATATGTGTGTGAATATATACACATGGACACACACACACATGAGAATATTACTCAGCCATCCAAAAGAATGAAATCTTGCCATTTTCAATGACATGGGTGGAGCTGGAGTGTATTATGCTAACCAAAATTAGTCAGTTAGAAAAAGACAAAATACCATATGATTTCACTCATATGTGGAATTTAAGAAATAAAACAGATGAACATGGGGGAAAAAAGAGAGGCAAACCATAAAAGAGACTCTTAATTATGGAAGAACAAACTGAGGATTGCTGGAGGGGAGGTGGGCAGGGAGATGGGTTAAATGGGTGATGGGGATTAAGGAGGGCACTTGTGATGAACACTGAGTATTGAATGTGAATGATGTATTACTAAATTCTCTTGAAACTAATATTATACTATATGTTAACAAACTGGAATTTATTTAAATTATTATTTATTTAAAGCTCGAAATAAAAAGAAAACACAAGAAAAATGAACAGAAGAAAGAATATAAATTTATGAACTATGAAAGGATGCTCAGTCTCTTTCATTATAATGGAGATGCAAATTAAATGTACCCCGAGATACCACTTTTCACATTTCAGATTGGCAGAAAGAAGTTCAAAAGTTTGGTAATACACTGTTGGCAATCCTAAGAGGAAACATGAATTCTAAAAAATTACTAGTCAAAATGTAAATTGGCAGCATCTTTATGGAGGAATATTTAGCTATATAGATTGTAAATGTGTATATATACCCCTTAAACCAGAAATTCCATTCCTGAGGCTTTTTCTTTTTTTTTATTAACATATAATATATCATTTGCTTCAGGTGTACAGGTCTGTGAATCATCAGGCTTACACATTTGACAGCACTCACCATAGCACATACCCTCTCCAATGACCATAACCCAGCCACCCTATCCCTACCCCACCACCCCGCAGCAGCCCTCAGTTTGTTTCATGTGATTAAGAGTCTTACTGTTTGTCTCCCTGAGGCTTGTTCTTTCAAATGTACTGACACACACCTAAAATGACATAGATACAAAGTTATTTACTGCAATATTAAAGCAGCAAGCGATGAAATATCCTAAAAGTCCATCAGTGGGGAACTGGTTAAAATCAACGCTCTATCCATACAGTGCAATACTGTGCTGCTATAAAAAGGAATGCAGATGTTCTGTGTACAGATCTAGAGAGATCTCTAAGGTGTATTATTTTTAAACAGATTGACTGAGACATAACCACATATAAAATTCATCTATTTAAAGTGCATAGTTCTGTGGGTTTTAGTATGTTCTTGGACTTGTGTGGCCATCACCACTATTTCCAGAATATTTTCCTCACTTCAGAAAGAAACCCTGTACCTCTCACCTGTTACTCACCATTTTTCCCCAAGCCCCAGGCTTTAGGCAACCACTAATCTACTTTATGTCTTTATGGATATTATTTCATGGCTGAATATTTCATTTTGTGGATATATCACATTTTCTTTTTTTTTAAGATTTTTTTTTTATTCAGGAGAGAAAATGAGAGGCAGAGCACTAACAGAGGGGGTGTGGGCACAGGGACAGGGAGAAGCAGACTCCCCACTGAGCAGGGAGCCCAACTCGGGGCTTGATCCCATGACCCTGAGGTCATGACCCAAGCTGAAGGCAGATGTTTAACCAACCCAGGGAGCCACCCAGGCGCCCTAATATATCACATTTTATATATTCATGTGTTAATTGATGGACATTTGGGTTGTTTCTGCCTTTTACCTCTTGCGAATAAGGCTGCTACGAACATTCATATGCAATTTTTTCTGTGGATGTTTTCTTTCATTTCTCTTGGATGCATACCTAGGAGTGGAATTGCTAGGTCATGTTGTAACTCTATGTTAACCTTTTGAGGAACTGCCAGACTCTTTTCCAAAGAGCTGTCCCACTTTACATTTCCACCAGCAGCCTATTAGGCTTCCAGTTTGTCCACATCCTCACCAACTCTTGTCAGTGTCTGTCTTTTATATTCATTCTAATGGATAAAAAGTGTTATGTCCTTGTGGTTTTCGTTTCCACTTCTCCAGTGGCTAATGATGTTGAGCATTTTTTCATGTGCTTGTCATCCATTTGTAAATCTTCTTTGGAGAAATGTCTATTCAGATTCTTTGCCCATTTTTTAACTGGATTGTCCCTTTATTACTGAGTTTTAAGATTTCTTAATATATTCTAGATACTACTCCCTTATCGGATACATGATTTGCCAAAATTGTCTCCCATTCTGTGGGTTCTCTGTTCACTTTCTCGGTGATGTCCTTTGAAGCATAAGAGTATTAATTTCCTTCTTTTTAAGATTGTATTTAATTATTTGAGAGAGATTGCACAGAGGGAGAGTGAGAGGAAGAAGCAGACTTACTGAGCAGAGTGCCTGATGCGGGGATTGATCCCAGGACCATGACCTGAGCTGAAGGCAGATTCTTAGCCAACCGATCCACCCAGGCACCCCAAGAATACTAATTCTCAGTATGTCCAGACTGGTTTTTTTTTTTTTTTTGTAGCTTGTGATTTTGGTTCTAAGGTCTGTTACTAAGTGGAAATAGTAAGGTGTGCAGAATTGTTTATATAATTGTAAACTGTCTTTGTAAAAAAGTACAAAAGACTAGGAGAATATGGATTTATATTTGTATCGGCATAGAGAAACTGGTAATTTATATAAGAAACTGATAATAGTAGCTATCCATGGTGAGAGAGAACTGTGGAGATGGGTGTCCTAGCTGAATACCTATTATTTCATTTTTGAATATAATGAAAATATTTTTTATGCAAGACAATAAATTCAAAAATGTAATGATTTAGAGTAAAGCTAGCATTCTGCTAACATAGTGACTAAAACAATAAACATGGCCTCAAAAAGGTAAGAAAAATTTATCTTGAAAAGACAGTATATGGGGCGCCTGAGTGGCTTAGTCACTGGGTGTCTGCCTTCAGCTCAGGTCATGGTCCCAGGATCCTGGGATCGAGCCCCTCATTGGGCTCCCTGCTCAGTGGGAAGCCTGCTTCTCCCTCTTACCCTCCCCCTGCTTGTGTTCCCTCTCTTGCTGTCTCTCTCTCCCTCTCTTTCTCTGTGTCAAATAAATAAATAAAATATTTGTTTAAAAAAAGACAGTATGTGCATATGGTAGAAAAATTCAAACAATACAAGAATATACAGTGAGTAATGACTTTCTTTCTTACTCCTGACCCCTAATTCTTCAGATGTCACTACTCTTGGGTTTCTTGTGTAGCCTGTCAGAGAGATTGTGTGACTATACAAGTTTGTGTGTGTGTATGTGTGTCTGTACACATATGTGTATGTATACATACCATCCTTCTCTTTTTTTTAACAAATAGAAACAGACTAAAACACTATTCTGCACTATGCTTTTCTTTTTTTATTATTATTTTATTTTATTTATTTTGACTTATTATCGATCCCAGGACCCTGGGATCATGACCTGAGCATAAGGCAGATGCTTAACCGACTGAGCCACTCAGGCACCCCTGCACCATGCTTTTCACCTTTTTTCACTAACATTAGATTTTTGAGATTGTTCTACAATGATGTAGAATCTACATCAATACTTACAGGTCTACTTAATTTTTTAAATAGGCTATGTAATTTTAACTTACCTAAATATGTCATTTAACTAGTCCTTTGCTTATGAATTTTGAGATTGTTTCTATTCTGTTGTTACCACAATGTTACAATGAATATCCTTGTGTACATAATATGCAGTATGTAGGTATTATAAGTGATGAGTAAGTGTATGTGATAATATGTATAGTTGATAAATTCCTGTTGTGGAGTTGCTAAGTTAAAGGATATTTACTTTGGGGCACCTGGATGGCTCAGTGGGTTAAAGCCTCTGCCTTCGGCTCAGGTCATGATCCCAGGGTCCTGGGATCATCGGGCTCTCTGCTAGGCAGGGAGCCTGCTTCCCTTCCTCTCTCTCTGCCTCTCTCTCTGCCTACTTGTGATCTCTCTCTCTGTCAAATAAATAAATAAAATCTTTAAAAAAAGGATATTTAATTTAAACATTTTCAGCTGTTTTCTAAGAAAGCTCTAGAATCAACTTATCAAAAATATCCTTTTGGGATTGTAATTGGAAGTACATTGAACTTATTAATTTAGGGAGAATTGAAATCTTTACAGTATTTTTTCTGTCCAAGTATATGGTATGTCTCTTCAACTACTCTAGTCTTTTTTTTTTTAAAGATTTTATTTATTTATTTGACAGACAGAGATCACAAGTAAGCAGAGAAGCAGGCAGAGAGAGGGGAGGAAGCAGGCTCCCTGCTAAGCAGAGAGCCCGATGCAGGGCTCGATCCCAGGACTCTGGGATCATGACTGGAGCTGAAGGTAGAGGCTTTAACCCACTGAGCCACCCAGGCACCCTGAATTACTCCAGTCTTACATAATTCTCTAAAGCTATATCTGTATCTATATCTGTATCTATATATCTCTATTTAGATAGATAAAGCTTTTTCTAATTTTTTCCAATATAGGTCTTTTCTTCTTAAGGTTAATATAAGATATTGTAAAGTTTTTATTGCTATTATGAATGGGATCTTTTTCATTACTTTTTCTAAGTGGTTATTGCCAACTTTGTGTCCAGCTTCCTCATTCTTTTATTCATTTTATTTGTTTTCTAGTTGATTATCTTGCTTGGTAGCTGGCCACGTGACCACCATCTCAAAACCAGTTCTGTCTCTCTCCTTCCAATACATTTTTTCTTTCTTATTACATTGGATAAGAAAATGTTGCATGTTAGGGACACCTGGGTGGCTCAGATGGTTAAGGGTTGGCCTTTGGCTCAGGTCATCATCTCAGGGTCCTGGGATCAAGCTCCACATCGGGCTCTCTCTCAAATAAATAAGGAAAACCTTTAAAAAAATTTTTAAGGAACATATTCCATTATAGAAGGAATAGTGAATATCTTGCCTTATTCTGATTTCAGTGGGACAGTGCGATTTAAACTGTTGAGAGTCAGCCAGGGAAACAAGAACTCTTCTGTTTTGTTGGTTTGAGAATAAATTGGTACAACCTTTTTTTAGAACAGTTTAGTGGTATATATGTTAGGGCCTTACAAACATATAGGCCCTTCAACTCAGCAGTTCTACTAAACAACTAAAAATGTATGCAAAGATGTAACTATTAAGGATACTCATGGAGGGACTTTTTGAAATAGCAAGGTGTTAGAAACAGCTTAAATTTCCAGTAGCTAGGGATTAGGCAGATAAACTATGATTAACACATTTAATGGAATACCATATAGCCAATAATTATGAGGTAACCTGATATGTAGTGGAAAGATAGACATGATCTGAAGAAACTAGTTGTAAAGCAGTATGTACAATATGTACAGTGTGACTCCATTTTAAGAAACCAATTTAAATGTACATATTTAGAAAGATACATCCTGAGAAGTCAGCAGTGGTTCTTGGTGAGTTTATAGGTGAATTTTTGTGCTTATTTTTACTTGACTATCTTTGAGATAAGTGAAAAGAGTAATCTGCTTTGAAACATTTCAGTAGAATAATTTAATCCAGTAATATTTGTTAATTACCTTTCATATACAAATTATACAGAAGCATATATGACTTAGACAGCTTGCTCCATTCACTACTGAACTCTGTATCACAAACTGGGAACACAGAGATGAATAATAAGCAGTTATTGCCTTGTTTCCACCCTCGAAAAGGTTATAGTCCACTGAAGAAGAAGGTTTAAAAAAAAACCCAGGTTAGTTACACTAAATATGATAAATGCTATTATTGAGAGAAACATAAGGGACTGTCAGAATACAGGGAAGGGCTTAAGTTTCTTTTTAAAGATTTTATTTATTTGATGGGGGGTGGCGGGGAGAGAGCACACAAGCAGGGAGAGAAGCAGGCAGCCTGATGTGGGGCTCGATCCCAGGACCCTGGGATTATGACCTGAGCTGAAGATAGACACCTAACCAACTGAGCCACCCAGGTGCCCCGGAACGGCTTAATTTTTAAGAAGTTGTGTTCCTATAGGTTCTCCTTGGTATTGAGAAACTGATATTACGCTCTGTTTCTCTAGGCTGTGCTGTCCTCCAGACTCGGCTAAGAAGCTTCTTGGTGAGCCTTTTGTCCTGAGAAAAGCTGTGCCTGTGGATCTGTTCCCCCACACCCCACACTGTGAGCTGGTGCTCCTCTTCACTCGATAAGCAGCCTCCTGCGGGACTGCAGGCTGTTAAGGCTGAAGTTTCAGTTCCTTCCAGGTTTGGCATCTTGCTACATTGTAGATCCTCAGAGCATTATTGGAGAAACCAACCTTTGGATCGATCTCAGGACCCCGAGACCATGACCCAAGGCAAAGGCAGAGGCCTAACCATTGAACCACCCAGGTACCCCAACATCTAGCTTAAAAAAAAAAAGCAGAGTAAGCTATAATGTGATTGTGGGGTGACTGCATGATCTCAGAGCTTCATTCCTTTGGGTTTTCTAGGCTTTAAAGTTCTAGAATACCCTTTAAAAATGGTAGGAACAATAGCACCAATCAGCTCTCAACTATGGAAGGAGAATTGGTGATAGTAGAGACACTGGGAAAGAAGATCTTCAAAGAAGAGACTGAATACCTATAATTGTGCTATGTAGTGTGAACGCAAAAAGCTCCAGAATCCCCTAATGATCCAGTATATACTATAATAAACTGGATATGGAAATTGACATTCTCTGGTCCATAATTTCTTCAGCTCTAGAGTTGTCCTTGGTTACTTCCCCAACAATTTAGATTATGTTTTGAATCTTTTAATAGCCTAAGGACATGTACAAAAATCTGATTTACAAAATGATATTGGGTCAACTAGTATTTTTCTCAATCCTAAACACTTCTGGAGAAGGCTCCTTCTCAAAAAAAAATGTGGCTATTAAGGCTACTATATACATATCCATTTTAAAAAAATGCTAGAAGGAAATAAAGTGATTTTAAAAAAGTATTGACTTATGGCAGTCAGATGTTTTATTTTCATTGCCTGATTTTTCATTTTATGTAATGGGACAACGACTTTTATCTTCTCCTTTTGTTGGCCATATCTGTAAATGGCAAAACTATCTATTAATTATCTAAGCCAGAAACCAGAGTTAGCGCTCTCAGTCTCATACCCAACTGCCTACAAAGGGGGTTCCACCTGGATATTTTCTAGATACTCCAAACTCAATGTCTAACGTTGCAAGCTTCACATCTGTCCCCCAAACTTGTTCTTGCTCCTACATTCCCAGTCCTGATGAATATACCAATCTACTCAGTCACTCAAGTCGAAAACTTGGGAATTATATCTGAGTCCTTCTTCTCTATCTCCTTCCCCCACCCAACATATTACCAAATCTCCATCCCTGTAGGTTTCCATAATTTCTTACTACATTATTGCCCAAAAGGCTATCTTCTTTTTTTTAAGATTTTATTTATTTTGTTATTTATTTGAGAGAGAGAGAGCACAAGCTGGGGGCAGAGGAAGAGGGAGAAGCAGACATCCTGCTGAGCAGGGAGCCTCACTCGGGGCTCAATTCCAGGACTCTGGAATCATGACCTGAGCCGAAGGCAGACGTTTAACCCACCAAGCCACCCAGGCACCCCTCAGAAGGCCATCTTCTTAACTGCTGCTGCTCTATCCACTCTTGCCCCCATCCATTCCATTCTCTGCAGCCGTTGTGCGTTTTCTAAAATGCCAATGTCATTGTGTTTCTCCAGTGCTTAAAATATTATTGACTTCTTACTGCTTTTAAAAAATCCAAAATTCTTTTTTTTTTCAAAAAATTTTTTAAGATTTTATTTATTTATTCATTTGAGAGAGAGAGAGTGAGAGCGAGAGAGAGCATGATTGAGGGGTAGGGCCAGAGGGGAAGGGAGAAGCAGACTCCTTGCTGAGTAGGGAGCCTGACCCTGGGAGGGTTTGATCCCAGCACCCTGAGACCACGACCTTGAGCTAAAGGCAGACACCCAACCGACTGAACCACTCAGGTGCCACCAAAAGTCCAAAATTCTTTTTTTTTTTAAGATTTTATTTATTTATTAGACAGAGCGATCACAAGTAGGCAGAGAGGCAGGCAGAGAGGAAGGAGGAAGCAGGCTCCCTGCTGAGCCAGAGAGCCCGATGTGGGGCTCGATACCAGGACCCTGGGATCATGACCTGAGCTGAAGGCAGAGGCTTTAACCCACTGAGCCACCCAGGTGCCCCAAAAGTCCAAAATTCTTGATGCACCCTCAACACCCCTTCATAATCTGAACAGCCTCATTTTTCTATATGTATTAAATTCCTTTCCCTGGAAAAGATAAATTTCTTCTATTCTGGTCCTTTTCATACTCTGTTCCTCAGCTTGGAATGCACTTTTCATCGCCTATTCTGGCTAATTTTACTTATCTTTATGTTTTTAACTTAGGTATTCCCCAAGAAATATAGAATTAGCTGTAAATAATCAGCTTCCTGCTAATTTTGCTGGTGTCATTATCTTGTAAGATGATTTTAGAATCATGCTTCTGTCATCTTTATCCTGAAAACTTTGAAATAGACAAGAAAGTTGGAAGACTAGTGCAACGAACACCAGTATGTTCACCAAGATTCAACAAATGTTAGCATTTTGCCATATTTGCTTTGTGTATCTGCTCTTTGGTAAACTATTTGAAAGTAAGTTGTAGACATGACATTTCACCTTTAATCCCTCAGCATGCATCTTCTAAGCAGGATCTTTTTCTGTGTAACTCTATGATACATCATACCGTAAGCACAGCTGAAAGAAATTAACTGTACCTCACCTATCTTTGCCTCCCCAATCTTTGCGAATATTGTCTAATATCTAACCAGTGCTTCCTGAAGTATGATTTGCAAACTACCTGATGGTACACAGGGAGTTAAGGAGCTTGGACTGTAGTAAGTCAATGCGCTGCCTACTTTACTGAGAAAGTTTTGTCACAAAAAAATTCAGCTGAAAAAAAAAAAACAATGTTCTTAGTGACATTGTTCATTTACATTTCTAGGCTGGCTGAGTAGCACTGCTCTGTATTCACATTTCCCCAGCTGTCTCCTAAATGTTTTTTTTTTAAGTTAGTTTATTTATGTATTTATGTGTATATGTATGTATGTATATATTTATTTACTTATTTGACAGGGAGAGAGAGAGAGAGAACACAAGCAGAGGGAGCATCAGAGGGAGAGGGGAGAAGCAGGCTCTCCGCTGAGCAGGGAGCCTAACAATGAGGCAGGGTTCCATCCTGGGATCATGACCTGAGCTGAAGGGAGGTGCCCAACTGACTGAGCCATCCAGGCACCCCGAATGTCTTTTTAAAAAATGATTTAATATATTTATTAGATAAATATATAAAAATTTATTTTATATATTTTATTTAATATAATTTATTTTATTTAATATAATTTATTTTTATTTAATATAATATATTTTATATATTTATTAGAGTACACGCACACCAGAGGGAGAGGGAGAAAGAAGACTCCCCGCTGAGCAGGGAGGCTGATGTGGGGCTCAATGCCAGGACCCTGGGATCATGACCTGAGCCAAAGCTGCCTTTGACTCAACCACTGAGCCACCCAGGCACCCTCCTAAATGTCTTTTATAGCCAGTTTATAGGTTGCATTTGGGTGTGGTGTTTCTTTTAATTTACAACAGTCTCTCCACTTTTTTTTTAATGGTACTAGCATTTAAAGACTGGCTCTGCCCCACATTAGGAATATGACTGTAGTGTCACCAGCCATCCTGGTTTTTCTGTGACTGTCCTGCTTTAAGGACTGATCCTGTATCCCTCCCGGGATAGGATGCTTTGTTTCCTTATGGTGGTCTTTAGCTCTTCCTTCCAGCCCCTGAATTTCCCGTAAATGTGAAGTACTTGGGATCAGAAGCTTGATTTGATTCAATTAAACCATATTTTGATAAGAATTCTTCATAAGCAATGTTGTGTGCTTTATGACAGTCACATCTTATCAGGAGGCACGTAGTGTCAGTTGTCCACTCTTAGGGTGATGATTTAGGTGGTGGCCCTCTGAACTCTCCATGTGGTTTTCTCTTTGTTATTAACAGGAAATCTGTGGGATGTTACTTTGGTATAGTGTGATTGTCCTGTCCCCCAGAAACTAAAGATTTTAGCATCATATGTTGGTTATTGTTTCCTTATTTAGTAATTTGGTTTTCTGATTTTTAAAATGTATTCCCTGGCTTGGTGATTTAATTGGAGTTGGAAAATGTTGATTTTCTAACTCTGTCACCCAGTCTATATTTCTTAGCTGTTTTGTGTTTTGTGTTTCTTGTGTTTTGATGAGATTTTCCTCATCTGTGGAATATGAATCAAAAAGGGTAAGTAAAAACCTTATTCTTTCTCCTTGAACACCAATTTTCAGAGTAAGAAGTTGATGTAATAGTTCCAGTAGTAGCTAGTTTTACTGACTTACTTTCATGTCACTTGACTCAGTGTTTTTCGTATTTAAATTCAGTATTATACACTCAGTTCAGACATTTTCTTTGTAATATTAGCTCAAATCGTCTCATTTGTCCAGTGATAGTCCCTTGAGGCTGGCTCCCATGTCCTTTTTTGGTACATTTTTTAAAAGATTTTTATTATTTGACAGATATCTCAAGTAGGGGGAGAGGCAGGCAGAGAGAGAAGAGGAAGCAGGCTCCCTGCTGAGCAGAAAGCCTGATGTGGGGCTCGATCCCAGGACCCTGGGATCATGACCTGAGCCGAAGGCAGAGGTTTTAACCGACTGAGCCACACAGGCACCCCCATTTTTTAAAGCTTTTATTTTCATTCCAGTTAGTTAACATACAATGTAATATTAGTTTCAGGTGTACAATTTAGTGATTCAAGAATTCCATGCATCACCCAGTGCTCGTCCCAACAAGTGCCTTCCCTAATCCCCATCACCTATTTAACCCACCCCTACCTTCCTCCCCTCTGGTAACCACGAGTTTGTTCTCTATCATTAAGAGTCTGTTTCTTGGCTTACCTCTCTCTCTCTGTCTCTCTCTTTCTCTCTTTTTTCTTTGCTTGTTTTTTTTTGTTTCTTAAATTCTATATATGAGTGAAGTCTTTCTCTGACCTATTTTGCTTAGCATAATACTCTCTAGCTCTATCCATGTCATTGCAAGTGTCAAGATTTCATTTTTTTATGGCTGAATAATAATCGTGTGTGTGTGTGTGTGCATGTATAAAAAACTATAAACACTGGGGTGCATGTATCCTTTTGAATTAGTATTTTTGTATTCTTTGGGTAAATGCCTGGTAGTGCAATTGCTGGATTGTAGGGTAGTTCTATTTTTAACTTTTTGAGGAACCTCCATACTGTTTTCCAGAGTGACTGCATGAGTTTGCATTCCCACCAACAACAGTGCAAGAGGTCTCCCCTTTCTCCACATCCTCACCAACACCTGCTCTTTCTTGTGTTGTTGATCGTAGTCACCCAAGAAATGAATAATCCAATTAAAATATTGGCAGAAGACATGAATAGACATTTTCCAAAAAAATACCTACAGATGGCCAACAGACACATGAAAAGATGTTCAATGTCACTCATCGCCAGGGAGATGCAAATCAAAACTACAATGAGTTATCACTTCCCCCTCTCAGAATGGCTAAACTGTCATGTCCTTTTGACATTCCTCAATGAGTCTTCAAGCACTTCCTTAGATTCTGGTGCAAGATTCCTAAGCACAACCATACATTTCCCTGCCCCAGTCCTGGAAACAGCCATTTCCAAGGAACGCTTGTTCCTTTTAATGGAGAATGGTATTTAGAAACCAAGTTCTGGATGCTGAATGTTAGAAGCAAAATTTAATAGTTACTGCATTTCTGTCAGTGAGCTGTAAAGCATTAGTACAGTGACCAACTGTCCTGATTTACTCTGAACCTGGAACTTTCAGTGTTAAAACCAAGAGCATCCTATGCAAACAGGTAGAACAAGGTGGTGACCCTAAATTGGTCACATTGTTAATACTAATGATTAAGAAGGAACAATGGAAATTGGGGTTGCGATATGTATACTGGTAGTAGCTAAAGTAGCTGTAAATTACCAGGGGATTTAAGGGTTTGTATTAAATCTATTCCAGCTGTAAAATATCTAGGTCTATAGCAGTGGATCACAAACTTCACTGTGCATTAGTATCACCTACAGAGCAATTTAAAGTACCGAGCCCAAGGGCTGCCTGGGTGGCTCAGTGGGTTGAGCCTCTGTCTTCGGCTTAGGGTCCTGGGATTGAGCCCTGCATTGGGCTCTCTGCTCAGCAGGGAACCTGTGTCCCCCTCTCTCTCTGCCTGCCTCTCTGCCTACCTATGATCTCTCTGTGTGTCAAATAAATAAAATCTTTAAAATCTGAACCCTGGGCCAGGGACTTTACAATTTAATTGGTTTAGGAGGGGTCTCAGGAGTTCGTATTTAAAAATTGTCCCCCCGCCCAATGATTCTCATGCACTGCCAGGATTGAGAACCAGTGATCTGGGTAGGGCTTTGCCTTTCCTAGTGTGGCACCTGGACCAGCAGGATTAGCATCATCACTTAGGAGCTTGTTAGAAATGCAAACTTTCAGACTTCATCCCAGCTGGATGAGAAACTGGGGATGGGACCCACAAATCTGTGTTGTAACATACTCCCCAGGTGGTGCTGATGCTCACTCAAGCTTGAGACCCACTAGTTCAGAGCAACTGTTCCTCAGCCTTGGTTGCACACTAGAATCACCTGGAGGCCTTTCAAAACAGGTTTCTGGGTGTCACCCCTTCAGAGAGTCAGATTGCCTTCATTTTGGGTGTGGCCCTAGCATTGCTATTATTATTTTTTTCTTAACTTCTTTTTTTTTAATTTTTTTATAAACATATAATGTATTTTTATCCCCAGGGGTACAGGTCTGTGAATCGCCAGGTTTACATACTTCACAGCACTTACCATAGCACATAACCTCCCTAATGTCCATTACCCCACCCTCCTCTTCCGACCCCCCTCCCCCCAGCAACCCTCAGTTTGTTTTGTGAGCATTGTTATTTTAAAAACTCCTTAGATGACTCTAATGTGCAAGTAAGGCTGAAAACCTTGACCTGGGGTTTTTGTCTCCTAAACCCGGTGTTTGACTTGATGAGCAAAAATGCACATCAAATTGCAGATTAAAAAAAAACTAACTAGGTGTGTAATGCATAGGCCAAATAGCTTGCTTTTTCACTTCCTCTTTGTCTAACCCCACCCAGGGTCTCTAAGCACTGTTTTGCACTCCTTTGAAAAGATTTTCATCCCTTGAAAGCATTCCCTTTCCCATTCTTCCAGCAGTTAATTCTGGTGGGTGTGGTAGTGAGCGGGGCTTGAGATACAATCAGTTGCTATTAATTCTAGCCAAGCTTTAATGTAACCCTCAGCCATGGCAAGAGAAAAGTGAACTCATTTAAAAAAAAAAAAAAGATGTTATTTATTTGTTTGACAGAGAGTGAGTGCACAAGAGAGCACAAGTAGGGGGAGCAGAAGAGGGAGAAGCAGGGTCCCTGCTGAGCAGGGAGCCCAATGCAGGGGTCGACCCCAGAACCCCAGGGTCATGACCTGAGCTGAAGGCAGACATTTAACCACTGAGTCACCGAGGTAGCCCAAAAAGTGAACTCTTTGAATATTAAAGTAGGAGAGTTGTTTTAAGGATTTCTCTTTAGGCTGTCTCTACCTGTTCCAGATCTAGCTTCTCATTAGGCTCAACCTAGAGTTGCTGAACCTATGAGTGCAATTTTGGCCTTGCCCTGAATGCAAGTTTGGAATTTTACCTACGGCAATGGTTCCTAGTCTTAGCTGCACGATGGACTCATCTGGGGGCTTAAAAAAAAAAAAGGTCCTGGTTCCTGAGGCTTGGTCCCTAACTCCAGATATTCTGATTTAACTAATCTGGGGTGTGGCTCAAGGATCTGGGGTTTTAAAGGATTCCCCAAGGTGATTGAAATGTGCAGTGGGGGTTATGATCCTCTGATTTGGGCTGTGGTTCCCAAACCTGGCTGCATAATAAAATTCCCTAGGGACCTTTTATAGCTTCTAAAACCCAGGCCACACCCTGAAACAGTTAAATAATTACAGCCTCTGGGGTGGGACATAGGCGTTGGTAATTTTGAAGTTTCCCCATGATTTCAATGTGCAACCAAGTGTTGAGAACCACAGGGTGAGGGTATTTGATTTTGGGGGGTTTGGGAGAGAGAACAGAATGATTGTCATTTGCTGAGATGTAAGTCTTCCAACCCTTCACCTTCAAAATCATATTGTCAATTTATAATTGACAGGGGCATCATTGTCATTTTTCTAAGAGATGTATTTCAAAATGGCATGGTCATAAAATGCAGTCATGAACCAATGGAAGCTCCCTCAGAGCTGATCAACTAATTCAAGTGTAAAAGGACAATTGAAATGGAATATAATTATGTCCCAGACTTAAAAATTTTCCATCAGCTGATTTGGTTCTATCATTATATGTATTTCCACATTGTATTTCCCATTGTTTCTTGTCAAAGATTAAGTGGGATGGCAATGCTGACATGTAGCCCAGATTCTATATAGTGGAGGAACATGTCAATATCAAGCCCATTCCTAACTTTTAGGGATCCTCAGAGTACATGGAGGGGAAGAGGCCTTTGTTCTGAGGACTGAAAAAAGGAATTTAAATATTTAAAACTGTTGGAATGTACTGCTTGCATTTTACTGATTGCCTTTATTTGTAACCAATCTAAGGAATACTTGAGGAAAGGGCCTTATCATATACTTAACTGTTTGTTTTCCTCATCCAGTTAGACTGTAAGTTTGAAGGCATAAGGCTATTATTTCCTGTTCACTGTTGTATCTCTGTTTAGTACCCAGTCCAGTGTCTGAAATGTACAAGTGCTCAGAGAGGCAACATAGCATACTGGCCAAGAGGACCAGCTTTGGAATCAGTGTGATCTAGCCTTGAATCCTGACTCCATCACGTACATGCTGTGTGAACTTGGGTGAGTTATTAACCTCTCCAACCCGTTCCTGTTCCTTGTCCCTCTGCCTGTAAAAGAAGGGTAATAATAGTACGTAGCTCATGGGATTGTCGTGACCCATTTAGCAAGACATTATTTGTAAAGCGCCTTGCAAATTGCCTAGCACATAGTTTGCGTGTAGAAAGGCAGGAGTTATTCATTTTTTTAAAAGATTTTATTTATTTATTTGACAGACAGAGATCACAAGTAGGCAGAGAGGCAGGCAGAGAGAGAGGAGGAAGCAGGCTTCCTGCTGAGCAGAAAGCTGGACACAGGGCTCGATCCCAGGACCCTGAGATCATGACCTGAGCCGAAGACAGAGGCTTTAACCCACTGAGCCACCCAGGCGCAGCCTCTTTTTCTTTCTTTCTTTTTTTTTTTTTAAGATTTTATTTACTTATCTGACAGACAGAAATCACAAGTAGGCAGAGAGGCAGGCAGAGAGAGGGAGCGGGAAGCAGACTCCCTGCCGAGCAGAGAGCCCGATGCAGGACTCGATTCTAGGACCCTGAGATCATGACCTGAGCCAAAAGCAGAGGCTTAACCGCTGCGCCGCCCAGGGGCCCCTCCGCAGGAGTTATTCTTAATAATCCAATTACTAGTTAAAGGAATAAATGGATGTCATAGTCTGCTTTCTCTTCCCTCTCTTGAGGTTAACGAACCAAAATAACGTAATCAATTTGGTTTCTGTCGGATTTCAACACTTAATTTCAGGCAAATAAAACCAACCACACATAGGAAAGAGTCTCTTCCCTGTTGGTGTTGGTGTTTCCCAGCATTTATGTTATAGTCAAATAATGCAACTTCTAGTAAAAAGTTTAAAATAGAGTCTGGAGGAAAAAATGAAGCATAGAAAACAGATAAGGCCATCCCTCTCATTTTGTCACCCTCAAAATATTGGTTACTAAAATAACCCATTTGTCAAATCCCTTTGTACTGCTGTGAGAAGTGCTAATGTAAGACATGTTTTCTGAAAATAACCGTCATGAGGTGTCATGAATTAAGGGATTTGGTACAGAAGTGATAAAGTTCCCTTCTGGATAGAATAGCTCAGGATCATAAATTGCACAGAACCTCTCTTGGCTTACCTTTTCCACCTCTTAAAAGGACGTGCTGCATAGGATTCTAGATTGGATCCTAAACAGAAAAAGGACGTTAGTGGAAAAACCAGTGAAGTTGGAGTAAAGTCTGTAGCTTAGTAAATAGTATTGTACTATATTGTTATTGTCCTGGTATTGATCACCATACTAGTGTTATGTGAAGTGTTAATGGAAGCTGGGTGAAGTGTATACAGGAACTCTGTACTATGTTCACAGCTCTTCTGAATATCTGAAATTATTTTGAAATTTAAAAAAACACCCTAAACATAGTCTTTTAAAAACTAAGCATACTGATTGAAAGCTAATTCTAGTAAAACAAAGTGTGGGCAGGTGTTCAGGCCAGGGCTCCAGGGATAGAGTAGTGTTCACCCAGATACCTAGTTATTTGCATAAGCATTACCTGTGATAAGGTGACAAGGGGCAGGAGTAGCATATAACAGTTATTTTACAGTAAGGAATTTCTGGCAGCCTATCAAAAAACAGTTCCTTTCTTTCAGTATAAGTTAACCTGGCTCAGAACACAGCAGCCTGACCTAAAGAGGCCTAAATATAAATGTTCCAATCAAAAGACATAGGGTGTCAGAATGGATTTTTAAAAAAACAAAAACAAGACCCATCTACATGCTGCCTACAAGAGACTCATTTTACACCTAAAATACCGCACAGTTGAAAATGAGGGGATGGAGAAGTATTTATCACGTAAATGGGTATCAAAAGAAAGCTGGAGTAACAATATTTATATTGGACAAACTAGACTTTTTTTTGAAGATTTATTTATGTATTTGAGAGAGGGGGTGTGTGCAAGCTTGAGTGTATGAATGGGGTGAGGGGCAAAGTGAAAGAATCTCAAGTGGACTCCCTGCTGAGTGTGGAGCCCAACCTGGGGATCCATCTTGCAACCCTGAGATCATAACCTGAGCCAAAACCAAGAGTCTGACACTCAACCGATTGAGCCACTCAGGTGCCCCTGGACGAACTAGACTGTATTTTTATTTTATTTTATTTATTTGCCAGAGAGAGAGAGAGTATACACAAGCAGGCAGAGAGTCAGGCAGAGGCAACGAGAGAAGCAGGCTCCCCGCTGAGCAAGGAGCCTGATGCGGGACTCGATCCCAGGACCCCCGGATCATGACCTGAGCCAGAGGCAGTGGCTTAACCAACTGAGCCACCCAGGCATCCCCAAACTAGACTTTAAAATAAAAAGACTGTAGCAAGAGGTAAAGGAGAACACTATATCATAATAAAGGGGACAATCCAGCAAGAAGACATAACAATTGTAAGTAGTTATGCACCCAACATGGGAGCACCCAAATACATGAAACAATTATTAACAGACATAAAGAAACTAATTAATTATAATACAATAATAGTAGAGGGCTTTAACACTATACCTACATCAGGGAAAGATCATCTCACCAGAAAAATCAACAAGGAAACAATGGCTTTGAATGACATACTGGACCAGATGGACTTAACAGATATAGTCAGGACATTCCATCCTAAAACAGCAGAATACACATTCTTTTCAGGTACCTATGGGACATTCTCCAGAATACATCACATATTGGGTCACAAATCACGACTCAATAAATACAAAAAGATCAAAGTCATACCACGCCCCTTTTCTGACTGCAGTGCTATGAAACTAGAAGTCAACCACAAGAAAACATTTTGAAAGACTACAAGTGTATGAAGGTTAAGCAACATGCTACTAAACAATGAATGGATGAACCAAGAAATCATAGAAGAAATGAAAATATACATGGAAACAAAAGAGAATGAAAATACAATAATCCAAAACTTTTGGGTTGCAGCAAAAGCAGGGGATTATATAGCAATATAGACCTACCTTAAGAAGCAAGAAAAATCTCAAAAAACAACCCAACCTTACACCTAAAGGAGCTAGAAAAAAACAAATGAAACCTAAAGCTAACAGAAGGAAGCAAATAATAAAGATTAGGGTAGAAATAAATGATATAATTTTTTAAAAAAAACCTAGGGGCGCCTGGGTGGCTCAGTGGGTTAAAGCGTCTGCCTTCAGCTCAGGTCATGATCCTAAGGTCCTGGGATTGAGCCCCGCATCGGGCTCTCTGCTCAGCAGGGAGCCTGCTTCCCCCTCCCCATCCCCACACCTGCCTCTCTGCCTACTTGTGATCTCTCTCTCTCTGTCAAATAAATAAATAAAATTCTTTAAAAAAAGAACCTGGGGCGCCTGGGTGGCTCAGTGGGTTAAAGCCTCTGCCTTCGGCTCAGGTCATGATCCCAGGGTCCTGGGATTGAGCCCCGCATCGGGCTGTCCGCTCCGCGGATAGCCTGCTTCCTCCTCTCTCTCTTTCTACCTGCCTCTCTGCCTACTTGTGATCTCTGTCTGTCAAATAAATAAATAAATAAAATCTTTAAAAAAAAAAATAAAAATAAAAAAAATTTAAAAAGAACCTAATAAAACAGATGATTGAAACCGGGAGCTACTTCTTTGAAACAATTAATAAAATTGCTAAACCCCTAGCCACACATAGCAAAAAGAAAAGGGACCCCTAGCCACACGTAACAAAAAGAAAAGGGAAAGGACCCGAATAAGTAAAACCACAAATGAGAGAGAAATAATAACCAACACCACAGAAATGCAATTATAAGAGAATATTATGAAAAACTCTATGCCAACAAACTACACAAATTTGTTGTAGGAAAAAATGGATAAATCCCTAAAAACATGAACTATCAAAACTGAAACAAAGAAATAGAAAACATGAACAGACTGATAACCTGCAAAGAAATTGAATCAGTAATCAAAAATCTCCCAACACTGATAACCTGCAAAGAATTTGAATCAGTAATCAAAATCTCCCAACAAACAAAAGTCCAGGGCCAAATGGCTTCATAGTGAATTCTACCAGACATTTAAAGAAGAGTTAATATCTATTCCTCTCAACTATTCCAAAAAGCAGAAAAGGAAGGCAAACTTCCAAATTCATTCAATGAGGCCAGCATTACCCTGAGAGCAAAACCAGATAAAGACTCCACTGAAAAAAGAGAAATATAGGCCAGTATCCCTGAGGAACATGGATGCAGAAATTCTTAATAAATATCAGCAAACTGAATCCTCCAATACATTAAGAGAATCATTCACCATGCTCAAGTGGGATTTATTCCTTGATTGCAAAGGTGGTTCAGTATTTGCGAGTCAATCAACGTGATATACCACATTAAGAAAATAAAGGATAAGAACCGTATGATCATTTCAATAGATACAGAAAAAACATTTGACAAAACAGCTTCCATTCATGATAAAAACCCTCAACAAAGTAGATTTAGAGGGAACACACCTCAACAGAATAAAGGTCATACAGAAAAAACCCACAGCTAATATCATCTCCATGGAGAGAAACCAAGAGGTTTTCCTCTACAGTCAAGAACAAGACAGGATGTCCACCCTCATCACTGTTATTTAACATAGTACTGGAAGTCCTTGCCATAGCAATCAGACAATAAGAAGGAAAAAAAGGCATCCAAAATCATGGAGGAAATAGTAAAACTTCCACTATTTGCAGATGACATGTTATTCTTTATAGAAAACCCAAAAGACTCATCCAAAAAACTGCAAGAACTGATACATGCATTCAGTAATGTTGCAGAACACAAAGTCAATGTACAGAAATCTGTTGCATTTCTTTTTTTAGAAGTGGGCTCCATGCCCAATGTGGGGTTTGAACTCATAACCCTGAGATTGCGACTTGAGATGAAGAGTCAGACACTCTACTGACTGAGCCACCGAGGCACCTCATTACATTTCTATACACCAGTAATGAAGCAGCAGAAAGAAAAATCAAGGAATCAATCCCATTTACAATTGTATCAAAAACAAAAGGTAAGATCTCTAGGAATAAACCTAATAACTAAAGAGGTGAAAAACCTGTAATCTGAAAACTATAAAACACTGATGAAAGAAACTGCAGATAACACAAAGAAATGAAAAACAATTTATACTCATGGATTGGAACAACAAATACTGTTAAGATATCTATACTACTTGACTGATGAATTAAGACCTGTATCCCTGAAACAAATACATTGCATGTTAACTTTTTAAAAAGTTTTCTATACTACACAAAGCAATCTATACATGTAATGCAATCCCTATGAAAACACCACCAGAATTTTCACAGAGCTAGAACAAACACTTCTAAAATATGTACAGAACCACAGAAGACCCTGAATAGCCAGAGCAACCTTGAAAAAGAAGAGTGAAAGAGAAGGCATCACAATTATGGGCTTCAAGTTATATTACAAAGCTGTAGTGATCAAAACAGTATGATACTGGCACAAAAATAGCCACATAGAGCAATGGGAAAAAATAGAAAACACAGAAATAAACCCACAACTACATGGTCAATTAATCTTTGGAAAAGCAGGAAGACTATCCAATGGGAAAAAGCATTTCCAACAAGTGAACAGCTACATGTAAAAGAATGAAACTGGACCATTTTCTTACACCATACACAAAAATAAATTCAAGATAAAGACCTAAATGTGAAACGGGAAACAATCAAAATCCTAGTGGAGAACACAGGCAGTAACCTCTTTGATCATGATCATAGCAGCTTCTTTCTAGTTATGTCTCCTGAGGCAAGGGAAGCAAAAGCAAAAATCAACTGTTCAGACTTCATCAAAATGAAAAACTGCTGCACAGTGAAGGAAACAACAAAACCAAAAGGCAACCTACGGAATAAGAGAATGTATTTGCAAATGACAGATTTGATAACGGGTCAGTATCCAAAATGTGACTTCTAAAAGGCAACATCCAAAAGGAAAAATAATCCAGTTAAAAATGGGTAAAAAACATGAATAGATATTTTTCTAAAGAAGACCTACAGATGGCCAACAGATACATGAGAAGATGCTCAACATTACCTACCATGGAAATACAAATCAAAGCTACGGTGAGACATGACCTCACACCTGTCAGAATGGCTAAAATCAACAACACAAGAAAGAACAGATGTTGGTGAGGATGCAGAGAAAGGGAGCCCTCTTGCACTGTTGGTGGGAATGCAAACTGGTGTAACCACTCTAGAGAACAGTATGGAGGTTCCTCAAAAAGTTAAAAACAGAATTACCCTACGATCCAGCAATTGCACTAGTAGGCATTTACCCAAAGAATATAAAAACTCTAATTCAAAAGGATACATGCACCCCAGTGTTTATAACAATGTTGTCTACAATAGCCAAACTATGGAAACAGCCAATGTCCATCAACTGATAATGGATATGTATACATATACAGTGGCTTATTACTCAGCCCCCAAAAAAGAATAAAATCTTGCCATTTGCAATGACAAATAGAGTATTAGAGAGTATTATACTAAGCAAAGTAAGTCAGAGAAAAATACCATGTATTTTCACTTATATGTGGAATTTAAGAAACAAAACAAATAAGCAAAGGGAACAAAAAGAGAGGCAAACCCATAAACAGACTTTTTTCAAAAAGATTTTATTTATTTGATAGAGAAAGAGAAAGCATAAGTTGGGGGGGGAGTGGCAGAGGGAGAAGGAGAAGCAGACTCCCCACTGAGCAGGGAGCCTGACACGGGGCTTGATCTCATGACCAGGAGATCATGATCTGGGGCTGAAGGCAGACGCTTAACTGACTGAGCCACTCAGGTGCCCCAAGAAGCAGACTCTTCACTATAGAGAACAAACTGATGGTTGGTTTCCACAGGGGAGGTGAGTATGGGGGGATGGGTGAAATAGGTGATGGGGATTAAGGAGTACACTTGCGATGAGCACGGGGTGATGTGTGGAAGTGTTAATTTACTGTATTGTGCACCGAAAACTAACACTATGTTTACTGGAATTAAAATAAAAATGGAAAAAGCAAATTAAAACTGAAAAAAAAAAAAAGAGATCCAAATATATATGTTGTCTTAAACTCCCATCTTAGAGTTTGGTCAGCTATGTGTTTGGAAGGAATTTTTCACTGTAGTGCTAAGCCTGAAGTGGTAATTTCATGCCCTGAACATGAGAGGAGTGGGAAGAATAAAGATCCAGCCCTTTTAAAGCACCAGGCCCCTTAGCACTCAGTTCCTTCTCTATTCCCTGGATCAAATGAACTGTGGCGTTAACTCCTGTTATCAGCTAAAAAGCAGGTGTTTGTGTAACCTAGGGTGACCAGATGACAATTTAAAAAGGTGTTGGTGGAGGGGGAGTGGAATCAGAAAGGACTGTGGCACTCTTTGTTCTCTTAGGTTCTTTTGGGATGAACTCTTCTATGTATGTTTTTCAGAGTTCTGATTAGCACGTGTACGTGCTGTTTTCTGTTTTGCTGTTTTCATTTAACATTTTACATTCTGCTTCCCACTTGCGCAGTGCATGTAATTGTCATCTTTAATGGCTGGGTAACATTCCATTGTATTGAATAGCATGATAGTTCTTAGGACTGGGCTCATTTCTCTAAGCAGATATAAAAGGCTTGCTGTTTCTTAGCACCAGAGGTCTATTTTAGTTCCTGGAAGTGGAGACTAGCATGAGCGTGGGATTGCGTGGGATTCTTGAGTCATCCTCATGCAGCACAGTTCGAGTGCTTTGTTAACATCACTCGGCCCACCACCTGAAAGCAGAGCCTCCTGGGCTCCCTGGACCTGAGCCTTGCACTTCAGAGGCATAGGGATGGAAATACAAGCCCCCCGACTCTCACAACCCCCAGCTGATACTATCTCTGTGCCAACAGCGGGAAGTTCTTGCTCCTTTCCCAATCAACTGGGATAGCTCCACCTGTTTCACATAGAGATAGGAGAGAAAAGGCAAGGAGAGTGGGAGGACGGATTATTAGAGCTAAAGAAGTTAAGGTGCAGGTCAGAGGTGCCATGGCTAAGTTCTCTGAGGCACACCTGTGAAAAATGAAGTAGAATGGGAAGATTTCCAGCCCTCACTCTCTATATCTCATTCCTGTCAGAAATCCCAGTTTGGGTCATCCAATAAAGGGTTAAATGGGGTTTGAGACAAAGCAGTGAATCCAGGCTTGATCTCTATGCCACCCAGGGCCAAGGGCATTTTATGGTTGAGAATGATAGTTGGCAAGATTCTCCTGAGAAGAGTGTTACATTCAGTGCACTTGGTTAAATCTCACTAGTAGCAACTGCCTTGAAAATGAGTGATTCTAATCGGTTATTGGGAGGGAAGAGTGCTATTCAAAACACAACTGGTATGGCCCAAGCACCAAACACTCAAACAGTCAGGGATTTATGGCTATGTTGGCTACTACCGGTTTCCATGCTCTAATGCTAATTGATCCCTGTTCTTTCTGAACTCTTGCTGTGTACTCATTATATGACCTGTGTTCTGCAGATCGCACTGGATAGGATACCAGTATTGCTGACAGGGTACTCCTGGCAGGTAGAAACAACATATACATGAAGAGTGGTGAGTAGATGCCAGGAGTTGAAAACCATTCTAAACGGAGGGACTCCCCCCACCCACCTGTGCATATTGAATTCTCTAGTCTGAAAACCTGGGCCTGTCCTGCCAGACAAAATCAACAAGTGCTCAGAGCCACGTGGGGATTCTTGAATGATGGACCAAGGTCTTTTGCTCACAAGGTGCCTCTGAAATGGAGGCAAGCTTTAAAAGTCCTAGAGGAGGGAGGCCAAGACCCTGACAATGAAATGAGAGAAACTCCTAAGGCAGCCACTTGCCTGAAAGAAAATTTGCCTCTGAGGGTCAAGAAACTATCCTTAAGCTAGGTCTTGGGCTGCCATGCTGAGGCATAGATTTGTAAGACCTCTTTGGCAGATCTGGATATTCAAAGACAAGGATATGGGAGGCAGTGGTTAGCAGTGGTTATATAGTTACCCTAAATTCTCCATGCCCTTTTCACATTAGAATCCAAGGCATCTCTGTTTGGGTTGTTCTTTATAGAGAAGAGGATGCCTTTCCCAGAAGCGGGGGTGTAGCTGTCTAATGATCTAAGCTTCTCCCCTAATCATAATAATAGCCTCTAACATTTAATGAGCTACTTAATATGTGCCAGGCACTATGTGAAATATTTTTATGTGGATTTTCCCCTTTGATCCTGACAACAACTCTGTGAGGTAGGTACTCTTAATTCTGTCTTCCCGGGGGAAATTGCCAAGGTTACCCAGCTTGATATGGGATTTGGAAAGTACAGTAACAGCATGCAGCAACAAAATTAAGATTCACTCAAAAAATAAATAGAGGTATGCAGGCTGTATTTGGGGGGATATTCTTGAAATAACTGTGATTGATGGATTCTATGTAAGAAAAATTCCGTTGACGCTCAGGAACACATACATTGTACAAAGGGAAGCATGCCAATATACTGAAATGCAGATTTATCAGGTTGTTTCAACTTAAATTCCCCAACTTGCCCACATTCATCGGTAGCACTCCCGCCCCCTTTTAACCACACTTCCCTCTTGGCTGAGAAAGCATGCGTACCTCATAAACATACATGCTGTAAAGACAAATGTGGGTGATCCAGTTTTCTTAAGAACCCAAGTTTGTTGAATTACATTTCCTGTTTAATAAAACTCGTCTTCAGTAGAGCTATTTGCTGACTTGCTGGGTGAGAATGACTGTCAACAGAATTCTCCAGTGACATTTATTAGGCAAGTTGGAGGAAAGTAGGTGGGTCGAGAGTGGCCATGGAAGACCCAAGGAGGAAGCAGTATGTTTGGATTAGAAAGATACAGTACTGGTTTGGGCACACAGGAGATGTGGATTTTTTTTTTAAGATTTTATTTGTTTATTTATTTGTCAGAGAGAGAGAGAGAGTGAGGGAGAATACAAGCAGGCAGGGCGGCAGGCAGAGGCAGAGAGAGAAGCAGGCTCCCCACTGAGCAGGGAGCCTGATGCAGGACTCCATCCCAGGACCCTGGGATCATGACCTGAGCTGAAGGCAGACGCTTAACCAACTGAGCCACCCAGGCGTCCCAGGAGATGTGGATTTTAAGAGCAGCTCTGTCAATGGTCAGCTGTGCAATCTTGGGCAAGTCACTTAACGTATCTGTACCCTAGACTTCTCATCTATTTAACAACTGAGGTTGGACTAGAGGCTCTGTAAGGTTACTTCCAGCTCAATGACTAATAGGCTGAGCCTCAGTCAGAAGCCTATCAAACATCCACAAGTGGGGGGCACCTGGGTGGCTCAGTCAGCTGGGTGTCTGCCTTCTGCTCAGGGTATGATCTCGGGGTCCTGGGACTGAGCCCCGTGTTGGGTTCCCTGCTCAGCCGGGAATCTGCTTGTCCTTTGCCCTCTGCCCCTCCCCCCTCTCATTTTTTCTCTCTCTCTCTCAAATAAATAAAATCTTAAAAAAAAAAAAAGATTCAGGGGTGCCTGGGTGGCTCGGTTGGTTAAGCATCTGCCTTTGGCTCAGGTCATCATCCCTGGGTGCTGGGATCAAGCCCTGCATGGGACTCCCTGCTTAGTGGGGAGCCTGCTTCTCCCTCTCCCTCTGCCTGCTGCTCCCCCTGCTTGTGCTCTCTCTGTCAAATAAATAAAAGAATAAAATTTTTTTTAAAAAAGATCCAGAAGGTGCCTCGGGTGGTTCTTTCAGAGATAAGACCATATGTAATGCATAATAACAAATGATGCAGGCTTAGACAGTGTCAGGCAGTCTAGGTGGGGTTGTAAGACTGATCATTCTGTGCAAGGTTTCTATCCTTCAGAAACAATTAGGGGCTAGTTGAGGGAGCATAAGGTAAGAGTTAAGAGCATGGGTTCTGGAGTTGGATCTTAGTTTGAAAACGAGTTCTGCCACTTCCTCATGGGTGCCCTGGGACAAATTATTTGACCTCACTGAATGTCAGTTCCTGCTTCTGTAAAATGACAAAAGCAATACTATGTAAGCACTTAGCCCAGCACCTGGCCAAACAGAAGTACTCAGTCACCACATCTGCCACAGCTATTGGTGTGCTTATCCCTATCTAAGTTAATTCTCCTGACTTGGGCATGGCTACACTTCACTTTTCCTCGATGTAGCTTTTCCTTTCTGCATGGAATCTGAGAAGAGCATAAACAAATCTTTCTGGCCTGCCACCTTCTCTAGAATCAGATCTGGATTCAAATCCCTGCTCTGCTTCTTACAGGGTGTGGGACCTCAGGCAAGTCATTTAACTTGTCTGCTCCTTAGCTCCTGCATTTGGGAAAATGCAGGTGGGTCTACTGCCCACCCTTAAGGATTGTTGTGCATAAGATGATGAATGTGAAGAACTTAGGCCTGTGCCTAAGGCCTGAGGTCCAGAAGGCACCCGATCAATGTGGTGAAAGTAATAGTTGTAGGAATAGTAAATACTACCACGACCTTCCTTGGGATTATCAGAGGGTTGAATGTGTACATGAAGCTCAGACAGCATTTGTATACCTAACCCAAGTGTTGGGAGAAGCAGCCATTGCCGTTTCTTGGAGCAATAGTGAGGCAATTGTTGTCACAGGCTCCACAGACTATGGCTGGGCATTTAAAACCAAGATGTGTTTTTGTTTTTGTTTTTGTTTTTGTTTTTTTCTGGAGGCATGACAAAATGATTCAGCAGGACACAGTTCTCAGCAGCGAAGTTCTATTTATTTCTACCAGTCCCCTTACACCCAAGAACCTCAGGGGCGGAGAATGGAATTCCAACCTGACCCTTTACTTCTAAGGCTCAATTTCAGTTGGTCACCCATGACTTATTGTTCATGGGCTTCATGAGGAGCACCCAGGGGCAGAGACGTGACATCTCTGTTCTTCTTTGCCAAAAGTCATCTTCGTTCTCAAATGGATGCCGCCTAACTTTTCTTGAGCCTCTTGGGGCAGGTGTAAGCTTCACTTGACAGATGGTAGGAACAATGGGAGTCCACAGGGATGTGATGTTAAAGTAGGTAAACTTGTAGGTAGGGGGGACTTTAGTGGTATTAACAAATAGAAATGAAAAAACTGAGCAGTCCTGATGGTTCTTAGAGATGAGCCTATTTACTGAGGGAATGATAGGAGATTTTTTTTTCCTTCCATTTTTCTCTTTTGTACTCTGTTAAAAGTCTGATAAGAGAAAGAAAACAGTGAGTCACTGCAAAGTGAAGCTAAGCACCAGGTTTCCTGTCCTTCCCAGATCACTCCCGGTTGGGAGGGTGTTGGCCCCTACACCCAGCAGTGGTGTAGACAGCATCCCTCCAGACACCTGCCCTCTGCCCTGGCCTCATACTTTCAATCAGTCTTGCCCTCTTCCCTCTCCCCTTCATATAAGGAATACTAACCACAGGATCCAAAGGCTTCTTCACAGGGATTTTCTAGTAACATCTCTTCTGTGTCCCATGTCTCCAGTATTTTTTTTGCCTTGGGTTCTGAGATTATAGAAATGAAAAATGAATTTCAGTTTTAGACAGAGATTTAGGGGTAATTCCTCACATCTAGAAAAACACTTCCTCTGCATGTCTACCAGATTTCTTCCACTCAGCTCTCATCCTCACCCCTTGTCTCCGGAGCAGTACCTTTCTCCTCCTCAGTGGCCCTGGCCAAGGCTAGGCCCCTCTGTATAGGTAGAACAACCCAAGGCTTTGGCGTGGCCTGAAGGGCTAGATCCCTTGGAGAGCAGAGGTGACATAATATTGACAGTTGACCATCATGGACAGTGGGGTCCCAAGAAACACTGGAAAGGAGTGGCCATTAACAACAATGGGCCTTCAAGGTCTCACAGGTTTTTTTTTTAATGCCTTTATTGTTTTAGGAATGATTGTTTTAGAATTTCCAAAAAACCATACATCCAGAGAAAGTCACCTAGGCCTTTTACTCCTCAAAATCACCTAGTATCTCACCCCTAGATAAAACCACTGCTTTTTGGTGATTTCCCTTCAGATATTTTGTGCATGTGTACATATCATGCTGAACATGCTAGACTGATTTACCATTTTCTCTAGCAAAATATCAGGCTATGGAAAACTTTCCATGTCAGTAAATATTATGCCAGTAATATTATGTCAACATTATGCCTTGTAATGTCTGCATAGTATTCGATTGTATGAATGCACCATAATTTATTTAGCCATTTCCCACTATTAGTCCTTTAGCTTGTTTCCAACTTTTAGCTGGAAAAGATTTTTTAAAAAGATTTTAAAAATTAAAAAAAAAATTTTTTTTAAAGATTTTATTTATTTATTTGAGAGAGAGACAGTGAGAGAGAACATGAGCGAGGAGAAGGTCAAGATTTTTTAAAAAGATTTTATTTATTTATTTGACAGATCACAAGTAGGCAGAGAGGCAGGTAGAGAGAGAGGAGGAAGCAGGCTCCCTGCTGAGCAGAGAGCCTGACACGAGGCTCGATCCCAGGACCCCAGGACCACGACCGGAGCCAAAGGCAGAGGCCTTAACCCCCACTGAGCCACCCAGGCACCCGGGTTTCCACATTTTTAACGTGGAATACACACACATAACTTTAAGTGGAATGTGTGTATATGTATATGTATACACACATACACACACATACATATTGAGAGAGGGAGACAGACAACCAAACTACTCACCATAAAGTTTGTATCAATTTGTACTTCCACCACTGGAAATAATAACCTTTAAGATAACCTGATAGCTGTGCAAAGATCTTGTGTCACCAGTGCTGGAGTGCTAGGAGATCTTACTGGGCTACCAGAGGGTAGTCCCCAAGCACACTCCCTCTACCTCACCTGCTTCTTCTACCCACCAACCTTAGTATGAGAAAAGAGTTTCCAACTCAAAATAGGAATACTCTTTTATAAATTATGAGAGAAGGCCTATATTTTCTTTTCTATATTTTCTGACTAACCACTGGTCCAGCTTTACCTTCAAAAAGATCATTGACAATTGGAGCTGGGGGCTGCAAGTCATCACTTTGATTGTAGCAAAGCTCAGTAGTGTTCCGAGTTTTGTTTCCTCCAGAACATTCACCTTCCTCCATGGGTTCATCTAAAGCAAACGTTACTGATATATTCTTTTTAGGCCTTAATCTTATACCTTCTTTCTGTACAGCAAGAAGATGGAGGGGGGGGAAAAGTCAGTTTTTGCTCTAACAGTTCAGGGATTGGTCCCTGGGGCAGTAATATTTAAAGAGCCACTTACCTGTAGGATTGGCTTTAGGGGCCTAACTTCCACTGAGTGTTGTCCTAGATGATGTCTTTTTTCTTTGGACAGTCCCATCCTGGTAGCAAAGCTGGGGAAGAGAGGAAAGACAGAGCAATAGCAAAATAGACACACTTCAGCCTCCTCAATTGAATGTAGCTATGACCCCATCCCTGCTATATGCCTTTGGACATTGGAGAGAAAGAGAGAGCAAGAGGACATTTAGGTCTTTTATTCTTCAAAACCTTAATCAACTCCTGTTCTTTTTTTCATTTTTCTTCTTTTCCATATTCCTGTTGTCCCTCATCTTTCCTAATTATTGGGAGGAACAGAGAACGTAAAGCAGAGAATGTAGGGTAGATTTACAACTCTTCGCCACAGAATGTTTCAATCAGCTTCTTAAGGAGCTCATGTTCCTTTTCTCCTCTGTGTGGCAAACCAGGCAACAGGAACCCTGTTTTGTAGATGCTCTAATACCAATAGGTTTGGCTTTACCTTTCTACAATGCATTCCACTAACATGAGGGGAGGGGAGGTCTAACAACTTTGGAGTGTTCATGGTCATTGCCCTAGCCCCATTTGGGCCAACTGATCTGGAAACACTTGCTCAGCATAGCGCAGAATCCAAACGCCACCCAGACCTCCCTGCGTACACTGAAGACTGACTCCTGCATCTGTTCTTATTAGTACACCTAATAGAGGCGCTCAGTACCTGTCTGATGAGCATCTTTCCCCAGAGCCTCTGGTGCCCTTGGAGGTTGGGATGCTCAAGGTGAGTGCCTGTTGACGAGTACACAGCTCATCATACTTATCCCCAATGGCAGCTAATAGCCAGCGCAGCCCTTCAATTATGGGCTGATGGTTCCTTCTTTGTACGTTTTTGATGGCTGAACAGGGTTCCTGTGACAGAAAGAGAAGAGAAAGGACTGGAACCCTTGAACCCAAAGTCCGAATTATTCTCAGCCAAGAGCAGAGGTACCCTTAATCTCTGCTATGCCTATAGAGGCTCTCAGACTTCCTAGGAGATACCCAGGACCCACCCCTGAGAAGGTAAACGAAAAGAGAAGAGTTAAGGTCCTTTAATAAAGTGATTTTGGTGTCATGTCCTGGATGCGGGACGTTGGGCAAGTCACTCATAGCCTCTGAGCCTTAGCTTTTTTGTCCATAAAATGAGGCTATAGAAACTTCTAATTGTACAGAGCTATTTTGAAGGCCTAATGAGAAAACAGATGTGAAAGTGTCTTAAGAATGCATTATTTACTGTCAGCGTTGAGTCAGAAATCATCACTGTAGATGTTGTCTGTGGGGGAGAGGCTTTGCCTGAGACCCAGCAGATGGGGCTGATTATGGAATGGGCCAGGGGATGCATCAGCTGGGCTCAAGAGGGTGAGAGGGAGGGAGGGGAAGAAGGGGAGTTGATACTTACCACTCGGCACAGGGACTTGTTCTCATTCACTAGCCTTTCTAGGAGTAGATATTCAATAATATCACAAGGTAGGAGGGCATCCTTCTTGTCTTGTTTGTTTGCCAGGCTAGAACATGGCATAGGAGAGAGGAAGGGAAGAGAAGAGGAAGAGTGTAACAGAAATTGAGGCCAAGGGCAAGCAAAGGGAAGGAGGCAGAGAACCAATTAAATCTAGTACAACTACTGTATATCTAGGAACTTGCTTTAAAAACATAAACAATGGGGGGGCATCTGGGTGGTTCAGTGGGTTAAGCCTCTGCCTTCAGTTCAGGTCATGATCCCAGGGTCCTGGGATGGAGCCCGGAGTCGGAGTCGGGCTCTCTGCTCAGCAGGGAGCCTGCTTTCCCCTCCCCCTCTGCCTGCCTTTCTGCCTACTTGTGCGCTCGCTCGCGCGCTCTCTCTCTCTCTGTCAAATAAAAATAAATAAATAAAATCTTTTAAAAAAAAAACCAAACATAACCAATGGGATGAGGCAGAAATGTTTCTAGCCAACTCTAAGCGGAGAAAAGAAGAGGACAGATAATTTGAATTCAAGATAATCCCCTGGCCTCACTTCTCTCTTCCTCTACTCTGTGCCATCAAACTTGAATTAGAATGGCTAACTGGGATATGAATAGAATTGGAGTTTTTAACACACCCTCCCAACCTCTGTTCAGGCTTGAATTGGGGGTACTAATGAGGAATGAAAAAAACAAAAACAGAGTGGGGGAAGGGTGAGGAATGATGGGCCACCAGAATTGCCACCCTGGAATGAATGCTAGTTATATAACTCTTGGGTAGTTGGTGAGACGAGGAGTCCATTGATATCAATTATACAAAACAGGAGTTGTTTTCTGCCACCTTCTCAGGGTCAGAGACGGCAAGTGGCTTTTGAAAACTGACCCCAGAGGACTGGCCCACTTCCTTTCACTGAGTTGAAGGGAAGAGGAGGTCACACTGGGTGTGACAAAGGGACCACCCTTCCTGCCTACTTCTCTTCTGAGGATACATGGGAAAGGGGAATTGGGCACAAAAGTGTAGGCTTACAGTAGGAGAGGTTTCCCTGCCACTCTTTTATCAGCCAGCAGATGTGTCAAGATGATCTTCACTTCTTGCATGCGGCCTAAGTCACTGGAATCCAGGACAAAAACAAGTCCATGTGCCTGTGCATAGTAGTTTGGCCAGATTTCTCGGCCCTTCATGTCTCCATTCAGGTCATAGATGGAAACTTCATACTCATCCAGCAAGAGTGTAATCAGTTCAGGTTTCATACAATTGTCCATTCTACTGGGAAGTACTAGCAACCACAAAGCAAGGGAATAGAGTTAGACATAAGAATTTGGTTAGCAATGATCTGAACCTTGACCAGAGCCTGCTCTGTGGAATCCAAATGAGGCATCTTGCCATTCTGCTCACACTCATGGATTCATCTTCCTCAGCCAGCACGTGGTCATGCTACCCTTTCCTGGCTCACTAGCCTTCAGTGAATACCCACTGCTCCCAGGATAGAATACTGGCCCCTTTGCCTCCTAACCTGCCAGACCTGACTGGTCTGACAGAGCTCCTGCTACACAACCAGTTTCTTCCTCACTCTGCTCCTTGGCTCGTGTTCTTCCCATGCCACAAGAATGCCATGCTCTGTTTTGCCCTGGGCCTTCACAACATGCTATTCCCACCGCTTAGAACACTTTCCCACTACTCTCCGTTTGCTTAGTGCCTTTAAAAAAATACATCAATTTAGGGGCATCTGGGTGGCTCAGTGTGTTGAGCCTCTGCCTTCAGCTCGGGTCATGGTCTCAGGGTCCCAGGATTGAGCCCCACATTGGGCTCTCTGCTCAGCAGGGAGCCTGCTTTCCCCCTTCTCTTTGCCTGTCTCTCTGCCTACTTGTGATCTCTCTCTCTGTCAAATAAATAAATAAATAAAATCTTTTAAAAATATATCAGTTTAGATCGTGTTGCCTCTAGGAATTTTTCCCTAACTCACACCATCATCTGCCAGTCTAGACAAGGTGCCTTTCTTCTAGGCTTACCACTCACAGCACATATTAGTGTTATAAAGTCTATGATTTTGTTATCTGAGTTCTAAACTACAACAGGACAGGAACCCTTTCAGTTCTGTTCACCGTTGTATTCGTGATGCTGAGCACAGAAGCTGGCACACAGCTGGCAGAACAGATATTTGTTGAATGAATTTTGGTGAATGAATGAATGAACAAACGAATGAACAAGGGGCCCTTTTCTCCCAGCCTTTCTTCAAGGCCTAGCTCAAGTACCACTTTTTTTTAGGAAGCCTCTCTGACCTGTCCAGTTCTCATTTCTCTCGCTCTTGTTGAGCATGTGGTCTAGTGAACTGGTTCTTAACCTCATTCTGTGCGTATCCTGTCTTCCCAACTAAAATGTAAGCTCTGTCAGGGAGGGGCTCTGCATTACCTTACATATAGAAGGTACTCAAAAAATGTTTATGGTGCCTATTACTGTGGATGAAAATATGAAGTCCTCTTCCTCATCTCCTCCAAGAAACCATTCCAAACTCAGATGCATTTACTGTTTCAAGGCTATGGCCAGGGCATAGAATCCCATAGAATGTTCCATACCTCTTTCAGCCCCATAGAAATGCAGTTCAAAATGACAGTTTTATACACATTGCATTCTTTTGAACTCACAGTCCAACCTGGCTCACTCCCCACATTAGTAGTAAAATGATTTTATAGATTCTCTATACTCATACCTGGGAGTTTTAACACCAGAATCAGCAGCTTTTTATTTATATATAGTCTTAGATCTATCTATGACACTTTCCATGGGATTGCTAGAACGAGTAATTTAGCTGAGATATTAGTAAGATGCTTTCAAATCTTCGGAAATGTATGACTATACACATATTTACGTGTGTGTGTGTGTGTAATATATATATATAATCTATATTATATTATCTATATAATATATATTATTACATTTTCATGTTAGTCAATGATCTTTTTAATTATAGTTTTCAGATAACATAGCTTTCAGTCACAACTTTGATATGGCATTTGCTATGTATTAGATTACTTAAAAATCATTAGTAAATAGGTTGAAATTCCATAGGTAATTTTTAAATCTTATTTCCTGCATCCAGGCAAGACTTTTTTTAAAAGAAATTTTAAAAAATATTTTATTTATTTATTTGAGAGAGAATGAGTGAGAGAGAGCATGAGAGAGGAGAAGGTCAGAGGGAGAAGCAGACTCCCCAAGGAGCTGGGAGCCCGATGCAGGACTCGATCCTGGAAGTCTGGGATCATGACCTGAGCCAAAGGCAGTCGCCCGACCAACTGAACCACCCAGGTGCCCTAGGCAAGATTTGTATCATTTTTTTCTCTGTCAGAGCAAAACATTTCCCCTAGTTTCTTTTTTTTTCTTTTTACTTGAAACCTTACCAGTTCCTTCCATAATGCAATCTGTTGTTGGTGAACCTTAGAAGACATGAGAAGTTATTTCCTGATAATTTAAATTTCTTTTATTTCTGCTATTAATTTGTAAACTCTCTGAGGACAGGCACTGAGTCTAATTTATCTCTACATTTTTTAAAAAGATTTTATTTATTCATTTGACAGGCAGAGATCACAAGTAGGCAGAGAGGCAGGCAGAGAGAGAGGAAGGGAAGTAAGCTCCCTGCTGAGCAGAGAGCAGGAGTCGGGGCTCAATCCCAGGACCCTGAGATCATGACCTGAGCCGAAGGCAGAGGCTTTAACCCACTCAGCCACCCAGGCTCGCCTGTATCTACATTCTAAAGCACAGTCTGGGGACTCTGATTCAGAGATACATAGAGGTGATCGTGAAGTCCTACTTTATACCAAATAAATCAGAACCTCTGTGTTTGGGACCAGGCATTTGCATGTTTAACTCCTATAGTGAAGAAAATCCCCAGGTGATTTTTCTGTACTTTTAAGCTTGAGACTCACAGCCTTAGAGAGCAATGAAACTCATGCCTGTTGTGTCTCAGCATCCTCTGATGTGCTTGTTAAGATTTTGTATCTGTGGGCCCACCCAGACCAAAGTATCTGAACCTCCAGGCACCTGAGTCAATAGGTGTGAAATCCCCCCAGGTGATTCTGAGTTTAGGCTCTCAGTACTCACTACGCTCAAAGGATCGCCTGTGGAGCTTTTAAACCCTGTGACAGTAGGCCTCATTCTTTAAAGGTTTGATGCCACAGATCTGGATTGGGGCTTAAACATTTTTTTAAAGCTCCCCAGGTAATTGAAAGCTATTGCTGGATTTGAGAGGCACTGCTCTAAATGCCCTCATTTAGGGCAGCTGCCCATGCTCATGTTTAGGTTTCTTGCCCCCATGGGACCATGCCAGGCAGAACAGTTATAGTGAATGGTGTCATTGATAATAATGGCTTATATCCCAAACATATTTTGTAGCTGGTATCTTCAAACGTTCACACAAGTTAGAACTTGTAGATTGAAATTTCCTTCCTAGGTTATTGTTTGTTCTTGGCAATCATAAACATCTGCAGGAACAGGGGAGGCAAGCTATTGCATTTTGGGTACTAGATTAACTCTGGTTGTCCTGCATGGCCAAAGATGGCCCTCGACAGCCTTCAGATTGTGACATCAGTGACACTTTGCTTCTTCACCATTCAAAACTATTCTTTGAATGAAGTCACAACCATCTACCTATTGGCTTAAGAAGCAGCCCCAAGGTAGTCACCAAGCACAAGGCAAGTTATACAGTAACACGTCAAATAGACTATAGGCTCTTTCCTTGAGGAATTAGAATGAAAAGGAGGCACGGTTCTCACAGACAAAATAGTACATGGCTAATTGCAAGATGAATGCTTCCCAAAGTTGGCTGGCCATCAGAAACACCTGGGAGTTTTTATTTTTTTTTTCTGGGGAGTTTTTAGAAAAGATTCCTAGGACCCACCCAGACTGGATGGGAATCTGAGGCTGGGGCTGAGTTGGGGCTCTAAAAATTATCCCCACTTTCATCAGTAATCTTGTGACTTATCTTGGCTCCTTGATTTTCCTGCTACCCCTTACCTTTTTGCCATTTCTGCCTATCAAAGAACTGGGAGAGGCAGTATGTCAAGTCTGCTGCCTATAAGGGGAAAAGACCAGGGAGGGGGAGGATGGAGAAGTTGTAAAGAGGCAGTATGTTGCCTGAGGAGAATGGGGGAGAACATTCCACAACTATTGAGTTCCTGCCCGAGGATACTAAAAGCACAGAGACTAAAAATACAGGCCTGAAAAGATCTGTTACTTCTCAAGAGGCTCACAGTCTAGGAGAAGGACTTACTATCATGCAGTGATGTCATAAGTGCAAGCTAGAGGAGGCACAGAATAGAGCAGGAGCTGAGGAAGGAGGCGCTGGGCATTAGGGATGACCCAGGTCAAGCTGGGGCCAAGTGTAGGCTTGTGTCTGAGGGCATTTGATTAAGCAGTTAGGTAATGAAGTGGATGAATTGTTAGGTAGTGAGACAGCATGTACAGAGTGTGGGCATGTGAACTAGAATGCTATGATCACGGAGGAGTGGCAAATAATTTGTTTTGGCTTTATCAGGGGGCATATCAGAGAGGGTGAGAAAATGAAGCTGGAGAAGTCAAGGACCAAATAATGGAGGACCTTGCGTGCTGCTGAAGAATTTAAATTTTGTTTTGATCATAAAGGGGAAGCTTTGGTTTTGAGCAGGGAAGTGCCATGATCAGATTTTTGTATTAGATCCTTCAGGCAACTGTGTGCATTGAGAACTGGGGGGACAACTGGAGATGGCAAGATCAACCAGCAGGCAGTCACTGTAGTTCAAGGAGATTGATGCAGGCTTCCAGTAAACAAGTGGCAGAGGAGTCAGATGAGCCGTTGCCTGTACTTTGCTGAGGGCCCAGGTTATGTAAAGCTCAGCCACATCATCACACCCCTTTTTCAGTTTTATACACTTAGATGGAGGTCATCCTATGCTGGGCTCCCTATTTGGCTGACCAGCAGTTAGATGGGTCTTCGCAACTAGAATAGTAGTTCCCTGAAATTCTGTATAACTATTGTTTGAAATGTCAAGGTATTAAACTGGAGATCTGGTATTAAGCGTGCATGCCTCTGAACTGACAACATTTCTCAAGCTCCAACCCTCTATATTAACTGTCACAAAGAGTTTCATGTTATTAAACTTCTTCATCATCCTACACTTGTCTCTCTTATCTAGACCAAATTCCACTTTAATTGAGTTCTGAAACTAGACACTGTTTGAAACATGCTATCCTTTATAATTGACTGCAGTACTTTACATAGTTTGAGCTCATTCATACTGACACTATGAGAGGACCTTCAATTAGGATGTCTTGTAAAGGGAGAGGTGACAGTTATTACATAAACAGGCTAATTGTACCCGAGGAATGTGTGTGTGAGTGTGTGCGCACGTGTGTGCATGTGAGCATGCGAGCGTTTGCGTTGGGAAGTGATTATCTTCAAAAGACGGAACCTGACGGCCATGAAGTAAGGCTAGGAAGAAAGGAATGATTATTTAATTGGCCCGTGGGGATTATAGGAAACCTAAACCAGAATATAATGCTCTTAATTCCTTACATCTTTGGAAAGCCTCCACAAGAACAGTTTTGCCTGAGTTGTCCAATCCAATGATAATGATGGTCACATTCCTGGAAATAGAAAAGAAAAATGAGCCAAAGCCTTAAAAAGCACTGTTAGTTCTTAGGGTAAACAAAGAATTCTATTCTTCATTGATGTTTGAGGCTCTGCCTGTAGGAGTCTCAGTGCATCTACCATAAAAAGCACAGCCAAGGTGGTAGTAAGTGGCATGGGAACCCCTTCCTAAAGCCTCCAAGGATGCATTTATTCCCTGATTTACTTGCCTTATAGAATTGGCCATCCTCCCCAACCTTGCCTCCAATCTTGCAGACGTTGCTTAATCACATTCCCTTACAATATATATCATGAAGATTAGTCCCTTGAGGGACTTTGGGCCAATACACTGGAGGGAATCGAATACGTCTAGAGAAATAATTGCAATATTACCTTCGTGTCTCTTCAGTTGTCTTTAGCCGAGACCAGCAAGAGGTCAGCAGCCGGAACATGATTCAGCTTGGTCCTTTAATATTAAGGGAAACAAATAAATGAAAAATCAGCCCCATTATTAACACTGAGCCTCAGTCATCTTAGGACTTCACAGGTGCTAATAAACAAAGTCTTAAGTCAGAAGTCCATAACTTCATGCTATCCAGCCTTGTCTACAAGTGTCACAGAGGGAGAAACTGGTAATTCTCAACTCCACTGGAAGGTACCTGCAAAGTGGGAGGAATTTCTTATTAAAGCAAGCAACCATGGGCATGATAACACCAGTTATGGCCTGTCCCTTTAGCCATAGTTCATCAGTTAGGAATATCTCCGTTCAGTCCTGGGTGGGGATGGGGTATACAGCAAAACCTTGGAGAAGAACCAGCTTAGATTTTAAGAAGGACCTATTGGGAGACCCAAGTGACAACTATCCACTGGGCTTGGTTCTTTTATTGCTTTCTGCTTCAAATATGTATGTATTGATGACCCACTGTCATAGATTTCATACAATTTCTAGAACTGTAAGGGACCTTAGAGATCACCTAGTCTAACAGATTTCAAACATCAGTGAATATACCCCACTCTTTAAGATTCTAGGGAGCTGCATAAGCTCCCCTGGTGGTTTCAAAGTGCAGTGATATTTGGAAGTGATCACCTAAGTAAAAAGGGCAATTTAGACAATCACTTCAATGTTTATCCATGTTGTAGTGTGAATTAGTATTTTGTTCCTTTTTCTGGTTGAATAATATTTTGCTGTGTGTGTATACCTCAATTTGTTTATCCATTCACCAGTTGATGGGCATTTGCATTGTTTCTACTTTTTGGATCGTATGAATAATGGTGCTGGTGTTTTCAGCTCTCTTGGGTCTATACCGAGGAGTGGAATTGCTGGGTCATATGATAACTCTATGTTTAACCTTTTAAACCTTTTTGAACCTTTTGAAGGTGTGTCAGACTGTTTTCCAAAGTGGCGGCAACATTTTACTCTCCCACCAGCAGTGCAAATGATTTCCACTTTCTCCACATCCTCACCAACACTTATTGTTGTCTGTTTATAGCTATCCTAGTGGGTGTGAAGTGGTATCTGATTGTGGTTTTGATTTACATTTTCCTCTTGACTAATTATATTGGATCCCAGAACTAGGGGAAGTTCCCACTGAGTTAGTGAAACACTTCAACTGATACTTCAGATGGGCTTTGCCTAGCTACCTCATGAGCACAGGGCATGTCCAATTTATCAGTGGATAACGTAACAAGGTTCTGCAGAGTCAGTCCCTATTTTGGAGAATTGCCATTTCCAAATAGGGACTCACAGTTCATAGCACTACTTAGAGTACAGTTTATTCCCTAGGAAAATCGTTTGGTTCCCCATAAGGACCTCCTGGAGAATGGCTGTGGCTTATGCCTGATGAAAACGAAACCTTATATATGGCTTGTGATCAAATCCAGCCTTATTCCCACTTTGCTCCTGAAGCTGAAAAGACCTGGAGACTGAAAACACCAGAGCCTAATTATCTGGGTTCTGCAATAGCCATCTCCCTTTGAAATGAGACCAGTAGCAGCTTCATGTCTATGTCCTGATAACTGGCCAAGGTTCCTAGCTTGATCTCAGGTTCTCTGTACTTGTTAGTGTCACCAAGAAAAGTCAAACCGACATCACACAAGTCTTTCCTCAAGACCTCTAAAGAAGGTTAAATAGGATAACTGAGGAGGAAAACAACTGAGCCAGGGTTTAGTGGTCCTTTCTTTCATTTCCAGTGTCTTTCCTAAGTATCCTGGGATGAAATCACCTAAATTAAGCCTTCATTTCTCTTTTCTGTAAATAGAGATAATGATATATTTTGCTTACCTTGAGGTGGTTAATTATTTATCTGATTAGAAGTTGGTTCTTTTTGGATGAAAGACATAAGATATGTAGAGTAATAGGAAGGTGTGTTGAGCTTTCTAGGCTTCTTGCCAGATTAATACAGCTCAGTTGCCTGCTTGTGAAGGGTATGGCGATGGCCTAACAATGGCTGTCAAGGCTCTGACATATCTATGGCAACTACTGCCTAGTTCATAGCAACCAAACCCACATCTTCCTACCTTACATGATTACAGCTAATTACTAAATGAACTTTTAGTCATCATAGTTTTTTTTTCCAGTTTACAAAGTATTTATATATATTATACAAAGTGTTTTTTATACAAAGTAGATCTTTATTTATATAGAACTTAGTATGTGTCAGCCCTCATGTAAGTACATTATACATATTAACTCATTTAATACTTATTACAACATTGACAAAAAGTGGGGGCTGTCATTCCTACTTTTTGTAGATGAGGTTCACAACGAGATTAAATAATTTTCCCAGGGCTACCCAGCTAGTACGTGATAAAGCCAGAATCCAAACCTGGGTGTTCCAGCTTTAGAACCTGTATATTAGGTTAAGGGTCTCACAGGCTGTGTGAATGAGATGCTCTCAGGGACCAAAGAAACTGCATCTGCTCTGGGCCTCTTTGTCTCTTCTGGCCAAACTGTTTTTTTACTTACTCTGTTTTTGGTGAACTTTTAAAAAGTAAACTTTATTTTTTAAAAGATTTTATTTATTTATCTGACGAATAGAGATCACAAGTAGGCAGAGAGGCAGGCGGGGGATGGGGGAAAGCAGGCTCCCTGCTGAGCAGAGAGCCCGAATGAGGGGCTTGATTCCAGGACCCTGGGATCATGACCTGAGCCCAAGGCAGAGGCTTAACACACTGAGCCACCCAGGCACACCAGGATGGTTTTAGATAAACAGAAAAACCACAAAGATACTACAGAGATTTCCCATATACCCCGCGCCCAGTTTCCTCTATTTTTAGCATCTTGTGCTAGTATGGTGCATTTTTTCTTACAATTAATGAAGCACTATTCTTTTTTTAATGAATTAATCTATGTATTGGGAAATATATTTAGTTACATCTTAGAATTTCACTGGAAGCAATATTCTTTAGTGTCCTTCTTCTGTTCCAAGATCCCATCTAGAATCCCATAGTACATTTTTTTTAAAGATTTTATTTATTTATTTGACAGAGAGAGATCACAAGTAGGCAGAGAGGCAGGCAGAGAGAGAGGAGGAAGCAGGCTCCTTGCTGAGCAGAGAGCCCGACGTGGGACTCAATCCCATGACCCTGGGATCATGACCTGAGCCGAAGGCAGTGGCTTAACCCACTGAGCCACCCAGGCGCCCCCCCATAGTACATTTTGTTGTCAAGTCTCCTTAGGTTCCTCTGGGCTGTGACAGTTGCTCAGATTTTGTTTTTGATGACCTTGGCAGGAGTACTGATCAGGTATTTGTAGAATGCTCTTCACTTGGTGTTTGTATACTATTTTTCTCATGAGTAGGCTGGAGTTATGTGTTCTTGGGAGGAAAGCACACAGGAAAAGGCCTTCCTCTTTACATCATATCATGAATACATGCTACCAACATGATGTATTGCTGGTGATGTTGACTTTGATCACCCAGCTGAGGTGGTGTTTGTCAGGTCTCTCCACTGTAAAGTTACTCTATTCTCCCCTTTCCATACTAGACCCTTTGGAAGAAAGTCATTATGTGCAGCCCACACTTAAGGAAGGCAGAGTTGTGCTCCACCTCCTTAAAAGTAGAGTATTTACATAAATTATTTGGGATTCTTCTGTATGGGAAGTTTGTCTATTTTCACTCATTTGTTTATTAAATCATTTATTAATACAATATGGACTCATGGGCATTTATTTTATACTTTGAGTTATAATCCAGTACTACTTTATTTATTTATTTATTTATTTATTTATTTATTTCTGCTCAAATTGTTCCAACTTTGGCACTGGGCATTCTTTCAGTAGACTCCTGTATCCCTCTGACACACCTCTATTGTGTGTTTTTGTTTGTTTGTTTGTTTGTTTGTTTGTTTTAGCACTTCATTGCTTTCTGGCCCTATCAGATGTTTCAGGCTCATCTTCTGTATTCCCTGCCTTAGTCATAGAATCAGCCATTTCTTTGAGGAGTCCTGGATCCTTTCATTAGAGAATGGTCTTAGAAATCAAGATCTGGGTAGTAGATGTGCTCATTGCTACTGATGTGACATTGCTTCTAGGCCCACTCAGACGACAGAACAAGGAAATGTATGTTTGTTTACTAACTTGTGTATATACCTATAAATGTTTATGTGACAGTGTGTATGTATAGTGTACTAAATGAGACTGTACTGATGTTTTCAACTCTAACCCATCACCACTTGGATCATTCCAGCCTTTGCCCTTGGCTCATATGTAACCTCCCACTCCAACAATGAGCAACCCAGCTTCCATCATCCATGATCTATTGACTTGATTATTCAATCCCTGTATGCATATATATAGCAGTGTTAGAATTCTTAACTCACGCCTGCGAGTGACTTGATCAGCTAGAGTAGAATGCTCTATGTACTTCCTTTTGCTTTTGCTGTTACAGATTCCACTTATTTGCAAAGTTCCTTGGGTCAGTACTTACCCGACTTTCTTCAGTGAAGTTGTTTTGTACATTCGTAATACACGTACTGTTAAGTTAATTTTATGTGTCAATTTGACTGGGTCATGGGATGCCCAGATATTTGGTCAGACATTATTCTGGGTGTTTCTGTGAGAGTGTTTTTGGATGAGATTAACACTTACCTGAGTTGGGGCACCTGGTGGCTCAGTCAGTTAAGCATCTGCCTTTGGCTCAGGTCATGATCCTGGGGTCCTGGGATCCAGCCATGCATTGAGCTCCCTGCTCGGTGGGAAACCTGCTTCTCCCTCTCACACTCCCCCAATTGTGTTCCCTCTCTCTCTCATAAATAAATAAATAAATAAATAAATAAATCTTTAAACAACAACAATACCCATTTACATGAGTAAAGCAAATTGTGCTCCCCAATCTGTTGGCCTTACTTGATCAGCTAAAGGCCTGAATAGAACAAAAAGGCTGACCCTTTCCTAAGTAAGAGAGGATTCTTCCTATTTGACAGCTTTGGAAATAGGACATTGGCTTTTTTCCTGGACCCTGGGATCATGACCTGAGCCAAAGGCAGATGCTTAACCAACTGAGCCACCCAGATGCCCCTGTGTATAGCTTTCTAAATACACAGGCACTTTTGAGTGCTCTGATTTCCCAAAGGAACTTTTGTCCTGGATTTTTCTCCCAGGAATTTAAGTGGTATATTGATGATACGGCTTATTGATAACCTGCACAGCTGCAGGATTCTGTTTACCTTACAATATTTTTGAGCAGTGCCCATCACTTTCTGCCCTGAATGAATTCTGATTTAGGGGAAGCAAAGACTAGAACCTTGTGTCAGTCCTTCAGGTAGCCCCCAGATGGGTTAAAACAGATCCACACAATAATTTGTGAGTAAGGTCTGCTCTATGATCTCTGGAACCAGGGACCAGGGCCACACACTGGGAATGCAGGATGCCATCTTCAAGACCACCACTGAGCTGGGGAGGGGTGAAGCAAGAGTAGGTAAAAACACCACAGAGCGTGATAATTTGACTTCTTCTTTGCCGATTTGGATGCCTTTAATTTCCTTTTGTTGTCTGATTGCTGAGGCTAGGACCTCTAGTACTATGTTGAATAGCAGTGGTGATAATGGACATCCTTGCCGTGTTCCTGACCTTAGCGGAAAAGCTTTCAGTTTTTCTCCATTGAGAATGATATTTGCGGTGGGTTTTTCATAGATGGCTTTGATGATATTGAGGTATGTGCCCTCTATCCCTACACTTTGAAGAGTTTTGATCAGGAAGGGATGCTGTACTTTGTCAAATGCTTTTTCAGCATCTATTGAGAGTATCATATGGTTCTTGTTCTTTCTTTTATTGATGTGTTGTATCACATTGACTGATTTGCGGATGTTGAACCAACCTTGCAGCCCTGGAATAAATCCCACTTGGTCGTGGTGAATAATCCTTTTAATGTACTGTTGAATCCTATTGGCTAGTATTTTGTTGAGTATTTTCGCATCTGTGTTCATCAAGGATATTGGTCTATAGCTCTCTTTTTTGATGGGATCCTTGTCTGGTTTTGGGATCAAGGTGATGCTGGCCTCATAAAATAAGTTTGGAAGTTTTCCTTCCATTTCTATTTTTTGGAACAGTTTCAGGAGAATAGGAATTAGTTCTTCTTTAAATTTTGGTAGAATTCCCCCGGGAAGCCGTCTGGCCCTGGGCTTTTGTTTGTTTGGAGATTTTTAATGACTGTTTCAATCTCCTTACTGGTTATGGGTCTGTTCAGGCTTTCTATTTCTTCCTGGTTCAGTTGTGGTAGTTTATATGTTTCTAGGAATGCATCCATTTCTTCCAGATTGTCAAATTTATTGGCGTAGAGTTGACAACTGACAGAATGGGAGAAGATATTTGCAAACGACATATCAGATAAAGGACTAGTGTCCAGAATCTATAAAGAACTTAGCAAACTCAACACCCAAAGAACAAATAATCCAATCAAGAAATGGGCAGAGGACCTGAACAGACATTTCTGCAAAGAAGACATCCAGATGGCCAACAGACACATGAAAAAGTGCTCCATATCACTCGGCATCAGGGAAATACAAATCAAAACCACAATGAGATATCACCTCACACCAGTCAGAATGGCTAAAATCAACAAGTCAGGAAATGACAGATGCTGGCGAGGATGCGGAGAAAGGGGAACTCTCCTACACTGTTGGTGGGAATGCAAGCTGGTGCAGCCACTCTGGAAAACAGCATGGAGGTTCCTCAAAATGTTGAAAATAGAACTGCCCTATGACCCAGCAATTGCACTATTGGGTATTTACCCTAAAGATACAAACGTAGTGATCCAAAGGGGCACGTGCACCCGAATGTTTATAGCAGCAATGTCCACAATAGCCAAACTATGGAAAGAACCTAGATGTCCATCAACAGATGAATGGATCAAGAAGATGTGGTATATATACACAATGGAATACTATGCAGCCATCAAAAGAAATGAAATCTTGCCATTTGCGACAACATGGATGGAACTAGAGCGTATCATGCTTAGCGAAATAAGTCAAGCAGAGAAAGACAACTGTCATATGATCTCCCTGATATGAGGAAATGGTGATGCAACATGGGGGCTTAAGTGGGTAGGAGAAGAATAAATGAAACAGGATGGGATTGGGAGGGAGACAAACCATAAGTGACTCTTAATCTCACAAAACAAACTGAGGGTTGCTGGGGGGAGGGGGTTTGGGAGAAGGGGGTGGGATTATGGACACTGGGGAGGGTATGTGCTTTGGTGAGTGCTGTGAAGTGTGTAAACCTGGTGATTCACAGACCTGTACCCCTGGGGATAAAAACATATGTTTATAAAAAATAAAAAATTAAAAAAAAAACACCACAAAGCTTTCTTGTCATTTTTAAGTTTCCTTTTTTAAAAAAATCAGTGTTCACGTGGTTGCTTGTAAACCCATGTATTTCAGAGCTCTGACAACATTGGTTCTGACCGTTTTTGCTTGTTTTCCAGTGTTTCTGTGGATGAATGGGAGTTTGGAGCTGCCTACTCTGCCATTAGCCAAAGTCATTCCCTTACACACTGTAGTATTGCCCATTTTAGAAAACTTGATTTTTTTAAAAAACTATTTTATTTATTTATTTGAGGGAGAGAGTGAGAGAGAGAAAGCATGAGCAGGGGAAGGGGCAGAGGGAGAAGTAGGTTCCCAGCTGAGCAGGCAACCCAATGCAGGACTCTATTCCTGAGACCATGACCTGAGCTGAAGGAAGGTGCTTAACTGACTGAGCCACTCAGGCACCCCAGAAAACTTGATACTTTAATATCTTGTTTAATCTACAGGTTTACTCTTCTTTCCTTTCTTTTAGCATTTGTTTTCTTTTAAAAATTACCATATTTTAAAATAGACCTTTAAAGGACACATCTATCCATACAATTTTAACACACATAGATTCATGTATCCACCACCATAATCTGCATATAAAACAATTGCATCAGCCCCCAAAACTCCTCTTTGCTATTTCTTGATAGTTACACCTCTCCCTCAACCCTTCCCCCTACACACTCTTAATTTCTGGCAACCAGTAATCTATTCTCTATCATTACAATTTTGTCATTTTGAGAATGTTATATAAATTGAATCATAGGGTATATAACCTTTTGAAATTAGTTTTTTAACTTCAGCCTAATGACTTTGAAATTCATCCAAGTTTTTTTTCTCCAAGTTTTTGTGTGTCTAAATAGTTGGTTTCTTTACTGCTGAGTAAGATTTCATTGTATGGATATACTGCAGTGTATTTATTTGATCCTTTGAAAGATGTTTGTATTATTTCCAGTTTTTAGCAAGAATAAGCATCCATAATCAGAATTATATTTTGCCTTTTTAACTTTTTATTTTGAAATAATCATAGTTTACAGAAAGTTATATAAATAGTACAAGGAGGTCCTATGTATTTTTCACCTGGGGTTCCCTATTTTCCCTATTACTAACAGTAATACCTTATATAACTATAGTACAATATCAGAACCACGAAATTGACATCAACAAAACATATAAACTGTGTTCAGATTTCACTAGTTTTACACACACTCATTTGTATGTGTATAGTTCTATGCATTTTTTGAAATAACAGCTTTATTGGGACATAATTCACAAACCAGACAATTCTCCAATTTAAAATCTGTTATTCAGTAGTTATGTTCAAAGAGTTGTGCATCCATTACTGCAATCAATTTTAGAACATTTTGCTGCATCCAATAAGTTTTGGAATGTTGTATTTCCATTTTTATTTGTCTCAAGGTATATTTTGATTTCTCCTTTGCCCCACGTGTTGTTCAGTAGCATGATGTTTAATTTCAACCTATTTGTGAATTTTCCCAGTTTTTTCTGGTAATTGATTTCTAGTTGTATACCATTGTGTTTGGAAAAGTTGCTTGATATGATTTCAATTTTCCTAAATTTATTGAGACCTTGTTTTGTAGCCTAACATATGATATATCCTGAAGAATGTTCTGTGTGCACTTGAAAAGAATGTGTATTCTGTAGCCTTTGGATGGGATATTCTGTATGTCTATTGAGTCTGGTCTAATGTGTTTAGATGATCTATGCATTGGTGAAATTGAGATATTAAAGTCCCCTACTATTACTGTATTGCTGTCTATTTCTCATTTCAGGTCTGTTAATATATGCTTTATATGTTTAGATATTCTTATGTTGGGTGCATAAATGATTTACAAATGTTATATCCTCTTGTTGCATTGATGCATTTATCATTATGTAATGACATTTTTGTCTCTTATTACAGTCTTTGTCTTAAAGTCTGTATTGTCTGATAAAAGTATAGGTATCCCAGGTTCCTTTTGGTTTCCATTTGCATGGAACATCCTTTTCTATCACTTCACTTTCAGTTTCTATATGTCCTCACATCTGAAGTGAGTCTCTTGTAGGCAGCATATAGACTCCCCCCCCCCATTCAGCCTATGTTTTTGAGCATTTTGTCTATTTACATTTAAAGAAATTATTGCTATTTTGTTAATTGTTTCCTGGCTGATTTGTAGGTCCTCTGTTTCTTTCTTTTCTTGCTCTCTTCCTTTGTGATTTGATTTTTCTCTGTAGTGGTTTGCTAAGATATCTTTCTCTTTATCTTTTGTCTATCTTTTATGGGTTTTCCCTTTGTGATTACAATGAAGCTTTCATAAAACAACTTATATTCATAACATTCTGTTTTAAGTTGATACAACTTAAATTTGGCCACATTCTCAATATGTTTTTAAAAATTAATTAATTTTTTATTGTGTTATGTTAGTCACCATAAAGTATATCATTAATTTTTGATGTAGTGTTCCAAGATTCATTGTTTATGGATAATACCTAGTGCTCCATGTAATATGTGCCCTCCTTAATACCCACCACTGGGCCAACCCATCCCCCTCCCGCCTCCCCTCTAAAAACCTCAGTTTTTTAAAAAATATTTTATTTATTTATTTGACAGACAGAGATCACAAGTAGGCAGAGAGGCAGGCAGAGAGAGAGGGGGAGGCAGGCTCCCCGCTGAGCAGAGAGCCCGATGTGGGGCTCGATCCCAGGACCCTGGGATCATGACCTGAGCTGAAGGCAGAGGCTTTAACCCACTGAGCCACCCAGGCGCCCCGAACCTCAGTTTTTGATGTCACAATTTACATCTTTTTATCATGTATATCCATTAACAAATTATCATAGTTATTTATTTTTTTTTAAGATTTTTTCTTTATTTATCTGACAGAGGTCACAAGTAGGCAGAGAGGCAGGCAGAGAGAGAGGAGGAAGCAGGCTCCCTGCAGAGCAGAGAGCCCGATGTGGGGCTTGATCCCAGGACCCTGGGATCATGACCTGAGCCGAAGGCAGAGGCTTAACCCACTGAGCCACCCAGGTGCCCCTATCATAGTTATTTTTACTACTTTTGACTTTTAACTTTCATCTTAGCTTTATAAGTGATTAACCCATCACTTTGACAACATTAGATTATCCTAAATTTCACTATATATTTACCTTTACCAAAAAGATTTGTACTTTCATATGTTTTCCTTTTTTTAAAGATTTTATTTATTTGACAGAGAGAGACATGGTGAGAGAGGGAACACAAGGAGGGGGAGTGGTAGAGGGAAAAGCAGGCTTACCGCCAATCAGGGAGCCTGATGCAGGGAGCCGGATGTGGGGCCCCATCCCAGGACGCTGGGATCATGACCTGAGCTGAACAGCAGATGCTTAACAACTGAGCCACGTAGGCAGCCCTCATATGTTTTCCTATTACTAATGAGCACCCTTTTATTTCAGCTTAAAGAAATCTTTTTAACGTTTTTTTAAGGCTGGTCTAGTGGTGATGAACTCCTTTTGCTCTTGCTTGGCTGGAAATCTCTCCTTCAATTCTAAAAAATAACTTTGCTGGGTAGGGTATTCTTGGATGAAAATCACATGCTTTTTCTTTTCACCCTCAGCCTTTGCTGCTGCTAATTTACTTTCTGTCTCTATTGATTGCCTATTCTAGACATTTCATATAAGTGGAATCATACAATACATAATCTTTTGTGATATGGTTCTTTCACTTAGCATAATATTTTGAAGATCCATGCATGTTGTAGCATGTATCAGTACTTCATTTTTTATTGCTAAGTAATACTCCAGTTTGCTGGATATACCACATTTTGTTTATCCTTTCATCAATTGCTGGACATTTAGATTGTTTTTATTTTTTGAATATTAGGAATAATGCTGTGATGGACATTTATGTACAAATGTGTGTGTGGGACATATCTTTTTCTCTTGATCATATACCTAGGTATGGATTGTATGATAACTGGGTCATATGGTAGCTCCATGCTCAACTTTTTGAGGAAATGTCAGATTGTTTTTTTAATAGACTTTTAAAAGAGATTTTATTTATTTATTTGACAGAGAGAGAGAGAGAGAGAGACAGTGAGAGAGGGAACACAAGCTAGGGGAGTGTGAGAGGGAGAAGCAGGCTCCTCACTGACCAGGGATACTGATGCAGGGCTCAATCCCAGGACCCTGGGATCATGACCTGAATCAGACAGACGCTTAACCAACTGAGACACCCAGACGCCCCCTGCCAGATTGTTTTTTAAAACAGCTACACCACTTTACAGTCCCACCATCAGTGGATGAGGGTTCCAATTTTGCCACATCCTTGCCAGCACTGTTTTATTTCCTTCTATTATAGCCATCCTAGTGGGTGTGAAAAGGTATCTCATTGTGGTTTTGATTTGCATTTCCTTGATGTCTAATGATATTGGGCATCTTTTAATGTTGGCCATTTGGGTATATCTTCTTTGGAGAGTATCTATTTATATCTTTTGTCCATTAAAGAAAATTGGTTATTTGTCTTTTTATAGTTGAGTTGCAAGAGTTATTTATATATTCTGGATTCAAGTCCTTTATTAGATATATAATTTGCAAAATTTCCTTCTATCGTGTGGGTTGCATTATCACTTCTTTTTAAAAGTCTTTGTTTAGGGGCGCCTGGGTGGCTCAGTGAGTTAAAGCCTCTGCCTTCAGCTCAGGTCATGATCCCAGAGTACTGGGATCGAGCCCTGCATTGGGCTTTCTGCTCGGCAGGGAGCCTGCTTCCCCCTCTCTCTCTGCCTGCCTCTCTGCCTACTTGTGATCTCTCTCTGTCAAATAAATAAATAAAATCTTTAAAAAAAAAAAAGTCTTTGTTTAAATTCTGGTTAGTTAACATAGAGTGTAGTACTAGTTTCAGGTGTACAACATAGCGATCCAGCACTTCCATACATCATCCAGGGCTCATGGCTGAAAGTACCCACCTTAATCCTCATTACCTAGTTCACCTATCCTTCCACCACCCCCCCCCCCCCCCCCCCCCCCGTAACCATCAGTTTGTTCTCTATAGTTTAGAGTCTGTTTCTTGGTTTGCCTCTCTCTCCTTTTTTCCCTTTGCTCATTTGTTTTGTTTCTTATATTCCACATATGAGTGAAATCATATGATATTTGTCTTTCTGTGAACTGACTTATTTCACTTAGCATAGTACTCTCTAGCTCCATTTATGTTGCAAATGGCAAGATTTCATTCTTCATTATGGCTGAGTAATAACTTTTTTACTTTCTTAATGGTATCCTTTGTAGCACAAGTTCTAAAATTTGATGTAGTCTAATTTATCTGTTTTTCCTTTTGTTGCTTGTGCTTTTGGTATCACATCTAAGATACCACTGCCTAATCCAAGTTCATGAAAATTTATGCTTATTTTTTTCTAAGAGTTTTAAAATTTTATCCCTTACACTTAGGCCTTTCATCCATTTTAAGTTAATTTCTTGGGTATTTTTTTATTTAACTAAACTCTATGCTCAATGTGGGGCTTGAACTCACAACCCCAAGATCAAGAGTTGCATGCTCTACCAACTGAGCCATCCAGGCATACCTCAATTGATTTTTATATATGGTATAAGAGGACTCCAGTTGTATTTGTTTGCAGATGGATATTCAATTGTCCCAAAATTCTGTGTAATTTTAATACATGCATAGATTCATGTATCCACCATCTTAATAAAGACCTAGAACTGTTCTGTAACCACAAAGATCCTTGCTACCACTTTATAGTCACAGTCATCTCTCTTCCCATGTCTCTAAATTTTGGCAACTACTTATCTGTTTCCCATCTCTATAATTTTATCATTTAGAATGTCATATAAATGGAATCATACAGTATGTAACGTTTTGAGAGTGGCTTTTTCACTCAATATAATTCCCTTTAGAGCAATCCAATTTCTTGTGTGTAGTATTAATAGTTTTATAGTGTGTTTGGATTCCTTGAGGTTTTCTATATAATCTTATCATCTGTAAATTGGGAGAATTTTATTTTATCTTTTCCAATCTTTATTTTATTTCATTTTTCCTGCCTTATTGAGCTGTTTAGAATGTCCAGTACTATGCTGAATGGCACTGGTGAGAACAGACATCTTTGCCTTGTTTCTAAAATCATTCAGAAAAACATTCAGTCTTTCAAGCTTAAGTATGATATTAGCTCTAGTTTTTGTGAATGTTCTTTACAAGCTTAATGAAGTTATCTTGTAGTCCTAGCTTTCTGAGAGCTTTTATCATGAATGGATATTGAATTTAATAAAAAAATTTTTTTTACATTATTTGATATGATCATGTAGTTTTTCTTTTTTAGCCTGTTGATGTTGGATGACACTGAGTTTTAAATATCTAACCAGCCTTGGGGCAGCTGGGTGGCTCAGTGGGTTAAGCCTCTGCCTTCGGCCCAGGTCATGATCCCAGGGTCGTGGGATCGAGCCCCATATTGGGCTCCCTGCTCAGTGGGAAGCCTGCTTCCTCCTCTCTCTCTGCCTGCCTCTCTGCCTACTTGTGATCTGTCTGTCAAATAAATAAATAAAATCTTAAAAAAATATTTAACCAGCCTTGTATTCCTGGAATAAACTTCACCTAGTTGTGGTATACAATTATTTTCATATATTGATGGATTATATATGTTTATATCTTGTTGAGGATTTTTACATCTGTGCTCCTGAGGGATATTGTACTATAAGCTCTTTTTCTACTGGCTTTGTCTGATTTGGTGTCAAGATGATATTGGCCTCATAAAGTAAGCTGAAATTACCTTATCTTTTCTGAAAGAGATTGTGTAGAATTGTTGTTAATAATTCTTTAAATTGTTTGGTAGAATTCTCTAGTGAAACCATATGGACCTGGAGATTTTTCTTTCAGCAGTTTTTGAACTATGAATTTAATTTCCTGAATAGTTATAGAACTATTCAAATTATTTCATATTGGAAGAGATGTGGTAATTTGTGGTTTTTGAGGAATTGTGGTCCATTTCATCTAAGTCGTCTAATCTATCTCTGCAGAGTTATTCATAATATTCTCTTATTCTTTTGATGTATGCATGTTCTGTGACAATATCTCCTCTTTCATTCCTGATACTGGTAAATTGTGTCTTCTCTCTTTTTTGTCAGTCTTTCTAGAGGTTTATCAGTTTTTTTCCCAAAGAACCCAGATTTTTGTTTCTTTCATTTTTTGTACAGCTTTTCTGTTTTCAATTTCATTGATTTCTACTCTTATCATTATTATTTCTTTCATTCTGTTTGCTTTGAGTGGATTTTGCTGTTGTTTTCCTAGTTTCTTAGGGTAGTATATGAGCTTAGATTGAGTTTTCTTCTTTTCTAAGTATTTAGTGCCACAAATTTCCCTCTCAGCACTGTTTTTACCTGCATCCTACAACTTTCGATATATTATGTTTTCATTTTCATTCAGTTCAATGTATTTTTTTTTATTTCTGTTGTGACTTCTTTGACTCATATTTATATATGAGTTATTCAACTTCTAAATATTTGGAGTTTTTCCTGTTGTTTTCTGTTATTGATTCCCAGCTTAATTTCACGGTGGTCAGAGAACACACTCTGTATCATTGTAGTTTTTAAAAATTTTTTCAGGTTTATTTTATGGCCCAGGAGATAGTCTGTCTTGGTGAATGTTCCATGCACTCCTCAAAAAGAATGTATGTCACTATTGGTGGGTGGAATGTCTTGCAAAAATGCTGGTTGGTGATATTGTTTAGTTCCTCCATATCCTTGTTGATTTTCTAATAGTTCTAGCAATTGTTGAGAAAGGGATGTTGATGATTTGTTTGTTTTTTCATTTCTATGAAGTTTTAGCTTAACGTATTTTGCAGCAGTGTTGTTTGGTGTCTACACATTTAGATTTGCTCTGTCTTCTTGTGGGATTGACCCTTTCATCATTATGTAATGTATTCCTCTGTCTCTGGCAATGTCCTTTGTTCTAAAGTCTACCTTACCTTCTCACTCTTTTTATATTCTTTTATTTTCCACCTACCTATATCATTAGTTTGATATGCATTTCTTATAGATAGCATGTTTGGGTCATGTTTTTTTAACCACTCTGTCAATCCCATTTTTATTATATTATTTTTAAAAAGATTTTATTTATTTATTTGAGAGAGAAAGAGAGAGGGTGGGTGCACGTGCACGCACGCACACACACATGAGGGGGAGGAGGGGCAGAGGGAGAGGGAGAAGCAGACTCCCCACTGAGCAGGAAGTCTGGCTTGGGGATCCATCCCAGGGGCTTTATCCCAGGAACCCAAGATCATGACCCCAGTTGAAGGCAGATGCTTAATCAACTGAACTACCCAGGCACCCATCAATCTCATTTTCTAATTGGTTTACTTGGGCTTTTATATTTCACGTAATTGTGGATATGTTAAAGCTTAAATTTGCTGGTTTTTGTTGTTGTTGTTTACTGTTTGTTCTATTTTTTTGGTTTCTCTTCATTTTTCCTGCTTTGCTGTGTGTTACTTGAACCTTTTTTGAGAATTCCATTTTGGTTAATCTATACAGGTCTTGAGTATATTTTTTGTGAAGATTTTTTTTAGTGCTTGCTCTAATTATTGCATTATATACAAGTAACTATCACAGTCCATTAATGTCCACATCTTAGCCTTTGGGAAGGTTTCAGGCATTATTTCTTTAAATACTTCTTCAGCTCCATAGTCTTCCTTCTCTTTTTCTACAACTCACATAATATGAATGTTCTGTCCTTTTTTCGTTTTCCAGCAAGTCCTTATGCTTGGTTCATTTCTTTCTAGTTACTGCTAGGAGGAGGTGGGAGTTCAGCTCCCTGCTAGGTGCCTCCCACACCAGGTGGAAAAATGGGCAATGGAAGATTGACTCTTACCACCTCGTTGCTGTCAGGTGGGGAAGTCCCTACTAATATTACCCCAGGGGGAAAATGGAGTGCTAACTAGCACCACTTTGCATTGCCTCATTCCATCTCTTTGCTACCTGGGAGGTGGCAGGGGGTGGGGGATGTTCCGTTCCTTGTTTGGTCCTGTGGGCACCACCCCTGTGGAGGAAACAGAGAGCTAACTCACCCTAACTGTTGTCATGTAGGACCACCCATGGGTAACTGTCATGGCCAGCGTGACAAATCGACCAGGAACATGAGGGTAAGAGGATGAAGAAAAGAACTCGAGAAGCAGAGAGATGGGGGCAGGAGGAGCACTGAGGAGGATGTCCAACAGTGCTAAGTTTATTCAAAGCATTAAGGCCATATATATAGTGATAATAGGAGAAACAATACATCTGTGTCTAGTTAAACAACCACGAGTTCCCATAATAAGTTTCACATTTAACTCTAAGCAGACCTCGTGACACCAAATGGCCGATGCCAGTACAATTGTTCTGTATTGATACAGCAAACCTGAAAGTAATTTATGGGCTGTACTAGGGCAGCAAGGACCAACCACGAACTTATGACCCCAACTGAATTGTTCTCATGTGTGGGAAGTCACATATGTGAGCGCACAACACATAGCACAGACCCTTTCTCAGTGCTACTCAACTTTTCCTGTCCTAAACCTTTTGTTAGGTTATTCGGACTTTAAAGGAGGCACAAGTCAGGGCCTGGTTTGGTCCTCATCTCAAGCCTTATTGCGGCCTCCCACAGGTAACTCTATTTTTTTAAATAATTTTTTAATAAATACATAATGTATTATTAGCCCCAGGGGTACAGGTCTGTGAATCACCAGGTTTACACACTTCACAGCCCTCACCATAGCACACACCCTCCCCAATGTCCATAACCCCAACCCCCTCTCCCAACCCCCCTCCCCCCAGCAACCCTCAGTTTGTTTTGTGAGATTAAAAGTCTCTCATGGTTTGTCTCCCTCCTGATACCATCTTGTTTCATTTATTCTTTTCCTACCCCCAAACCCCCCACGTTGCATCACCACTTCCTCATATCAGGGAGATCATATGATAGTTGTCTTTCTCCGATTGACTTATTTTGTGGGTGACTCTATTTAATACCACTGACACCACAGGGAAAGGACAGTTTTTCCTTCAATGTTTGGCTAGAGTGGAGTGGATATTATCAAAAAGGTTTTCTGAGTGGGTAATATCAAAAAGGTTTTCTGTTCTGCTAGGTTACCCTTTCCCTCTTTATTTAACTAAAGGAAATAAGTTTGTTTTGGGGCCTTTTTTGACTGGGTTTATTGGCAGTTTCAGGCTGCAGGCTTCTCCAGTGCCCCATCTGCAATAGATAGGGGGCTAAAAGAGTCCTCAGATAACTTACCATTGTAGTGTTCCTTATATCTTAAAGTTCCTAGGAAGTCCACTTTCTCCTTTCTACTTTCCAGGTTCTTCTTATGCTTGATTGTTATTTCGTCCAGGGTTGTTTTGCTGTTGCTGTTTTGCTTGTTGTTGTTGTAAGAGGGAGGACTGGTGAGAAAGGGGCCATTAATTTTGAACAAAATATTTATTCTTTCCTTATGCCTTCCTTGGATATATTTAGTTGTTATTTATTTGTATTCTTGAGTTGACTGTTTAGTTCACTTATTGTCAGCTGAAATAGGTTATATATGATCAGTTGAAATACATTTGAATATATTGGAATAAATAAATGCACTTAGTGCTACAACTTTCTTATGATTACCATTTTAGCTGCATATCATGAGTTTTGATGGGTGTTGAGCTCCCTGTTACTCATTCCTGAGCAGTTGGTAATTTCTGTTTTGATTCTGAATTTAACCCAAGGGTATTTAGAAAAGTGTTTTTAAAATGCCAAGTGGATAGATGGGAGACAGAGCTGTCCTTTATGCCTGCATAATTCTATACAAGGCCAGGCAAGTCCTCAGAGAGTTAGGCTTCCTCCAAGAAGCTCTAATAGAAAAATGAGATTGGAAATTTGGTCCCCAGCTAGAACTCTTTTTGGGAAAGAATTGGGAAATTCTTTCCCAATTCTTCGTTCTTCTAGTGTTTATTGTACACTTACATTCAACAAATCTCAAGATGCTTGGTCTTGACAAATGGGGAAAAAAGAAAGTTAAGACATAGTTCCTGTCTTCAAGAAGTATAGTTTTTAGTTGGGATGATGGTATGTATACCAAAACCAGTTAAATACAGCACCTGACAATAGCAAATAAATTACTGATAATGGCACTTCAGAGAAGAGGGAAATCACTGTAAGCTAAATTCGTTGGAGAAAGACCTCTTGGAGGAGGGAATATTTGAGTTAGACCTTAAAGAATAGGTACAATTTAAATATGCAGAGAGGAAATAGAAAAATGTTTCAGGCTGAGAGATTGGCATATCAAAGACTGCCGTTCGTGACAATGGGAAAGTTGAGTTGTGGTGGTAGAGGAAGATGAATTTCAGTTTTAGATCTGTCGAGTTTTGGGTGATTATAGGACATCCAAGAGGGAAATAACCTGAAAGTCGTTGATGCTCATTCAGTGATAAACTAATTGAGTTCAGCATTCCCAAACAGTAGTCTCTTCTCTTGGCTTGATCAAAGGAGTACAGTGTTCTGGTTTGGATAGTATTTTGGTTGAGTATATGTGTCGTAAGCACATATCTTCTGCTTATCCCCCAAGATCCAATCTCCACCTGCTCTCTGCCCTGGGAGACTAACCTACATGGATTAGATCAATGAGTTTCCATTCCTTCTTGGCTTCTGGTAGGGTTTGGGCAGTGGAGATCCTTGGCCTGACATCAAAAGTAGGGAAGAAACTAAGGTTAGGGTATTTATTCTTGGCAGCTGCCTTGTAGAATTGCTATAGGCTGACTGCTGTCTCTTACTTAAAGCTCACAGCTTCCCTCAAGTGGACCCCTTCTGTGCCACATTCTTCTTTTTCCTGGTATCTGTTCCCTCCCCTTATCCCTTTTTGGGCATATGGGTGGTAACACCTACAAGTTACTGGACTCTGTATCCCTCTTCGTTTTCCTACATTCGGTGTATACCTTTGTAGATGGTCCTCTTGTTAAAATTTTCAGTAATTTTACTAATTTGAATATGCCATCTGTTCCCTGCTGAGACCCTGACTGACACAGATGAAGTCTCAATTTTCAAAAACTTAGACTACAATAAAAGAAGCCTAACATAAAATATGACTAAGTGTGATTCAATCTATCTTCCTCTGATTAATCTAGGCTCTTGCCGTGCTTCCAGATAATCATTCTGAATATCAGTCCACAGAATATCATAGGTGTGTAGAATTTCCAGTTCATGGAGTATTAACAATAGCTGGCACTTCTTATTCTTTCCATGCATTATTTCATTTAACCTCCTTAGTGACCCTATGAAGTGGGTAATGCTTTTTTTCTTTTTTTTTTAAGATATTTATTTATTTATTTATTTGACAGAGAGAGAGAGATCACAAGTAGGCAGAGAGGCAGACAGAGAGAGAGAGGGAAGCAGGCTCCTGCTGAGCAGAGAGCTCGATGCGGAGCTTGATCCCAGGACCCTGAGATCATGACCTGAGCCGAAGGCAGTGGCTTAATCCACTGAGCCACCCAGGCGACCCGGGTAATGCTTTTTTAAAAAATCTTTTTATAGGCAAGGAATTTTACAGCTAAGAAAGCCCAGTGAGCTGTAAACTCGGGTCTGTGTGACTCCATAGCCCATCTTCTTTTTATTGTTATTATTAGTTTAAATTTTCCATTATGTTCAGTTAGCCAACATATAGTAAATCATAAGGTTTTTTTTAAAAGATTTTATTTATTTATTTTACACAGAGACACACAGTGAGAGAGGGAACACAGGCAGGGGGAGAAACAAGCTTCACGCTGAGCAGGGAGCCCAATGCAGGGTTCCATCCTAGGACCTCGGGATCCTGTCCTGAGCCGAAGGCAGAAGCTTGCCGACTGATCCACCCAGGTGCCCCATACATCATTAACTTTTTGTTGTAGTGTTCAACAATTCATTAGTTGCATATAATACACAGTGCTCATCCCTCCCAACACATGCCCTCCTTAATAGCCATCACCCAGTCACCCTTTCCCCCGACCCCCTCCCTTCTGTAACCCTCAGTTTGTTTCCAGGAGTCCAGTCTCCCTCTCCGATTTCTTCCCATTCAGTTTTCCCTCCCTTCCCCTGGGGTCCTCTGTGCTATCCTTATGTTCCACATGTGAATGAAACCATATGGTAATTGTCTTTCTCTGCTTGACATGTTCATGTTGTAAACTCAAAGTGTGGTCCTCAGAGGAGTGGCATCTGAGAGCTTGTTAGAAATGCAGAATCTCAGGCTTTACCTCACAGCTCTGGAATCAGAGTCTGCATTTTAACAAGATCCCCGTGGGATTCACATGCGCATGAAAATTTGAGAAGCAGCCCTCTAAACCATGTTGCTCTGCAGCCTGACTATTGAAGAAAGTTGTATTTGACTTGTGCTGAGTAAAAAGAATATTTACCCCCTCCAAATAACTGTGCAGTGACAGATACGTTAATTATCTTAGCTGTAGTAATAATTTCACAATGTGTGTGTATATATAAACATCATGATGCACACCTTGGATATATATAATTTTATTTTGTCAATCATACCTCAGTAAAGCTAGAGACAAAAGAATATTTCCCATTCTGTGCTCTTTAGCACCGGCATCGAACGGCCTTCCAGCTGGAATCTGCAAAGCCAGTACTGGCATTTTTGAGACAAGGGCATTGAAAGCCAGTCAGGAACCTAACCTGGTTAGAGATGCCAGGAAGCAGCTGGAACTGCTGCTGATGGAGAAAACAGAGCTTGGATGGTGGTTGCTGCCAGGATTTTTTTTTTTTTTTATGGCTGGACTTCACACATGTATTACCCACACCTTTATATGTGCCTTTACAGATCCGTGGCTGTGCTCTGAAGAGATTCCCGAATCTGTGTATACTTGGCTAGTCCTCAGAAAAACTGGTCTGCTCAGAAAGTTTGATTTAATGCCCTTAGGTTCCCCCTTTCTACAGTGTTTGCTTCCCACCCCCAGCCCTTAGTCACTACCCCCATGTCCTTTCTCTTAGCCCTTTCTTATCCCTGCTTTAAGAAAATGTATCAGATGATAAACCTGTGACATGTGCTCTATCTCACAAGTTATCAAGGAAATTAAAACTAAAACCACAAAACAGCGTACCTGGGTGGTTTGGTCAGTGAAGCGTTTACCTTGGGCTGGGGTCATGATCTCAGGGTCCTGGAATCCAGCCCCATGTCTTGCTCCCTGCTCAGCAGAGAGTCTGCTTCTCTCTCTGCCTGCCGCTCCCACCTCATGCGCTCTCTCTCTCCCTCAAATAAATAATTTTTTTTAAAAAGAGCCCACAATATATTACTACTCACCCAACAAAGTGTCTAAAATGAGAAAAGATTAAAAATGCCATTTATTAATGATGATTTAGATTGATTGGAACTTTTGTCCACTCTCAGTCGTAATGAAAATTGGTACAACTACTTTGGAAAACTATTTGGCAGTATCTACTAAAGCAGAACTTATTAGTGCCCTATGACTGAGTAATTCTACTTATGGATTTATTTTTATTTCTTTATTTATGATTTTTAAAATGTTAAATATTTTATTTTAAAAATCTTTACAATCTTTAAAAAAATCCTAGATACATTTTAAAACATTTTTTTAGTTACAGTAACTAGAAGAAGGATTTTACCATCTTTTTTTTTTTTAAGATTATTTATTTATTTATTTGACAGACGGAGATCACAAGTAGGCAGAGAGGCAGGGGGGTGGGGGGAGCAGCCTCACCACTGAGCAGAGAGCCCAACACGGGGCTCGATTCCAGGACCCCGGGACCGTGACCTGAGCCAAAGGCAGAGGCTTTAACCCATTGAGCCACCTAGGCGCCCCAGATTTTACGGTCTTTCCTTAGTACTGATGTAGATTGTCATCAACTAAAGTCCTGTGGTTCACCCACAGATTTTTATTTTTTTTTAAACTTTTAAATGGTTTTATTTATTTATTTAAAAGAGAGAGGGAGATTGGGAGAATGAGTTGAGGGAAGGGTAGAGGCAGAAGCAGACTCCCCACGCAACAGGGAGCCTGATTCAGGACTCGATTCCAGGACTCTGGGATAATGACCTGAACTAAGGTAGGTGCTTAGCTGACTGAGCCACCCATGGTGCCCTCACTCATGGATTTTTAATCAAGAGAAACTCCCACATGTGCTCATGCATATACAGATGTCCATCGAAGAATTTTATTCGTGATAGTGAAAAAAGGAAAACAAACTAAATGACCATCAACAGAATGAATACATAAGTTATGGTGTATTCATCTGATGGAATACCATAAAGCAGTTAAAAGGAATTATAACTATATGTAGTGACACAGAACTAGAGCAAAATGTTTCAAAAGCATACTGCTGCAAAAAAATTTGTATCAAATTCCATATAATCAAACTTATGTCAAATATAAAAACACAAAGCAATATCCTCTGACGTTTATGGTGTATACACTAATAAAAGAAAAGAAGTTCTCACTAAATATTTGCATGTACAGCTCCTGCCAACACACAGAGCCAGTTAGTTGTATGGGCAGGACAAGAAGCCAGTATTCCTCCTCCTTCTTGTTCTTGTTCTTGTTCTTCTTTTTTTTTTAAATTAAGACTTCATTTTTTGGAGCACTTTTAAGTTCACAGTAAAGTTGAGGAGAAGGTACAGAGATTTCCCATAATCCTTATTCTTCTTTGACCTAAGTAATGGAGGCCTCCAACTGCAATGGATCCACACAGTCATTAACTTAGGCTCCCTGTCTCCAGTGTTGGGCCTTGTGTTGCTGAGACAATGTTATGGGAGCCTGGAGATTTTGGGAGATGGACAGGGTTGACGGTCTCTTATCCATGAAGGTAAGGGGCAAGTTTGCTATACGCTTTTTCTTCTGCATCCTGACCCTCTGTCGACTGGCCAAGAATGCTGAATTTGACCCGCTTAAGGGTATCAGTAAACAGTGTAATGTGAAACACTAATAAGTAGGTGACTGTTCCAACCTTAAGCCGGACTTCTCCAGCACTTCATTTGTCTTCTTTGACTGGCTCTGACAGCAGCTACTGGACACAGGGCCCAACCCAGCGAACAGAAAAGCTATAAATACTTACCAGTGTGATTAAAATGGACTGTTCACAGAGCACTGGAATCAAAATTGTAAGTCCTGAACAACACAGGTTTTAATGTGAGGGGACTACAGGGTATTTAGGAGAAAACAAAATTCTTGAAAATGAAAGGCCATACCTGGTCCAGGTTCTCCCTGACCTACTGTGGTTACTTTTTTCTCCATTACTGACTAATTGGCTTTAAATTCCCCAGTGTGTAAAGACCTTGAAAATCTACCAGAGGTGTATGTGAGATAGAATAAGATAGAGTTTTAGGAGGACAAGGAAAAAAGAAAAGAGGAGACTCTTGAGTGGGTTATTTCCATTCTTTGATGTTGGAATTGACGGTCTGCCCCACCTCTTTTGGGTATTTGATCAAGTAATGACTCTGGAAGAGCCTTAAAAGAGATGTTTGGATTCTAGTCCCAGCACCACCACTTACTAGCTTTGTGCCCTTGAGCAAATTAATTTTCTTTGAACTTCAGATGCCTCATCTATAAAATAGCATTAAATAATACTACTATTTACTTAATATGGTTGTTGAAATATGTAAAGTGCTTAGCATGGCACATGGTAAGAGCTCAATAAATTAATGATGATCATTCTTGTTACAGTGTCCTGGAAGCAAAGGAATAGAACATTTCTTGTAGGAGGGGGAAATCTGCTCTATATAATGTCAAATGCAGCAGAGAGGTCAAAGAGAAAGAGAATTGTGAAAAGCCAAGGATTTTGGGACTTGATTAGAAATGCAGAATATTTGCACTTATCTTCTGAACTCCTTTTACTGAAAATAGGAATCAGTTTAAAAAGAAAATCTATCACTTCTTGTGGTCTGGTTACATATGTACTTTAACTTTAGAGAAGGCAATGTTTATAGGGAGAATATATAAGAAGGCACCTGTCACAGCCATCAGCAGACTCTTGCCACACTGTTCATTAGAACTTTCTGTGATGTTGGGGCGCCTGGGTGGCTCAGTGGGTTAAAGCCTCTGCCTTCAGCTCAGGTCATGATCCCAGGGTCCTGGGATCGAGCCCTGCATCTGGCTCTCTGCTTGGGAGGGAGCCTTATTCCGCCTCTCTCTCTGCCTACTTGTGATCTCTGTCTGTCAAATAAATAAATAAAATCTTAAAAAAAAGAACTTTCTGTGATGTGGAAATGCTCACTGTGGCTATTGAGCACTTGAAATGGGGCTAGTGTGACTGAAGAACTGAAATTTTAACTTTATTTAATCTTAATTAGTTCAAATTTAAATAGCCACATGTGGGTAGTGGCAACCCTCAGTCTCATTGAAGAAGCAAGGCATATACTCTTGAAACCAGTTCAATACCAAAAGGATTGGAGTCGAAGAGTAGAGACTTAATTATTCAGAAGAAGAATGATAACTTTCTGGGATGGAGAATTTAAAGAGAGTCTTGGAGAGCAGGTGAAACTTGGGCTTGACCTTGAAGGATATATAGTCTTTGGATAGTAGGAAAGAAGGCAGGAGGTCATTCCAAATGGGTTGGAAAAGTTAAGCAGAGATTTAGAGTTAGAAATGCCTCCTATATGAGGTTTGAAGACCATGGCCATTCTAGAACAGAGCTTTTATATTAGGAGTTAGGTGGATTTGGGCGAGGTCATGGATAGCCTTGAATGCTATAAATAAGTATTTGGGCCTTGTCCACATAGGTCAGTGTTTTTGAAAAGCTTGCTTAAAACACGGATTCCCAGGCCCCATCCTGAGCTACTGAATCACATTTTCGGTGTTGCAGGTTAGGAAATCGGTATTTTAAGCAAACTCCCCAGGTGTGTATGCTGCACAAAGTTTGAGATCTATTAGGTAGGCAGAAGGGAGCCCTTGGAAGCTTTTGGTCAAAGGAGTGACGTGATGATGGAGGTATCACAGGAAGCCTGATAAGGTGGGAAAGTGTAGCATATAGAAACTAGGTGAGGAAATCAGGTGACTGTTAAAATAGTTTAGATATGAATTTCACAAATACAGTCCTTTCTGGCTGGTGTCCTTGGAATTGTGCAATTGATTCCTAATATTTCCTATATTTGAATTTCCCACACTATTTGTTTGCTGTTTGAAATAACTAGGGCCCAGACACCAGAGCCTGACTTCCTGGGTTCAAACCCCAGCCCTACTACCTAAGCTGTTTTAGCTTTGAGTAGCTACTTAGCTTGTCTGTGCTTCAGTGTCCTTATTCATAAGCTGGAGATGATCATAGTGCCTATCTCATAAGGACGTTGTGAGTATTTTTTAAAGATTTTATCTATTTATTAGACAGACAGAGAGAGTACAAGCAGGGGGAGTGGCAGGCAGAGGGAGAAGCAGCCTCCCCACTGAGCAGAGAGACTGATGCAGGGCTCAATCCCAAGACCATGGGATCATGACCTGAGCCAAAGGCAGATGCTTAACCCACTGAGCCACCCAGGCACCCTGGCACTGTGAGTAGTAAATGAGATCATAAATAGCTTACAACAGGGATGCCTAGGTGGCTCAGTTGGTTAAGTCACCGCCTTCAGCTCAGCTCATGATCCCAGGGTCCTGGGATCTGCCCCGCATGAGCCTCCTTGCTCAGCAGGGAGTCTGCTTCTCTCTCTGCCTTTGCCTGCCACTCTGCCTGCTTGTGCTCGCTCTCTCTCTCTCTCTCTCTCTCTCTATCTCACAAATAAATAAATAAATAAATAGTACCTGGCACATGGTAAGCACTCAATGTTGGTGTTAATACTATTTAAACTAAAAAGCTCTTTTAGTTTATTCTAATTAGTGTAATAGTTAAAGTTAAGCAGATGCATTTCATGAAAAAGTGTTAAATTTGCCCAATTACAATATTAAAACCAAGTGCTACTCTCTTTGCTTATTGAGCCTTATTTCAAAGCTTAGTTCCTCACTTAATTTAACATATGGTTATCCTTCATAAAATAAATCTAAATAGTGGACAAATTGTTCTTTTCACTGAATGTATTAACCTATGGTTAGTTCCTGGCTATGAATTATACCCTTTTAGTCTTTGTACTTTTTACATTGTTGCTAGCTTTCAATGAATGCTGTTTATGATATTTATCTGAGAAAAAGAATGACCTCTACTTGCTGTTCTAGGGGACCAATAATCAAAATAAAATTCAGGGGATGCCTGAGTAGCTCAGTCAGTTAAGCATCTGCCTTCAGCTCAGGTCATGATTCCGGGGGTCCTGGGATTGAGTGCTGCATCAGGCTCCCTGCTCCGTGGAGAGCCTGCTTCTGTCCCTCCATCTGCTTCTCCCCCTGCTTGTATACACACACACACACACACACACACACACTCTCTCTCTCTCTCTCTCTCTCTCTCTCTCCCTTTCTCTCTCTCTCTTCTGTCATATAAATAAATAAAATCTTTTAAAAAAATAAATAAAATAAAATTCAGTTTCTCATCTGGCCTGCTCTTAGTGACCCCATGATGGATCATGGCACATAGCAACGGCTTTTTCAAGGAATGAGAAACTCCTACGTGCCTAACTTGGTAGTTTGTGAACTCCTGGCTACTGTGAACTTCTGGCTTCACTTTTCTTCCAGGCCTCACCTGAACCGAAACTTCTCCAAGCCTCTCCAGTTTCCTTTGACAGTTAGCTGCTTGAAGCTACTCTCAAGATATACCTTTAAGTCTTTTTTTTTTTTTTAAAGATTTTATTTATTTATTTGTCAGAGAGAGAGCGAGCGAGAGCGAGCACAGGCAGACAGAGTGGCAGGCAGAGTCAGAGGGAGAAGCAGGCTCCCTGCGGAGCAAGGAGCCCGATGTGGGACTCGATCCCAGGACGCTGGGATCATGACCTGAGCCGAAGGCAGCTGCTTAACCAACTGAGCCACCCAGGCGTCCCAACCTTTAAGTCTTGAGGGCAGAAAGGGAAGGAAAGAGCTATGCACTGTGGGAGTTACCTAAACACTTCTGAGACAGTCTGAGCAAGAAAATTGTCGTAGACTTTTCTTTCTGTTTTCAGAAACAAAGTCACCCTAACTTTGTTCACGTAAATTCTGTTAGCTGGTTGAAGAAGATGGGTCTGTGACATAGAGGGCTCAGGTTCTTCTTTTTATGTTTTGAACAGATGAATACCCATTTTCCCTGCTATCTCCCCAGCTGTCCATTTCCCTTCCCTTGAGCCAGTCACTGTTACCAGATTTCTTGTGTGTCCTCCCAGAGACACTCTATGTGTATCTGTACACATACACCCTTAATTTTTATACAGATTGTACCATATCAGAAGTACTATTCTGCACCTTGCTTTTTTTTCACTTAATCTACAGAATACTGTTGCATATCAGTACTTAAAGAGCTTCTTACCGCTATATGGCTACGGCTATGTAGTATTCCATACTTACTATAGATGTAGCCGAATGTAGTTAAGCTGTCCTTTGTTGGTAGATGTTTAGGTTTCACCCAGTCTTTGCCTATTAAAAACATGCTTACACATATTATATTTCACCTGTGAGAGTATATCTCTAGGTATACTAGGATAAATTGGTCAGAGCACTTTGGTCCTTGGCTTGTTGGTTGCTTGATGGCTGTACACCACAGTACTATGTGTGGAGTCAGAGGTCCTAGGAGGCCTAGCCATGCCTAACTACACCGCTGTCATAGGATATGAAGGTAGAAGGGATCTTAGGAATCCCAGAGAGGGCCAAGATCACACAGAGATTTAGAAGCAGATCCATAATGAAAACCCACAGTTTTTTTTCTTTTTTTTACTCCAGTCCCTATTGTAACACTTTTTACTATACACCACTATTAGAGAGACTTGGTATGGCCTGATTTCTGTCCTGACAGGCAGGGCTATGCATTATCTGGTCCACTGTGATCTCATGAGCCTGTCTCTGCCTGATTTCTCTTTCCAGGCTCTGAGGTTGCCAGCCTAATTAACCTTACTTTTCCTGATGCTGTGACTTCTTCTACTAATAATAACTCCAACTTATAAAAACTTTTAAGTAGAGCTAAAGTTTTTATGGTTTGGGAACTCTTTGTAGTAAAGTCAAGTAGGAGAGCAGGAGTGCCAGGGAGGTGATCTGGTAACGGCACAAGATTCATGAACTTGACTGTTGCTTTCTACTCTTAGCTCATCCATTGACTCAACACATAGTCTAGAGGGAGTCTCTTTCTCCTCTTGGCCCTGCTCCAATATCTCTTTCCCTTGATCATAAGGTTGAACACTTCAAGGTCCAACAAGTGCATAGTATGCCGAGTAAGAAAGAATACAAAAGTGTCTGCAGATAGTTTAATTCTTACTAAATTGTACTAGGGAGCAAACTACAGGTGACATTTTGTTTACATTAGTTACCACATGATCCAGCATTTTACTTGTAGGTATGTACCCCATGTGAATTGAAAACATATATTTATGCAAAAACATGTATATGAATATTCCTAGTTGTATTATTCATACTAGCCAAAAAGTGAAAATAACCCTAAGATGTTTAGTTTCATGTGTCAACTTGGCTAGGATGTGGTGCCCACTTGTTTGGTCAAGTAGCAATCTAGATGTACTGTGAAGGTATTTTTTTTTTTTTAGATGTGATTAACGTCTAAACCAGTAGACCTTGACTAAAACAGATTACCCTACATAAGGTGTGTGGGCCTCATCCAGTCACCTGAAGGCCTTAGGAGTCTGCCTTCAGACTGCAACATAGAAATTCTACCTGTTTCTCTGAATGACTACTGGACCAAATGTATTTAACAGATATTCCATCTTAATACAGAGGAATACATATTTTTTAGGTATATAGAACATTCTCTGGAGTAGATCACATATTAGGTCACAAAACAAGACTCAACAAATTCAAAAATACTGAAGTCATACCATGCATCTTTTCTGACCACAATGCTATAAAATAAGAAATCCAGCACAAGTAAAAATCTGGAAAGACCACCCATATGTAGAGGTTAAAGAACATGCCACTAAACAATGAAGGGATCAACCAAGAAATCAAAGAAGAAATAAAAAATTACATGGAAACAAATGAAAATGAAAACAGGATGGTCCAAAATCTTTGGGATGTAGCAAAAGCAGTTCTAAGAGTGAAGTTTATAGCCATACAGAGCTATCTCAAGAAGCAAGAAAAATCTCAAATACACAACCTAACCTTACACCTAAAGGAGCTAGAAAAAGAATAAAAATGAAACCTAAAACTAGTAGAGGGAAGAAAATAATAAAGATTAGGTCAGAAATATATTATATAGAAACTAAAAAAACAATAGAACAGATCAATGAAACCAGGAGCTGTTTCTTTGAAAAGATCAACAAAATTGGTAAAACTCTTGCCAGACTCATCAGAAGAGATAGAGATAGAGAGAGGGAGAGAGAGAGAACTCAAATAAGCATAATCACCAATGAAAGAGGAGAAAAAACCAACTGAAACCAGAGAAATACAAATAATTGTAAGAGAATATTACAAAAAATTATATGCCAACAAATTGGACAACCTAGAAGAAAGGGATAAATTCCTAGAAACATATAATTTTCCAGAACAGAAGCAGGAAGAAATAAAAAATTTGAACAGACCAATAATCAGCAATGAAACTAAATCAGTAATCGAAAATCTCCCAACAAATAAAAATCTAGGAGGAGAAAGCTTCACAGGTTAATTCTACATTTAAACATTTAAAAAAGAGTTAATACCTTTTCTTTTCAAACTATTCCAAAAAATAGAAGAGGAAGGAAAATTTCCAAATTCATTCTATGAAGCCAGCATTACCCTGATACCAAAACCAGATAAAGATACCACAGAAAAAGAAAACTATAGGCCAATATCTCTGATCAAGATAGATGCAAAAATCCTCAACAATACTAGCAAACTGCATCCAAAAATATGTTAAAAGAACCATTCACCACAATCCAGTGGAATTTACTCCTGGGATTCAAGGGTGATTCAATATTTGCAAATAAATCAATGTGATACATCATATCAATACAAGAAAGGATAAAAACCATATGACCTTTTCAATAGATGCAGAAAAAGCATTTGACAAAGTATGACATCCATTCATGACAAAAAAAAAAAACAACACCTCAACAAAGTAGGTTTAGAGGGAATATACCTCAACATCATAAAGGCCTTATAGAAAAACCCATAGCCATCATCATCCTCAGTGGAGAAAAACTGAGAGCTTTCTCCCTAAGGTCAGGAATAAGTCAAGAATGTCCATTCTCACTACTTCAATTCAACACAGTGCTGGAAGTCCTAGACACAATAATCAGACAAGACAAGAAATAAAAGTCATCCAAATTGGTAAGGAAGAAGTCAAACTTTCACTATTTGCAGATGACATGATACTACACATAGAAAACCCAAAAGACTCCACCCCAAAACTGCTAGAACTGATAAAGGAATTCAATAAAGTGGCAGAATACAAAATCAACGTACAAAAATTTGTTGCATTCTTATCCATTGACAATGAAACAGCAGAAAGAGAAATTAAGAAAACAATTCAATTTAAAATTGCACCAAAAATAATAAAATACCTAGCCAAAGTGGTGAAAAACCTGTACTCTGAAAACAATAAAACACTGATGAAAGAAATTGAAGATGACACAAAGGAATGGAAAGACATTCCATGCTCATGGATTAGAAGGACAAATATTGTTAAAGTGTCTACACTACCCAAATAATCTACAGGTTTAATGCAACCTTATCAGAATACCAACAGCATTGTCCACAAAAGTAGAACCAATAATCCTAAAATTTGTGTAGAACCACAAAAGACCCTGAATACCCAAAGCAACCTTGAAAAAGAAAAGGAAGACTGGAGGCATCATAATTCCAGAGTTCAAGTTTATTACAAGGCTGTGGTGATCCAAAAAAAATATGGTACTGGTGCCAAAAAAAGACTCATAGATCAATAGAAGAGAACAGAAAACCAAGAGATAAACCCACACTTATATGACCAATTAATCTATGACAAAGGGGAAAGAATATTCAATGGGAAGAAGTCTCTTCAACAAATGGTGCTGCAAAAACTGAACAGCTACATGCAAAAGAATGAAACTGGCCCACTTTCTTACACTATATAAAAAAATAAACTCTAAATGGATTAAAGACCTAAATGTGAGACCTGAAACCATAAAAATCCCAGAAGAGTGCACTGGCAGTAATTTCTCCAACATCAGCTATAGCTAATTTTGTCTAGATATGTCTTCTGAGGCAAGGGAAATAAATGCAAAAATAAACTATTGGGACATCAAAGTAGAAACTTCTACTCAGCGAAGGAAATAATTGAAACTAAAAGGCATCCTATTGAATAGGAGAAGATAATTGCAAATGTCAGATCCAATAAAGGGTTAATATCTATAAAATAAAATAATATAAAAAGAACTGATACAGCTTAACACCCAAAAAGCAAATAATCCAGTTAAAAAATCAGTGGAAGACATGAACAGACATTTCTCCAAAGAAGACATCAAGATGGCCAACAGACATGAAAAGATGCTCAGCCTCATTCATCATCAGGGAAATACAAACCAAAACTACAATGAGATATTACTTTAAAGTATACTTGTCAGAATGGCTAAAATAAAAATGTAAGAAATAAGTGTTTGCAAAGATGTGGAGAAATAGGAACCCTCATGCGCTGTTGGTGGGAATGCAAACTGGTATGTCCACTGTGGAAGAAAGTATGGAGGTTCCTCAAAATGTTAAAAATTGAAGTACCCTGTGATCCAGCAGTTACACTACTAGGTATTTACCCCCCAAAAATACAAAGACACTAATTCAAAGGGATACATGCACCCATATTTTTATTGCAGCATTATTTACTATAACCAAATTATGGCAGCAGCCCAAATATCCATCAATAGATGAATGGATAAAGAAGATGTGGTATACATACACAATGGAATATGATTCAGCCATGAAAAAGAATGAAGTCTTGCCATTTGCAACAACATGGATGGAGCTAGGGAATATAATGCTAAAAGAAATAGGTTAGAGAAAGACAAATACATGATTTCACTCAAATGTGGCATTTAAAAAAACAACAAATAAGGAAAGAAAAAAATGAGAGAGACAAACCAAGAAACTTAACTATAGAGAATAAACTGATGGTTACCAGAAGGGAGGTGGGTGGGGGGATGGGTGAAGTAGGTGATGGGGATTAAGGAGTATACTTATGATGATGGGCACTGAGTAATGTATAGAATTGCTGAATCACTATATTGTACACCTGAAACTAATATAACACTGTATGTTAACAATACTGGAATTAAAATGAAAAACTTAATTAAAAAAAGTTCTACCTGTGTGCAGTCTTTGTAGTCAAGACTGCAACATCGCTCTTTTCTGAATTGGCCTGCCCTGCAAACCAGCCTTCATAATTGTGTGAGCCAATTCCTCAAACTATCTCCCCTCCCTATCCTCCCCTCCTTGTTCTGTTTCTCTGGAGAACCCTAATACAAACCCTGATGTCCATAAACTGATGAATGGGTAAACAAAATGTGATATAGCCCCACAATGGAATATTATTCACCATAAAAAGAAATGAAATGCTAATACATGCTACAATGTGGATGAATTTTGATAACATTATGCTTAAGTGAAAGAAGCCAGACATACAAAAGGCTATATATTGTATGGTTCCATTTATACGAAATGTCCAGAATAGACAAATCCAGAGGGATTGAAAGTGGATTAGTGGTTGACTAGGGCTCAGGTGGGGGTATGGGGGAGAGGAATTGGTAGTGAGGACTAAATGTGTCTGTGGTTTCTTTTGGGGGGTGATGAAGATGAATTAGGTAATGGTAATAGCTGCATAGCTTTATACTAAAAACACTGAATTGTACCCTTTAAATGGGTGAATTGTATGGTATGTGAATTATATCTCAATATAGCCATTATTTTAAAAATAACAAGACTTAAGATAAAAAATAAATAAAATAAAATAAATAAAATTAACAAGACTTAAGATAAAAAAAAAAAAAATCTGTCTCTTATCCCTTCCCTCTACTGGGCAATGTATGTAGAGCTTGCCATCTTCCTGACAACACCCATCATCCCCAAATTTCATGCTGCATTTTGCAATAGCCCTTCAATGCTAATTTAGATGATCATTTAAACCAGATTTTTTAAAACAAAAATGCTAGGGATAAGGGTTGCAGAGAACTCACTTGTGCTTTGACTCCAGGCCCTTATCCCACCTATGGATGATCCTGATGAGGGAGTGGCTCAGAAGAGGACAGGAAAAATTCTTCATCCTCAGGTTGCTTTACAGTGAAAAGAGAAGACCCAGAGGCTGCATAACTGATTTTGCATTAGATATCTTTTAACGATTCTAACAGTTCAAATTGAGCATTCCACAGAAGGAAGCCATTCTTCCATCCTAGCTAATGATTCTCTGGGCCTTGCCTCTCACCTCCCACCAGCTAGTGTTCCATGATGACTACCAGCCACATGCTGCACTACCTTGCTCCTTCCTCTCCTCTTCCCTCATGCATACCGGCTACCTCTTACAAGTCAGCTCTGGCGGCAGCGGCTTTGAAAACTTAAACCTATTCCGGAGCCTTATATGCTTCAGTGGTGTTCCGAATGCTAATAAAGATGCCAAGAGCTTTTAAACTCATTCTCTGTTGCTGCTGAGTTTGGAGTTGGAGGTGCTGCAGAGGAGAGTCCAATCTTGGGTCTCCCTTTCCTGCAGAACTTTGGTTCTGCAAGAAGAAGAAATGGGCCCTGAATGCTATCTAGTATTCAAGGGACAACCTAGGGATACCATCACAGTTTACCATTCTTTGAAAGATAAGTTGTCTTTTGTTTGTTTGTTTGCTAAGATTTTATTTATTTATTTATTTATTTATTTAGAAAGAGAGTGAGCAAGCAGGGGAGGAAGTAAAGGGGGGGCCGGGGGGAAGGACAGGGAGAGCATTTCAAGCAGATTCTGTACTGCTGAGCCCAGATCCCAACTCAGGACTTGATCTCAAGACCCTGAGATCATGACCTGAGCCGAAATCAAGAGTCAGATGCTTGACCAACTGAGCTACCCAGGCACCCTGGGAGATGAGTGCTCTTAATGGGGTAGAGGTTCCCAGGTCCTCAGTAGTCTTATGCCTGTCAACATTTCCAGTGTCTCTACCCTTAAGAAGAGTAAAGGGCTGAAGTCTAGAGATTGCCTGAAAAGAGGAAAGAGAGTTGGACAGAAACAGGACAAATTCTCAGTTTCTCCCAGCAGGGCAAAAGGAACAAGGAAATAAGAGACCAGAGGATTTAGTGACCTAAAGTGCCAGAGAGTCCTAGGGCTGAACATAGAGAAGCTAGTGGGTGAGGGGGATCAGATGGCAGGAATCTTAGAGGTCTGTATCAGCCATGGAGGAGTAAAAAAAAAAAGTCTAACAGTAGAGGCTCTGCCTTTAAGGAGTTTATGGCAATGTAGTTGTGGAATAAAAAATAATACACTAGAAATAATTTGTAATTTGGTGTTAAGCCATGGTGTTGACAAAACAAAGTGCTATAGGAACTTGGAGAAAGGACATATGTAGGCTGGCATCCTCTGTGAGCTGAATGGCTGACTGAGAATGTGGGTTTTCATGCCCCAGCTACAGTGGCTATAGCTTTTCTAGAGATGAGTGTGCCTGAGTCTTGCATAGTTTCCTGGAGGAAGTGGGGGGGAGGAAGCTTCATCATCATCACCATTTTTTAATCATTACTGTCGTCACCAAGAACCACAATAAACATTAATCAAGAGGGATCTCTCTGAGTCTACACTTCTGTTGGGTAGGCAGGGCAAACACAGGAAGAGTTGAAGGACTAGTGCAAGACAGAGTGTGCCAATAGCACAAAGACAGAGGGAAAAGTGAGGATTGGGGAGGTGAAAGAAGGCTTCTTGGAGGAGGTAGTACTTGAGCTGACCCTTAAAGGAAAAGTTAGGGTTTGGCTTAATGGGGAAAAGAGTGAAGGCCCCTGTAAATGACCTCAACAAGATACAGAGGTGGAAGTGAGCAAGGCAAGTATAATTAAATGAGAAAATTTACTGGACTGGAGCAAAAGGTTTGTGGTAGGGTAACATGGCTGATGATATTGATGAGGGAAGTAGTGTGGTGATTACAGAAAGCCTTTAATGGCATACAGAGGGAGCTGTTTAGGAACAAAGTAGGAAGGCCTTGTAGATTTGTGTATTTGGGGTGTGCTGCGGACACAGGGAAGGAAGAAAGGCTAAAAGAATCGGGATTTTTACATTCTTCCTAGCTTCAGTCTCCCATGTGAGGGTGACCAATTTATTCCATCTCAGCAAACAGAGAAGTTTGTCGCCCTACTTGAGATCCATCTTGAGAACATGTTCCTAAGAAGCCCTCAGAAGTTGTTCACCCTATACTGTTGGTGGAGAACACTGTGCCTCTTGGAAAGCCGCAACCAATTAACACTATGCGTGAAGTGTTTTTAGATAGTGTTGTCCTGTCTTGTGCAAAGGAAATGAGGAAGGATCAGCCTGCTAACCCAGCTACCAGCAGGGGCACGGGTGCAGACCAAGATAGCATGCCTGCTTTAAAGGCAACAACCTTTAGAAGTTGATTTGTCCCTGAATCAGCCCTGGGGAAAGGAGGCAGCAATTGCAGGAATCTTAAAAATCAACACAATGACAAAAAAAAAAAAAAATAAATCAACACAATGACAAGACCAGGTCTTTCTCTAAGCCATCATTTTTGTGGCAACTAGTGCCACTCCTCACATATTCTTTTTACTGGCTTCCTGCAGCAAAAGGAGATTGGCACAGGCTCTGCTACATTTATATTATTACCAGGAGGCAGATGTTTTCTCTATTTCTCTGGGGTTTAGAATTATGCAAATGAAGGCATGAAAACAAAAGCTCAGTGAGATGGGGGAGGATTGATCTTAAGAATCCTGGCAATTTTCTGAGCTCTTTAAGTCACCCCTCTCAGTTTTTACTAACAGCTCTCTTGGCTCCTCTCCAGTCTATTTAGAATTTGGCACCTCTTCAGAACCTTCCAGTCAAAGACCTGAAAGTTCATTCTAAAGCCCCTATCCCAGCCTTATTTTGCAACTGGGAATATCAAGGCATATAATAGGAATGTTTAATGCTGACCTTGAGTCTTGACACACACACCCCCTTCCCTTTCTACCTTAACCTCTCCTGCACACAGTCTTGTCTGGAAAGGAAGCTATAGCCCAGTTACCTCTCAGGTCTCCTCCGCCCGCACCCCACCGTGATGGTATCTGGAGGGCAATAGGACCTAGCGCAATTCAACCCTGAGGCCGAGAGAGAGAGAGAGAGAGAGAGAGAGAGAGAGAGAGAGAGAGAGAGAGAGAGAGAGACACCTGCCTAACCGCGTGGGTTGTGCAAGTGTGCGAGCTAGCTAGTTCGCGAGGGCGGAGTGGAAGTGGGCGTCTGCTGCTTTGGGGGAATAGGAAAGCTTTGACTCCCTCTGGGATCCGGGGGTCGTAGTGAGAAGCGGTTCCGAAGGTTAGCCCAAGCCCCCTTTTCAGTCGCGCCTCTCCACCCGGAGCATCTTTGAGCTGCCGGCCCTGGCACTCGCAGGCTAGTTTTGTTTGGCCCCAACGGTCCCTCCCATTCCGCCCACCCCCGCCTTCAGTGCCTCAGTTCCCGAAGCCACGACTTCCCGCAGCTGGAACTGCAGGCCAGGGAGGACCCCAGCAGTCGACGGCGTCCAAGAGTCTGACGACATCTGCCTGTGCCCTCCTGGGCTGGCGCCCCGCACGTCGTGCTTCTCGCTAGCAAAGTTTCTCTGTGGAAAAGAAGCCTCTTTAGCTTTCTTCGGATCCTGCAGCGCGCGCGCGCTCGGCTTCTCTCCCCCTGAGACTGCGCTCCCGACCGGGGTGGTACCTTTGCTCCAGCCCCCTGCTCCAGCCGCTACCACCCCCCGTCCGCCCCCCTCCCTCGGCACCCCGCTGCCCGGGCCGGCTGCCTTGGGGGCGGAGCTTGGGAAATCTGTGGAGCCAGCTGGAAAGCCTTCGACTCCGCGCGGGTCCTGAGAGAGCAGCGGCGAGCGGGCGAGCTGATAGCCACAGCCTAAGGATAGCTTAGGGTACCTAAGCACTGAAATGAGCCCCCGAAGGGACGCTCAGGCTGCACCCCCTCTTCTGCCCTGGTTCAGTTCTCGGCAGGTTTGAGAGGGCGTATTGGTGGTCAGAACTCCTTGAGAGGTGCTGCTGAGTGTTCGTGCCCCGACAGAGTGGCTACCCCGACTCCCTGCGGGGCTGCGAAAGGAGAAGGAGCCAAGGAGACAGCTGTCCCCAAGTTTTTCACGTGCCTGGAACTGGACTCCGCACTGGGCGCTAAAATGCTTGCTTCCCCCCTGTCCAGGTTTCATAGCATGTCTGTTGACAATTGGAAGCCTGGGCCAATGAAGAGTCAAGTTCAAAGTGGTACTCCTGGCTTCTCCATCCCATACTCCAACAAGTGTAACATGAAACTAGAGAGAGGGGTCTTCTGGTCTAACTAGCAGATCTCCATTCTGGAATTGACCTTGACCGCTCTCTTAGATACTTGGACTGCAGTGGCTCCAGGGTTCTCTTGAGCGGGGGTGGGGCTTGCTTTGCTCTGAAGACCAGACTACTACACTCAGAACCTCGACAATGGACCGAGTTTATGAAATTCCTGAGGAGTCCAACGTGGATCCAATTTCATCTCTGGAGGACGATGTCATCCGTGGGGCCAACCCACGATTTACCTTCCCATTTGGCATCCTCTTCTCTACCTTTTTGTACTGTGGGGAGGCTGCATCTACCTTGTACATGGTTAGAATCTACCGAAAGAATAGCGAAACCTACTGGATGGCATACACTTTATCCTTCTTTATGTTTTCATCCATTATGGTCCAGTTGACCCTCATCTTTGTTCACAGAGATCTGGCCAAAGACAAGCCACTATCATTATTTATGCATCTAATCCTCTTGGGACCTGTTATCAGGTGAGCAATTTTTTTTATTATCATTAAAGATTTTTATTTATTTATTTGAGAGAGAGACAGTGAGAGAGAGCATGAGAAGCGAGAAGGTCAGAGGGAGAAGCAGACTCCCCATGGAGGTGGGAGCCTGATGCGGGACTCGATCCCGGGACTCCGGGACCGTGACCTGAGCCGAAGGCAGTTGCTTAACCAACTGAGCCACCCAGGCGCCCTAGGTGAGCAATTTTTAATTTCTCCCCCCTCCCCGGGTTTGTGCAGAGAAAGATGAAGCCAGTATTTACAAGACTGGTACTGTGCCTCTAATCAGTTCTCCCATTCCCTCCCACTCTTGGCTTCCTTGCCCTGCCTACCATCCAAAAAATCTTATCTGAAACCTTAAGTGCCACCACAGTGACCATGTGGCGTGTACTTGTGTTCCAAAGCCATGTATGGTACCATTGATAAGACTTCATTAGACAGTGTTTGCTATTTGGATTTGAGTTGTGAAAATTGGTATGGGACCAGCTGATGTGGTTAACCTGTGCACACAGGCCATAGCTTCAGAGTGTGTTATTTTAACTCTGCCTTTTAGACACTGTATAAACTGTATCTCACTGGGGCACCCGGGTGGCTCAGTGGGTTAAAACTTCTGCCTTCAGCTCAGGTCATGATCCCAGGATCCTGGGATCGAGCCTCACATCAAGCTCTCTCCTCAGCGGGGAGCCTGCTTCTCCCCACCCCTCTCTGCCTGCCTCTCTGCCTACTTGTGATCTCTGTCTGTCAAATAAATAAATAAATCTTTAAAAAAAAACTGTATCTCACATTCAATTTCTTTATCCTGAGCTGCTTGAGCTGGTGGTTGTGGCGCTTTCAAATTTTCCAGTTATTTGACATCTGGAAAATATTTTCAGCTCTTTGTGGTCATCTAGTACCCCAACCCATTGTCATTTGTTTTTTTCTGTTGGTTCATCAGTCTCCTGTTTATCTCTTTGTATCTTTCTGCTATAAAGGTACATGGTTAGAGGGGGCAAAGGAAGATGGGTCATCTCTCCATCTGAATGCTGTAAGTCATTGTAGTAGTATCCAGTCTTTCCATTCAGATTGCCTCGAAGGGATGAGAACGTGCCTTATCTTAGGGAGACAGGCATCTGTGTCGGTTGTCTCATCTGGATACTATGGGATTTTCAAGTTAGGGAGATGTTGCAAAACTTAACAAAGTCAGGAGGAAAGAATGGACCAAGTTTGTCTTGATTGCAATCAGCTGAAGAATATATGTCAGAGTGTTGATGTTGTAATTGCAGAGGGAAGATGTTTTATCCTTAGAGAACTAAACGTAGTCTGAAACTGTTTAAGGATGGAACTCCCTTGCCTTAAAAAAATTTTTTTTTAAATCAATATATGCTCAAACGAGGAGGGATTGGTCAGGCTCCATTAGAGAAAACAGTAGCCTGAAATTCCAGTGACCTGGAGTTTGGTCCTCCCTCTGTCATTGACTAGTTGCATGGCTCTGATGAAATCTCTGAAGATGTCTTGGACCCCAGTTTCTTCATCTGCATGATAAATGGGTTGGGTTAGATCATTGGTCTCAAATGCAAATGCTTAAACAGGCCAGGCAGGTCTCATATATGAGTGAAGCAGGCCAAGTACAAGAAAACCAGCAGCTTCGTGTGTGATGATAAATGAAAATGAAGTCTTAGTGTTAGAGGAATGATGGAGAATAGTGAATAGTGTGGCAAGCTGGAGTCTACACGATTTGCCTAAAAGAGGCAGCTACTCTGTAATTCCATCCCTATCGTTTCACTGTTGGAATCCAGACCCAATACTGCCACATGCCCTAACTTTTCAAGAGAACCTTCCAGAACAGGATTTTATATGAAATATCAGTTTGAATCTTGGCAGCTTGACTGACGAAATAACACAGTATGGACCAAACAAACCACAGCTGTTGGTCAGATGTGACTCAGCTGGCCTATATGTAACCTTTGTACTAGGCAATCTATAGCTCCTTTCCAATTCTAAATCTTTGAAGTTAAGTTGTAAAACAAAGACCTCATCTTGAACTTGGAACCAAGAAATTTAGAGATGTTGGGGCATCTGGATGGCTTAGTTGGTCTGGATTTCGGCTCAGGTCATGATCTCAGGTTCCTGAGATAGGGCCCATGTGGGACTCCATGCTGGGTATAGAGCCTGCTTAAGATTCTCTCTCCCTTCCCTCTCCCCCTCCCTGCCCCGTGCATGTACATGCTGTCACTCATGATCTCTCTCTAAAAAAAGAGAAAACCCCACAAATTAAGAGATGTCACCAGAGGTACAAGGTAAACATTCTTTTATCAGCCTTTTCCAATGCGATATATACTGAGTTAACAGATCAAGTGCACTCAAAGTGCAAATTTCAGCAGGTATTGTCCCAGTCCAGAGTTTAGACTTCCCTCCTTTGCTTTGTGGCTTCCCAAGCCATCTTTAATTTGGCCCCACCATATGGAGTATTGAGTACTGTATTTCATTTTTGTTATTTATCTTCCACTAGAAGTGATTGGAAAGCATTTATAATAGCCTGACAGCAGGGAAGAAATAATTAAAAGCCCATATATTATATCCTTGATATGCTTATGTTCAAGGCAAATGACTTTATGGGCAGGTAGGAACTTGATTAGTGCTATTAGGCATATGAAGGTGTTTGGAGGATCTGGCTCCCTTATATGAAATGCAAACTACTTCTGAAAATGAAAATGTACTCTAATTTACTGAGGTTTATAACCAAAGCGAACACCCTTACTTAAATCAGTAAATAGCCTTTAGAAGAATAAACAGAATGCTTCCTGCCACTACCTCTCCCAGTATTTTCTTCATCAATAGCACTGATGGGCCTGGGTTAAAATCTAAAATCTTTTATTGGAAATGCACTTGGCTTTATTTCTTCCCTGTTCTCTCCTCCTCCCACCTTTTCCTCTCCCAGGTTTTAGAGTTTGAAATGTCCACTTTCTAGGGAGAAATGCCATGCTTCAGACTGGCCCCTATGCCCTAGTCTCCAAGGGAGCCTGTGGAGAATGGCAGCCAGCACATGTCCGAACCTTCCTATTGGGAGCCAAAGGCCTAAAAAGCACAGAAACCTCTGAGCTTGTCTTTAGCCTATTTTTCCATTAAATTACATTGCCATTATTATTATCCTCTCCTCCCATCGTTTCTGACCCTATAATCTTTTCTTCCTTCTTACTCTTTCATTTATGCAGAAAATATTTATCAAATACCCAAGATGAATACAACCCATGCCCTCAGGCAGGAAAGATGGCTTCATTTTCACCACAACTCTTCTTTCTTATTATAATAGTCCACAGTTTCCATTCATTTAAGGGTAGTGGAGGAAGTGGTAACTCAGGTGTTCCAAAACAAAATGTTCTGATTGCTTCTTTTCTAGTCACCACATCAGAACTGTTTACAGGCTTCTGATGTATGTGGGAGAGATACAGCAAGAAATGGGGTCTTATCACTATTTCATGTTTGGTAGGCTTGCGATCCTTAAGAGGATGTTTTCCTCTTTGTAAAGAAAGAAGGAAGTTTCAAAGACTCTTGGCCCCAAACAGATCAAGAGGCCCCAAAAATAACCTTTAGAGAGATCTTTTGATGTTCCCTGGGTATGTACACATTCCGTTCTGAGTTGACAAGTCTTTAAGTACCTTGATGATTGAATGGCATTACTGTATAGATGTGAGGTTTTTTCCAAGCTCCCCTCCAAGACTTTTTGGCAAGACAATTATAGTTGTGGACCTTGTCTTGAAAAAAGCTGAACTCAAAAGCCCCAAGTATGAAGCTGAATGCTTTGCATAAAGAATGCTTTACCTTAGGAACTTGAGGTGTTATGAAAACTAGGGCCTTTAAGAACCTTCATCATTTTCTCTCAGCACATTATTTACATATCTTTGTGTTCAAGGTGCCTTTCTACCACAGGCCTATTCTTAAGGAGACAAAGCAATTCCTTAAATTCTCAAAGAAACACTGAAATGGTGTTCTCAGGTCAGTAGATAACCAGCCAAACAAAAAAGGATTTAGACTCAACTTGTGGAAGGAATGACAACTCTTTGACTCATGAGGAATGAGTAGAATGGGAATTAAGGAATGGCAAAAAGCAGCACAAACTCCCTGAATTGTATTATTAACTGCCCCACCCCACCCCCACCCCCACCCCCCACAACAACCTTTCTTCCCAGGACAGTTTTAGTTAAGTACCCGTGATGCTTTACCTCTGCAGATGTTTGGAGGCCATGATTAAGTACCTCACACTGTGGAAGAAAGAGGGGCAGGAGGAGCCCTATGTCAGCCTCACCCGAAAGAAGATGCTAATAAATGGCGAGGAAGTGCTGATAGAATGGGAGGTGGGCCACTCCATCCGGACCCTGGCTATGCACCGCAATGCCTACAAACGTATGTCACAGATCCAAGCCTTCCTGGGCTCAGTGCCCCAGCTGACCTATCAGCTCTATGTGACCCTGATCTCTGCAGAGGTCCCCCTGGGTAGAGGTGAGTAGGGTCAGGAGAGGGGAGGGCTTCATTTAAATCAAGGGTCTTAGAAATACAGACCTGAACTGTCCAATGCACTGGCTACCAGCTTCAAGGGGCTATTTATATTAAAATGAAACATGAAATAAAAAATTTACTTCCTCAGTCGTACTAGCCACGTTTCAAGTGTTCAGTAGCCATGTGTACTTAGTGGTTACTGTATTAGATAGCACTGGTAGATAGTCAAAGAACTTGGGGAGCCAGACATCTTAGGCCTGCCAGATTTATTTAATGGGGGTAAACTATTTAAGCCTTAAAGTGCCACAGATAAGCCCTCTCTGGGCCCAGAATCAGCTGGTAATACCAGCAGTTAGTAGGACATTTTCCCTAGCCCAGAGTGTTTAAATTATACGGAGGGTTTTTTGTTTGTTTGTTTTGGTTTAGTGATGGCCATCTTTTAAGAAGAGATTCCCAAATATTACTGATTATGAGAAAACATATTACTGGGTGAAAAACTCCTTCTTAAAAAAATTACATCTTCATGGGATACCTGGGTGGCTCAGTCGTGAGTCATGAGACCACTCTCAGTGGTACTGAGAGTAACACTCAGACGTGGCACTCAGTCTGCCTTCTGCTCAGCCCATGATCCCAGGGTCCTGGGATGGAGCCCCGCATCGTGCTCCCTGCTCAGCGGGAAGCCTGCATCTCCCTCTCCCACTCCCCCTGCTTGTGTTCCCTCTCTCGCGCTCTCTCTCTCTGTCAAATAAGTAAACACAATCTTTTTTTAAAAAATTACATCTCCTCCTCAGACCTGACTCAATCTGAGTGTGGGGAGGCCAGGAATCTGTACTTTTTAAAAAATGCCCCAGCTAGGGGCATCTGGGTGGTTCAGTGGTTTAAAGCTTCTGCCTTCCGCTCCGGTCATGATCCTGGGGTCCTGGGATGGAGCCCCGCATCAGACTCTGCTCCGCAGGGAGCCTGCTTCTCCCTCTCTCTCTCTTCCTGCCTCTCTGCTTACTTGTGATCTCTGTCTGTCAAATAAAGAAAGAAAATCTTTTAAAAAAATGCCCCAGCTGAGTCTGATCAGCCACATTTGGGAACCACTGATTTAATTACTTCTCTCAACTCCGGTGGGGAGAAAGAAATATAGGTTGGAACGAATACATATGAGAATGAGGTCAGAGATCAGTTCTGACCTTCTGTGTGATTTTTGGAGGAAGTTACCTAAGAGGTCACAGTCTTAATTTCCCACTTGTAAAAGACAGATCCTTAGATGAGTAAGACCTCTAGGAGAGGAGGAAATGTGAGTCATGTTTTCAAAGTCAAGATAAAGTACTGTTAATGAGTTTTAACAGCTCAACATTAGCTTCATCTAGTTGGGCTGGAGCTGGTAGAGCTGTGGGTACAACTTTGAACCATTCCTTCTTGTTAAATGGCGATCCTGCTTGCCAAACCCCGTGGCGCAACTGAATGTAAGGAGGGCATTTGTCTCCTTTTCTCCTTTCCTCCACCAGGAATTGTTCATGAAATTGTTGGTCTTTACGCTTTTTACGTACCTACGATTGACAGTAGTGTGAAGAGAAAAGGAAATGATGATGATTTTCTTCCTGAGAAATTTGAAGGTCATCAAATCACCTAATTAAAACATGTATACTTTACAAAAGCAATACATACACACATATATATATACCCACGAGTAATCGTATATGTGTAGAAAATTTCTGGAAAGATATGTCAGAAATCATTTACCTCTGGGGAGTAAAAATGAGAAGTCGTCAACTTTTACCTTTTACTTTATATCCTTCTGTATGGTTTGAAATTTATATGATTTAAAATTTTTGCTATGACCATGTGTTACTATTTTTGGTCCTTATTTTTTTAATTATAAAAATCAGACAGGGTTATGGTAAAGAATCAGAACCACAAAGAACATATATCAAGCAGGAGATGTAATTTTACTTCCCAAAAGTAATCTCTGTTAACCATTCAGTACATATCCTTCCAGACTTTTTTTTTAATATGTAAATATACATAAGTTATATACGTATTTTTGACAAAAAGCGCTGTATTAAACATTCTGTTCAATGTCTTTTGCCAGTATATCTTTCTTTAATGGTTATTTATATATATATAATAAATGATAAATACATAATATATGTTTTTCTTATGTGAACTGGATCATTCTTTGTTATTTCTCTGATCTTCTCTTGGTAGGATTAAAGTTTGTTTCTGATGTTTGCATTCAAGAAATGTTTTCTAGGGGCGCCTGGGTGGCTCAGGGGTTAAAGCCTCTGCCTTCGGCTCAGGTCATGATCTCAGGGTCCTGGGATCGAGCCCCGCTTTCTGCTCAGCGGGGAGCCTGCTTCCTCCTCTCTCTCTGCCTGCCTCTCTGCCTATTCGTGATCTTTCTCTGTCAAATAAATAAATAAAATCTTTAAAAAAAAAAAAAAAGAAATGTTTTCTAATCACAAACTATACTCCAGCGAACATCTTTCTAAGTATCTGTGTCCCAGAATGAGACTTCATAGAATAAATTCTTAGCAATGGAAGTGCTGGGTGAAAGGATATACATGTTTGGAATCTTATCAGTACTGCCAAATAGCCCTCCCAAAGGGTTGTTTGAATTTATATTCTTACCTGTAGTTTATGAATGTGCTTTTTCTTTATATATTAAGCTAAATATCATTTAGTTCTATAATTATAAAATAACTGATTACATAAATAATTTGCTTTTAATTATGAAGCCAGCTGAGCATCTTTTCATGTTTGGTTATTGTGTTCTTTAAATTGCTGATTTTTAGTAGTTTGTCTTTTTCTTATTAATTTGCAGGAGCTGTTTTCTTATTCTGATATTAATCCTTTCTCTGCTGTAGATAAGTGTGCATGTATACATTTGCGTGTTTTGCATGTGTATACATACACACATTTTAAATGGTCTCCTGGCTTTCTTAAGTATTAAATTTTTATCATTTAAATTCTTTATTGCTTTAGATCTTGCACACTTCTCACGAAGGCCTTTCACAATTCTTATCTGATAAGCAACTTAGCCTAATCTTCCAAATAGATGAATTTCCACATTCAGTTTGTCAATTCCCCTACCAAAACACAAAACAAAGCAGGAGAGTAACAACAAAAGAAAAAGAAATTTCATTGAGACTGTGTATTGGGATTGCTTTAAATCATTTGGGTTGTTTTGGAGGGAATTTACATATTTACAGGATCAATCAGTTTCATATTAGAAGAGATGTATGTCTCCATTTCGTTAAGTATTTTCACATCACTTTATTGAGGTATGATTAACAAAAACCTCTACCTATTTAACATATCCAACTTGATGAGTCTGGAAGTAAGTATACATCCAGGAAATATCCCTAAAATCTATGCCATAAATGTGCAAAGCCTGGAGCAGGAAAACCATACAACTTTATCGAAGTATATTAAAAAATATTTAATGAAATGTACTTTGATAAAGTTTATAGTTTTCTTGCTATTGGTTTTGCACATTTCTAGGTATTAGGTTTTTTTTTTTTTAATTTGACAGAGAGATCACAATTAAGCAGAGAGGCAGGCAGAGGTAGAGTCGGAAGCAGACTCCCAACTGAACTGGGAGTCTGACATAGGACTCACTCGATCCCAGGACCCTGAGATCATGACCTGAGCCAAAGGCAGAGGTTTAACCCACTGAGCCACCCAGGCACCCCTAGGTACTAGTTTTTAAATCACCTGATTTCCTAAGTGTCAGCGTAGTACCTAAGTAGGGGAAATGCGTGTACTACTCTTTTGGAAATGGTGAATGATGATGATGATGATAGGAACTAGCAGATAGCATCTACTATGTCCTGAGTATTTCTCTAAGCCTCTTATTTGTAATTATTTCATTTAGTCTTTACAACAACCCTGTGATATAATTGTTACCCCCATTTTTAAAAAGATTTTATTTATTTATTTGAGAGAGAGAGCATGAGAGGAGAGAGGTCAGCGGGAGAAGCAGACTCCCTGCTCGGCAGGGAGCCGGATGCTGGACTCGATCCTGGGACTCCAGGATCATGACCTGAGCTGAAGGCAGTCTCTTAACCAACTGAGCCACCCAGGCGCCCGCTACCCGCATTTTAACAAATGAGGAAACAGAGGCACTGAGAGGTTAAGCAAATTCGCCAATGCTTTCATAAGTAATAATTGGCAAGGATGGGATTGGAATCCAGGATGCCTACCTGCAGAGCCATGTTTCTAACTATATCACTATACAAAGGATGTAAGGGAAACATTCTTCAAGACCTTGTTTTCAACTCTTTGGTGATTTCTCCTATTAGAAACTTTCTGCCGGTACCATCTCTTCAAGTTTGGTAAACAGTTTTTTGGGTTAGGTTTCCTCATTTTCATCCATTCTTCTGCCTTCTCCTTGCTACCCCTTTTTCTAATCTCTTTTTCTCTTGGAGGCCATCTGGATCAGCATAGATGAGCAAATTCACTAACAGTGTTATGATCTCTTATGGCATGAGTCTATTTGTAGGGAGACAGATGGAAGGTGTTTTTACATTTATTGGAAACATCAGGCTTTCCTTTATTTCACTACTATCAATAAATGAGTTCTAATTTAAGGGACAACATCACTACACTTGTCTAGATGTATATACACTCTGGTGCTCCTAACTAGGAGCATCAAATCTTAAGGATGGGACTAAGAGTGGTTTATAAAGCTAAGAGTACATCAAATCATTTTATTGTACATCTTAAACTAATACAATATTATATATCAATTATATTTCAACAAACATGGAAAAATAATAAATAAAAATAAGGCCAATTGTAGACACTTCAAGAGAGTCCCTCTAGTCTTTGAGATTCCAGCACTTCACTTAGAGCTGAAAAGGATCTTGGAAACAAACTTGTGCTTCTTTTTGGGTTTCCATGGGGGAAGTCTTCACTTTTCTTGCAAATTAAGCTGACATCTCGGTGGCTCCAGTTCCCTGGGATCTAATATTTTTATGGGAACTGAAAGTTCCAGCCTTTTTTTTTTTTTTTTTTTTGGATGAGTTCCCCTCAGGCCTCTCACTCTTCTTGAGCGTGGTAGATTTTTCTTAGTGATTGGTATCCTTTGATATAAAGGGATAAAAGAAAAGCGACACCATGCGATCTATAGTTGAGATTTACCATAGCTGATTACAGAGCAGCCTGACCCTTCAGGGCCCCAACTCTATACAGCGGCATAGATGTTATGGGCTATGAGGTGGGGTTTTAAAAAATTTGTAAATCATTCTGGTTGAAGTTTGGAGATTCCTAAAATATAGCAAAGCACCTGGGTGATAAATTTATATTGTTAGTGATTTATGTAAGCAATTCTAGAGTATCTCACTGAATTGGGGAACCAAGGCACATAGATATTCAGTGACTTTCACAGAACTGAATCAAGGGCTTCTAATTATAGATATTTCATGCTGCCTCTCTAAATTCAGAATGCCTCATTAATGCCACAAACATTTATTGAGCACCTACTATCTCCCAGGCAGTGTCTTAGGCTCCAGGGATACAGTATGGAACAAAATAGACATGGTCCTTTTTGCCTTCATGGAATTTCCAGAATACATGCTGACACATTCTATAAGTACATACAAGATTTGTTCTTTAAAGAAGATACATGTCAACGAAGAGGCTTCTGTAACCAAAGGCATTACCTATGAATTTCCTAGGACTGGATTTTTTCAGAATTCCTTCTGCCTCCTTCATTGTTTGCTCAGAAGCGTATTTCATGCAATGGGTGCTCCCCTATCCCTTTATAAGTGCTCTTCTTGTGTTAGTGACCTCTCAGTGCTAGTTCTGAGGTCCACTCTTCTTAAAAAGTTCATTTTGTGTGTTTTTATGATTATTGAAGTATTACAATGTATGTTCCTTGTGGGAAACTTAGAAAATAGAGAAATATAGAAAAAAAGATTTTAAAAATTGATATAGTCCTCACCACAAAAAGTATATTTTAGGTTATTTCTTTCCATTTTTTTCCTTTGCGTGCTGTGTGCTGTGCCAACATAGCTATGTTCATACGTGAATTTGTTCTTAACTGGGCCCTCAGGCCTCACTTAATCATCTCTCTGGACCTCCGGGTCTGAGTTCAGGCTTTGTTAACACAGTCTGATTGTCTATTTTTTCTGTTATTTTTTTTCTTACAGTTGTGCTAATGGTTTTTTCCCTGATCTCTGTCACCTATGGGGCAACCCTCTGCAATATGTTGGCTATCCAGATCAAGTATGATGAATACAAGATTCGCCTCGGGCCATTAGAAGTCCTCTGCATCACCATTTGGCGGACATTGGAAATCACTTCCCGCCTCGTGATTCTGGTGCTCTTCTCAGCTACCTTGAAACTGAAAGCTGTGCCATTCTTACTGCTTAACTTCCTGATCATCCTCTTTGAGCCCTGGGTTAAGTTCTGGAGGAGTGGTGCCCAGATGCCCAATAATATTGAGAAAAATTTCAGCCGAGTCGGCACCCTGGTGGTACTGATCTCCATCACCGTTCTCTATGCGGGCATCAACTTCTCTTGCTGGTCAGCTTTGCAGCTGAAATTGGCAGACAGGGACCTTGTTGACAAAGGCCAGAACTGGGGGCATATGGGCCTGCACTATAGTGTGAGGTTCGTAGAGAACGTGGTCATGGTTTTAGTTTTTAACTTCTTTGGAGTGAAAGTGTTGCTGGATTACTGTCATTCCTTGATTGCTTTGCAGCTCATCATTGCTTATCTGATTTCCATTGGCTTCATGCTCCTTTTCTTCCAATACTTGCACCCATTGCGCTCACTCTTTACCCACAACGTAGTGGACTACCTCCATTGTGTCTGCTGCCGTCGGCACCTTCCGGGCAGGATTGAGAACTCAGAGCTACCCTGTGATGCCCAAGCAAGGCAAAGCGTTGTCTGAGATTCTATCTTCTGGGTCCTTCGGGATAGGCTGGGGGTGGCCAAGAGCAACTTTGAAATTGAAGGAGAGGATGAGGCTCATAGGTGAGTACCCACCGGGACATTTTCTTGAAATTTCTGGTAAGCCTCTAAGAAGAAAGAGCAACTCCCAAATAAGTTTTATTTCTTTAAGACTAACTGCTATGTTTGGAAACCCAGGGTAGCTAAGAAGGTTAGCTTACCAAGAAGGTTCAGAGATACTGTGAACGGCTCCCCTCCCACCCAGGGCAGCTCTTTGGCTGCCCAAGGGGATAATTTACCTCCAAACACCTTAAGCTCTCTCTGGGTGTGATCTTGTTACTCTGCTCATTTGCTCCAGGGCATTACTGAGCTTTCCTAGGGCTGGGATGAATGCCCAGAATTCTACCAGAATATATACTGACTGATCAGAGATGTGACAATTTGTTGATTATGGGTACCTCCCAGGAAACTGGCTGATTAATGTGGAATTATAACTGTAAGCATGGCTGGGTTTTATTTTTCTTAATTCCACTGAGAAACTCTAGTTTAAGAAGAAAACCCCCACTATTAAAAGAGCTGCTCCCCAAACAAGTTAGCTTAGCATTGGGATTTTAGTAGTGATCATAGTGATCAAAGACCTCTCTTTTCAAGCAACCCTTCCTAGGCACACTCCCAGGAGGGAGTGCGGAGTAGGATTCCTACAGGGCATAATCCAGAATGACTCTTTCTCAGGGACCTGCAGGGGCATCCAGCTTGTGGAATGGAGTGGTTGAGTAAAATCTCTCACTTCCTGCCTTGTTATCAGGAATTCCCTCCAAACTGGTTTTTCTGTGCTCATGGCAGTTTACTACTTGAGATAGATTTCAGAGAAGCGGAGCTGTATTGAAAATGTTTCTAATGTATGGAAGAAATGAAGATTGCTTTGTGTCTCCTACTCTTCCGAGTATTTTTCTGGCTTGTTTTTTTTTCCCCCCTAGGGGAGAGAAAAGGTAATGATAGTTGGATTATTACCTTCCTCCTGTTTGGGGTTTGCGGGGCAGCTAATACTCCCAAGGTAGAGTGAAGACAGAGAAGGGAAACCAGATCACATTAACTCAACTGGTTTTTGACCACCGGGCTTTATTTTCTAATAAGGAAATGTTTATCAATCTTCTGCTCATTCCCACACTCCCAATGAATGAATGCATATCTCCCTTTCTCATGAATCTCATATCCGTGGGTATTTTGATGGGGATGTCAGCTCAGATGCCTCTAAGGTAACCAAGAAATTGAGGTTAGTATGGCCACTGCCTATTGGGACCTAGTATCCCAGCATTTACCTAATCATTACCCCTTACAGACGAGGAAAGTAGAGAATTACTAGCAGTATGTACTAATTGTTGCTGCCACAATGTTTTGAGAAATTGTGAAGGATCTGACCTAAAGTTTCTTGTCCCCATCCAGTTTTACTCATGAGATCATGTGAAGAGTTTATCTTTAGCTTTATCCCTTCCTCTTATCCAGTGTCAGGAGTTTATGGTGGAAGAGCTCCCTCTTTCAAGTAGCAGGGCTGTTAGCCAGAATAGTCCTATTTCCTGGCATGTCTAGTGTGGTTTCCCATCTTCAACCACTGTTTGGGGGCCAAAAGGATTGAATCGTTAATTGGGGAGGAGAGTCAAGTGACTTGCTTTGGAGCAGTGAAGACTTTCTTTGTCAATCCAACTCCCTCATTTTATCTTTGATGGAGAGACTTAGTTAGGTTGGTGTCTGAAAACGCTCACACCTATCTTCTGACTATGTTATTTAAGGTGAATTTGAAAGAATCTATTAGGCCTCCAGAAGAACACGCTGTCTCTTTGGAATTCAAACAACAATTTCTCTCTACTGGTTAATATTCCCTTCTATTAAAATCAGAAGCAGTGTGGAACTGTAATTTGGCTCATAAAAGCCATGTGAGTCAGCTACTTAAGGCACACACTAAGCCAAATAGGCCAATTAGAGCTAGAGCAGAGATACACAGGGCAGAAACATGTGCCTTGGTACTAGACCAGGCATATTTTTTCCCACGTACCCTCCCCAGCCTCTGTGACTTAATATCTCTGGAATGCAGGGAGTTCAGGATGAGGGGTGTGGGACAGCTTTCGGACCTGAAAAACCTGCTGCCCTTACCCAAGGAGAATAGAGTCTAGTGATACCTTATGCTAATGAACTCTCAGAACGTCCTGTATGTGGTGGCCTTTCTGTTCCACAGCAGTCTTCTAGATACACAGAAAAAAGAGAAATTTCAAAATATGGTGGATGGGCAAGGGAAGTGCTCCCCTCCGCAAACACCTTTTTAATTGACTACTTTCTTTTTACCCTTTGAAATCTTAAAGTGACACAGGGTAGTTGTGTAGGGGCCAGCCTTCCTGGAAGAGGAGGCAGAGATGGGGCCAGGAAATGGGTCTTAGAAAAGGAAGGCAGAACCATGAAGTGTGGGGGTAAAGAGAGGCTGTTGTAGCCACAGTCCCCCCCACCCCTCCCCTGGCCAGCTAAGTACCTGGAAATGAACATGTTAAGGAAATGTATCAAATAAACTCATAGTTGTCAATTTCATTTGTTCCACAAATGTTTAAAGACTTTGGGGCCCAGAACTGGGAAGCACTCTAGGAGGACTAAATAATAGTTGATATTTATAAGCATTTACTATATGCCTGGCATGGTGCTTTATATGCATTATTTCATTCAGTTCTCAAAACAATCCCTTATGAAGTAGGTACTATTATCCCCCATTTTACAGATGAAGATTCTACGGCATAGAACAGTGATATGACCTGCCCCAAACCAGCTAGTTATCAGCGCCAGGATTCAGTCTTAGGCACTCAGGCTCCAGAGCTCACACTCTTCATCATGACACAAGCCTCTAAATCCTCTTAGGTCCTTTGTGGAGTTAGTTTAATATGTTAGTGATTCCAGGAATCTTTTCTGGGATGTAATCAAAGGGCATCACTGGGTTTACTCGAGAGAAAAAGGTCAAGTCCTAAAAGGACTGGGATGAAAATGGAGTATGTGTTCACCTGTACTTATAGGCTGATGTTACTTAATGTTCACATGTACTTATATTTAATGTTTACATGTACTGATGGGGGGCTAAGGCAGGGGAGAGTGGTAGACACATTTCCTTTCTAGTTTCAGGATTTTGTCTCCTGTGTGTTCTTGAACACACAGCTTCCAGACCCTATTCGTGGGAATAAAACTGGAGAGAGCAATTACTACCCAGGTTTGTATGAATCTTCCCCCACCAACTCCCCAAACAACCAATCACAGCAAAGGAGTGCTGAAGCTGACTCTCTTATACTTCCTCTTAGCAACACTGCCCTTACTACTCTTGAGAAGCTGACTCCTGATTCTAAAGCAGGCCACAGGATAAGGATGTGGAAGAATAATGACCTTCCCCCAACTGTCACAGTCCTGAGAGCCTAAGTCAACATTCAGTGCTCTTTCAGCTAGCATGGTCCTCAGCATTCAGAGTTGATTGCTACTTCCAGGGTAAGGGTGGTGTGAGCAGTTGAAGGGTAGAACATTCACCAGGACATTCCATCTAAACCTGGGGAGTTCGAGGGTGCCTGGCTGGCTCAGTCCGTGGAGCCTGCAGTTCTTGATCTTGGGGATGTGAATTCGAGCCCCTTGTTGGTTGTAGAGATTACGTAAAAAGAAAATGTTAAACAAACAAAACCCAAACCCTTGTGGTGTTCCATTTCTGAAAAGTCCTTTAGTATAAAAGCAGAGGACTTTGGACCCTCCAAAATATTCACCTACCCAAGAGTGGGGATCCTCATTCTATGAAACTTTTGCTATTGGGTTTCATTACTATCTTCAGGGGACACACATGTGCAGAATCTTATGCCTTTCCTTTTGAAGAACCAGCACCATTAGTCATATACTTTAGGTCTTAGAGCCTCTGGGGTGCAAAGTGAAAGTATGATATGAGCCTTGGCAACAAAGCACACACCATGTGAAACTGGGAAGTAGCAAGGCCAACCTGTGTGAGCTATGGGAACTAAGTGTGAAAATGATATACTTTCATGTATAGAGAAAATAACATCTGAATAGCACTGTACTATATGCGAAGAGCATCGATACATACTAGCTCTGTTACCATTGTATCATTGTTGGGACAAGCCCTCTGAGCTGTACATATGAATTTGCAATGTTCTAACCTTTAATTTATTAAACAATTATTAAACTCATTTTGTGCCAGGGAAACCTACATGGATATTTCAGAGTGCTTTATAGATGCTGAAAGACTCAAAAGAAAATCCCAAATATTGAGTTTCAGTGATATTGGAGATAAATAGCCACTGGTTGTCATCACTGGTATGAAAGCAAAATATTGGCGCAAGTTTTTGGAAGGCATTGTCAGTTTTGTCAAAATTAAATGGACATACTTTTTGTCTCAGAATTTTAACCTCTAGGAATTTTTCCTATGGCAACATAGATACACTTATGCAAAGAGATGTGCACAAGAATGTTTATTATAGCACAGTTTGTAACAGTGAAAAGTTGGTAACAACTTAAATTTCCACTTACAAGGAAATGGTTAAATTCTGGTATTTCTATCATTGGAATACTGTCCATCCATTAAAAAGATATATGTACCCCTATGTTTATTATAGCATTATTTACAATAGCCAAAATATGTAAGCAACCTAGTTATCCATCAATGGATGAATTGATAAGGAGGGTGTGTGTGTGTGTGTGTGTGTGTGTAATGGAATATTATGTGGCCATAAAAAGGATGAGATCATGCCATTTGCAACAACATGGGCCTAGAGGGTATTATGCTAAGTGAAATAAATCAGACTAAGAAAAATACCATATGATTCCACCCATAAGTGGAATCTAAAAAATGCATAAGCAAAATGCAAAATCAGACCTATAAATAATGAAAAAAAACCCTAATGGTTGCCAGAAGGGAAGGAAGTGGGGGATTGGGCCAAAGGATGAAAGGGAAAAGGAGATACAGACTTCCAGTTACAGAATGAAGGTCATGGAATAAGAGGTACAGCATAGGGAATAAGTCAATAATATTGTAATAGTGATGTATGATGACAGATGGATTCTACACTTGTGAACAAAGCATAATATTGTACACCTGAAACTAATGTAACATTGTGTATCTACTAAAAAAAATAGGGTAGATGTATACAGTATGTGCTAAGTGAAAAGACTGGTTAAAAAAAAAAGTAAGTTGAAAAACAAAATGTATAGAATGAGATTATGAAGAATTATTGAAAACCTGGGAACAAGAGTGTCATAGGAAGAATAGTGTCACCCTCTAGATCTTCACGTCTAATCCTTAGAATTTGTGAATGTGTTATGTTCCTTGGTAAGGGAGAATTAAATGGGGAATTGAGGTTGTTAATCAGTTGACCTTGAGATGGAGAGATTACCCTGAATTATGTGGGTGTGCTGGATGTAATCATAAAGGTCTTCATGAGAGAGAAGTTGATGTGAAGGTGGAGAGAGGGATATTGAAGATGTCACATTGTTGGTTTTAAAGACGGAGGAAGGGGCCACAGACAAATGCATCTTTAGAAGCTGTAAAACACAAGGAAACAGATTCTCCTGGAGAGTGTCCAGAAGGCGCAGGTCCCTGACAACACCTTGATTTCAGCCCAGTGGAACTGATTTTGGACTTCTGACCTCCAGAGCTGTGAGAAAATAAATATGTGTTTTTTAAGCCACAACAGTTTGTGATGATTTATTATAACAGCACTAAGAAACTAATACAAAGGGAAAAGATGATTACTTGATGCTTTAATGTCACCTTAAGAGCATTTTCTAACAGGCCTGAGGGTCATCTACCTCTCTACATCTAGAGAATTATAAGTTGGCACAAGTGATTAGGGTTCAGTCATTTTACAAATCTATAAAACTGACAAAATGCAACAAGATTTTCTATCCACCTGAAGCATGATGTTGGTTCTTAATGCCTTGTAGGACATTAACCAGCTTTAATTCTAACTTAGCAATATGATTTTAATATTATTTTAACATTTCTTTTTTTTTAAATTGACTATAAAATACCAGTTCTCATATCCTCTTTAGAGTTAACTTTACCATCTTGCTGGTTTCCTCCTTTGTGAGTTAAAATTAAACTTTGACACATGCTCACTCTCTATTTGGATGAAACTTAAAAAAAAAAACCACATTCTGAGAATCATATTTTAACAGTGATCCTATTTTTGTAAAAACAAAACAAACAATATGGTAGTTGGGGGAGCCAGAGAAAAATGCTCCAAATTCTTTACAGCAGCACTCTGGTTGGGGGGTTGTGGTTTGAGGGGGATTTCTTCAATGTTAGATAGTTTGCAATACTTAAATTTTGTATGAGTTTACATGGTATTTGCAATCAGAAAATATATTTAAAAAGTAAATACATGTAAAAAATGATCCATACACAGTGTCTGCCTTCAAATTTAAGATCTGATTGGACAGAGAGACATGTATTGCATACAACTAACTAGAAATATGAGGCAAATTATGATAGGTGCCCTTGAAAGACATGGGCTTCTTGGGTGCTTATTACATATGAAGGTCTACATTGGTTCATTTACATAATTTCATTTAATCATCATCATGATCCTCTGAGGTAGATGCAATCTCCATTTTTCAGATGAAGAAACTGAAGCCGAATGACTACCCAAGGTCACACAACTAATAAGGGGAAAGAGCCAGAATTTAATCTCTGGTCTTTCTGATTCCAAAGCTTATATTCTTTCCCTTCTACCACACTGCCTCCCATAGATGTTGGGTCGCATGGTTTGGACTGGGTAGGACTGAAGAAGGTGGGTATTTATACTCTTTTTGTGGCTCTTTAAGTGGGGCAGGTACATTCACATATAACAGTAGGGAACAGGCAAAGGTCCCCTATCTCTAATATTTACCCAACTAGCCTATGTCTTAGCCTGCTCTAATATAGTTCCCAGCCATCCATATGTGCTCATATTCTTGGCTTTAGGCTCTAGTCCCTCCTGGCTTTCTTGACATAATTTGTTTGGCTCTGATTTTCTGGTTTACTCAACCTCTGCCTGCCTCACCTGGCTCTCCAATTTGCTCTTCCCCATTGGATTGGCTTGCTTGCCGATGAGACATTGCTCTCACCAGCCTCAGCCCTAGGTACCCACACCTGTTAGGCAAGCTCCCTTGTCTTCCAGCCAGGAGAGTAGGATTGAACAGGCATAGGTCAGAAAACTAGGCTATCCCTGGGAGTGGCATAAGAATCATGTGCTTGGGGCCAAGCCAGGAATTCAGTGCCAGAGAAGAAAAGAGTATTTGAGAATGAAGTTGAAGATGGGAATTTTAGGGATGAGGAAGTAAATAACAGGGCACATCTAAAATCTACAGGTGTAGCCGGGCCTGGAAACCAGTGAGTCCTTGGGCATATGAAGGAATGCATATGCTTGATGCTAAGTGAATACTTCTGCGTGAGGTTTGGGGTTTTATTGCCTACTCACTGGAGTCTGCTTCTGCTTGGACTTTCCCTGTAATACCTGGTGGTGTCAGGCTATGAGATCTAAGCAAAGTGCTGTGGGAACACTGAGGAAAGAGATATTCAGTTCTGATTGAGGAGCTGAGGAAAGATCTGCAGAGGATGGGAGATTTGAACTAAGCCTTGAAGGACAAGTAGGGTTGCCACTGGTGGTGGATGGGGATGCATTTTAGCAGAGGGAACATTACAAGCAAAGACACACAAGTATCAAGGTTCACATGGACATATATGTTCACTGAACAGCAGTCACACCCTCCCAACACCCCCAACCCCTGGCCACCACTGATCTGTTCTCTGTCCCTATAGTTTTGTCTTTTGAGGCTGTCATATAAATGGAATCATAGGGAACACAACGTCTAGAAGGTTTTTGAGCATTGTAGTGACGTAGAGGTATTTCAGGAAGATTAGTTCGGTGTTTGTGTGAAGGATGGATTAGAGTAGGGTAAAACTAGAAGCCAGGAGGGGCACCTGGGTGGCTCAGTGGGTTAAGCCGCTGCCTTCGGCTCAGGTCATGATCTCAGGGTCCTGGGATCGAGTCCCGGATCGGGCTTTCTGCTCAGCGGGGAGCCTGCTTCCCTCTCTCTCTCTCTGCCTGCCTTGCCTCTCTGCCTACCTGTGATCTTTCTCTGCCAAATAAATAAATAAAATCTTTAAAAAAAAAACTAGGAGCCAGGAAACCAGCTGCAAGAGTTCAAACCAGAAATGACCATTCCTTTGGCACATGTGGTACATATTCATTAAAAGGCTGATTGTGGTTAATGACACAGCTGTGGGAAGAAAAGGGCACTAAACTAGGTCATGTTTTGTATCTACAATGTTTTGATGTATTTTAGTATGATTACCCAAAGGATATAATGGTACACACACACACAAAGACAAACAAACCGAACAATACAAAAACAAGCCATGAAAGAACACATGTAGTATTGTTCAAATGTCTTTTTTTTTAAAGACATGGATCCGTTTTCAGACAAAAATGTCTAGAAAGTGTCAAATATACACTAAAGCCTTAATTTGTTATTTCTGCATGGTGGAATTAGAGGTGACGATTTTCTTTAGAATATCCTACATTTCCAAAGCCCTGTTTCCTCTCCTCCTTCTCCTCTTCCCCTACCCTGATGCCTTGAGAATAGGTAGGATAGATACAGGGTTTTTTTTTTGTTCATTTGTACTACTCGGGATAATTCTGGCATGTGGCAGACATGATACATTTTAATCAGTTATTTTTTTTAAGATTTTATTTATTTATTTGACAGAGAGAGATTACAAGTAGGCAGAGAGGCAGGCAGAGAGAGAGAGAGAGAGAGGAGGAAGCAGGCTCCCTGCCGAGCAGAGACCCGATGCGGGACTCGATCCCAGGACCCTGAGATCATGATCTGAGCCGAAGGCAGCGGCTTAACCCACTGAACTACCCAGGTGCCCTATTTTTTCTGTATTATGAGAGAGTTGAGTACTATAATGAAGTGAATTGGCCAGGATCACATAGATAATTAAGGGCAAATCAGAATGGAAGCCAGGGTTCATACCCCTACTTCAGATCTAAACAACAACAACAACACACCTCTCTCTTATGAAAATGTTCAAACCATGTACCATGTACCATTACCCAGCTTCAACAATTATCATTTTGCCATTCTTATTTTAGCTAGCCCCCAGTCTTTTTTCAACTGGCTGGAGGACTGTATTTTGTTTTTTTGATTATTATTTTTTATTGAGGTATAATTAATATAAAGTGTTCTATGAGTTTCAGGTGTACAATATAATGATTCAACATTTCTCTCTATTACAGCTCTTAATTGCCTTTATCTATTTTACCCCTTTCCTCACCCATCTCCCCTCTGACAACCACAATTTGTTCTCTGCATTTGAGTCTGAAATTTGTCTTTTTTTCCCTTTGTTCATTTGTTTTATTTTCTTAAATTCCACATATAAAAAGCATATGGTATTTGTCTTTCTCTGTCTAACTTATTTCACTTAGCATTATACCCTCTGGATCCATCCATGTTGTTGCAAATGGCAAGATGTCATCTTTTTATGGTTGAGTAATATTCCATTGTGTATACATGTATGTGTGTGTACTAAATATATTGGTATGTATATATACCACATCTACAGGTATACATGTAGAGATATATACCACATCTACATATGTGTACATCTTTATCCACTCATCTATGGTTGGACACTTGGGTTACTTCCATATGTTGGCTATTGTAAGTAATGCTGCAATAAACATTGGAGTGCATATATCTTCTTGAATCAGTGTTTCTGTTTTCTTTGGGTAAATACCCAGTAGTGGGATCATATCATAATTCTATTTTTATTTTATTTTACTTTATTTTTTTAAAGATTTTATTTATTTATTTGACAGACAGATCACAAGTAGGCAGAGAGGCAGGCAGTGAGAGAAGGGGAAGCAGGCTCCCTGCCGAGCAGAGAGCCCGATGCGGGGCTCAATCCCAGAACCCTGAGACCATGACCTGAGCCGAAGGCAGAGGCTTTAACCCACTGAGCCACCCAGGTGCCCCCATAATTCTATTTTTAATTTTCTGAGCAACCTCCATACAGTTTTTCACAGTGGCTGCACCAATTTGGCTGGAGGATTTTAAGGAAAATTTTACCATACTTACTTGGGCATGCAATCTATAACTGGAAAGGACATCAAGAAATACACAGAATCACTATGCTATCATCATATTCAACAAGATGGATACTAATTTCTTAATTCCTTTTTAAAAATATTTTATTTATGTATTTGACAGAGAGAGTGAGAGAGAACAAGCAGGGGGAGAGGCAGGCAGAGCGAGAGGGAGAAGCAGGCTCCCCATCGAGCAGGGAGCCCGAGGTGGAATTCAGTCCCAGGACCCTGGGATCATGACCTGGGCAGAAGACAGATGCTTAACTGACTGAGCCACCCAGGCACCCCTAATTTCTTAATTCGTAGTTCATATTCAAATTTTCTCAATTGTTTTCAAGATGTCTTTCTACAGCTGACTTATTCAGATCAGGATCCAAACAAGATCCACCCACCGCACTTGATTAATCAATTTTTAAAGTCTCCCTCATTTTTAATCGTCTGCTACCCTCCCTCCTTTTTTTCACTGAGTTGTTGAAGAAACTGGGTCATTTTTTCTGTAGACTGTCCTGCACTCTGCATTTAGCCAACTGTTTCCTTATGATATTGTTTAACTTGCCCCTCTGTCCCCTGTATTTCCTATGAACCAATAGATTGAGAGGTTTGAGTAGAATCAGTGTCAATATTTAGACATGATACCTGATGGATGGTGCTATTTCATTCCTCCTGCATCCCATGAAGTGCATTATGTCTGCATATCTCATTTTGACTGATGCTAAAATTGGTCAGTAGAGTTCAGATGATGCCAGCTTATCTCCCCATTCTAAAGCTTTCCATCAAACTGTTACCTAATAATCATCACCTAGATCCGTTATTTTATTATGGAATTGCAAAATGATTTTTCTAATGCTAATGTTTCTTCCATGTTTATTAGCTGGAATTATTCTATAAATAAGAATTCCCTCTCATCAGCTGTTGCTTACTTTGAGACACAATTCATACAGGAAAGGTAGGATAAATGCTGCATTTTTTCCCCTCTTTATCAGTGTTCTGAGTAGTAAGCTGATGCCTTAGCAATCTCCAGTAATGATCAACAAAGGTTTCTTACCCTTAGCATCATTATGAACTCATATATTTTTATATGTTTGATATGCTTCAATCCAATGCGGTCATTTTTCGAGAAAGTTTTTATTTTAGACCAAATTTTAGACTTACAAAAAATTGCAAAGATAATACAGAGTTCTCATATACCCCTCACTTATTTTCCTGTCTTCTTACAGTGCTATGATATATTTTTCAAAACTAAGAAACCAATATTGGTACACTGTTAATAATTAAACTCCATAGTTTATTCAGATTTCAGTAGCTTTTTCCTAATGCCCTTTACTGTCCCAGGATCCCACCCAGGATACCACATAACATTTAACTTCACATCTCCCTTAGCATTCTCAGGTTTATGACAGTTTGGTCCAGGTCTTTTCTTTCTTGGGAGGATTTTGATTACTGATTCAATATCTTTACTTGTTATAGGTATGTTCATATTTCCTATAGCATTTTGAGTCAGTTTTGGTAGTTTGTGTGTTTCTAGGAACTTGTCCATTTCATCTATGTCACTTAATTTGTTGCATAAAATTGTTCATTGAATACTCTTACAATTCTTTCAATTTTCTATATAGTTGGTTGTAATGTCCCCACTTTAACTTGTGATTTTAGTGATTTGAACCCTCTCTCTTAGCTTTTTTTTTTGTCAGTCTAGCCTGAAGCCTTGGCAATTTTGTTGTTTTAGTTCCTTAAGGTGTAAAGCTAAGGTTATTGATTTAGAATCTTTTTTTTTCAAGATTTTATTTATTTATTTGACAGAGACTAAGAGAGAGGGAACACAAACAGGTGGAGTGGGAGAGGGAGAAGCAGGCCTCCTGCTGAGCAGGGTGCCTGATGCAGGGCTTGATCCCAGGACCCTGGGATCATGACCTGAGTGGAAGGCAGACGTTTAATGACTGAGCCACTCAGGCACCCCAGAATTTTCTTTTTTTAAATATAATTATTTACAGCTGTAATTTTCCCTCTTTGCATTGTATTTCCTGCATTCCATAAGTCTGGGTAGATTATATTTTAATTTTCATTTGTCTCAAAGTGTTTTCTAATTTCACTTGTAATTTCTCTTTGACCTATTGGTTGTTTAAGAGTGTGTTGTTTAATTTCCAAATATTTATCAATTTTCCAGGTTTCCTTTTTTTATAGCTTCTAGTTTCCACATCTAATTAGATAAAATACTTTGTATGATTTTGATAATTTAAAATTTATTGAGACTTGTTTTGTGGCCTAACATATGACCTATTCTGAAAAATGTGTACTTCTGAAGAATGTGTATTCTATTGTTGTTGAGTGGATGTTCTATATATTTCTCAGAGGTTTAGGTGGTTTATAATGTTGTTTAAGTCCTCTGTTTCTTTACTGATCTCCTGTCTAGTTGTTCTCCCCATTATTAAAAGTGGGGTATTGAATGTAACCATCTCTCAGAACAACATACTGCTTAAAATATAACCCAGGAGAAATTATACTAATTACCAAGCATGCTTAGATGTAGCCTTAAGAAAAACATGTACTGGCAACAGGCCTCTGGGGGAGAGGACAATATACGTCCTTGAAGCTGAGCTGCTGGAGATGCCCGGCTCACTTAGGGTGGAATGCTGTCTGCTTCATTTTTCTGTTATCTCCCCTTCCCCAAAGCATCAGTAGTTAAACAATCCTTTAGTTTGGGCTTGTTCACTGTAGGTCATGTACTACGTGACCAGACGTATTTTGCCTTTCTTCTTACATATCTACACGACTCATGGTCAATGTGTAATCTACTCCAGCTTCTTTGTTGGTTGTTACTCACTTCCTAATAAATATGAGACTGAGGAGTTGTTCGGGGCAACAGTCTTTTCCACTGTCATCCCTGCTCCCTTTCTCTTGCAGCTGACTTGTTTGTGCCTCATTCTTCTCCCATGCCCTGTCAGGAGGCGCCAGGTGAAGTTTCCAACTATTATTGTAGAACTATCTATTTTTTCCTTCCATTATGTTAGTTTTCGTTTCATATATTTTGAGGGCTCTGTTGTTAGTGCATAAAGGTTTATAAGTTTTATATCTTCTAGATGGGTCAACCACTTTGTTAATATATAATGTTCTTTGTGACTTGTAGCAATTGTTGATCTTAAAGTCTTTTTAGTCTAATATTAGTCTAGCCTTCCCAGCTCTCATTTTGTAATTATTAGAGGGAAATATTTTTCCATCCTTTTTATTTCAACCTATTTGTGATTTCTAACTTAAAGTGAGTCTCTTGTGGGGTGCCTGGGTGGCTCAGTTGGTTGAGTATCCGACTCTTGATCTTGGCTCAGGTCATGTGAGTTCTCAGGTTTGTGAATTCAGGCCCCGTGTTAGGCTCTGTGCTGACTGTGGAGCCTACTTGGAAAAACAAATAAAGTGAGTCACTTGTAAACAACATATAGTTGGATTATGTTTTTTTTTTTTTTAAATCCACTCTGCCAATCCCTACCTTTTAAGTGGTGAGTTCATTCCATTTACTTTATGGATACTGTGTTTGATATTTTATAGTATACCTATCTGATTCTCTTCTCATTTCTTTTTCTGTATTTTGTTTTTTAGTTTTTTTCTTAGTAGTTATCCTGGGGATTACAATTATCATCTTAAATTTATAACAAATAAGTTTAAATTAATACTAAGTGAGTTTCAATAGTCTACAAAAACTCTGCTCCTATGCAGCCCCATCATCCCCTCTTTATGGTGTCATTGTCACAAATTATCTCTATACATTGTGTTTTGCTTAATGTAGATTTATAATTGTTTTATGCATTTGCGTTTTAATCATATAGGAAAAAAAAGAAGTCCCATATCTGAATAATAGGTGTTCTAGTCAGAGAGAAGAAGACAAAACGAAGGGAATAAAGTTTTTAATATATTAATTCCAGAAATTTTCCTCAAAACTGAAGGTCATGAATTTCTAGGTTGAAAGATCCCATGAGCAATGAAAATGGACCCACACCAAGACACAGCTTCATAAAATGTGTCCACATTGGGTTAAAAGGGAGAGTCTACAAGCTCCTAATGGTAAAAACAGGTCACATATAATGGATCAAGAAACAGAATGGTTTTGGATTTTGTAGTATTAACAATGTATACTAGGACATAATTAAAAGTGTCTTCAAAATTTTGAAGAATAATTACTTTCAACCTTGAGTTTTATACCAGTCAAGCTGTCAATCAAGTGTAAGGATAGAATAAAGACTTTTGCAGACAAGCAAAGTTTAGCAAAAATTTAATCCTCATGCACCTCTTGGTTAAAACAAGATTTTAAAACCAAGAAAGAGGAAAGATTTGGTTTACTGGGGAAAGGATCCAGCATAAGAAAGAGCCAAAAAAGAGGCTCCAGAATTATGGTGAAGGGTGGTTTGAGGATGACAACTGCACATCAGGAAGAAATAGAGGGTGACAATCTCATTCAGGTCACAAAGGATCAGAAGAGATATCTGTGATATCTGATACCCCTGAACACATTCAGGAGATGGAAGTAACTGATGAGCAGTTTAAAACTGAATTTCTGCTAAGTAAATAGGAAACTATTTAAAGAAAAAAAATATATTAGCTCCAGGAAAAAACACTAAGTTGTGTGAGTAAAGAAAAGTTATTTGTGATACTTCATGGCTCAGTTGTGAATAATGTTTACTGGACCAACTATAAACACTGAATAGTGGTCCAACCAAATTACGACATGCCCATATTGGAAGAATATTGGGAGAGGACCAGTCTTTGGGTGTGGTGGGAAGCAGGGTGTGTGGGTAGGCAGGTCAATAGACAATGTCAGAAACTTAAAGAAGTAGCAATAAAATAATGTTATTTAGAGAACCAAGGTAAATACTGAAAGAATCAGCTAAAAGAGTTGAAAGCTCTTGCCCCTGTGAGAAAAGGGAAATTATGGGGAAGGAAAAAGAGAGCACTGTTTTCATAACAAAACTCACAGAACTATTTAACTCTATAAATTATAATGTAGAACTTTGATAAAAATAAAACAAAAAAGCAATGCATGCTCACTATAAAATTTTAGCAACTTCAGAAGAATAAAAATAAACAAAATCACGAAGAAACTCACTTATCGATAGCCACACTTAATATGTTGCTATGTTTCCTTTCAGGTGTCTTTACATGCCAAATTTTACATAACAGTGATTACACTGTAACTTGTTTTTTTCCTCCATTAACTTATAACATATACATTTTCCTGTTACATTCTTTGAAAGAGCTCTGTAATGTTCCACTGTGTAGTATATTATAATTGACTATTTTCTGCTATTGAGCATTTAGACTGTTTCCTTTTGGTGGGAGGCACTATAGCTAATGTTTCAATGAACAATGAACCTCTTGATTCATAAACTTTTTTCTGTACTTCACATTATGAACTGAATCCTACGTTGTAGCCCTAATCGCTCCCCCAATGCAATTGTATTTAAGATAGGGCCTATAAGGAGGTAAAGAACATTAAGTGAGATTATATGAATGGGACCTTAATCCAGTAGGGCTGGTGTCCTTAAAAGAGGAGGAAGAGAGGGGCACTGGAAGGCTCAGTCGGTTAAGTGTCTGCCTTCAGCTCAGGTCATGATCCCAGGGTCCTGGAATCAAGCCCGCATTTGCGGGGGGGGGGGGGGGGGTGGTGGTGGTCCCTGCTCAGCGGGGAGTCTGCCTCTCCCCTGCCCCTCCCCCACTCGTGTGTGTGTGTGTGTGTGTGTGTGTGTGTGTGTGTGCACCTTTCTCTCTCACTCTCTCTCGAATAAATAAATAAAAATCTAAAAAAAGGAGGAAGAGACACCACAGTTCTCTCTCTCCCTGTCTTCCCCCACTCTTTCCCTCTTTCCCTCCTCTAGCTCTCTTTCTCACTTCCTGTTTCTGTGTGCAAAGAGGAAAGGCCACATGAGGATGATAGAGGGAGAAGGCATCTCTCTGCAAGCCAGGCAGAGAGCTCTCACCAGAAACCAATCCTGAGGGCACCTTAATCGTGGACTTCCAGCCTCCAGAACTGTGAGAAGAGAAATTTCTGTTGTTCAAGCCACCCAGTCTGTGTTGTTTTGTGAAGGCAGCCCATGCAGACTGAAACACAAACTTACTTTTTATTTTAATGCAGATTAAAGGAGCCTACTTGTGAGGAGCACAAGATGTTCTATTGAAGTGTGGACTCACTCTATTTTACAGCTGAAACTAATATATTACACTGTCTGCTCACTAAGTGCAATTTAAATAAAAGCGTAAAAAACCAAAACACCCATGCCAGAATGTTGACGTTCCTGGGGAAGACTAACACAAGGGGCTGCTGTTGCCAGACACTCATGTCCCAAGATTACTTAGTTTGATATGCTGCTTTCTTTACAATGAAGTGAAGTCCTGGCACCTGGAGGTCGAACTAGCTGCAGCTAATTAGGGATTGGCAGAGCTTCTGGAAGTCACAGACACCCCACAGTACCGAGTTAATAAATGTCAAAATAGGAGCACCTGGGTGGCTCAGTCAGTTAAGCATCTGCCTTCAGCTCACGTCATTCAGCTTAGGTCATGATCCTGGGGTCCTGAGATCAAGTCCAGGGTGGTACTCCCTGTTCATCGGGGAGTCTGCCCCTGCCTCTCCCTCACTTCTCTCAAATAAATAGATAAAATCTTAAAAAAATAAATGCCAAAACAGCGGTGCCTGGGTGGCTCATTGGGTTGAGCATCTCCCTTTGGCTGGGATTGTGATTCCCGTGTCCTGGGATTGAGCTGTGCTTCCCAGGGCTCCTGGGGCTCCCTGCTCCATGGGGAGAGCCGGTTTCTCCCTCTCCCTGCCGCCCACCACCCCCTCCCTGCAGCCCCGGCTTGTTGTCCTCTCTCTCGCTATTTCTCTCTCAAATAAATCAAACCTTAAAAAAAATGCCAAAACAACCATTAACAACTCTGGGAATTATTAAGATATTGTAGCAATGTTTTGTTTTTGCTTAGTGAGCTGTATAAATTATTTATCAGTGTGAATAAACATTGCTGGTTCCTTCTGTTCAAAATACGTCCTGACTCTACCCTTTCTTCCTGCCTCCACTGTCTTGACCCTAAACCAATCCACTCTGGTCACACCACCCTCTCTCAAAATTTGTCCTTTGCATCAGTACCAGAGTGTACTTATTAAATAATGGAAAACAGATCCTAACACTTCCCTGCTCAAAACTGCTTTCTATCACATTTAAAATAAAATTCAAACTCCTTTCTGTGTTATATTGTGTATATGCAATGTTTTCTATTGTCTATGATTTACTTCAAAACACTTCAGTATCAGCTGTGCAATATACCTTATTTATTTGAAGATACATTTTTTTCAGGTTTTATCACCTCTAAAATTGGGGTGAATGTAGTATTAATGACATGACATAGCTTAAATGAAAGCAGTATTTCTTTCTTGGTGCACAAAAGAATGATGGGTCTTACAATCTATGATGTCGTGGATTCATAGAATCAATGATTTAATGAAGTGGGATATCAAGCTATAAAATGACCTTTTGAAATACTGGTCTGAGTGGGGGCAGAGGAGGTAGGAAGAAGGGGTGGATTTAATATATATTTTGGGTTTTTTTTTAAAACACACTATCATAGTCACCATAACCATTTTTATTACATTCTAGTAATCAGGAACAGTACAGCTCATGACAAAAATACTACAAATTTCAGATTACCTTATAGCACATATTCCTATAAACATTTAAAAATTAATTTTAATTGGAGGCACTTGGGTGGCTCAGTGGATTAAGTGTCTGTGTCTGGCTCCAGTCATGGTCCTGGGGTCCTGGGATCCAGCCCCTTATCAGGCTCCCTTTCCCTTTGCCTGCCGCTCTGCCTGCTTGTGCTCTCTGTCAAATAAATAAATACATCTTTTTTAAAAAGTTGATCTTAATTAAAAGAGCAGACATTTTGGGCGCCTGGGTGGCTCAGTGGGTTAAGCCGCTGCCTTCGGCTCAGGTCATGATCTCAGGGTCCTGGGATCGAGGCCCGCATCGGGCTCTCTGCTCAGCAGGGAGCCTGCTTCCCTCTCTCTCTCTGCCTGCCTCTCTCTCTACTTGTGATCTCTCTCTGTCAAATAAATAAATAAAATCTTAAAAAAAAAAAAAAAGAGCAGACATTTTAACATTCAATGTTTGATATGACCAACGTTCCTAGGTCACACAAACAAATGCTGGAAAACAACTGGATCACACTGCATATGTCCTACGAAAGAGAAAGCACAAGGTACAAAATGTGCAGGCTTCAGCTTACAATATACAAAAATAACTAAACTACATTCCAGGTAAACATGTTAATATATATTTTCGAGTGGAGGAGAAACAGGCAACATTTTTCATACTTATAAACAATTTATAGAACTCATTGTAAATTAGTTTTAATCTACACTCCGGGGGGTGATTAATTAACATTTGAATTATCCTATTCCGGGAGAGACACTGAGGAATGTTTAGTTAGCACTTAAAAGATTCTACTGCGGATGGGTGGGGCAACCTGAGTGACTCTGTCTGTTACCCGTCTGCCTTCTGCTCAGGTCGTGAATCCCAAGGTCTTGGAATCTTCCCACATCAGGCTCCTTGCTGAGCGGGGAGCCTGCTTCTCCCTCTGCCTGCCGCTTTCCCTGCTTGTGCTCTCTCTGACAAATAAAATCTTTAAAAAAGATAAAAGACCCTACTCAGGTATCCTTAACCCAATGGCAGCTACACCCAGATGTTCATCTTTTCCTATCTGAATTTTTGGTAAAGCAGGAGTATTTAAACTTCCTTTGTGCCATGGGCCTTTGGCCAACTGGTGAACCCTTTCCAGAGACATCTTTTTATTTTTACTTTTTAAATTTAAATTCAACTAATTAACATGTAATGTATTATTGGTTTCAGAGGTACAGGCCTGTGATTCATCAGTCTTATACAATACCCAGTGCTCATTACATCACATGCCTTCCTTAATGTCCATCAGTCAGTTACCCCATTCCCCCGACTCCCTCCCCTCCAGCAGCCCTCACTTTGTTTCCTATGATTAAGAGTCTCTCTAATGGTTTGTCTCCTTCTCTGGTTTCATCCTTCTCAGGCCTCTCTTCCCCTGCGATCCTGTTTTCTCAAATTCCACATATGAATGAAATCGTATGATAATTATCTTTTTCTGATTGACTTATTTCACTTAGCATAATACCCTCTACTTCCATCCACGTCATTGCAAATGGCAAGATTTCATTCTTTTTGATGGCTGCATAATATTCCATCGTGTGTGTGTGTGTGTGTGTGTGTGTGTGTGTGTGTACATACATATATATATATACTACATCTTCTTTATCCATTTATCTGTTGATGGAAACCTGGGATCTTCCCATAGTTTAACTATTGTGGACATTGCTGCTATAAACACTGGGGTGCAGGTGCCCCTTGAGATCACTACATTTGTATCTTTGGGGTAAATACCTAGTAGTAGTGCAGTTGCTGGGTTGAAGGGTAGCTCTATTTTTAATGTCCTGAGGAACCTCTATACTGTTTTCCAGAGAGGCTGTACCAGCTTGCATTCCCACCAACAGTGTAGGAGGGTTCCCTTTCTCTACATCCTCGCCAACATCTGTCATTTCCTGACTTGTTAATTGTAGCCATTTGGACTGGTACAAGGTGGTATCTCATTGTGGTTTTGATTTGTATTTCCCTGATGCCAAGTGATGTTGAGCATTTTTTCATGCGTCTGTTGGCCATTTGTATGTCTTCTTCGGAGAAATTAGAGACGTGTTTGTAATGCACAAGATAAAACACATAAGATTATAAATAAGACCAATTGTGTTGTAAAGCAATTGTCAAAATATTAAAGATATAATTTTGACATATTAATACATATGCTCATTTGCTAAACCAGCAAATAACAAGAGCTAGCTGTAGCTCTAATAATTACCATAGTTTTGAAATAGTGATGAACATAAATGAACTTCTGAGATATGTGCAACAACTGTAATGCGATGTGAAAACATTTTTGATATGTATTGATGACAAAGTCTCAGATATTGCTAATAAGACTGTGGTTTGTTGACTATATTCAGTTAGAAATCGATAAAAATGAAGGCATAGGGGTGCCTGGGTGGCTCAGTGGGTTAAACCTCTGCCTTTGGCCCAGGTCATGATCTCAGGGTCCTGGGGTCGAGTCCCACATTGGGCTCTTTGCTCAGCAGGGAGCCTGCTTCTCCCTCCCTCTCTGCCTACTTGTGATCTCTTTCTCTGTCAAATAAATTTTTTAAAAAAGGCATAATTTTTCCCATCAAAGTCCACAGTCCCCCTGAATTCTATCCACAGGACCCAAGGAAATCTTGCACCATGGACTCCATTAATAAGTGTAAGAGATATAAAAAGTATTATTTCACTGGTGAAATGAATTGTGTTCAAAATATATGGAGTGTCTAGATATAATGTCTAGGTCCTACCACCCTTGTATGAAGAGAGTCTAACAATCTGGCAAGTCTGCCCAACAGCTCCACACTCTTCAGAGTGGAAGTCTTTGCCTTAGACTCTGTGGAGTTCTCTATCCTGCTATGTAGTAGCTGGCTGGCCGGATGGTCCACAGTGCTTCCTTTCTTGAGTAGTTCCTTCACACACAGAGTAGAGACAACTGTGTAACCACTAAAATATTATGGAAATGCCAGAGTGTGACTTCTAAGGCTAGGTTAGAAAAGATATTGCAGCTTCTGTCTTACCCTATCTTGGATCATTGCCCTGAACTTTCATGTTCTTATAACATGTGGTAAGGAACTGAGATCTGCCAATGCTAACACTAACTTTTTAGGCATATGAGTGAACCACCTTAGAAGGATATACCCTAGCCCATTCAAGCCTTCAGATGACTACCATCTTGACTCCAAACCTTATGAGAGACTGTCAGTCAGAATCACCCAACTAAGATGCTTCCAGATACATGATACCTAGAAACTATGTGGAATAATAAATGTTTGTTGATTTAAGGCACTAAATTTTGGGGGGTAAGTTGTAGCACAGCAATAGATAACTAATATATACCACTCAAGAGAAGATTTTCCTGCTTCACCCAGAAGATAGGCAGATCCTGTTACCTAACATTTGATGAAGCTATTTGTTTCAGTAACTCCTTCATGGAAGGAACTTGCTGGAGTTCCTAAAGGTCAGAAACAAAGTACTGACTATTTCAGTCCCTAATTGCTAGTAACTGTATATGTCATAGAATTCTACCTGACAGTTACCTTCCTTATAATATACAGGAGTAAGGAGATTGTATGGGAGGTGATCTACAGCCCTCACCTACCTCAAATCTTCAGAGGTTACCTCAATATATTCAAAACACTAGGTTTAGGTCCATTCGCAACACATTTGCAAAGGCCTGCAAGGCCCTAGAGAATCAAACTTTAATTTACGTCTTGGACCTCCACTCTTAATACCTATTCCCGATTTTTCTCAGCAGCTCTGGCTGTATCAGTTTGCTAGGGCTGCCAAAACCAAGTGCGATGAGTGGCTTAACCAGCAGAAATGTGTTGTCATACACTTCAGTAGGCTACAAGTTTGAGATCAAGATATTGGCAGGGTTTGCTCCTTCTGAGAGCTATGAAAAAGAATCCGTTCCATTCCTGTCCCCCTAGCTCCTGGGATCTTGGGAGGGAGGGGGCAATCTTGGGTATTCTTTGGCTTCTAGAAGCATTGCCCTGATCTCTGCCTTCATCTTTATATGGTGTTCTCTGTGTGTGCATGTCTGGGTTTGAATTTCTCCTTTTTTATTAGGACAGCAGTCACATGGTATTTAAAGCCCACTGTACTCCAGGACCACTTCATCTTAACTACATTAAATAAGGTCACATGTGGGTTAACTGGGAGTTATGCCTTCAATATATGAATTTTTTGAGACACAACTCAACTCATAATATTGGCCTTCTTTCTGTTCATCTAGCATACCAAGTTCGTTTCCATCTCGGGTACTTTATACATATTAGTCCTTCTGTCTAGAACCCCAAAGAAACACGACTGTTCCCTTTTCAGCATACAAGTGTCATCTCATATGTTGTCCCTTCAAAAAAGCTTTCCCTGATGACCTTATCTAAAATATCCTCTCCATCACACACACACACACACACACACACACACACACACCCCATTCTCTATTCCCTTACCTCTTTCAGTTTTTGTTGTAGCACCCATCTCTACCTGAAATAGATTTATTAGATTTATTTTTTCTTTTTAAAAAAAATCTCTCCCTCCCACAAGAATATAAGTCCCATGAGGACAAAGAGCTTGTTCATCTTATTTACTGCTATATCATCAACACATAACACTGTTAGAAAGTAAATATATAAGAAATTTTTGTTGCATGAACATTGAATCGGCAAATGCTCACTTTGAGATTGTCTGATGTAGTCTCTGGAAAGCCCAGTAGAATCAAGTTTTCCCTAAGAAAATGGAACTTATCCCAAGATAATCCTCAAGATATTCACATACAACCCCCACTTTGGAATGAACTAATCTTCTGTAAGAAATCAATTATAAAACAATAAAATAATATTACTCACCTGTCCCAGAGTTACCTGTTTTCCCTCTGCTTGGACTACCAGGAAATAACCTGAGGGTAGCAAAAATACAGACTAAAGAAAGGTCAACTCCAAGGCAGAGGCACCTTTTCAATCTTTCCTCAAAGATTGTTCACTTCCTGCTCTCTCTCCAGCCTAGCTAGTTATTTTCAGGTCCAGCAGGCACACATTTATGGGTGCGGCTGGGCTGCTTATTAGGAAAAAAAGGGGATCCCTTTCATTAGATCAACTTGCTCAGAAAAGACCAAGGAACCAAGCTGACTTTTAATTGAGATACCTACATGCTAGAGCCTTAAGTCAGAGCAATGGCCGTATTTTGTTCTCCAAAGCTTTTTAAAAAAATTGTACATTTTGAGTTCTGACTTGCAAAGGTTGAAACTAATGACCTCCCACCTGCCACCCCACTCTGGGCTGTATGAGCTATGACAGGTGCTAAGATAAAGTGATAGTTAAACAAAGTCTCTTGGGGACTTTTTTCTATTGTTTGTTTTCATATTTCCTTAACGGTCGTAAGAGGACTCTAACCGGAACCTTTGATGTTTATTCACCTAAACTTATACTTCTCCTGTAATAAAAAAGGGGATCGTTTGTGGTTTGTGATCTGGGAAGATTCAAGCAGAGGCAAAGGAGATTTAGTTTCTGAACTATTTCTTAAAAGACAAATTTCTCGGGGCGCCTGGGTGGCTCAGTGGATTAAGCCGCTGCCTTCGGCTCAGGTCATGATCTCAGTGTCCTGGGATCGAGCCCCGCATCGGGCTCTTTGCTCAGCGGGAGCCTGCTTCTCTCTCTCTCTCTCTGCCTGACTCTCCGCCTACTTGTGATTTCTCTCTCTGTCAAATAAATAAATAAAATCTTAAAAAAAAAATAAATAAAAAAATAAAAATAAAAAAAAGGACAAATTTCTCAAATAAAGGGAGAAGGAATTTAATTAGACAATTTTGTGAGAGCAATTTCCAGCTTTTTCCCATTTCATTTTTTTCCCCAAAACTGCTTAAGTCAATGGTGGTTTGAGCCCTTGTGGGCTGCAGACCCCTTAAAGCAATACTTCTCAAATTTAATGTGCACATGAATCACCTGGTGATCCTATTAAAATGAAAATTCTGATTCAGCAGATCTGGAGAGGGCATTATAAAGTAGATCAAGTGAGTCTTCAAGCTTCCCCTGTTAGGCACTCACTTATGGCTCAGCCCACCTCCAAACACCAAAGGTACCCATTTTTGAAAACTCTCTGCTACCATACACTATTTTAACTACCAGCCCCCCTCTTTTTTTTTGCCAGAAGCCCCAGTTACAGATCTTTCTGTTTCGACCTTGCCTTCAAATTTACCTGTCTTAGGTGCTTTTCTCTCTGGAACCTGCCCTCTGTGAAAATATAATGAATAACTGGTGATAGTGGCTTGATTAGTTACTTTTTCTCTCTCTCTTGAGCAGAAGACCAACCCCACCCACTCCCCCACCAGCACAAGGTAACAATGCAATTTAAGCAATGGTAAGAATTTCCTGCCCTGTAACAGACTAATTAAAATGCTATTTTTTTAGTGGGGTGGTGAGGAGCACTATAATTTTGAATTTCTCAAAATATTATACACCATAGGAGACTGCCTACCTGACCTATACTTATATTTTCTATTCTACGTCTCATCTGTGCTGGTCTCATTAAAAACAACATTGTCTTATTTTAGAAGTGGAACCACAAAACTGTCAAATGACGAGCTATTTCCTGTTTATATACAAAGGAGTTGCAATTCCAAAGCAAGAGAAGCAAAAGAGCTAGGTGAAGGTTTCCCTACACATGATAGTATGTTGCTTGATATTTACTGAAACTTAAAGAATCCTGATATTGGCGGCCTGGGGACTGTGGTGGGGACGCAGGCTGACATGTCGGCATCTTTTTTTTTTTTTTTTTAAGATTTTATTTATTCTTCAGAGAGAGAGGGAGAGCGAGCGAGCACAGGCAGACAGAATGGCAGGCAGAGGCTGAGGGAGAAGCAGGCTCCCTGCTGAGCAAGGAGCCTGATGCGGGACTCGATGCCAGGACGCTGGGATCATGACCCGAGCCGAAGGCAGCTGCTTAACCAACTGAGCCACCCAGGCATCCCAACATGTCGGCATCTTTCATTCACTTTGGAGGCCTTTTCTTGAGAGATTGGCTCCATGTCAGCAGAAGGCGGTGGAGTCAGTCTTGCTGATGGTGGTGTGCATATCGAGCTGTGATAGACACAGTTTCCCCTGCTGACCAGACACCAGGTGACCCCGGTAGAGTTCTTCAGTACAATCATGTGGTTTTGGACTCCCTTGCATTTTGCGGATGACTCGGATCCTGTGCTGGGTCACTTTCCATATTCAGATCCTTCCCAGTGGGCCAATGAATAACTAAGTATCCTTTCTGATGATGAAGACTCAAAGTGTAGTCTGCACTCTTTACAAGAAGCAGGTGAGAATTTCAAGCAATTAAAGACTTCATATCATACATGAAAGTTGTAAAGTAATTAAAGCGTTTTGGTTAACAGTGAGGGGGAAAAAAAAAAGAATCCTGATACTATTTACCCAGTATTGCACCCAATAGTTTTTCTAAAATTTCTTCATTTTGGTAGAATTAAAACTATTTAAAAACGATTGATTTAGCCTTCAACTTACAGCACAGAGTATTTTACATGGCTTATTTTCTCTTTTTAAAAAAATGTAAAAGATTTTATTTATTTATTTATTTATTTATTTATTTATTTATTTATTTGACAGAGAGAGAGAGAGAGAGAGAGAGTGCAGAGGGAGAAGCAGACTTCCCACTGAGTAGAAAGTCTAAACTAGGGCTCGATCTCAGGAGTCTGAGATCATGACGTGGGTGGAAGGTAGACACTTAACATATTGAGCTACCCAGGTGCCTCTATTTGGCTTATTCTCATGTCCATTTATAGGAATAAAAATGGGCTCCTCAAGAGATAAATTTGCATATTAGAGAGGTAAGTGATTGTCTGTTCTACTTATGCCATATCTGTAGTGTTTTCATATGCTCCTCCTGCTTTAGTGGCCATGTCCTGCACTAATAGTTATATTTACTGATTGGATGATAACATAACCCAAGGGTAGGCAATCCATCCAACAGAATGCCCAGCAACCACACACATCTGGCCTATAGTGTAAGAAAGTCTCAATCAAATTCTATTCTCAAGAACATTGGTGAGAGAACAGAGACAGCATAGAGATGAGAAGGAAAGTAATCCATAAAAATAACAGAGAAAATACACCTGAAAATAGGGGTTCCTGGGTGGCTCCCCTTGGCTCAGATCATGATCCCAATGTCTTGGGAACAAACCCTGCATCGGGCTCCCTGCTCAGTGGGGAGCCTACTTCTCCCCTGTTCCTGCTCATGCTTTCTCTCTATCTCTCTAATAAATAAAATCTTTAAAAAAATAAGTAAAAAGTTTTTATTTATTTTAGAGAGAGCGCACAAGAGAGCACATGAGTGCATGCAGGCGGCAGTAGGGGCAGAGGGAGAGTGAGAACAAGAGACAGAGGAAGAGAAAATCTCAAGCAGACTCTGTGCTCAGGGTGGAGCCCAACACAGAGCTTGATCTCATGACCCTAAGATCATGACCTGAGCTGAAATCAAGAGTCAGAGGCTTGACCAACTGAGCTACCCAGGCACCTCAATAATAATTTTTTTATAAGGTGGCCACAAACTTCATTAACTTTCACATTGTAACATCCAAAGAATGTTCAGATTAGATATTAAAATTTTGAAAAATTGAGCTAGGTTCTTGTATACAAAATAAATATATCATTTGAATCCTATATAGATGACAAACAGATAAAAGTGAAATCTAAAAGATCAACTTGTCAGGCAATAATAAATAAATTTTTAAGAAGACACAGAAAAATATGCAAGACTTCAATGGTTAAATAATATTTCATAGAGAGACATTTTAAAATACCAAATGTTGTGTTCCAGCCCTAGGGTTTAAGTTTGCTGTGTTCACATTCCGTCCCAGAAGAGATGTGTATGCTCATCCTTACTACCCTAATAGATATCTAAGGCTTATAGGTGTCAAGAATGGAATGGTCGACGGGATGCCTCAGTGGCATCAGTTAAGAGTCTGCCTTCAGCTCAGGTCAAGATCTCTGGGTCCTGGGATCGAGCCCCACATTGGGCTCCCTGCTCAGTTGGGAGTCTGCCTCTCCCTCTGCCTCTGACCCCCACTCATGCTCTATCTCTCTCTCTCAAATAAATAAATCTTTAAAAAAAAGAACTGAAGAGTCCAGGATTTTTCTTTTTTATAGGCTAATAAGTGAGATGGCAGATATCATGGATGCTGGCAAAGACCCAAGACTCCTGGGTCAGAGACATTAGACTTTATTACCCACAGCACAGCAAGTAGCACAAGCTTCTTGTGGGTTTGTGTGGGTTCCTCATGCCTCTCAAGTGATACAGGGGAGGTGTAAACAGGTTAGGGTAGGGCAGGCAGATGCTATGCATGGAATGGGTTTGCTTTGTGGCCAAGGAACACTCAGCTTGGGGGATTTGCTGCTTTATAGCAAGCAGAAGAAAGCTGACTTTTTAATATGTGGGGAGATATTACCTCATCTCTCAAGGCTGCTTACTGCAAATAAAATTCTGAGAAACGGCTTGGGCAAAGAGCAGATTGGGACTTTGCATTCTTGCCATAACCAGCAAGATTTGTGGGAACATAAGAGATTCTTGGATGAGGAGCTCCAACAAGTGGTGTTTGTGGGTACTGTGGGGAGATATTCACCTGGAAAAGTGGTTGGTGACAGAGAAATCTTTTTTTTTTTTTTCAACTGAGGTATAATTGACATATAACAGATCCCTTTTAGGTGTACACATGATGATGATTTGATACTTGTATACATTGTGAAATGATGGCAGAGACTGGTAATGGTTGTACAATGTTGTGAATGTAATACATGCCACTAAGCTGTACATTTTAAAATGGTTAAAATGGCGAATTTTAGGTTATGTGTATTTCGCCACAATTAAAAAAAATCTTACCGAGTTCCAGGCATTGCTTCCTCCCACAGAATGGTTGGCTGGTAAATCCCTGGGCAGAACGGAATCATGTTCCTACTCACATGCAGACTGGAATACCAGTGGGCACGGGTTCTGGGTACAGGTTTTGCCTTTTGCTATGGCTCTTAGTGCACTTGATTGGCTATAGGTGGGGGGACATCTTTCTAGGACTGAGCCCCAGAGCATTTGGGCTACTTTCCCTAATATACCCAGCAGTTCTCTTCCTTATCTGTTTTTTTTTAAAGGTTTTATTTATTTATTTGAGAGAGAGAGAGAGCACGCGAGAAGGGGGAGGGTCACAGGGAAAATCAGATTCCCTACTGAGCAGGGAGCTTCATGTGGGGCTCAATCCCAGGACTCCGGGATCATGACCTGAGCCGAAGGCAGACACTTAACCAACTGAGTCACCCAGGTGCCCTCTCCCTGGGTTTCAAGATGCCTCCTTTCTATCCCATACCCAGTTCTATTTTTTTTCCTTTTTTAAGATTTTATTTATTTATTTGAGAGATAGCTACAGAGATAGTAAGAGCGGGGAGGAGAGGGAGAAGCAGGCTCATGACCTGAGCTGAAGGCAGACACCCAACCGACTGAGCCACAGGTGCCCCCAGTTCTCTTTTCTTTACCAAGAAAACCAAGGTTGTTTTCTGATAACCCATGGTGAAGAGCCTGTAACCAGAGTCCCAACTTTTAACAATCAAAAATCCTTTTCCTGACAGCAAGAAAAGCTCAGTTTTCAAAACTTAGGTAATCTCATCTCGTGCTTTCTGGAAGGGAGGGCAAATTTTTGCATCCTGTTTTGGGAGAGTTCCCTTACCCCAGAATGAGCTAAATGTTTCTAATACAACCAAGGAAAACTTTTTTTTTTGGGGAAAACTTTGTTTTAAGCAGTTACCTTTCCTTATTAAAAAGATCTATTATTTGTATCTTGCTTTGCTTCAAAATAGTTCTCATTTCCCCCATAGCACAGGTTATGTTAATAATAGGAACTATAGACTCTCAACCTTGAGCCCTGAAAACTTGAGGCTTTATCTTCTTAGGCTGACTAGGAAGTTCAGGGCCACTGAATACAGTCACAGAAAAGTCATTTCTTGCCATCTGCCTTAGTTTCCCTCTGCTGCTGAAACAAAGTACTACAAACTTGGTGGCTTACCATGTTGGATATTAGAAATCTGCAGTGGGTCTCACTAAGCAAAAAGCAAGGTATTGTCAGGGTTGCATTCCTTTCTGTAGGCCCTGGGGGAGAACCCATGTCCTTCCTTTTCCAGCTTCTGGAGGCTGCCCACGATCCTTGGCTCTTGGCCCCTTCCATCCATCTTCCAAGCCATCAACAGAGGCTCATGTTCTTATATTATGTAACTCTGATGCATTCTTCCTCCTTCCACTTACTTCTAAGGGTCCTTGAGATTACATCAGGCTCATCTGCATAATCTAGAATAATCTCCCTGTTTTAAGGTGACCTGATTAGCATCCTTAATTCTACCTGCAACCTTCATTCCCCTTTGCTATATAGGGTGACATATTCACAAGTTCCAGGGATCAGGATGTGGACGTCTTTGGGGGGCCATTTATACTGCCTACCATATGCCATCCCTTGACAACTATTTTTTGAGCACCTATGAATAGAAAGCTTTCTGCTCTGCCTTAGGGGGCCATCTGGATGAGACAGGACTCATTCAGAGCAAGGTAAAAATCACAATAGAAGGTTTCAGCAGCTGCAGGAAGTTAAGAGGAACTCCTATGAAAATTAGAAGAAGGTGTGGTGTGATTGTTGATGTGGTCAGAGAAGGCTTCCTGCACTAGGCAGAACTTGTTCAGTCAGTCTTAAAGGAAGTTTGACTGTGGTCCCGACAATACTGAAACACTGAACTGAGTTTAAGGAGTTGAACAGGTTTTTTAAAAATTTTTTAAGATTTTGTTTATTCGACAGAGAGAGAGACGGCAAGAGAGGGAACACAAGCAGGGGGAGCGGGAGAAGGAGAAGCAGGCTTCCCTCTGAGCAGGGAGCTGGACACCGCACTGGATCCCAGGACCCTGGGATCATGACCTGAGCCGAAGGCAAACACTTAACGACTGAGCCACCCAGGCGCCCCAGTTGAACAGGTCTTACGTACTATTTAATTAAATGAAGAGGCCATTAGACTGAGAAGGCTGTAACGCTTTGGTGGCCTGTAGGAACAAACTCAAACCTCTGCCTGTAAATGCCTCAAGGTTAAGAAATAGAAACCTGAGGACAACCAATCACAAATAGCCAACTAGGCTTTAAACTATAGTCCATCCAATAATTTCCTTTCTTTGCTTCTGTACCTTCTCTATGGGAGTCATTCCCCTAGCTCCTGCCAGAGGAGGGCTCCTAACCACTTCTTGTTTGGTACTGCCTGATGAGAATTGATCTTTGCTCACATAAACTGTCAATATTTTTAACATGCCTCAGTTTATCTTTTAACAACACAGTTTTGAGGTCAGCTTTCCAATGCAATAGTTGTAAAATGAACGTAGTCACTGCAATTTAACATGATGTCTCTGAAACACTTATCCGCTTAAAAGGCACTGTCAGAAGCTCATTTGATGCTTACCACAGTCCCAATGAGGGATGAAGGGAGGGCAGGGAAGCACATGAACCTTGCCATCACTGAGTCCCCAAGCCCCTTTCCAGGTCTAGGTCTGTTCCCTGTGTTCCTTCTTTCTTGGAGCCACAGGGACACCCCTGTTTTCTCTCCTTTTGGTAGCAGTCTCTCTAAGCCTAAATGCAGAATGAGACACAGTCTCTCTACCTCCCCCACTTCTTGCTGCATGTGAAGCCAAGCATACAGGCTCATTTAATTTTTTTAAAGATTCTATTTAATTATTAGAGAGACCTCAGAAGAGGGATCACAAGCAGGGAGAGGGGGAGAGGGAGAAGCAGACTCCGACTGAGTAGGGAGTCCAATGTGGAGCTCCATCCCAGGACCCGACCTGAGCCGCAGGCAGATGCTTAACCAATTGAGCCAACCAGGTGCCCCCACGCTCATTTTATTTTAAGGTTTATCTGCTAACCACTCTGGAGAAACAAGAGATAAAGCTAATAGACACACGGGAGTGGCAAATGTTCCATAATCTTACAAAGTTTATATAATGTTGGCTTCTAATGATTTCTGCTTTCTTTTCCAGTGGTAAAAGAAAATACCATTGGGTTCAGGCCCTCTGCTTCTATTTTCTTAGGGATCATCATCATCACGGCAGCAAGCAACTATAGAGTGCCTTGTTCTAATTGCTTTACATATTTTAACTCATTTAATTCTTACACCAACCCATTTTATGGATAAATCAAATGAGGCAGACTTTAAATCCCGGTATACTGGCTCTGAAATCTGTGTTTCTAACAACTATACCACACTGGTGCATCACTGCCTCTTCCCTAACATCACCTCACCTTCTGCCTATTAATATAAGACTACTACTTGGACACCTTTGGTATGAAGAACCAACACACTAAGTTACAGAGGAAGGAACTGAGGCTGAGAAAAGTAAGGCTTTTCCAAGGCAACATTGTTGGTGAGTAGGAGCTGGTAGTTAAATCCAGCTTCATCACACCATATTGTCTATTAAGAGGTCACTTTGTGAGGTCTGGTTCTGATCCATCATAGGGAAAAGAATTTAGGAGAATAATAAATAAAAACAATTTATTTCAAACAATAACATGATATCAGTATGGGATGTTTTATTTTTAGACACTGTGATCAAGGCCAGATTAATACCTTTAGAGGCTCTAAGTTCTAAAAAAGAGAAGGCTGTCTTCCCCAAACCATCCTCTGTGGATTTAAATGAGAAACAGTTAATAATAGTTATAGTTATAAATGGTAAAATAAATAAAATATCTTTTTTTTCATCGTAACCATTTAAATTTTTCTTTTTGGAAACCAACAATCAAATTCTTTTTTTAAAAGATATTTATATTTTTAAGTCCTCTCTACAACCAACGTAATGATAATTATTAATGGTAATATGGCACCATATTATGGTAATATTACCACCTGAGCCAGCCAGGTATCCCTCCTCCCAACAATCAAAGTCTTAAAAGAATTCTCAAAAGCATTTTTCTGGATGTCCAAGGTACATGTTTCAACTGTTAAGCAATTCAATACTGACTGTTACTGTTACGTATTAATTCCTGGAAAGACTGTATAAAAGTTACAATTGTAAAAGTAAGTTTGGAACATACAGTGACAGAGGCAAGGGATCAGGGAAGAAGATGGAGCAATCAAGTCAGGGAGGGGCTCTGTTTGCAATTTACAAACATCTACTTACCATGGGTGGGATCAACTGTCTACAGGAAGTCTTTCCAAAAGACTGCAGCCTATAGTGTAACCGCGGATAAGTTACTGATGACACTTAAGTACTCCTTAGAGGTTTCCAGGAAGCAGCCAACATCAAACTTGAAAATCTATAAACCTGGGAAATGCAAACATTAAGACAGTCTGGTAAAAGAGAAGGGAGGCGAGGTATTATAAGGTCTACAGCCAGAAAAAGGAAAGCAATTCTTAGGTAATTCACCAAAAAAGGAGGTTGACAGTAAGAATCTTTTTAGTGTGTCCAGGATTGCCCAAGAAAGAGGAGCCTCAGATTCAGGGCATGAATATTTTATTTGTATTAATATAGTCTGATTCTGAAAGAGCCCAACTGATCCTGCTGTTGTGGTTTAATAATATTCCATTAAGATCATCAGACTCTCTTTGCCCAGATTTTATGCCTGCCAATTTATTAAATGACTTCTTAATATTCTTATATTGGGAAGAGGGGCCCCTCACCACAGACACAAGGCTCCATTCAGTGTTGTATGTATAATCGTTTAGATAATACATCAATTGTCACCTAGATTATAAATCATTCTCTTATGAATCACAGGATCTCAACATTGGAGGATACTTCAAAGACATTTAATTAACCACCCATCTGGTGCTGAAATTCCCCCTATAAAATAGTTGGCAAGAAGTCATTCATTTTTCCTTAAGCATCTCAAATAACAGGAAACTCATTACCTCTTCACTTCTCTGAACACCTTTGTTAGAAAATTCTGCTCTCTACCTTAGAGCCCTCAGTCTTAGGTTGACCTCTTGGGACCACATATAAGACAAACTAAATCTCAGTAAAAATAAAAATAAAAATAACCCCCCCCTCAAAAAAAACCCCAACACCCAAACGTTGATAAGCTCATGCTCTGGACAAACCTCTTTTCCAAGCCAAATTCCCTAAATCCTTTAACGCCTCCTAATATAAAATGGTTTCAAATCATTACATCATTCTGGTTACCCTCCCAAGGACAGGTTTTCATTTCTCTTTTAAGGTGTGGACTTGGGCATGGTCAAGTGCTTTTGTAAAATTTGCAAAATCAAGATATTTTTATCACACATGGTTAAGATGATGGTCACTTTCTGTTCCTTCTTCCCCTCTGTCATAGTTCCCCTCATATCGAGCCACACTGGAGAGGCCATGAGCATTTCTGGGTAAAGCTAAGGGGAAGTTGTGTTGGTGGTATATTTAGTTTGGTTTGGAGAATATATATCATGTGGTATATATATATAGACTGATTGCTAGCTATCTTAGTGTAGGAATGGCTTCCAGGAATACCCTTTAAGACCTACTGTGCTAATTTCATGGAGCATTATGACACTAAGTTGCAGGTGTGTTAGAAAGCTAATGAAAGTGTTATTTTTAAAATCTTTTTATTTTTTAAAGATTTTATTTATTTATTCGACAGAGAGAAAGAGAAAAGGCAGTTGGAGGGACAGAAGGAGAGGGAGAAGCAGACCGCCAGCTGATAGCAGTTACATCTGATGTGGGAGGGAATTGTAATCAAGGAGGGTCGCACAGAGGGTTTTAAGAAATAAATATTTTATTTTTTTAAACCTGGGTAGTGAGTACATAAATAGTCATTCCTTAAAATTATTCTTTAAAGTACATATAAATGTTTTATGCTGCTTTTATATATGATATATTTCACCATTTTAGAAAAGGAAAAAAAAAAACTGCCCAGAACTGAACACACAATTCTAGTTAAACCATACTAGAAAACTATCACCTCTCTCATTTTGAGTATTCTGTCTGTTTTTTTAAAAAAAGTATGTATTTATTTTGAGAGAGAGGTGGGGAGAGAGAGCATGCTCATGGGCATGCAGGCACAGGGGGAGGGGCAGAGGGAGAGAGAATCCTCAAGCAGACTCCCTGCTGAGTGTGGAGCCTGAAGCAGGCTGGATCCCAGAACCCTGAGATCACCACCTGAGCCGAAATAAAGAGTTGGACGCTTGCCTGATTGAGCCACCCAGGTGCTCCTCTGTCTCTGTTTTTTTTGAACTGAGGTGTGCCTTTATATCTTTGAAATTTTCCCTTATTTATTTAGCCATTTTCCCCCTTGTCCTCCCAGTCAGTCAAGCTCTCCCCAGAGCCAGATCATCCTTCAGGAGAACGTATATAGCAGCAATTCTGAGCTAGCCCGGCTGAGGTCCAAATTGCAGTGGGCAGCTGTGGCAGCTGTTCTGAAAGCCCACCTTAAAGCTTAACGAGCTTGCTTCCTGCCCTGTTTCTCCTGAGGCCATCTGCTTATAGCCCCAGCGTTTAGTGAGAAACCTTTGCAAATAGCTTATCAAGGCAAGCAATGCCTCACATTAGGTCATATTGATAAGACGAAGAGAGAATATTCTCACTCAAGAAGATTGCTATTTCCTGAAGGGATAAAACCCCACCAGGGAAAACCCCTGCAGTTGTCATAGGTAGGGCTGGTCTCCTCAAGCTGATAACATAGTTCCGTCCAGAGGAGGAAGGCAAAATGCACTTATTTCACTCCTTCAAGCTTTCTGGGTAATTGTTTATCTTTCATTTCTTAAAGACTCACATACTCTGAGCTAGACAGAGGTCCCAACCCTGAAGAACTTCACCAGAATCCAGGTTGCTGAATTTTCCCTGCTGCTTAGAGAGACTCCAAACCAGCTCTTGACAATGGGCAACTGGGTGGTTAACCATTGGTTCTCAGTTTTGTTTCTGGTAAGTAATGTTTCCTATCTATGAATTATTCTTAAGAGAGTAATTTGTGTGATTTGTAAACAGTAATTTGTTGATATTTCTTTTTTTAAAGACTTCATTTAGTTATTTGAGAGAGAGAGAGAGAGAGAGCATGAGTCGGGTGAAGGGCAGAGGGAGAAGTAGACTTCCTGGTGAGTGGGAAGCCAACACGGGACTCAATGCTGGGTCTCCAGGATCCTGACCTGAGCTGAAGGCAGATGCTTAACCAACTGAGCCAGCCAAGCGCCCCTGTTTGTTAATATTTCTAAAGTTATTTGAAATGGAAATATTCTATGCCAATATGGGGCCCATTGAGGCCAGTTATCCATTAAAAGCCCAACTCTGAGAGTACACATGTTTTATAAAATCTTGTGTATATGATGTATTTCACCATTTTAGAAAAGGGAAAAAAAATCCAACTCCAGAAATTGGTTGGTAAAGAGACAAATGATATAAACCTCAAATATTTGGAATCTCAGTGTTTTTATTTTCCATCTTTTTTCTCCTCCATGTCACTTCTAACTACTGCCATGTAGCTTTTGTTTCTCTTCATCCTTTCTGTACTACTAACAGCAAGATTTCATAAAATCATTGAATGTTTGAGATAGAAATATTCTTGGTCATAATGGCCCAGTGCTCTCCATTTTAGAAATGGAATGTAAGCTACATATGTAATTAAAAATTTTTCTAGTACTTAGGTTGAAAAAGGTAAGAAGAAGTAGGTGATATTAATGTCCAGTAGTTTATTTAGTCTAACCCAATATATCAAAAATGTTATCCATTTGGGGTGCCTGGGTGGCTCAGTTGGTTAAGCATCTGCCTTCAGCTCAGGTCAGGATCCCAGGGTCCTGGGATCGCGTCCAGTGTCGGGATCCCTGTTCAGAGGGGATCTTTCTTCTCCTTCTGCCTCCTGCTCCCTCTGCTTGTGCTCTTTCTCTCTTGACAAATGAATAGATTAGAAATCTTTTAAAAATGTTATCCTTTCAACATGTAATAAATATTGAAAATATTAACAAGATGGGGGTGGGCAGTGCTATTTTTCTAAAACTATGTCTTACATGTTCGGGTTACGAATTTTGCAGTAATTCACAGCATATTTGGGTGTGCTGTGGTTTACTTTTCTACCAGATTTGTAATTTTATTTATTCCATCTCCTTTGTGTGAATTCATGTATTATACCAAAATACAAGGGAAATGGGACTATATGAAATGTCATATGGGAAATCTTTTAACAAATATATATAAATGAAATACAAAATATTTGTCCTCATCTTCTCCTCCAGAGCAATGGCAAGACATTTTGTTAGATATTTGTTTTCAATGTTTTCTATAATTAAAAAATGTATAGCTTCTCATAAATATTATTTTCTTAACCATGATACTATAACTTTCCTAGTTTTATCTTAAAATACCGAAATGTCCTGAACTTTTATAGATGTTTTTAATTTGTTTTAAGTAATTTTCATCTTCTTTTTAATGTTCAGTTAGCCAACATATAGTAAATTATGCTTGACACATAATTTCCAATAAACTTTCTACTCAAAAAAATATTTTAAAAAAAGACAAAAGAAAATAATAATGAGATCATTTAATGTCTTTTATTTTTCCTAAGTTTTCGAAACCTGATATGTATTTTGCACTCACAGGGTATCTGCATTAGGACTAGCCACATTTCCAGTGATCACATGTGGGTAGTGGCTATGGCATTGCCTAGTGCAGCTATAAAGCAGCTCCTTTATTTTTCACAAGGAAAGTAAGACCCATATGTCACACTGTGAATGGATTGCAGAACGATCACTCAAACCCACCTTCCCAGTGTTCAGGCCAGAAATTCTTTACCCTGCATGCCACATATGCACAACCTCCTTCTCCTTACACACTCACACACACACACACAAACACACACACATACACACACACACACACACACACACCTCCCCACTCTTTCTTCCATTTCTGAGCCACCCCCGAGCTTGGAACTCCCTTTGTCCTTTCTCACTTTCCTAGATCTTCGTGTCATCCCCTTCTGAGGTAATCTCTTTTCTTCCATCTTTTTCCTTTGGGTCCCCTATGATGGCCCAGGTGCTTGAGGGAAAAAAGGTGTGAAGAGCAATCATATTCCCCTGGAAGGTTGGTTGTTTTGCATTCAACAAAAGGCCCAGTGCTTATTTTGGCAGGTTACCCTATGCTTTATATTTTCAACACTCGATCCTGTATATTTAATTCCGTTTGCACTAGTTGAAGAGACAGGGAACCTGGTAATGAGTTTCATTTCTGGTGTTAATTGAGGGATTTTGATCAAATTATTTATTCTCTCTAGACTTTGGGTCATCTGTGTGTGTGCGTGCGATAAATTAAATAACTAGATTAGATACAAATATAAGTTTGCTTCTAGTTCTAAAATCCTCTGCATTTTGTATCTCTCAGTTTTTGCTCGGAGAGTTCATCACCCATTATAGTGACTCACATTTAACTATGTAGCTTTGAATTTCCACCCCGTACTGATCTTGCTGGCAGGCTCAGACTTCCTGCTATCTCTGACATATACACTTATGCATTATTTTTTAGAGATTTTATTTATTTATTTGAGAGAGAGAGCGAGCAAGAGTGAGAGCGAGAAAGCATGATCAGGGGAGGTGAAAGGGCAGAGGGAGAGGGAGAAGCAGACTTTCCACTAAGTGGAGAGCCCAACTTGGGGCTCAATCCCAGGAACCTGGAATCATGACCTGAGCCAAAGGCAGATGCTCAACCAGCTGAGCCACCCAGATGCCCCGCACTATTAAAAAAAATTTATTTATTTAATTTGAGAGAGAGGGAGCATTCAGGGGGGCAGGGCAGAGAGAGAGGGAGAGAAAGAGAGAGAGAGAGAGAGAGAGAGAGAGATTGATTGATTGATTCTAGCAGACTCCAAGCTGAGCAGGAAGCTGGTCTCGGGTTTGATCTCAAGACTCCAAGATCATGACCTGAGCTAAAACCAAGAGTCAAGCACTTAACAGACTGCATCACCTAGGCACCCCTGGTACTATTTTTTAAAATAAAAAAAATAAATTATTAAAAAAACATTCTTACCTCTACCCTTTTGGCCAAGTCTTCTACCTCACTTTCCACCCATAATGGAGGAAATGATAGTGAAGGTGGGAAATAGAATGCCTTACTCCCAGATGTCACTGTATTCACCTTGCCTACAGTTGGTGATGGTCTGACACAGAGGCAAAGAACTCTCAGATCCTGAAATTGTTCTGCTCTCTCTGTCTTTGGAACTCTTGAGGTGTCTGTGGCTGTCACCGCTCTTTTTGTATTAGGATCAAGAATCTCTGAAAGACACTCAGTACTGGAAATGGAGTCTGAGCAAAGGATGAAGGAAGAAATGGATTAGTGAAGACTGGTAATAACCTAGATCTGGAGTTAGCATTTATTGAGCTCCTACTATGCACCGACTGTTGTATTAATCACTCTGCATAATTATTTCATGTAAGACTCACAGCATTGCTCTGAGGGTAGATATCATTATTCTCTTCACTTTATGGAATACACTAAGATTTAGAGAAGTTAAATAACGTATCTGTCTAAGATTACAGAGCTAGAAAGTGGTGAAGCTAGAATTTGAGCCCAAGGAGTTTGACTCCACTATCACTTTATTTTTTTAAGATTTTATTTATTTATTTGAGGGAGAGAGAGAAAAAGCAGAGGATAAGGGCATGCATCATGAGCGGGGGAGGGGGGGTAGGGAAGTGGGAGAAGCAGTTTTCCTGCTGAGCAAGGAGCTCAATGTGGGACTGCATCCCAGGACTCTAGGATCTCGACCTGAGCCAAAGGCAGATGCCTAACGACTGAACCACCCGGCGCCCTCCAATATCACTTTAAATCACTATGCTTATGCTGCTGGAGGTGTGTGAGTGAGTGGTCCAGATCTAGGGAATCTGAACAAGTTATGCCCTAAGCTAAAGGCTCTCTACTTGTCAGACTGAGATGGTTCTGATCCATCCTGGGGCCAACAATATATATTAAGGGCCTCCCAGTGCCCTAGAGTTCTGCTTAGTTACAAAGTAGCACTTCAAATCTTCGTCCAGAGCTGCCTTGGTTGGTCTCCAAGGCAATGGGGCAGTGGGTTCCAAATTCCCCTTTGCCAGTGCAGCGACAGAGCCTGGAATAGACAAAAGCAGTCTTAGGAGCTCAGATGAGTCCAGAGCAATGATAGGTTAATTTGAAGAGACTCACAATCTAAAAACAGGAAAATGTGTGTCAGGGAGTAATTAAAGAGGCAGGCCCATCAGGAATCATTTTGTCCTTCCACATTGGTATTGTTATAGATGTTAAATTTATTCTTTGTTTCTTTAAAAATCCATTTATTCACTTATTGCCATCTTTTAGTTATAATGGTTGGAATGCTTCCAGTCCAGAAGTTGGCAAATGTTTTCTGCAAAGGGCCAGGTAGAATGTATTTTAGGCTTTGCTAGGCCCTATGGTCTCTTTCACAGCTACTCACTGCTTCCACTGAATGATGAAAGCAGCTATAAACAATATAAGAGTAAGTAGGTGTTGCTAAGTTCCAGTACCACTTTATTTATGGACACTGAAATTAGAATTTCATGTAATTGTCACATCATGAAATGTTATTCTTCTTTTGATTTTTCCAACCATTTAAATGTGGGGAAAGAGGGACACCTGGGTGGCTTAGTTGGTTAGACGTCTGCCTTCAGCTTGGGTCATGATCCTGGGGTCCTGAGATCAAGCCCCGCATTGGGCTCCCTGCTTGGTGGGGAGCCTGCTTCTCCCTCTCCCTCTTCCTGCTGCTCCCCCTGCTTGTGCACTCGCTCTCTCTCTCTCTCTCTCTAATAAATAAATAAAATATTTTAAAAATAAATATGTGAAAACAAACAAAAAAGTAAAAACCATTCTTAATTTGCAGGCTGTACAAGATAAACGGGGAGCTAGATTTGGCCCATGGGCCTTGGTTTGCTGATCCTGGTCATTAGCATCTGACAAATGCATATCTTGAAGTGCTAACTCTCTCTGAAAGTAAGCTGGATACTAGAGGGATTGTATTCATTTACAATGAAAAGAGATATGGGCACCTGGGTGGCTCAGTGGGTTAAGCCGCTGCCTTCGGCTCAGGTCATGATCTCGGGGTCCTGGGATCGAGTCCCACGTCGGGCTCTCTGCTCAGCAGGGAGCCTGCTTCCTCCTTTCTCTCTCTCTGCCTGCCTCTCTGCCTACTTGTGATCTCTCTGTCAAATAAATAAATAAATAATCTTAAAAAAAAAAGAGATAAACACAAAAGATCCAAAATGGTGACACTATTTCCTATCCCTTATCTATTCCTTCCCATATCCAAATTTTACTTGGTTCTTTGCTTGTTTTTTTCTTCCTCCAGGCTACTTGGTTGGGGCTGAATATTTTCCTATTTGTGCATGCCTTCCATTCATACGAAAAAGCCGATAAGTACTACTATACAAGAGAAATCTTGGGGGTGAGTATCACACTTTTGATATGGAGAATCTCTAGGGGTTTTTTTGTTTGTTTGTTTTTATTTTTGTTTTGTTTTTTTCTTTCTTTTTTTTTTTTTTGTTATTTGTCACCTTGGCTCCTTTGAGACCCAAATGCCCCAATTTCCGCTAGGGTTAGGGCACCCAGAAAAAAAATACAGGATACCCAGAGAGAGAGCATGATCTGGGTGAAGAGCAGAAGAAGAGGGAACCTGAGGGGGTGTGGGGAGGTTGGATCCCGGGACTTCAGGATCATGACCTGACCTGAAGGCAGGTGCTTAAATGACTGAGCCACCTAGGTGCCCCCTCTCCCAGTTAAATTTGAATTCCAGAAAAATAAATCATTTTTTGGTATAACTATATTTTGAGTATTGCTTGGGACATAGGTATGCTAAAAAAAAAAATTACTCACTTTTTAAAATCTGAAGTTCAGATTTAGCTGGGCATCTGGTACTTTTGTTCACTAAATCTGACAGCTCTATGTAAGGCACACTCCCCAGACCTCATGATAAAAACACACAGTAAAGAAAACTATTAAGCAGTCATTTAAAAATGACTCAAGTACTACCATGGGGTATGAGGGGAAAGCTGAGTAGACCTCCTGCCCCTGCTCCTACTTCATTCAAAGCAGCCTTTACCTGCCTTTTTTTTTTAAGATTTGTTTATTCATTTTTATGTGTGTGTGTGTGTGAGAGAGAGAGCACACACCACATGAGTGGGAGGAAAGGGATGGGAGAAGTAGACTCCCCACTGAGCAGGGAGCCCCGCTTGGGACTCGATCCCAGGACCCCGGGATCACAACCTGAGCCAAAGGCAGAGGCTTCACCAACTGAACCACCCAGGCGCCCCTCAGCCTTTATTTGTCTTATGGACTCCTGCTTATGATTTCAGGAAAGAGTTTGGTTTAAAACAAGTAAATAAACAGCTTGAAAGCCACTGCTGTGGACTGATCTCATGGAAAAACACCTTTCCATTTAAAAAGAGGGATACATAGGGCATCTGTGGGGTGAGTAGCATGGCAGAACTCAAGACCTGAAGAAAGGCAGGGGTCGGGTGAGAATAACAGGATGGAGAAGGCTGTGGAAGTGGTAGGTGAGGACTAGAAGAGGGAGGGTGTGGAGTGGATAGGGCACGTCGATGTGGAGGTGACCAGAGAGAAGCATGGAGGTGAGACTGATTGTCTCATAGGCTTATCAGTCTTAGAAAAGCAAATTTGACTGCTAACTCTAGTGAGTTTTTCAGTAGCAGGTAAGGGATTTGGTTAAATCACTTTCATCTTGATTAGATCATTGGCTTTCCACAAAGACCTGTCCAAGGTACATGTTTAAAGAGTTTGTCCTAAAAAATACTTCTTTTCTCTCTATGATCAAAGGATCCATGTTGAGATCACAACCAATTTGAATGTTCTGTTCATGGCTTATTTTACCCTGCTGTTTTCTATTTTAAATGTTGTTCCTTGATCCTTCCTTGGAAACCATAACTCTAAAGGAAGTGTTAATTTATTTTAAAAATAGCTTTTTAGTAAGAGAGTGATGCAATAGATGTGACTAGTTATTAAGAGCTTAATTAGCTTATGACCAAAAAGTCTGCAGCAGAAAAATGAATCATGCTGATATCCTGTGGACATTTCATTCACTTCATTTATTAAAATCTTCTCTATTAAAAACATTTAATTATAAATAATGCTACTTTCTGTGACAGCAAATGATACAGAAATGTGTAAGTAAAAATGTGAAAATTGCCCTCCCATTCCATTCCCCAGAGATAACCACTGTTAATAGTTTCTGTGTGTATCTATACAGATACACTGATATAAGTTCACAGATGCATCAGACACACAAGTTTTATTTTTGAGGTGGGTACTATCCTTATTCACTTTTTAATTTCCTGCCTAGAGTAAAATTTGCCTTTTTTTTGGGTGTATGTACCATTCTATGAATTTAGAAAAACACATACACTATAGCAAAGAGGTCTTTTTGTTTGTTTGTTTTTTTGGTGTGTTTGAGGGTTTTTTGTTTTGTTTTCACCAAGAAAGGGATTGTATTGTTGATATTGGCTGCTAATTGCTTCTTATACTTAATGTAGTTCAGATAGCTTTCCATGTGGGTATGTATCTAGTGGTATGCTGGAACTAGCTCGTACCAGCTTGCAATAGCCTCTGTGTACATCTCTTCCCAGCCCTGTATTCATGGCATTCAGTTACAGCAAATTGGTATCTTGAAATCTGCCATGACAGGGGTATTGACATCACGTAAATTGGCAAAGGCTGGAAATCAAGATCTCTGCTCTTCCCTGGAAAACTGGTTCTTAAACATTTACCACTCCTACTCCCCTGCATAGAGCTCTCATCCTTTGAAGGCCCTAACCATCCATGGCATTGATGTGCCATAATTTATTTAATCATTCTGTAGTTATTTCTTGAATTTGTGCTTTCTCTAGGAAAATCCAGAGAGTTATTTGATTCATTATGAAGCAGAGCAAATAGGTAACAGGAGAAGCAGTTTAAATTCATAGTCAGTAAGACATTAATGACAGCAGCAGCTGAACTGGAACATTAGGTGGTGTTGATATTGAGAAGTGCACAGAAATCGGGATATTTCGGTGCACTGCAATGGGGAAAGAAGATTTCCTCTAAAAAGAATTCATCCCATACAGATAGCCCCTCCAGAATATGGAACTGTGAAAGTGTAGTCCTGTATTTTCCACTCACTTGCTGATTTTAGCTTTAAGAAACCTCTGTGTCTCAAATAAGCAAGCTGCGCAAACCAATGTGGAAAGGCAGGATCTTTAAGATGAGCAGAGAAAATTTACTCAGAAACGGAACAGAATGTCTTGCTGAAAAACAGTCGGAGTGTGACTCAGCAGAGGGAGAAAACACAGGTCATATGGAAGAGCCAGAAATGGAAAATAGTAGGGCAGCTCCTGTTCCCTGTGCTGCCGAATGTGGTAAGCCATTATGGACGTCAGGCAGATCTTGGCTTGGCTTGATGTCACCTTGCCCTGGGTTTAGGTGTCTCATGGAAAACGAGCTTTTGTGCTAAAAATATTAGAAAAATTTAGGGGGGGAAAGAGAGGAAAAAAAGAAGAAATCGTTCACTTTGACCCATATTCTTCCTTTTGGTGAGTCGCTGATTGGCACACGTGTAAGGCTGGCCGTTATGACATTGGTACAGTCTATAGCTTGCAGCCCAAGTACAGGGAGCTGACTCAGAGACCAGTTGCATAGAGTCAAGGAGGGAAGTTGGACTTGACCACCATGGAATTGAGCATGTTCTGTCTAACTGATACCTAATCAAGCCTGTTTGGGGCCTAAGTACTTGGCTTGAAGCATGGCTTCCTTGTCTCTTTTTCTGGCAACTTGTACTGCTACAGCAGACTGATCTTGATGTATGCTGCGTGGCCACCCAAGGAAATCAGTTTGAAATTCTGTTGTCAGAAGCTCTCCTTTCTCAAATCTTGGCCTGAGTTTAAGATGTTTGCTCTGAGGGGTTCACTAGTTTTGCCTAAGCTGTATTCAATCATTAAAGGTGACTTAAATATAAATGGTTAAATTTTTTGTTGTTTACATGATGAGTACATGCTTATAATGGCAACATTAGAAAGTACAGAAAAGAGAAAAACTAGTCACCGTCTGTAATTATACTTCCAAATATATAAGCTTTATTTAAAATGCAAATAAAAATATATGCAATCTTCAAGATTGTTTTGCAAATGACAGTAAAATAATAATTGAGTGTATTTTTTCAAAGATTTTATTTATTTGACAGAGAGAGAGAGCACAAGTAGGCAGAGCAACAGGCAGATGGAGAGGGAGAAGCAGGCTCTCCGCTGAGCAGGGAGCCTGATGCGGGGCTCAATCCCAGGACCCTGGGATCATGATCCAAGCTGAAGGCAGCCGCTTAACTGACTGAGCCACCCGGGCACCCTAGTGTGTGTTTTTTTTTCAATATTTTATTTATTTATTTGAGAGAGAGATAATGAGAGAGAGCCTGAGCAGGGGTGAGGGGCAGAGGCAAAGGGAGAAGCAGACACCCTGATGAGCAGGAAGCCCGATGACACAGGGGCTCCATCCCAGGACCCTGAGATCATGACCCAAACCAAAGGCAGAAGGCAGACACTTAACCAACTGAGCCACCCAGGCACACCAATAATTGAGTGTATTAAGCAAAGATACTCATTACAAAGTATTACATCAATAGGATGTATATGTTAATGTGGAATTATTGAATCTTATTCTCTTTTGTATTGTTAGATGTATAGTCAAATATCTCCAAGCAACTTGTCATGAGAATTTCTCAATTTACTGTTAAGTTCAGCAAATGTTCTGTCATTTTGCAAACAGAGAGCCTAGACCTAGTGTGCTGGCTACTGAGAAAGGGGTGAAGAAGATGTTGCCCTTTTCCAGGTCTCAGACAGGTGGACTGGGCTGTTCTCACTTCCTAGATGACGGGATGAAGCAGCTGATGATCTCTTCTCTCCTCTGCTCTAGTCGGCATTGGCCTGGGCCCGAGCCTCTGCTCGCTGCCTGAATTTTAACAGCATGTTGATCCTGCTTCCTGTGTGTCGAAATCTGCTGTCCTTTCTGAGGGGCACCTGCTCAGTGAGTCCCAACCATTCCTAGGTCAACTTTCACATTAAAGACAAGAGACCCTGAACTCCTCAGTGGGGCAACCCAATACCTTCAATCTCCTAGGAAGGGAAACCAGGGGTCTCTCCTTTGGTAGCCAAGTGGGTAGGCAAGGGTGGGTGGGTATTGGTATGCTTTAAGACATGTTGGTTATGGGTTACTGAATTTTATAAACTGCTTGGAGACACCTGACCTTGATCACTTTCCATTTGTAGTTTTGCAGGCGTACCCTGAGAAAGCAATTGGGTCATAGCCTCACCTTCCACAAGCTGGTAGCATATATGATCTGCCTGCTCACAGGTAACTGATGCAAACCACAAATCTGCAAGCTCGTGAGCATTCAGAGTATAGTTTCATTCATCTCCACATTTAGACATTCGGAAAATATTTCTCAAACACCTGGCACTATTTACCAGGCACTGCTGTAGGCAGTCCGTCTTTCCTTCCGTCCTTCCTTCTTTCCTTCCTTCCTTCCCTCCTTCCTCCACCCCTCCCTTCCTCTTTCTTTCTTTCCTTCTCTCTCTCTTCCTTCCTTCCTTCCTTCCTTTCTTCCTTTCTCTCTTTCCTTCGAGATTTTATTTATTTATTTGACAGAGAAAGCAAGAGCACAAGCAGAGGGAGTAGTGGAGGGAGAAGCAGGCTCGCCCCTGAGCAGTTTGATCAAGGAGCCTGATGCAGAGCTGGATCCTAGGACCCTGGGATCATGACCTGAGCTGAAGGCAGACACTTAACAGAGTCACCCAGGTGCCCCTGTATGCCTATTTTCATGGAACTTATATTTGATTCTTTGGGGAACAGAATGAGAATACAAAAGATCTTCGTTCTCGCTGCAGTCAAGATTTATCTGGCACTTCCCGTGGACTCAGCATTCTGCTAGACACTATCTATAGGATTCTCCTTTGCTAGTGGGGCATGCCTGCAGTGATGTTTCTGAGACAATTTTCGATTCACCGTCATCTTTCCATTTAGCCATTCACATCATTGCACACCTGTTCAACTTTGAACACTACAGCAGAAGCCGACAGGCCAGAGATGGGTCCCTTGCCTTTGTTCTCTCCACCCTATCTCATAAAGAGAAAGGGGAAGATTCTTGGCTAAATCCTCTCCAGTCTCCAAACATGGTGAGTTGACTCGATGGCAAAGCATCTGCGATCTGGTCACGCGTATGGAAGGGCATGGCATGATTGGCACCTGTTGTGTCAGGCTGAAATTTCTCCTTTTGTAGACAGTGGAGTATGTGACATTTACCAGCATTGCTGGTCTCACTGGCCTGATCATCACAGTAGCTCTGGTTCTCATGGTGACATCAGCTATGGAGTTTATCCGGAGGAGTTATTTTGAGGTCTTCTGGTACACACACCATATTTTTATCATCTATATAATTGGTTTAGGGATTCACGGCATTGGGTAAGGTCCTCAAACCCTCATTCTCGTGCCCCAGCCCCTGGCCTTGCATAATTCTTTGCCCCAAACTGTCCTTCTTTTTCTGTCTCAGTGGACTTGTCCGGAGTCAAACAGAAGAGAGCCTGAATGAGAGTCATCCTCACAGGTGTGCAGAATCTTTCAAGCACTGGGATGATCAGGAGTCCCACTGCAAGCATCCCCAATTTGAAGGGCTCCCTGCTGAGGTAAGAGCCCCATAGGCAAGGGTAGACTCTTGCTGGAAGCTGTTTTTGTTGTGGTTATTATTACTCTTACTATTGTTACTGTTATTAGTTCAGCACTGTGCTGAGTCCTATGGAGGATATATTCACAAGGTTCCTACCATCAAGGGACTCCAGTATCACTGGCAACAGCCTGGGGAATTACCATCAACAGGGGATCCTGAAGAGGAAGGACTAATGGTTATTGCATGTTGTGAGACCCTCTCCAAAATGATACCTCACATTATTTTTTAAAAGATTTTATTTATTTGTTTGTCAGAGAGAGTGAGCACAGGCAGACAGAGTGGCAGGCAGAGGCAGAGGGAGAAGCAGGCTCCCTGCTGAGCAAGGAGCCCAATGTGGGACTCGATCCCAGGATGCTGGGATCATGACTTGAGCTGAAGGCAGCTGCTTAACCAACTGAGCCACCCAGGCATCCTGATACCTCACATTATTAGTAGTGTTTACCACGGGACAGGTTTGCTGTGTAATATGGATTATCTCATTTATGCAAAACAATAATCGATGAGGTAGGTATTTTTTTGGTCTCCATTGTGAGACAATAGGACGAGGATTCAAGAAGATTCAACTGTCAAGTTCTCACAGTAAGTAACTAGTGGAATTGGAATTCAAGCCCAGGCTTTCCAGATTCCAAAGATTGTGCTCTTGACCACTGAAATCCAATCAGTTTTCTTGGGGGAAGTGATACATGCATACGGTGAAATGATCACTGTAATGAGATTAATAAACGCATCCATCACCTCACATAGTTTCTATTTTGTGCGTGTGTGGTGAGAACGCTTAAGATCTACTCTTTCAACAAATTTCAAGTATGCTATAGAGTATTATCAATTGTAGTCACCATGATTTACATTAGATTCCCAGAGCTTATTCATCTTATGACTGAAGTCACTACCTTTTGACCAGCATTTTCCATCACTCTCCCACCTCCTGTCTCAGGCCCTGGTTACCTACCTTCCTAGTCTCTGTTTCTAGGAGTTCAACTTTTTTAAAAAAGTACTCTCAAAGTCAGCTTTCTTTGGTGTTATAAGAACATGCTTGGAAATTATTAAATAGTGGACAATCAAGAAATTGGTTTCCAGGGAACTCAAGGTATGCCTTGGGAAAATTATTGTGGATATCATGGTTTACCTTTGCATGCTCATAAAATATGTGAGATGGAGGAATAAATGGAAGGAAAAGGTTGATTTGTGGTGTCTCAAAGTGCTCTGAGGGTGATTAAAGTTTTTAAATCAGTTGTAGAATTAAGAGCAATATCTTGGTCTTCATCAAAAATGAGAATAATATCTTTTAAACATCCCCTAAAGTTGGCATTGAAAATCAGTTGGGAAAAATATATATCATTCAACAACTTTTTTAGGACAATAGGTTATCCATCCAGGAAGAAAAGCTGAATCTTGATTTTACACTTTATACTAAAATATGAATCAAGAATGCATGGATCAAGGATTTAAATGTTAAAGAAAGGAAAGAAATTATAAAAGAATCCTAAGACCACCTGGGAATTTTTTTTTCTAATACTGGAGGATTGCAAAAAGTGTTCCCTTAATAAGCTTTAAAAAGACCTTGAAGGGGCACCTGGGTGGCTCAGTGGGTTAAGCCTCTGCCTTCGGCTTGGGTCATGATCTCAGGGTCCTGGGATTGATCCCCGCATCAGGCTCTCTGCTCAGCAGGGAGCCTGCTTTCCCCTCTCTCTCTGCCTGCCTCTCTGTCTACTTGTGATCTCTTGTCTGTCAAATAATTAAAATCATTAAAAAAATTAAAAAAGAAAGATCTTGAAGTCAGAAAATAAAATAGAATAAATTTAAATGAAGTCAGAAAATAAAATAGAATAAATTTAAATAAATATATATTAAAATGTATTATACGTAAATTTTAAGTTTTAAATTCCAGTTAGTTAACATACAGTGTAATATTAGTTTCAGGTGTACAATTTAGTGATATAGCACTTCCATACAACACTCAGTGCTCATCACAAGTGCACTCCTTAATCCCCATCACCTATTTCACCTATCCCCCCACACACTTCCCCTCTGGTAACCATCAGTCTGTTGCTATGTTTAAGAGTCTGCTTCTTGGTTTGCCTCTCTCTCTTCCTTTCCCTATACTCATTTGCTTTGTTTCTTATATTCTACGTATGAGTGAAATAATATGGCATTTGTCTTTCTCTGACTGACTTATTTCTCTTAGCATAATGCTCTCTAGGTCCATCCATGTCATTGCAAATGGCAAGATTTCATTCTTTTTTTATATTTCATTCTTTTTATGGTTGAGTAATATTCCATTACACACACACACACACACACACACACACACACACACACACACACTTACCACCTGTTCTTTATCCATTCATCAGTCGATGAACATTTGGGCTCTTCCCATAACTTGACTATTGTGGATGATGCTGTTATAAACATCCCAGTGCACATATCCCTTTGAATTATTATTTCTATATCCTTTGGGTAAATACCTAATAGTGTAACTACTGGGTCATAGGGTAGTTTTATTTTTAACTTTTTGAGGAACCTCTGTACTGTTTTCCAGAGTGACCTCACCAGTTTGCATTCCCACCAACAGTGCAAGAAGGTTCTCTGTTCTTTGCATCTTTGCCAACATCTATTGTTTCCTGTGTTGTTAATTTCAGCCATTCTAACTTGTCTAAGGTGATATCTTATTATAGTTTTGATTTACATTTCCCTGTTGATGAGTGATGTTGAGCAACTTTTCATGTGTCTGTTGGCACTCTGTATGTCTTCTTTGGAAAAATGTCAACTTGTGTCTTCTGCTCATTTTTTTAACTGCATTATTTAAAAAATGGTTTGTGGGTGCTGAGTTTGATCAGTTCTTAATATACTTTGGATACTAATCATTCATCAGGTATGTCATTGGAAAATATCTTCTCCCATTCTGGAAGTTGCCTTTCAGTTTTGATGATTGCTTCCTTTGCTGTGCAGAAACTTTTTATTTTGATGTGGTCCCAATAGTTTATTTTTGCTTTTATTTCCCTTACCTCAGAAGACATAACTAGAGAAATGTTGCTATAGCTGATGTCAAAGAAATTACTGCCTGTGCTCTATTTTAGGATTTGTGTGGTTTCATTTTGGTCTTTAATCCATTTTTGAGTTTATTTCTGTGGATGATATAAGGAAGTGGTCCAGTTTCATTCTTTGGCATGTTGTTGACCAATTTTCCCAACACCATTTGTTGAAGAGACTTTTTCCCATTAGATATTCTTTCCTCCTTTGTTGAAGATTAATTGATGATACAGTTGTGGGCTCATTTCTGGGTTTTCTATTCTGTTCCCTTGTCCTATGTGTCTTTTTTTGTGCCAGTACTGTACTGTTTTGATTACTACAGCTTTGTAATATAACTTGAAGTCTGGGATTGTGATGCCTCCAGTTTTGTTTTTCTTTATCAAAATTGCTTTGGCTATTTGGGGTCTTCTGTAGTTCCACATAAATTGTAGGATTGTTTGTTCTAGTTCTGTGAAAAATGCTGTTGATATTTTGATAAGGATCACATTAAATCTGCAGATTTCTATGGGTAGTACACACATTTATTTTAAATATTTTATTTATTTATCTGACAGAGACACTGTGAGAGAGGGAACACAAGCAGGGGCAGAGGCAGAGGGAGAAGCAGCCTACCCATTGAGCAGGGAGCCTGATGCAGGCTTGATCCCAGGACCCTGGGACCACGACCCTAGCTGAAGGCAGATGCTTAATGACTGAGCCATCCAGGTGCCCCAGGACATACTTTTTAACAGTATTTATCTTCCAATCCATGACCATGGAATATCTTTCCATTTCTTTGTATCATCTTCAATTTCTTTCATCAGTGCTTTGTGGTTTTCAGAGTATAGGTCTTTCACCTCTTTGGTTAAAATTTATTCTTAGGTATTTTATTATTTTTGGTGTAATGGTAAATGGTGTTGCTTTCTTAATTTCTCTTTCTGCTCTTTCACTGAAATATTTGTTTTTAAAAAGCTCTATGGTATACCATTTTGTCATTTTTTATGTGATTTTTTAAAAAAAGACTTTATTTATTTATTTGACAGAGAGAGAAATCACAAGTAGCCAGAGAGGCAGGCAGAGAGAGAGGGGGAAGCAGGATTCCCGCTGAGCAGAGAGCCTGATGTGGGCCTCAATTCCAGGACCCTGGAACCATGACCTGGGCCGTAGGAAGAGGCTCAACCCACTAAGTCACCCAGGCACCCTTATGTGACCATTTTTAATGACCTTGAGGACATTATGCAAAGTGAAATAAGTCAGATGGAAAAATGACAAATACTGTATGATCTCACTGTATGTGGAATCTTACTTTAATGAACCTAACTCACAGGTACAGGGAACGGATTGGTGGTTTCCAGACATAGGGGGTGGGGGAGTGAGCAAAATGAGTGAAGGTGGCCAAAGATACAGAATTCCAGTTATAAAATAAATAAGTCATGGGTATGTCATGTACAGTGTGGCGACTCTAGTTAATAATATTGTATTGCATATTTGAAATTCGCTAAGAGAGTAGATATTAAAAGTTCTCAGCACAAGAAAAAAATTTTTGCAATGATGTATAGTGATGGATATTAACTATACTTATTGTGATCATTTTGTAATATATACAAATATTGAATCATTATGGTGTACACCTGAAACTAATGTAATGGTATATGTTGGTTATATCTCAATACAAAAAAATGAAATAAAAAGAAAAACGGAAAAAGACAGTTGGGTATTAGCAAAAAAAAAAAAAATCTGTGTGGTATACCATTTTTGTCATTTTTTTTCTTAGTAAATAATAGAGCCATTCCTATACTCGTATACTTTGTGTACACCTTAATTATATCTTTATGCTCCATTTCCTAGAAGTGATATTTCTGGGTCAAATAGAAGGAATGCTTTTAAGACTGTTGGGATGTATCACCAAATTGTTCTCTGGGAAGATGTTACTAATTTGTCCCTCCACTGATTGCACATGTGAATGTGTCCATGTCCCTGCATCCCAGTTAATGGTGGGCATTATTGTTTGATGTTGTTTTCCAACCTGAGAGACTAAAGTGCTATTTTGGTTTAAAATTCACTTCTATGAGTATTTCTGAGGTCAAAATTTTTTTTTGCCATGTTGTTATTAGCCACTTCCTAAGTGTATTTTTTGTGTGTTTTCTCTGAAGACATGGAGAATGTTTTTTTTTTTTTCCCAAATAAGGAGTAGCATCAAAATTATATAATACCCACTCTCAAGTTCACCTGCCACATCCCTGCCTCTTTCCTCCCTGGAGATACCCAAGGAGGTTGTTTGCCTGAGACAGCATAAGAAACCTCATTCCAGGTGTGCCTGGGTGGCTCAGTGGGTTAAGCCCCTGCCTTTGGCTCAGGTCACAATCTCAGGGCCCTGGGATCAAGCCCTGCATCAGGCTCTGTGCTCAGCAGGGAGCCTGCTTCCCCCTCTCTCTCTGCCTGTCTGCTTACTTGTGCTGTTTCTCTTTCAAATAAATAAATAAAATCTTAAAAAAATAAAAGAAACCTCATTCCACACAGTTCTGATGTTTCATGCTGAAGCAGTTGTGTGAGAAAGAACATGACTTAGCATTGCTAGGAAATACATTTTTAGTAGTTCCTGTGCATAGGAAGCAACCTGCTACCTTTGAGAGAATCTCAGGGGGGTAGAAAGGTTGCTTTTAAAAAATATGTAGAGAAGATTAAAAGTATGTTACTATGTTAGGTGTTTTGAGCACCTGAGAAAAGAGGTGACAGGTAAATACCAAGTTTTATGTAGTGGTACAAATGGTGTCAGCCACATGCTTTCCCTTGTTAGTTTGTTTTGTTTTTAATCATCTGCTTCTCTGTTGGTTTTTCAGGTTGGACAAATTGTACTGGAAGACTGTCTTGGAGTCTTAAAATTAACATTTATATGTAATTTAAGAATATATATAGGAGCGCCTGAGTGGCTCAGTGGGTTAAAGCCTCTGCCTTCAGCTCAGGTCATGATCCCAGGGTCCTGGGATGGAGCCCTGCATCAGGCTCTGCTCAGCAGGGAGCCTGCTTCCTCCTCTCTCTCTGCCTGCCTCTCTGCCTACTTGTGATCTCTGAATGTCAAATAAATAAAATCTTTAAAAAAAGAATATATATAATATATATTATATGTATATATGTATAATTACCACATATTTTATTTCTGTGCCTTTCTTTTGCTTCCTAGTGAGACTTGTAAAACTTCAGGAAATGATCCTGCATTATGAGTCACATATTAGCAAACAAAACTGTTATAATTTTTTCATTTCCATTTCCATCTGTAAGATTTGATGAAATTAGTGGCTTGATAATGATACACATCAGAGAACTTGATAAATATTATTGAATGAAGAAATGAACTGCTACCCATATAAATCCTCAACAGGAGATTAATATGGAAGCCATTCTTTATTCTCTCTCTCTTTCTGCAGTCTTGGAAGTGGATCCTTGCACCAGGAGTTCTTTATATCTTTGAAAGGATTCTTCGATTTTACCGCTCACAGCAGAAGGTTGTGATTACCAAGGTAAAGAATATGTAGGCTCCTGGGTGGCTCAGTGGATTAAGCCTCTGCCTTCGTCTCAGGTCATGGTCCCAGGGTCCTGGGATAGAGCCCCGCATCAGGCTCTCTGCTCGGTGGGGAGCCTGCTTCCGACCACCCCCCGCCACCCCCGCCTGCCTCTCTGCCTACTTGTGATCTCTCTCTGTCAAATAAATAAAAATCTTAAAAAAAAAATATGTCTTTTCCGGGGCACCTGGCTGACCTAGTGGGAGGAGAGTGTGGCTCTTGCTGTCAGGGTCATGAGTTCAAATCCCACATGGGGTGTAGAGAGTATTTTAAAAAAAACTTTAAAAAAAGAATATGTACTTGGGGCACATGAATGGCATAGTCGGTTAAGCGTCCTGGTTTCAGCACAGGTCCTGATCTGAGTCAGAGCTGTGGGATGGAGCCCTATGCCGGGCTCCAAACTCAGTGCAGAGTCTGCTTGGGAGTCTCTCTCCCTCTCCTTTTACCCCTCCTCCCCTAAAATAAATGAATATATCTTTAAAAAAGTTTTTTAAAAAAGAATATGCACTTTCCCCTAGCTGTGATAAGAGTTCTTTTCTTCCTGATTATAGGAATAGATTGCCATGTTTTCACCCTGGAGGGAATAAGAAGGAACTGGGGCAACACACTTTAGTTCCTCCAGTGCTGGACAGAGCTATGGGGAAAAGGGTTTGGCCAAGATCATCAGCATGGGTCTTCGTCAGAGACCACAAACAGGTAGCCTGGACAAGCCCACAGACATCCTCCAGTTGGCCTGCACACTGACTGTTTGGAAAGTTGAATTGGTTGCTGACATTTAAACATCCAGAGGGAGGCTTTCACGATAAAAGAAAAATGGCCCTTCTGTCTTCTACTGAAGAATCAGACAACCCAATAATGCTGAGTTCCATGTGGAACAGTGGGTTCTACAGTGCCCCCACTGTCTGGACAGTCACCGCTGCCCTCTTTCGAAAGGACTGCTCGCAGTTCACCACCATCGCCAGCCCTCTTGCTTTACTGACTTATTTCATCTGCCTGCTCCTGTCACCATTTGAGTTTGCCTCCTTTGACCTCTATGCTTCATTCATAGGTTGTCATGCATCCATCCAAAGTCCTGGAATTGCAGATGAACAAGCGTGGCTTCAGTATGGAAGTGGGACAGTATATTTTTGTTAATTGTCCCTCCATCTCTTACTTGGAGTGGCATCCCTTTACTCTGACCTCTGCTCCAGAGGAAGACTTCTTCTCCATTCATATCAGAGCAGCAGGTGACTGGACAGAAAATCTCATCAGGGCTTTTGAGCAGCAGCCGTCACCAATTCCCAGGTAGGTCCTGGAGAGCAGCCGAGACCCACAGCAGATGCAGACAGGCAGAAAAGAGAAAGCAATTCCTTGTACTTTAAGTCTGGTGTAATCGAAATATGATTAAAATAAATAGGCACTGCATGAACCATGGGAGCAGCTATGTCCTGGGAGGGATGTTTGAGGTGGGGAGTGGAGGCAAGACTTCACTTGCCCATTGTCTTCCGTCTGCCACCAGGATTGAAGTGGACGGTCCCTTTGGCACTGTCAGTGAAGATGTCTTCCAGTATGAAGTGGCTGTGTTGGTCGGCGCAGGAATTGGGGTCACCCCCTTTGCTTCCATCTTAAAATCTATCTGGTACAAATTTCGGCATGCAGATCACAACCTTAAAACACAAATGGTAACTCCCTCATACTTTTTTTCATCTGGTCTAGGCCTGACTGGTCCATTGCTTTCATTGCTTAACTTCTTTACAACTGGTCTCTGGAGCTATGAGAATGAGTGATCTCTTCTCTCTGCCAAGGCGTCCATTTCCATAGATTTATCATAGGACCAGGGTCTTCATTTTCAATTTGGAGTTTAAAATCACCTAGAACCAAAGATGATGTTGGAAGTCTTTTTCCTTAAGGGATGTCATAAGAACTCTGGACCTTTATGCTGCTTTTGTACAACTGATTTTTCAGATCACAGATGTGACCAACAAATAGAGAGTATATATAATAGTCATGTCACCAAATGGACATCTTAAAGACACTTGAATAAGGTTATGTTCTCTCTTGCTGATTCCAGATCTATTTCTACTGGATCTGCAGGGAGACAGGTGCCTTTGCCTGGTTCAATAACCTGTTGGCGTCTCTGGAGCGTGAGATGGAGGAATTAGGCAAAGTGGATTTTCTAAACTACCGTCTCTTCCTTACCGGATGGGACAGCAACATTGTGAGTTCAGAGAACACACTAATTCTCATGTTAGATGCAAGATCAATGTCAGACAAGGTCGTGCATGCTCACTGGAAATAATTATTTCTTAGGATTTCTTACCTTCCCTCACCCCCACCCCCAAGTTTAAAAGTGGCTGAAGGAAGAGACATCTGTCAGGACCTGCTTTTTCTAACTTTTATTTCTTTGCCTTCAGGCCGGTCATGCCGCATTAAACTTTGACAAGGCCACTGACATCCTGACAGGTCTGAAACAGAAAACCTCTTTTGGGAGACCCATGTGGGACAATGAGTTTTCTACAATAGCTAATGCCCACCCCAGGTAAGTATATTCTTCTCTAGCTAGCTGAGTCTGCAGAGTTCAGGTTTAGGAAAAATATAGCGTGTTGAACACTCTTTGGGAAAAGGTCTCTGGGGCAGAAACTGTTTGCACCACTCTCAGATTCTCGCTTCAAGCTGAACAAAATTTCATCTGGGGTTTTAGCCAAATAAGGGTATGACCTTGTAATGGATGAGAAGATGTTTTCTGCCCCTACAAGTCCTCCATTCAAACAGTGAGGCAAGGGGATTCAGTTCCGATCAGTATTACCAAATAAAATGGAAAACTGGAAAAATTCAAATGCATTGTTTTGGGCCTTAATAATCCCTGGTTAAAGTAAGAAAGGTTTGGAGTGTAATTAAATGATGACCTGACCTCTGTATTTCTGGAAGAGTCTTGAGATATGTTAGAGCATATAGGAAAATCTTGTGCCATGAAATCAGTCATTTCAAGGGGAAGGAGATTGAGCTGATCATTAGATAAGTTCCTGGAACAATCTGGCAGCCGAAGATCAATTCAATTCCACAGACATTATTGGTTACCTTCTATAAGCTCAGCACTCACTATTCTAGAGGTTGAAAGAGAAATGGAATATAGTTCTCACCTTTAAGAAGCACACATTTTAATAAGCGGTGCATACAATCCACTCAAAACAGAATGATGCACTCCATGAAACAAGTACATGGACATGGAGGGAAGGAAAGTCTATGCCCACATGGGGTGACCAGGACAGGCTTCACGAGGCAATGGTCAGAACACTTAGTCACTCGGATTCAGATGATCTTTGGTCCTAACACTAGTTCTGACACTTTCCATTTCTGGGAACTCGAGCTAGAAAGTCCTCTGATCTTCTGATTTCTTATCTATGAAACGGGGGTTATGTTAGTAAACGCCCTCTCGACTCACTTGCAGACTTGTAAACATTAAACAACACAGACATGAAAAATGCTATGTAAACAGTAAAGCAGCATTTAAACGTAAGTGATTATGATAATTATTGAGCTGACCATAGTTGAAGCTGTGAGAATGGATGAGATTGCCTGGAGAGTGGGTGGCTGAAGACAGGTAAGGAATGCTCACATCATGTGGGAAGGGTGAAAGATGAGCCAGGGAAGAAGTAGGAGAATGTGGAGAAATGGTGTCTCAGAAGCCAAGGAAGGAAATATTAGAGAAGTGTGGTCAACAGTGTTGGAGGTGTGGCAGGGTTCAGGAAATGCTTATTTAACTTAAAGATGATCTAAGCATACTTACAGACAGAACAGGAGCCACTAGAGAAGAATAAAGTAAATATGCCAAAATGGAGAGAGGGCTAGGGTGGCCATAATAAAAGGTGAGGAATAAGGGGCCCATCCTTGGTGGCTCTGTCAGTTCAGCATCCGACTTGGGCTCAGGTCATGGTCTCAGGGTCCTGGGATTGAGCCCTGCATTGGGCTCCCTGTTCAGCGGGGAGTCTGCTTCTCCCTCTACCCCTCACCCCGCTTGTGCTCTCTCACTCGCTCTCTCTCTCTCAAACAAACAAACCTAAAAAAAAAAAAAAAAAAGATGGGCAGTAAGAGTAGGTGAAGAGGTGGAGAAATTATAGGAGAGTTCCTCCCACATTGCTTTTGGGAATGTGAAATGGTGAGGCACTTTGGGAAAACTCTGGCATTTCCACAAAATGATAAACATAGTAGCAACATGACCCAGCAATCAATTTTGCTCCTAAGTATATACCCAGGAGAATTGAAAACAGCCTTTGCTAGCCACACAACAACTTATACATGAATGCATGTAGAATAGCCAAAAAGTGAAAATAAGTCAAGTTATCTATCAACAGAAGAAGGGATAAACAACATATGGTATGTCCACATGGTGGGATCTTATTAAGCTGTAAAAAAAGGAACAAAGTACTGACACATGCTATAACATGGACGAACCTTGAAAATAGGTTAAGCGTAAGAACCAGACCCCAAAGGCCACATAGTGTATGGTTCCACTTATTTTATTTCATTTTTTAAAGATTTAATTAATTTATTTGACAGAGAGCACAAGAGTGCACAAGCAGGGGGAGCAGCAGAGGAGGAGGGAAAAGCAGACTCCCCACTGAGCAGGGACACCCCCTCAACCATGCAGCACTTGATCCCAGGACCCTGGGATCATGACTCAAGCCCAAGGCAGATGCTTAACTGATCGAGCCACCCAGGTGCCCCACCAGCACTTTAAATATGTCATTTCACTTCTTGCCTGCAATGTTTCCAATGAGAAATTAGCTAAAAATCTTACTGAAGATTCTTTTTATGTGTTGTATCACTTCTTTCTTGCGGCTTTTAAGAGTCTCTCTTTGTCTTTGGTTTTTAACAGTTTGACACATGGGACTCATTATACCTCAGGGTAGATCTCTTTGAGTATCAGATTTGGAGCTCATTGGGATTCTTGAATATGTAGATTCATGTATTTTCATCAAATCTGGGAAATTTTCATCCATTATTTCCTAAAATTCTTTCTGCACCTTTCTCTTCTTCTCTTTCTGGGACTTTCATATGTGTATGTTGTCCACTTGATGTTGTCCCACAGATCTCTTAGGCTCTGTTCATCATTCTTCATTCTTTTTTCTTTCTACTCCTCAGCCTTCACTTCCTGTTAGCACTGAATCTAGAGATCAGCCAGGGGAGGGAGACTAGTTTCTTCTCAGGTCTTTCCTGAGCACACATCTTGCCCTGGATATGTATGTAGCTTTCCATTTTCAAAAAAGATTTATTTATTTATTTATTTATTTATTTATTTATTTATTTATTTATCTGACAGAGAGAAGCACAGCAAGAGAGGGAACACAAGCAGGGGGAGTGGGAGAGGGAAAAGCAGCCTTCCCGCCTAGCAAGGAGCCTGCTGCCGGAGCACGGTACCAGGACCCTGGAATCATGACCCGAGCCGAAGGCAGATGTTTAACCAACTGAGCCACCCAGGCACCTTTGTATGATTACATTTATGTGAAATGTTCAGAACAGGCAAATCTAGAGATATAAAGTAGATTTGATTGTCTGGGGCTGGGTGAAGGTGGTTGGGAGGAAATGGGGGCTGACTGACTCCTAATGTGTATGGGGTTTCTTTTGGGGATGATGAAAATGTTCTTGGATTAGATAGTGATGATGGGTACACAACTTTGTGGCTATATGAAAAAGCACTAACTGTAGGGGTGCCCAGGTCACTCTGTAGGTTTAGGGTCTGACTTGATTTTGGCTCAGGTCATGATCTCAGGGTTCTGAGATCGAGCCCCGTGCTGGGCTCCATGCTAAATGTGGAGCCTACTTAGGTTTCTTTCTCTCCTTCTCCCCCTCCCTGTTCTCTCTAAAAAGGCACTAACTGTACACTTTAAAAAGTTGAATGTTATGACATGCGAATTATATCTGAATTAAGTGAAAAAGAAGGGAGAGGAAGGCATGAGAGAGGGAAGGTGAGGGTGAGACCCAGAGCACATTTAGGAAGATTATCCTTGGCAGGAAGGCTCATCACCTCTGCAGTGTGAGAAGTTGTGGTGTGGGGACAGATGCACAGTGGATGGCTCTACTGGCAGCAAACACATACCCACTTGCTGTGTGCCAGGCATTTTTTAAATTGCTTTGCATAGATTTTTCATTTAAACCTCAAAACAGCCCTGTGAGGTGGGGACTATTTCGATCCCCATCTTATAGGGGGGATACCTGCAACAGAGAGGTTAAAGAGACTTGCCTGAAGTCACCCAGCGGGGCTAAGTGTCAGAGCTGCAATTCCAACCCAGATAGCCGGCTCCAAGGGCTCCAGGGTCTAGCACTTTGCCTCTACCCTGCACTATCTCCTGAGTTTCTGTTCTCTCGACAGTCTAGGCAAGGCTGCATGCTGAGAGTGTGACAAGGGCTGAGAGCACATTTGGGGCTTGCAGGCAGAAAAGGTGAGAAAACTACCATGAATAATGTGAGGGAGTCAACAGCTGAATAGGCAGGATGTTGGCAGTAGTAGAGGCTTGGCAGAGGCAGTTTCTCCATCTGCACTGACGTTAGCCCCTTCTGCTGGATTCAAGTCCTTTCGATTGTTTGATTCCTGCAGGTCTGTGGTGGGAGTCTTCCTATGTGGTCCTCAGACTCTGGCAAAGAGTCTGAGCAAACGCTGTCACCAATACTCCAGCCTGGATCCCAGGAAGGTTCAATTCTACTTCAACAAAGAAAACTTCTGAACTATAGGAACAAGGGTGCTAATCTGCATTTAGTCTCTCCCCTGAATCTCCAACAAGTTACTTGGTCTGATCAGGTTTGGGCACAGCCATTTAAAGGATGGTAACATGGCTCTCAGGCTCTGACTCCCTGGCATCTCTTTTTTGATTGGATTCAACTTGGATGTCACTGATTTTCATGAGGTCATGCTAATGGCAAAGGCCATGGATCCTTTCTTGGGGAAAGAACTATATAAATCTTTCTGGAACGCCATGAGTGGAACAAGGCCTGAGAGCAGTGGTGGTTGACAGCTACACAACTTGATCCCAGGTGATACCGTTGATTCCAGGTGTTGCCTTTGGTCATATTTTCCCCTCCCTCTCACCTCCAAAGAAGATTTGTAATTAGGGTGATTTTTTTTAAAATAAAAAATTTATTGAATAATTAATGACAAAACATAATAATAAGCATAAATAATAAAACAACATAAAATCACCAAGAACCCCATCCCTATATAACACTATGTATATTCTTACTGTTATTTTAAACATGGTCTTATCCAGTGTGAATAGCAATTTCTGCTTTACTTATTTTTACTTGTCAAGAAATGAAGGATTTTTTTCTTTGCTTAATGAGTGAAACTTTTATTACTTAATCTAGGCTCTCCATTTGGGAAAGAAAATCCTGGAACTCTGCTAATTTTAGGTAAAATTATATTATAATTGAAAGTCAGATAATTGTCATTAGCTTACATTGTTCTGTTGGAAATAATTGCAAAAACTTGAACTCCGTCTTAAGATAACTTAGTCAACAGGGGCTCTTTATCATCGTTTTTACTAAGGGGGTTTATGAATGTTTCATTTCTCAAAAAGATACATTTAAAACTTTGATGCCATTTTTCGGGCTCTTCCTTATTTATTAAGGAATCATTCACTTAATGACATAAGCAAGATGTCTTTTTCTCCTATCAAAATGCTTTTTTTCCTCCATCCACCTGGCTCTGGGATGTTAGCAGTCACAGTGATCAGTAGAAGTAAAGACTGGGGGGCCCTGAAGAGAGAGGAAAAAACCCATACTTCACTGTGCCCAAAGACAAGTCAACTCATTAGATTTGTAAGAATGTTTTTACTAAATAAGCATTATAGCACCTATTTCTCTACCATTAAGTGACCAAATATGAATAGACAGTTGTTTCTAATGACCCAAAAACCTATATGACTTGAAGGATTAGTAAGATCCATTTTCAGTAACTAGTCTGAACAAAACAAAGGTGTCAGGAACTCATGGTAGCTAGTCGTTTCATTTATTAATTGGACATCAGGAAAAAATAGTAATGGATTATTTCTGTAGGAACAGATTGGAATATCCCAGCTGTTGCCGATTTCCTGGATTTCAGTGATCTAAACAAAATTTAATAAGGCTTTAGGAAAATGCACAATGGAACCTGGATGACATGGTTCCTCTTAGATAATTGCTGACCATAGAATTTGATCTTCACTGTTTTGATTTGGAATCTTAGTGTTCCCTGAAACTTACATAATGAGTTCCTAATGAGAAAGGCTTCACTCTGTTTCATTGTCTACCTATATTGATACTTCAAGAGAAGACTGCTGCTAAAAATCAACTATTAAGGCCTAGAATATTCATGGAAGTAGGTAGAAAAGGTATTGATAATGAATCCTAGGTATAATGAACATCCAAGCCTCAACTGGGGATGATTAGAATACCCAGAAAGCTCCTCAGCGATTTTGAGCACATTTGTCTTCCTAGGTTATAATATGAAGTAGCTTATTTAGTAAATTTTTGTCATATTAAATGTTTACATATCAGAATAGAAAATCCCTCAATTTCAATGTCTCTCATAAAGTCGATTATCATTGCATTCTTTTGCTTGACATGTAAGCAATATGCTATTACATTCTCTAAGCCTATGGAAGGCTTTTAATTCACTTGACCGTAATCCTCACCCAGAGGGTAGGATTCTGAGAATATAAATAGGCTCAAATATTAGTTCCAGTGGAACTTTACTAATTATTAAGGCATCTCTTAACCTCTTGAGGTTGGCCTGATGGGAGAGAAATCATGTTCCTCCTAAATGCCACTATGAGAGAGAGAATACTAGGCAGGAGGAGCCACAGGTTAGAGTGAGTGGCACTAATCACTGTCACATGTATCTGCAAGGAAGCAGGCAGGGGCAGGCCTAATGGGCAATCTGACTGCTTGTGATCTACATTTGGTCCTCTTAAAATAAATGAGAAGAATGTAGAAGTTTTAGGGTTTTCTATGTTTTAATTTCCCAGAATAAGTTTGGTTATGGGGGAAGGCTGTAAGTTCATGATTATCTAGAAGGCAGAGTGAAATGTATATTGTTCTTTGATTTTTATTTAGTTTTCACTTCATCTTGAGCATGTGAAAAATTAGTGGCTTTAACTTTTAAGGTTGACTACTGAGACCGAAAAATTTTAGGACAGACAGGTAAATGTTAACAGTCTCCTGTGTTGCTGACACCCTCCAACCAGTGCCAATTCAACATTCTTGTCTTAGCTCTTAACGGTGCATGTGAATAAACCTGTTATTGATTTAAAAAAAATGCATTTTGATCATTGCATTTTTCTAAACTAAATACACTGCTCTGCTAGGCTCTTTACTTTGTTGGCCTTTTGACCATTTTATAGCTCTAAGCAGGGCCCATTTTCTCCCAGTAAACTCAGAAGTTCTAGCAAGTTCTCAAAGGGCAAATCTTATTATTCCTGCTGGAAGCAAACAAAGCAAAAACTAAGTTCCAGAAAACACTGCTTCTGAGAAATTCTCAAATATCACCAAGAAGAATAAGTGGTTAACTCAAAGGAAAAACAGAACTATGGCAATATAACATTAAAGAACAATACTGCGGTAAGGGTTGAAAACACATCTAAGGTTTCAACCTTGGTGTTCAGCTTTTTAAAAGCAAAAAGGTCGTGTATATCAATTTGCAGTATACTAAAATTGTGTTCAAAGTTTATTTCAAGTCACAGAAAATATACAAACTAAGACAACAGAATAAACTGATTTTGTTCTGAGAGAAGGTGATGGGAATCCTCCACCTGGCACCAATTTGGGTCATTCACGGGTTAGGATGCAGAAGTCATCTTTTTGCAACATTTCAACAAAGTTATGGAATTGATTTCCCGATTTGTTGCCAGGTATTTTTGAAAACCTGTAAGGAAAAGTTGGGAGAAAGCCATTAGAAATGGAGACAAAGTTCTCTTTCCCAAACATCAGGGAAAAAACAATTTAAAATTGGGAGGGAGGCTATGCAAACGAACCAATCACCAGGGAGAGATTCCTAAGGTGTCTGCCTCCAGGATCCCCAAAGGGATCACCTGTTACAGCAGAGTTTCTCAACCTCAGCACTACTGACATTTGGAGACAAGTAACTCTTTATTATGCGCACAGGGGTGGGGGGAGATATCCTATGATTATAGGATGTTTAAAAGCATCTCTGGTCTCTCTACCTGCTGAATGCCAATAGTATACCATACCACCTAAAGTTGTGACAATGAAAAATATCTCCAGACATTTCCAAATGTCCTACAGGGAGCAAAACTGCCTCTGGTTGAGAACCATTGATCTGACAGAATAGAAGCCTGTCAGAAGTGACAGCAGAAATGAATCACAACTAGCAAGGTATAGCATGGACAGAGAGCCAACATTTTGGCCATATTATGCACAAGTAACAACAAATACACATTAAAACCTTGGCCACATAAAACGGTATAGACCTACAAGCACACAGCTCATCTTTCTCTCTCTCTCTAACACATGCACACACATGAAAGTAGGTTTAAAGAATGGTGAAAACAGAAAAAGGTCTGTAATCTAGTTAACAGTAATGTATCAATGTCAGTTTCTTGGTTTTGTACTACAGATCAAAAAGGTATTACGTAACAGCTTCTCAAGATGTTATCTCTGGGGGAAGTTGGGGGAAGGGTACCTGAGGCTCTTTGTACTATTTTCCCAAACTTCTGTGAATTTATAATTATTTCAAAATAAAATATAAAACAAACAAAAACCTTTGCCCTGTGGTTTATGTGAAAGGCTTTGAATTATCTTACAAGCTAGAATATACAACAAAAGAACTTTCAGAAACATCTCTCTCTTCACTATCTAGAAATAGTAATTTCCTCATATTGTAGGGAATGTCTTCTCTGACATAAACAAATTAGAAAAAGTAAAAGAGGGGAGTAGTTTTTCATCTACTGCTCTGACTATAACAGTCTATACTTCTACTAAAAAAAATGTCTTTGGGTAACTGGACTAAAAAGATAAAGTATTGGTCATACCAAAAGTCTGGCTAGCTATCCATCTATGACAGCTTCTCATTATAGTCCAATCATTTAAAGTCTAAATACAGGGATGTCTTGGTGGCTCAGTTGGTTAATCTATCTTTGGCTCAGGTCATGATCCCAGGGTCCTAGGATTGAGCCCTGTGTCGGGCTCTCTGCTCAGCAGGAGCCTGCTTCTCCCCCTCCCTCTGCCTGCAGCTCCACCTGCTTGTGCGCGCTCTCTCTCTCTCTAATAAATAAAATTAAAAAATTATTAAAAAAACAAAGTCTATGAGGAATTTGAGAGGCAGTGTGGGGGACTTGGGGGTAGGGAAGGAAAAAATGAAATGAGATGGGATTGGGAGGGAGACAAACCATGAGATTCTTAATCTCACAAAACAAACTGAGGGTTGCCGGGGGGAGGGAGGTATGGAGAGGGTGGTTGCATTATGGACATTGGGGAGGGTATGTGCTATGGTGAGTGCTGTGAAGTGTGTAAACCTGGCTATTCACAGACCTGTACCCCTGGGGCTAATAATACATTATATGTTAATAAAATAAATAAATAAACCTGAGCAACTACCAAAATAAAAAGTCTAAATACAGAAATGAAGCATGTTTCCAGTTTGGATGTTTTAATGACTTTGCAAATATGGATTAAAACACAATATATTTTGTAAAGACTTCTAATTAGTATAAATGAGCTCACTATTATCTGATATTAGATGGATGGGAATTATAACACAGATGGGGTAACAAGTAAAAATTCAAAAGGTGATATTCCAGCTGATATTGGGACAATGTAAATTTTAAGTTGTTTTTAGAAAACAGTATTATTAGGGTGCCTGGCTGGCTCAGTTGGTAGTGTATACAACTCTTGATCTCAGCATTGTAAGTTTGAGCCCCAAGCTGGGTGGAGATTACTTGAAACTAAAGAAATCTTTAAAGAAAAATTAAAACAATTATTTATTTATTTATTTTTAAAAAGATTTTATTTATTTATTTGACAGACGGAGATCACAAGTAGGTAGAGAAACAGGCAGAGAGAGAGAGAGGAGGAAGCAGGCTCCCTGCTGAGCAGAGAGCCCGATGCGGGGCTCGATCCCAGGACCCTGGGATCACGACCTGAGCTGAAGGCAGAGGCTTTAACCCACTGAGCCACCCAGGCGCCCCAATCATTTATTTATTTATTTATTTATTTATTTATTTTTTTAAAAGATTTTATTTATTTATTTGACAGAGAGAGATTATAAGTAGGCAGAGAGGCAGGCAGAGAGAGAGGAAGGGAAGCAGGCCCCTTGCCGAGCAGAGAGCCCAATGTGGGACTCGATCCCAGGACCTTGAGATCATGACCTGAGCCGAAGGCAGTGGCTTAACCCACTGAGCCACCCAGGCGCCCAATTATTTATTTTTTAAAGATTATTTGAGAGAGAGAGAGAGAGAGAAAGAGAGCGAGCATGCACGCGCATGCCAGAGAGTGCACACAAGCAGCAGGAGTGGCAGAGGCCGAGGGAGAAGCAGACTCCCTGTGGAGCAGGGAGCCCAATGCAGGGCTCGATCCCAGGACCCTGAGATCATGACCTGAGCTGAAGGTGGACACAACCCACTGAGCCACCCAGATGCCCCAAGAAAAAATTATTTATGAAATACAAGATGTTGGGGAAAATGGTCTTTATTTATTTATTTTTAAAGATTTTATTTATTTATTTAACAGACAGAGATCACAAGTAGGCAGAGAAGCAGGCAGAGAGAGAGAGGGGGAAGCAGGCTCCCTGCTGAGCAGAAAGCTGGACGCGGGGCTCGATCCCAGGACCCCGGGATCAGGACCTGAGCCGAAGGCAAAGGCTTTAACCCACTGAGCCACCCAGGTGCCCCGGGAAAATGGTTTTTAAAAGAAAGGCCAATACACGGAATCAGATGGTTCCATGATTACAATCCATTTTATCTGACAGGTAAGAAAGAAAAAGAAAGGGCAGCAGTGTATAGCAACCTCTAAAATGTAAAGGGACTGGTGGTGATAGTGGATGGTCACAACCCTGAAATATGTGCTCTAACAATTTAACATCAAAAGAGTCAATATTAAATAAATACTGGAATCCAAAATATTTATATATTTTATTGAAATGCTTTGTATTTTCACCATTTTGATGGGACAGTTGGAATAAAATAACACCACTGATCCTGGAAGGATACACACCAAACCACATTTAGAGGTTGTCCTGGGAAGAAGATTAAGGAAGCAGAGCTTCCTACTCCGACCTTTCTCCATTTCTGTATTTGATTAAATTCGTAAAAGTGACGTTACTTTTGCCATTAGGAAAGAAAGGTTAAAAAAGTTTACAACCAACTCAACAACTGAACAGATACCCTGTTGTCTTTCCCATCCTGACAGGAGCTGACCTAATGAAGGGTGAAGAGTTTAGCCAAGAGGAGTGTAGGCCTTGGACAGTCTTCACAGATCAGCTGAGAGGGTCATGGGTTAAGGCTGAAAGTCTCTAATACCCTAAATGCACAAGGAAATCATCCAACTTAGGCGGGTTAAGTCTGCTCACCTTTCAAGGTGCTCCAGTGGACTTCTGTATTTGTTCCTTTAAGATCAGGATACTCTGCCTCTGCTCTGGAGGCAGCATGGCAATCTGGTCCGCAGTCAGCTGAAGGACCTGCATGATCAAAGCAGCCTGTGAAGAGAAGAAAAAAAAGGGGAATGAGTTTTAATGATGGCACCTAAGAAACCACCACCAGCTTCCGTCCAAAAAAGAAGGATACTTCAAAGAGAGAATACTATAGGCAAAAAACCCCACCCCAAATCAAATCAAACCCAAACCAGCTGGCAAGAAAAGGCACAATGTAAAGCTCAAGTACAATAATACTGAAGATTAGGAGACTCAAATCAGTCAGACGCCTGCACAAACCCAAAGTTCTTACAGACTAACATGCTATCTGTGAACCTTGGAAGTCTTCAGTTTTTAATCCTGTTTTAAAGATTTTTAAAATTTTATTTATTTGAGAGCGACAGAGCATGCGCAAGAGTGTGAGTGGGTGGAGGAGGGCAGAGGCAGAGGGTGAAGCAGACTCTACGCTGAGCAGGGAGCCCGAAGCTGATGCGGGGCTTGATCCCAGCAGGACCCCTGCAATCATGACCTGAGCTGAAGAAAGATACTTAACCACTTAACGGATGGAGCCACCCAGGCACCCCTTTTAAAATCTCTTTTTCAAAAGTTTTAGTCCTCCCATCAGATATGAGCTCCCCACGATGGTCAAATATAGAAACAGATGTACTCATGGGGAATCTGCTATGTTTTTAGGGATAAAGCAGAAAGGGGAGAGGGAAAAAAGGAAATCAGATTTTCAGGCCAATCTGGTCTGCAAAAAACAACCGTTATCACCTGATGAGTCTGAAATGTAACATAAGCTGCCATTTATATACATCCATTCAAGAATTTTAAGACCAGGCCCACAGATTTTCAGATAACAAGATCATAAAAAGTTGTAAGAGTAAACATCAGTTCCAAAGGAACTCCAAAGACACAGGACCTCCACATCATAACTGAAAAGAGGAATCCAGAAGATGTGTGTCTATGGAGACAGACAGTTACCTTCTCATGGTCCTGTGGGGTAACTTGGTTCTGGCCAGGACTAAAGCCCCCAGGCTGACCTCCACCCTGAATGCTTGCTCCTTGCATGCCTGCTCCCTGCATGACGGGGACCTATGTGCACAAAAAGAGAGGAGAGAGTTTTCAGAACTTCTCATATAGTATTCAGAATCCAATAGCAGCAATGTGAAAGATATGGTTTGATTATGGATAGGAGGTTTTTAAAAAAAAAGCAAATTAACGACTGAAGATCACTTTCTACCATCAGCAATGGCAGAAGACAGGGTTTAGCAAGAGATCAACTAGGGAGTTAGACACATTTGCTTATAGTAGCTCTAGCATCATCAACAAATATCATATAGCTCAATCAGGTACCATCAAATCAAAGAAAATCCAGCTGCATGAGCAGAGAGAAAACGGAGAGCATCCTAGAAACTAGTGCTCAGTGGAAACAGCAATGGAAGCCAGCAGATTCTAGAGATAATGTATGCTGGTCCACTGGGGAAGCGACATTCACAGAGATACTGCCTACCTCTAGTTCAATCAGACAGAGTAAGTAAGGCAGAGATGATCATAATGGCAGTGGCAGGAGAGGGCAAGGCCTCTGGGGAAAAGAATGCTATTAGCCCAACATTTGCTTTTTATACCTTCCCAGAGAAAATATGCAGCAGATGCTTTCTGCTAAATACAGAGCAAGAAATAGGACTGACCCAAGTTAAAAGAACAAAATGCAGTTATATCATACTTATTTATGATCTTCGGTGAGTTTGATCTTTGGGAAGACTATCATAACCCAAAGAAAAGGCCTCAGAGCACCGAGAATAACTGTTAAAGGTCCTTATATTGTTATGTTCACACTCAGGCATTCACCCAGAGTTTAGGTACTATTATGAAACACAAATTGTGAACAAGCTTAGTTACCTGCTTCCCCAGCTGATCAGAAGCAGCTAAGCACAAAAAGAAATGTGGATACATTGTTAAGAGCAGATGCCATGACAGCAATGTGAATAGCTAGGCGACAGCCTGATAGTGAAGGAGACTGGAAACCACACAGGAGATAACTACACTTTCTATTATACCACATATAATAGGCACATTCAATGATGACCCTGAGTAATCAAAAATGGTAAAAAATCATTTTTCATTATCTTGTTTAAAAAGGGAAGAAAGCACAGTACACTTTATTATCACTTTCTGTTCTTTATCAGTACTGAAACCAGAGACCAGTCTGAACCTTAATGTTGTGTTACAGATCTGGAACATTAGGAAAATAATAAGTTTGAAGCTTCACAGTTAATACTAATTTAAAGTATTATATTACGAGCTAAACATTCAATAATGGCCATTTAAAATTTCCAGGAATGCCTGCTCTAGGCAGACAAGTCACAGTATAGGTGACCACACAGCCACGGTTTGCCCAAGATAGTCCCAGTTTATGCTTTTGCCCCAGAGTAACTATTTAATAGCACTCTCACTTGCAAACATGTCCCTGTTTGGATAAGTCACATAATCACCCTAGTAATGATAAGCCTTTTATTTATTTATTTTTATTTTAAAGACTTTATTTATTTATTTGACAGAGAGACACAGCAAGAGAGGGAACATGAACAGGGGGTATGGGAGAGGGAAAGCAGGCTTCCTGCTGAGCAGGGAGCCTAATGCAGGGCTCGATCCTAGGATCCTGGGATCATGATGTGAGCCAAAGGCGGACGCTTAACGACTAAACCACCCAGGTGCCCCATAATAAGCCTTTTAACTAACAAGTTTCCAACTAGGTATACTGGAATTAATTTTTAAAAATCTGATTTAAAATTATAAATTAGGGATATACTATAAAGTTAAAAACAAACACGGCACAGAACAGTGAAAGAAAGGAAATATAGATGCATTTTTTTTCTTATATTCTTCTTTGTTAGAAAGATCCATCAAAAATTGAATAAAAGCTATGATCTGTAGGGGATGGGATCAGAAGGGAGACAGATAGAGGGGAAGAAGCAGGGTTCCCACTGTCTATCTCTTACATATGAGTGAACATATTAATTTAAACAATATAAAAAAGATTTGAAGATAAAATTTTTATTTTTTTCACTCAAATCTAATACGCTTTATACAATCTATGAAGGAAAACTATATAAACCTAATATTACAGAGTAACGAGTTCAAGCACTAGCAGAGACAACAAAGCAAGACATTATCCAGAAATGGTCTTCCAACCTTTATTTTCAAAGTCTTTCTCCAAAAAACTATTGATAGAATTATATAACGACATCATGTAGTTATTTGTTGTCAGTCTCTCCAGTTAGAATGCAAGCTCCATGGGGGCGGGGATTTTGTTTTTTTCACACTGCTATATCTTTAGTACCTAGAGCTCTCTTTGGTACACAGTAGGTGCTCAATAAATATTTGCTGACTGACTAAATAAATGAATAAAAACTGTTTCTATTTTAAGGCTACTGATCCTAGAGGGCAGAATAAACATCAAGGCCCCCAGACACATTTTTAAAAAAGCACAATTTGAAAAAAAAGAGAATAGTTTTCTTTTACACAGCAGAAAACAACATATTTGTATTTCCTATTAAAGAAGGGGAAGCAGACACACATATACACATACATGATGTGCAGATAACAGGACTGAGTGGTACACTGAAAAAAACAGTGGGTTCTATTCCTTGCTCTGCCAATTTTCAGTTGTATGAATTTGGACAAGTCACCTGAATTCCTGGATCTCAGTTTCCGAACCTATAAAATGAGAGAACTGGATGACTAATGTGTTCCATTCCAGTGACACTCTCCCTCTCACGCATACACACACACACACAAATGAGAGCAAGACACATAAACATATGGAAGAGGGAAGAGAGATAGAAGTAGTACATAGAGGAAGGAGGAGCAAGATGGAGACGAAGGTGCCAGCACATACAAATTCAGGGAAGAGACACACATACCATCTCCCCACAAACATTTGTGTGTGAAGAGGGAGGAGATGACAACACAGAGATGATTACAGACTAACATATACACGTAGCTGGAGAGAGCCAAATAAGGAGAAAGAAAAGATAAGAATTCAGTTGCACAGGTTTTAAGGTGAATGTTAGTAAAAACTGCCTTTCATGTTCCTTTCATGTTCCACCGTTCACTTAGGCTACATGATGAAAGTAAATTAAAATAGGTTTCTGCAAATCTAAGATTATTGAAATGACTGCTAATAGTTCTTCATATGCTCTAATGCAGTTCCTACGGTTGTACATTAGAATCACTTGGGGGAGGTTTTCAAATTATCCATGCCTAGATTCTAGTAATACACACTGCCTCCTAAATCTGCAGGGGCTCTGCTCTGAATGGAACAACTCCTTAAATTGTGGGATAAGATTGCTACAATCCTGGTGGCCAGAAAATAACCATCTTAAGGGACAAACTAGAAAAAGGGAGATCTTCCTGTTCTAACAAGCTGAGAAATAGCCCAAATCAGAAAGCACTCACAGTCAGGCTCAATGGCCAATTCCTGAATAGATCAAGATTTCAAGTAGAAGCAAGAAGTGAGTATTGCACATACCTGTCTGGATCCCTGGGGGCCAACTGCCCCCATGTTAATTGGACTGGGACCCTGGATTCCAGTAGGCATAGGGCCTCTAGGGCCAGGGACCGGGCCCCTTGCATCCATACTTCTGGCCTCTATCCCTCTGACTTCCATCGCGCGGGCCTCCATTGCGCGGGCCTCCATCGCACGGGCCTCCATTGCGCGGGCCTCCATTGCACGGGCTTCCATTGCTCGGGCCTCCAATCCTCTGGCATCTAATCCTCTAGCCTCCATGGCTCGTGCCTCCATTGCTCGTGTGTCTATGCCTCGGGGATCTCTTCCGCCTGTAAAGAAAGTTGTAAGAAAACCACTGTGTAGCTGCTCATCTTCACAGCGAAAAGAACCAAAGATCGAAGAAAGAAATCTATTCCCTCAGTCACATCTCCCCCCAACTACAGGTGACCCTTGAACAAGATGAGGATTGGAGTACTCCCCCGAAACCTAACTACTCACAGCCTACTGCTGATTGGAAGCCTCACCAATAATAAAACAGTTGATGGACACCTATTTCGTATGTTGTATGTATTATGTTCTGCATTCTAATAACAAAGTAAGCTAGAAAAAAGAGAATGTTAAGGAAGAGAAAATACATTTAGTACTGCACTATGTTTATAACAAACAATCAATGTCTAAGTGAACCTATGCAGTTCAAACGTGTTGTTCAAGGATCAACTGTAAACAAGACTGCTTTTGCTTTCTCCTTCCCAGTTTTACAGGTTTGCAGATAAACCTTAAAAATGTTTGCCAACCCCACTGCCCCAGCCTTCTTTATCCCAGATTAGAACCTAAGACAGCTGGGTTTATTATCAGCCCACAACTACCAGGCGGCCTTGTGACATGGTCTCCCCTTACCTCTGCCATCCAAGGGTGGACCCCTCTGATCTAGCATGGGTCCTCTTGGCTCTGCCATTAGAGGTCTGGGCTCAGCTAATGGCCCTCCCCTCATCTCATGTGGGGGTGGGCCACGGCTGTCATGGCCAGGGACATGGTGCATGGGTGGACCCTGGTGAGGTGGTCCCAGGTAACCTCTAGAGATGGAGAAAAATGTAATATTTTAAAACAGAACAAAACAATAAAAGAAATGCCAAGCAGAAGATCAGTAAGTTTAAAAAAAAAAAAAAAGAACCGATGCAAACATCAGTCTATAAATGCTAAGAGAATGAACTGAGTAGGAAAAAAAAAAAAAAAAAAAAAAAGCTATGGAGATACAAATGCATGTATTCAAGAATTTCATATTTGCTCAGGGCACTCATAATTAAGGAGAAGATAACAAATATTCCATTGTATAGAACGAGTATATAGTACAGCGCTTAAGAATGTGGGTTACTGCATGGGTTCAAATCTAGGCTTTATCACTTATTAGCTGTGTGATCTTGGGCACATTTACTTAACTTCTCTATGCCTCGGTTTCTTCATCTGTAAAACAGGACCAATATTAGTGTCACTCTCACAGGGCTGTTGTGTGGATTTAATGAGATGAGCTAAGTAAAGTACTCACAGCAGAGTCAGAGGCATAATCCCCATTCCTATCAGTCATCATCATCTTATTACTGCTACTGTTGATACTGCCACTACCGGTAAGCAATATAAGTTTTTCCTGTTTAGATATGTGCTAGAATTTCCAGTTTCTAAAGATGACTTGGGTAACCATGGTTCGTTCATTCAAAATGACAAACTCAACAGATACAGTTCCGTCCAAGGAGAAGTGCTTCCTTAGTCTTAGATAGTGGCCATGAATATTTATTTATCTGCTGAAGTAGGCAAAGAGGTACAGAAAGATGGTGTTCTCAGACCAAGGGAAAATTTGGATTCCCCCAGTCTTTTCCTTCTTTGTTAATGCTCACCTAGGCTCTACCTCTCCAGTTACAGAAAGTAAAGTGCCTCCACGCGGGTCATTTGGGGCGTCTCCTAATAGACCTCGAGGAGTTGGGACGTTGGCAGGCAAGGGCCCACGCTGCATAGCGGCTCTGGGGTCCTGCATCGGCACTGACAGGGAAACAAACAGGAAGTTACTGTTGTGAAGGACACATCAGGAAACAAGAAATGACTCTATATACCACTGACAACATAATTCAGACACCTGAGAGTGGGTGAAACCTCACCACAGCAGACTCCTCTTGCAGCTCAAGAACAGAAGCAGGGTGTAGGCAGCATCTGTGCCATGTCAGAGGTATGGATGGAATTATATAACGAACAAAGTGGGGAGCAACCTGCCGAGGACTAGCACTGCAACCTGAAGAACCTTATGTTCCTGATTTTCCTTAAAATCAATCTTAGTTCAAGGACCAGAGTCACAAAAGAGAGGTAGGGTCTTGGCATATGGGAACACTGCCATGGCTCTGCAAGAACCTGCTGTCTCCTTACAGACTGCTATTCCATCCAAGCCTCCTGACACCAGTAGGGAGGGAGTACAGCCTCGGACAGATGCCCATATCATCCATGTTCTCTGCCCTGTGTGAAGAGGTCAATCTTAGGCTTGTGGCCCCAACAGGAAAAAAATTTAAAAACAAAAGCCCAAAACACTACCCTTCTGGGTTCTGAACGTGAGGATGACTGGCAAGCAGCCCTTGTCCTCTCAACGTCCCACCCTGAACACCACAAGCAAAAGGAAACCCGTAGATACAATGGGTACCTTGAACTCGCTCAATTGATGCAGGCCCGGCGGGTCCCACGGGCGAGTGCTGTAGGGTTCCTAGGTGAGCAGTAAGTTCAAAAGGAGAAAGAGCAGACACTTAAATAGCTTGCACGCACACAAGTATGCACACACCCACACCCACACACAGAATCATACACATATAGATGTTTGAGATTTACACACGTAAGTTAAAAAGCCAAGAGTGCTACAAAGTCTTCCTAAACCATAGTAGCTTCTTTGGGATCTGAAACTGTTCTGCTGTAATGAGACTGCCTCCTAAAGGGAAACAGGTGGGCCACTGATTTTATTCAGTCACTTTGAATTTCCACCTCTGCTACTACGAGTCCATCTAAATCTCCTTATACTGTTACAAGAAAGAAGGCAGTTCTGAATCTCTAGTTAGGCAAAGAACATAGACATATTTTCATAAGCAAAACATGAAAGACACTGTACTGAATCTGGAAGGCAAGATTTATTCTGAAAAGGTCCCTCACAGAAGCGGACTGTTTTTGCTGTAGTTTATTGCACAAAAATCTCTGCGGGAAATGCAGTGAATGATCTTTAGACAAAGAAAGAGAACATCACTCCTCAAAAAATATTCTGCCACTGTGAGTCTCTGATGATAAGCAAACACCATGACAACAGCAGACAAAGACTAATGAGATGAAAAGAGAGCTAACACTACACAGAGGTAGCAGAAGGAAAGAAGTATCTTCTTAAACTAATCTCCCCATCTCCTTTTACCATTACAAATGTGCATAAGAAGCATGGATTCCAGGAAAAGAAAGAAAACTGGGTACACGTGGGAAGATTTTTGCTTCCTCTGCTGAGTACTGAACAAAAACTATAAAAGAACATTCATCTCCTTTATCTCTTTGAGAAGACACAGCTGATATACCTTCAAAACTCTAGTTATTTCCCTTTGCTAACTTTGGACCCACAGAGGTGATAAGAACTACAGCAGGAGAGAAGAGGTCTTTTGGAAATACATATTAAACAGCTCAAGTTTGATTGACTGATGGCTTGGGAAGAAGAAAAATATGACTGGAACCCCAATGCCTTCTCCCTAATGCAGCAATACTCTGGGTACACGTACAATCTACTGAGAGTGGTCAAGGGCATTGGGGCACAATAGCACGAAACCACAGGCTACTTAGATGAGGTATTTGGTCAAGAGTTTGTTCCACTGTCAAACATCTGATCAGATGATCCATTCTGTCACTTTAGCACTCAACCTTAGTGAACAAACTGTAGACAAGAAAATATAGTACAGAGGCCTTTATCTTAATATTTTGTTTTAAAAAAATGGGTTTCTTTTATAGGCCATGTGCTAAGAAGTAACTTAAGCTTCTCTATGCTGCCCAAAGCTGTTCTTTCTCATCATGATGACAACATGTCTGAGAACAGAAGACACTGAAGAGTGTTTGTGGAAGTTAATAGAGGTGGTGAGGATTTTCAGAAAGAGTAAGATTTTAGTCAGAGACTTCAGCACCTTGCTCTGCCACTTACTAGCTGGGAGAGATGAGTGCTCCAAGTCCTGTCCACATTACTCAGCAGTATTTACTTACCATGTGCCCAGGAAGAAATAACTTAAAACTCTGAGCTTCCATCTCTTTACCTGAATACTGAGGTGCTGCCCCCTAACTCACACTGTTGTTGATGAAAATTAAAGTGCCTGGCCTATAGCATATGCTCAATTTTACAGTTAATTCCTTCTGTTTTCTCACTCTCTCCTCCTAATGTTTTCAACCAGACCACTGCATTTTTCTGTTTCTTCAAACTCTAGCAAAAGAGGAAATAATTTGGAGATTCTGGAGTGGCCATTGTTGTGGCAGCCAGTGTTACAGCCACAGTGTAACATACCCTTACCAAGTACGCTTCACAGACCTCTGATCCCCTCCCAGTCTTCTCTGTGGTTTAGATTAGGCTTCTACATGTTATATGCTCCTTATTAAAATTCCTTAATCAGTCAACAGATATCCACAGAGTGAGAGAGGACATGTCAGTAGTGTCATTAGATTATTATGAAAAGGTGACATAAATAGAAACAAAAGATCCATCTGCTTTATTGATTCTTGTAGAGCTGGGCTCTGAGCCACTAGATGGAAAGTCTAGACTAACACTGTGCAACAAAATACTCTGCAATGAGGGAAATATTATCTATCTGCCATATCCAATATGTGGTGCCATAACCACATGTGCCACTGAGCACTTGCAATGTGGCTAGTGGGAATGAGGAACTGAATTTTAAGTTCTACCTAATTTCAATGAATTTAATATTCAAACAGCCACATATGGTTAGTGGCTGCCATATTAAAACGGTGCAGATATACAACATTTCCAGGTCTAGTCCACATTAACCAGATACTAGTACTTATTTACCTTGGCCTCGATCAATGGACACTGGTCCACTTCCTGGCATTCCAACCTGGGCTTGCATTCCTCCTAGAAGATAAAGAGAAGGAAAGAAAAACACAAATTAGGACATTGGAGAAAAAATTAGGATAGTGGCTGAGTTAACAAATTCCCTTCTGCCTCACCGGCAGAAAACTATAAAAAAAGATCATAACTCGCACTAAACAACGCAGTTATACAGAAGTTAAGTTTGTTAGTAAACTCTAGGGTTCAGTGATAGAAAAGTGAGTTAAATGAGAATATTTAATCACCCTGGTTACTAAAACCTTGGCAGAAATTCTGTGATATAGAACAATGGCACTTGCCCACATAACTCCTCTCAGAAGAGGCAATATTGTTCCCAAGGTATTTTGTAAATTTGTGGGTTTTTGTTGTGAAAAGATTTATAGGGCATGGCTGGCATTTCATGAGAAGCCAACAGGGATACTAGATGCAATCCAATGTCTGACATAGTCCTCCATAATCCAGAATTATCTTATCTTGCAAAATTTTCAGATGTCTTGGTGAACATTAGCACAAATGAAAATCTGTTTACATTCATCTGAACTTAGAACCTAAGTCTGCTGTACTTGTAAACAAAAAAGCTCTTTTTCCCTATTTACATCTGTACACATATAAACTGAATTTTCCAGAAATACAATTACTGAGTCAATTACAGGTATTGCATTTTGTTTCATTAAGAACTTTACCAAAAGTTTCCACCACTTGAGAAAATCATAACACTAATGTCAACAGTCCCTCTGGTATATGAGTTGCGAAAACACCATACCTGTATCTGTCTGCATCTGTAGCTTTTACACTGATGGCATAGGAGCAAACATCTGACTGCTACCTTTTGGTTTCTTGTCTAGTTGTGCCTGAACACATGCATATTAAAAATATTCTTTATTATAGGTTAATTTCCTTTTATTTCTCCTTTATATTATAGTAAGGGCATTATATTTTTGGGGGGACTCATGTTAAGTAGGTTATATCTCTATATTTCATTCCAGGATAGTAAAAAGTCATTATGAAATATGTTATGAAAATGTTATGAAAAGAGCCTGCAGGGTCTAACAGGGTTGAGAACCACTGCTCTACCCTAACCAGTTGGGATAGTATTCTTTGCTATACAAAGAATAATTACGTACCACAAGTCCTTGTCTCATCCTTTCTATATAGCAATAATTCTCTTTTCCTCAAAGGAACTATATATGTTGTATGTAACAAGAAAAGACGAGCTGCTGTTTGCAGTTCATTAATACTTAACTAAAAGCTCAAGTACACATCATATTCTCTCTCTTTAAGATTTTATTTATTTATTTGGGAGACAGTGAGCATGCGTGAATGGTGGGGAGGGGCAGAGGGAGAGAGAGAAGCAGACTCCCTGCTGAGCAGGGAACCCCATGCAGGGCTCATGGGGCTCAATCCCAGGACCCTGAAATCATGACCTGAGCTGAAGGCTGATGCTTAACTGACTGAGCCACCTAGGCGCCCCCACATTATATTCTTAGTCTGTTTAATATGCCAGGTACCGAAGAGCCATGGATTAAGAACCTGAACCTGTGCTAGACCCATCCCTACTAAGTAACTGTGATTTTGAACAAGTGATTTGATAAAGTTAACATTTGCCCATGCTTACTCATCTGTAAAGTGAATGAGCTGGTTTAAACCAGTGGTTCTCAGAATGTGCTGCTCAGACCAGAAGTGTCAGTGTCACCAAAAATTGTTAGAACTGCAAATTCCAGGGCCTGACCTCAGACCTGCTGCATTACAAAGTCTGGCGGTGGGGACCAGCATCTGCACTTTAATAAGCTCCTCAGGTGGTCATTCAAGTTTGAGACCTGCTGGTCTACAGAATTTCAAAGGTCTCTTCTAATCACAAACGATTCTATGATTTATTCAGACAATTCGCCAAAACAATGTAAAGATTTAGGATCTGAGGAAAGTGGTGGCAGGACATATGGGCATAATATCTCATATTATACACTATCACACAATGGCACTTTCACTTTCAGCTTCCCAGAAGTGGAAGTGGTGGGTAAAAGTGTACATGGATTTTAAATGTGAGACTACTTTCTTAAAAGGCTAAAACATTTCACATTTCCAGTAACAAGTTATGATACCACATCCCCAACTAATAGCTCTCTTTGAAACTTTTGCCAGATTGATGGGTTTAAGTAAAGTGAAATCCTATAATTTAATTTGTAATTCCATGACTACAAATGCATTTGTCTTTGTTGCCATTTGGATTTGCTCTTCTACGAAGCGCCTACTCATTTTCTTTGCCTTCTTTGCTACTAGGCTGTTTCCCTTTCTCACCAACTGTCAATGAGTTTTGTACAGGGTATTTCAAACATCTGATTGATGTTCTAATAACTTCAGAAATAGAAATGCTACAGACTTATAAAAATATCACTTTAAGTTCCTTTCACACCTACTTTCAACTTCTATATTTATTAATTTCCTGTTTTTGGTCTCTTGTTTCTTTATAAAAAGTATTTTCCTAGTTCTTTTAAAACTAGTACTTAGAATTCCTTTATTCTTTAATAACGCAGGCATTTGAAGGTATTCATTTTAAGTACTGTTTCCCATACTTTTTGTATACTTTTTGTTGCCTTCTGGATAATTTATAAATCTCTCCTTTATTTCCCCTTTAATTCAAGGATTACCTAGTGTTATGTCCCTTATTTTTCCAAGTAAATGTTATTTTCAGTTACATTGTAATTACTTCTAATTTTACTGATTTATAATAAGAGAACATGGCCTGTAAAATCTCTACGTTTTAAACTTGTTTTTATTTTATGCCCAAGTATGTGTTTTTTAACTGTTCCAAGGTTTTTGGGGGCAAAAGTGTATTCTTTAGTCAAAAGACCTAAATCTCCCATAATAAGTCATGCTTACTGGTTCCACTACTTTATTCACTATCTTTTACTTATTTTTTATCTATTAGTACAAAGGTAATTCAAAGTGTGGTCCACAGAAATGTTGATCCACACACTGTATGTTAACAATTCATGACACTGTAAGTACAGAAATGGAGAGCACTTAGAAACCTTTACAGCAGTTTGATGTTTCTGTGACATCTAATTGCATGATCAGGGCACCTGTGTCACTGACCAGAATACAGATGACTTGGGTGTTTTTCAACTCACATTATGAGCTGCCTATATCATGGGTTGCATACTTGTCATGTGTAGTAGGGCCACATTTCGACTTGTGATATTTTAAGGTTTTTTTTTTTTTAAAAGATTTAATTTATTGGGGCACCTGGGTGGCTCAGTGGGTTAAGCCTATGCCTTCAGCTCAGGTCATGATTTAAGGGTCCTGGGATCGAGCCCCACATCAGGCTCTGCTCAGCAGGGAGCCTGCTTCCCCCCCACCGCCGCCCCCCACCTGCCTCTCTGCCTACTTGTGATCTCTGTCATATACATAAATAAAATCCTTAAAAAAAGAATTTATTTATTTATTTGAGAGAGAGCAAGTAAGAGAGAGCATGAGAGGGTAGAAGGTCAGAGGGAGAAGCAGACTCCCCACGGAGCTGGGAGACCGATGCAGGACTCGATCCTGGAACTTGATCCTGTAACTTCAGGATCATGATCTGAGCCGAAGGCAGTCGCTTAACCAACTGAGCCACCAAGGCACCCTTATCTTAAAGTTTTTAAGTTAGGCACCCTTAACTCAAAAATGTATAAAATACAGAATCCATTTCTTTCATTGAAAGATATTTACTCTATAGGTAAATAAAAATCATGAATTTGCTGAAATTTCTTTTAAAATCCCTTCCTCTATTCCTTGTCAACTTAGCTCTGTAGACCAGTTTCTCTACAAAACATAACAACTGAGATTCAACACTGTGTAGTGTTGTAGTCAATCTAACCAAGATTAGATAAATTAACAAGAAGCAAGTATGTTGCATAAAAACTTAAAATATTGATATCTATCATGTGTTCATATAGGAGTTTCATATAGGGAACCACTATTTCACTCAGTAACTCTTAGTTATGATTGCTGAATGACAAAGACCAAAAGCATAATAGCAATACTCATTATTAATTTCTACATACTTACTTGTAATCAAAATGTACAGTTTCAAAAATTCTTTTTTCCTTTTGTGTTGTTTGGTCTGATTATATTTAATGAAATGCAATTTCATATCCATTAAATATAATAAAACAAATGTCACTATGTATTTTGTGTCTTTTCTTTTAAATGTGCCTTTCAACCTAATCTAAGTCTCTGGCTTTTGGTGGGAAAATTCAGTCCATTCATATTTAGCAGAATAACGACTACATGAGACTTTATTCCTTTCTCCTTACTCTACGTTTATTATTACTTACTTCACAATGTTGTTTTCTTTTCCCTCTATTTTCTGGCTTTGTTGGCTAGTTCCATTCATTCCATTTCCCCCTTGCTAATTTGGAAGTTTTACCTCACTTTTCCATTTTGTGGTCCTTTTCCCTTCTCTCTGTGTATAAGAGACCAACTATTCCATCCATCTAGGATATATGCTTTCTAGCTATGTAATTTTATATCAAGATCTCATTACCACATAATAATTTGGTGACATTATACCATTTGCTACAACGAAAGTTTAGCAAAATACCGAAGTGGTGGAGACTGTAAAGGAAACATACCTCCAGGAGCTAAGGAACCAGGACCAGGCCCTGTTACAGCCGCTGGTATCTGTCCTGGTGCTGGAACTCCAGCCTGCATCGAAGCTTGCATCAGAGGAGGTGCACCATTGACATGCATTCCACCCTGAACAAAAATAAAAACAAAAATAAGAAAAATAAAAAAATAAAAAAATAAAAAAAATAAAAACGGTATGTATATGCCTTTGGACAATACACATGAGCCTGGTTATACAGAACACAATTAAGATGGACCATGTTCTCTAAAAGCAGACACTGACAAGTCTGACCTGTGTTGTGAGGCCATATGTGGCACCTATGGTTGACTTCAAGTTGTTTACCTCTACCAATCTGAATGGTAAAAATGATAGATTATTGTTCTTTCTGTTTACGTTTACCCTGAGGTTGAACACTTTTATTATGAAAAGCTCCAGATATATAAATTGTATAGAAAGGAAAATAAACATACAGTTTAGGAAATAAATATACTATATGTACTTGAAATCTGCCCTCTGGTCTTCCCTAACTGCATCCTGTTTTCCCTTCTTAAGACAACTACTTAAGAATTTTTACAGACATTTAAAAGTTGTATGTAAATCATTATGTACTAAATATATTAGCAACTCATTCAACATTTTTGGGGGATATGTGCAAATACAAATATGCCATATTTTGGAAAGTCTTCTACATTCACTCATTTTCACTTCTGTAACTTTTGAGTTATATGTGTTACACCACGTATCCTAGTTCCTCTTTACTACTATATGGAATTAGGTTTTTGAAAGTCATTCATGGCGACAGGTGTAATTTATTTAACTGCTATAGAGTCTTTCACTGGATAAATATACAACATTTTCCCCATTATTCCACTGATGTACATTTAGGATGTTTTAACCTTTCACAATTACAATGTGGCAATAAACATTCTTGAACGTGACCAAGGACTTGTAATCGGCCAGTTGTCTGTCATGTGTGTGGCATATACTTTTTCCCAATTTGAATTTGTCTTTGGGGTTTATTTCTATTAACCTATACAGAAATTCTTCAGTTTTCAAATGTACTTATTTTCTATGGCTTCAGTTTTGTGTCATGCTTGGCAAGCAAGCTTTACTTTTTTCCATTGGTAAGGAGACGTAAGAATGCCAACCTCATACAATTACTCTAAGTCCTAGATGAGATAATGGATGTAGAATAACAAAGTGCCAACCATAGTACCACACATGCACATAAATACCAAAATTAGCCTATATATAAAAGGACGGGGGCGCCTGGGTGGTTCAGTGGGTTAAAGCTTCTGCTTTCAGCTCAGGTCATGATTCCAGGGTCCTGGGATCGAGCCCTGCATTGGGCTCTCTGCTCAGCAGGGAGCCTGCTCCGCCCCCCACCGGCCCCCGCCTGCCTCTCTGCCTACTTGTGATCCCTGTCTATCAAATAAGTAAGTAAAATATTAAAAAAAAAAATAAAAGGACACACATGAAGGATCGCTTTGTTTCACAAACTTGGCACCAAATCTACATTCATTCAGATGCCATGTAGTCTCCAAAAATGAAAACTGCTTTTATGCCTGGGAACTGAAATTATCATTTTCAGCTCCTGACTGTTCTTCTTTCAGTATATCTTCCTAACATGAAAATGGCATTCAAAACATGTAAAAGAAACGTTATAGGAGATAAAGCCCTACCAAAGCCTGGGCTTGAGGGGCCTGAGGATTCTGCTGGTTCATTGACACAGTGGATCCTGAGCCAGGCCCAGCACTGTGGACTGGCTGAGGGTTGCCTGCAATCAGTGTTGGGATATTTGTCTGGCGATGCAGAATTTTCTAAAAAATGAGAAGACAAATCTATGAGTTGTCTGTTTAACAAGGCAATCAGGCAGTTCCTACCCCACTCAAGGTGTGCTGTGGTGTTTCCATAAACAAATAAGCACTCACCAGAGCAATCTCTGGATCCACAATTCTCATCACTACCTGTGCTTGTAGCAAAGCATAAGCCAGCTGAGGGTTCTGAAGCAACATGTTCCGTGCCTCCTGGGGACTATTCTGGACACAAAGCTGGGAAGATAAAGAGATTCATCATCAGGTTCAATACTTAATACTTAGAAATTAATAGTGATTTAGAGCCATTCTCATCTGAGAAATATAATACTCAAGAAGCTTTTTAAGCTATCATCGGTTTTTGTATAGCACACAAAATTTTGGTCATGATAGGCAAGAGAAGGAAGAGGCATTTCAAATACCATAATACCACCATTTAGGAGAAAAGCCACGTCTGAAGATCTACATCTGATATCTATGGGCCACAAAGAGCCAGATTGTATAGTTGTGTTTGTATATAAAAAATGGAAAGCTCTTTGCACAAAATGTAAAATATGCTGTGCACATATGGCATATCGAAGTTGCAAGAGATGGTGGTCAACAGGCACACCTTATATTTGAGTTCAGGGAATCATTTCCATTCACTTGAATAACTCCTCAAAAATTTGATGTGATTTGATTTGTTCTTAACCTAATGCCTCCTCCCACCTTCATTTGTTTCATCAGCTCAAACATCTGCTCTGGTGGAAGACTGGCAACTGCTTTGCTAATGGACTCAGGGGCATCCTCAGGACTGATGGTCTCTCCATAAGGTGACTCAATGACAGGGGCACCAGTGCCAAGGCCTGATCGGGAAGAAAGTACAAAAAGTTAAGGAGGCAAAATTATGAGCTAAATCATTTCAAATATCTAATTTCCAGGGCTGCTTCCTTTCCAGGACCTGTTATAACTTTAAATTATCTGGAACTGAGAAGTAAGTAAACTGCAAGTCTCTTATTTCTGTAGAGGAAAGTGACAGAAAGTATTTTCTGTTCTCAGAAGAAAGCTGGGACTAGGATCACATAGGTAGACAATGTTCACCTAAATTAGGGATGAGGCATAATGATTTCCTTTTGACAAGTCATTAGAATCGAAACAAGAGATAAAGATGCTAATCTTAAAAACAAAATAACAGAAAAAGATGCTAATTAAGAATGGAATTCCTGATCTGGTACCTCATGAAAAAAGCCAGGATGCCTTAGTAATCCCACCAATTACAGATCTGACAAACAGTTATAGCAGCGGTTACATAATGACATAGTTCGTGCAAGTAATGGCTTGGTGAGCCTGAATTCATCTTCAACTGTAAATCAACTCCTTTGTAACTAAAGGACTTCTAAAGTCAACTTTACCTTGTTTCTCAAAGATATATACTTCCCTAATGCAGGAGCCTCAAGGGGGTCAAGAAGCTAAGTGGCTAACCATTTTAACAGGTGCTAAAACATATCACAAATGGAAAAATCTTCATTGTTACATCTTTACTAATTCATGTTGCATACAAATCAGGTTTATACTCACTCTTCAGCTCTTCTTTGTTCTTTTCACTGGCAGCATTGTCCACTCGAAGTGCTCTCCCACTGAATTCACGCCCATTCAGGTTTCGCATGGCACTAAGTGCTGTCTCCTGGTCTTGGTATTCACAGAAGCCATAACCCTTTGGCTTTCCTGTCTCCCTATCATATACCAACCTGGAGGAGCAGAACCAAGTATCGGGCACAAATGTTACATATACATAGGGCTCTTGCTAACATGGGCAAGTTCTAATTTGGTCCACTCTAAGACAAATAACTTTATCACTTTGACTATTTCACTGAAATATGATTTAAACATTTTTAAATAAAAAAATGTATCTTTTAGTAAGGGCGCCTGGGTGGCTCAGTTGGTTAAGCGACTGCCTTTGGCTCAGGTCATGATTCTGGAGTCCCGGGATTAAGTCCCACTTTAGGCTGCCTGCTCAGCAGAGAGTCTGGTCTCCTTCTCCCTCTGACCCACCGACTCTTATGTTCTCTCTCTTTCATTCTCTCTCTCAAATAAATAAATAAAGTTTAAAAAAATGTACCTTTTAGTAAAAATAAATGTGAATTGTATGGTATGTGAATTTTACCGGAATAAAGCTGTTACAAACAGAAGGATGCATGTGAAAAGTCACCAGTAAAAACCTTGCTATTATTGCTAAAGGCCAAATTTGTGATTTTAAAGAAAACCCCAAGTAATCAAATGAGAATCTCACCTGAAACTAACAACGGGTCCAACCTCAGAAAAGATGTCCTTTAATTGCTCTTCAGTAGCCTCATATGGAATGTTCCCCACTATGGAAGAAAATAGACAACAGATTAAAACTCTGAGTTTGTAACCTATTTCCCCTGTGAGAAAGTAAAATGAATCAGTACTTATATCACTGAAAATGTAACAACTACCTCAAAATAGTGTTCCCACACTGCTAGTTCCATGGTATTTCAGACAACATTTCAATGTTGTCTGCTGACTTTAATTACAAAACAAACTACTAAGATTAAACATAAAAGGCACAGGCACTTCGAAATATCAGTTCTCAGACTTATCTTACAAGTATTATGATTTTCCTTACCTTCGGTGAAAATAAATACTTTGGCATTGGTATTTACTTGAAGATCTGCAAGTCTTATCGACAACTGCTAAAAATACCAATGTATTTGATATTTTAAAAACTGGCATATTATTTCTGTATTTCCACACATACATACAAACTCAAAGAATAACCATGAATGTAATGGAGGATGTTTCAAAATTATTCTGAACTGTTTTGTTATGGCCATTCCAAAAGGTGCTTTAAAATCACCACACTGACTTAAAACAAACAAACAACTTATTTCCAGGCACCTGGGTGGCTAAGTGGGTTAAGCCTCTGCCTTTGGATCAGGTCATCTCAGGGTCCCGGGATCAGGTCCCCCATCGGGCTCTCTGCTCAGCAGGGAGCCTGCTTCCCCCCCCCTCCGGCCTCCCTCTCTGCCTACTTGTGATTTGTCAAATAAATAAATAAAATCTTTTAAAAAATAAAAAAAAACCTTATTTCATCTGAAAAGATTACTCAGAATGGACCTGATCCTCTTTAAAATTTCTTCGACGAGATCTATTCGTTCATTCATTCATTTACAATCCACTTTAAGACTCCAGGTGGCCACTACCAGTATGGAACCAAAATGTTACAAATAAAAAACAGAGGCTGAAAGTCCTTACAAGAGGGCGGGAAGTGGACACAGGGTTCTATACACTCATCATATAATCTGTATTCTGGGACAGGGAGTGAGCAGTACGGGACAGTTGCCAGGTGCCCTCGATTCTAGATAATAATAGAAGCTCATGAAAGGAGAAACGCATAGAAACTGAACGCTAGTTTAACTTCCTCAGCCACATCATGAAAAGGCTGTGAGACCTCAGGGGAAGGGAGCATCACTTTGCCCGCGAGTCCACTAGAGCGGCCGTTCCACAAGACGGGCAGGTAGAGCTGCAAGCCCGACCCATCACCAGCTCCTGCAGGAATTCATTAGGTGCAGGGGCTATTCTTGTCTCTTTCTATCCCTCCCCCACGCTTGGCTCCACGAATTCCTCTTACCGAACACCGAACGCAGAGAACGATCCACCGCAGGGTCTCTCACAGTCAAACCCGCCATCGCTCTCTTCCGGCAGCTTCCGGTGCGCCAGAGCACACTTCCTTACAGCGCCTGAGCTCTGCGCTAAACACGCTTCAGTACGGGCGCGTTACCCGGAAGCACCTGGGCAGGGCGCGCACATGGCCCCACCCCTGGCGTCATTGCGTCAGCAGCTGGCGCGCCCTCCATCCCCAAGAGCTAACGACTCCGGGCTGGGTTGCGACCGGAATGTAACTCGGTTCCGACTTAGGCTTGTGCGGTCCTAGACTAACCTGCAGGATTTTAGTCTGTAGAGTTCCTTATTATTCATTTTTTCTTAGACCAACACGAAGAATGATCGGCCACACTAAAGATGGCGGTAGCCGCTTTACCGTGGTAACGGGGAAGTCATTTGCTAAAAACCTTGACTCTTACATTTTAGTTCCTCCCTATGAGGGAAGGGAAGTGCTTGGTCCGCCCCAGCAGCGTGCCGGTGAGTTTGTAAAAGCTGGAGTGTACCGGGTCCCTGGGTGGCTCAGTGGGTTAAGCCTCTCCCTTCAGCCCAGGTCATGATCTCAGGGTCCTGGGATCAAGCCCCACGTCAGGCTCTCTGCTCAGCAGGGAGCCTGCTTCCCCCTTCTCTCTATGCCTGTCTCTCTGCCTACTTGTGACTTCTCTCTCTCTCTGTCAAATAAATAAAAAATATCTTAAAAAATAAAAATAAAAATATTAAAAATAATTAAATTAAATTAAAAAAAATGCAAAAACCAGCATTGGGTTTCATTATATTTTTGATTGTTTTGGGGGCTCTATTTCATTTACAGTTGATTCTTTTTAAAAAAATTTTTAAATTTTATTTATTTTTTCAAAGATTTTATTTATTTAATGCAGAGAGAGAGATCACAAGTAGGCAGAGCAGCAGGCAGAGAGGGGGAAGCAGGCTCCCTGCTGCGCGGCGGTCGGGGGGACGCGGGGCTCCATCCCAGGAGCCTGGGATCACGACCTGAGCCAAAGGCAGAGGCATTAACCCACTGGGCCACCCAGGCACCCTATCATTTACAGTTGAGTCTTGACCATTGTGGGGGCTAGGAGCCCCAACTCCTGCAGAGTCAAAAATCTGCATACAACTTTTACTCCTGCATAGCTTTACTGATAGCCTATTCTTGACTGGAAGCCTTACTGAGAATATAAACAATTGATTGATGCATATTTAATATGTATGTATTCTGGTCTTATAATTAGGTGTGCTAAAGAGAAAATGTTATTAAGAAAATTGTAAGGAAGGGGCGCCTGGGTGGCTCAGATGGTTAGTCATCTGACTTGGGCTGAGGTCATGATCTCCATGTCCTGGGTTTGAGCCCCACAGCGGGCTGCCCGCTCAGCGGGGAGCCTGCTTCTCCCTCTGCCTCTGCCTTTCCCTCTGCTTGTGCTCTGTCTCTGTCCCTTTCAAATGAATAAATAAAATATTAAAAAAAAAGATGATTGTGAGGAAGAGAAAAGACATTTACAGTACTATACTTTATAAAAAAAAATCTAGGGGCACCTGGGTGACTGAGTCTGTCAATTGTCTGCCTTCAGCTCAGGTCATGATCTCAGGGTCCTGGTGTCAAACCCCACATTGAGCTCCCTGCTCAGTGTGGAGCCTGCTTCTCTCTCTCCCTCTGCCTGCTGCTCCCCCAGCTTGTTCTCTCTCTCTCTTTCCCTGTCAAATAAATAAAAAATCTTAAAAAACACACACACATACAAAACACAGTGTATAGGTGGCCCTGCATAGTTCAAATCCATGCTGTTGAAGGATCAACTCTATTTTTTGCTCCGATCTTTTTTTTCCCCCTCCTTTCTACTAACTTTGGACTTTTTTTTGTTCTTTTTCTAGTTCTGTTAGGTGTAAAGTTAGATTGTTGGAGATTTTTCATACTGAGGTATTGCTGTAAACGTCTCTCCCTCTCTCTTTTTTTAAAAAAGATTTTATTTATTTATTTGACAGAGAGACAGTGACAGAGGGAACACAAGCAGGGGCAGAGGGAGAGGGAGAAGCAGGCTCCCTGCTGAGCAGGGAGCTGGATGCAGGGCTCAATCCTAGGACCCTGGGATCATGACCTGAGCCAAAGCCAGACACTTAATGACTGAGCCACCAAGGCACCCTGTAAACGTCCCTTTTAAAGCTGCTTGGGCTGTGTACCAAAGATTTTGAACAGCTGTGTTTCCATTTTCATTTGTCTCCATGTATGTTTGATTTCCTCTTTGATTTTGTAGTTGACCTGTTGGTTGTTTAGTAGCATGTGTAGCCTCCACATGTTTGTGTTTTTCCCATTTTTTTTTTTTTTTGGTAATTGTTTTCTAGTTTCATACCACTGTGGTCTGAAAAGATACTTGATATGATTTCAGCCTTCATAAATTTATTGAGACTTGTTTTGTTGCCTAACATGTTATTTATGCTGGGGAATTTTCCGTGGGCGCATGAATGTGTATTTTGCTATTTTTGGGTGGAATGTTATGTATATATCTGTTAAGTACAGCTGGTCTGGTGGGTTGTTCAAAACCATGGTTTCCTTATTGATTTTCTCTCTGGGTGATCCACTGATGTATGTGGGTGACCCCTGCTCTTATTGAATTACTGTTAATCCTTCCCTTTAGGTCTGTTAATACTTGCTTTATATGTTTAGGTGCCCCTCTATTGGGTACATATATCCTGTACCCAATTGTTATATCCTGTTGTCGGATTGATCCTTTATTGTGTAATGCTCTTTTTTGTCTCTCGTCATGGTCTTTGAAGTCTGTTTTGTCTGATCTCAGTATTGCTACCCTAGCTTTTTTTTTTTTTTTTTTTTGTCTCCGTTTACGTGGAGGATCTTTTTCTATTCTTCACTTTCAGTCTTTATGTATCTTTAGGTTTGAAGTGAGTCTTTTATAGGCAGCATATAGATGGGCTTTTTAAAATCTATTAATTCACCCTGTTTCTTTGGTTGGAGCATTTAGACCATTAACACTCAAAGTAATTATTGACAGGTGTGTACTTATTGCCATTTTTGTTTTCTGGTTGTGTTTATAGTTCTTTTCCTTTCATCTTGTTCTGTTCACTTGTGATTTGATGATTTTAGTATTATGCTTGGATTCCTCTCTCTACTTTTTGTGTATCTATTACAGGTTTTTTTTTTGTGGTTATCATGGGGTTCATATGTAACATCATATATATATACATATATATGTATATGTGGCATATATTTAGCAATCTGTCTTGTTGATGGTCACTTAAGTTCAAATACATTCTAAAGACACTACATTTTTACTTCCCGCACTCCACATTGTATGTATTATATGTCATATTTTATGTCTATTTTGTGCATCTCTTAGCCAACTTTTGTAGGTATAATTGTTTTACTGCTTTTGTCTTTTAACCCTCATATTAGCTTTATAAGTGGCTGATTTACTACCTTTATTTGGTTTGCTTTTACCAGTGAAATTTTTTCCTTTCACAATTTTCTTCTAGTTGTGGCTTTCTCTCTTCCACTTCAGAATTCCCTTTGACACTTCTTGTAAGGCAGCTTTAGTGGTGATGTACTAGTATCTTTTGTTTCTGGGAAACTATCTCTCCCTTAATTCTGAATGATAACCTTGTGGGTTGAATATTCTTGGTGGCAGGTATTTTCCTTTCAGTACTTTGAATATAACATGCCACTCTTTTCTGGCCTACAGATTTTCTACTAATATATCAGCTTATAGGTTATGGTATTTCCTTTGTACTATTTGCTTTTTTCTTGTTTTTTAAAAGATTCTCTTTATTTACTTATTTGAGGGAAAGGGAGAGGGAGAATCCTGAGCAGACTCCACCTGAGCACAGAGCCTGATACAGGGCTTGATCTTACAACCTTGAGATCATGACCTGAGCTGAGATAGAGAGGTGGATACCCAACTGACTCAGCCACCCAAGTGCCTCTAAGGATTCTCCTTTTATTTTTAATTTTTTTTGACATTTTAATTAATGTATGTCTTGATGTGGACTTCCTTGGGTTCATCTTGTTCGGGGCTCTCTGAGCTTGCTGGACCTGGATGTCTTTTTCTTTCCCCATGTTAGGGAAATTTTAGCTATTATTTTTTCAAATAAGTTTTCTGCCCCCTTCCCTCTGTCTTCTCTTTCTGGGACCTCTCTAATGTGAATGTTAGTATGCTTGATATTGTCTCAGAGGTCCCTTAACCTATCCCCATTTTTAAAAAGTGTTTTTCCTTTTTGTTCTTCAGCTTGGATGCTTTCCGCTACCCTGTCTTCCAGATTGCTTCATTGTTTTTCTACATTTTTAAAAATCTGCTCCTGATTCTCTCTAGCATATTTTTCACTTCAGTTATTTTATCCTTCAGTTCTATTTGGTTCTTTTTCATATTTTTCTGTCTCTTTGTTGCTGTTTTCACTTAGTTCATCCACTCTTTTCTCAAGTCTGATGAATATCTTTATGACCATTACTCTGAAGTCCTTATCAAATAGATTGCTCATCTCCATTTCATTTAGTTCTTTTTCTTAAGCTTTTTATTGTTCTTTTGTTTAGAATATATTTGTCTGTCTCATTTTGTCCGAGTCTCTGTGTTTGTTTCTTTGAATTAGGTAGATCATCTATGTTTTCTTGTCCTGAAAGTAGTGGCCTTATGAAAAGGCACCTTGTGGTGTTCAGTAGTACAGTCTTCATGGTCAACAGAACAAGCCACTGTGGGAGTGTCCACTCTGTGGGACATATGTCTTGTTGTGACTTGGCCATGACTGCTGCTGGTACACTTGTGGGCCTGGCTGGCCATCAGCCCTGTTGTCAGCAGTGACCCAGGTGTGACTGCTGTGAGCATGCTGATAGGCAGAGCTGGACCCTGGTGCACCTTGGTGAGTGGTGCAGATATAGCTGTTGCTGGCTCTCTGGTGGGTGGGGTAGCTCCTAACACAGCTGGTTGAGAGTCCCATCTATAGCTGCTGTTTGGTGTGCTGGTAGGTGGAATTAGTTCCCATTGTAGCTGGCTGAGAAGCAGGGCTATAGATGCTGGTGGCTTGCTAGTGGGTGCAACCATCTCTTGGTACAGCTGGTTGAGTTGGCTGGCCACAATGGCTATGGGTATGCTGTAAATGGGGCAGGAATCTTACCTCCCTCCCCAGGGCAGGAGTCATTTTATAGGGGTGCCTGTCCTGGGCTGGGCTGCCTGCCAGGCATGATGAGGCAGTAGTTGCTTTGGAGGGGCTCCCACGGGGGTGGGTTTGCAGGGGAACACTGAGGCAGGGCAGAGAGTGCTAGCAAGGTAGATGGAGAGTATCAGAACTGGTGTCCGCCAGTGCTGGGCCAGCTAGACTAAAGGAGGGCAAGAAAAATGGTGCTGCCCACTAGCATTCCCTTTCCTGGAAAAAGTTCCAGTAGATCCCTCCATGCCTGTGATACACCTTCTGCTTGTGGGTCACTGTGTCAGGCATTTGATTGCTGGCTATGTCTCTGCCCCTTCTACTCTTCTTAATATAGCCTCTCCCCCTTTTTTTAAATGTCATTGGCTTTGGGAGGGTCTGTTCTGCCTGTGTTCAGGTAGTTTTCAGAGTGCACTGCACTACATGAAGTCATTGCCTTAGTGTGTCTGTGGGAGGAGGTGAGCCCAGGATCCTCCAACTCTGTCATCTTCCTTGTCTCCTCTAGTTGTTTATTTTTTAAATGTCAGTGTGGGTGGGGGCTGGAAGGCCTGGACAGACCTTCCTAGTCTGCTAACTTGCAGATGTCCCCTAAAAAGAGTATCTATTTTATAAACAGGGATACCAAAGCTCAGATAATGACTTGAACAGGGTTATGCAGTTAATAAGGATAAAGGCTGGGATTTGACTATATTTCTTTTTCCAGGCTTTTTGACTTTTTTGAAAAATAAACTTTGTATTTTAGAATAATTTTAGATTTTCCGGAAAGTTGCAAAGATAGTACAGAGTTCCCATATCCACCCACCCTCTGACCTCCACAGTTGTTCCTTTTATCAACATGTTTGTTTAGTATGCTCTGTTTGTTACAATTAATCAACCAATACTGGTATGTTATTGTTAATTAAAGTCCATACTTTATTCAGATTTTCTTACTTTTAATCTATTTTTTTTTCCATTATAGGACCCAGTCTAGGATATCGTGTTACGTTCTTGTCATGGATCCTTTGGCTTCTGTTGACTGTGGCAGTTTCACAGAATTTCTTTGTTTTGATGACCTGACAGTATTGAGGAATACTGCTCAGGTATTTTATAGATTATGCTTCATTTGAATTTGTCTGATGGCTTTTCTCATGATTAGACTGCATTATGGGTGTTTGGGAGGAAGACCATTCTTATTGTGTCATGTCAAGGCCTTGATCAGCAGGCCAAGGTAGTGTTGGACAGGTTTCTGCTCCGTAAAATTACTTTTTCTACTTCATATACCACAATTAAGAAGGATTGGGGAAAATTAAGCTCGACTCCTTGGAGGGAGAGAGACTACATAAATTATTTAGCATTCTTCTGTAGGTTATTTATTTTGTTTCTCTAATTGTTTCAGCTTTGTCCATTGGAAGCTCTTTCATGTTGGTCCCTATGTTCCTTTGGCATGCCCTCACTGTTGTGTTTTTTTGTGCACTTTCCTTACTTTCTTATACTACAGGATGCCTATTTTGTATATTCCTTGCCTCAGCCACTGGAGAATCAGTCATTTCTCCAAAGAGCTGTAGTTCCTTTTAGTAAATCAAGATGTCTTCCAGAATATGTGAAAGGTCTAATAGATTGTAGTAGCCAATGAAAACTCATTTGGAAGGGTATATATGTATAGGAGGTGGTTAACAAGACCAAAGAAGAAGAGAAAGCCAGAAGGGTCATAATCTAATTTTCTCCTGAATGATAGTTTACAATTGGAGGTAATTTAACAGCATAAACTAAGAGTCAGAAGCCTTAGGTTTAAATGCCGACTCTGACATTTTTAATTGTGTGTCTGTGAACCTCAATTTCCTCATCTGTAATTTGATTAAATAATATAAAGCACATGCTTTGCTGTGCCTGGCATGCAGTAAGCATTCATATGTTAGTTATTGTTACTAGTCTCATTTCTTTACTCCTCTGAACTAGCTATTTTAATGTCATGAACAACTATGAACCCTCACCATTTTTGTTTGATACCTCTGTTACTCAGCTCCCTCTTGTTGTATTTCTTTCCCTAGGAATACTTTTGATGTGACCCAGTGTGTGTTTTCCTTTGAGATCACCGCAGAGAAGTTGCAAGTGGCATCACTGCCTTGTACTGGAGAAGCACATGTGGGTCTGTATGTAGATAACAGTTCTAGGGACCTTTTACTTTAACTAGTTATCTCTTCCTCAGATCCATATTCAGGTTCAGTTCACTCTTGAGTTTTTATCAATGTTTTTCTTCAAGATCGTACAAAATTGTGTTGTTCGGATATAAAATATTCATATTAATGTGAACTGAACATCAGATCTCTTTTTTTATTATTAAAAATATTTTTTATTGAATGAAGCTGATCAATTCTCTTACAAGGGGCAGAAATGCACACAGTATATTCTTTAAAAAATTAAATTATAAGTTAAAATGGAAGTGTTTTAGTCTCTAATGATAAAAAAAAATGCATATAAAACCTGATCTTCCAACAAGCTTTTGTTTGTGTAAGTAGATGGGACCACTACAGACCCAGATGAGATGGGGCTCTGTTCAGCTTTGACAGAAGGACCTCAATTGTCAGTAACTGAGGAGATACTTTCCAGTTAAAAATATTTTGTATCATATTATCATTTTATGTCTATTCTACACAGCAAAATCCAGGGGTAAAGCCACCAGTGAAGAGAATACTTCTTCTCATAGATTTGCAGCTGACTCTGATAAGCTGTTGGTTATAATTTAAATGTATGCACAGGTTTTTTTAAAAAGCAGATAGTTAAAACAGCATTTTACATGCAGGGGTTCTCTATTTGATGTCCACAATTTTAAAGAGCTTCTCTGGTATTTAACTGTAGTCTGCATCTTTACAGAGAAGTCCTTTTCTCTCTGAGCAGAATTCCAAGTTTGTATATAGAGAATACACAGTAAGGTCTAATTTCTTACACATTAAAAAAAAGTCCTCAACATGAAAACAGTCAACTTGAAAACAAACAAACTATAGATGTTAAAAAATTAACTTTCAGTTTCTGCTTCCCTTTGGTATTAAATGTTGCTTACAAAGGACTACAATCCCCTTTTTGTTTTCAAGGTTAAGTATTAGGTATTGATATCTGCTTTCTGCCTTCCAAAGATGAGAAATTGGCCTCTACGACCACAATGAACAGTGAAGTTGACTTTTGTGTTCTTCAGTTACTAAGAAAGGTATTTTTCTGAGCTGACTCTTGTGCGACTTCTAAGTTGTTTCTGGCACTGCTGCTGAGATTCTCAGAGCTGATGGGGAGCAGAGTACTCAGCTCCAGGTCCGTAACCATCTGGCGAGACTCTGCCAGCAAACGCTGAAGCTTGCTTGTGGGCAAAAAGTCATCCTTGTCACTGGACGATGGTGCCTCTTTGTTGAATAAGAAAATCTTAGGTGAGTTCTTTGCATCTGAAGAGGGCTCTGTCTCTATCAATTTCTCATCCTCTCTAGGGGCAGATTTTGAAGAACCTGAACAGTGGGAATGCTGGATGGCAATTAGCTCACTCATGGCGGAGTTGTGGTTCCTCCCACTGGCACTTTCCGAACAAGTACACACAGATTTGTGGCGAACAGTCCTTTGCACTTTAGAAGGCTTGAAAATGCTCATCCACTCCATGTCAGACATGGGGCCTGGGGCTTCAATGATGAAATTACTTGGGTGGCAGCACTTGGATTCATACATATCACTCTCCCCTAGACAGGTCTCATTTTTATGGCAACAGCACATACCTTTCTATGTCATCTTGACTTTCAACATCCGGCTTTTCTGGTTGTCTGGAACCAGAACAGCTGGCCAGGCCCAGGTTGACATCATGCCACTGTCTCTCATCAGATGATGTGGATGTTTCAGAGAGTTGTTTCTCTTCATTCTGAATCCCGATCCCATTACCTTTTGGTGACTTTGCATGGATCTTGCACAATCTACTTTGGTTTTCCGGTTGGATCTGCATTTTCCCTCCCAGAGACCAAGACTTTTGCTTCTCCAGTAAGTCTTTTGTAAACAGAGATGAGATAGCAAATACACTTTTTTCCCCAAATGAAGGATTACCTGTCGCTTCTTCTCTCTGCACACATCACAGGGGCTCCTGTCTGACTAATTTTGTGGGAACATGGTCTCAAATTTTGCATATTTAACCAATGACCTCTGATTTTTCTCCCTCTTGATGTCGACTTTTCAGGCAGTGATTCTCAAGGTCTGACAAACACATGTCTCTGCTGGACTCCAGAACCTTTGATTCCTCCATCTTTGAGTCATAAATCTGTATTAATTCCTGATAATTTTCCACATTAAAATTAAGAAACTGCAGATCACTCTGTTGTTTTACATAAATCTGTCTCAGATTATGGAGTTCTGCGTTTGTGTGCTCTTGCTTTGACTTTGCAATATCGAGTAACTCATCTTTCCTTTTTTCTCTCTCTGCTTTCAGTTTATTGACTTCAACTTCAAGTGTCTTCAATTTCTTTTTTTTAAATTTTTTATGATTTTTTATTTTTTTATAAACATATAATATATTTTTATCCCCCGGGGTACAGGTATGTGAATCACCAGGTTTACACATTTCACAGCACTCACCATAGCACATACCTTTTCTGCTTGTAATCTTGCTTTTCTTTCATGATACACGTCTCCACCATCTTCGCATCACGCAAGGTATGCTCTAACAGTTTAAATTTTCCCGAGCAGTCTGCAATGTGGTTGACGGACTCGATAATACCTTTGTCCTTTAGCTTTATCATTGTAGTGAGAGCCTGTTTTCGAGCTTGTAATTGGCCTACCTGGGCAGAAAGTGCCACTAATGTGTTGCTGAGATTTTCATTTTTAGCCTCGAGGTCCTCAGAGAGGAGAGAGGAATGGGTTGCCTTTTGAGCCATTTCCTGAAGCTGTAGCTGAGTCTTCTGAAGAACTGCCTGGCATTCAGTTTGATTAGATTCAAGGGTTTTTACCTTCTTTGTGAGTGACCTGATTATTTCAGTTCTTTTATGTAGTTCACCTGTCACCCGGCGAGGAAGGTCGCTGAAGGGTTCATGGGTGCCTCCTCCGCCCCCGGAGAAAGTCAGTGAGCGCAGGTCACCTTACAAACGCCATAGGCGCTCCTGCCTGGAGCGGGGGGCGAGCCCTGAACCCCGGAGCCCCACGCCCTCGGCCAGTCCGAGTAAGCACCCAAACCACCCGCCCAGAGGAACCTCAGATCTCCTTTTAAAAAAGATTTTATTTATTTATTAGAGAGAGAGAGTGCAAACTTAAGTGGGGAGAGGAGGAAAAGGAGAGGGAGAAGCAGACTCCCTTGCTGAGCAGGGAGCCCAATGCAGAGATTGATTCCAGGACCCCGGAAGTATGACCTGAGCTGAAGGCAGATGCTTAACTGACTGAGCTATGCAGGCACCCCCCCAATCTCTTTTTGTTAATAGAATTAATTTTTTAAATTATCTTCCTAGCAAATTTAGTGTACTCTTGTTAGGGGAGCTCTTTAAGTGAGTCCTTAAAGGAGAAATTATCTTCCTTTTGATCATGTGATTCTTCTCCTAAAGAGCCTTCCTCTTTCACTATGGGCAGTGTTCAAAATATTCCTCCTGAGTGTTGTCATCCCCATAAGATTGCCATATTTCTTATACCTGTGAACCTTCTCCCATGATTTTCGTGCATGACATGTTCTTTTCTCATCATTTTCTTCATTAGACTATGATTCAAATAACTTCAAACACCACCTATAGTAAAAAAAGGAGTGCTAATACCTCCCTGTTTACTGCCTTTTGAACACTGCTGTTTATCCTCTAGAATGTACTGGCCCTTGATATGTATATGGTATAAATACTCAAAGTGTTGAACATTTGGTTATGTTCCTGCATATCTTCTAAATATTTGTATTAATGCTGTCATCTTCCTAAAGAACATGTGCGTAAATACCCCAGTCAAGATAGTACTAAGTATCTGCTTATTGATAATCAGGAGGAAGATAAACATTTTCTAGTAGCTCTCGAATATAGTCATCTACAAATATGAATAAAGGAACTTCTTAAATCTGAGGTAGTCGGTTTCATTATGCCTTCTTTAATCCCTTGGCTGTGATTATAGGAAATTAACTTCCAACTCAGTCCAGAGCTAGGTGTTCCCTCAAGGAGATTGCTATTTGTATCTTAGAACTTGGAACCTTTTTAATGGTTGGCCACTTGGGGTCCATAATACCAAGCAGTGTCTAATATTTCTGTGGAGATTGACTATTTTACATTGCCATTCCCAGTTCATGCTGTGCTGCCTTTTATGGCTGTGATTGGAATCCTCATAGCTATGCTGAGAAGAAAAATCTAGAGGTAGATGGAGTAGCAGACTGGTGCTAAATATACTTTGAGAATAACAGGTGAGTGCTGGGGAAATACATCTTTTGATAATTAGGAGTGACTTTTTACAGTAAAGTCAGAAAATATTCTTCTCTCCAAAAATAAAACCAGACCACCTCTATTGTTTGCCTTTATCATCTCACTGTACAAAGTACTGCTCTTATATTGAGTGATTTTACTCAGAATTTCAGTGATAACAACGTAGGAAGTTATTTGCATGTAATTGGATGGGGGAAGGGGATGTGGTAGGAAGCCAAGGTCTGGAAGCAATACAGAAAGATAATAAAGTGGTAGAAATAAAAGTATGGGACTTTAGGAATTTAAAACTGTTTAAAGATGTGTATTGCTTGCCTTAAATGAGAGAGGAAAATTATGTGGGAAATGTAATAAGTTGAAGTGAAAACTCATGAAAGATGAGTCACCGTTGGGGCACCTGGGTGGCTCAGTGGGTTAAGCCTCTGCCTTTGGCTCAGGTCATGATCTTGGGGTCCTGGGATCGAACCCTGCATTGGGCTCTCTGCTCAGCAGGGAGCCTGCTTTCTCCTCTCTCTCTTTGCCTACTTGTGATCTCTCTCTCTTGTCAAATAAATAAATAAAATATTTTAAAAAGGATGAGTCATCATTTCCTACAGAATAAAATGTGGAGGAATTTATTTTTCTTCTTTTCAGTATACACAACTGATAAAGAGAATTGGGAAAATCTAGGTAGTCGTTTTCTTTTGCTTTGCTATGGCTGTTGTCCCACTTGATAGTACAGCTGTTGTTCCTCATTTCATTTCTTTATGCCTATTGTAGCTGAAACTGTTGCACATCACTGATAGGGTAATTCTGGGGCTGGTCCTTCACTTTGAAGAAGGTTGGTTCATTGCCTGTTAAAGGTTTTATCAGAAGTGGGGGCATTTTGCGTGTCCACCAAATTGTGGGATCTTTCCTGAGGAAGGATCTCCATCTTCATGGAAACAGGGAAATAGAGATGGAGAAACACTGTCATTATCCTTAGCAAATTATTAATGACCACTGGAAATACAAGTCTACCAGCGTTTCTGTGAGGAAATCTGGCAGTAGCCAAGCTAGAGTGGCAAAGGTGGGTTTGATCTGAAGAAACTCACTTTGCACACTAAACTATGGAAGATGCAGATCCTGCATATTCAGGTGGTAAAATCCTGTGCTGTCTATGTAAGATCACATAGTCCTGGATCCGAACTGTATGAGCAGATTATCCCTGTCCATTAGTTGACTAGAGGAGGTAAATCCTGTGCACAGGGGTTCCATGTGTGAATGAGCTTCTGTAGTTGATGCCTTTAACTTGTTATCTCAGTGTAAGTTCTGAGCCCCTTATCTCTTAGTAATCTGCTTCAGTTCTTTTTTTCTCTTTTACAGAAAAACCCGTTTATTATCATATAATTCCCATTTGAAGTATATAATTCAGTTGTTTTTAGTATATTCACAGAACTCTGGAACTATCACCACGATCAGTTTTAAAGTATTTTTATCACATCACAAGGAAACTCTGTAATTTTTAGCTCTAATCACCCCAATTCCCCATTCTGTCATGCCCTGGGTAACCAATAATGTATATTTCATTTCTGTATATTTGACTATTAAGGACTTTTTATATAAATTGAATCATGTAATGTGGTCTTTTGTGACTGGCTTCTTTAACTGAATGAACATAATGATTTCAAGGTTCATTGATGTAGCATATGTCAGTATTTCATTCTGTATTTATGTGTGAGAGTGTGTGTGTGAGTATAGCAGCTATTTTCAGATATTATCCCTGTATAATTCACACAAAATAATTCAGGGGTGCCTGAGTGGCTCTGTCTCTCCAAAAGAAAGAAGTAAATCTTAAAAAAAATAGTTAACTACTCAATAATATTTACTATAATCACAGACACATGCAGTTTTTAGTCATTTTAGATCATTTTAGAACTCCTGTTTTCAGTTCTTTTATGTATATACCTAGGGGTGGAATTGCTGGGTGATATGGTAATTCTGTGTTTCAATTTTTAACAAAGTCTCAAACTTTCAAAAGTGGCTGCACCATTTTACATTCCCACAAACAGTATACAAAGGTTCCATTTTCTCTACATCTTCACCAATACTCATTTCTAGGTTTGTTTTTTTTTTTTTAATTTTTGGCAGCTTAGTGGCTGTAAAGTGGTATCTTGTGATTTTATTTTGCATTTCTCTAATAATGCTGTTGAGCACCTTTTCATGTGCTTACTGGAGATAATGTAATTCTTCATTGAAAAATATGTAAGTCCTTTGTCCATTTGTTAATTGGGTTGTCATTTTTTTTTTCTGAGAGAGTGTGATCTGGGTGGGAGGGATAGAAGAAGAGGGAGAGAATCTTAAGCAGGCTTGGTGTGGAGCCTGATATGGGGCTTGATCTCACAACCCTGAGGTCATGACCTGAGCTGAAATCAGGAGTCAGACACTTAACTGATAGAGCCACTCAGGTGCCCCTGGGTTGTCATTTTGTTGTTGAATTATAAGAATGCTTTATATATTCTAGATATTAGGCTCTTATTTGCTATTATTGTCTTCTATCCTGTGGGGTTTTTGACCCTTATTTGCTATTATTTTCTTCTATCCTGTGGGTTTTTTAAAATACTTAATTTAATTTAATTTTATTTATTTATTTGACAGAGGTCACAAGTAGGTAGAAAGGCAGGCTGAGAGAGAGAGAGAAGCAGGCTCCCCGCTGAGTAGAGAGCCTGTTGCGGGGCTCGATCCCAGGACCCTAGGATCATGATCTAAGCTGAAGGCAGAGGCTTTAACCCACTGAGCCATCCAGGCACCCCAAGACTTAGATTTTTTAGAGTAGTTGTAGCTTCACAGCAAAATTGAGAGAAAGGTGCAGAGATTTCTTATATACACCTTGCCTCCACACTTAAAAAGCCTCCTGCATTTTCAACATCTCCTGCCGTAGTGGTACTTTGGTTGCAACTGATGTATCTACATTGACACACTATAATCACCCAAACCTCATAGTCTACCTTAGAGGTCATTCTTTTTTTTTTTTTTTTTTTAAACTTAAAATGAATTTTATTAATTGCTTAGAAGACAGGATGCTGAGCTTGTTTAAACCAAAGCCAATTATACAAAGTGATGGAGGAGTGCATGTGAAGAAAAATAAATCACAAGCATTGTGAAAGCAAGTGTTGAAAATATTAAAAATTCTAAGTCTAAACTTAAAGCCTAAAGCACTATTTTTGACAAGTCTGCCTTCCTCTCTCCTCTTGTCCTCTTGTTCTCTTCGACCACTTTACTTACAGGACACCACCACTCCTCTAACTTCGTATACTACATATACTATGTATATCATCTGTACATCTATATACTTTCTGGAATGAGAATACTAATGTTGGTTGTCAGAGTAGAAATTCTGAGGGAGTCCCAGCTGCATATCAAATCCCAGGCATCGGGGAATGATCATTCTTTTTTTTTAAGGTTTTATGTATTTATTTGATGGGGAGAGAAATCACAAGTAGGCAGAGAGGCAGGCAGAGAGAGGGGGAAGCAGGCTTCCTGCTGAGCAGCGAGCCCCATGCGGGGCTAGATCCCAGGACCCTGAGGTCATGAAGGCAGAGGCTTAACCCACTGAGCCTCCCAGGTGTCCTTAGAGTTCATTCTTGTGTAAATTCTTTGGGTTTGGAAACATATGGAATTATACATGTCCATCATTATAGTATCATACAGAGTATTTCTGCTGCCTTAAAAATAATGTCTGCTCAGTACCCCTGCTTGCAACCCCTAACTGATCTCTTTTTTAATTGTTTTCATAGTTTTGCCTTCTCTAGAATGTCATCTAGTTGGAGTCACACAACATGTAGCCTTTTCAGATTAACTTCTTTTGCTCAGTAATAAGCATTTAAAGTTCCTCCATGTCTTTTCATGGCTTGATAGCCCATTTCTTTTTAGCAATGAATAATACTATGTTATTTAGTTTGTTTATCCATTCACTTACTGAAGGACATTTTATTGCTTCCAAAGTTTCGGCAGTTATGAATAAAGCTCCTAGAATATCTGTGTGCGGGTTTTTGCATGAACGTAAGTTTTCATCTTTAGGTAAATACCAAGGAATGTGATTGCTAGATTGTATGGTTAAAAACATATATGGTTTTGTAAGAAACCACTAAACTGTTTCTAAGAGGCTAAATACCATTTTACATTCTCATTGGCAGTAAATGAGAGAGTTCTTGCTGCTCCACATTCTCACCACCATTTGGTGTTGTCACTCACTGCTCTAGAATTTGGCCATTCTAATAGTTATGAAGTGGTATATATTTGTTGGTTTAATTTGCAATTCCCTGGAGACATATGATGTGGACCTTCTTTCATATGCTCATGTGCTGTATGTGTGTCTTTGGTGAAGTGTCTGTCTCTTAGGTCTCTGACCTGTCGTTTGATCAGGGTTAAAATCCTTATCAAATGTTTCTTTTGTAAGTATTTTTGGTGGCCTTTGGCTACTTCTACCCATTTCTTTTTTCTTTATTGAGGTGTAACTGACATATTACTAGTTTCAAATGTACAACATAAGTACTTAAATTGTATAAGTTGCAGAATGACCACCGCACTAAGTCTAATTAATGTCTATCACCACATAAAATTATATTTTTTTCTTGTGAGAATTTTTAAGATCTACTCTCTTAGCAATTCTCAAATATATGGTACAGTATTATTAGCTGTAGTCACCATGCTATACATTATATCCAATGACTTATTTATTTTAAAACTGAAAGTTTGTACCTTTTGACCCCCTTCACCCATTTAGCCCACTGCCCACCTCCACCTCTGACAACCACCAATCTGTTCTCTGTGAGTTTGTTTCCACCCCCTCCCCCCCAGATTCAACATGTAAGTGAGATCATATGGTATTTTTCATCTTCTGTCTGACTCACTTCATTTAGCATAATGACCTCAAAGTCTATCCATGGTATCCCAAATGACAAGATTTCCACTTTTTTATGGCTGAATTACATTCCATTGTAATATTTTACCATATTTTCTTTCCCTTGTTTTGAACTGTATTTGTTGTTTGAACTGTACTTGATGTTGTATTAGTTTCAGGTCTACAGTGGTGATTCAATAATTCTGTCCATGATAAAGTATAGTTACCATCTCCATCTGTCACCATACAATGTTATTACGATATTATTGACTATATTCCCTATGCTATACTTTTTAGTCCTGTGACTTACCAGTTTTCTGACTAGAAGTTTGTAACTCTTAATCCTTTTCGTGTTTTTCACACATCTCTCCAAACCCCTCCCCTCTGGCAAACATGATTTTGTTCTTTGTTCTTAACAATTCTGTCTCTGTTTTCTTTGTTCATTTGTTTTTTACATTCCACATATAAGTGAAATTATACAGTTTTTGTCTTCTCTGATATCTCTCACTTAGCATTATACCCTCTAGGTCCATCCATGTTGTTGCATATGGCAAGATCTCATTCTTTCTTAGGGCTGTGTAATGTTCTGTTGTGTGTGTGTGTGTGTGTGTATGACATCTCCTTTATCCATTCATTTATTGATGGACACATAGGTTGCTTCCATACCTTGAATATTATAAATAATGCTACAAGAAACATAGAGGCATATATGTCTTTTTTGGAATTAGTGTTCTCATTTTCTTTGGGTAAATACCCAGTAGTGGATTACTGAATCATAAGGTATTTCTATTTTTAACATTTTGAGGAACTACCATACTGTTTTCGACAGTAGTTGCACCAGTTTACTTCCCACCAGTAATGCAAGTGTTCTCTTTTCTCCACATCGTTGCAAATAATTGTTATTTCTTGTCTTCATGCTAAGAGGTGTAAGTGATCTCATTGTGGTTTTGATTGCATTTCCCTGATGATTAGTGATATGGAGCATCATTTTATGTGTCTATTTGGCCATCTATATGTCTTCCTTGGGAAAATGTCCATTCAGGTCCTCTGTCCATTTTTAAATTGGATTGTTTGAGTTTTTTTGGTGATAACTTTTTTTTTTGATTTTTTTAATTTATTTTTTCAGTGTTCCAAGATTTATTGTTTATGCACCACACCTAGTGCTCCATGCAATACGTGCCCTCCATAATACCCACCACTCATGGCTCACCCATTCCCCCACCACTCATACCCACCTCAATGGCTCACCCATTCCCCCACCCCTCCAAAACCCTCAATTTGTTCCTCAGAGTCCAGAGTCTCTCATGGTTCATCTCTCCCTCTGAGTTCCCCCAATTCATTTTCCTTTCTTTCTCCTAATGTCCTCCATGTTATTCCTTATGGTCCACAAGTAAGTGAAACCATATGATAATCGACTTTCTCTGCTTGACTTATTTCACTCAGCATAATCTCTTCCAGTCCCATCCATGTTGATACAAAAGTTGGGTATTCATCCTTTCTGATGGCTGCATAATACTCCATTGTATATCTGGACCACATCTTTATCCATTCGTCTATTGAAGGGCATTTTGGTGATAACTTGAATAAAGTTCTCTTTGTATTTTGGATATTAACCCCTTATCAGATCTATCATTTACAAATATCTTCAGTAGGTATCCTTTTTGTTTATTGATGGTTTTTTTGTTGTTCTTTTTGGTGTAGTCCTAATAGTTTATTTTTGCTTTTGTTTTCCTTACCTGAGGAGAACAGTCCAGAAAAATGTTGCTACAGCTGATGTCCAGGAGATTACTGCCTGTGTTTTCATTTTGGAGTTTTATGGTGTCAGGTCTTATATTTAGGTCTTTAATCCATTTTGGCTTTATTTTTGTGTATGGTGTAAGAAAGTGGTCTAGTTTTATTCTTAACACGTAGCTGTTCACTCTTCCCAGCACCATTTATTGAATAGACTGTCTTTTCTGCCATTATATATTCTTGCCTCATTTGTATAGAGTAATTGACCATATAAGTGTGGGTATATTTCTGTGGACTCTCTGCCCTGCCCTACTGATCTATATGTTGGTCTGTTTTGTACCAGTGCCATACTGTTTTGATCATTTTAGCTTTGTAGTATATCTTGAAGTCTGGCATTGTATACCTCCAATCTTCTTGTTCTTTCTCAGGGTTGCTTTGGCTGTTTGGCATCTTTTGTGGTCCATACAAATTTCACCATTATTTTTTCTAGTTCTGTGAAAAGTACTATTATTTTTTTTGATTAGGTTATGTTAGTCACCACATAGTATACCATTGGTTTTTGATGTAGTGTTCTGTGGTTCATTGTTTCTGTTTTGATAGGGATTGTATTGAGTCTGAGGATTACCTTGGGTAGTATGGACATTTTAACAATATTAATTCTTCTGATCCACGAGCATGTATATCTTACCTTTTTTGTGTTCTTTTCAATTTCTTACATCAGTGTTATATGGTTCTTAGAGTACTGGTCTTTCACCTCTGGTTAAATTTATTCCTAGGTATTTTATTCTTTTTGGTACAATTATAAACAGGGTTGTTTTCTTAATTCTTTTTCTGCTTCTTCATTATTAGTGTTTAGAAATTAGAAATCTATACATTATTAGTGTGTAGATTTCTGTATATTAATTTTGTGTCAACTTTACTGAATTCATGTATTATTTTTAATAGTTTTTTGGTGGAGTCTTTAGGGTTTTCTCTGTATAGTATTATGTCATCTGTGAAGAGTGACTGCTTAACTCATGCTTTTTATTAATTTATTTTTCTGATTGCTACTGCTAGGATTTCCACTATTATGTTTAAGAAAACTGGTGAGAGTGGGCATTATTGTCTTATTTCTGATTTTATTTTATTTTTTGAAAGATTTTACTTATTCATTTGAGAGAGAGAAAGAGAGCATGAGCAGGCTAGAAGGAGAAACAGGCTCCCCACTGAGCAAGGAAAGCTATGCGGGACTTGATCCCAGGGTTAGGTTTAGGGTTAGCAGGGAGCCCGGCATGGGGCTTGATTCCAGAACCCTGGAATCATGACCTGAGCTGAAGGCAGATGCTTAACTGGCTGAGCCACCCAGGCATCCCTCATCGTTTATTTTTAATTTCATTTATTATGTTCTTCATCTTGGACTGGCTGTTTTTTGTGTGTTTGTTAAGGGTCTTACTGATGTCCTCCACTCTTTTCTGAAGTCCAGTAAGTATATGATCATTACTTTAAACTCCCTATCAGGCATATTACTTGTATCTGTTTTGCTTAGGTTCCTTACTGTGTTCTTTTCCTCCTGTTCTTTTATTTGGGACATATTCCTGTGTCTCTTCATTTTGTGTAACTCTGCGTCTGTTTCTTTGTGTTAGACAAGTCACCTATGTCTCTCCTCTTGAAGGTAATGGCCTTATGAAGTAGAGGTCCTATAGTGCCCACAGTGCAATGTCCCTATTCCCCAGGACCTGGCACTTCAGGGGTGTCTCCTATGTATGTTCTGAGTTCCCTGTTTTGTCCTGGACACATTTACATTCAGTCCAGTTGTGTGCAGTAGCTGTCTTTTGTGTGAGCTGTGTTTGGTCCCTGGCTTGTGTTGGGTTAATTTTAACAAGTTACCTGCCAGTCTGCTTTTGAAATGAGACCCACTGCTGGGACTGGGCTGGCTAAGGGGATCAGCAAAGTCCATGTGGGTCATGTGTGCAACCTTAACAAGGCATACCTCAGGCTTCAGTAGGGCCTGCTACTGCAGTGGCAGTTGCTGTCGTAGCCGTCATCAGAATTGAGGCCCCACAAAATATATGGGATGGGAGACTGACAAGGTTTGTCTTTGACAAGGTTTTCCTGAGGGAGGGGCCCTTTAGCAAGAGATTGAGGCCAGCATGACCGAAAAGGGCAGACTGTCAATTGAGGGCACAGGGTTTGTGTAAGCAAGTTAGGGAAGAGTGTTGGCACCACACTGACTTCTGTAGGTGGCTGTGTGTTTATGCTGAGGGGTGGGGAATGGACACGGTACCTTCCAGCTCCTTTGTTCTGGAGGGGACTCCTTGTGATTCCTACTTCTCTAGCACAAGCTCTGAGGTGAGTAAATCACTCTCCTTTAAATGTGCCTCGTAGGCTATATCTCTGCAGGGTGTTTGTCATGCTGTCTCTTTAAGGGTGGGGCTCAGCTTCTTTTTTTTAAAAGATTTTATTTATTTATTTGACAGACAGAGATCACAAGTAGGCAGAGAGAGAGAGAGGAGAAAGCAGGCTCCCTGCTGAGCAGAGAGCCCAATGCGGGGCTTGATCCCGGAACCCTGGGATCATGACCTGAGCCGAAGGCAGAGGCTTTAACCCACTGAGCCACTCAGGCACCCCATGGAGTGGTTCAACTTCTTAACATCTTCTGTGTGCTCCTAGAGCAGAGCTTACTTATTTTTAGAATTCCAGGTCTTCAGTCTTGCTCATTGTAACAACTTAGGAGACTTGGCCCCTCTTCCTTTCAAAACCACGTATATACAGTATATTCTTCTCATGTGTATTCTGCAGTGTTATTGTCTGTTTCCTGCCCTTCTCTGGGCCCTCAGCTCCCTTCCAACTGTAGACTTCCATAGTCTTTTTCACTCCCAAACTCTGTCTCCTCCCTTTTTCTATGTGGCTTCTTCTCTGTCTTGAGTTGTGGAGTGTGTTTTGTTAATCTTTGTGTTGTTTTCTGGGTTATTTACACTGATATGAGTGTTATCTAGTTGTATCTTGGGAGGAGGCAAGCTTAGGGTCCTCCTACTCTGCCATCTTCCCAGCCTCTTAGTCTTTGTTTTAATCTATTTTGTCTGATCTAAGTATTTCTACCTGCACATTTTTTCCCACTACCATTTGCATGGAATTCTGTTTTTCCATCCTTTCACTTTCAGTCTATATGTGTTGTTCAGTTTGAAGTCTTTCCTAGGCATATTATGGATGGATCTTGCTTTTTTTTATTCATTCACCATATTTTTTTTTTTGGTGGAGTATTTAGACCATTTACATTTAAAGTAATTATTAATAGGTATGTAGTTAATGCCATTTAATTCCCTCTTTTCTGGATGTTTTGTTCTCTGTTCCTTCTTTTACTCTTTTCCCTTGTGATTGATGAGTTTTTTTAGTTATATACTTGGATTTATCTCTATTTTTTTGCATATCTATTACACGTTTTGGTTTGTGGTTATAATGAGGTTTATATATAGTATCCTAAATATATAGTATTCTGTGTTCAGTTGATGGTTCTTTAAATTTGAACACATATTAAAAGAACTTCATTTAAAAAAATTTTATTTCCAGGAGAGTTAACCTACATATTAGTTTCAGGTTACAATATAGTGATTCATAAATTCCATACATCACCTGGTGCTCATCATAACAAGTGCACTCCTTAATCCCCATCACCTATTTCATCCATCCCCCACCCTTGTCTGGTAACCATAACTTTGTTTTCCATAGTTAAGAGTCTGTTTCATTTTTTACTTCGTTTCCATATTTTACGTATATGATGTTATATTTTATGTCCTTTTATTTTGTGAGTCCCTTAACTGATATTTTAGTTATAATTGATTTTACTACTTTTGTCTTTTACCCTTCATACTAGTTTTTTTTTTAAAGATTTTATTTATTTGACACAGAAAGATCACAGGTAGGCAGAGAGGCAGGAAGAGCCTGGGGGAAGCAGAGAGCCTGATGTGGGGCTCAATCCCAGGACCCTGAGATCATGACCTGAGCCGAAGGCAGAGGCTTAAACCACTGAGCCACCCAGGCACCCTCTCTCTTTCAATTCTTAAGGATAACCTTGCTGGGTAGAGTATTCTTTGTTGTAGATTCTTTCTTTTCAGCACTTTGAATATTTCGTGTTACTTTCTTCTCACCAGCAAACTTTCTGTTGAAAAATCAGTTGATAATCTTGTGAGATTTCTCTTGTATGTAAGTATTCTTCTCTTAAGTTTTTCAAGATTTTCTCTTCATGTTTTAGTTTAAATATTTTTCATAGTTACATGTCTTGGTGTGGGTCTCTTTGGATTCATCTTACTTGAGCATCTCTGCTTCTGGGATATGGATGTCTGTTTTCTTCCCTGGAATAGGGAAATTTAAGCTATTATTTCTTCAAGTAAGTTTTTTGCCCCTTTCTATCTTCTTCTGGGACCCCTATGATGTGAATGTTAGTATGCTTGATGTTTCCCCAGAACTCCCGTAATCTGTCCTTATTTTTTAAAATTCTCTCTCTCTTTTTTTTTTTTTGTGGTGTTGCTTGCATGGTTTCCACTACCCAGCCTCCAATCACTAATCTGTTCCTCTTTATCTTTTATTTTTTAAAGATTTTATTTATTGATTTGAGAGAGAGCTAAAGTGAGAGAGATCACAGGGGGAGAGGGAGAAGCAGACTCACTGCTCAGTGGAGAGCCCCATGTGGGGCTTGATCTCAGGGCCGAGCTGAAAACAGATGCTCAACTGACTGAGCCACCCAGGCACCCCTTACTCCTCCTTAAATTAATCTGCTGTTGATTTCCTCTGGTGTATTTTTCATTTCAGGTGTGATTGGTTCTTTTTATATTTTCTCTCTCTGTTGAAATTCTCACCGAGTTCATCTACTTTTCTTTCACATCCGGTGAGTTTCTTTATGGCTGTTACTGTGAACTTTTTATCAGGTAGATTGCTTGTCTCCACTTTGTTTAGTTCTTTCTCTGAGGTTTTATTTTGTTCTGTCAGAGCATATTCCTCTTTCTCCTCATTTTGTTTGACTTTTTGTGTTTCTTTCTGTGATTTATGAAGACTAGCTACTTCTAGAGTTGAAGGAATGGTCTTGTGTAGGGACAGCCCCTGTATAGACTGTGTGTACCTGGTTGTTTTGGCTGGTTGGCTGGAGTTGTAGTGGGTGCAGCCTGGGGATCCTGGGGTATTCCACTCAGTGGGTGTCCTAACAGGGCATCTGGAGCTGAAGCATGCATGGGCCACAGGGTTCTGGGGTGCTCCACACAGTGGACACTGGCAAGATCGCAAGATCCAAAGTGGTTGCAGGCTGAGTGGTTTCAGGGTACTGTGTACATGGGACACGCTGGCAGAATGGCTGGAGCTGAAGTGGCTTTAGGCTGGGAGGCTTGTGAAGGTCCATGAATAGCAGCCCTGGTGGGTAACTGGAGCTGAGGTGGGTGTGGACTGGGAGGTTTCATGGTGCTTCATGCAGTGATTGACCTGGCAAGTGGTCTGGAGCTGAATTAGGTGTGGGCCTGGGATGTTCTAGGGTTCTTTGTACTTGTTTCACCTTGGTCAGTTGGCTGGAGCTGTAGTGGTCACTGTCTAGTAGGAGTGTCCCAGGGTGTGTCCCACTGGGGTTGTCTTGGTGGGATGGCTGGAGCTCAGGATGGTTTGAGGCAGTGGAGCCACCTTGGGGGTAAGCTGGGGCTGGTGTGGGCTAGGGGCCACTACTTGTTGAGGCAGCAGGTGGCTCAGGTGCCTGGACCTTGTTCCCATCTTTACTGTTAAGGTGGAGGGGGGATATAAACAGTGGTGCCACCAGTCCCTTTGATTTTAGAGAGTTCCTGCAGCTCCCCTGCTCTTTGAGTTTTAGGACTTGTTTCTTGATATTTCAATTGCTCTTTTACTATTTTTAAAGGATTTTATTTACTTATTTGAAAGAGAAAGAAAGAGGGAGAGAGCACAAGCAGGGGAGAGGAGCAGAAGGAGAGGGAAAAGCCAACTCCCTTGATGCGGGGCTTGATTCCAGGACCATGAGACCACGACCTGAGCTGAAGGCAGACACTTAACAGACTGAGCCTCCCAGGTGCCCATCAGTTGCCCTTTTAAACCACAGCTTTTTTCCCCTGTACTCCAGGGTGTCTGGAGCTGGTGTATTCTAGGGGCTTGGGGATTATTGTGGCAGTGAGCCCACTGGGGCACCTGGACCCTGCTCCTGTCTGCACTTAAAATGTGGAGGGGGAATGTAAAAGGTGGTGCTGGCTAGCCCCCGCTGAAGAGAGTTCCAGTAGGCTCCCACCATTTAGAGGAGGGTTAGTTCCTTTTCATTGCTGTTGTACTTCTAAATTGCATCTTTTTTCTTTGTTCCAGGGCAACTGAATCTGCTCCTGTTTCTGCAGTACTGACTCTCCCTACCATAGTTTGCAGCATTGGGAGTGGGATTTTATTGTTAACATGTCTGTGCCTCCTTCTCTCCTGCCATTCTCAGTATGGTCCCTTTATCCTTTGTTTTGCTGTTCAGTCAGCCCTCAGTTCTTCAGGAGGAATTGCTCTGTATTTACTACATTTTCTTTCTTTTACCCATTGGTGGACACTTGGTTGACTTCCTTGTCTTGGCTATTGTAAGTAATGCTGCAATAAAGATGGGGAGTGCAGATATCCAAAAGTAGGTTTTTTCAGTCTCCATAACTATGTGATCCAATTCCTGTAAGAAATATCTCTTCTCTCTCTCTTCCTTTCTCCCTTCCTCCCTTTCTCACTCTCCCCATGTCATTATCTATATCCATTTTATTCTGTTTCTGGGAGAACCTTGACCAATGCAGAATTTGGAACCAAGAGTGGTTCCAGAGGAATAGAAATTTAAGGATGTTTTCGGATTTGGTTCTGTTGTTTCTGGAATTTGCTCTCTCATCTGACTAGATTTTAAGACACTAAAGGGGGCGCCTGGGTGGCTCAGTGGGTTAAGCCTCTGCCTTTGGCTTAGGTCATGGTCATGATCTCAGGGTCCTGGGATCGAGCTCCACATCAGGCTCTCTGCTCAGCAGGGAGCCTGCTTCCCCCTCTCTCTCTGCCTGCCTCTCTGCCTACTTGTGATCTCTCTCTGTCAAATAAATAAATAAAATCTTTAAAAAAAAAAAAGACGCTAATGACTCTATTTCTATTAGGACAGAGAACATTGATAGTCCGTGGTGGGAACTATTCGTAGAGATACGCAAAATCTCTGCATCAGATACTCCTAACCAACCACTCTTGAGAAGCAAAGAGCTGAGTGACTCAATATAATACTTTTAAACATTTTTTGAAAACCGATTGCTCCTAATGTTGCAGGACAGAGTGGAGAAAGAAAGGAATGAGGTCAGGGATTTGAATTCCCAGCTCAAATGCCCTGTAAATGACTTAGGAGCCTTATATGTGCCTTGAAGGAGAGTCTTATCTCATAGCTTCAGCGCTGAAATTGCTGACACTCAAATATAGAACCTCACCTTGTATTTGGCTGAGTTACAACACAAGTTTAACTCTCAATCTTGCAGGATATCTTCTGTTAAAGTAGGGGCATTGATTGGGAAAGAATGGGATCCTGTAAATTGTGGTAAGGATGTGTAGGAAGATCTTGATGAGGCTAGGAGCATCGAGCTTCTAAATACTGAAGGATAGTCTTTACTAGTGGAAGAGGTCTTCCCACTCCCAGTGGAACAAACCTGTCCAGCCCCAGGAAAAGTATTTCCCTCAACTACAGCAGAAGTGTCCTCCCTACCCTCTGTAGCAGCCACCTCCCTATGCACAGTGGTGTGGGCCTCTCCACCTGTCTATGGGGATTAACACTGCATTGCTTGAGGAAATGGAAATGGATTCCCCAGAGGCAGTTTCCATGCAAGACAATACTGAGACTTAGGATCCACTCTCATCACCCCCTCACTGCTTCTATAAATAGACTCAAGTCCCAGCAAGCCTCTGAAGATGTTGTATAAAATGTGATCCATGGGGTGGTGCACTCTAAGATGAATTACTTGAGTTTTTTCAAGTAATTTATACATGCCTAAATCCAAGGAAATTGTGGGAATGTGTACTCAGAGTATGGAATAATGGTGGAAAGAATATAAAGTTGGATCAGTACAAATTTACTGATACAGGCTTATGTTGGTTCAAACCTTGGGAGTTTCCTGGGTGAAATTTGGAACTGGCTCCCATATACAGGGGGCCTGGAGAGACTGAAGCAGCAGACTGCTCTAGTTTTGGCAGGGGGTTGTTTTTTTTTTTTTTTTTTTTAAAGATTTTATTTATTTATTTGACAGAGAGAAATCACAAGTAGATGGAGAGGCAGGCAGAGAGAGAGAGAGGGAAGCAGGCTCTCTGCCGAGCAGGGAGCCCGATGCGGGCATCGATCCCAGGACCCCGAGATCATGACCCGAGCCGAAGGCAGCGGCTTAACCCACTGAGCCACCCAGGCGCCCGGCAGGGGGTTGTTTTAATAAGCAAGGAAACTTACTTATGAGGCTTGTCTTGGATGGCTGCAAGAGGAGTAGGTCTCTGTACCCATCCACTAGAATCTTTTTTGTTTATATAGAGTTCTTAATGGAATTCAGTCACATACACAGTCCAGATGGTCTTATCTCAAGGCTGCATCCTTGAAGTGGCATTTAGTGTGGGAATGGTGGGCAGAACATATATCCAAAGTACAGGGTAAGAAGCCTCTGATTGTCCAGGTACAGCTCGTGTTAACATCTTTTTTTTTTTTTTCCTACCAAGAGCAACATAATTCCTTAGGTTAGGGGTTGGATCACTCAGACATTCCCTTGTTTCCTCATGTCATTTAATAAAGATGATACATGAGCAGAGTCATCAGATATGAACATACAACATTCTGTTTTGATAATGGCATAGAGGCCTCCTTGTTAAGCAGTAATAATGTCCCAAGACCATCCTGTTTTGGAGGACAGTTTTTCTTATTACAAATATTTCAGGTTCAACAAAGATAGGTTTGCTGTCTATCATTTAAGTCTTATTGGGTGAATTTAATGAGGGCTTCTATGTGTGCTATAAGGTCCTCCAGGCCAATGGAGGGTATATAGACAAATGATTGTATTGGTAGAAAACAGAATGTGCTCATCCACTGACTGGATCCTACAGAAGCAGAAGAAATCTAAGGTTGAAAAGACAGATATTTAGTAGGAACTTGTATGGGAAGGTCTTCCCCTTCTATAAGAATTAACACTTGTGGCAGGAACCTCAGATGTTAATGTGAGTGCAGCTTTAGGAATTTGACCTGGTTGTACATACCATACATGTTGGCAGGGGGAGGCAGGACTGGCAGGTGTGAAGACATGGACTGGGGGTGGGATCTGCCACAGCAGAATTCCCACCTTTACCACTCTTTTAATGGTGCGTGTTCTGTTACAGGTATATTGTGTTTCAGTAGATCCGGCTTGTACCAGGGCAATGAGATTACAGTGGAGATTGAATAGTTCTCTGTGAACCAGGGGTGCAAAGTAATTTACCCATCTTGGTGGGATGTCCTATTGCAAACTCCAGTAGTTAACACCTTTTCCAGGCATGGTGGGGCATGGTATTCTCAGCAGCATAGCACACTGATCCATGGTAAGAATCTGGGCAATGGGTATCACCTGTGATCCATACCTTTATACACTTTCATGGTGTTGGGTGTCTCAGAGGTGGGTTGATGGGCTATATTCTCAATCCATCCTTTGGTAGGAAGGGAAGTTCTTACCCTGATAATGTGTTCCTTAATGCTGTCTAGTCATATCTGATTCTGTGTACATTTTGGAATATGGCATTCTAGTCAAAGCCCTGGTAACATAACCAGTGTTTCCATTTGTGTCCCATTATAAGGAGAACAGGTTCTCATGGAACTTAGACAAATAACTATTATCATCATGGATGTAAGAATAATCACTAAGAGTTTCTGAATTCTAAAGAGATCAGGTAGGGAGAAAAAGACAAGTGTTTTATCATTATTGAAAAAGTTATATCTTGGTAAATTGCCAATAGCGTAAGAGAAAAGAAGAAAAGTTTATCTTAAATGTGTAAAACACACACAAAGAATGTTTTAAACAGAAAGTCATAAAAATCATAATCATTCTCTAGTCCCATATAATTTTTGATCTTTTCTTAGCAGTTTAGTGAGTTCATCTAATTTTTTTTCCATTAGAGTTCTGTAAATTCTTAGTTCAGTGGAATGATCTTAGTTATCAAAAACCTTTACTTGTCAGATCCTTTTCCATGAATTTCCTTAAAGATAAAGTAGGTTTGCAGGAACACTTTTGTAAAGCATCAGAGTGAAACAACAGCTGTCTGCAAATGACATAAGACTTACAAGTGGCTGTGCATAAAGATCTGATGAGAGTTCATTATAATGCATTTGACAAGAGAATTTGATTATTTCTGTGACATTTTTAAAAATATTTCTTTAAGTAATCTCTACACTCAACGTGGGGCTTGAACTCATGACCCGGAGATCAAGAGTTACATGCTCTTCTGGCTGAGCCAGCCAGGCACCCCACTGTAACATCAGTTCTAAAATAACTAAAATTGTTATAGGAGGAGGTAGTTGAGAGGACGTGACTGCCAGTTGACCCACAAACTGGACCTGGACAATTAGCGGCTCCTAACCTGCTCCCCTATTGTTGGAATGTACATTCTGTTCACCATTCTCACAGTAGGAGCTGTTTTCAAGGATGCAACCTTGAGAGAGCAGTGTGGTAGGAGCTGTTTTCAAGGATGCAGCCTTGAGAGAGCAGTGTGTTGCTGAGTCGATCTGGAAGGAATATGTGAGTGATGCAGTTAACTAAATAAACTTGTAAGGCTCTGATGGTTGGTTGCAGAGATTTACTCATCCTTTGACTGCCCAGGACAAGTCTTACATGTAAGTTCCCTCGCTTATTAAAACTGCTACATACTAGTCTGGAATGGTCTTTTTCTTTGTTCTCTCCTTGTCCTCTGTGTATGGGGCCCATTTGTGTATAAACAGTTGGTCAGCCAGCCAGGAGACTGCAGAAATGGGTCTTGGGAAAGAGGCATCTGTGCGGGTGGGGAGTCCTGAATTGGCCATCAACCTGTGTGCTTGTGTGTGGGAGCAGTTGTATGTTAGATGCTTGATCACTGCTTAAGTACAGAGACTTCTAAAAATGCTTATTATTTTGATGTGCTTGTTTGAGAAACTTTTCACAGTGCATTGCAGCAAAGAAAGGAGACATTCCTTTTATGTTGAGCCGGTCTCTATTATAAGCATTTCAGCCCAATTAGAAGCTGAAGCTCCCAGTTGGAAAGTTGGCAGAAGGGCCAAGGTAGAGAAGGATGTTATTCAGAGTTATCCACTACTCAACTAATTTTGGGGCTAGCAGACAAGGTAGGAGAGCAGAATAAGAAGTTGGAGACCTTTGCATAGCCAGGAGGACACAAACTGCCATGGCTTAAAGTTTGAGTGCCTGTGACAAAGCCTGATTGAGACATTAAGAGGTGGAATCACTGGTAAATTGAGGAGAACAAAGTGGAGAATGTTGTGGTTGAGAATGAAACAGATGAATTTCTAAAATACCAACTGCTATTGAATCTTCCTTCCCCAAAATGTAGTGTATAGTTTCCGTAAGATTATTCATCAAGGGCAAAAACAAATCTTAAAAGTCTTCTCCAATTAATTAATTACAATTTTGTGCATCTGATTTCTTGGGTTTAGTTCATGTGTCAGCCAGTGGTCACATCCTCTCAATGACCTCTAACAGCTCACTGAGCAGAGATTCTGCACGTAATGTAATTCTGCAGTGTGATGTAGCTTGGGAAATTAGGGCTTTAATTGGTTGGTTGGCTGAAATATGGACCAAAAGATGGACCAAAAGATGTGAATTGGAAATGTCCCATCTCCCTTGGTTTAATGTAGAGGAAGGAGTTGAAAGGCTTAGAGAGATTGGACTATTAGAGTGGATTTGTCATTTAAGTTGTACTCATCCATACTGGGAGGGTCCAGAAGACCTACCTTTTACTAATACTATGAGAAATAATTTTGTGAGTGGAGCCCTGGCATCCTCAAAGAGCTCTGTGACTGCTCTTCTCTGGGGGCCAGACCTTATAGTGGGAACCACAGCCACTCAGTTGGAAAAACTAAATGTAATGGGAATAACTGGATCCTGGGGGCCAAGTTTTGGCATTCAAACACCAAAGGGAAGGTGGGTGTGGTTATTGTAATGGGCAGTATAATCGAAACAGCAGATTTTTCTGATTCATGCAGACTTATGGCACTAGCTAGCTATTGTGTTCTGAAAAGTGAGATAAATAGCCTACTAGATTTTTATTTGATCTGTATAAACAGAAAAGTTTTAGGTCACATGAACGAAAGTCTAACTCAAATCCTAAAGCCAAGAATCACAGTTTCTCAATAAATTCCCACACTCGAGATAGTTTGTAGTCCCAGAACTCTTTTTTTTTTTAAAAGATTTTATTTATTTGAAAGAGAGAAGAGAATGAGGGAGGGTAAGCATGAGAGGAGGAAGGTCAGAGGGAGAAGCAGACCTTCTGCTGAGCAGGGAACCTGATGTGGAACTCAATCCCAGGACTCCAGGATCATGACCTGAGCTGAAGACAGTCACTCAACCAAATGAGCCACCCAGGTGCCCAGGCCCACAACTCTTGAAGGAAGGAGAGGCCAGTTCCCTTGAGGAAGGACCCCCGTACACTATTGAGAATTTATACTGTTAATCTGTTGTACAAAAGAACCTACAACCTTTTACTGAGGTAACTGCACATTGAAGACAAGGAAATAATCAGACCTTTCAGGGACTGCTGGACACGGATTTGAACAGACACTAATTCTAGGAGGCCTGAAAGATTTCTGTGGCCCTGCAGTCAGAGTATAGGCTTATGGATATCAGGTGATCAATGGAGTTGTAGCTCAGGTCTATCTCACAGGGAGTCCCATGGGTCCTCAAACCCATTCTGTGATTATTTCCTCAGTTCCTGAATATATAACTGGAATAGAAACACATAACAGCTAGCAGAATCCCAGCTGTTTCCTGATCTATGGAGTGAGGGCTACTATGGTGGGAAAGACTAAGAAGAAGCCATTAGAACTGCTTCTACTTAGGAAAATAAATCAAAAATACTTCAGTAATAAATTTTTAAAAACTCCACATTCCTGGAGGGATTGCAGAGATTAGTGCCACCATGGAAGATTGAAAGATGCAGGAGTGGTGATTTCTACCACATCCCCCTTCAGCTCTTCTATATCTTTGATCTATGAGAAGACAGGTGGAGAATGACAATGGATTATTTTAAGCCTAACTAGGTAGTGGCTCCATTTGCAGGTGCTGTACCAGATGTGGTATCATTGCATGAGCAAATTAAGATTATGTGGTACATGGCATGCAGCTATTGATTTGGTAGATGCACTTTTCCCCCCCATACCTGTCCATAAGATCCACCAGAAGCAGTCTGCTTTCAGCTGGCAAGACCAGCAATGTACCTTCACTGTCTTACTTCAGGGGTAAATCAGCTGTCTAGCTCTATGTTGTGATGTAGTTTGCGGGGAATGTGATTGCCTTTCCCTTTCATAAGATGTCACACTGTTTCATTGTACTGATGACATTATGGTAATTGGACCTAGTGAGTGAGAATTCGCAACTGATCTAAACTTATTGGTGATACAGTTGTGCTCAGAGGGTGGGAAATAGATTGAACTAAAATTCAGGGGTCTTCTGTCTGAAATTTCTAGGGCTCCAGTGGTGTGGGGCACCAATGCTGAGACATCCAAGATGAAGGATAAATTGTATTTGGTCCCTTTTACAACAAAGAAGGGGGCACAGTGCCTAGTGGGCCTCTTTGAATTTTGGAAGGAACATATTCATTTGGGTGTGTTACTCTAGCCTATTTACTGAGTGACCTGGAAAGTTGCTAGTTTTGACTGAAATCTAGAACAAGAGAAGGCTTAGCAGCAGTCCAGTCTACTTAGCAAGGTGTACCGCACTTGGGCCATATGATCCAGAAGATCCAATAGGTGCTTGAAGTGTTAGTGACAGAGATGGTGTTTGAAGACTTTGGTAGACTTCTCTAGGTGAATTGCAGTGTAGTCCTTTAGGATTTTGGAGCAAGACCCCGTCATCATCTGGAAATAGCTCCCCTTTTGAGAAACTGCTCCAACCTGCTACTGGGCCTGAGACTGAACTTGACCATGGGCCACCAAGTTACCACATGACCTTAGTTGCCTTTCATGAACTTGAGTGTTGTCTGACCCAGCAAGCCTTAAAGCTGGGTATGCAAAACAATGCTCCATCATCAAATGGAAGTGGTATATATGTGATCAGGCCCAGATGGGCCCTAAAGACACAAATTACATGAAAAAGTGGCCCAAATTCCCATGGTCCCTACTCCTGCTATACTGCTTTCTTCCTCCCAGCCTGGATCTGTTGCTTCATGCGGTAGTTCCCTACAATCAATTGGCAGGAAGAAAAGACTTGGACCTGGTTTATAGATAGTTCTGCATGGTATGCAGGTACTGCTCAAAAGTGGACAGCTGCAGCACTGTGGCCCCTCTCTGGGACATCCCTGAATGACACTGGTGATGGGAAATCCTTCTAGTGGGCAGAACTTCAGGTAGTACCTCTGATTGTTCACTTATGTTGGAAAGACAAATGACCAGACATGTGATTATATACCAGTTCCTGGGCTGTGGCCAAGGGCTAGGGACTTGGAAAGAACATGATTAAAGAATTGGTGATAAAGAAATTTAGGAGCAAGGCATGTGGATAGACCTGTCTGAATGGGCAAAAGATGTGAAGATATTTATAGCCTGTGTGAATGCTCACCAATGGTTTGGTTACCTCACCAGAGGAAATTTTAATGATCAAGTGGGTAGGATGGCCCATTCTGTGGATACCATTCAACGCTTTTTCCAGCCACTTCTGTCATTTCCAGTGGACTCATGAGCAAAGTGGCTGTGGTGGCAGGATGGTAGTTATACATAGGCTCAGTGACATGGACTTCCACTAACCAAGTCCAGCGTGGCTATGGCTAACAATGAGTATGCAGTCTATCAACAGTAGAGACCAGATCTGAGCCCCTGATATGGTATCATTCCCTGGTATAATCAGCCAGTTACCTGGTGGCAGGTTGATTACCTTGGACTGCTCCCATCATGGAAGGGGCAGCATTTGTCCTTATTGGAAAAGACATACTAGATACAGATTGCCTACCCTGCATGCAGTGCTTCCTCCAAAACTGCCATCTGTGGACTTAAGGAATGCCTTATCCACCATTGTGGTATTTCACAGAGCATTGCCTGCAGATCAAGGAACTCACTTCGCAGGAAAAGAAGTATGACACTGGGCTCATACTTATGGAATTCACTGGTTTTACTATATTCCCTATCTTTTTTTAAAGATCTTTTTAAAAAATATTTTATTTATTTATTTTTGGGGGGAGGGGCAGAGGGAAGAGGGGGAAGCAGGCTTCCCACCAGCAAGGGGCTTGACATGGGGCTCCATCCCAGGGCCCCGGGATCATGACCTGAGCTGAAGGCAGGTGCTTAATGGACTCAGCCACCCAGGCACCCCTATTCCCTATAATCTTGAAGCAGCTTGCTTAATATAACAATGGAATGACCTTTTTAATATTTAGTTATAGTACCAGCTAGGTGGCAATACCTGGCAGGCCCAGGGCAGGGTTCTCCAGAAAACTGTAGATGCTCTGAATAAGTGTCTAGTATATGGTGCTGTTTTTCCAATAGCCAGGATTCACAGGTCCAGGAATCAAGGGGTAGAAATGAAAGTCCACCACTCACTATTATCATAGTGACTGACTACCAAAATTTTTGCTTCCCGTTCTCATGATATTGTGTTCTGCTGGCCTAGAGATTTTGGTGTCAAGAGGGAGGAAAGCTTTTATTGGGAGACAACGATTCCAACAAGCTGAAGGTTAAGACTGCCACCTGGCTACTTTGGGCTCCTCATGCCTCTGAATCAATAGACGAAGAAAGGAGTTATGGCATTGCCTGGGGTGATTGTTTTTGATTATCAAGGGGAAATTGGATTACTACTACACAAGGGAACTTAGGATAAGTATGTCTGGAATACAGTCAGTCTCTTAGGATGTCTCTTAGTATAACCATGCCTTGTGATTAAAGTCAGTGGAAGGCAGAGGATCATAGGGGAAGAGAGAAAAAAATGAAACAAGATGAAACCAGAGAGGGAGACAAACCAGAAGAGACTCTTAATCTCAGGAAACAGGGTTGCTGGAAGGGAGTGGGGTGGGAGAGATGGGGGTGCTGGGAAATGGACACTGGGGAGGGTATGTGCTATGGTGAGCATTGTGAATTGTGTAAGACTGATGAATCACAGACCTGTACCCCTGAAACAAATAATACATTTTATGTTAATTTTAAAAACCCCACAAGTTAAAGAAGGTTACCCAAAGCCCAATATTTAGATACAGTTTGAAATTATGTGAGAAACAACCAGTAAGTCTGGTAAATTTTAATATTTGTTCATAGATATAGTCATTCTATAGTACAAGTATTAAAACATGTATGAAGCTGATAAAAGAATTCAGGATAGAATAGTGGTTACTTCTGGGAAGGAAGGAGAGAGGAAGGGAATGATATCAGAATACACAGGGCTTCATTTTTATATGCAGTTTTTTTTTGGTTAAAGAATGGATTTGAGACAAACAAGGAAATGTTAAAATTTAATAAGGCTATTTGGTGGATGTGTGGGATTTTTTGTTGTATTCTGAATTTTCTTTTTTTTTTTTTTTAATTTGACAGAGATCACAAGTAGGCAGAGGCAGGCAGAGAGAGAAGGAGGAAGCAGGCACCCTGCTGAGCAGAGAGCCCAATGCATGCAGGGCTCTATCCCAGGACCCTGGGATCATGACCTGAGCCAATGGCAGAGGCTTTAACCCACTGAGCCACCCAGGTGCCCCTGAATTCTGAATTTTCTGATTGTATTATATTCTGTATGCATATTGTTGTAAACATTTGTAATAAATATTGTTTCATAAAAACAGGTTAAAAAAAAAAGTGAAGCCAATGGAAAACTACAACAAACCAATCCAGGCAGGACTACTAATGGCCCACACCCTTCAGGAATGAAAGAGTTACCCTGCCTGCTAAAGAACAATGACCAGCTGAGGTAAGTGTTCATTGAAGGCAAAGGGAATACTGAATGGGTATTAGAAGACCTTCTTCTAATATTTATTTATACCGCCTATTTATAGGTGGTATAAATACCACCTACAACCACATGACGAGTTACAGAAATGACTCTAATAGTGATGAATATTTCCTCATTTTGTCATAAACATGTTTGTGTGCATATATACACATAAAGAAGCAAATATCTTTGTTTCTTATTTCATTATCATGAATTGACTTTATATTAGTTTTTAAGTATTGCTAATTTTACATCATAGTATTTAAGTTACAGGATATCAGAAGGGTAAACACCACTCAAGGACTCTACCTCATCTTCTGGAGAAGGGATTAGTACATGTTCAGTTAAATGCAGGAGAGCTGTGTCCTGTTTGGTAGAATTCTGACCTTGTTTATTGTCTTTATTTGGAGATTAAGTATAGTTTAAGGAGATATGTGTTAGTGCCAAATTGACAGGTGGTGAACTTATGTTAGTTTTATGTATCATCATAACAGGGCTACAGGATACTCTGTTGGTAAAACATTATTTCTGGGTGTGTCTATGTGGATGTTTCCAGAGTAATTAACATATGAATTGGTAGACTGAGTAAAGACCACCCTCACTAATGTGGGTGGGCATCATCCAATCCATTGAAGGCCTAAATAGAACAGTCAGAGGAAGGGCAAATTTAATCTTTGCTTCAGTTTTGCTTGAGTTGGAATATCCTTCTTCCCTTGCCCTTCTAGATTGCCACTCCTGGCTCTTGCGCCTTTAGACTCAGACTGGAATTTACACAGGTGGCCCCTCATTTCTCAGCCCCTTGGATTCAGACTGAATTACAGCTTTCCTAGTTCTCCAGCTTGTAAATGGCAGATCTTGGGATTTTTTGGCCTCAATAATCACACGAGCTAATTTGTATAGTAAGTCCCCTCATCTATATAGCTGTATATATATCTATAGCTCTCTATCAATACATCCATCCTATTGGTTCTGTTTCCATGGAGAACCCTGAATAATACAATATGGAATCTAAAATAATCAAATTCATAGCAGAGAATAGAATGGTTGTTGCCAGGGGCTGGGGTGAGGGGGAATGGAGAGATGGGAAAAGAGTACAAAGTTTCAGTTATGTATGATAAGTAAGTCCTAGAGACCTAATGTCTAGCATAATGACTAGTTAGAAATACTATATTATAAACTTGAGATTTGCTAAGAGGTGTTCTCACCACACACAAAAAAGGTAATTACATTAGGTGATGGATATGGTAATTACCTTGATGGTAGTGATCATTTTACAATGTATACATTTATCAAAACATAAAATTGTAGGGATACCTGGGTGGCTTAGTCGTTGGATGGCTGGCTGCCTTTGGCTCAGGTCACCATCCCAGAGTCCTGGGATTGGGCTGCCTGCTCAGCAGGAGGCCTGCTTCTCTCACTCTCCCTCCTGCTCCCCCTACTTGTGTTCCCTCTCTTGCTCTGTCTCTCTCTGTCAAATAAATAAAATCTTAAACAACAACAACAACATCAAATTGTATACCTTAAATATATACAATTTCTATTTGTCAGCTATACCTTATTAAACCCGAAACAAGGATAAAAACATCCAGGTCAGAAGGAAAGAAGTAAAACATTATTTACTTTCAGAAGACATAGTTTTCTATATAAGAAGTCCTAAGGAATCTACACAGAAAAAACTATTAGAACTAATAAATGAGTTTAGAAACATTGCAGGATACAAGATCAATATGAAAATCAGTTGTATTTCTAAATACTAGTAATTAACAATCCAGAAATGAATTAAAGAAAGTAATTTTATTTATAATAGCATCAAAAAGAAGTATTAGGAACAACCAAAGAAAGGCATGACTTTTACACTGAAAATTACAAAACATTATTGGGTGAAATTAAATTAATGGAAATATATTCTATGTTTATAGATTGGAGGGCTTAATATTGTTAAGATGGTAATACTACCCAAAATGATCTTCTGAAAAAAAATTATCTGATTCAATGTAATAGCTATCAAAATTTCAGATGCCTGTTTTCCCCTAACATTGGCAATCTGATTTAAAATTCATATGGAAATTCAAGGAACCTGTTAAGAGCTAAAAGAATCTTGAAAAAGAGCAACAAAGTTGGAGGACTCATTTCCCTGTTTCATAATTTACTACAATGGTACAGTAATCAGAGCAGTGTGATTTTGTCACGAAGATAGTTATATAGATCAGTGGGATATAGTTGAGAGTCCAGAAATAAACCAGTATGTCTTGATTTTCAGTAAAGATGCTAAGACAATCAATGGAAAAAGAACAGTCTTGTTAACAAATCTTTCTGGGAAAACTATACCCGTCCCACACTACATATGTGAATTAACTCAGTTTATCAAAGAACCTGTATGTAAGAACTGGAACTGCAAAATTATTACAAGAAGGCATAGGCGTTTTTGTATTTTTTGGTAAATACCCAGTAGTGCAATAACTAGATTGTAGGATAGTTTTATTTTTGAGGACCCTCTACTTTCTTCCACAGTTGATGCACCAGTTTGCCTTTCTACCAACAGTGCAGGAGGATTCCTTTTTCTCCACCAACAGTGCAGGAGGATTCCTTTTTCTCCACATCCTCGCTGATACTTCTTTCTTGTGGTTTTGAGTTTAGCCATTCTCACAGGTGTGAGCCGATATTTCACTGTAGTTTTAATTTATATTTCTTTGATGGTGAAATAGGTGGTAGAGTTTAAGGAGTGCACTTGTGATGAGCAGTGTGTGTTGTATGGAATTGCTGAATCACTACATTGTACACCTGAAACTAATATAATGCTGTGTGTTAATTATGCTGGAAGTAAAATAAAAACAATTTAAAAAAGTGAGTGTGCATCTTCTTATACTTAGATGAAGTCATGGCTCTTTAGGTATGATATCTAAAGGAAAAACAACAGAAGAAAATATAAACTATGCCTTATCAAAATTAAAAGAAATTCTTTGCTTCAAATGACACTTAATAAAATAAAATTTTATTCATTAAAAATTCATTTTTAATAAAATGAAAAGCAAATCCACAAAAAGAATATATTTGCATCATATATCTGATTAGAATCTAGTATCTAGAATGTGTGAACTCTTTAACATTCATTTAAGAGTTCTTTAAACTCAAAAAGACATACAACTCAGGGCACCTGGGTGGCTTAGTCAGTTAAGTGTCCGACACTGGATTTTGGCTCAGGTCTTGATCTCAGGGTCATGAGTTCAGGCTCTGCATAGGGCTCCATGCCGGGTGTGGAGCCTACAAAAAAAATGGGAGCCTACAATCCAACTTAAAAATGGACAAAGGGTTTGAGTGGACATTTCTCCAAAGAAGATATATGAATGACCAATAAGCAAAAAGATGGTCACCATCATCAGTTGTTAGAGAATACAAGTCAAAAAAACAATGAGATTCCATTTCACACACAGCAGTATGTCTATATTAAAAAAAGATAGGGACTCATGGGTGACTTAGTCAGTTAAGCATCTGACTCTTGATCTCAGCGCTCAGGTCTTGATCTCAGGGTTGTGAGTTCAAGCCCTGTGTTGGGCTCCATGGGCGGGGGCAGCTTGGAGCCTACTTAAAAAAAAAAGACAGACAATAACAAATGATGACACAGTTAAATTGGAATCCTCCCACATTGCTAGTAGGAATGGAAAATGGTGCAGCTGCTATGTGAAACAAAACATTAAAAGGTTAAGCACTGAGTTAACACAGAGGAATTCCACTCCTAGGTTATATACCCAAGAGAACTGAAACAATGTTCACACAAAAAATCATGCACAAATATTCATAGCAGCATTCCTGATAATAGCAAAAAATGTCAATTAATGGGTAAATGTGACATTTCCATACAGTGGAATATTGTTCAGACATTTAAAGCAGTGAAGTACTGATGTATGATATAACATGAATGAACATTAACATTATGCTACATGAAAGAAGCCAGTCACAAAGGACCATATATCTTATAATTTTATTTCTATGAAGTGCCTATAATAGAGAAAAACATGGAAAGTAGATTATTGGCTGCATAGGAATATAGTGGGGAGCATGGTGGGCAGGAGAATACCAGTTGGTATAGACTTTCTTTTAAAGGAGATGAATGTATTTTAAAATTAATTGTAATAATAGTTACACAACTCCGAAAACATACTAATTCACAAATGCACACTTTATGAGTTTGGATTTTATAGTATCTAAATTATATCAATAAAATGTTCCTGTAACAGGAACCCCAGGACCATATCACTTCATTGGTGAATTCTACTAATCACTTAAAGAAATTGATTATATCAATTTTATATAAACTCTTCAAAAAAATAAAGGAACAGTTTCAGCTTTATTCTATGAGACCAGTATTACCTTGATGCCAAAAGTTCCCAAACACTTAACAAAAATATAAAACTACAGAACAATATTCCTTATGAATATATATGTAAAAATACACATCAAAACAGTTCTCTTGTATTCCTAGTTTACTACGACTCTAAAAAATAGCTTTACTGAAATTCACATATAGGTGTTAAGTTTTCTCAAGAACTGATACTATTTTTTCCTTTAGCCTGTTAATATAATGAATCACATTGATATTTAAATATTGAACAAACCTTACATAGTTGGAAGAAACTGGTCCTGGTATATAATTATTTTTATACATTTTTGGGTTCAGTTTGTTATTTTGTTGGGTAAATTTTTTGTGTATGTAGTATAACCACACAATGGAATAATATGAATATTAATAATATGAATAATATTCAGCCACAGAAAGTAGTGCTGTATTGATACATGCTACATGGCTGAAGCTTAAAAACATTGTGTTAAGCAAAACAAGCCAGTCTTAAAAGATCATGCTTTCATACCATTCAATTCATATAAAATATCCAGGATAGAGAAATCTATAGTCACAGAAGATTAGTGGTGGCTTAAGGTTTGGAAAGATGAGGGTAATTAAATTGTTCCTTTTAGAGGTGATGAAAATGTTCTAAAATTGACTGTGGTGCTACTTGCCCATATCTGTAAATACAGTAAAAATACAAAACAAAACCTACTGAGTTGTACACTTTAAATGTGTAAATTGTGTGGCATGTGAATTATAATTCATAAATCTGTTTTAAAAAAGAATGAACAACAACAACAACAAAAAAGAATGAACAGACTACTGGATAGTGTCATCAGCAAGAGAGCAGAATAGGAAGCCCCAGAACCTCCTTCCTCCACACAAACACCACCTTAACTACAAGACACGGACCAGTTGCCTTTGTAAGAAATCAAGACACCAGTTAAGAGGTTCCAGCACTCCAGGTGCGCAAGAAGCCCACTGCTTCAAAGCCGGGTAGAAAAATTTGTAGTACTCGCTCACTAGAGACCCGCTCCCCAGCACAGTACGCATGATTGAGAGAAAACTCCTAACCCCCTACTTTTCCCTTTGGAGGGAAAGAGGAGAGTAGAAAACATGTGCAGTATTCTGACTTTTGGGGGTGTTCCCTGAGAGACTGCTTTTACCTTGCCTTAACTCTAAAATGGTTTCAGTTTGGAAGTATTTGAGAACAAGGAAAATTAACATGGACCAAAGTCTGCAGACACTAGATGGTGCTCCAGTACTGTGGCTTAGTATAATATTAAAGAGCTCGCCCTATCGCAAACAGACACCAGAGGGAGCTTGCGAATAGACATTGTCAAATCTCTTAAATTAGGAATTTACATACAAGCCCGGAGAGAATGTATTCCCAGAAAAAGCTTTAGGGGTTTACTGAATCTGTAGCTGAGTGATTGGAGAAAGTCTTCACTATACAAAACCAGACCGCTAAAACTGGGAGAGTTGGCTGATTTTTCAAATACCAAAGACCCAGTAGAACATGACAAGGTATACAAAGAAACAGGGAAACATGGCTCAAAGGAACAAATTAAATATCCTGAAGCCATTCCTAGAATAATAAAGATATATGAATTACCGGGCAACGGATTCAAAATACTGCCATAATATGAATTCTCAATGAATTAAAAGACAGTGCAGACAAAATCAGGGAGGAAATTCATGAGTAAATTAGAATATCAAGAAAAAGTTAGAAATTATAAAGAAGAAACATAAAATTCCGGAACTGAAGAATGCAATTACTGAACTGAAAAAGTCACTAGAGAGGTTCAACAGTAGACTTGACCAGTCAGAAGAATCAATGAATTCAAAGACTTCAAAATTACCAAGATAGAGGAGGAAAAAAAGAATGAAAAAACTGAATGGAGTTTACGAAACACTATCAAGGAGAACAACATATGCATTTGGAAGTTTCAGAAGGAGAAGAAAGAGAAAAAGGGACAGAGAATCTATTTGAAGAACTAGTGACTGAAAATTCTCCAAATCTGAAGAGAAATGAACACATGAATTCAAGAACCTCATAAAACTCCAACTAGGATAAGTATAAGGAGATATACACCAAGACACATTTAAGCAAACTGTCAAAGTTCACAGACAAAAAGAATAATTGAAAGCAGCAACGACAACTTGTAATATACAAGTGAACTTCTATTAAAATTATTAGTGGATTTCTCAGCAGAAACTTTGCAGGCTAGAAGGAAGTGGGGTGGCATATTCAATTCAAAGAAAAAAAACCCTGCTATCTTAGAACACTATTTCCAGCAAAACTGACCTTCAGAAAAAATAAAGAAGAAATTGGGATTTTGTTAGATAAAAGCTGAGGGAATTTATTACCACTACATCTGCCCTACAAGAAATACTGAAGGGATTCCTTCAAGTTGAGGTTAAATAATGATAAACAACAACACAAAACCATAAGAAAATATAAAACTCCCTGGTAAATATAAGGGTGCCTGGGTGGCACCCTGCTTCTCCCTCTCCCACTCCTCCTCCTTGTGTTCCCTCTCTCTCTGTCAAATAAATAAATAACATCTTAAAAAAATAAAGGTAAATATATACAGAAATAATCATAATATTCTAAGTACACACATCATTTTAAAAACTAGTAAGCAATTTTTAAAAAAGCATAAAAAGTAGTTATACATCTATGTTAATGGATACATGGTATAAAAGGGTAATTTGTGTAATAAATAACATGAATTTGAGGGGACAGAGATTTAAAGAATTAGTGTTGCTTTGTGTGATTGGATTTAATTTGTTTTTGGTTTAAAATAGATTGTTATTACTTTAAGATGTTTCATGTAATTGTAATAATAATAACAAAATATCTATAGACTATACACAAGATAAATGAGAAGGGACTCAAAACATGTTATGACAAAAATTCAACAAACATAAATAGACAACAAGAAAAGAGGGACAAAATACTACAAGACATACAGAAAAATGAACAAAGTGGCAATCATTTTTCACTATCAGTAATTACTTTAAATGTAAATTAATTGAACACCTCAGTTAAAGGACATGGATTGGCTGAATGGATGACAACAAAGTCTAACCAGATGCCGTCTACAAGACATTCATGTTAGACTAAAAATGAAAGGATGGGAAAGATATTCCATGGAAACAGGAATATAAAGAGAATAGGGATGGCCATACTTATATTAGACAAAATAAACTTTGAGACAATAATTGTTAAGAGACAAAAAAGGATATTAAATATAAAAGGGTCAGTTATCCAGGAGGATATAATGATTATATATATGTGCATCTAATATCAGAGCTTCCAAATATATGAAGGAAACACTGACAAAATCAAAAGGAGAAGCAATAACAATAGATTTATATACCTCAATATCAGTTATTGGTAGAAAAACCAGACAGAAGATCAGTAAAGAAGCAGAGGACTGGACCAACACTGTAGACCACATAGACCTAACAGATGTATATAGAACATTTCATTTAACAGCAGCAGAATATTTATTATTCTCAACATAAACATAAACATTCAGATTACATCACAAAACAGTTCTTAACAAATTTAAGAAGATTGGATTCATACAAAGAATCTTTGACCCTAATAGAATGAAATCAGAGATCAAAAGCAAGAAACAAGAAAATCTACAAAAGTGGGAGGGAGGAGTCAAGATGGCGGAGAAGTAGCAGGCTGAAACTACTTCAGCTAGCAGGAGATCAGCTAGATAGCTTATCTAAAGATTGCAAACACCTACAAATCCAACGGCAGATTGAAGAGAAGAAGAACAACAATTCTAGAACAGAAAATCAACCACTTTCTGAAAGGTAGGACTGGCAGAGTAGTGAATCCAAAGCGACGGGAAGATAGACCCCGGGGAGAGGGGCCGGCTCCCGGCAAGCGGCGGAGCAATGGAGCACAAAATCAGGACTTTTAAAAGTCTGTTCCGCTGAGGGACATCGCTCCAGAGGCTAAACCGGGGTGAAGCCCGCATAGGGTCAGCGTGGCCTCAGGTCCCGCAGGGTCACAGAAGGATCGGGGGTGTCTGAGTGTCACAGAGCTTACAGGTATTAGAACGGGGAAGCCGGCTACAGAGACACAGCTGTGTGAGCTCCCAGCTTGGGGTTACCTTGAACGGGGCCGCAGGCTCGGTGAGCTTGGAGTGCGGCCAGAGACCACGGAAACGGGAGTAACTGGGCGTGGTTCTCTGAGGGGGCACTGAAGAGTGGGGCCCCGGGATCTCGGCTCCTCCAGGCCAGAGACCAGGAGGCCGCCATTTTTATTCCCGTCCTCCGGAACTCTACGGAAAGCGCTCAGGGAACAAAAGCTCCGGAAAGCAAACCTGAGAGGCTTACTCAGCCCAGCCCCTGGTAAGGGCGGTGCAATTCTGCCTGGGGCAAACACGCTTGAGAATCACTACACCAGGCCCCTCCCCCAGAAGATCAACAAGAAATCCAGCCAGGACCAAGTTCACCTACGAAGGAGTGCAGTTTCAATACCAAGGAGAGCAGCGGAATTCCAGAGGAGAAAGCAAAGCATGGAACTCACGGCTTTCTCCCTGTGATTCTTTAGTCTTGCAGTTAATTTATGTTTTTTTCTTTTTCAATTTTTTTTCTTCTTCTGCTAATTTTTTTTAGCTTCTACACTTTTCTTTTTTAAAGTTTTTTTAACTAGTTTATCTACTATATATATATTTTTCTTTTTTATACTTTTTATTTATTCATTTTCTTTTTTTAATTGTTTCTTTGCTTTGCTTTTTTTTTTCTTTCCTTCTGAACCTCTTTTAATCCCCTTTCTCCCCCCTCATGATTTGGGATCTCTTCTGATTTGGTTAAAGCATATTTTCCTGGGGTTGTTGCCACCCTTTGAGTATTTTACTTGCTCCTTCATATACTCTTATCTGGACAAAATGACAAGGTGGAAAAATTCACCACAAAAAAATGAACAAGAGGCAGTACCATAGGCTAGGGACCTAATCAATACGGACATTGGTAATATGTCAGATCTAGAGTTCAGAATGACGATTCTCAAGGTTCTAGCCGGGCTCAAAAAAGGCATGGAAGTTATTGGAGAAACCCTCTCAGGAGATATAAAAGCCCTTTCTGGAGAAATAAAAGAACTAAAATCTAACCAAGTTGAAATAAAAAAAGCTATTAATGAGGTACAATCAAAAATGGAGGCTCTCGCTGCTAGGATAAATGAGGCAGAAGAAAGAATTAGCGATATAGAAGACCAAGTGACAGAGAATAAAGAAGCTGAGCAAAAGAGGGACAAACAGCTACTGGATCACGAGGGGAGAATTCGAGAGATAAGTGACACCATAAGACGAACCAACATTAGAATAATTGGGATTCCAGAAGAAGAAGAAAGAGAGAGGGGAGCAGAAGGTATACTGGAGAGAATTATTGGAGAGAATTTCCCCAATATGGCAAGGGGAACAAGCATCAAAATCCAGGAGGTGCAGAGAACCCCTCTCAAAATCAATAAGAATAGGTCTACACCCCGTCACCTAATAGTAAAATTTACAAGTCTTAGTGAGAAAGAGAAAATCCTGAAAGCAGCCTGGGAAAAGAAGTCTGTAACATACAATGGTAACAATATTAAATTGGCAGCAGACTTATCCACAGAGACCTGGCAGGCCAGAAAGAGCTGGCATGATATATTCAGAGCACTAAACGAGAAGAATATGCAGCCAAGAATACTATATCCAGCTAGTCTATCATTGAAAATAGAAGGAGAGATTAAAAGCTTCCAGGACAAACAAAAACTGAAAGAATTTTCAAACACCAAACCAGCTCTACAGGAAATATTGAAAGGGGTCCTCTAAGCAAAGAGAGAGCCTAAAAGTAGTAGATCAGAAAGGAACAGAGACAATATACAGTAACAGTCACTTTAGAGGCAATGCGATGGCACTAAATTCATATCTCTCAATAGTTACCCTGAATGTGAATGGGCTAAATGCCCCAATCAAAAGACACAGAGTATCAGAATGGATAAAAAAACAAAACCCATCTATATGTTGCCTACAAGAAACTCATTTTAAACCCAAAGACACCTCCAGATTTAAAGTGAGGGGGTGGAAAAGAATTTACCCTGCTAATGGACATCAGAAGAAAGCAGGAGTGGCAATACTTATATCAGATCAATTAGATTTTAAGCCAAAGACTATAATAAGAGATGAGGAAGGACACTATATTATACTCAAAGGACCTGTCCAACAAGAAGATCTAACAATTTTAAATATCTGTGCCCCCAACCTGGGAGCAGCCAACTATATAAACCAATTAATAACAAAATCAAAGAAACACATCAACAATAATACAATAATAGTAGGGGACTTTAATACTCCCCTCACTGAAGTGGACAGATCGTCCAAACAAAAGATCAACAAGGAAATAAAGGCCTTAAATGACACACTGGATAAGATAGACATCACAGATATATTCAGAACATTTCATCCCAAAGCAACAGAATACACATTCTTCTCTAGTGCACATGGAACATTCTCCAGAATAAGTCACATCTTGGGTCCTAAATCAGGTCTCAACCAGTATCAAAAGATTGGGATCATTCCCTGCATATTTTCAGACCACAGTGCTCTGAAGCTAGAACTCAATCACAAGAGGAAATTTGGAAAGAACCCAAATACATGGAGACTAAACAGCATCCTTCTAAAGAATGAATGGGTCAACCAGGAAATTAAAGAAGAATTGAAAAAATTCATGGAAACAAATGACAATGAAAACACAACGGTTCAAAATCTGTGGGACACAACAAAGGCAGTCCTGAGAGGAAAATACATAGCGGTACAAGCCTTTCTCAAGAAACAAGAAAGTTCTCAGAAACACAACCTAACCCTACACTTAAAGGAGCTGGAGAAAGAACAAGAAAGAAACCCTACACCCAGCAGAAGAAGAGAAATCATAAAGATCAGAGCAGAAATCAATGAAATAGAAACCAAAAAAACAATAGAACAAATCAACGAAACTAGGAGCTGGTTCTTTGAAAGAATTAATAAGATTGATAAACCCCTTGCCAGACTTATCAAAAAGAAAAGAGAAAGGACCCAAATAAATAAAATCATGAATGAAAGAGGAGAGATCACAGCTAACACCAAAGAAATACAGACCATTATAAGAACATACTATGAGCAACCCTACGCCGACAAATTTGACAATCTGGAAGAAATGGATGCATTCCTAGAGACATATAAACTTCCTCAACGGAACCAGGAAGAAATAGAAAGCCTGAACAGGCCCATAACCAGTAAGGAGATTGAAACAGTCATCAAAAATCTCCAAACAAATAAAAGCCCAGGGCCAGACGGCTTCCCGGGAGAATTCTACCGAACATTTAAAGAAGAACTAATTCCTATTCTCCTGAAACTGTTTGAAAAAATAGAAATGGAAGGAAAACTTCCAAACTCATTTTATGAGGCCAGCATCACCTTGATCCCAAAACCAGACAAGGATCCCATCAAAAAAGAGAGCTATAGACCAATATCCTTGATGAACACAGATGCGAAAATTCTCACCAAAATACTAGCCAATAGGATTCAACAGTACATTAAAAGGATTATTCACCATGACCAAGTGGGATTTATTCCAGGGCACAAGGTTGGTTCAACATCCACAAATCAATCGATGTGATACAACATATCAATAAAAGAAAGAACAAGAACCATATGATACTCTCAATAGATGCTGAAAAAGCATTTGACAAAGTACAGCATCCCTTCCTGATCAAAAGTCTTCAAAGTGTAGGGATAGAGGGCACATACCTCAATATTATCAAAGCCATCTATGAAAAACCCACCGCAAATATCATTCTCAATGGAGAAAAACTGAGAGCTTTTCCGCTAAGCTCAGAAACATGGCAGGGATGTTCGCTATCACCACTGCTATTCAACATTGTACTAGAAGTCCTAGCCTCAGCAATCAGACAACAAAAGGAAATTTGAGGCATCCAAATCAGCAAAGAAGAAGTCAAACTATCACTCTTTGCAGATGATATGATACTATATGTGGAAAACCCAAAAGACTCCACTCCAAATCTTCTAGAACTTATACAGGAATTCAGTAAAGTGTCAGGACATAAAATCAATGCACAGAAATCACCTGCATTTTTCTACACCAACAACAAGACAGAAGAAAGAGAAATTAAGGAGTCAATCCCATTTACAATTGCACCCAAAACCATAAGATACCTAGGAATAAACCTAACCAAAGAGGCAAAGAATCTATACTCAGAAAACTATAAAGAACTCATGAAAGAAATTGAGGAAGACACAAAAAAATGGAAAAATGTTCCATGGTCCTGGATTGGAAGAATAAATATTGTGAAAATGTCTATGCTACCTAAAGCAATCTACACATTTAATGCAATTCCTATCAAAGTACCATCCATCTTTTTCAAAGAAATGGAACAAATAATTCTAAAATTTATATGGAACCAGAAAAGACCTCGAATAGCCAAAGGGATATTGAAAAAGAAAGCCAAAGTTGGTGGCATCACAATTCCGGACTTCAAGCTCTATTACAAAGCTGTCATCATCAAGACAGCATGGTACTGGCACAAAAACAGACACATAGATCAATGGAACAGAATAGAGAGCCCAGAAATAGACCCTCAACTCTATGGTCAACTAATCTTCGACAAAGCAGGAAAGAATGTCCAATGGAAAAAAGACAGTTTCTTCAACAAATGGTGTTGGGAAAATTGGACAGCCACATGCAGAAAAATGAAATTGGACCATTTACTTACACCACACAAGAAAGTAGACTCAAAATGGATGAAGGAACTCAATGTGAGAAAGGAATCCATCAAAATCCTTGAGGAGAACACAAGCAGCAAGCTCTTCGACCTCAGCCGCAGCAACATCGTCGTAGGAACATCGCCAAAGGCAAGGGAAGCAAGGGAAAAAATGAACTATGGGATTTTATCAAGATCAAAAGCTTTTGCACAGCAAAGGAAACAGTTAACAAAACCAAAAGACAACTGACAGAATGGGAGAAGATATTTGCAAACGACATATCAGATAAAGGTCTAGTGTCCAAAATCTATAAATAGCTTAGCAAACTCAACACCCAAAGAACAAATAATCCAATCAAGAAATGGGCAGAGGACATGAACAGACATTTCTGCAAAGAAGACCTCCAGATGGCCAACAGACACATGAAAAAGTGCTCCATATCATTCGGTATCAGGGAAATACAAATTAAAACCACAATGAGATATCACCTCACACCAGTCAGAATGGCTAAAATTAACAAATCAGGAAATGACAGATGCTGGCGAGGATATGGAGAAAGGGGAACCCTCCTACACTGTTGGTGGGAATGCAAGCTGGTGCAACCACTCTGGAAAACAGCATGGACGTTCCTCAAAATGTTGAAAATAGAACTACCCTATGACCCAGCAATTGCACTACTGGGTATTTACCCTAAAGATACAAACGTAGTGATCTGAAGGGGCATGTGCACCCGAATGTTTATAGCAGCAATGTCCACAATAGCCAAACTATGGAAAGAACCTAGATGTCCATCAACAGATGAATGGATAAAGAAGAGGTGGTATATATACACAGTGGAATACTATGCAGCCATCAAAAGAAATGAAATCTTGCCATTTGCAATGATGTGGATGAAACTAGAGGGTATCATGCTTAGTGAAATAAGTCAAGCGGAGAAAGACAACTATCACATGATCTCCCTGATATGAGGAAGTGGAGATGCAACAGGGGGTGTTAAGGGGGTAGGAGAAGAATAAATGAAACAAGATGGGATTGGGAGGGAGACAAACCATAAGAGACTCTTAATCTCACAAAACAAACTGAGGGTTGCTGGGGGGAGGGGGGTTGGGAGAAGGGGGTGGGATTATGGACATTGGGGAGGGTATGTGCTATGGTGAGTGCTGTGAAGTGTGTAAACCTGGTGATTCACATACCTGTACCCCAGGGGATAAAAATATATTACGTGTTTATAAAAAATAAGAGATTATTAAAAAAAAAAGAAAATCTATAAAAGTGTAGAAGTTAAGCTATTCACTCTTAAATAACCAAAGAAGAAATTACAATAAAATTTAAAAAGTTATCTGAGACAAATGAAAACAAAATCATGAAATAACAGAACTTACTGGATTCAGAGTGACATCTGCAAAATGGCAGATTAGAAGTTTTATACTATCTTCCCCTTCTTCAGAACATCAATTTTCACAATCTTCTACAGATGAGAGTTCCTTCACAGAAGCCCAGGATTCCAGTGGAGTTCTAGCATATCGCTGGAGCAAAAATAATGAGATTGAACATTTTGTAAATGGTAAGAGGAAAAGGTTTTCTACACTTAAGTAACCCTTCTTTTAAGGCGGCATAAGCTCAGTGCTAAGAGAGACCCTCTCCACCTATGGTTTCTTCCATGGGGAAAGTAAGAGTTTCAGTGAGTGACAAGAATCCTCAGCTATGTGATCTAAGTGAAACAGATAGAAGAAACATGCCTGATGGAGTATTTAAAGCAATGACCATAAGGATACTCACTGGACTTGAGAAAAAAGAGAGTCAGAACACTCTCCCATGAGTGAGAGCCTTAACATAGAGGTAAGGAATAACATTGCAGAGACAAAGGGCTCAATAAATGAAATGAGAAATATGCTCAATGGAATGAACAGCAAGCTGGCAAAAGCAGAGGGATAAATTAATGTCCTAGAGGACAGAGTAATGGAAAGTAATCAAGCTTAACAAAAGAGAGAAAAAGGAATTAGGTAAAATGAGAGCACACTTAGGAAACTCAGTAACTCCTTCAAACATAGTATTATTCGTATTATAGGAGAGAAAAAGGGGCAGAAAATTTATTTGAAGTACTAATAGCTGAAAACTTCCTAATCTGGGGAAGGAAAAAGACAATCCAGATCCAGGAGGCACAGAGAACCCCTATCAAAATCAACAAAAGCAGAGGTGTACCAAGACACATTATACTTAAATTGGCAACATATATTGATAAAGAAAACATTGTAAAAAAAAACACCAAGACAAAAGAGGTCCTTAACTGACAAAGGAAAATCTATAAGGCTATCAGGGGATTTATCCACACAATCTTTCTAAGCCGGAAGAGAGTGGCATGATATATTCAAAGTGCTAAATGGAAAAATCTGCCGCCAAGTGTACTCTATCCAGCAAGTCTATCATTCAGAATAGAAGGAGAGATAAAGAGTTTCCCAAACAAAAACTAAAGGAGTTTGTGACCACTATAACCAGCCCTGCAAGAAATATTCAAGGAAATTCTCAAGAGTGACAAAGACAAGAAAGGACCAGAGAAAACCTCCAGAAACAAGGACAAAGTAAATAAAAAATGGTAATAAAGACATATCTATCAATAATTACTTTGAACATAAATGGACTAAATGCTCCAATGAAAGGCCATAGGGTGTCAGAATGGATGAAAACAAGACCCATCTATATGCTTCCTATAAGAGACTCATTTAAGACCTAAAGACACCTACAGATTGAGTGAGGGGGTGGAGAACCATTTATAACACAAATGACTGCCAAAATACTGCTGGAGTAGCAATACTTATATTGGACAAACTAGACTTTTAAAACAAAGACTAACAAAAGACAAAGATGGTGCTATATAATCATAAAAGGACAATCGAACAAGAAGATATAAGACTTGTAAATATTTATGGACCCAGGGCACCTGGGTGGCTCAGTGGGTTAAGCTGCTGCCTTTGGCTCAGGTTGTGATCTCAGGGTTCTGGGATTGAGCCCCGCATCAGGCTCTTTGCTCAGCGGGGAGCCTGCTTCCCTCTCTCTCTCTACCTGCCTCTCTGCCTACTTGTGATCTCTGTCTGTCAAATAAATAAATAAAATCTTTAAACAAAAATATTTATGAACCCAACATGGGAGCACCCAAATATATAAAGCAATTAGTAACAAACATAAAGGAACTCATTGATAATAATGCAATAATAATAGAAGACTTTAACACCCCATCACATCAATGAACAGATCATCTAAACAAAAAATCAACAAAGAAACAATGGTTTTGAATGACAAACTGGACTAGAGGGACCTAACAGAGATATTCAAAACATTCCATCCTCAAACAGCAGAATACACGTTCTTTTCAAGTACACATGGAGCATTCTGCAAAATAGATCACATATTAGGTCACAAAAGAGGTTTCAAAAAAATAAAAAAGACTGAAGTCATACCATGCACCTTTTCAGACCACAACACTATGAAACAAAGTCAATGACAAGAAAAAAAATCTGCATACATATATGGAGGTTAAACAATGTTCTACTAAACAATGAATGGGTCAACCAGGAAATAAAAGAAGAAATAAAGAAGTACATGGACAAATAAAAATGACAACACGAAACAGTCCAAAATGTTTTGGATGCAGCAAATGTGGTCTTAAGAGGGAAGTATATAGCAATACAGGCCTAACTCAAGAAACAAGAAAAATCTCAAATAAGCAACCTAACTATACACCTAAAGAAGCTTGAAAAAGAAAAACAAATGAAAGCCAGCAGAAGGAAGGAAATAATAAAGATTAGAGCAGAAACAAATGATATAGAAACAAAGAAAACAATGGAACAGATCAAGGAAACCAGAAGCTGGTTCCTTGAAAAAAATGATAAAATTGATAAACCTCTAGCCAGATGTATGAAAAAGAAATGATAAAGAAATAAAATCACAGATGAGAGAGGAGAAAAAACAACCCAAACCAGAGAAACACAACAATTATAAGAGAATATTACGAAAAACTAGAGGCGAAAAATTGGACAACCTAGAAGAAATGGACAAATTCCTAGAAATGTATAAGCTACCAAAACGGAAACAGGAAGAAATAGAAAACTCTAACGGACTGATAACCTACAAATAAATTGAATCAGTAATTTTAAAAACCCCAACAAACAGAAGTCCAGGACCAGATGGCTTAACAGGTAAATTCTACCAAACATTTAAAGAAGAGTTAATACCAAAACTGAATCAGGAAAAAATAGAAAACCTGAACAGACCCATAATCAGCAAGGAAAATGAAGCAATAATAAAAAATCTCCCAATAAGATTCCAGGGCAAGATGGCTTCCCAGGGGGAATTCTACCAAACATTTAAAGAACTAATACCTATTCTTCTGAAGCTGTTTCAAAAAATATAAAGGGAAGGAAAACTTCCAAACTTGTGCTATGAGGCTGGTATTACCTTGATCCCAAAACCAGACAAAAGACCCCATCAAAAAGGAGAATTATAGACTAATAACCTTGATGAACATGCATACCAAAATTCTCACCAAGATACTAGCCAATATGGTTGAACAGTACATTAGAAGGATTATTCACCAAGACCAAGTGGTATTTATTTCTGGGCTGCAATGTTGGTTCAACGTTCACAGATCAACCAATGTGATACATCACATTAACAAAAGAAAGGACAAGAATCATATGATTCTTTCAATTGATGCAGAAAAAGCATTTGATAAAATACAGCATACTTTCTTGATTAAAACTCTCCATAGTATAGGGATAGAGGGAACATAGCTTAATATCATAAAAGCCATATATGAAAAGGCCACCGTGAATGTCATTTTCAATGGGGGAAAAAACAGAGCTTTTCCCCTAAGGTCAGGAACACAACAAGGATGTCCACTCTCACCACTGTTGTTCAATGTAGTATGAGAAGTACCAGCCTCAGCAGTCAGACAACAAAAAGGAATAAAAGACATTCAAATTGGCAAAGAAGAAATCAAACCCTCACTCTTCACAGATTACATGTTACTTTATGTGGAAGACCCAAGAGACTCCACTCCAAACTTGCTAGGACTCATACAGGAGTTCAGCAAAATAGAGGATATAAAATCATTGCACAGAAATCACTTGCATTTCTATACATTAACAACGAGACAGAAGAAAGAGAAAGTAAAGAACTGATTGCATTTACAAGTGGACCAAAAACCATAAGATACCTAGGAATAAACCTAACCAAAGAAATAAAGGATCTGTACTCTAAAAACTACAGAACACTTATGAAAGAAATTGAAGAAGATACAAAGAAATGGAAAAACATTCCATGCTCATGGATTGGAAGAACAAATATTGTTAAAATGTCTATGCTACCTAGAGCAACCTACATATATAATGCAATTCCTATCAAAATACCATCAACATTTTTCACAGAGCTGGAACAAATAATCCTAAAATTTCTTGGAACCAGAAAAAAAACCTGAATAGCCAGAGGAATATTGAAAAAGAAAACCAAAGCCAGTAGAATCACAATGCCAGACTTTAAGCTCTATTCAAAGCTGTAGTCACCAAGACAGTATGGTACTGGCACAAAAACAGACATATAGATCAATGGAACAGAATAGAGAGCCCAGACATGGACCCTCAACTCCATGGTCAATTACTCTTCAACAAAATAGGAAAGACTATCCAATGGAAAAGGACAGTCTCTTCAATAAATGGTGCTGGGAAAACTGAACAACCACATGTAGAAGAGTGAAACTGGACCATTTTTTTTAATTTTTAAATTTTCCAGTATCATACCTTTTAATTAATTATTTATTTTTTATTATTTTAGTCACCATACAGTACCTCATTAGTTTTTGATGTAGTATTCCATGATTGTTTGCATATAGCACCCAGTGCTCCATGCAATGTGGGCCCTCCTTAATACCCATCCCCGGGCTCACCCATCCCACTACCCCCTCCCCTCTAAAACCCTCAGTTTGATTCTCAGAGTCCATAGTCTCATGTGGTTTGTCTCCCCCTCAATTCCCCCCCACCTTCATTATCCCCTTCCTTCTCCTAATGTCCTCCATGCTATTCCTTATGTTCCACAAATAAGTAAAACCATATGATGATTGACTTTCTCTGCTTGACTTATTTCACTTAGCATAATTTTCTCCAGTCCCATCCATATTCATGCAAAAGTTGAGTATTCATCCTTTCTGATGGCTAAGTAATACTCCATTGTATATATGGACCACATCTTTTTTATCCATTCTTCTGTTGAAGGGCATCTTGGTTCTTTCCACAGTTTGGCTATTGTGGACATTGCTGTTATGAATTTTGGGGTGCAAATGGCCCTTCTTTTCACTACATCTGTATCTTTGGAGTAAATACTCTGTAGTGCAATTGCTGGGTCATAGGGTAGTTAGCTCAATTTTTAACTTTGAGGAAACTCCACACTGTTTTCTAAAGTGACTGTACCAACTTGCATTCCTACCAACAGTGTAAGAGGGTTCCCCCTTCTCCACATCCTCTCTAACATTTGTTATTTCTTGCCTTGTCAATTTTTGCCATTCTAGCCAGTGTAGGGTCGTATCTCAATGTGGTTTTAGTATATGTGCTGCCAAAGAGCACTTTCAATGTGGTTTTGATTTGAATTTCCCTGATGGCTGCTGCTGATGAACATTTTTTCATGTGTCTGTTAGCCATTTGTATGTCTTCTTTGGAGAAGTGTCTATTCATGTCTTCTGCCCATTTTTTAAATTTGATTATTTATATTTTGGGGGTTGAATTTGAGAAGTTCTTTATAGATCTTGAATATCAGCCCTTTGTCTGTAGTGTCATTTGCAAATATGTTCTCCCATCCTGCAGGTTGCTTCTTTGTTTCGTTTATTCTTTCCTTTGCTGTGTAGAAGCTTTTTATCTGGATGAAGTCCCAAAAGTTCATTTTTGCTTTTGTTTCCCTTGCTTTTGGAGACATGTCTTGAAAGAAGTTGCTGTGGCCAGTGTTGAAGAGACTACTGCCTATGTTCTCCACCAGGATTTTGATCAATTCCTATCTCACCTTGAGGTCTTTCATCCGTGTTTAGTTTATCTTTGTGTATGGTGAAGAGAATAGTTGAGTTTTATTCTTCTGTACATAGCTGTCAAAATTTCCCAGCATCATTTATTGAAGAGACTGTCCTTTTTCCATTGGATATTTTTTCCTGCTTTGTTGAAGATTATTTGACCGTAGAGTTGAGGGTCCATATCTGGGCTCTCTGTTCTTTTCCATTGGTCTATGTGAAACTGGACCAAAATGGCTTGTATCAAAAAGAGAAGAAATAGGGGCACCTGGGTGGCTCAGTTGATTAAGCATTTGCCTTTGGCTCAGGTCATAATCCCAGGGTCCTGACAGTGAGTCCCACATTGGGCTTCTTGCTCAGCAGGGAGCCTGCTTCTCCCTCTGCCTGCTGCTTCCCCTGTTGTGCACTCTCTCTTTCTAACAAATAAATAAAATCTTTTAAAAAAGAAGAAAAATGAAGAAATAACAAGTATTGGCAAGGATGTTGAAAAATGGAACTCTCATGCACTATAATTGGGAATGTGAATTGGTGCAGTGACTATGGAAAACAGAATGGCGACTCCTCAAAAAATTAAAAATAGGAATACCCTACTACCCATTAATTTCACTTCTGGATATTTACCCAAAGAAAACAAAAACACTAATTCTAAAGGATATATGCACCTCTATATTTATTGCAGTGTTATTTGCAAGAGCCAAGATATTGAAACAACCTGTGTCCATTGGTAAATGAATGGATAAAGAAGATATGGTATACATACACAATAGACTAATAGTCAGCCATTTAAAAAAATTAAATCTTACCATTAGTGACAACATGGATGGATCTAGAGGGTATTATGCTAGGTGAAATAAGTAGAGAAAGAAAGACAGGTACCATATGATTTCATGTATATATGGAATTTAAAACAAAACAAATTAGTAAACAAAAGAGAAAGACTCATAAATACAGAGAGTAGACTGGTGGTTCCTGGAGTTAAAGGGGGATGGGTAAAATGAATGAAGAGGATTAAGCAGTACAATCTTCCAGTTGTAAAATTGATAAGTCACAGGGATAAAACTACAGCATAGGGAATAGAGTCAATAATATTATAGTAACTATGTATGGTGACAGATGATAACTAAATTTATCATTGTGAGCATTTTATAATTTACATAACTATTGAATCACTATGTTGTACACCTGAAACTAATATGCTATTATATGTCAACTATACTGAAAAAGAGAAGGCTATTATGGTGCTCAATGAGGTCTTCTGATTTGCAGCAATAGTCTAGATTGATTTTCCAAAGAATATTATATTGGATAGACCACTGTTTCTCTTGAGAGGTAAAATGAGTACCATGGTCAGGGTCAATAATGTTTGGTGATCCAAAGGGAACAAGAACAAATTTAGTAAGGAAAATATTACCTGTTTTGAAGAGAAATTCTGGGTTGGGGTCACCAAGAGGAGTCCCATGTAAGTATCGATGATTTTTTATTATTACTTTCAATTAGTCAATATATAATAGTACATCAGTAGTTTTTGATGTAGTGTTCAACAATTCATCAATTGTGTATATGATTTTAATGGCATATCTGGAAATCCCAACAGAAGGGAGCAGTGGGCTGATGAAATCAATACACCAAAACAGAAGTATGGTTGGTTTCCCCTGGAGTATATCCCCCTCTGGATGGTCTACATTGTTTGGTATATGAGCAAACCAACAAACTTGACTGCCACTGAAGACTGAGGGAGTCGCTTCACTTGAGCCCAAGTTATTAAGGCTGAATTCTCCAATGACCTGAGGTTGTGTAGATCCATTTTGTGCGCTAGTAGGAAAAGTTAATACCCTGAGGAGTCTGTACCAGGCAGATTGTGGAGGTCTTAGTGAGAGATTCTAAAATATTGTTGAAAATGTCTTCTAGTGTGCAGTGGTTAGTATAAGCAGAAATGTGAGTAACAATAATAGAAACTGGGGACTCTGTTAATCACTTCCATATCTGAGTGCCCCAGAAGGACTTGCCTTTTATGAGAACATTGTCCCTTAGCCACTGGCCAGACCAAACCACAAGGCCACTAACAACAACCCAGTAGTCTATGAAAATGTGGAGTTGTGAAAAGCCCTTTTTTGCTTCCTTAAGGGCGAAATGAACAGCTACAAGTTGCATCAACTGGGCTGAACCTGGAGTGTCCTCCTCAACTAGTCAGGTGCTTAAGGCTAGGTAGAATGCTATGGTCTTCCAACAAGCTGCATTGTGTACAGTGTTGTACAAAGGTGTATGTTCTACCATCAGTAAACAATATTGACCCCCATCTGTCTCTGAGAATTGGTCCTAAGGGGTTCCCCAAGCAGCCAGAAGAAGAGGAAGCAGGGTGCTACTATCAATTCCTCAATGCTTTCAGGCAAGGGACTGACCATGAGGGAAGCCACATCCCCTTGTTATTTGGCAAGGCCTCTGACATCAGGTTTAGCCCTCTCCTAAAGGTACCATTTCCATTTTATCAAGGAGGCATCAGTGGTCATGCAGAGTTTCTACTGGGAGGCATTTCTCAGGACAATAAAGGAGCTCAGGTCTGAGTTATTACCCAGTGGGGGCCAGTTTAGGCCTCAGTTTCTGAAAGAGCCCAACAGGATGACAAAAGCTGGCATTCAAGGGGAGTATATCAGGTTGCCACTGGAAGTAGGCAGTTAGTTGAAAACCCCATAGGAAGCTAGGTAGATTCTTGTTTGGTCCAGAAACTCCAGGAGGCATAGTCAGTTGTGGTCTCATTTGGAATGCGGAGCTAGGTAGGACCAAAAGTAAGACTTACTGAACTGCCTGCTGGGCAGGTTCCAAAGCACAATGCTGGGCTTAATCCCAATGGAAGGTGGTAGAATTTTATGTGCTTGCATATATAGGGTAAAGCATTAGTGAGGTATGAGGGATGTGTTGCCTCCAGAATGTGAGAATTCCTAGTATGTGTTGTGACTGTTTTGAGGGTAGTGAGTGGTTTAATGGTGAATAAGTGATGTTTGACTGTTGGAGAAATTTCTCAGCCCTCAGAAGACTACATGATGCCCAGAAACTTGACAGATGAGGCTGGACCTTGGGACTTGTGAGGCGCAATTGTTGATGTAGCTAGTCTGTGAGGGTGTGTAAATTTTCCTGTACTTTCTCAGAAGAACTCCTCAGCGTAATACAATGCCAAAAAACAGTACCTTTCCAATTGTGAGGGATGTAAATACTGGCATCAGAGGTTATGAACAATTGCAGAGCTATTTAAATTTCCTATGAGGAGACCCATAAATATATATTGAGCCCCTTCAAACATGAAAGAAAATTGGTTTTGGAGTTCATTTGCAATGGGAACAGAAAATAACATATTAGCAAGGTCGATGACCCATGGATGCTTCTTGGGCCATTGTATGTTCCCAATCAATTCTATAATAATATGAATTGGAGCCTTAATTGGAGGGGGTTTCAATAGCCAATTATGAGATTTTGTTCATTAGTGCCTGGCTTAAATGCCATCCAAATGGGGCTGTCAAAAGGGGAGATTATGGGCTTAATGACTCCATTCTCAAGCAAAATTTTAATGACAGGTTATAGACATTCAATGTCATCTTTAAATCAGTTATTGGGAAGTGTTTGCCATCTTGATCTGAGGAGGGAGAGTCGCTGGCATCCATTTGGCAAGTCCTACCAGGAAAGCCAAGAATTTGGGCTTGTTCCATATAGCATGGCATTATGTCAAATGCCTCCATGCCTATAATAGGGAGAAAAGAACCAGGGTGGGGAGGCACCACCAGAGGAAGCTGGTTAATTAAGGTGAATGGTCTTATATACCTGAATGGGTTTGTACACTAGCAATGCTCTTTAGGTGCATTTGTGGAATTTGTGGAATTTGGTGGGATTGCCTGGAATGACAGTGACTGGGGCCCCAGGGTCTAACAGGGCCAAGAAGGGCTGCATTTTCTTAGAGAGGTGGGGAGGGTCACAGGGAAAGGGAGAGAGGATCCCAAGCAGGTTCCATGTCTGACTTGGGGCCCGATTGCACAAACCTGAGATCATGACCTGAGCCAAAATCAAGAGTGGGACACTCAACTGACTGAGCCACCCACGTGCCTCAGGACTGTGCATTTTTATCGTCTCAATGGATTACTAGAGTGGTATAGAGATGATTGTCCCCAAAAGGTGGGACAAGCCCCAAGGAACCATCAATTTCCTAGGGTAGGGGGTTAGATGTCTTCCAGTCTTGGAGGTCAGGGAAGGGGGAATAAGAGTAGTGGCACTAGGTTGAGGCCACAGTGATTAGAGGGTGGCTGTGTGACAAGAGGATGGATGGCAGAATAGGACTGTAGCTGCAAGAATACTACTTTTAGGGCCCAGGGTTTAGGGACTGGCTGTCCAGAGGTAAAGTGGCCAGGAACATCAAGTTTTTGTCACTCCCAGTAGAGGTTTGCCTGTGTTTTCTCATAAGGGGCAAAATTAGGTAAGGGTTTATTGGAGATGGGTGGGGAGTCCTTTTTGTTGAGGGAAATTTGTCCAAGGGAAATTTCTGGGGCAGCATATATGGAAGGGCATAACTCTGGTGTATCTGGGTATCTGGGCAGGATCTCACCATGTCTAGCAACCATATCAATGTCCTCCAGTACCTTTAATTTTAATTTTATTTTTATAATTTTTAGTTTCAAGTTTTTATTTAAATTCCAGTTAATTAACATATAGTGTAATATTAGTTTCAGGAGTAGAATTTAGTGATTCATTATTTATATACAATACCCAGTGTTCAGCGCAAGTGCTCTCCTTAATACCCATTTAACCCATCTCCCCACCCACTTCCCTTACAGCAACCCTCAGTTTGTTCTCTATAGTTGAGTCTGTTTTATGGTTTGACTCTCACTACCCACCCCCTGCCCGTGTTCATCTGTTTTGTTTCTTAAATTCCATGTATAAAGTGTGCCTTGGTGTTAAGCATCTGACTTTTGATTTTGCTTAGGTCATGATCTCAGAGTTGTGGGATTGAGCCCCACCTCAGGGTCCATATTCAGCAGGGAATCTGCTTGAGATTCTCTCTCTCCATCTCTCTCTGTCACCTCTCCCTGAGCTCTCTCCCTCTCTCTCTCTCAATTAAATAAATCTTTAAAAAATTCCACATATGAGTGAAATCATATAGCATGTCTTTCACTGACTGACTTATTTCACTTATGTGTTACCAGAAAAATCTGTGGATGATGCCCCTGTGAGCCTTCTTCATAGGCAGCCACTTCCCTTCCCAGGGTGTTCCAATCCACCTCTTCAGGACTGGAATCAACCTTCGCTACAACAATATGGAGAGTCTTTGGAAAAAGTCCCTACACCTCTGGAGCACAATACAGGAGCCTTGATATGTTGGTGTGCCAGGCACTAGGCAATGTTCAGGAATCTTCATAGGGCTTTTGCATTTATCAAGGAGCTAGTATACCTCCTTGGGGTCCTTAGGAGATGCTGGCACCATATTTTCAGGACTTTTATATTTGTCCATTAATATTTTAGCAACATCACACCAGGGATTGGACCCATAATATCACATCAGGTCAGGAGATGAAGAGCAACAGCATGAATTTGAAGCGCCAAAGCAGAGACATTAGGTCTCTGCTGCATTTCCCTTTTCATGGTGCCACTGGTCTCCTGTTGCAAAGCTATTTTACTCATCTGGGTTGACACACAGTCCTTGCTGAACCCACCAATTCAGCAGTCACAGGCAGAGATCTCCCTCCCCTTTACCTAGGGTAGTATCTATTCCTCATGCCTTTAGTGGTGAGATTTTCCTTGTGTGGTGACAATAACTTTGTGATCCACTCCCCCACCTCTTAGCTCTTCTTGGCCTTGAGGCATGAAGGAACTTCACACATATTAATAGTCAATTAAGTGGTCTAATTGTCTCATTGGTCCACATGGCTTTGATCACGCTGCTCTGGGGAGATTGTTGAGTTATTATGGCAATGGTGACATTTTAGGATGGATACTGCAGACAACACACAGCTGAGGCAATATGCAAAAGCACATAGCAGTGTGAGAGACCACCAGTAAGCAGTGTTACCCACCTGGGTTAACCAGTTATTAAGTCAGTTGCAGCTAAAGGGCATTTCCTTCAGTTAATAACAAGAGCAATCATTGCAATCCTGCTGCTAGGCAGCTTTCTGTCAGTCTCAGCCTATTAATAGTGATGCTGTCAATTAGGAATCCCTGGGGGCACTCACCTGGGCCCATACAACTTGTGTTGAGCTCTACAAGCACTTCTCCTAACCAGAGTCAGTATTGTGGCTGGACCAGCCCTTGTGGTTCTTATGATTACAGGATGCACTTCAGAACAACCATCAGGGAACTTTGAAAAAAACATTCTTTACTCATTAAGACCTGGAGAGTACATGGCACACCAGAGGCCGCATAGCAATGCTGCAGGTAAGAAAGAGAGAACACGGACCTGGGGCTCCCCAGTTATTGGGGCTGAAGGTGGGGTGCCTAGCATTTCAGGTGTTCACTCTGTATTGGTGATTTAAAACATAAGATTGGGAATTAAAACACAGGAAGGGAAATGTAGGGTCACTCAAGTGGTCAATTACCTAAGTCAATCAGGGCTTTCTAAAATGGGAATTTCATGGGTAGAGCAGCTGGGCTCTTTATCTAGTTGTATAGTTGTCAATATGTTTCCTTGAGACAGATGTCTTTAAAATGGATGCCTTGGGCGCCTGGGTGGCTCAGTGGGTTAAGCCGCTGCCTTCGGCTCAGGTCATGATCTCAGGGTCCTGGGATCGAGTCCCGCATCGGGTTCTCTGCTCAGCAGGGAGCCTGCTTCCTCCTCTCTCTCTCTCTGCCTGCCTCTCTGCCTACTTGTGATCTCTCTCTGTCAAATAAATAAATAAAATCTTTAAAAAAAATAAAAAATAAAATAAAATGGATGCCTTGGCAATCAAAAGCTTAATGTCAGGCACTAACATTACAAATTTACACACTAAAGTGTACACTTACAAGTGGTTAAGATGGTAACATTTATGTTATGTGCTTTTATAATAAATAAATCACATAATTCCTTCAGCTTCATTTTTCTTTTTAAAAATTGTCTTGGCTATGTTATTTCCTTTGCATTTCTTGTATAAATTTTAGAATCAGCTTACCTATAGCTACAAAAAACCCTGCTGGAGTATTTTTTTAATTTAAATTTTGTTAGTTAAGATGCAGTGCAATATTGGTTTCTGGAGTAATATTCAGTGATTTGTCACTTATATACAACACCCAGTGCTCATCATAACAAGTGCCCTCTGTATTGTAACTGCATTAAAACTTACAGATCAATTTTGGAAGACTGACATGGCTGTAATGCTGGGTCTTCAAATTCATGAATATGACATGTCTCTCCATATATGTAGCTTTTCTTTATTTCTTTCATGAGTATTTTATACTGCATATAGTTTGTTAGAATTACACCTACATACTTTATATGTATTTGAAGCTTTTATAAATGGTATTTTTAAAAATATTTTTAAATTTTTTTAAATTTATTTTTTATTTTCAGCCTAACAGTATTCATTATTTTTGCACCATACCCAGTGCTCCATGCAATCCATGCCCTCTATAATACCCACCACCTGGTACCCCGACCTCTTACCCCCACACCCTTTCAATTAGCAATAATCGCGCCTCGGATAAACCTCATTGGCTATGATACTGCCACTGCGCAAAGCTCCCCCACCCCTTCAAAACCCTCAGACTGTTTTTCAGAGTCCATAGTCTCTCATGGTTCACCTCCCCTTCCAATTTACCCCAATGGTAAATGGTATTGTTTTTAATTTCAGTTTCCAAATTGTTCATTAGTAATTTATGAAAATATGATTGACTTTTATGTGTTGAGTTTATATCTTGTCACCTTGCTAAATGAAATTATTTCCTGGAGGGTTTTTTTTTGTAGATTCCTTAGGACTAACTATATAGACAACCATGTCAATGAATAGAGTTGGTGTTATCACTTCCTTTATAATCTGTATGCCTGTTTTTTATTGATTTAAAATATCTTAATATAACATCTTGTCTTTTTGTTATAATTTGAGACATTGTAGTAAAAATCAATTTGCTAATTTTGTTTCATGAACATTTATCTTTAAATACTGAGGCATTTGTTAACAGACCCAATAAAATTATTCATTTTTGATAGAGGACTATATTAGATATTTGTTGAAAAATGTGTTCACTCTTTCAATGTGTGTTAATAATTTAGTTTCCTTATCAGTTTCAACATATTGTGAATAGTAGTTAGAAACATTTCATCCCTTTTAAAGAAGCTGACATAGACTGCTCATTAATATTACCTGCCTTTCTGGTTACTTTTATATTTAGGTAAAATAGAACTATATTCTGGGATATTGACATATCCCAATTATTTGTCATTTCAGTATGAAATTTAAAATCACACCAACCATTTGTACTCCGTAAAGGACAATAGCATGTACCTTTATTTATAATGGTAAGGGACAAAGACAAATAAAGTTTTAATATGGTGTAGTTCACATTAAAAAAAAATTAATTAATATATTAATAAACAGTTTCACAATCTTAGAAACAATGTAGAATTAAATAAAGTCAATGTTTTGTTTAATGAACAATTAGAAATAAGATATTTTCTGCCTCCTAGATAACTGGATGTCTGTAATCATATCTATAGAACGTGACTACTAAAAATGTTTTTAGTTACTAAATCCATGGATATGATATATAACTTTACATGGATACAGTTTATAACTTTAAATATTTTTCACTATAAGTAATTTTAAAATGTCGTTTTTAAAAAGGCCTTTTAAAATAGCCTTTGAGTTCAAGGCTTGCAATGTTTGCTAACAAATGATTACTTGGGCTTCAAAGTATCTGAAAAATTTTAACTGAATTTTCCATACATTTTATACCTGTAGTTTATTAAGCATTGTTTACTAGTCAATATAGACATTCCACATTGGTAAATTCATGCATGTTTTTCTTTGGATTTTGAAATCTTGCTGTCTTAGAAGAAAAATTGAAGATGGATTTTAGTTTTTATGATCTTCATTTGTTTCTTTAAATAAGAATTTAGTGGTCCCAAAGGGCTCAGAATTTAGCATTATTGTTAACTTAATATTTTAAAAATAAGCATGATTATAAATTGACAATATTTCAGGTGTATTGGGTTAAATAAAATATATTTTCAGAAATGTCTGTTCATGTCCTCTGCCCATTTCTTGATTGGATTATTTGTTCTTTGGGTGTTGAGTTTGCTAAGCTCTTTATAGATTTTGGATACTAACCCTTTATCTGATATGTCATTTGCAAATATCTATCCATTCTATCAGTTGTCTTTTGGTTTTGTTAACTGTTTCCTTTGCTGTGCAAAAGCTTTTGATCTTGAGGAAATCCCAATAGTTCATTTTTGCTTTTGCTTCCCTTGCCTTTGGCGACGTTCCTAGGAAGAAGTCGCTGTGGCTGAGGTTGAAGATGTTGCTGTCTGTATTTTCCTCAAGGATTTTGATGGATTCCTTTCTCACATTGAGGTCCTTCATCCATTTTGAGTCTATTTTTGTGTGGGGTGTTAGGAAATGATCCAAGTTCATTTTTCTGCATGTAGCTGTCCAATTTTCCCAATACCATTTGTTGAAGAGGCTGTCTTTTTTTCCATTGGACATTCTTTCCTGCTTTGTCAAAGATTAGTTGACCATAGAATTGAGGGTCTTTTTCTGGGCTCCCTATTCTATTCCATTGATATATGTGTCTGTTTTTGTCCAGTGCCATACTGTCTTGATGATGACAGCTTTGTAATAGAGCTTAAAGTCTGGAATTGTGATGCCACCAACGTTGGTTTTCTTTTTCAACATTCCTCTGGCTATTCGAGGTCTTTTCTGATTCCATATAAATTTTAGGATTATTTGTTCCATTTCTTTGAAAAAAAAAAAAAAGGATGGTATTTTGATAGGGATTGCATTAAACATGTAGATTGCTTTAGGTAGCATAGACATTTTCACAATATTTGTTCCTCCAATCCATGAACATGGAGCATTTTTCCATTTCTTTGTGTCTTCCTCAATTTCTTTCATGAGTACTTTATAGTTTTCTGAGTACAGATTCTTTGCCTCCTTGGTTAGATTTTCTCCTAGGTATCTTATGGTTTTGTGTGCAATTGTAAATGTGTCAACTCCTTAATTTCTCTTTCTTCTGTCTTGCTGTTGGTGTATAGAAATGCAACTGATTTCTGTGCATTGATTTTATATCCTGACACTTTAGTGAATTCCTGTACAAGTTCTAGCAGATTTGGAGTGGAGTCTTTTGGGTTTTCCACATAATGTATTGTATCATATCTGCAAAGAGTGATAGTTTGACTTCTTCTTTGCTGATTTGGATGCCTTTAATTTCTTTTTGTTGTCTGATTGCTGAGGCTAGGACTTCTAGTACTATGTTGAATAGCAGTGGTCATAGAGAACATCCCTTCCATGTTTCTGACCTTAGTGGAAAAGCTCTCAGTTTTTCTCCATTGAGAATGATATTTGCTGTGGACTTTTCATAGATGGCTTTGATGATATTGAGGTATGTACCCTCTATCCCTACACTTTGAAGAGTTTTGATCAAGAAAAGATGCTGTACTTTGTCAAATGCTTTTTCAGCATCTATTGAGAGTATCATATGGTTCTTGTTCTTTCTTTTATTAATGTATTGTATCACACTGATTCATTTGTGGATATTGGACCAACCTTGCAGCTCTGGAATAAATCCCACTTGGTCATGGAGAATAATCCTTTTAATGTACTGTTGGATCCTATTGGCTGGTATTTTGGTGAGAATTTTCGCATCTATGTTCATCAAGGATATTGGTCTGTAATACTCTTTATTGATGGGCTCTTTGTCTGGATTTTGGATCAAGGTAATGCTGGCCTCATAAAATGTGTTTGGAAGTTTTCCTTCCATTGCTATTTTTTGGAACAGTTTCAGGAGAATAGGTATTAATTCTTTTTCAAATGTTTGGTAGAATTCTCCTGGGAAGCCATCTGGTCCTGGGCTCTTGTTTGTTGGGAGATTTTTGGATGGGTGCTTCACTCTCCTTACTGGTTATGGGTCTGTTCAGGTTTTCTATTTCTTCCTGGTTCCATTTTGGTAGTTTTTAGTCTCTAGGAATGCTTCCATTTCTTCCAGATTGTCAAAGTTGCTGGCATAGCGTTGCTCATAATGTATTCTTATAATTGTTTGTATTTCTTTGGTGTTAGTTGTGATCTATCCTCTTTCATTCATGATTTTATTTATTTGGCTCCTTTCTCTTTTCTTTTTGAGATGTCTGGCCAGGGATTTATCAATCTTATTAGTTCTTTCAAAGAACCAGCTCCTTGTTTCACTGATTTGTTCTATTGGTCTTTTTTTGTTTGTTTGTTTGTTTCTATTTCATTGATTTTTGCTCTTCTCTTTATTATTTATCTTTTCCTGCTGGGTTTAGGCTTTCTTTGCTGTTCTTTCTCCAGCTGTTTTAGGTGTAGGGTTAGGTTGTGTATTTGAGACCTTTCTTGTTTCTTGAGAAAGGCTTGTATGGCTATATACTTTCTTCTCAGGGCCGTCTTTGCTGTGTCCCACAGATTTTGAACAGTTGTGTGTGTGTGTGTTTTTTAAAAGATTTTATTTATTTGTTTATTTGTCCGAGAGAGAGAGAGAGAGTGAGAGAGCAAGCACAAGCAGAGGGAGAAGCAGGTTCCCTGCTGAGCAAAGAGCCCAATGTGGGACTCAATCCCAGGACACTGGGATCATGACCTGAGCCGAAGGCAGCTGTCCAACAAACTGAGCCACCCAAGCATCCCTGAACAGTTGTGTTTTCATTATCATTTGTTTCCATGAATTTTTTCAATTCTTTAATTTCCTGGGTGACCCATTCATTCTTTAGTAGGATGTTCTTTAGCCTCCATGTATTTGAGTTCTTTCCAACTTTCCTCTTGTGATTGAGTTCTAGCTTCAGAGCATTGTGGTCTGAAAATAGGCAGGGAATGATCCCAATCTTTTGGTACCAGTTGAGACCTGATTTGTGACCCAGGATGTGATCTATTCTGGAGAATGTTCCATGTGAACTAGAAAAGAATGTGTATTCTGTTGCTTTGGGATGGAATGTTCCGAATATATCTGTGATGTCCATATGGTCCATTGTGTCATTTATTTCCTTTATAGGCCTTTATTTCCTTGTTGACCTTTTGCTTTGATGACCTGTCCATTTTAGTGAGGGAGGTGTTAAGGTCCTCTACTGCTATTGTATTATTATCGAGGTATTTCTTTGATTGTTATTAATTGGTCTATATAGATGGCTGCTCCCACATTAGGAGCATAGATATTTAAAATTGTTAGATCTTCTTGTTGGACAGACCCTTTAAGTATGATATAGTGTTCTTCTTCCTCATCTCTTATTATAGTCTTTGGCTTAAAATCTAATTTATCTGATATAAGGACTACCACCCCAGATTTCTTTCGATGTTCATTAGCATGGTAAATTGTTTTCCACCCCCTTTTTCCACCACCTCACTTTAAATCTGGAGGTGTCTTTGGGTCTAAAATGAGTTTCTTATAGACAGGATATTGATGGGTTTTGTTTTTTTATCCATTCTGACATCCTGTGTCTTTTGGCCCATTTATATTCAGGGTAACTATTGAAAGATATGAATTTACTGCCATTGTATTGCCAATAAGGTGACTATTACTGTATATTGTCTCTCTGTTCCTTTCTGGTCTACTACTTTTAGGCTCTCTCTTTACTTAGAGGACCCCTTTCAATATTTCCTGTAGGGGTGGTTTGGTGTTTACAAATTCTTTCAGTTTTTGTTTGTCCTGGAAGCTTTTTATCTCTCCTTCTATTTTCAATGATAGCCTAGCTGGATATAGTATTCTTGGCTGCATGTTCTTCTCGTTTAGTGCTTTGAATGTATCATGCCAGCTCTTTCTGGCCTGCCACATCTCTGTGGATAAGTCTGCTGCCAATCTAATATTTTTACCATTGTATGTTACAGACTTCTTTTCCCAGGCTGCTTTCAGGATTTTCTCTTTGTCACCAAGACTTGTAAATTTTACTATTAGGTGACGGGGTGTGGACCTATTCTTATTGATTTTGAGAGGGGTTCTCTGCACCTCCTGGATTTTGATGCTTGTTCCCTTTGCCATATTGGGGAAATTCTCTCCAATAATTCTCTCCAATATACCTTCTGCCCCACCCCTTATTCTTCTGGAATCCCAATTATTATAATATTGTTTCATCTTATGGTATCACTTATCTCTTGAATTCTCCCCTTGTGGTCCAATAGTTGTTTATCTCTCTTTTGCTCTGCTTCTTTATTCTCCATCATTTGGTCTTCTATATCGCTAATTCTCTCTTGTGCCTGTTTTATCCTGGCAGTAAGAGCCTCCTTTTTTGATATCACCTCATTAATAGTTTTTTTGATTTCAGCTTTTTTAGATTTTAGTTTTTTTATTTCTCCAGAAAGGGCTTTTATTTCTCAAGACAGTGTTTCTCTAATATCTTCCATACCTTTTTTGAGCCCAGCAGCACCTTGAGAGTCATCATTCTTAACTCTAGATTTGTCATATTACCAATGTCTGTATTGATTAGGTCCCTAGCCTTTGGTTCTACCTCTTGTTCTTTTGTGTGTGTGTGTGTGTCTGTGTGTGTGTGTGTGTGTGTGGTGAGTTTTTCCACCTTGTCATTTTATCCAGATAAGAATATATGAATGAGAAAATAAAATACTAAAATGGTGGCAAAGACCCCAGAAAAATGTATGCTAACCAAATCAGAAGAGACTCCAAATTGGGGGGAAAAGTGTGGGGGTAAAAAGAAGTTTAAAAAAATTTTTTTAAATAATTAAAAAGAATATATATATTAGACTGATGAATAGAACAGAGCCATTCTGTTGATTTTGGGTGTATTTTGGTCTCTTAGAAGAAATTACCTCCCAAAATTTTAAAGTAAGAAAAACTTATGTATATACAAAAACAGGGGTAAACACAATGAAGGGATGGAATATGACTGTAAAGGTGAAAATTTAAAAAAAAATTCTAAAAAAAGAATTGATAAGTTGGTTGGAAAAAGAAAGAAAAAGAAAGTGGAGAAAATTTGCTTAGGCTGGAGACTAGAACAAAACCCTGTGCTAGATTGAGGGTATATTTTGATCTATTAGAAGAAATTGTATCCCAAACATTTTTAGGTGAAAAAACACTATATGTATACAATAAATAAAGTTAGATACAATGAAGGATAAAATATGACTATAATAATGAAGGTTTATAAATTTTTTTTGAAAGTTATTTGTAAAATAAACTTTCAGAAAGTGGTTGGTTTTCTGTTTCTGGAATTGCTGCTCTTCTTCTCTTTGATCTCCTGTTGGATTTGTAGGTGTTTGGAATGGTTTGATAACTATCTAGCTGAACTCCTGTGACCTGATGTCATCTCAGTCTGCTACTCCTTTGCCATCTTTTTTTTTTTTTTAAAGATTTTATTTTTAATTTGACAGAGAGAAATCACAAGTAGATGGAGAGGCAGCCAGAGAGAGAGAGAGGGAAGCAGGCTCCCTGCTGAGCAGAGAGCCCGATATGGGACTCGATCCCAGGACCCTGAGATCATGACCTGAGCCGAAGGCAGCGGCTTAACCCACTGAGCCACCCAGGCACCCCACTCCTTTGCCATCTTTCCATAGTTACCTTTTTTATGTATCACTTAAGGTCTACTCTCTTAGCAAATTTCACATACAAATATGGTTTTATAAACTGTAGTCATCATGTACATTATAGCATGTACATTATATTCCTGGGACATTGTCATTTAAAACTGAAGTGTTGTACTCCTTGATAAGCATGACTGCATCTATTTCATCCATAAGGCCCTAGTAACCATACATCCACTATCTGTTTCTATAAGTTTTTTTCCCATTAGATTCCATAAGTAAATGAGACCAAACAGCATTTAATTTCATTTAGCATAGTGTCCTCTAGGTTCATCAGTGTAGTAGCAAATTGCAGTATTTCTTTCCTTTTTAGGGCTAAATAATATTCCATATTGTGTGTGTTTGTGTATGTGTACACACACTTCATCTTCATCCATTCATTCATTGATGGACACTTAAATCATTTCCATCTCTTAACTATTGAGAATACACTGTAGTGAATAGGGAAGAGCAGATATGTCTTCAAGATACTAATTTAGGGGCGCCTGGGTGGCTCAGTGGGTTAAGCCTCTGCCTTCGGCTCAGGTCATGATCCCAGGGTCCTGGGATTGAGCCCCACATTGGGCTCTCTGCTCGGCAGGGAGCCTGCTTCTGCCTCTCTCTGTCTGTCTGTCAGCCTACTTGTGATCTCTGTCAAATAAATAAATAAAATCTTTTTTTTTTAAGATTATTTATTTATTTATTTGACAGACAGACCTGAGCCAAAGGAAGAGGCTTAACCCACTGAGCCACCCAGGTGCCCCTAAATAAATAAAATCTTAAAAAAAAAGGAAGAATACCCAACTTTTGTAGCAACATGGACGGGACTGGAAGAGATTATGCTGAGTGAAATAAGTCAAGCAGAGAGAGTCAATTATCATATGGTTTCACTTATTTGTGGAGCATAACAAAAAGTATGGAGGACATAGGGAGTTAGAAGGGGGTTGTGGGAAATTGGAAGGGGAGGTGAATCATGAGAGACTATGGACTCTGAAAAAACAATCTGAGGGGTTTGAAGTGGTGGGGGGTTGGGAGGTTGGGGTACCAGGTGGTGGGTATTATAGAAGGCATGGATTGCATGGAGCACTGGGTGTGGTGAAAAAAAAAATGATACTGTTATGCTGAAAATAAATAAATTAAAAAAAAAGGTACTAATTTAATTTCTTTTAGATATATACCCAGAAGTGGGATTGCTAGACCATACGGTAGTTCTATTTTTACTTTTCTGAGGAATCTCCATACTGTTTTCCATAATGGATATACGAATTTACATTTCCACCAACAGCGTACAAGGGATCTGATTTCTCCGTATTTCCACCAACAACTGTTATCTCTTATATTTTTGGTAAAAGCCATCCTAACATACATGAGGTCATATTTCATTATGGTTTGATTTGCATTTCCCTGGTGATTAGTAATGTTGAGCATCTTTTCACGCCCTTGTTTACCATTTGTGTGTCTTCTATAGAAAAATGCTTATTTAGATCTATTGGCCTTTAAAAAAGGATTTTATTTATTTATTTGAGAGAGAGAGCATGAGTGAGAGAGAGCAGGGGAGGGGCAGAAGGAGAAGGAGAGAGAATCTCAAGCAGACTCCCTGCTGAGTGGGTAACACCACACCGGTCTTGAACTCATGACTCTGAGATCATGAACTGAGCCAAAATCAAGAGTCTAACACTTAAATAACTGAGCCACCCAGGTGCCCCTCCATTGCCCTTTTTAAATCAGAGTATTTGTTATTTTGCTATGGGGTTGTATAAGATCCTTATGTTTTGGATATTAACCTCTTGTCAGATATATGGTTTATAAATACTGTCTTCATATGATGTCTTCATATGATGTCTTTTTGTTTTTGTTACTTCCTTTGCTCTACAAAAGCTTTTTAGACTGATGAAGCCCTACTTATTTATTTTTGCTTTTATTGCCTGTGTTTATTGTGTGATATTAAAAAAAATCATTACCAAGACACTGGTATCAAAAAACATTTTATCTATGTTTTATCTAGGAATTTTATAATTTCAGGTCTTACATGTAAATCTTTAATCCATGTCAGTATAATTAAGTGGTATAAGGTAGGAGTCTAGTTTCATTCTTTTGCCTGTGGATAGCCAGTTTTCCCAGCAAAGTTTCTTTTTTTTTTTTCAAGATTTTATTTATTTATTTGACAAAGAAAGACACAGCGAGAGAGGGAACACAAGCAAGGGGAGTGTGAGAGGGAGAAGCATGCTTCCTGCTCAATCCCAGGACCCTGGGATCATGACCTGAGCTGAAGGCAGACGCTTAATGGCTGAGCCACCCAGGGCCACCCCCAGCAAAATTTCTTGAGGAAACTATCCTTTTCCCACTGTGTGTCTTGGAGCCCTTGTCAAAGTTTAGTTGACCATATATGCATGGGTTTATATTGGAATCTCTATTCTAGTCCATTGATCTATGTATCTATTTTTATGCAAGTATCATACTGTTTTGATTACTATGGCTTTGTTATATACAGGAAGTAAAATGCCTCAAAGTAAAATGCCTCCACCTCTGTTTTTTACTTTGTCTGTTAAGGATATTTTGCTCTTCTAAACAAATTTCATGATTATTTTTACTATTTCTGTGAAAAAATGCCATTGAGAGTTTGATAGTGATTGAACTTAAACTGAAGATCCCTTTGGGTAGTTATGCATATTTAAATAATACTAGTTTTTCTAATCCATGAACATGGATTTTCTTTACATTTATTTGTGTCTTTCCCAATTATGACCTATTTTTTAAGTTTTTATTTTCATTCCAGTTAGTTAACATTAAGTGCTAGTTTCAGGTATATGATATAGTGATTCAACAATTCCATACACCACCCAGTACTCATCATGACAAGTGCACTCCTTAATTGCCATAACCTACTTAACCCGTGCCATCCCCCCAACTCCCCTTTAGTAGTGATCCCCTTATTCTCTATAATTAAGAGTCCATTTCTTGGTTTGTCTCTCTCTCTCTGTTTTCCCCGTTGCTCATTTGTTTTGTTTCTTAAATTCCACATACGAGTAGAATCATACGGTATTTATCTTTGATCTGTTTCACTTAGCATAATACTCTCTAGCTCCATCCATGTTATTGCAAATGGCAAGATTTCTTTAGTTTTTATGGCTGAATAATATTCCATTGTATATATACACCACATCTTCTTTATCCATTCATCAATTAATGGACACCTGGGAGGCTTCCATAATTTGGTTACTATAAATAATGCTGCTATAAACATTAGGGTACATTAATCACTTTAGTGTTTTTGTATTCTTCAGATAAATACCCAGTAGTATGATTGCTGAATGGTAGGGTACTTCTATTTTTAACTATGAGGAACCTCCATATTGTTTTCCACAGTGGCCACGCCAGTTTGCCTTCCCACCAACAGTGCATGAGTGTTCCTTTTTCTACACATCTTCGCCAATATCTGTTGTTTCTAGTGCTGTTGATGTTAGCCATTCTTACAGATGTGAGGTGATACTTCGTTGTAGTTTTGGCATATTTCCCTGACTGATGAGTGAGGTTGAGCATCTTTTCCTGTGTCTCCTGCCATCTGGGTGTCTTCTTTGGAGAAATGTCTATTTATGTCTTCTGCCCATTTTTTAAACTGGATTATTTTATTTTTCATATGTTGAGTTTTATAAGTTTTTTATATATTTTGGATACTAACCCTTTAGCAGATATTTCATTTGCAAGTATGTTCTCCCATTCTACAGGTTGTCTTTTAGTTTTATTGATTGTTTCCTTTCCTGTGCAAAAGCTTTTTATTTTAATCCCAATAGATTATTGTTGTTTTTTTTTATTTCCCTTGCTTCAGGAGACCTATCTGGAAAGAAGTTGCTGAGGTGAAGTCAAAGAAGTTACTTCCTGGGTTCTCTTCAGGATTTTTATGGTTTATCTATTACATTTAATCCATTTTGAATTTATTTCTGTGCATGATATAAGAAAGTGGTCCAGGCTCATTCTTTTACATGTTGCCATCCTGTTTTCCCAACACTATTTGTTAAGAGACTGTCTTTTTCCCATTGGATATTCTTTCCTGCTTTGTCGAAGATTAATGGACCACATAGTTGTGGGGTTATATCTGGGTTTTCTATTTTGTTCTGTTGATCTTTGTGTCTATTTTTGTGCCAGTAACCATACTGTTTTGATTCCTATAGCTTTATAATATACATTGAAGTCCAGAATTATGATGCCTCCAAGCTTTGCTTTTCTTTTTCAAGGTTGCTTTGGGTATTTGAGGTTTTTTTTTTGTGGTTCCATACACATTTTAGCATTGTATGTACCAGTTCTGTGAAAAATGCTGTTGGTGTTTTGATAGGGATTGCATTGAATGTGTAGATTTCTTGGAAGTAGTACAGACATTTTAACAATATTTGATCCTCCAGCCCATGAGCTTGGAATGTTTTTCCATTTCTTTGTGTCATTCCCAATTCCTTTCAGCCTTTTAAAAATAGTTTTCAGAGTATAGGTCTTTTACCTCTTTGGTTAAGTTGATTCCTAAGTATCTTATTACTTTGGGTGCAGTTGTAAATGGGATTGATTCCTTAAGTTCTCTTTCTGCTGCTTCATTGTCGGTGTACAGAAATGCAACTGATTTTTATATGTTAATTTTATATTCTGCAACTTTACTGAATTTGTGCATCAATTCTAGCGGTTTTTTGGTGGAGTCTTAGGGCTTTTTTTTTTATATAGAGTATCAGTCGTCTGTAATAGTTTGCAAAATGTTTGGGTTCCTTACTAATTTGGATGCCTTTTATTTTTGTGTGCTCTCTGATTGCCATGGCTAGGACTTGTAGTACTATGTTAAATAACACTGGTTAGCGTAGACATCCCTGTCTTTTTCCTAACTGTAAAGGAAAAGCCTTTAGTTTTTCCACATGGAGGATGATAGTAGCTATGGGCTTTACATGTATGGCCTTTATTATGTTGAGGTATGTTCCCTCTAAACCTACTTTGTTGAGGTTTTTTTTAAAAAATCATGAATGGATGTTGTACTTTATCAAGTGCTTTTTCTGCATCCTTTCTCATCCAGTCTGAACCAATCATATGGTTCTTTTCTTTTATTAATGTAGTATATCATGTTGATTGATTTGCAAATATTAAACCACCACTGCAACCCAGGAATAAACCCCACTTGATTGTGGTGAATGATTTTTAAAAATGTATTTTTTGAATCAGTTTGCTAGTATTTTGTTGAGGATTTTTGCATTTGTGTTCCTCAGGGTTATTGGCCTGTAGTACTCTTTTTTAGTAGAGTCTTTATCTCTTTTATATCAGGATAATGCTGGCAGCATAGAATGAATTTGGATATTTTCCTTCCTTTTCTGTTTTTTTTTTTTGAATAGTTTGAGAGGAATAGGTATTAACTCTTTTATAAATGTTTAGCAGAATTTGCCTGTGAAGCCATCTGGTCCTGGACTTTTGTTTGTGTTCTTTGATTACTGGTTCAGTTTCTTTGATCTATTGGAGGATTGATTGGAGGATTTAATCCACTTGCATTCTGAGCTTATCTGTCTGTTCAAGTTTTCTATTTCTTCCTGTTTCAGTTTTGGTAGTTTATGTGTTTCTAGGAATTTGTCCATTTCTTCTAGGTTGTCCAATTTGTTGACATCTAGTTTTTCATAATATTCTCTTATAATTGTGTTTCTCTGGTGTTATTTCTCCTCTGTCATGTGTGATTTTACTTATTTGGGTCCCTTCTCATTTCTCTTGGTAAGTCTGGCTAGAGGTTTTTCAATTTTATTAATTTCTTCAAGGAACAAGCTTCTGGTTTCATTGATCTGTTCTATTATTTTCTTTGTTTCTATATCATTTGTTTCTGTTCTCATCTTTTTTATTTATTTCCTTCTTCTGGCTTTAGGCTTTGTTTGTTGTTCTTTTTCAAGCTTCCTTAGGTGTAAGGTTAGGTTGTTTATTTGAGATTTTTCTTGCTTCTTGAGGTAGGACTGTATTGCTATAAACTACCCTCTTAGGACCACTTTTGCTGTGTCCCAGAAGTTTTGGATTGTGGTATGTTGTCATTTTCATTTGTTTCCATATACTTTTTAAATCCTTCTTTTAAAAGAAATTAATTTTTTTAAAATTCTAGTATAATTACCATATAGTGTTACATTAATTTCAGGTATACAATATAATGATTCAACAATTACATATATTACACAGTGCTCATCATGACAAATGTACTCTTAATCCTCTTCACCTATTTCTCCCTTTGTCCCATCCACCTCTCCTCTGGTAACCACCAATTTGCTCTCTATATTTAAGGGTCTGATTTTTTTTTTCATTTATCTCTTTTTTCTTTGTTTGGTTTCTTAAATTACACATATGAGTGAAATCACACACTATTTATCTTTCTCTCCCTGACTTATTTTACTTAGTATTATACTCTCAAGATCAATCCATGTTGTTTCAAGGGCAAGATTTCATTCTTTTTTATGGCTGAGTAATATTCCATTTTATACATAGTACCACAACTTCTTTATCCATTCATGCATGAATGGACACATGTGTTGCTTCCATGTCTTGCTATTGTATAAATGCTGCAATAAACAGGGGTGGACATATCTTTTCAAATTAGTATTTTTGTATTCTTTGGATAAGTATCAGTAGTGGAATTACTGGATGATATGATACTTCTATTTTTAATTTTTTGAGGAATCTCCATACTGTTTTCCACAGTGATTGCACAAGTTTCCATACCCACCAATGGGGCACAAGGGTTCCTTTTTCTCCACATCATTGCCAGTACTTGTTGTTTCTTGTGTTTTTGGTTTTAGCCATTCTGATAAGGATAAAGGGATATCTGATAAGGATGAAGGGATAGCTCATTGTGGTTTTCATTTGCATGTTAAGAGACTCCCAACATTTAACACCTAAGTAATTAATACAAGTCCCTAAACAAAAATAATTATACTATTAATTCCTTCTTTTATTTCCTGGTTGACCTATTTGTTATTTAGTAGCATGTTGATTACCTCCATGTATTTGTGGTCTTCCCAGATTTTTTCTTGTGATTGACTTCTAGTTTCATAGTGTTGTGGTCAGAAAAGATTCATGGTATGACTTCCCTCTTTTTGAATTTGTTGAGTTTTTATTTTTTTTTTAATTTGTGGGCTAGTATGTGATCTTATCTGGGGAATGTTCCATGTGCACTTGAAAGGAACATGTATTCTGCTATTTTAGGGTGGAATGTTCTGAATATATCTGTTAAATCCATTTGGTCCAGTGTGTCATTCAAAGCCACTCTCTTTTTTGATTTTCTGTTTGAATGATCTGTCATTAATGGAAGGAGGGTGTTAAAGTCTCTTTCTATTATTATATTATTATCAATGAGTTCCTTTATGTTTGTTACTAATTTTATTATATATTGGGACCGCCCAAGTTGGGTGCATAAATATTTATAGCTATATCTTCTTGTTTGATTTTCCCCTTAATGATTATATAGTGTCATTCCTTGTTTCTTTTTACACTCTTTATTTTAAAGTGTAGTTTTCCAATATAAGTATTGCTACTCTGGCTTTCTTTTAGCATTCATTTATGTCATAAATATTTCTCTATCCCTTCACTTTTAATCTGCAGGTGTCTTTAGGTCTACCATGAGTCCATTGTAGGCAGCATATAGATGGGTCTTTTTTTTTTTAATCCATTCTGATACCCTATTTCTTTTGATTGGAGGATTTAATACACTTGCATTCTGAGCAATTATTGATATATATGAATTTAGTGCTATTTTATTACTTGTTTTGTCATTGTTTCTGGAGATTTTCTCTGATCCTTTTTTATCTTTGTTACTTTTTGGGGGTCTCTCCTTTCTACTCAAAGAGTAGCCTTTAATATTTCTTTAAGCACTGGTTTAGTGATCAAAAACTCCTTTATTTTTTGTTTGTCTGGGAAACTATCTTTCTTTCTATTGTGAATGATAGCCTGGCTGGGCAGAGTATTCTTGGCTGCAGATTTTTCCCATTTAGCACATTGAATATATCATGCCACTCTCTTCGTGCTTCCCAGATCTGTTGGGTAATCTGCAGCTAGCCTTATGAGTTTTCCATTGTAACCAAGGACTCCTTTTCTTTTGCTGTTTTTAAGATTTTGTCTATATCACTATATTTTGCAAATTTAATTGCAGTATGTCTTGGTGCTGGCCTGCTTTTGTTGATCTAAAAAAAAGATTTTATTTATTTGAGAGAGAGAGAGTGTGTAAGATAGAGAGTACAGGGGTGGTGGTAGGGACAGGAGTAGGGGGAGAGGCAAACTCCCTTCTGAGCAGGGAACCTGATGTGAGGCTTGATCCCAGGACCCTGAGAATATGACCTGAGCTGTAGGGAGACACTGAACTAAGTCTCCCAGGCGTCCCCACTTTTATTTATTTTGATGGGTGTTCTTTTTGCCCCCTAGATCTGGATGTCTGTTTCATTCCCCAGAGCAGCAGTTTTTAGCTATTATTTCTTCAAATACATATTCTTCCCCTTTTTCTCTCTCTTCTTCATGTGGAACTCCTGTAATATGGATGTTACTACATTTGATGGAGTCCATGAGTTCCTGAGTCTACTCTCATGTTGTATAATACTTCTAATTAATTCTTCTTTCTCTCTTTTATTCAGCTTCACTAATTTTCATTACCTTATCCTTTAGGTCACTAATTTGTTCTGCTGTTGATTACATCAATCCTGATTCCAATCTTGATTATTGCGTTCTTCATCTCTCATTGATTCTTTTTTAGCTCTTTATTTTTGTGGTAAGGAGCTCACTGATGTCTTCTGTTCTTTTCTAAAGTCCAGTGAGTATACTTAAGATTATTGTTTTAAATTCTTCATCAAGCATATTACTTTTATCTGTTTTGCTTAGATCTCTGGCTGTGGCCATCTTGTTACTTCATTTGGGATAAATCCCTCCATCTTGGCATTTTGACTATGTCTATGCTTCTTCTCTGTGTTAGTAATGCCAGTTATGTCTCCTGGACCTGAAAATAATGACCTTCTGAAGAAACAGTCATGTACTGTCCAGAGCCGGATGCTTCAGGAAGTGTCTCTGATGTGTGCTGCACATGCTGTGCTGTTGTGTTTTGGCTGGTCTGTCCTTCATGCTAGCCATCTGTGAGGCTCTCCTTGCCTGCTGTGGGCAGTGTTTGGTCCCTGGGCTGAAAGCCACGAGTTTTAACTCGGTTTTTTCTAATCTGCTTGTGAAATGATTCCTGACACCACCTCTACCAGAACTGAGGCCCTGCAGAACTCTCTGGTTGGGTTATGTGGTGTGGGCCAGGGTTTATGCTGGTTTTCCAGACCAGAGATCTGTCATGCTGGGGCTGAGGCAAACTTGACTGAGAAGGGCAGTCCAGTCAGAGCCAGAGCCCTGGGGGTTTGGGTTCATTGTATGCAAGATAGTCTATCAGTGTTGGTGCTGTGCTGCTTCCTGCAGATGCATCTGTGTTTATGCTGAGGGGTTGGAGAGGGAGATGGTACCAGCCAGACCTTTTGTTTCTGGAGAGGTATCTCCATGAAGGCTGACTCTCAGTGATACACTCCAAGAAGAGGGAATCGTCTCTGCATTGTGTGCCTCAGGTGGTCTTTGGATTGCTGTTTTCATGCTGTCTGCCCCCAACTATTTGCCTTTCTTGTGTCTAAGAGCAGTGCAGTGCTCTCTAGGCTGTATCCCAGCCAAAAACTCTGATCTTTAAAACTCTAGGCTTTAAGTCCCACTGGTTGCAAGAACTCACAAAATTCAGATTCTCTTGTTTTCTAAGCCAATGGCTTTGGGAAAATGTTCTCCTTGAGTATTCCCTTGTGTGCTCCTCCCTCTTGCCCTTATTTGCAACAAGCCTCCCTCCCTCTATAGCACCTGCAATTGGTTTCTCCCCTAAATCATGTCCCTACACTTCCTACCTTGTTCAATTTGGCTTCTTCTCTCCATTTAGTTGAGAGGTTTGTTCTGTTAGTCTTCAGGCCGATTTCTGGGATATATATATATATATATATATATATATATATATATATATATATTTAGGATAGTTATCTAGTTGTGTTCCTGGAGCAAGATGAGCCTAGGGTCCTCCTACTCTACCACCATTTTCCTTCTTCCTCATTTTGAGTTAATTTTTACAAATGGGGAGATGTAAGGAGTCTACCTTCATTGTTTTGCACATGTTCTGCACAAAATATTCACAACAGCTGTGTTTCAGTTTCAAAAGGAAAGTACACTGTGTTATTATTACAAAAACCCAATAGAAACAGGAGAAGAAAGGAATATACACATAAATGAAGGTAATAGTAGTCAATAAATGAGAACAAGGCCAAGTTACATCAAATCAGGTACTTACAACATCCAACCTATTCAGCTGGGGAAGCCCTGTGGAAGCAGCCAGGCTGGAGTCCCCGTTGAGAGGCCTGGGAGGAGCATCCTCCCCTCGGGTGAGACTTCCAACTGATCATCCCTATGAAGGCCATATTGATAGGACAAATATCAGGGTTTGAAATTAAACATTTGTTTGCCTATATGCAGTTTGGTGTGAGCTGCATTTCCATGTTATCATATTTCTATATTTTGTTTTCTTTTTTTTTAAGATTTTATTTATTTATTTGACAGAGAGAGATCACAGTAGACAGAGAGGCAGGTAGAGAGAGAGGAGGAAGCAGGCTCCCTGCTGAGCAGAGAGCCCGATGTGGGACTCGATCCCAGGACCCTGAGATCATGACCTGAGCCAAAGGCAGCGGCTTACCCCACTGAGCCACCCAGGCACCCCTCATATTTCTGTATTTTCAAGGAGCCTGGGCTATGTATGTCTGCCTCCCCTCCCAGATTCTTTTCTGGAGGCCAGCCCAGTCTGGAGCAGGAGGGGATGTGAGACAGGATTTGTGAGCTCTTGGCATCCAGAACAGAAGGGACAGTTCTGACCTGGAGACCAGATAATATATTTTAAACAGTTAGGCTTCCAAGGCTTTGTTAGCATGAGTCTCACAAACAACATTCTTATCGTGTCTGTGAAGATGCAGGTCCAGATGGTCAGTTATGTGGGACAAATCACAAAAAACATTTATCTGTACAAAACAGCATGTGGATATCCAGTTGTACCAGTATTATTGGTTAAAATGTCTATTCTTTTCCCATTACATTTCCTTGACATCCACTGGTCTCTGTATCTCTTTGTGCCAGTACAATAAGTGTCTTGATTCTACAGGTTTGTAATGAGTTTTAAAATCAGAAAATATGAGTCCTTCAATTTTGTTCTTCTTTTCAAAATTAATTTGGCTATTCTGAGTACCTTTGAATTTTTTTAAAGATTTTATTTATTTATTTGATGGAGAGAGAGAGATCACAAGTAGGCAGAGAGGCAGGCAGAGAGAGAGGGGAGAAGCAGGCTCCCTGCTGAGCAGAGAGCCTGATGCAGGGCTGGATCCCAGGACCCTGAGATCATGACCTGAGCCGAAGGCAGAGATTAACCCACTGAGCCACCCAGGTGCCCCCCTTTGAATTTTTATATAAATTTAAAATCAGCTTGTTAATTCTTCCAAAGAAAGCAGCTAGGATTTTGATAGGAATTTTATTGGATTTGGGAATAAATTTGGGATGGGTTGCCATACTAACAATATTGTTTTCTGATCTCATGAACATGGGTTGTTACGTTGTTTTCCTATTGTTGGTGAAAAAAATTTCCACAAATCTGTGGCATAAAACAACACAAACATATCTTACAGTTCTGCAATTCATAAGTTTGAAATGGGTTTGTTTCACTGTGTGAAAATCAAAATGTCAGCAAGGGGAAATATATTTCCTTGTCTTTTCCAACTTCTAGAAGCCACCTCCATTCCTCATGGCTCATGGCCCTTACTCAATCTTCAAACACAGTCGTGTAACATGTTTTAATCCCTCTCTCCAACTCATATTTTTGCCTCCCTCTTATTAAAAAGCCTCTGTTACATTAGGCCCACCCAGAAATGCAAGATAATCTTCCCATTTCAAGATCCTTAATCACATCTGTAAAGTACCTTTCTCTATGTAAGGTTATATATTCACAGGCTTTGGAGATTAAGATGTGGTCATCCTTGTAGGCCATTACTCTACCTAATACAGATATCTTTTCATTTATTTAGATCTTTTTTAATTTCCTTTAATAATGTTTTATAGTTTTCAGAGAGGAGGTTTTATACTAGTTTTGTTAATTTATCCCTTGATATCATATTCTTTTCATTTTTTATACATAGAATTGTTTTCTTATTTTTATTTTCATATTGTTCATTGTAGAAATACAATTGATTTTGGGATTTATAAAAATCCAATTGTGTTTACATAAATAAAACTAGATTTTTGTGTATTATTTTTGTATCCTTAAGCCTTATTGAACTCATTTATTAGCTCTAATAATTTGTGTGTGAGAGTATATTACTTAAAGTTTTTTATATATAAGATTATGCCATCTGCAAATAGAATGTTTCTTCATTTAAAACATATGAATTTTATTTCTTTGTCTAGCTTAATAGCCCTGGCTAGACCTCCAGTACAGTGTCGAGTAGAAGTGGCAAGAGCAACATTCTTGTTTTTTTTCTTATCCTAGATGAAAGCATGAAGTCTTTCACCATTAAGTATATTATCTGTGGGGTTTTCATAGATGCTCTTTATCAGGCTGAGGAAATTACCTTCTACTCTTAGTTTGTTGGGTATTTTTATCATGAAAAGCTGATTAAATTTTGTTACATGCTTTTTCTGCATCACTTGTGCTGGTCATGTATGTTTTGTCCTTCATTCTATTGAAATTTTGTGTTATGTGGTTTTCAGGTGTGAAACTAATTTCATTCCTGGGATAAAATTCCACTTGGTCATAGTGTATAATCCTTTTTTATCTAACTGAATTCAGTTTGCTATTATTGTGTTAAGGAGTTTTGCATGTATATTCATTAGGAATATTGGTCTGTAATTTTTTTAATGTGATGTCATTGCCTGGCCTTGTTATCAGAGTAAAACTGGTATCAGTGTGACTTGGAAAGTGTTCTCTCTTCTTTCATTTTTTGGAACAATTTGTGAATAAGTCATACCAATTCTTCTTAAGTATTTGGTGATTCACCAGGAAAGCTATCTGGACTTAGGCTTTTGTGTGTGTGTCTTGGGGGGATAGTTTTTTGATTACTGATTCAATGTATTTTTTTGTTATAGGTCTATTAGATTTTCTAGATCTTGAGTCAGTTCTGGTAGTTTTTATTTTGCTAGAAAGTTATTCATTTCATCTAGGTTATATAATTGTTCGGACATACAGTTGTTCATAATATTCTCTTATGATTCTTTTTACTTCTGTAAGATGAACATTGATTTCACATCCATAATTCCTGATTTTAGTAATCTGAATCTTTTAGAGGACTTTTTTTTTTAAAGATTTTATTTATTTATTTGACAGACAGAGATCACAAGTAGGCAGAGAGGCAGGCAGAGAGAGAGGAGGAAGCAGGCTCCCCGCCGAGCAGAGAGCCTGATGTGAGGCTCAATCCCAGGACCCTGGGATCACGACCCGAGCCGAAGGCAGAATCTTTTCAATTTTTACCTTGGTACTCTAGTTCAATGTGTGTCAGTTTTGTTGATCTTTTAAAAAAATGAACTTGGTTTCATTGATTTTCTATATTGTTTTTCTTTTCTATTTCATTTTTTCCCACTCAAAATCTTTATTATTTTGCCTTCTATTTGTTTTTGATTTAGGGTTTTCTTTTTCCAGTGTTTTAAGATGGATATTTACATTACGGATTTGAGATTTTTCTTCTTTTTTTAGGGTAGACATTTACACTACAAATTTGTCTCAAAGCACTGTTCTAGCTATATCCCCAAATTTTGGTATACTGTGTCTTCATTTCATTCAACTCAAAGTATTTTCTAATTTCTCCTTTCATCCATCATTTATTTAGGGATCTATTGTTTAATTTCCACCTATTTTTGGATTTCCCATATTTGTTCTTTTATTGATTCATTATTTCACTTCATTTTTTTAAAAGATTTTATTTATTTATTTGACAGAGATCACAAGGAGGCAGAGAGGCAGGTAGAGAGAGAGGAGGAAGCAGGCTCCCTGCTGAGCAGAGAGCCCAATGCAGGGCTCCATCCCAGGACCCTGGGATCATTACCTGAGCTGAAGGCAGAGCCTTTAACCCACTGAGCCACCCAGGCACCCCTTCACTTCATGTTTATAAGAGAACATACTTTGTGTAATTTAAGTCCTTTTAAATATATTAAGGTTTGTTTCATGGCCTAGTATATGGTCTGTCCTATAAATGTCCTGTGTGCACATGAGCATAATATGTATTCTACTGTAGTTGGGTGGGATGTTATATAGATATCTGGTAGATCTATTTGATTACATAGTGTTGTTCAAGTCTTAAGTTTCCTTGGATATCTTCTGTCTACTTTCTAGCCATTGTTGAAAGCGGGGTGTTGTAGTCTCCAACTATTATACACTATGTTTAGAAAGTCTAAAGTCCATTATTTGTGGTGGGGTATTGAAGCCTGCAATTCTGTTCTTGAATTGTGTATCTCTTCCTTCATTTCTGTTAGCTTTTGCTTCATTTATTTTAGGACCTATTTTATTAGGCCTATAAGTTTATAATTGTTATAGCTTCTGACAGATTAATCACTTTACCATAATAAAATTGTTACATCTAGTGACTTTTTTATTTTAAACTCATATTTTCTGATATTAGTATTGCCACTCCAGCTTCCTTGTGCTTGCTGTTTGCATGATACAGCTTTTTCCTTCCTTTCACTTTTAGGCTATTTGTATCTTTGAATTTAAAGTATGACTCCAGTGCACAACATTTAGTTGGACCTATTTTTTAATCCAGTCTGACAATCTCTGCCTTTTAATTAGATTGTTTAATTCATTCACATTTAATGTTATTGATATAATTGGATTTGTACTGGCATTTGAAATTTTATCTTCTCTAAGTCTCATGTGTTTTTCGTTACTTTTCATTTTTACTGCTTTCTTTTGCATTATATGTGAATACTTTTAATGTAAAATTGTAATTATTTTAATGATTTTTTTTCTTTGTATTTTTTATGTTTATATAACATTTACTTTATATTTATATTATCTTTCTATATTTATTTTTCACAGTGGTTGCTCTAGGAATTACCATATACATCTTAATCTATTAGAATCTATTTCAAGGGGTGCCTGGGTGGCTCAGTGGGTTAAACCCTCTGCCTTTGGCTCAGGTCATGATCCCAGGGTTCTGGGATCAAGCCCCACATCAGGCTCTCTGCTCAGCCCAGAGCCTGCTTCCCTTCCTCTCTCTCTCTGCCTCCTTGTGATCTCTATTAAATAAATAAATAAAAATTAAAAAAAAAAGAATCTATTTCAAATTTATACTAACAATTCAAATAAGTATGGAAACATTAACCTTATATAGCTCTATTTCCACTTTCCCCCTTTTTATGCCATTATTGCTATAATATTTATATGTTACAAACCAACAACACATTATTATAATTAATTAGTATTTTTTATCATTTTGTATCTATTAAAGAAGCCAACAAAAGAAAGGAGAGGAAGTATACATTCACAAAATTTGTATTAATCATCTTATGTACCATTTCTCATTGTCTTAACTTGATTCTATGGATTTGAGTTATAGTTGAGTGGCACTTCATAACTCCAATACATACAGCTTTTCTCCCACCCATTCCTGTGTGCTATTGTTATCATATATATTACTGTATGTAATAGACTTAACAATACAATTCTATACAAATTGTTTTTATGTAATTGCTTTTTAAAATAAGTTACAAAAGAAAGGAGAAGAAATAAGCAATTATACAATACTTTATAATTGTATAATTGCCTTTATTAGTAATTTTTTTTGAGTAGTTTTAAATTATTGTCTGAGGTCACTGGCTTTCTGGTTGATGATCTTCCTTAAATATTCTTATAAGGTACATCTACTAGGAATGAATTTTCTGTTTTTCATTATCGTGGACTATTTTACCACCATTTGAAAGAAATTTTTTAAGATACATGAATCTTAGTTGATAGTTTTTTTTTTTTTCATTCAACACTTTGAATATGTCATTCCACAGCCTTCTGACCTTCATTGTTTCACATGGGATTTCCTTGTATGTGATGAATTGGTTTTCTCTTGTTACTTTCAAGATTTTCATGTTGTTTTTGCTTTTGGCATTTTTACCATAATTCACCTTGGTGTGAATTTTCTTTTTGCATTTATCCTGTTGGAGTTCAGATTCCCAGGTATGTACAATTACATTTTTGGCAAATTTGGGACATTTTCAGCCTATTTCTTTGAGTTTTCTCTGCTTCTCTCCCTCTCCTCTCCTCCCAGTACTCCCATTATGTGTATGTTGGTGTTCTTCATGGAGTCCCACATTTCTCTGAGACTTATTTTGCTCTGTTCCTTCTGTTATTCAGATTATATAGTTGCTATTAACTTGTCTTCAAGTCTGCTGATGCTTTCTTCTTCCAATACGAATCTACTGTTGAATCCTTCTAGCAAATTTTTTGTTTACATTGTTGTACTTTCAACTTCAGAATTTCTATTTGGTTCTTTTTTATAATTTTATCTCTTTAGTGATATTCTCTATTTGATGTGATATTGTCACTAAACCTTCCTTTATTTCTTTAAGCATGATTTCCCTTTACTTATTTGAACATATTTATAATGGTTACTTTGAAGTTGTTTTCTGTTAAATCCAACATTTTCATCACTCTTTCAGGCACTTTCTATTGCTTGTTTTTTCTTATATATGGGTCACTCTTTGCTGTTTTTTTTTGCATGTCTCATAATATTTTGTTGAAAATAAAACATTTTAGGTAATATATGGTAGCAAGTCTGGATATTGATTCCCTCTCCCATCCCTCTAGTTTGTCTTGGTTGTTGTTTGCTTGTTTATATGTTTAATATCTTGACTAGACTATTTTAATAAAGTATATTTTCCATGCAGTGTGAAGCCTTTGATGTTGCTTGTCAGATAGTGCAGACTTGAACATGTGTTTCAGCAGTGTTGTCTTTAAATGTATCTCTCCCTCTACTTTCTGTTGAGAGGACTATCTCTGTTGGTATCACACTCAGTTGTTGGACTCCACTATTTTTTTAATTTATTTATTTGACAGACGGAGATCACAAGTAGGCAGAGAGGCAGGCAAAGAGAGGAAGGGAAGCAGGCTCCCTGCTAAGCAGAGAGCCCGACGCAGGGCGTGATCCCAGGAGCCTGGGATCATGACCTGAGCTGAAGGCAGAGGCTTTAACCCAGTGAGCCACCAAGGCACCCCGGACTCCCCTATTGCCTGCCTGACTGCTCTATTGTTTTTTTTTTGTTTTTTTTTTTTTTGTGCAGGTGAGCAAAATGTTATCTTTTTTTTTTTTTAATTTATTTTTATTTCCAGCATAACAGTATTCATTATTTTTGCACCACACCCCGTGCTCCATGCAATCCGTGCCCTCTATAATACCCACCACCTGGTACCCCAACCTCCCACCCCCCGTCCCTTCAAAACCCTCAGATTGTTTTTCAGAGTCCATAGTCTCTCATGGTTCACCTCCCCTTCCAATTTCCCCCAACTCCCTTCTCCACTCTAAGTCCCCATGTCCTCCATGCTATTTGTTATGCTCCACAAATAAGTGAAACCATATGATAGTTGACTCTCTCTGCTTGACTTATTTCACTCAGCATAATCTCTTCCAGTCCCGTCCATGTTGCTACAAAAGTTGGGTATTCATCCTTTCTGATGGAGGCATAATACTCTATCCCCAGGGGTACAGGTCTGTGAATCACCAGGTTTACACACTTCACAGCACTCACCAAAGCACATACCCTCCCCAATGTCCATAATCCCACCCCCTTCTCCCAAACCCCCTCCCCCCAGCAACCCTCAGTTTGTTTTGTGAGATTAAAAGTCACTTATGGTTTGTCTCCCTCCCAATCCCATCTTGTTTCATTGATTCTTCTCCTACCCACTTAAGCCCCCATGTTGCATCACCACTTCCTCATATCAGGGAGATCATATGATAGTTGTCTTTCTCTGCTTGACTTATTTCGCTAAGCATGATACGCTCTATTGTTTTAAACAATGCTCTGGGGCATAAATTGCTCTACAGTTTGATCCAATTAAAGTTGAGCTCCTCTGTAGGGATAGTTTTTGAGGCACATGTTTGAAGTTTGTTCTGACCTTGGAGGGTTAGTCTTAGCCTTCTATTTCCCTCATTGTTTCTGGTAAATTTGTTGGCCTAGAGTTTACCTTGTTGCTTTCATGGATTTATTAGTCTTCTCTTAATTGCTTACCTCCAAAATGTCCATTGTTTCCAAGACCACCCTTAGTCATGAACTGCCCCACATTCTGTTTTAAATTAAGTCAGTTCCTAGGAGGAGAACTTTGGAGCCCTCTGTTATTATTGGCTGCCTTGCCCCATAGGGTGGGAAAACAAAAAACAAAACCTCTGAGCTATTCTCTGGGGACTGTTTAGATACAGAAGCCTCTGGTCCTATCAGTTTTCTTCTTCTGACATGGAGACTTTACTTTCAGAGTGAGGTGGAGCAAGGGCAATTAGGGCCCCAGTATTCTGGCCTGCTCTGTGTGGTGCAGAACCTCTGCTCTGAGAAGGAGCTGGATAAAGGCAGGGTGCCCCAACTTCTTCACCATACTCACCAGAAATTAGCTTTTTCAGCTTGGAGTGGAATGGGATGAAAAGTGCTGGCTTGTTTCTCCCAATGAAATATGGTAACCCTTGTTTTGGAGCAAGAGGTTAGAGAGATTTTTCCTTTTGGCCGCATCTTCCTGGAGTGGAGCTCCCATTTAATTCAGCTGCGGCTGGGGAGGAGGGGAATGGGTCTTGGCTGAACTGCCACAGATTCTTGGATTTCTTACTGAGTTTTAGTAGGTTTTCTTAAAGAAGTGTTTCTATATTTACTGTTTACCCTATAACAATTTCCAGGGACTTTAAATGGTTGGCTCTTAAAATTATTTTCATCAGTTATACTTGCTTCTGGAGTGATCTACAGTGCTCCCCATATGTCATTCTGGATGTGAAATTCCATCACTTCTATCTTTTAAAAAATGCTACTTTGTGTGAGAAATTTTATAGTTTGGTGGATCAGATAGTACTCAGTTCATGAAGACAAGTGTGATTTATATAGTCACTTTTTGTCTTGTGGTCAGGTGTTCAGTCTCTATCAGGACCCAATAGTAAACCAGTAGCTATTTTTCAAATGCAGAACAGTTAGCAATAGAGGAGGGCATGGCCTTACTCATAAGCCATAGTGATTTTTACAGTGATTCCTGCTGTGGCTTGTCATAGTTTTCATATTACTTCTCTGCCTGATATAGACATGAAATTTAGAATAGTATTGGTTCTGCTGGGGGTCCAATAAGACCCAAGGGCCGGATCAACTTCCACTGCAATCAGGACCTGCTTCAAAGCTGTTTCTTGCTCTGAGCTTCATTCAAAAGTGCAGCCTTACAAGGTTCCTGGTAGATGGGTCAGAGCAGCATAATTGAATATGGTAAATATTGCCTTCAAAATTCAAAGAGACTCACCAAGCATTGTCCCTCTTCTTTATGGTAGATGGTACAAGTGCAGGGGGTTATATCCTATTTCATAAGGAATATACAGACATACCCCATACCCACTGGACACTTAGAACTTCAGCAACTAGAAGGTGCTTGAACTTCTCCAAGGTTTATCCCTTATCCTCTAAAATACATGTGTCCCACCAAGACATTTGTTTCTTTGTTATTTCCTACTCACTGGGTTCATATAGCATAATATCATCAATAGAATGGACCATTATATTGGGATATCAAGAAAATCAAGTAATTTCTAGACTGGTCATCATTGGTAGTAATTGATTTGTACTTTTTCTATTACTAACTAATGTTGTTCGCTTTGATCACTTGATTAAGATAGTATCTGCCAGCTTCTTCATTGTGCAGTTCATCCTTTTACCTTTTGTAATTGGTAAGTATTTTTTGAGGAGATACTTAGGAATTATGTAAAAAAAAGTTTATTTACTTATTTATATCAGTATGAACTCATGGTTTCCTATCTTATCCAATAATTTTTTACTCTCATTAATCTGATGCTCAGATTTTCACTGATTTGGCCAGCAGGAGTCCCTTTAGTCTGGCTTGTTTGTCCTTCTGACATGCCCTGTCAGTCTCTGAGCACTTTCTTGCTTCCTTACTGTCTGGAACAAAAAGTTGTTCCAGGCTTATTTTATCATTTTCCTGTCCACCCCTGCAATAAACCACTTGTTCAAGGTGCTCTGATTTCTTTTAGCAGAAACTGGTATTTAGAATATCTGGGTACTATGTGTGATCATTGCTTATATGTCCTCTCAGCAGACAGCTAGGAAGTGTATGTAGAGGGGTGTGTGTGTGTATTTATTTCTTTAGCTGTCTACATATCTAAATGTGTGTATACATATGCACATTTATATCTACACTTATTTATTTTTGGTGAAAAGATTTATTTATTTTAGAGAGAAAGAGAATGTGTGAGTATGGGAAAAGTCAGAGGAAGAGGAATGAGAATCTTAAGCAGACTCCATGCTGAGTGCAGAGCCTGATGTAGGCCTTAATCTCACGACCCTGAGATCATGTCCTGAGCTGAAACCAAGAATCAGATGCTCAACAGACTGAGCTACCCAGGTACCTCTGTATTTGTATGAATATATATTTGTTGTTTCTACTGATTGATTGATTTTTAAGTTCAATTATCCAACCTGTAGTACATCATTAGTTTTTGATGTAGTGTTTAATGATTCATTAGTTGTGTATAATACCCAGTGCTCATCAGATCATACACCCTCCTTAAGATTTTATTTTTAAGTAATTTCTACACCTAACATGGAGCTCAAACTCACAACGGTCTGAGAACAAGAGCTGCATGCTGTCCTATCTAATCTAGCCAGGTGCCTTTACACTTACTTTTAAACTGAAAACCATGAGTTCTCATCAATACCTTCAATTCCAACCCAATACCACAAGGCTCATTCTAGTCTTTTTCTCTTTCATATTGGTAACTCTCTTCTCTGACAGTGAGGAACCTGGCTTCATTTATCCTTAATAATTTCATTAGGCCATGTGTATGTAATCTGCATTTCTTCCATTACCTCTTCTTCTATGGAGATACCCTCCTAACCACACTCTGTCTTCAGCACCTGATACCAGGCCACCTCTCTGCATGGATACCCTCCTTATCCTTCTTGGCCACTGACACCCTGTACCAGGCTATGTTTTGTGGGCATACCCATTCTATCCCATTAAGTTTCTGATGTTGCATTCTGCTTACCCCACCCCTCTTCCGCTGTGTGAATGTGCTCTTAACTCCACATAGGTTTTGACATTACATGCCAGACCACCCCTCTGCAGAAATGCTTTTCACACCCTTCCCTACTCAGGTTCTAAACCCTCAATGCCAGGCTGTCTCTTTTCCCACATGAATGTTTTTTTTTTTTTTCACACTGCTTTGGCTCTGATACCCCACGTCAGGCAACCTCTTCTGGAGGCATCATCCTAACTCTCTTTGAGCTCAAACACCCCTCTCTAGGCTGCTTCCTTACCTGTATGGAAATTGTCCTCATCTTCTATGGACTATCACATCACACTCCAGGAAGTCTCTCCCTTTCATGGACACTCTACTCACGCTTCTTGGATATGACACCTCACGCCAGACCTTACCACTGCATGTATGCCTTCCTGGCCCGGCTTGGGCTCTGACACCTTGCTTTAGGTTGCCACCTTACCCTCATGGATGCACTCTTCACCTTGTTCAGGATCTGACATCCTGTATGAGCCTGCCTGCCATCAGGGACATCTTTCTTACTCTACTTGGGCTCTTATACTGCATGCCAAGTTGCAACTCTGTAGGCCTTCCTCATCCTGCCCAGTTCTAACTTCGCATGCTGAGTTGTGCTCCAGCGTGGATACCCTCCTAATCCCACCTAGGCTAGGATATCCCAGCCAGACCACTTCTCCCATTAATACCTTTCTCATTCTACTTGGGCTTTGACACTGTCATCAGGCCACTCCCTCTGCAAGGGGCTTTCATTTCTCATACCACACAGCCCCCTTCACTCCATGTGGACACTTTCCTCACTGTTCTTGGACTCTGATAGCCCATGCCAAGCCACCCCTCCTTGGGGATGCCCTTCTCGCCCTGCCCTGGCTGTGAGTCCCTATACTAGACTGACCTCTAGTATGGATACTCTCCTAACTCTACTTATGTGCCAGCACCCTATGTCTGGTCACCCCTCTACATGAACTCTCTCTTCTCCCTATTTTGGCTTTGACACTCCATGCTAAACTGCCTCCATATCTGCACAGGTGCCCTCTGTACCCTACTTGGGCTCCATAAACTTATACCATACCTCCCTTACCTCACTCAGGCTGTAACTGCCTGCCCTCCAGATGCCTCCGTTGCTCTCTCCCCAGCAAATGGCTTTCAAAGGGAATTTCTCAGGAATGGGAAGGAAGAGGAAGGACACCAGTGCATGTTTTAAATGCCTTGGTGAGGGGAGTATTGTATGTGTCTTCCCAGGAGGTATTGTTAGGGGTAGATCCATTCCATTACATCCATTTCTCTGAACTTTTGGATTCTTTCTAAAGGATGTCAGAGAAGTTCAGGCGTTTTGACATCAGTGACTGCAGGCCATCTCTGAGTCTAGGCTCTTTTTTTTTTTTTTTAGTTTTTAACATTTATTGAGGATTATTAACCAAATCTGTCCATATCATGATGGTTACAAACTTCCTAACTCTTCTCGACTGAGGCAGCCATCTTGCTCTTGCCGCGTGCTGTTGTTGGAGGACCCTCCCTGCTTCAGATTTACCACCAGCATGAATCAAGAAAAGTTAGCCAAACTTCAGGCTCAGGTCCGGATAGGGGGCAAGGGTACAGCTCGCAGAAAGAAGAAGGTGGACATAGAACAGCTACAGCTGATGACAAAAAACTCCAGAGTTCTCTAAAAAAAAACTGGCTGTGAATAATATAGCTGGTATTGAAGAGGTGAACATGATTAAAGATGATGGGACAGTTATTCATTTCAACAATCCCAAAGTCCAAGCTTCCCTTTCTGCCAACACCTTTGCAATTACTGGTCAGGCAGAAGCCAAACCAATCACAGAAATGCTTCCTGGAATATTAAGTCAGCTTGGTGCTGACAGCTTAACAAGTCTTAGGAAGTTAGCTGAACAGTTCCCACGGCAAGTGTTGGATAGCAAAGCACCAAAACCAGAAGACATTGATGAAGAGGATGATGATGCTCCAGATCTCGTAGAAAATTTTGATGAGGCATCAAAGGATGAAGCTAACTAAAATTTTTTTCTGGAGTTTGGAAACTGGCATGGACTAGATTTAACAAATCAGCTATGTGGTTCCAAAGTTTTACAGACATGGAGAACATCAACTGTTACTAGTTCAGTAATATAAATATTTTGTATATTGATAATGCTGTTTGTTCAGCATTTTTCGGTCATTTGATTTTGCATTTTGCACTTCCTCCCAGGATCTATTCTTTTGGTCAAAATACGAAGTATTGGTGCAGTTTGAGGGTGTTTTGGTGTTTGATTCTCAGTTTTCTGTTTTGTTTTTTTTTGTTGGGGTATTTTTGGTGTGTGTGTATATGTATGTATGCGTGTGGGTATGTGTGTATACAGTGGAGAGCAAATTGGAAAACAGTTCTATTTATCCTCCTTCTTCCCCCAGTAGAAAATAAAGCAAATCTTTACATTTGTTACTTTTTATTTTTTTCTAATAATGCACCGAATTAGAAAAGTGAGTACCTTGGATTTCAGATCTGAGGAGATTTTACCCTTGGAAGTTTGGTTTTAATTTGCTTTGTTAACATATTTTTTATACATTTTTCTGGGTTTAAAATGTCTTCAGATATTTTGTCACCAGCTCCATGTTGGTATAGTGGATAGCATATCTTTGGTACATTGCCTTAGATTCACTTACCTAGTCGGACCCAGAAGATTTTCTTCTGGCTTTCTTCCTAAATCCTTTTTTGCTCTCCTTTTGGTCTCCCAGTGACCTGGTCAGCCTTTGATAATGCTCTTCCCCATCTTCTACCTAGCCTGAGAAGGATGTTCTCCATATAGAGTTAAGTGAGAGCCTAATCCCTCTTTTGGTAAGACATTTTTCTCTCATCCTGAGGAACAACAGCTCCATCTTCAACTTTTTATTTCCTCCCTGATTTTATAGTTTGGTAGACTTCAAACTGGAATAGCTAGCATGTGCTTGCTAAATAATTTTATGCCAGTCTTATCCTCTATACTAGCTGTTCTTAATAGCTGGTACAAAAATGCCTGTTACATTCAGCAAGGTCAAAATTAGGAATGTCCTTTTGAATCAGAAAAAGATAGGTCATAGACTCATTCCCCAGCACAAATGGTCATTCTATGAAATAGTACTGGCCCCAGGAGGATTTCGTCAACCACTCTCCTAACTCTTGGTCTTGAACCTACCTCTGGATTGGATCTCACTGTTGTAGCTGCCCACAGCATCCTCCTGCATGCTTAGAGTAATGCTTTTGGGGAACACTGGTAAAATACAGTATTTATTTTTTTCACCTCCTTTCAGAGGACTTGGAGGTAAGTTGCATTTATTAATTCAAGTTTCCTTCTTACTGTCTGATGATAAAAGCTTACATTTTGCTATATCAGCATTTGTTATAGCCAGTATTTAAGGATAAGATTTAGAAAATCTATCATTTCCTGGCCCACCAGCAAACTACCTATGGCTTAACCTTGCAGCATATCTACTTTTGTTTCAAGCTAGATATCTTTATTTGATATCTAAAGTGCAAGACCAACAACATATCAAGAGATCGATAGACAAGAAGGCAAAGCTCTTGTATTTTTTTCATCCAGACACTTCAGTTTATTTTATAAATTTGTTCATTTTTCCTGTTCTGTTTTATATAATATATGGACAACTACAAAATAAAGTAACAGTAATAAAATAACAAAAGAAGATTAAAAAAAAAAAAAACTTCCTAACTCTACTCATCCTTCCAGTACATTTTGGAATGGGGAAAAATCTTATAATCCAAAAATCCACAATAATTAAAACAATGTTGGAAACTGCCATGAAACACAAGTGAAAAACTCCATCTTTTTAGAAAACCACAAGACGATGAATTCAGGAAGAACACACACAAAAAAATTGTAACTGAATCAATGAGTCTAGACTTTGATTAGCCAGTTTAACAGACCATTACCACTCACTTTAGTGCTTTAGTCAACACTTTAAAGTTTGAATTCTGGGTGAGTACATCAATGAATTTTACCCTATTAAGTCTTATATTTCTTCCCTCTTGGTCAACACCCTTAAAACTCACTTCCATATATGCTTTCTATGCTCTTGCCAATACAGGCTGGGGAGGTCTGATGAGTCTTTTGGGGTATAGGCTTTCTCAATTTGTGCTATGTTGGGATCTAACTGTGCTCATGGACTTGGGGAACATGAGAATTTAGAGGAGGCGAAATACTATCTTGTCTGACAATTGTCCCAGGGTATTTATTGAAAAGACTGTAAATTCTATGCATATTTTATATTAATCAATTATCTCTTTCTCACTTCCTTTTCCTTGCTTCCTTGATGAAGAGTACTGGTGGTGGCTAATGTTATAATTTAGGTTCCAGATAGGAATATAATTGAATCAACATCACCTCATGATGATATATTGTCATAGATTTTGTGTTTCCTCTGTTGGAGATGAGAGAATTCTTCCTTTGCACAAAAGACAGTAATCACTTCTGATGCACAAAATACAGGAATCATTTCTGAGGAATAAGAAGGGTAGACTTTGCTGATTATTCTTTGCTCTTGTTCCCATCCAATTTCTACTCTTGTGAGCCTCGTTCTGTGACCTAGGAGGTTTATCCCTGCAGACTGTATATTCTTGACTCTCTTGCATGTTGGCTTGTAGTTGGGTTTGGTAAAGGGGTTGAAATGGTAAAAGATTAGATAGTAGGAAGAGAGGGGAATCAGGGTATTTCTCCCTCACTCCCTCCTTGCTCTGGCTATGTCTCTGGCAATAGTTGCATCCCTGTACAACTGGAGTACCTACTAGGCTTCGCTTCCATGGTTCTGGCACTCACTGGGCTCTGGTAACTCTGTTACTTCCCTGACCCCTTGGCTCTAGGGATGGTAATGGTTTCCCATTCATACTTTACAATTCACTGTTTCTTCCTATGACTCTGACCACTCACTGTAAATAGCCTTTTCACAAACTCTATTAATCTGGGCCATCTAAGTGAATTATTTTGTTGTCGGAGCCCTGCTGATAAAGTCTGTTTGTATTTTCATCCTTTGCTTTATCTCCATGATTAAATAACAATAATGCTGGAAGTGGAGAACTCCCCACTTGGGTGTTTTTCTGTACACTTTCTGGGTGTTCTACAGTGCTTAGAGATAGAGCATCAGGGAAATAAAAATGACTCATCTAGGAAAGTTACTTTTCAAAAAAAGAAGTTTAGTGAAATCTATACAAGTAATACATGGTCCTGATGGAATATTTAGGAAATCACAAAGAGAAAATAAAATTTCCAGTGATTCCCCTCTACAGAAATAACCACTGATAACATTTTTTTTTTTACCACTGATAACATTTTAATAAACACCTTTTTAAACTAAGTTTATATTTCCTAAAACACCCCACAATTCCTGAAGCAGTGCTAACTTGAATTCTTGGGCTTTTAGAATTTTCACAACTTCCCACATCGGTGGTAGCATGTACAAGGCAGGAGCAATTAAAGAAAAGAGAAACACAGTGGAGGAGGAAGCAGACCTGGAGTGGTTTCATAATTCAGCCCCTTTCTGGACTGTCATATTTGATGCACTGGATGGACCCCACCCACTCCAAGTCCTGCTGTGCTGGGTTGGGCTTGTGTGCTCTCTGGGAGGGGCTGCCTTTTCCAGTTCTCACACTCAGAGGAATATAAGCCAGAAGCATGGGTAAATAAGCTACAGTTGCACAGCTGGCTGCCCTGTACAAAGCTCCTTTGCAATACATGGAAACCTCTAGAGCTTAAGGCAGCCAGCCCAGAGAGAGAGAGAGAGATGTTAAGAACCAATTAATTCTTCAGCAGCCCTGAAAAGGTTAATCCCAAATTAACTGCAGAACACAAATGTGTTCCCACAGGGTAGAATCTAATCTTATTGTGGGTAATAACTTCAATCTTCAGAACTGGAGCTTATTTTCTAGATGCCAAGGTCATTTTGTTTTCCCTCAGAATCCGAAGAGCCCAAAATCCCTGCTATTTGATTCCTGTGTCTCCTCAAAAAAAAACAAAAAACAAAAAAACACTATTATGTATGTGTAGAACATCTTGTACCTGTCCCCTATATTTGTTTTTCCACTGCTCAGTGTTATGCTGACCCCAGATAATCAACCCTTTTGTCATCAAGTTTATAAATTAGACTGGGTCTATAAAATAGATCACAAATAAGGGGAATCTGCACAGGCAGAGATGTACACACAGTAGAGTTACTCTGAGCTAGCTGATTGGTGTCAAAGTACAACTTTTCTTCCTGGGGAATGTCTTCTCTCTTTGTCTCACTACTTCGGAGCAACTGAAGCATCAGCTTTCTACTAGTTTCCTCCTCTGGAGAGTCAGCAGTAGCAAGAGAAGGATGGAATTTATATATCATCCTTCTTGCTTGTCCTTTCTTTCTTATTCTATTATTCCTCAAGCCTCTAGTTTCACTCTAAACAGATCCTGTTGTGAATCTACTTTTTAAAAAAATGGTTTATTTATTTATTTATATGAGAGAGAGAGAGAGAGAGAACACAAGAAGAGGGAGGGGCCGAGAGGGAGGGAGAACCAGGTTTCCTGCTGAGCAGGGAGCCCAGTGCGGGGCTGGATTCCAGTTCCCTGGGATCATGATCTGAGCTGAAGGTGGAGGCTGGTATCATGACCTGAGCCAAAGGCAGAGACTTAGCCAACTGAGCCACCCAGACACCCCATGAATCTGCTTTTTTAAAGACCTAAAGAAAGAGATATCATGTGAAAAATCTGTCATAGGCCAATTGTAGGACTTAAAGTACAGAGAGAACCAATCTTCCTATTTAAAAACAGAAGATTACCTTCACGTTAACTCTGCTAGTCGAATACGTGCCTTTTAGAAGTCTTGTAGCACCTTTTCAGTTATTGTTGAGGTGAGCTAGTCAAACGTTTACTGAGCTTCAAATAGAAAGGTATCTGGGAAGGGTGGACTCTCAGTAAACTTGTTTGCTCAAAATGAGTGCCAGGATTCAACAAATTTGCTGAAGCATCCTAGTAACTGCCTGCACATCTTATTTTTGTCAAGCTTCATTCTCATAGACCTTTGGCTACATATTAAGAAGAATCTCAAGATTGTCAAGCAGGAATGCAAGAAGAACAACAAAGAGAATTTTAGGAGAAGGAAGAGGGGACTAAACCACTATTCCTGTGAAGCATTAGATATGGTCTTAGAATAGTCTTCAGTGGTGCTCTTAATAATAAATAATAAAATTAATAATTAATTAATAATTAATAATAAAAACAAAGTTGTACAATCCTTGCTTTCTTCTGATTCCCTGTAAGGGAAGGATTAGCTTAGCAATGACATAAAAGACTACATAAAAAGAACTCTTCTGATTGTTTTCTGGAGTACTGAGATTGTTTTCCACTCTACAGAATTGGGGAAGGAGAATATTTATAAAGCTTTTTTTTAAAAGATTATATTTATTTATTTGACAGAGATCACAAGTAAGCAGAGAGGCAGGCGGTGGGGGAGGGGCAGGGAGCAGGTCCCCTGCTGAGCAGGGAGCCCAATGTGGGCTGGATCCCAGGACCTCGAGATCATGACCTGAGCTGAAGGCAGAGGCTTAACCCACTGAGCCACCCAGGCCCCCTGGGGAGAAGGAGAATATTGATGAGAACTATGAGGGGATAGAAAGGATAACAACACTTTCGGAAAGAGGGAAAGACGGACTGAATCCCAGATGCCTTTGGCTAGGAAGTAGGTCTGGGCCTGAGAAGGGACCCTGAAGTTGCCATTAGAAAGGCCAAATGTGGGATATATCACCTATCATAGTCTATTTATCATAATCAAAATTTGTGGATGAGAAACCAAAGAATAGTGAGATAAATGCCATATTCATTTTTTTCAAGTACGTATGATTAATTTTACCAGTTCGTAACTTTTGATTCCCAGCTCAGACATGATCTCATTGGACGACAGTGCCTCCAAATGGAAATACACCAAAGGAAAATGTGTCTTATTCAAGTAGGGAGAATCAAACAAAGAGATAACTCGTTTTAGAGTGGATGCCAAAATATTGTTTTCCTTTTAAAGTTTAACAGAAGCAGTTTAAAGTTTTAAACAGTTTAAAGTTTAACAGAAGCAAAGAAAATGTTGTAAGTATTAGAAGATATCATCTGCCTTAAGAACTTGATTTTTATGTGCCTTAAGCACAGCATCATCTTAGCATAGTATAATAGAAGGACATTGGATTTAAGGACTTATTTCTTCACTTAGAATTAATGTTACCTAACTTCTCTGAGCCACAGCTTCCCCATCTGTAGAATGGAGATAATAAAATTGCCCAATTTATAGTGCTATTGTGAGGATTAAAAGAGATGATGCATATAAAGCACTTTATAAAAATAGCTCAACAAATGCTTTCTCTTTCCTTTTCCACTTGTACAGAAGTTTGTCTAGTGTATTTAGCTTGAGTCAAAAATAGTGGCTCTAAACAGTTCTCTGAATTTAGTTAAAGCCCTTTGGGCCATTTGTAGAATGGGCCATCTCACCATATTGTGCATTTTTTCCAAATATGGGTTTTAGCATACATTCAGATGTACTTTTTTGCTCATCCAACAAGATTAAGTGAAACCCCAGCCCACAAGAACTTTATCTTTATTACTTCTTTTTCCTCCTCTTCATTATCTTAGACCCCAGAAGACAGGACTGAATATCACAGGCAGCTCCATAATTCAGTAGAAGAGTAACAAAGCTAGAGAGTACATCTTTGTCGAGAGGCTTTGCTTGTCCTCGGGCAGGGTTTTCTTAGCTTTAGCACTATGAATGTTTTCACCTAGATATTTCTTTGCTGTGAGACACTGTCCTCTGTACTATAGGATGTTTAGCTGCATCCCTGGCCTCTACCCACTAGATGTGAGTAGCATCCCTTCCCTGTGTTGTGACAACCAAGAGTGTCTCCAGACATTACCAAATGTCCCCTGCGGGGGGCAGGGGGGGTTAACATTGTTACCAGTCTTAGGAGAATCAAATCAGCTACCTGTTTGGCATACAAACATCCTATAAGGAAGACAAATGAAATCTTTAGGAGTGATTGAAAATTCAAAGGACAAGGAAGAATGAGGGAAAAAAGAGTTCAGGCAGAGGAACAGTCTGGATTTAGAAAGAGAACCTAGTTTATATGCGAGGCTCATTGATACAAAGAGTCATAAAACATAGTTCCTGCTTTTGAGGAGCTCACATTTTAGTGGGAGAAACAGCCACTTGAACAATGAGAACACTGGAGTGAGCGCTAGAGGAGGGGCACCCATCCTAGAGAGTGCAAGGAAGGCTTTCCAGAAGATTACATTTGAGCTGAAGCATGAGTGAGTATTAGTATGGAAAAGATAAAGGGAGGATGGAAGAGATGTAAAAGAATTTGAGGTTTGGAGGGAATTGCAAATCATTTAGATTGACTGGGAGAAGAGCACTCAAGAACAAGGAGTGGTGGGAAAAGAAGGCCTATTAAGCTAGATAAGAAGCAGATCTTGAAAGTCCTTCTAAGCAGTGTTAAAGAATTAATTCTGAGAACTACCAGGAGTCATTGAGTTTTTCCATGATACTATTTGGATTTAGGGAAGATTACTTTGGCAGTAGTGTGAAAAATAGATTGGAAGTAGGGGGACTTATTAGGAGGTTATTGTTTTAATCCAGATGATTATGGCCTGAGTAGTGGCAATGACATGGAAATCAAGACTTATTTAGGCGGTGAGAGCAACAGGATCTGGGGTCTAAGTAGATAGGAGGACAGTTTTTGGCTAGTGCTACTAGGTAGATTATGTAGCATTATTCACTGGGATGGAAAACATTGGTGACAGAAGCTTGGAAAGAAGATGAAGTTTCAGTTTGGGAAAGTTTAATTTGAGGTGGTTGTGATCATTGAGGTGGGGATATTTGGTAGGCAAATATATGAATCTGAAGATCAGGAGAAAATTTAAGGTAGAGTTATAAGATTGAGAGTCATCAGGGGAAATTGGAGCCATGGGAATGAATGACATCATCTAAGGAGAACATCTGAAAAGAGATGAGGGCAAGGATACTCCCATGGCTTGTTTCTTCATTCACCTCCTCTAAGAGTCTTTCTTTGAGTGTATAAAATATCACCCTTCTCACTCTCTATTTCTTTACCTTTGTTTTTGTTTTTGTTAATAACACATCACAGTCCTTTGTTATATATGTAACCCATTTGCTTCACAGCTATTCCCAGATATTTACAATGGTTTAATTCACTGGCATTAAAAATAAGTTAAACTGTTCAGAATAAAAATTTCCATCTCACATTCAATTTAAAGCTTCTCCTCCAGCCCCCAACCTCTGGTACAGCTTGATTAGAGAGCCCATGGATCTCTAGGGAAAAAGGGGGCTGTTCTTTCATTCTCCTTTCTGCACCTCATCCCCTACTTGCTCTGCTGCTTCTTTGGGGTTGAGGATTGGGTAGGGAGAGAGAGTCTTAGAGGGAAAACAAGAGGCTTAATTCACTGAAGCTGGTGTATTCTGGCTATCAATACCCTTTGTGAGGTTGATGTTCAAATATTGGCTTATTTTTTTTAATTTAAAAAAATTTAATTTATTTGACAGAGAGAGAGAAAGAGAGAGCACAACTAGGGGAAGCAGCAGGCAGAGGGAGAGGGAGAGGCAGGCTCCCCACTGAGCAGGGAACCAGACAGGAGGCTTGATTCCAGGACCCTGGAATCATGAGCACAAGTAGGGGAAGCAGCAGGCAGAGGGAGAGGGAGAGGCAGGCTCCCCACTGAGCAGGGAACCAGACAGGAGGCTTGATTCCAGGACCCTGGGATCATGACGTAACCTGAATGCGCCACTTAATGACTGAGCTATCCAGGCACCCCCCAATACTGGTTTTTATTGTGCTGTGCTTTTGTGGTTTCTTTAGAGACCCCTTCACTCCACATCCTCCTAGTGGGGACCTCTACCCAAACCATTCCATGATGAGAACAATGTATCTTCTGACTGTTTTCCCACACAACTTCCTTCTCACGTGATGCTCATTCTTCTGCAAGAGTTGCCAGCTACACTTCGAGGAAACTATCTGGCCAATAGAAAATATGGTTCCTTGGAAGTTTAGATACTTTTCTTTGCCTTGCCACTGTCAACAACTTCAACCTGGCTTCTGTCTTTAGATTTCTTCAGGTTAAAGTCAAGCATAAGTTTCTATCTTCTCCAGACACCACAGGACATAGGTGGGGTTCCCTCATGGACTCTTTCTACGCCAGTGGCCACACGGGCAGGCTTAAATGTTTCTGTAGTACAGTAAGCCTTCGCGCTGGAAGTAAGATGCCAGTAAACAAGGTTTAATCGGGATGTGTTTACTTGGCTTGAGGAGAGGAACCATAGTGCTTTTTACTTCCATGAATTCCCTTTAAAAAAAAATCCTCTTTTCCTTCCTCCAATTAATCTCTAGAATTCTACTATATAAATTGGAGTTGAATGGTGAAGAATGATAATGATAATTGAAACACCAGTTTGGTCACCTCTTAGCAAGTCCTATTTGATATATTTGCTTATCACTGAGAGGCGGTATAGAGAACTAGTTAAGAACATAGACTCTGGAGCTATACTGTCTGACTTCAAATCTTGACTTAACCATTTGATCTCCCTGTACCTCAGTTTTTTTATTTGTGAAATGGGAGTAATAATAGTATCTACACCGTAGGATTTTTGTGAGGACTTAATGTGCATGTGTATCTTAGATTCATACCTTAAAACGGTATTTAGATTTATGATAAGTGCTATGTGTGTTTGCTATTAGTGCTATTGTTTATTTTTCTTTGGCTTACACTGTAAGCTCTAAGTGCGCAACAATTTTTTTGTTTACTGCTGCATTTCCAGCTACTAAAACTGCATATAAAAGGCACTAATAAATGTTGTTGCTCTCAGATTCCTTCTGAATAAATTAATGTGACATTTAAACCTTAAATATTAAGATGTGGACAGAGAAAATGGGGTTTGAGATGATTAAGAAAAATAGGTAGAGAGATAGGAGAACCAGGAGAGTGTGATGTTCCAGAAACCACAGGAGAGGAAAATTTAACAAGGAAGGAGTGGGCAATAGCGTCAAACATTGCTAGAATGTCAAAGGTAAATAAAGCTAAAATACAGTCAGTACATTTTGTAACAAGGAAACCCTATCTTTCACTTCCATATTCTGGTAAGCAATGGTGTTTTTTCCCCAGAGATGCTTTTATTAAAATTAATAACCACTCAGAATAAATCTTTGAATAGGTATTAGAGTTTTTAGCCCTGAATTATTGAACTCCAATGAACAAACCAGTCCTGCACTTACTTAATTTTGTCCATAAACACAAAGGACCCAGACTCAGTACAATTTAGTACATTTTCCCTTCACCTGGACTCACCTCTTGAATCAAACAACAAAACCTGTTGTGAACATCTGCTTCTAACTCCATGCCACTTCCCCTCCTAAGTATGTTCTTCTCCTTTCCTCCTACCCCTTCTCTCTTTACAAAACTATAAGTGAATGTATAAAAAAATCTTACAACTTAGTAAGTAATAAAAAGATAAATAACCCAATTAAAAATGGCAAAGGATCTGAGTAGACATTTCTTCAGAGAAGATATACTAATGGCTATAAGCACATGGAAAAGATGGTTAACATCATTACCTATTATGGAAATGCAAATCAAAACTATAATCAGATACTACTTCACACCCACTGGGATGTCTATAATAAAATAAACCAGTACTAACAGGTGTCTTTGGGGATGTGGAGAAATTGGAACCCTTATGCATTGCTCTTAGGAATGTAAAATGGTACAGCCATATTGGAAAACAGTTTGGTGATTCCTTAAAGGTTAAACATAGAGTTACCATATGATATAGCTATTCCAAGCCTAGGTATATAGACAAGAGATTTGAAAACATGCGTTCAAAAAATCTCATACATAAATGTTTGTATCAGCATTATTCATAATTTCCCAAATGGGGAAATAACCCAAATGTCCACCAACTGATGACTGGATAAGCAAAGTATGAAGAATTCAATGGATTATTATTCAGCCATAAAAAAGAATGAAGAATGATTTGAGTGATGTCACCAATAACAATGGAGAAGAGAACAATGGAGAAGAGGAGAATTGAATGGTTACAATTAACCACTGAATAAAGTCCACATTTCTTTAAAAACCAAGATTTTATTTATTTATTTGACAGAAAGACACAGCAAGAGAGGGAATACAAGCAGCAGAGTGGGAGAGGGAGAAACAGGCTTCCCGTGGAGCAGGGAGCCATTGTGGGGCTTGATCCCGGGACCCTGAGATCATGACTGAAGGTATATGCTTAATGACTGAGCCACCCAGGCACCCCTAAAGCCCAAATTTATTAACATGACTCATAAGGCTAGCAGAGTCTAGTCTCTACCCAACTGTCATGGGTTAAATTGTATCCCCCGCCCCATTTCTTATGTTGAAGTCCTAACCCCCCAGTACCTCAGAATATATTATAACTTGGAAATAAGACCATTGTAGATGTAATTGAGTAAGATGAAATCATTTGGGTGGGCCTTAATGTCATATGACTGGTATCTTTATAAAAGGGGGAAATATGAGCACAGGGACACACACACACAGGGAGAATGCCATGTGAAGATGAGGGCAGAGATCAGGGTAATGCTTCTACAAGCCAAGAAATGCCAAAGATTGTCAATAGACCACCAGAAGCTAAGAGAGAGGAGCATGGAACAGATTCTTACAGCCCTCAGAAAGAATTAATTCTTTCTGAATTTAATTAATTAATTAAATTAATTTCTGAAGACTCCTAAACTGTGAGATAAGAAGTTTCTGTTGTTTAAGCCACTCACTTTGTGCTACTTGGTTACAGCAGGCCTAGCAAATTAATATACCATCTTTCTAGCCTCATCTGTTATCATTTTTTCTTTACACATTCTGCTCCAACAACACCAACTTCCTTGTGCTTACTTCCTTTGCATAGAGCTGGTGTTTCTAGCCTTTTAGTTTTTGCTTATGCTGTTCTTCTGCCTGCAACTCCTTTTTGGTCTAGCTTAGTCCTACTCATCCTTTAAGATTCAGAGAAGCTATTACTTTTTCCAAGGACCCTTCTTCACTGACCACTCACCACAAGGATTGTATTAGTAGCCTTCCTCATTGCTCCCACATATTCTGTGTCTTTCCCCAGCTTTGTACTTTCCATACTGTATTATAATTTTATGGGTTTTCTGCCTCTTTCCACCCCACACGATATACTGTGAACTCCTTGAGGAAAGGGTCACTAAAATCCTACAGCTTACTAGCACAGTATACTTTGCACATAGTAGATGCTCAATGCATTTCTTTGAATGAAGAGACTTCTTTTTTCAGTGTTTATTCATTTTCTTTTTTTCCCATAGCACCTACTAAAGTGCTTCACACATAATGGGTGCTCAGTACCTCTGGCCAGTGGGTGTCAAATAAGGACATTTGGCAATATCTGGAGACATTTTTGGTTGTCACTACTGGCATCTAGTGGGTAGAGGCCAGAGATGCTATTAAACATCTAGAATGCACAGGATAGCTCCCCAAAACAAAACACTATCTGGTTCAAAATATCAATAGTGGAGGTGGAGAGACCCTAATCTTGACTAATTAAGAGACTGAATCTGCTTTTTATATCATATACTTACTGCAGACCACTAGTATACTAAATTTGCTTTGTCAGGAAGACTGATTTTTTTTTTTAACAAAAATAAACTATTTCCTGACAAGAAACAAAGGGGGGAGTGTTCTGGAATCCAGAATTAAGATTTTGGCAATTGAAAAGTACCTGATTAATAAAAAAACAGACATATAAGTTATAATATCTTTAAATCTGAAATGCTCTACAACAGTGAAAACAAATGAATCAGATATATATATATATATATATATCGAATTTTCACTATATATATGTGTATATATATATATATACACGGTGTATATATACTATATACTATATTTCACTCTGTGTGTGTGTGTGTGTGTGTGTGTGTGTGTGTGTGTGTGTTTATCTCAACAGGGATAAATCTCCTAAGCATAATGTTGAGTGAGGAAAGCAAATCGCAGAAGGTACATACAAGAATGATACTGTTTAGGTAAAGTACTACATGTAGTTTAGGGGTAGACACATATATAGTAATGTATAAAGAGATGCGTGGAAAAGATCAAGATCAAATCTGGTGAATAGTGAAAACCTCAGGGCAGAGGTATATACAGAGGGCTTCAATTGCAATGGTAATGCCTTATTTCTTAAGCTGGGTAATAGGCATATCTTTGTTATATTATTCTCTATATATTTATGTACTTTTGAAATATTTAACACTTTTATAAAAGAGCAATTGCTCAATACTGAGGCATCCTATCACATAGGGTTGAGGAAAATCTCCATCTTGTTAGTTTGCACTAGCCAGAATTCCCTCAATGTGTCAAAATTGAATGACTCATTGAATCCAATCATTCTCTATGGGACAGGATCTTACATACTATACATAGGGTAATATTCCATAAGTTGCTGTTTGCATTGTCCTGCAATGTCTAAACTTTGTGATAATTACATATCTATTGAAATTTCATGTTATGCAGTCTAAAAATATATTGGAAGGGGAGGTGAACCATGAGAGACTATGGACTCTGAAAAACAATCTGAGGGTCTTGAAGGGACGGGGGGTGGGAGGTTGGGGTACCAGGTGGTGGGTATTATAGAGGGCACGGATTGCATGGAGCACGGGGTGTGGTGCAAAAATAATGAATACTGTTATGCTGGAAATAAAATAAAAAAAAATAGTGCTGCTGTGAAAAAAAAATATATAGTCAATTTTAGTATTATTCATTATTTTTCAAAACTATGAAAATGTCCTTTGATGTTCATCATTTAAAATAACAAAGTAATGGGAATGGGCACCTGGCTGGCTCAGCTGGTTAAGTGGACGACTCTTGATTTCCGCTTAGGTCATGATCTCAGTGTCCTGGGATCGAGCCCCATGTTGGGGTCTATACTCAATGGGGAGCCTGCTTGAGGAATCTCTCTCTCCCTCTTATTCTGCCCCTCCCCCTTCTCACACATGCTCTCTCTCTTTCTTAAATAAATAAATCTTTAAAAAAAATAACAAGATAATGGTAAAAGGATGGTCTTTTCAACAAATGATGGCAGGAAACAGGATATCTACATACAAAAGAGTATGAAATCGAACCCTTACTTTACAACATATACAAAAATGAATTAAAAATAGAACAAAGACCTAAACATAGAGCTAAAACTTTAAAACTATTAGAGGAAAACATATAGACATTGGATTTGGCAATGATTTTTTTTTTGGATATGAAATCAAAACACAGACAACAACAACATAATAAATAAATTGAACTTCATTAAAATTAAAAAGTTTCGAACATCAAAAGATACTATCAAGAGAATGAAAAGACAACTCACAGAATAGAAGAAAATATTAGCAAAGCATATATCTGAAAATGGATTAATACCTAGAATATGTAAAGAACTCCCACAACTCAACAAAAACAAATCCAATTCAAAAATGAACAAAGGACTTGAATAGATATGTCTCTGAAGAAAATATTAAAATATTAAAAAATACTAAAATATTTTTTAAAAGATTTTTATTTATTTGACACAGTGACAAATAAACACAAGAAATGATGATCAACATCACAAGCCACTAGGGAAAATGTAAATCAAAGCCAAAATAAGATACTACATCACACTTATTAGGGATGGCTATTATATAAAAGACAAAAACAAACAAAAACCCCCAGAAAGTTTCTGTGAGGATATGGAGAAATTGGAATCCTTGTGCATTGCTGCTGGAAACCAGTTTGGCAATTCCTTAGAAAGCTAAATATAGAATTACCACATAATAAAGTGATTCCACTTCTAGGTATAAACCAAGAGAATTGAAAGCAGAGACTCAGGCACTTGTACATCAATGCTCGTGGCAGCATTTTTCACAATAGCTGAAAGACAGAAGCAGCTCAAACGCCCATCAACTGATTAATAGACAAAATGTAGTGTATTCATAAATGGAGTATTATTCAGCCTTAAAAAGAAATTCTGATGTGTGCTACAACATGGATTTGCTTGCACTGGATCTTTTACAATATATAGTTAATAAGATTTTGAGCACAGAATCCTTGTGGCAAGCCAGGAGGGTCAAACAGAAGTGGACAGCACAAAGTCTGTGCAAACAGGCCATTGCCTGTTTTTGTTCATTGTTTATGTTTCTCTTTGTGTATTTGCAGTTGGTTCAGTGAGACTGTTTTAAGTAAAAGAGTCAGATCCTCACATCCCCTTTAATGAGGCAGACCTTAGAGAGTGAGAAACTGCAGAGGTAGAAATAAAAACATAAAATAATATCTGGAAGTTTTGCTGAGAAATAAGGGGATTGAACTAAATGTTTTCTGGAGTCCTTTCTGGCTGAGGGTGTTTCCAGTTTCTGCTAAGCACCACCAGCAAAAAAAGAGCAGAAAAGTGCTTGGTCTGAATTCCCACAGGCCACATTAGGGAGATGGAACACTTGCAAAGCCTAGGGCTGAGCACAGGGTCCCTGAGTGCTGAGTTGTCAAAGATAGAACAAAAGGATTTCCTTTTTGAAGTGGCTTCTTCACACTTCAGGCTGTGCATGGGGTACTAAAGGGCTAAAATACGGAAGAAAACTTTAGGTAGAACCTGGGAGCTAAATTTTACTGTTTTATCTGCTAGAATTAAAATGATTTTTTTCAGGGCACCTGGATGGCTCAGTCGGTTGTGTCCAACTCTTGGTTTCAGCTAAGGTTGTGATCTCATGGGTCCTGATATGGAGCGCCCAGTCAGGCTCCAGGCTTAGTGGGGAGTCTGCTCCTCCCCCAACTCTCTCAAGTGTGCTTTCTCTCTCAAATAAATAAATCTTTAAAAATGATTTTTTCTAAGATTTTTTATTTTTTATTTTCTAAGATTATTTATTTTAAAAATAAAAAATATTTTATTTCTATAAATATCAATAAAAATATTTATATTTATATAAATATCTTATGAAAATGAGATATTTTATTTTTATTTTTATTATAAATAAATTATTAAAATAAAAAATCTTATATTAAATATTAAATATTTGTATTAAATATTCATTAATTTTTTATTAAATATTCATTAAATATTTTTATTATAAATCATATTAAATCATATTAAATATTTTTATTATAAATAAAATATTTTATTTATGTAAAATTTTAAAAAGTTTTTAAATTTATTTAATTATATAAAGTATATAAAAATTTTATATATATAAAATATAATATATAAAAATATAATATATAAATTATAATTTATATATGTTACATATAAATTATATATAATTATATATTATGAATTATATGTAATATATATAAATTATAATTTATATATGTTATATATGTATGTATATACATATGTATGTATATATGTTATATATAAATTATATATAATTATATATTATAAATTATATATAAATTATATATTATATATAAATTATAATTTATGTATAAAATATAATATAAAATTTTATAAAAAATAAAAATTATATTTTTAAAAAGATTTTATTTATTTATTTGACACAGAGAGAGAGCAGAAGCAGGGGTAGCAGCAGGCAGAGAGAGAGGGAGAAGCAGGCTCCCCACTGAGCCAGGATCCCTATGCAAGGCTTGATCCCAGGACCCCAGGATCATGATCTGAGCTGAAGGCAGGTGCTTAACCAACTGAGCCATCCAGGTGCCCCTCTTTCCAATATATATTTTTTTATTTTTAAAGTTTTTATTTATTTGAGGCAGAGAGAAAGAGAGAGAGCACAAGTGGGGAAGAGGGTCAGAGGAAGAGGGAGAAGCAGACTCCCTGCTTAGCAAGGAGCCCAACAGGGGGCTCAATCCCAGGACTCTGAGATCATGACCTGAGTGGAAGGCAGATGTTTAACCCACTGAGCTGCCCAGGTTCCTCTCTAAGATTTTTCAAAAACAATTATTTATATTATCAAAGCCATACAGTTCTCATTATATTGAAGTTGATAATACAGAAAAGTAGGAGGAAAAGAAAAAATTCATTTAGTTCTACCACACACAGACAACCAATACTAGTATTTTGCATATTTTGTTCGTCTTTTTGTCATGCATATCGACTCATTTTCATTAATTGTGATCATATTTTATATTAAATGTTGTATCCTACTTTCTTTTTTTTTTAAAGATTTTATTTATTAGACAGAGATCACACGTAGGCAGAGAGGCAGGCAGAGAGGCAGGCAGAGAGAGAGGAGGAAGCAGGCTTCCTGCAGAGCAGAGAGCCCAATGTGGGGCTCGATCCCAGGACCCTGGGATCATGACCTGAGCCGAAGGCAGAGGCTTTAACACACTGAGACACCCAGGCGCCCCTGTATCCTACTTTCAATTAATATTAGAGCATAAGCATTTCCTGTCATAAACAGGTGTAAATAAACACATAAACATGTGTAAATGTTAGTTTTATTGGTTATATGGCATTCCATTGTATGACTCCATTATAATTTACTTAACCATTAAGTTTTTGGTTAGTATTTTATTATCCTAAGTAATACTAGGATTAACATAGTTGTACAAAAAGTTCGTGTACTTCTGTTTTCCTTAGGATGCATTCATTCACATGTTATGTAAATACGAGTGAGGGTCTTCTATGTGTCAGATACTATGCTAGGTGTCAAGTTTCTGCCTTGGGTGGCATGCTATTATTTATTGAGATAGGAAACACTGGAGGAGGAGCAAATTTAAGAGAAAACATGGTATGTTCAGCTTTGGATGTGTTGAATTTGAGGTGCCTGCAAGACATCTGAATGGAGATGTCAAGAACCTAGAACTCAGTGAAGAGGTCTGGATAAAGTTATAAAATTACAGTTGTGGCCACATACATATTTAAAGCCAGGTGACTGAAAGAGATCATTTAGGGAGAAAATATGCAGTCTAGCTCTGAGAATGTCTGATGTTCAGAGGTTAGATAGCAGAAGTGGAGTCTACAAAGTGATTCTGAGGAGAGGGCAAAAGGATAGGGGGAAAAGCAAGAGTATCGCATTATAAATGCGACGGGAAGACTTTCAAGTAGGAGGAAATAGTTAACAGTATTAAATATAGGGAAGATGTCAAGCAAGATAGTGATTAAAAATGTTCCCTTTATTTATTTTATTTATTTACATAGATTTATTGACATGGAGGTCATTCATTGGTTGGGTATTTAATTGAGCACAGTTTCTGTGGAGTGTTGGAGAAGAAAGCCAAATTGGTGAGTGAGAGAAGAGAACAGAGATTTCAAATGTACCTGCAAAGTACATTTTCAATAAATTTGTCCATAAAAAGAGGAGCTGGAGAAGTACCTAGTTTGTAGGGAGGATTTTTTTTTTAAGATGGTAGACTTGGGTATGTTTAATTGAGCATGGTTAATAGCTGATGAGAAGGGAAAGAGAGAGAGGGAGGTGGGAGAGAGGGGGACAGGAATCTACAATTACTGGATAGATAGAAACATTTTAAAGCCTAATGATATATATTGCTCACATGCCTTCTAAAAGGGTTTTTAAGCAGCACGCACTCCTAGGGCAATTATGAAAGAGCTCTGTTTTTGGTACCTACTGTTTTCGTCAAATATGATAAAAACAAACAAAAACTTTGCCAAAGAATCTCATTATTGCTCTAATTTGCTCTTACTTCATTACTACTGAGTTAATGTTTTAAACGTGTGTGTGTGTGTGTGTGTGTGTGAATTAAATCTATGTCCTTTGCCCCCAAACGTTTCTATTTTAGACACTTTTACTTGCCTGAAAGTTAAAGGATCAGAATGGTATCATATTTTATCTTCCCAAATCATATGGTCTAGAGTCTTCATCTTATAAGTACACGACAGTTTGACAACTTTTGGCTCAGCTAAACGGAAGAGGCAGGAGATTATCATCTGAGTGACCACAGATGGAAGTGAAAAGGGGGCCATGTCCAGTCTTGGACCCCTATCCTCAGCCCTTAGGCTCCCTTTCCTAATCCGGAGGGCATCCCTTCAGTGACTTAAGTCTTTGGCTCTCAGACCACCCTTTCGGTGGCGCGGCCCCCTACTAAGGGGCCCAGAGAGCTGTGCGGCCCCTTTAAGAGTCCAGCTCCTCCCCGCTCCAGGGAAAGTTGCAGCTTTTTCCGCCTCCCGGGAGGGTGAGTAGGGCCGGCCGCCTGGGCAGGATTACTGCCTTCTTGGAGCCGGAGACCCTCCCTTGAATCCGGCACTGGGAAGTCTCACCCTCTCGCGGCACCTGTTGCAGGTGACAGGTATGTCCGCGGCCAGCGGCCGCCCCTTCGCCCTCGGTCCCGGGCTCCCTCGGGCCCCTAGCCCCTTTTCTCTGCCTAAGCGCCCCCCACCCCTATCTCAGGGACCCGCGCCCTTCTCTACCCCTCTATCCACTCTCCCAGTCTTTCCTTCTTTGTAGCTGAACCGCCGGTCCCTTCTCTCTTGTCTGCTCTCCGGACCGCACCCCCGACGCTTTGACTCCAGTCTGCTTGGGACGGTCCCTCCCGGCCAGTTTGCGTTCCTTCGGGCCTCTTCTGGCCCCTTCCCTGGCCCACCAGTCGCTAAGGGGGGCTGTACCCCCTTTGGGCTGTGCCTCCTCTAGGTCTCGCCTCACACGGAGTGGGTGGGCTTTTCCCGCCAGCCCCAGCTGGAGCCCCTCCGGAGCTGGCCCTGGGGCGGGTGGGGTCGAGCTCCTAGCGGGAACTGCACCCTCAAAGACGTCGAGTCACCTTTGCGGTGGTTCCTTTTTCAGCGCTTGGCCGTCGCGCCCGGTCTCAGCCTCGCACTGCTTCCGGACCTCGGACCTCGCGGGGTCAGCTTCTCTGGCCTCGTAGGTCCGCCTGAGGTAAAGGCTGGAGGCCGGTTGGCTGTGAATCCTGCCTCAGTGGACTCCCACTGCGCCTGGGCTGAGGACCCACGGGTGTGCTCTGGAGTTGAACTGCTTTCTCTTAACACCCTTCAAGCAGGCGTCAGAGGTTTGCTCTTGGAAGAGGGTCTCCAGAGCCCTCAGAGGGGGCACAGAATGCTCTAATCCCCAGTGATGGTTTGTAAGGGGCCAGAAAACATGTTCCTCCAGACCCCCAAAGTTGAATGAGATTTTTTTCTGGCGGTGAAAACATTTGGTTATAATTCTGGTGAACGAACAGGTGATCTGTTTTTCATTAACTGAGATTTTCTTCCCCCAGTAAGTATCCTGCTTCTTCAGGACCAGAGGAGCTAGCGTTCCGGAATATTGTTTTTGGCAGGGTTGACCCTAGACCTCGTGCATTTGAGTCTGCACAGCATCCTGGACCTCCTATTTCTAACTGGCTTCTTTTCTGTTCTTTAAGCTCCCCACCCTGACTCCTCATAAACCTTTTGATATTAAAGTGTTAATAACCTAATGTGTTTACTTCACTGAGCTGTGGATAGAAAGATGTTTAATGCAACAGATTTGAGGCCCCACCAATGAAGTTTGGGTGTTTTTTTTGTTTTTTGTTTTTTTTTGTAGTTGTAGGTTTTGGATTTTTTGTTGTTGTTTTGTTGTTGTTGTTGTTGTTGTTTTAGCACCTGCTGGAAATCCAAGTAGAAAAAGATCACCAATTTGGCTTGTGAGACTTCTCCTAGCAGGGACTGAACATTTCTGGTGCCACAATTTTAGGTCAGAGCGGTGAAATGGAGCTTGGAGGCCTATTCTGGGATAATTGGTCAGTGAGTGTATGTGGCATTCTGGTTGATGCTCTCTGAGCTCTCCCTCTTAAGGCTACTAATAATGGTGGTTAGGATCTGTTGAGCCATGCACAATGCTAAGTCCTTCACGTAGTCAACGCATATAATCCTCATGATAACTCTGTGGTACACACTACAGTTATAACCATATTGTGATGGAATGGAAACTCAGAGGTTAAGCGCCTTGCCCCAAATCACCCAACTGATGAGGGGCCTAACTGGGCAGAGCTTGTGTTCCCATCCCTTGTCCCACCACTTCTGCTGTCTTAGATTTTAGGAACACTAAATAAATAGCTCACAAGGGAGGATTAAGTGGTTAAAAATTTGCCTTCCAAGCTGAAACGTGAGTTTTGGTCCTTGACTTGATTTCAGATGTGCTGTAGACTTGGGACCACTGACCTCACTGATGTCTTACCCTTTTTACCACTTCACTTCTTAACAGGGGGCCAGTTGGAACATTACTACCATAAGCACACAGCCCTGAGTGTACCTGGCTGAATGAAGCCTCCGGGGCTTTTAGCTCGGTAGTAACTGTCCTGAAGTTAGAGGGTAACCCTGGATTCTAGGGATGTGTGTCTGACTCAACTTACTCCTTTCCTGCGGGCTAGGGAAGAGATGAGGGTGTGGTAAGTGATAAGGATTTCCCAACAGCCCACCCAGAGAGCCTGAGGGTGAGTGTGTGCTTGTTTTATCCTGGGGTGGATGGAGTACCTTCTGCACCCACAGCGCCAGAGAGAAAATGTTCTTACTCTATCCCATCTCTAGGCCTTTGATCCAAATGTTTCCTTTTCCTGAAAAGCTAGCTTGCCTCCCAAACCCACTCTCCTGCTGTTCATTCCTATTCACCTCTCAAGAATTAGCTTTCAGGTCCTCTCCTTTGGTACAACCTTACTGAACACACAGTTCCTTCCCTGGAGCCAAATTACCAGTTATCCTGTCCTAAAGCACTTTGTTTACACCTCAGGAACACCCTGAACATCTCTTAGTTGTTTTTCTACCTGGAAGGTTGTAACCTCTTTTAAGGGCAAGGTCAGGATCTTGGAGCTCGATTTCTCTTAAGTACAAGAGATTAATAAATATTCATGCTAGGCCGGAGATACCAGGCCTTTAAAGGCCCGAGGGCTGGTGGTGGTAGAATTGAAGTCCACCAAACAGCTTCCTGAGGCACTTGAGATCCAACAGCTAGGAGTTTGTACTTAAATGTCACTTCAGAGAGGCCTCTCCCTAACCACAGTATTTAAACTTGCAACCTCATCCCTGAACATTCTATATGCCACTTCCCTACCTTATTACTGTAATGTAACATATTGTGTGTGTGTGTGTGTGTGTGTGTGTGTGTTTAATTTTTCCTTCTTTTTGCCTGTCCCTTCCATCCCCTTCCGTAATATATGTTCCATGTGGGCAGGGATTTATGTTCTGTTTACTGGTAACAGAGCCCAGCACCCATAACAGAGCCTGGCACATCATGGGTGCTTAACTAATATTTGTGAAATGAATCAATGAGTGCCATTACTGTTCTAGGAATTGGAACTCTTTTGTGCTCTCCTGGACCTAAAAGGAAGTATCCCTAGTCTGTCACCTTACCACAGGCTCAGTTCCCACACAGCTTTCCTTCTGCTGAGTTTTGCTTTGAGACTACGTTCCTGATGACAACTTTGACCTAGTTGGAAGTATTTCCTCTCTCTCTCTCTCTTTTTAAGGCATGAGTCTCCGAATGGAAACTTCTAAGGTGAAAATGGAGAGAGGCGGGGCTTCTTGTTGGTAGGAAGGGGGATTTTCACTGAGAGGAGAGGATGTGGATTGTCAGACGTCTTCAGGCTTATCAGGCATTTGGCAGGCTCAATAAGCTAGAGAAAGTTCCTGTGTCCTGGGGAAATGAACAGCCAAAAAGAATTTAAGGTGGCACAAATTTGTCTTTTGGCCTCATGTTTCCCTTAGGTTTTTAGGCATGAGGTGGTTACTGGATTATAAGCTTTGTGGAAAAGCCACTGTTGAGTGCTGTGTGTCTAGTACTGGACTAGTTTAGTTTTATACTAGGAGAATTCTGCAGTGTGAGGAAACCACTATGGAACAAAAAAGAAAAAAGGTATAATTGTGTTTAAATGTGGTTTGAAATAGAAAGAAAAAAAAAGGGGGGGGCGTGGCATCTGGGTGGCTTAGTTGGTTAACTGTCTGCCTTTTGCTCAGGTCATGATCCCGGAGTCCCAGGATCCAGCTGCATTGGTCTCCCTGCCCAGTGGGGAGTTTGCTTCTCCTCTGCCCCTCACCCCACTTGTGTTGTCTCTCAACTAAATAAATAAAATCTTAAAAAGAAAGGGGGAAAAAAGAAAGGAAAAAGGGGCACCTGGGTGGTTCAGTGGGTTAAAGCCTCTGCCTTCAGCTCAGGTCATGATCCCAGGGTTCTGGGATCAAGCCTGGCACGGGGCTCTCTGCTCAGAAGGGAACCTGCTCCCCCAACGCCCACCCACCTCTTTCTGCCTGTCTCTGCTTACTTGTGATCTCTGTCTGTCAAATAAATAAATAAAATCTTTAAAAAAAAGGAAAAAACCCTAGAATTCCTTAAAAGACAAGCTTGGAAGCAGTTGGGCCCTTAAAATGGTGGTATATGTGGGATTTTCTGTCATTTGATGTATGTTAACTTCTTTAAAACTCAAGTTTGTATTAAAAAAACTTCTGCTCAGCCTCCTCTTCTACTAAATTTATCTCCTCAACCTCTGAACATTGGAGTGACCTAGGGGTCAGTCCATGTACTTTTTTCCATCCAGAATCCTAGAAGCACTCTTCCAGTCCCATGGCTTTAAATTTAAATAAATAAATACCATCTATCTATACAGTCATCACTCCCACATTTATGTGTCTGACCCAAGCCTTTCTTCTAAGCTGCAGCCTCATACATCCAGTGGCCTATTTGATAGCTCTACCTGGATGTATGTCCAATAGATAATCAAATGTGACATGGCCAAAACAGGACTCCCAATTCTTCTCAGATTCCTAGCGCTTTCCCTCAGCCTTCTCTATCTCAGAAAAATGGCACCGTCGTCCATTCAGTTGCTCAAGCTGAGAACCTAGGGTCACCCTTGATTCCTCCCCTTCTCTCACCTCCGCATATCCAATTCATCAGCAAGTCCTATTGACCTGATCTTCCAACTGTGTCATATATTATGTTGCACATCTCCATCTCCTCTGCCTGTTACCCTAGTCCAAGCAGAGGGCCCACAATGGATGTAGATATAGATGCACCCACACAAATATTTCTGTAGGGTAGCTTTATAGCAGAATTATTGGGTCAAAGGATATTTACATTAAAAAATGTGAACAGGCTTCACCAGAGTGACCTTCAGGAAGGTTTACAAGGTTTACACTCTCACCACAGAGTGCTTTTCTGCATGCCCTTGCTGAGGGTGGACAGTCTTTCTAATTTTTGCCCATCTGATAGGTGAAAAATAGTGTCTAACTAGTTTAACTTGCGGTCCTTTTATTACTAGTAAGGCTGAGTATTTTTTCATGTGTGTTGGCTCTTTGCATTTTTCCTGAGACTTGTTCCATAAGACCCTTTGCACATTTTTCTTTTGGGTTATATATTTAATTTGTTTGTAAGAACACTGTGTTTATTAGGGATATTTATTCATTGCCTGTTACATAGTGCAAGTTTTTTGCTCTTGTCATATGTCATAACTTTGTTCATGCTTGTAATCAGATAAAACACACTATAAAACATTTTGAAAAACATGTTCATTAGATTTGGCAATTAGGAGGTCAATGACGACATCAGTGCAGCAGGAGAGAAGGCAGATTGTAGAGGACTGGGGAGTGAGCATGGAGAAGGCCTGATAAGGAACATGATATATACACTTTGAGGAGGCTGGGCTACAGTGGGAAGGAAAGGGCATTTCCTGTAGACAGTTGGGTACAAGGAACAAGGCCATCTTGTTAATTTTGTTTAGTTTTAAATATAGGACATGAGCCCATTTATATGGAGATGGCATAGAACTTGATGGTACATAGTTGCTGAGGAAGTAGAAGGGTGCGGGCTCCAGAGTGAAAGAGGTAAAAAGACTGGTCTTAGAGTAAGGGAGGTAACTCTTCCACTGAGATGGGAGAGAAAGGGTCAGGACTGATGATGCTGTGGAGAAGGAAGGAACTGTGGAAGGACAAGATTGTGAGGAAGGTCCCACCTGATGTAAGGGCTGAGGAACTGGGATAGCATTTGAGAGGGATAAAAAGAGGAGCTTTTTAGAGACCTGTCATCCAGATTGCCACATCACAACGAGCCAAGAAAGGCTTGGATAACTTGAATTTGTCTCCACCGCAAGTCACAGAATCCTGTTTCCATTCTCTCCAGCAGCACTCATCAGTCCAGATGTAGAAACAGAGTGTAGATGATCTAGTTCGGGGATTTTTCTGGGTAGCCATGACAGAAATATAAGAGGGCAGGAGATTGGACAGTGCTGGTGGAATAGTTGAAATGGTGGAACCCTGTGGAACCTGTATCTGTGACTAATTCTACTTTGAACTTGAGTAATTCTTAAGAGATGGAAAGTTCTTGTGGCATCTTGTACTGTTTGTTGTTTGTAGCTCTGTTAATTCAGGCATCAGAATAGCTTTAATATCAGTGTCCTTAAACTATGGTTTGCAACTTACCAGAAAACGTGGGATGATTTACTGAGGGGCTATAATGTACCAGTTTCTAGGGGAAGTACTTGAGATATAGTGGAGAGGAAGACCATGGCCTTTTCTTCATGGAACTTACTTCAGCAGAAGAGGTATGTGTTAATGTATCGCATAAGTAGTGATTCCATCACAATTGTGATAAATTCAATAACTAATTTTTTGGAAATCACATTGTCACACTGCTGTCTCTAACAGGTTTTACCAATTTACATTTACCAACAAAGTAAAATCTTCCCTTTTTAAAATTGAATACTGTCTTTTAAAAATTTTGCTGAATTGATAGGCATGGATGAAAACACTTTCATTACCAGTAAGAGTGAAACTTTTTTCTTTTTTACAGCTATTGGCCATGTTATCTTCTTTCTTCAAGAATTATCTATTCATGCTCATTTTCTGTTAGCTACTTAAGTCTCTGGGTTTTTGGTAGATTTCTTTTCTGTATTTGAACCCATTAACCACCCTTCTCTCTCTCTCCTCCCTTAACTCTGGAAACTCTAAAATGTATTTTACCCAGTCTCTGTCTATTCCCTTTTGATCTTATTTGAATTTATTTCTTATCTACTTTAGAAACTTTGGTGTGAATAGGGATTTGACTACATTTTTATTACTTGACCCAGCAAAAATAATACATATGTCTTCTGTTCTCCTTCCAAATTCCATTCCCCAGAGGTAACAATATTAAATTTTTATATCTTTCTGGACATTTCCATGCCTGTATAAAATATTTACTTCCTCTCATCTATCCATCTACCATCCATTAATTCTATCTGTACTTGTATGTTGAAAAATACAAATGGAATCATAATGTTTATGTATTGCAATGGATTTTTACTTAATATTTTTGTCAAGCCTTCAATGTCAGTAAAAGTAGAACTGTCTCTTTTTAACAGTGACATAGGTGTTTTCAAATGTGTCTGTGGAAGGAGAAGGTAAAATGGCAGACCCTAAACCTGTCTCATCCCTCAAACATAGCTAGATAATTATCAGATCATTCTGAACACCCAAGAAATCAATCAGAGGTCTGAGAGAACAAAAACTGCAGGTCTACATGTAGAAAAGTGACCGCCTTATGGAAGGTAGGAGATGCAGAGAATTGAATTGGGGGAGAGACAGCTGTGAATACAGTGATGGATTGGGAGCCTGATTATGGAAGCTACTGCAAAGTATTATACGCAGAAGAACACAAAATCTGAGCTTTTAGAAGTATGCTACAATGGGGGATGGGCTTGACTTAAAGGTGCTCAGGTGACAAAGTGGGGTGGAATCCCAGGTGTGACACTGTGATCTGAGCATCCCCTGGGGTGCAAGAAGAATGGATAGTGCTTAACTGCTTCATTGTTCCCAGGCCGGGGAGCAGGGACCCCGGCTGAGCGCTGAACCATGGTGCTGGCTTTCTCCTCTGTTTTGCGTAAACTGTGAATTGCTACGCAGTCCTGTAACTGCTTTCCTGTAATAGGCTGGCAAATGGCAAAAACGTGGTGAAACCCTCCCCCAGAGGAACAGTGTGCGTCCATGCCATAAGAGTCCCTAATATTTGGAATTTTCAAACTCAGTCGCAGGCCTGAGATGAAAAAAAGTTAAGACACAGGGAGGATGAACGCAGGGTTCTGATGGAAATCGGGGACACAAGAGTGATTGCTCTTCTGTGAGGGCTCACTAAAGATAGGGGGCATGAACTTTCAGCTCTAGGCCTAGAGAGCTGGGCGCCAAGATATTCATCCCACCAATCAGCGCTGAAAGCCCTCAGGGAGCAAAACAGTGCCACCTAGTGGAGGTTGGAGCTGCTTACACCAAGTCCCACCACCGCTGCACCCTGGAGGTGCATTTCCCCTGGTACAGTTCCACCTGAGAATCAGTACAACAAGCCCTTCCCCAGAAGACCAGCAGGAACAACTTGCTTGCACCAAGTTTACCGATGATAGACTGCTGCAAAGCTTAAGCTCTAAGGGAAAACAGAATCTAGTTTCCTTTTTCCTTTTATTCTTTATTTTATTATTATTTCCATTTATTTTATTATTATTTTCCTTTAAACATTTTTAAATTAATTTTATTTTTTGTTTGCTTACTTACTTACTTAATTTATTTTGGGATCCAGATTCTTTTTAACAAGCAGGCCAAAACACACCCAGGATATAGTTTTTTTCCTATTCCTTATTTTTCTTCTTCTTCTTCTTCTTTTCTTTTCTGGAAAATTGAGGAAACAGAGAAATTCACCCCAAAAGAAAGACTGGGAAGCAGAACTCAGCCAGGGATTTAATTAATACCAATATAAGTAAGATGTCTGAATTAGAATTTTAAACACTGATTGTAAGGATACTGGCTGGCCTTGAAAAAAGCATAGAAGACACTAGAGAATCCCTTGCTGCAGAAATAAAAGAACTAAAATCTAGTCAGGCCAAGATTAAAAATACTATACCTAAGATGCAATCCAAAGTGGAGGCCATAAAAATTAGGATGGACTAAGTAGAGGAGCGAATCAGTGATAGAGAAGATAAAATTATGAAAAATAATGAATCTGAAAAGAAGGGGGAAAGAGGGTGCCTGCGTGGCTCAGTCGGTTAAGCATCTGCCTTAATTTCAGGTCATGATCTTGGGATCATGAGATGGAACCCTATTTTGGGCTCCCTTCTCAGTGGGGAGTTTGCTTCTCCCTCTCCCACCTGCTCATGCTCTCTCTCGCTATCTCTCTCTTTCTCAAATAAATAAATAAAATATTTATTTAAAAAAGAGGGAAAGAGGGACGCCTGGGTGGCTCAGTTGGTTGGACGACTGCCTTCGGCTCAGGTCATGATCCCGGAGTCCCGGGATTGAGTCCCACATCGGGCTCCCAGCTGCATGGGGAGTCTGCTTCTCCCTCTGACCTTCTCCTCGCTCATGCTCTCTCTCACTGTCTCTCTCTCTCAAATAAATAAATAAAATCTTAAAAAAAAAAAGAGGGAAAGAAAGGTAATGGATCATGAAAGTAGACTTAGAGAACTCAGCAACTTATTAAAATGTAATAACATTTGTATCATAGGAGTTCCAGAAGATGAAGAGAAAGAAAAGGGGCCAGAATGTTCATTCAAAAAAAAATTATAGCTGAAAACTTCCCTAATCTGGGGAAGGACATAGACCTCAAAATCCAAGAAGCAGAGAGAATTCCCCTTAAATTCAACAAAAACCAGCCATTGCCAAGGCATATCATAGTCAAATTTGCAAAATACATAGACAAGGAAGGAATCCTAAAAGCCGCAAGGGAAAAAAAGTCCTTAACCTACAAGGAAAGACAGATCAAGCTCACAGAAGATCTGTCCACAGAAACTTAGCAAACCAGACAGAAGTGCAGAAAATATTCAGCGTGCTGAATGGGAAAAATAGGTAGCCAAGAATTCTTACCCACCAAGGCTGTCATTCAGAATAGAAGGAGAGATAGAGTTTCCCAGACAAACAAAAACTAAAGAAGTTTGTGACCACTAAACCATCCCTGCAAGAAATTTTAAGGGAGACTCTTTGAATGGAGGGAAAAAAAACACCAAAAGCAGCAAAGACTAGAAAGGACCAGAGAACATCATCAGAGAGACCAACTTTACAGTTAACACAATAACACTAAATTTATATGTTTCAGTAATCACTCTGAATGTAAGTGGACAAGATTCTCCAATCAAATGACATAGGGTATCAAAATGGACAAAAAGCAAAATCCATCTGTATGCTGCTTCCAAGAGACTCATTTTAGACTTAAAAACACCTGCAGATTGGAAGTGAGGGGATGGAGAACCATCTGTCATTCTAATGGATGTCAAAAGAAAGCCAGAGTAGCCATACTTATATCAGACAAACTAGATTTCAGAACAAAGACTGTAAAAAGAGATGAAGAAGGGCGTTATAATTAAGGGGGTTATCTATCAAGAAGATATAACAATTACAAATAATTATGCCCCCAACTTGGGAGTACCCAAATATATAAATCAACTAATAAGAAAGAAACTCATTGATCATAATACAGTAATAGTAAGGGGCTTTAACACCTCACTTACAACAATAGGTAGATCATCTAAGCAGAAAATCAATAACAAAACAATGGCTTTGAATGACACAGTGGGCCAAATGGACTTAACAGTTGTATTTAGGACATTTCATCCTAAAGCAGCAGAATACACATTTTTTTGAGTGTTTGTGGAACATTCTCCAGAACAGACCACATACTGGGTCACAAATCAGCCCTTAACAAGTACAAAAAGATCGAGATCATAGCATGCATATTTTCAGACCATAGTGCTATGAAACGTGAAGTCAACAACAAGAAAAACCTTGGAAAGACTTCAAATACGTGGAAGTTAAAGAACATCCTACTAAAGAATGAATCCATTAACCAGGAAATTAAAGAATAAATTTTAAAAAATGGAAGCGAATGAAAATGAAAACATGATAGTCCAGAACTTTGGGATACAGCAAAAGCAGTCTTAAGAGGGAAGTACATATCACTGGGTATTTACTCTAAAGATACAAACATAGTGATCCAAAGGGGCACGTGCACCCGAATGTTTATAGCAGCAATGTCCACAAGATCCAAACTATGGAAAGAACCTAGAAGCCCATCAACAGATGAATGGATGAAGAAGATGTGGTATATATATTCAATGGAATACTATGCAGCCATCAAAAGAAATGAAATCTTGCCATTTGCGACGACCTGGGTGGAACTAGAGGGTATTATGCTTAGTGAAATAAGTCAGTCGGAGAAAGACAAGTATCATATGATCTCCCTGATATGAGAAAGTGGAGATGCAATGTGGGGGGTTTGGGGGGTAGGAAGGGAGGGAGACAAACCATGAGAGACTCTTAATCTCACAAAGCAAACTGAGGGTTGCCAGGGGTAGAGGGGTAGGGAGAGGGTGGTGGGGTTATGGAGATTGGGGAGGGTACCTGTACCCCTGGGGCTAATAATACATTATATGTTTATAAAATAATATAAATAAATAAATAAATAAATAAAGAGGGAAGAAGATACCAATACAGGCCTACTTCAAGAAACAAGAAAGGTTTCAAAGACACAACCCAACCTTAAACCTAAAGGAGCTAGAAAATGAAGAGCGAATAAAGCCTAAAGCCAGCAGAAGGGAAATAATAAAGATTAGAACAGAATTAAATTATATAGAAACAAACAAAAAACCCTAGTAGGATGGATTAACAAACTAAGAGCTGGTTCTTTGAAATAATTAATAAAATTGATAAACCACTATGAGACTTATCAAAAACAAAAGAGAAAAGATCCAAATAAATAAAACCATGAATGAAAGGGGAGATCACAACCAACATCAGAGAAATGCAATTATAAGAGAAAACTATGAAAAATTATATGCCAACAAATGGTCCACCTGGAAGAAATGGACAAATTCCTAGAAACCAATAGACTACCAAAGCTGAAAAAGGAAGAAATAAAAAAAATTGAAGAGACCTGTAACCAGCAAAGAAATTGAATCAGTAATAAAAATCTCCCAGGGGGTGCCTGGATGGCTCAGTGGGTTAAAGCCTCCGCCTTTGGTTCAGGTCATGATCCCAGGGTCCTGGGGCCGAGCCCTGCGTTGGGCTCTCTGCTCAGCGGGGAGCCTGCTTCCTCCTCTCTCTCTCTCTCTCTCTCTTTCTCTGCCTGCCTCTCTGCCTGCTTGTGATCTCTGTCTGTCAAATAAATAAATCTTAAAAAAAAAAAGGCTCCCAACACACAAAAGTCCTGGGCCAGATGGATTCCAAGGGGAATTATACCAGCCATTTAAAGAAGAGTTAAGGGGCGCCTGGGTGGCTCAGTGGTTTGGCCTGCTGCCTTCGGCTCGGGTCATGATCTCAGGGTCCTGGGATCGAGCCCCGCATCGGGCTCCCTGCTCTGCAGGAAGCCTGCTTCCCTCTCTCTCTCTCTCTCTGCCTGCCTCTCTGCCTACTTGTGATCTCTGTCTGTCAAATAAATAAATAAAATCTTTAAAAAAAAATAAAGAAGAGTTAATACCTCTTCTTCTCAAACTGTTCCAAAAAAGATAGAAATGGAAGGAAAACTTCCAACCTCATTCTGTGAAGCCAGCATTATCTTGATTCCAATACTAGACAAAGACCCCACTAAAAAGGAGAATTATAGGCCAATATCTCTGATGAACATGGATGCAAAAATTTTCATTAATATACTAGCAAATTGAATTCATCTGTACATTAAAATAATTATTTACCATGATCAGATGGGATTTATTCCTGGGCTGCAGGGGTAGCTTAATATTTGCAAATCAATCAATATGATACACCACATTAATAAAAGAAGAGATAAGAACCTTATGATCCTGTCAATAGATGCAGAAGAAGCATTTGACAAAATGTAGCATCCTTTCTCAATAAAAACCCTCAACAAAGTAGGGCTAAGTGGAACATACCTCAGCATCATAAAGGCCATATACAAAAGACCCACAGCTAATATTCTCCATGGGGAAAAACTGAGAGCCTTTACCCTACTGTCAGGAAGAAGACAAGTATGTCCACTCTCACCATTACTATTTAATGTAGTACTGGAAGTCTTAGCCTCAGAACAAAAAGAAATAAAGGGCATCCAGATTAGCAGGGAGAAATCAAACTTTCACTATTTGGAGACAACATGATATTCTATGTAGAGAACCTGAAAGACTACACAAAAATTTGCTAGAAGTAATACATAAATTCAGCAAAGTTTCAGTATATAAAATCAATGAGCAGAAATTGTTGTATTTCCATATACCAATAATGAAGCAGCAGAAAAAGAAATCAAGGAATTGGTCCCATTTGCAATTGCACCAAAACCCATGATATCTAAGAATAAACCTAACTAAAAAGGTGAAATATCTGGGCTCTGAAAATTGTAGAACACTTATGAAAGAAATTGAAGAGGACACAAAGAAATGGAAGAGCATTCCATGCTCATGGGGTGGAAGAGCAAACGTTGTTAAAATGTCTGTGATTCCCAAAGCAATCATACATTTACTGCAATCCCTATCAAAATACCAACAGCATTTTTCATAGAGCTAGAACAAACAATCCTAAAATTTGCATAGGACCACAAAAGACCCTGAATAGCCAAAGCAGTTCTGAATAAGAAAAACAAAACTGGAGGCATCACAATTCCAGATTTCTACCTATAATACAAAGCTGTAGTCTTCAAGACGGTATGATACTGGCACAAAAACAGACACATAGATCAATGGAACAGAATATCCATACAGTTGTGGGTCCATTTCTGGACCCACAACTGTATGGATAACTAATCTTTGACAAAGCAGGAAAAAATATCCAATGGAAAAGGACAGTCTCTTCAAAGAATGGTGTTGGGAAAGCTGGACAGAAATGAGCAGAAGAATGAAACTGGACCACTTTCTTATACCATACACAAAAATAAATTCAAAGTGAATGAAAGACCTAAATGTGAGATAGGAAACCATCAAAATCCTAGAGAACATGTGCAGCAACCTCTTTGACCTTAGCCATAGCAACTTATAACTAGACACAGTCTCTGGAGGCAAGGTAAATGAAAACAAAAATGAATTATTAGGACTTTTAAAAAAGACTTTAAGAGACTCTTAAGATAGAAAACAAACTGAGGGCTGATGGAGGGACATAGGATGGGGATGGGCTAGGTGGGTGATGAGTGTTAAAGAGGGCACTTGTGGTGAGCACTGGGTGTTGTGTGTAGTGATGAATCACTGCATTCTACCCCAGAAACCAATATTTCACTGTATGTTAATTAACTAAAATGAAAAAAAGGCATAAAACCAGTGGCATAGTATTCCATTATATATGTACCATAGTTAACATAATCAGTTTCTTATCGATATATGTTTATATTGTTGTATAACTTTTTTGTTTATTCAAACACCAAGCACCCTTATATATTTGTATGTGTACTTGAATATCAGTAGGATAAGTTTTTCAAAATGGAATGGCTCCACTGAAAAGTGGTAAGTGGTGTTAAAGATCCAGAGAGGTCTAGGAAGATAAAGACTGGCTACTGTCCCCTGGATTTAGGAGGTTCCTGGTGACCTTAGAGCAATTTCAAGGGGTGAGTGGCCTGGATGCTAGACTTTGGTAGGTTGATAATTGATTGGGGATATGAGGAGGTGGAGGCACTGAATATGGAGAATTCCTTAGAGAAACTTGGCTCTAAATAGCAGTGAGAGTGGTAGTAGGGAAAAGGTTGGTATCTAGGGATGGTTTTTTTTTTTTAAGATTTTATTTATTTATTTGTCAGAGAGAGAGAGAGAGAGAGAGAGCCAGAGCGAACACACAAGCAGGTGGAACAGCAGGGAGAGGGAGAAGCAGGCTTTGTGCTGAGCAGAGAGCCCCATGTGGGGCTCAATCCCAGGACCCTGAGATCATGACCTGAGCTGAAGGCAGAGGCTTAACCAACTGAGCCATCCAGGTGTCCCAAGGGATTTTTTTTTTTTTTAATTTAGGAGAGACTTAGACATTTAACAGCTGATGGGAAGGAAGGGATAATTGATGGAGCACAGTCCTTATAGGGTGAAGCTTTTATGTTGGATAGAAGAGGATCCAGAATGAAATGGAGGGATTAACCTTAAACAAGAGGAAGTACATTACTAGGTGGGAAGAACAAAAAGTGAATATAGATGAAAATAGATTTATAGATTTGGTGGCAGGAACTTGTCTGAGGGGATTTATATTTTTCTGTGATGTAGGAAGAAATGTCATCTTTAGATGAGGGGTTGAAGTGGGGCAAGGGTTGGGTTGGAGATTTGTAGTTCGTAAGGAAGGTTTAAAATAGTTATTGTGGTGAACAGGAAAGCATAGTCAGGGTGTCAGGCAGTGTTGAGGTCAGCTTGATGACCAAGAATCATACTGATAATAACCTATCAGACTGTGATTTTCTTCTAGTAGACTTCAGTAGGTCCAGTGCAGGCATAAAGCACAACAGTTGGGCTCTTGTAGGGTTATGTTTTTATCAGATATTTGCAATGAAAATGGGTCATTGAAGATATTGGCAGAGTGAAGTTGAAACAATAGAATTCAAACTGCCTAGGAGAGGAAGTGAAAACAATTAGGAGCTGACAGAGCAGAAGCAGAAGGGTATTTGAATTAATGATATCAAAAGTGAAGTCCTGGATGATAAGCTCTTAGATGTGTCTGAATATATTTGGTATTTTTGTTGCCAGCTCATTTAATCAACAAATATTTATTGTATGCATATTATGTGCCAGACAATGCCCTGGGCACTGAAGGTATAGAGATGAACAAAACAAAGTCCCTTCTTTCATACAGCTTGCTGTCTAGTACAGGAGATTGTTCATTTTTATAAAGGGGCGTCCTCATTGATAATGCTGATTACTGTTTGTGTACTTATATTTAGAACTAATAATGAATGATAAAGTGAAATATTTACATATATAGGGTAAGGAAAGTTCAGATAGACATTTTGAGTGCCTCCCTTATTGTACGTTATAGTAACTGAATTATGAAAATTTATAACCCCCCTTAAAACTTTTTAAGGTAATTTCATATGCTATGCCAGAAATGAAGATAAAACAAAGATACACACACATAATTTGAACATTTTAGCATTTTAAATTTTTTTATGCTTTAGGATTTTTTTAAATATCTACATTGCTTCTAGCTATAGACCAGATGTCGATATTGCATGTACCAATCTGGTTCTAGGGATTTAATGTAATGTGTTAAGTAATTATGGTTAAGCAGTTTAGGAGGGAAAGAAAGTATGTTCATATTTTTACCTTTATTTTATATTTTCCAATTTATGCCTCCTCTTTTGTGTATATATACTTATGGATATGTTAATATTTTATTTGAAAGAAATTAGCATTTATGTCTTAGGCCTTATTTATGTCTTTAGGCCTTAAATAAACCTTAAAATTATTCACTACATATACAGTTAAATTTAAGTTCAACCACAGGTTATTTGATTGTGTTTTAAGGTTTCTGTGGCCGTAGCTAGATCACAGCATCCCTAAAATTAAAAAAGAAACCAAATGCATGAAATCACAGTTATGTGTGAACATGGGCTGGATTAGTCATGAACCATCATGATTTCTCATCTAAGGGGACTGTGTGGGTGATTTTTAAGTGACATGGCTTGCAAGAAAGAATTAGATGATTAGCTAGAGTTCAGTTTAGAAATCCCCACCATCTGTGACCCTGGTAGAAGAGGGTCTTCCCTACAAGGGTGATGGTTTATAAAAGCTCATTGACTAAGGAAAGATAATGGTATTGTACACAGTCATGGGACTTATTGAAAAATGACAACGTGTCAGCTCTTACCAGACTTAAAAAAAATTTTGTGCATATAAATGATCTGGATTTTAAAACATTATATTTTTTTAGTGGGGAATTTTTAATCTGCTTAAGCCTCTGGGCTGTTAAGGAAAAACAGTTGGGCAGAGAAGAGGATAAACTGGGCATTCGTCCCCCCTCCATCAACCTCATGGGGCTCTTGCGAGCCTTCCTGGCTTATGTGACAGGTAGCTTTAAGTGTAGGTCTTGCAAGCTGGAAAGCCAAATGGGATTTGACATATATATGCATTTCTCTTGTTGCCAAGGGTGGTATTTGGACACATGGTCTCATTTTTATGATCTTTTATATATACTTACTTCTATGTACCATGTTTATGGAGATCTGCCTTCCAGGATTGGTAGTAGGTTTAAGATGTCCGGAGTTGCTGAGGAGAAGGACATAGTGTGAAATCATGAAAATTAAGACCACATTTCCATGTATCAAAAAAAAAAAAAAACCCAAAAAACAAAACCCACCCTGCAGGAGAAATATATATATTAAGACACCCAACATCCCTCTGGGGCTTACTTTATTTAGAGAAGTGTGTATTATTTTAAGTGGGAATTTCTTCAGACCATTTATGAGCAGAATTTGGTGGCATTGAAAGGTAACCATGTGGTTTCAATCTGGAGGAAATTGTCCCCAACTGTGATTCTAAGAACTAACAAAAGAGATTATATTTTAGTTACTTCCCCCATATGCTCCTACTGTCCTTTAGAAGGGATATCCTGAATGAGGCAAGATCAGGGGACTGAGAAAGTAAGCCAGACTGAGGGCTTCTCAAACGTTCATTTGTTACTAGCTGAGGATTTAAAAAAAACAAACTCCAGTTACTGAGTGTAAGGTGTCCCTTTTCCAAATTATAAGCAATATTATCAGAAAAAGAAGAGACTGTATAGTATAGTGGTTAAGAGGTCAGACCCTGGAACCATCCTGCCTGGGTTCAAAGACCAGATTGTCTCTTATAGGATGTATGACCTTGGGCAAGTTACTTGCCGGACTCGTGCCTCCCTTTCCTTGTTTGTAAAACATGATAATATAGTATCTGCCTCACAACGTGATCATGAGGACTAAATGACTGCATCTGTAGGAAGTGCTTAGAAAAGTGCTAGGTACATAGTAAACATTATAAAGTATAAGCTGCTTCTCCTCCTTTTTTTTTCATCTTCATCAGTTGGTGGGTATCTTTAAGCTATCTGAAACTGCTAATGCCTCAGTGTATAAAAACTCCACTTTGATAGAACCTGTTTTGAGAAGGATCGTAAGGAGCAAAAGAACCTTAGTGTAAACGCTGAATCAGAATCTTGTAAACTTGAGAGCTAGTTACAAATTTCTCGTTGTTAGGGGAAAAAAACTAACAACTTGGCTAACATAACACTTGAGAATGGACCCCACTGCAGGCATGCCTGGGCACATTGTCTGAGATTGCAGGGGTCTAGACGCCACTTGACTGTTAGGAAACCTCAACTGCCCTTTGGGTTTGGGGCCTTGATTCTGACTCCTCTACTTTATTACCGCTCTTGTTTTTCTTCTTTTGATCCTATTTTTTATTTTATTTTTTTAAAGATTTTATTTATTTATTTGACAGACAGAGATCACAAGTAGGCAGAGAGAGAGGGGGAAGCGATGCGGGGCTCCATCCCAGGACCCTGAGATCATGACCTGACCTGAAGGCAGAAGCTTTAACCCACTGAGCCACCCAGGCACCCTGATCCTATTTTTTAAATTGTACTATTTTGTTATGTTTTATGTATCTTTTTAAGTCATATTAAATCCCATCTGGAACAATGTATTAGTAAATAGTTTTTCAGCTGGTCATATCAAATTACTAACATTTACTTAATATTGATGCTTGACAGCCTATCCCTATGCAGAGAGGTATGGTGACTTTCCATCTGGAAAAGACTACTGATTAGACTTCTCAAATATCACAGTGAGATGTCAAAACAGCTATATGCTCATATCTTTTTCAAAGCATATGGTTAATAATAATTAAAATTAAACAGCTGCCAAATTGGCTGCTTATTCCAGACTGGGCACTTTTATGTGCCTTTTACTATGCCTTTTACTCATGATGTACACTGGAATCATCACAGCCTTAGGCAGGAGCTATTATTAACCACTGCTTTTACAAATGGGGAAATTGAGACTCAGAGAGGTCAAATAACTTACTGAAGGTCACACAGCTAAAAAAGTAGTGAAGCTCTGTTTGAAAGCCAGGCAGCTTGGTCCCAGATCCGTGTTTATAGGCACTATTCTAAGCAATACTTCTCTTAATTAGAAATCTAGCACATTAGAACCTCCAGTTCTAGTAGAAGAGAATGTTCTGTTTTACACAGATTTTTATCACAGCCTTCTCAAATCTATATTCTGCATAACTATCAGAATGTTCTAGCAAGTCTTTGCCTTACCTAAAACTCTTCAATGGTTCCCTTTGTCAGAGGCTAATTATCCATGTTTCTGAGCATAGTATATCAAACTCTTCCCTTTGCATGATATGATTCTCACCCCTTGTCTCTTCCACACCCCCCTTGCAATGTACTTTCCAGTACTGCTGTATTGCTTGCTCATACCATGTTGCTTTATGCTTCCATACTTTTGTAAATGCCACGTGCTCTACTTGGCTTCACCAGCTGGTCCACATTATTTACAACCAGTTCACATGCTACGGCTGGTATCTCTTTCTAGTTCCCTTCCCCGAAGTTGGTGTAGGTGTTCCAAGTTGGTGTTCTCATTATACCTTGTGAATATATTTCTTGGATCACCATGTTATTTTATGATTATCTATTTAAGTATCTCTTTCAATAGGCTGTGAACTGCTTTGGGGCAGGGGCTGTACATGATTTTATCCTTAGCCAGTTAACATTGCCCTTAGCATGTAGTTGGCCCTCCTAACTAGGGAGTATTCTGTAAATAGTGCAGAATACAGAGCTTCAGGTCAGGGAATGAAGTGGGTTTTTGAAGAACTAAAACCACATGAACATTCAAAGTTAACTACCAGGACAGCAGAGGGAGGTCTCACAGAAGAATCTTTGGGCCACATACATTTATGTTATTTAATCCAGGAACCAGAAGGGGCTTGGGGGGATGGGAATAGGGGTCTAAAGAAAAGTTGGAAAAATTACCATATTAAGTGTCTAGGTATATTTTATTTTATTTATTTTTTTTAAAAATATTTTATTTATTTATTTGATAGACAGAGAGAGATCACAAGTAGGCAGAGACACAGACAGAGGGGGAGGAGGGAAGCAGGCTCCCTGCTGAACAGAGAGCCCGACTCGGGGCTCAATCCCAGGACCCTGAGATCATGATCCAAGCTGAAGGCAGAGGCCCTAACCCACTGAGCCACCCAGGCACCCCTAAAACAGGTATATTTTAATAAAATATTTAGAGTTATTTTCTTAGAGGGATATCTACCCTAAAATTTATAGGGACAGTTGATAAAATGTCTAACACTACCCAAAGTAAACATTTTATTAACTGTAAGCAGTGTTGTATGTTCACTCAGCTGTTACCAACCAAAAAAATGTTCTCTGTTGGTGCCTTTGTGCATGGGTGGCTGGATCCAAATAAGGAGATTTGGGGAAACCCTGCATCTCTGGAAGCTTTCTTTTCATGTAATCTTTTTTTTTTTTAAATAAAGTGTGCAGATTTACCACATAATCTATTTTGGTCTCACTTCTGTGCTCTAAAATTCATTCTTTTACCTTTAGATTTTCAAATAGTATTTTTTTCTACAAAGGGAGTTGGATTTTGTCAGCTTTTAAGGGCTCTACCTCATTTGTGTTTTGGAAACCCACACATATGATAAGTATTCATTCTGAGAATGCTTAAGATTGGTCTACTTCAGATACTGTAATTGCCTTGGTTACAATTAGTTAATAGAGTTCACTTTGGAATATACTTCATTCATGGCAGCACAAGTCCTTATTTGCTGTCCTATTTGCCTCAGGGCAACTGCATTACAATCGTCAGAGTGATTTATTCTTTCCTAATTAACGTACATCATAAATATATGCAAGCAGAATCACAATAACATATGGCAATTTGTAAAAATGGTTTCACAGTAACATATGGCAGTTTGTAAAAATGGTTTCCCTTCATCCTCCTTTAAGCAAAACTTGCCAAACTTTTTTGATCATTCTCCCTTACCACTAAAAATTTTGATCACCCCTACTATATGTATATTTACTTATAAATGGCATATTAACTGTACTAATATTATATAAGATATTCATTTCTATAAAAATAGAAATAAAGGTACAAGATGAAATGAATACTTTAAAATTAATTTTAGTATTTATCAGGGCACCTGGGTGGCTCAGTTGGTTAAGCAACTGCCTTTGGCTCAGGTCATGATCCTGGAGTCCTGGGATCAAGTTCTGCATCAGGCTCGCTGCTCAGCGGGGAATCTGCTTCTCCTTCTGACCCTCCCCCAGCTCATGCTCTCTCTCATTCTCTTTCTCTGAAACGAATAAATTAAAAAATTAATTTTGGTATTTATTAATGGTGTAATAACATTTGCTCTCGTTTTTTCCTTTGCTCTCATTTTGATGAGAACACTGACATTAAATGTGCTTTGTTTAAACAAAACATTGGTTTAGACAGCTATTCGAAAGCCTGATTCTAAGTCCTATTTATTCTTACACTTGATTCAAGTGACAGAGCTGAAAAAAGAAACAGAACATATAAATCTAACAATAAATAAAAGAAGCCTATTGTTGAATGCACTTACTAAATAATGATACTCATAGTTCTGGGAAACAATTATGCAAATATTTTGTTGCTGTTTCATCTTCTCAGCTCTGAGCATGCATGCTGTCTTTTCACATTTTTTAATTCAAGTATAATTAAAATACATTATTATATTAGTTTCAGGTGTGCAATATAATGATTCAACAATTTTATACGTTTTTCAGTGCAGCCACTGTGCGAAACACTATGGAATTTCCTAAAAAAATTAAAAATAGGGGTGCCTGTGTGGCTCAATCAGTTAAATGTCTGCCTTCAGCTCATTCATGATCTCAGGGTCCTGGGGTCACGCTTGCATTGGGCTCCTTGCTCAGCAGGAAGTCTGCTTCCCCCTCTGCCTCCAACCCTCCCCTTCTTTGTGTGTGTACTCTCTCTCTGTGTCTCTCAAATGAATAAGTAAAATCTTTTTAAAAATTAAATATAGAATTCCTGTACCATCCAGTAATTCTACTACTGTATTTCCACATTTTCAACAAGTGGTTCAAAACTCAGTGAAATTCTTCATGGAAGTGTCAGAAGATAAAACACATGTTTTAGGCAACACAATTAAATAATAATGAAAATAATTTCAAATTTACTGTGTATTGTTTATTCTTTATAAAGGAAATCTTTTCGCACAATGAAGGAAACCATCAAAAAGGCAGCCTACTGAATGGGAGAAGATATTGCAACTGATATATCTGATAAGGGGTAATATCCAAAATATATGAAGAACTTATGTAATGTAACACACAAAAAAATCCCCAAATAATCTGATGGGCAAGGGAACTGAATATTTTTCTAAAGAAGACGTACAAGTGATGAACAGACACATGAAAAAATGCTTAGTATCACTAATCATTATGGAAGTGCAAATCAAAACCACAATGAGATACCACCTTACACCTGTCAGGCTGGCTAAAATAAAAAAGACAGGGATGCCTGGGTGGCTCAGTTGGTTAAGCATCTGCCTTTGGCTCAGGTCATGACCTCGGGATCCTGGGATTGAGCCATGTATTGGACTCCCTGTTCAAGAGGGAGCCTGCTTTCCCCTTTCTCCTGCCTGCCCCCACTTGTGCTCTCTCTCACTCTTTCTTTCTTTTTTTTCTCTCACTCTTTCAAATAAATAAAATCTTTGGAAAAAACACACACACACAAAAACCAAAAGTAAAAAATAAAAAAAAAAATAGCAAGTATTGGTGGGGATGTGGAAAAAAAGGAACCTTTGTGTGCTCTTGAGAATGCAAATTGGTGCAGCCTCCGTGGAAAACAGTATAGTATTTCTTCAAGAAGTTAAAAATAGAATTACTGTATGATCCAGTAATTCCACTACTTTTGAACTATGAATTTTGGGTTATTTACCCAAAGAAGATGAAAACACTAATAGAAAAAGATATATGCACTCCTATGTTTATTACAGCATTATTTGAAATAGCTAAGTTTACAAAAGCAACTCAAGTGCCCCTCAATAGATAAATGGAGGGGTGTGTGTGTGTGTGTGTGTGTGTGTGTGTGTGTGTATGTGTGTAGATAGGTAATGGAATATTTCTCAGCCATGCATAAAAAAGAATGAGATCCTGCCATTTGCAGTGATATGGGTAGACCTAGAGGGTATAATGCTAAGGGCAATAAGTTAGTCAGAAAAAGACAAATACTATACAATCTCACTCATATGTAAAATTTAAGAAACAAAACAAAGGAATAAAGAAGAAAGAAAAAAAACCACCCAGACTCTTTTAAAAATTTCTTTTCAGCTTAACAGTATTCATTGTTTTTGCACCACACCCAGTGCTCCATGCAATACGTTCCCTCCCTAATACCCACCACCTTGTTCCCCCAACCTCCCGCCCCCTGCCCCTTCAAGACCCTCAGGTTGTTTTTCAGAGTCCATAGTCTCTCATGGTTCATCTCCCCTTCCAATTTCCCTCAACTCCCTTCTCCTCTCCATCTCCCCATGTCCTTCATGTTATTTGTTATGCTCCACAAATAAGTGAAACCATATGATAATTGATTCTCTCTGCTTGACTTATTTCATTCAGCATAATCTCTTCCAGTCTTGTCCATGTTGCTACAAAAGTTGGGTGTTCATCCTTTCTGATGGAGGCATAATACTCCATAGTGTATATGGACCACATCTTCCTTATCCATCCGTCCGTTGAAGGGCATCTTGGTTCTTTCCACAGTTTGGCGACCGTGGCCATTGCTGCTATAAACATTGGGGTACAGATGGCTCTTGTTTTCACTACATCTGTATCTTTGGGGTAAATACACAGTAGTGCAATTGTTGGGTCTTAGGGTAGCTCTATTTTTAATTTCTTGAGGAATCTGCACACTGTTCTCTAAAGTGACTGTACCAACTTGCATTCCCACCAATAGTGTAAGAGGGCTCCCCTTTCTCCACATCCTCTCCAGCACATGTTGTTTCCTGTCTTGCTAATTTTGGCCATTCTAACTGGTGTAAGGTGGTATCTCAATGTGGTTTTAATTTGAATCTCCCTGATGACTAGTGATGATGAACATTTTTTCATGTGTCTGATAGCCATTTGTATGTCTTCATGGGAGAAGTGTCTGTTCATATCTTCTGCCCGTTTTTTAATATGATTATCTGTTTAGTGTGTGTTATGTTTGAGGAGTTCTTTATAGATCCTGGATGTCAACCTTCTGTCTGTACTGTCATTTGCAAATATCTTCTCCCATTCCGTGGGTTGCCTCTTTGTTTTCTTGACTGTTTCCTTTGCTGTGCAGAAGCTTTTGATTTTGATGAAGTCCCAAAAGTTTATTTTGACTTTTGTTTCCTTTGCCTTTGGAGACATATCTTGAAAGAAGTTGCTGTGGCTGATATCGAAGAGATTACTGCCTATGTTCTCCTCTAGGATTCTGATGGATTCCTGTCTCACGTTGAGGTCTTTTATCCATTTTGAGTTTATCTTTGTGTACGGTGTAAGAGAATGGTCGAGTTTCATTCTTCTACATATAGCTGTCCAGTTTTCCTAGCACCATTTATTGAAGAAATTGTCATTTTTCTACTGGATATTTTTTTCCTGTTTTGTTGAAGATTATTTGCCCATAGAGTTGAGGGTCCATATCTGGGCTCTCTGTTCCACTGGTCTATGTGTCTGTTTTTATGCCAGTACCATGCTGTCTTAGTTATCACAGCTTTGTAGTAAAGCTTGAAATCAGGTAACGTGATGCCCCCAGTTTTATTTTTGTTTTTCAGCATTTCCTTAGCGATTCAGGGTCTCTTCTGATTCCATACAAATTTTAGGATTATTTGCTCCAGCTCTTTGAAAAATACTGGTGGAATTTTGATCGGAATGGCATTAAAAGTATAGATTGCTCTAGGCAGTATAGACATTTTAACAATGTTTATTCTTCCGATCCAAGAGCATGGAATGGTCTCCCATCTTTTCATGTCTTCTTCAATTTCTTTCATGAGTGTTCTGTAGTTCCTCGAGTACAGATCCTTTACCTCTTTGGTTAGGTTTATTCCCAGATATCTTATGGTCCTTGGTGCTATAGTAAATGGAATCGATTCTCTAATTTGCCTTTCTGTATTTTCATTGTTAGTGTATAAGAAAACCACTGATTTCTGTACATTGACTTTGTATCCTGTCACGTTACTGAATTGCTGTATGAGTTCTAGTAGTTTGGGGGTGGAGTCTTTTGGGTTTTCCATATAAAGAATCATGTCATCTGTGAAGAGAGAGAGTTTGACTTCTTCATTGCCAATTTGGATACCTTTTATTTCTCTTTGTTGTCTGATTGCTGTTGGTAGGACTTCTAATACTATGTTGAACAAGAGTTACACCCAGACTCTTTTTTTTTTTTAAAGATTTTATTTATTTATTTGACAGAGAGAGATCACAAGTAGGCAGAGAGGCAGGCAGAGAGAGAGAGAGAGAGAGAAGCAGGCTCCCTGCTGAGCAGAGAGCCCGATGCAGGACTCGATCCCAGGACCCTGAGATCATGACCTGAGCCGAAGGCAGCGGCTTAACCCACTGAGCCACCCAGGCGCCCTACACCCAGACTCTTAAATACAAAGAACAAATCTGTGGTTCCCAGAGAGGAAGTGGTGGCAGTGGTTGGGGGGGATGGGGGGGGTGGGGTGGGGAGAGTGAAATAGACAGGTATTAAGGGTAGACTTATCTTGGTGAGCAATGAGTAATATACAGAGTTGTTGAGTCATATTGTACACCTAAAACTAATATACCACAGTATGTTAATTATACTTCAATAAAAAAGAAGATTCACATAAAAATAATAAAACACCTCTTAGAAGGAAAAAAAACCCCTCTGACATAAAACAACATTTTACTGTTTGAATACATTTAGAGTCTCCTATTATTTTATAGGTATTCTGAGGTGGTAAGATTCTGATTACAAGATATGGTTATATTTAATTTTAAAAAACTTTAAAAAAGAACTTTATTGACATATAATTTAATATAATTTACATATGATAAACTACATTTTAAAAAGTATGGAATTTGGTAAATTTTGACATATGATATACCCATTAAACCATCACCAAATTCGAGATAGTAAACATTGATTACCTTCAAGTTTCCTTATGCCATTTTGTAATCTTTCCTTCTTGTCCTTCTCTGTACTTTAACACCCCTCTCCAGCAACTACTAATCTGTTTTCTGCCACTATAAATTAATTTTCATTTTCTAGAGTTTTATATAAATCATGTATTTTGTGTTCTTTTTGTCTGAATTTTTTCAGTCAGCATAATTGTTTTGAGATTGATTCATATTGCATATTGCAGTAGCTTATTTCTTTCTATTGTTGAGTAGTATTCCATTGTGTGGATAAACAACTTTGAAAAAATCCATTCACCTCTTAGTGGGTTGTTTCTAGTTTTAGGCTATTATGAGTAAAGCTTTTATTAGCATGCACATGCAAGTCTTTGGATGGACATATGTACTAGGTTTTCTTGGGTAAATATCTAAAAGTAGAAAGCCTGGGTCGTATGGGAGATATATGTTTAACTTTTTGAGAAATTACTAAAATCTTTTCCAATATAGCTGTACCATTTTATATTCCCACTACAGTGTATGAGAGCTCTAATTGTTTTAAATTCTGGTCAACATTTGATACATTTTTAAATTTTAGCCATTCTAATAACTGTGTAGTGATATCTCATTGTAATTTTAGTTTGCATTTTCCTTAACTATTAATGATGTTGAGCATATTTTCATGAGTGTATTTGCTACTCATATATTTTATTTGGTGATGTATTTGTTCAAATTTTGTACATTTAAAAAATTTGGGTTGTGTGGGTTTTTAAAATTATAGTTCTTTATATGTTCTGGGATATAAGTCCTTATCAGATACAATATTTGCAAATATTTTCTTTGAGTAAATAGCTTGTCCTTTTATTTTTTTCATCAGCATCTTTCAAAGAGCAGAAGTTTTTAATTTTAATGAAGTCTAAGTTATCAGGTTCTGGATGATGTTTTTTAGTGTCATATCTAAGAAATCTTCACATTTTTGAAACTTTTCTTGTGGATATCCTGTTTTTCCAGCATCATTTGCTGAAATGACTATCATTTTTCCACTGAACTCTCTTGTACTTTTGTAAAAAATCAAGTGACTGTAAACATAAAGTTTTATTTCCCGAGTCTTCTGTTCTCTTGCTCTGTTTGTCTATCTGTATGCCACTACCACTCTCAATTATTGTGGAATTATAAGTCTTAAAATCAGTTTGTGTAATTTTTCTGACTTTGTTCTGCATATATTTTGTACCTCACAATATATTGTAATATACATTTTTTTACTTTTAACAATCAATTATTTTATTATTGAAGTATAGTTGACACATGTTACATTAGTTTCAGGTGTACAACATAGTGATTTGACAAGTTTATATGTTTTGCCATGCTCATAATCATAGCTACCATCTGTCACCATAAGATACTATTATAATACCATCATCTATATTCCCTGTACTGTACCTTTTATTCTTGTGACTTATTCATTCCATAACTGGAAGCCTCTATCTCCCATTACTCTTCACCTATTTTGCTCATACCCCTACATCTCTCCCCTCCAGAAACCATCAATCTATTCTATGCATTGATGGGTCTGTTTTTGCTTTTTTTTTGCTCTTTTTGCTCATTTGTTTTGTTTATAGATTCCATATGTAAATGAAATCATACAGTGTTTGTCTTTCTCTGTCTGACTTATTTCACTTGGCAAAATATCTTCTGCGTCCATCCATGTTGTTGAAAATGGCAAGATCTCATTTTTTTTTAAAAGATTTTATCCATTCATTTGACAGAGAGAGAGATCACAAGTACACAGAGAGGCAGGCAGAGAGGCAGGCAGAGAGGGGGGGAAGCAGGCTCCCCGCTGAGCAGAGAGCCTGATGTGGGGCTCGATCCCAGGACCCGGGGATCATGACCTGAGCCGAAGGCAGAGGCTTAACCCACTGAGCCACCCAGGCGCCCCGGCAAGATCTCATTTTTATGGCTGAGTAATATTCCACTCTGTCTGTGTGTATGTGTGTATATACACATCATATCTTCTTTGCCCATTCATTCTATAAGAAAAAAATATTTTTACCCACATTGTTTGCCATTGCATGTGCCCTTCATTTCCCTTTGTAGACCTATAGTTCTTTTTTTTTTTTGAGGGAGAGGGATATTGAGAATCTCAAGCAGACTTCACACCCAGTGCATGAGCCTGACACCAAGCCCAGTCTCACCACCCTGAGATCACAATCTGAGCCAAAATCAAGAGTCAGATGCTTAACTGACTGAGCCACCCAGAAGCCCCTAGACCCATATTTTTATCTAGATTATTTTTCTTCTGGGGGCACCTGGGTGGCTTAGTGGGTTAAGGCCTCTGCCTTCAGCTCAGGTCATTATCCCAGAGTCCTGGGATCGAGCCCCGCATCGGGCTCTCTGCTCAGTGCAAGCCTGCTTCCCCCTCTCTCTCCTCCTGTCTCTCTGCCTGCTTGTGATCTCTGTCTGTCAAATAAATAAATTAAACAAATCTTTAAAAAAATAGATTATTTTTCTTCTCAAAAGACTTTAACAATTTTTATAGCACAGGTTTACTGGCAATTAATTCTTTCAACTCTTGCATGTTTGAAAAAGGCTTATTTCACCTCTGTTTTTTGGATGCATTTCACTGGCTTTGGAATTCTAGGTTAACAGGTTTTTATCCTTTTAGTATTTTAGAGACGTTCCACTGTCTTCTCATTTCATGGTATCCAATAATAAATTTCCTTTCATCATTGTCTTTGTTTCTCTGTGTGTAACATGTACCCCCTGCCTCCAGACTTGAAGATATTCTTGTTATCTCTGGTTTTTAAAAAGTTTGACTGTGGTGTGCCATATGGTATAGTTTTCTTTATATTTCTTTTGCATAAAGCTTATTGAGTTTCTTCTATCTGATTTTCTAGTGTTCATGAAATTTAGGAACATTTTGGCCACTGTTTCCTCAGAAAAATTTTCAGTGTCCTCATTTCCTTTGGTGACTCCAATTACATGTACATTGACCAGCTTAAAGTCGTTCTACAGTTCATTAATGCTCTGTTTTTTAAAGCCTTTTTTCTTACTATATCATTTGGATAGTTTCTATTGCAATGTCTTCACATTCAGTAATCTTTTCTATTACAATGTATAATCTGCTGTTAATCCCATATTGTATACTTTCCATCTCAGACATTGTCATTTTTACCTCTAGGTTTGAATTGGGTATTTTTCTTTAATATCATCCATGTCTTTAACTTTTAAAAAATAGAATACAGTTAAAATGACTCTTTAAATGATTTTTTTGCTAATTCTGACCTTTCTGTCCGTTCTTAAGTCCGTTTTTGATTTGTCTCCTCATCACGAACTGTATTTCCTGCTTTTTTGCATGCCTGTCAATTATTTTAACTGAAGTATAGTTGACACATAATGCTATATTAATTTTAGGTTTGCACTGTGATGATTTGGTAACTCTGTATGTTATGCTGTGTTGAGCTCACCTCAAATGTACCTGTACCTCCCACTCCCCTTCACCTATTTACCCATTCTTCCACCCTCCTCCTCTCCGCCAACCACCAGTTTGTTCTCAGTACTTATGATTTTGTTTCTGTTTTTGCTTGGTTGTTCATTTGTTTCGTGTTTTTAGATTCCACATTAGAATAAAATCATATAGTATTTGCCTTTCCCTGTCTGACTTATTTCATTTAGCATAATACCCTCTAGGTTCATCCATGTTGTTACAAATCATTACTGTTAATTTGAATTTTACTTTGCTGGGTGCTGCATATCTTTTATATTACTACAAATACACTTGAGCTCTGTTCTGGGATTCACTTGAGTTACTTGGAAACAGATTGATCCTTTCAGGCTGTTTTGTTTAGTTATGTTAGGCAGGACTGGACCAGTACACAGTCTAGGGCTAATTCATCCTCATTATGGAAGCAAGACCCTTCTGAGTACTTTTCCCCATGCCCTGTGAATCATGAGGTTTTCCATTTTGGCTGGTGGAACAGTCACTGCTCCTGGCCCAGCTGGTTCTGTCCTTGACCTTGGGTAATTTCATCACAGGCATGCCATGCACTGATCAGTGCTATGCTGAATACTCAAGGGAGACCTTTGGCAGCTCCTCCAAAGATCTGTGTGCAGCTCTCACAGGTATTCTCTCCTATGTAGTTTAACCACCTGCGTTTTCCCAGACTGTCAGCTCTGTTACCTCAGCTCAAGTTCGGCAGGTTCTGCCTACATTCCTGTTCCCTGCACCATAGTCTGAAAAGTGTCTCAAGACAGTGAGTCTGGAAAATCCGAGGTCTCACCCTGTTTGTTTATTATCTCTCAGGGATCACAGTTCTTCATTGCCTGATGTTCAGTGTCTTGCAAACACTGCTGCTTCATGTATTTTATCCATTTGGGGCAGTGGCTTCTTTCAGGCAAGATGGAAATCCATTTTTTGTTACCCCATCTTAGCTAGAATTAGAAGTCCACTGACATTCTAAAATCCCAAATTTTCATTACCAATGTTAATTTGTAGCCCAGTTTCAATTCTCACCTTTCAAAAATGTAGACACCATCACATCTCTTATATTAGCCATATCAGTTTTGCTTATCTACGTAGGTTCAACAGTATACAGAATCTGACATGTAACAGTATAAATCTTCTCACAGGCAGTCTGGCTCCAGAGTCTGTGCCCTTAACCACGACACCATACAGCTTCAGGAAAGCAAAACTACATTTCTCTCAGCTTTATTGCTGCTCTTCAGTTTCCATGAGTTAAATTTAAACATATAAATATAAATAGAATTCAGGGTGAAAACACTCAGTAAACATTTATTAAATTTATACTGTGCATCAGACACTGTGCTAAATAAGTTCCTGGGGGTATGAAGTTCAGATGCAGTGCTTTCCCCCAAGGAGTTTACGAATGGTAGAAGTTTCTAGTTTGAATATGCACCATATGTTGGGGAGAGGGAGAGGGACCAAGGTGCCCAACAAATTAAACACAGAGAAACCTGTTTATTTGCTGCCTGGTGCAGGGACATTATTTGGTATTTTTCTGATTCATATCAGTTTCCATTTGGGGAACACCAACAATGATTTTTAATGTAAATACCATTCTTCAAAGGCTTTCTATATTTTTCATAATTTTTAAAAAATACTTTGGGTCCTTGTCCAAGGTCATATAACTAATAAATAGCAAAGCTAAGATTTGAACCCAAGTTTGTCTTACACCACTATATTCATCATTCCATGCTACCTATGAGTTTGACCGAGGTTTTGTTTTTATAACTGGTCTTCAGAATTTAAAATAACTTGGGAAAGCTCTCCCTGCCCCTTCATGAAAACTAGCTGCTAGTGTTAATGTTCACTTATTAATTATTATTATCTTCTAATCATAGATTTAGGGTATAATTTAAATATATTCACTTGGATATATAATTGAGAGAGGTATGTTAACCTTGCATTTTGATAGATTTTTCAGCTTTGCCTGGTTTTTATATTTCCATTACAATATTATTCTGAATTTAGCAGTAAATGTGTGTAATTTTCTAAATAAACAAACCATCTTTTCTAAAATAACTTCCTGTGGGTATGAGGTCCCACAAGCATGCAATATTAAGATATTTAATCTGAGAGGCCCCTGGGTAGCCAGTCATTTAAAAGTCTGCCTTCAGCTCACGTCATGATCCTGGGGTCCTGGGATCTGGCCCCCTGCCAGGTTCCCTGCTCAGCAGGGAGTCCGCTTCTCCCTGTGCCATTCCCTCTGCTTGTGTTCTCTCTCTGTGTGTGTCAAATAAATAAATAAAATCTCAAAAAAATATACTTGATCTGAGTCCTGACACCCCACAACTAACATGGAACAAATTGTCCATCAGAGTGTGGGTTTGGACACTCATGTTATCTGAGCAGTGGTCTTCTCAGTAGATAATCCTTGTTCTTTTGACTAAACATCTGTGACTGAATTTCAGTGAAAAGCCTTAACAAGTATTTCTGAGCTTTGGTTTCTCCACTAAATCCTGGGATTCATCAGTTGGGAAAATATATAAAGGTCACAGGTTTCCTAACTTCGAATCTGTCTGGTTTTATTTGTGCCTCCATTATTTTTCTGAGTTAAGTTTTTCAACACATGTTATATCATTTACCATTACCATCATTTACCATTAAGCCCTTTGAATACAAAAGCATTATTTTTATTCCATATTTTCTCTTTTGAATTTCTAGAATACATTCTGTGGTATGGGGTTCGTAGTGGTGGTAAAACAGGCAGCAGGTTTCTTTTAGATATTAATGATAGATTTAGTACAGTTATAATTTTCATTTGACCTGTGAGTTATTCAGAAATGTCTTTGAATTTCCAAAATGCTTTGGGATTAAAAATGATCTCTTGTTATTAGCCTCATATTTAATTTCCATGAGGTCAGAAACCATGATCTGCATGAGAATATATATGTATATATTCTCATATATATATAAATATATGTGAGGTACATATATATCTCACTTATATTTCTGAAATTTACTGAGACTTGTATTACAACCTAGTACATGATAATTTGGGGGATAGATGTTCCATATGTGCTTGAAAGGAATGTGATTTTGCAATTGTATATAGATTTCTACATATGTCCACTAAATCAAACTTATTTTGTTGTTCAGCTTGTCTATATATTTACTAATTTTTTATCTGCTGATACTGTTAATAAATGAAAGAGGCATATTAATCTTTCATTTTTTGATGTCTGATTTTTCAGTTTCTCTCTAGTATACTTGATCTTCCTTTATATATTTAGAAGTGTTTACTTAGTGCATACAGGTTTATTTACTCTATGTACTGATATTCTTTGTGTGTTATAATGCTTTTATTGTCCTGAAGTTTTATTTTTAGATGTTAATATAGCTACATCAACTTTCTTTGGCTTGGCATTTACCTGGTATATCTTTTTCTATCTTTTGTGTTTTCAGTCTTTCCTCATCTTTTATGTTTTAGATGTGTCCCTTGTAAAATGGCACATAGCTGGATTCTAAAAAATTTTATCCGGTCTGTTAACCTCTGCATTTTAATGGGTGAGTCTTACTCATATATTTTTTGTTTGTTTATTGATATATTAGAGTTTATTTTTACCATCTTCTTTTTGTTATTTCTCTCATTTTTTCCTATGCTTTCCTTTATCTCCTTGCCTCAGAAGTTTTTTTCTTATCCTGTTTTCTTCCCTAAAAGTTTAAAACTAAAAGTTTTAGTTTCTTAACTAAACAGGGTTAGTGTTTGAAATAGCAACCCATGGTCAAAGGTGGGGTGAGGGTGGGATATAGCTTTTCTGAAAGGAGTCAGATTGGCAAGTTATAGGAGAGAGGAGGCAGCGAGCTAAGGAAGTTATGGGTGGTAGATTTTAAAATCTTTTTTTTTCTTTACAAGTGTGAAACAAGGATGTCTGATAGGACCTGGAGGAAGGGGAAGTGGGAATGTGGGATGAGATGAATGAAAGCTTAAAAATAGAACCTGAAGAAACTAGGTAAAGGAACTGAACTCAGGGCAAGTAAAAAGACGTATGGGTGATAGTGAAGGTCCACCTGAGGCTGGAGACCAAACATTGTGTAGGACTTGGGTATAGGAACATACAAGGCAAGACTATAGCATTGGTACAGGTTTGAGATTTTGATGGGCAGTTATAGCAGAGGGATGAAGATACATGGATATGGGACATACTTGTGAGAATTGTTAAAATGTTGAGTCATTTGGAATCCAGGATGGGTTGGGAAGGAAAATAGATCAGCCGGAGGCAAGTAGACCAAGATGAAATGAAAGGTGGCCTCAAGAGACTGTGGTCTTCATGAGGTTGAAGAACAGGTTTAGTGGGAGTGAGCTGTGGTAAGAAAATGGGGATTCTTGAATTCAAAATTTTAGGAGGCAGTTCTGGTGGATCAAGTCCATGAGTGAGAAACAAAAGGGAAGATATATAGTATTAGCAGTTCCATTTTCTTAGGATGTTGTCTTTATTTTCTCAACAATGTTCTTACCTCCCTGGCTCTTGATACAACTTTTTCTCATTACTGTGCCAGTGGGCCTGTGTCATCACAGAACTCTGTTGCCACTCCATGAATCTGGTTTTGTGCTCATTTCCAGTGTTCCTGTGCTATCCTTGGTCTTTAGCTGCCAGGCAGGTGGTGACACCTGTTTTATCCATGAGAGGCTGATATTTTGGCCAGTGCTTTCCTCCCAACCACGAATAGGAGAATCCATTTGCACAATGCTTTTGATTGCCCTGTTCAATATTTTATTTATTTATTTTTAAAGGTTTTATTTACTTGTTTGACAGAATGAGAGAACACAAGCAGGGGGGTCTACAGAGGGAGAGGGAGAAGCAGACTTTCCACTGAGCAGGGAGCCCAATGCGGGGCTGTATCCCAGGACCCGGGGATCATGACCTGAGCCGAAGGCAGATGCTTAACTGACTGAGCCACCCAAGCACCCCACTGCTCAATATTTTATAATTGCTTCGGCTATGATCCTGCCTGGACAGAGCCAGTAGAGCACTAGCTCTAGAATCAGATTGCCTGAATTTGAATCTCAGCAACTTCATTTACTTTTTTATTGGGCAGGTTAACCTAACCTCTCCTGACTCCTCGTCTATAAAATGGGGATAACAGCATAACAGTAATACCTCATTCTATTCTTAGGGTTGTTATGAAGATTAAAGTAGTTAATATATATAAAGTATTGTGTTGCCCGGCATTATAGTCATTTTTCAATAGATGGAACCAGTGGGGTGATGACAGCGATGATGATCAACAATAGTGGCAACATGTAGATCACTATGTAGTAAATATTCCATTAGGCACTGGGCCAGATACATAGAAGAATACTGAAAAAGTCCTTGTTCTCATAGGCTATATATATTCTCTTTGGGTATAAAAACTAAGAATTCTTCCTCAAGATTATCTCTGAAAGGGTCTATTAAAAAAGCTTATTATCTTTTTTTAAGATTTTATTTATTTGAGAGAGAGGGAGCATGCACAAGCAGGGGGAGGGGTGGGGGGAGATGGAGAAGCAGACTCCATGGTGAGCAGGGAGCCTGACAGGGGGCCCAATCCCAGGACCCCACAATCATGACCAGAGCTGAAGGCAGACGCTTAACTGACTGAGCCACCTAGGCATCCCAGAAGCTTAGTATCTAACAGTTCAATAAAGACCAAGAAATAACCAAGAAACTGTTGAGGTTTCAGAAACCTTATAACTATACTTTTTATTGTCCTATAGGTAGTCAGTTAAAAAAAAAAAGAGTAAAAAGGAGCTTATGGTCTAGTTTCAAGGGAGAGCAGAAAAAGCAAATAGGATCCTCATTTCCTTTCTCACTGTGTCTACCCTGAGCTCTTTGACAGCCGTGACTACCAAATTTGTCCTTTCAGATACAGGTCCTCTTCTGAGGACCAGCCCTGTGCCTCCAACTACTTTCTGGGCCTAATTACAGTGATATCCTGTATGTAGTGCAAACTCAGTATGACTAAATGAAACTTCTTGCTTTACTTCCACACCTGGTTCTTTTCTTATAACTCTTACCACTGTTAGGATTGTCACTAATCCATCCCTTGATAAACCCAAACATGCAATGTAGGCATCTTTGACTTTGCCTTCTTAGATCCTCTTAGTCACTCCATTCTGTCAGTTCTGCTTCTCAAACTTTATTACTCTGTTCTTTGTCTTGCTGCCCTGGTTTCCACTTGCTCCGTAGCAGATTCAGCAAGTACATGTATTCCAAAAATGGGTTTCAAGAGTTGTGATTGGCCTTTAACCCATATTATTTCATTTTTTGATAACTTTGTGAAATAGATCATTTTGTACATGAGAAACCAGAGGGTGACAGAAATAAAAAGACTTGCCAAGTTGGCTAGAGGTGCACTTAGTAAACCTAGATTATCTTTTGTCTGGATTATTACAATAATCCCCGTCTCATTTGAATTTTCTTTTTATAGGATTTAGAAGTAAGATATTTTTGTGTAGAAAAAGAATCATAACCATTTAAAATAAAAAGTAAAATATGCCACCTCCCAATTCTATTCCCCAAGAGAAACCAGTGGTTTTGATTTTTCTTCCAGATCTTTTCCTTTACATATACAAATGTATAGATAAATACTTTACCAAAGAAATCATTCAGTATAGTCTGGAAACTGCATTTTTTTTTCCACTCTGAGAAATATTTTCATACAGACCTAACACATTTTTTTAATGGTTGCATAGTGTGCCATTATATGGAAGTATTGTTTTGTTCAAAGAACTTTTTTGATTTGCTTACAAAAAATACTGCAGTAACATTCTTGTATATGTACTGTTTATGCACATTTCTATGAATATTTTTACAGATTCTTAGAAGTGGTATTGCTTAGCTAAGGAATGTATTTATTTTACAGTATGTCATATATTTTCAGAATGCACTTCAATTTGTCTTTTGAATAAATCTTTTGTACTAAAGCTAGAGTGATCTCTGTAAAATGGATTTGATCATGTGATTTCCTAACATCAGAAACAAAGCAACAACAAACATGTTGGATGGACTTCTATTGTCTGTGTAATAAATTCAAAAAATCTTAAATTTTTAAGAATGAGAGTTACAGAGGCACTGGGTGGCTCAGTTTGTTAAGGGTCTGCCTTCAGCTCAGGTCATGATCCCAGAGTCCTGGGATTGAGGCCTGCATCAGGCTCCCTGCTCAGCAGGAAGCCTCCTTCTCCCTCTCCTACTCTCCCTGCTTGTATTCCCTCTCTTGCTGTCTCTCTCTCTCTCTCTGTCAAATAAATAAGTAAAATCTTTAAAAAAAAAAAAAGAAGAAGAAGTCAGTCGGGGCACCTGGGTGACTCAGTTGGTTAAGCAGCTGCCTTTGGCTCAGGTCATGATCCCAGGGACCTGGGATCAAGCCCTGCATCAGGCTCCTGGCTCAGTGGGGAGCCTGCTTCTCCCTCTCCCTCTGCCCCTCAATCCCACCCCCGCTTGTGCTCTCTCTCAAAAGGTAAATAAAATCTTTTTTTTTAAAAAAAGAATAAGGGCTATAAAATTTAGCCCAAACATCTTTCCTATCATTCCTCCACCACCACCAAATTAAAAAAAAAAGAAAGAAAGAAAAAGAAAATACTGTTTTCTAAGGAAAAATCCACCTATTCTGTAAAACCTTCCATGTGTACAGCTCTTTCTCTTCTCTGTCTATGCAGGGTAGAATTAATTACTTCCTTCTTTAGGTTCCCATAGCATTAAATTTATTATCCCTTTGACAGCACTTTGTGCATTATACTGTATTATATGTATCTGTCTCCCCTACTAGTTTATGAACTTCTTAAGGACAAGAGCTGTGTCTTACTCTTCCCTGTAACCCTGGCACTTTGCTCAGTGCCTGTCGGAGTGGGTGCTTAACAAATGTGTGTGTAATGGGTGAAGATATTCTTTAGGTAGTGGTAGCAATAAGAACTTTGGGAGATAGGGTAGGTGATGGAAGTTTAGGAGTGCAGTGTAAAGCTGAGTCTGAAGAACATGGAACCTGGTCTGGCAAGGAGAAATGGGCTTCAGCTGGCAGATGTCCCCATGTGGTTTTCTTCTCTACTACAGAGACCAGCTGTCTGATTATTTGGATTAGACTTGGGACTTGAGAACATGTGAAGTATTGAAAATTGGATGATTGGGAATTCACTTGGTGTCAGGAAAGTTTGACTTAGCTGTTCTGGGCTTATTCCAGACTAAGATGCTTATGCTGAAAAGACTCAGCTCTTTTCCAGAGTCATGAATATGTTTTTCATCTTGAAAAATCAAAGCCTCCTCATTTTCAGGGCAGAATTCAGGTGGGAGTAGGAATGGTAAATAGGTCAGATACTTTTACATTGTCTTTTTAAGCCTGACTTCAGGGGACAGTAGCCTACTAAGAGGCTCTAGGGCTGTGGATCTACTCTGGAGTAAATACCTGTGTGAAAATAGTTCTCTTATTTCCCGGTAGCTGTGGTGGCTCTCCTGGCCTGGTTGCTTTGAAGAAGGAAGAGTAGAAGAAAAAACAGAATAACATGTCAGAGATACTTGACCTCTCTTTTCTGTCTGAGGTGGAGAGGGATTTGATCCTCAGTGTACTACAACGAGATGAGGAGCTCCGGAAAGCAGATGAGAAAAGGATCAGGTAAGAGTTCCAGAAAAAGCCAGTTTTATCTGGACCTTTCCTAATACCGCCCATGTGACTTTCAGAGGAGCTTGTGTACAGTTTACAGTTCCTCACTGGGTCAGGTTGGGCTCTGAAGTTGTTGCTTCCACAGAACCAATAGTCTTACTGTCTCTACCCCTCAACAACTTTCCATTCCAACCTATGCAGATTGTGAATGCACTTGTGCTTCTCTCTGGGATCTTGGCAGGCGACTGAAGAATGAGCTACTGGAGATAAAAAGGAAAGGGGCCAAGAGGGGCAGTCAACACTATAGTGATCGGACCTGTGCCAGGTGCCAGGAGAGCCTGGGCCGTTTGACTCCCAAGACCAACACTTGTTGGGGTTGTAATCACCTGGTGTGTCGGGACTGCCGCATCCAGGAAAGTAATGGTACCTGGAGGTGCAAGGTGTGCACCAAGGAAATGTGAGTATCACCTATGGAGAGAGAGAAAAGGAAGCCCCAGCTGTGGGGGAGAGTTTCCCTCCTTGGCCTTTGTTAGTTGAATGACAGGAGCCATTAAAAAAAAAAAATCCTCTGTCACTTTCTTTTATTCTTTCCCAGAGAGCTGAAGAAGGCAACTGGAGACTGGTTTTATGACCAGAAAGTGAATCGCTCTGCTTACCGCACAGGCAGTGAGATAATTAGGATGTCCCTGCGCCGCAAGCCTACAGGTAGTGGCCCTGTTTGGAAACGTTTTTGTTGTTGTTGTTGTTGTTTTGAGGTGCTTGACTTCACCCGATGTTGAATTCCTATTATAGTCTTACTGGTAGTATCTACACTTCATGGGCTCTGTGGGGGAATATAAAGATTATATTGTCATCCCCTCTGCAAGTGTAATATGTTTCCCTTTCCCCCTTATCACCACCACTCTGCCATGCTTTTGTTTGTCTTGAAGTGAATAAAAGAGAGACACTGGGACAGTCCCTTCTTCCTCAGTCACAGATGGATGATATCTGGCCAGGAAGAAGGATCATTCAGGAGAAACAGAAGGAACTCAGGTAAGAACTAGTAATCATTTACAGAAATGCTACACATCCTTTTAACTTATTTTAATATTATTTTAAACTTGTTTCTATTTATAAAATAATAGCTGTTTATTGACAGGAAAATTTGGAAAGCACAGAAAAGAATAAAGAAAGAGGGGAGAAAAATCCTAATCCTACCACCCACATGTAAACATTAACATTTTGGCATATTTACTCCGTTCTTTTTTTTTTTTTAAAGAAATATTTATTTATTTGAGAGAGAGAGAGAGAGAGAGAGAGCATGAGCAGGGAGGAGAGGCAAAGGGAGAAGAAAAAGCAGACGCCGCACTGAGCAGGGAGCCTAATATGGGACTCAATCCCAGGACCCTGGGATCATGTCCTGAGTCAAAGGCAGATGCTAAACAAACTGAGCCAACCAGACACCCTTACTCTGTTCTGTTAAGAACAATTTAAAGATGAAAAAAATTATGTGTACTCATTATTAAAAATTTAACCAGTATAGGAAACAAGGAAACAATAAATAAAGCAACAAATCACCCAAATTCCTACTAGCCCAGTATTCACATGTGAAAATTATTTCAGATATCTTTTGTGCATATAAATAGATAAAAGGATGGGTGGGTGGATAAACTGAAAATTTTGTATAATATTGGATCATAATATATACATTGAAAGCACGCTATGTAATTTTACTTGAATTTAACAGACTAAAACAGAAGAAATAAAATTGAAGAATTGCCCATCTTCAACAAATGTTTCTTTACCATAAAAGATACTAGTCATTAATACCCTTCTAAGTTTAAGAAAAAAAAATAATAAAAACCATTGAGTAGTTAGTCATTTTTTTTTCCTAGTGTCTTTTTGGTAACACCCTTATTGGGATATAATTCACATACTATACAATTCACCCATTATAGTGTATAATGCAGTGGTTTTTAGTGTGTTCACAGAACCATGCAACCATCAGCTCAACTGATTTTAGAAGTTTTCATCAGGTTAATAAGAAACCCTGTACTCTTTAGCTATCACTCTGTCCAACTTGCTTACACTCCCCCCCCCAAGCAATCGCTGATCTACTTTCTATCTCTATATATTTGCTTATTCTGGACATTTCACTTAAATGGAATCAAAGAGTATGTGGTCCTTTGTGACTGTCTTCTCTCACTTAACATAATGTATTCAAGGTTCATCCATGTTATAGCATATGTCAGGACTTAATTTCTTTTTATTGCCAAACTATTCTATTATATATTCTAATAATATTCTATTATATGTATATACCACATTTAATTTATCCATTCATCTGTTGATAGACATTTGGGTTGTTTTCACTTTTTGGTTATGATAAGTAATGCAGTTATGACCTTCCATTACGAGTTTTTGTATGGACATAACATTTTCATTTCTTTTAGGTGATACCTAGGAATAGAGTGCTAGGTCAATCATTTAGTCATTTAAAAAAAATCTACCTGTTTCAATATTATTAGTGGACTCTCTGCTATGAAAGAGGAGATTAGCTTTCTTCTACCTTCTCCCAATGTTTTCCCCTACTCCCATTTTTTATTACTCAAATACTTTTGCCTTGTCAGCACTTGTAACATTAACATTCTATTATGCTAACATAAAGCATCTGTTTTATCTGTCCGTTTAGTGTTAGTTCATATTTAAAGGGATTGTATGCTTATAACCAGGCCTTGGACCATGGGTTCTCTATGTTTCTGATTTCTTTCCTCTCATTTATTTCTTGGTTGTTTGCATTTTTTTCACTGAGAAGTTCCTTCAAGAAGGGCTTGCAAAAGCTGTATTTATTTTACTCATTCATGTTAAGAATGTCTGCCTGGTGACTTTATACTTGAGTGATATCTTGGTTGGAGAGTGTATTCTTGGGTCACACTTTCTTTCCCTCATAATGTTGTAGACATTACTCCATTGTCTTCTGCCACTGAATGTGACTGTGATGAAGTGTAAGGCTGGCTAGCCTTTTGTTTTTCTCCCTTGCAGGTAACTCTGTGTGTGTGTGTGTTTGCGTGCGTGCGCATGCACACAACTCAGTGGTGATCATTCCGCATCATTTCCCCCTAATATGTACCCTAGAAGAGTCCTTTCTTCATTGCTGGAAAACTCTTCTGTATCATATCCTCTGAACTTTTTTTCTATTTCATTAGTTAAGTTTCCCACCTTAGGAACATTGGATTTCTTGTTTCTTTATCCTCCTTTTCTGTCCTTTCCTTTCACTATCAAATACAAGAGAAAGGAAAGGTAAAAGCAATGAACTGTGATTAATCCAACCCTTTCCTCTGTGCTGTTACTTTGATTTTCAAACATTTTCTTTCTTCCCCCTTTCCCCTTTCTTTTTGCTGTATCTGCTATACTTTTAGAATGAATTATCTTGGGGTATCTGGGGGCTCAGTTGGTTAAGTGTCAGACTCTTGGTTTCATCTCAGATCTTGATCTCAGGGTCATGATTTCAGGCTCATAACCTCAGTGTTGAGAGGTCAAGCCCTGCCTTGGGCTTCATGCTCAGGCAGAGTCTGTTCAAGATTCTTTTCCTCCCTCCCTGCTCCTCCCCACCCCATGCACCTTGCTCTCTCTCTTGCAAATAATTAAGTAAGTAAATAAATATCTTTTAAAAAGAGAATAACTTATGTTGATTAGGTTTTAATTTGTTCTTTGCTCTCGATCTTCCTTTTCCCCCTAATTCTATTGTTTTACCATTTTTTCTGTTTGAGCTCTTAGGCTTTATCAAATCTATATTCTTATTAAGTTCCTATATAGTATAAAGCACTCAGAAAAAAGCTATTTATTTTCATAGGATTATATTGTTCTCCAGAATAGTTCTTTGCCTTTATTATGAATTATTTCTACTTCTCTTTACCATATCTATATATCTGCCAGACTATTTCTTCTCATTTTACTCATGTCTAACCTGGAAAGTTCTGCCTGTATCTTTTATTTGCTCTGATACAGTATGTGAATCCTCCTTGACAGGCTTCTCACTTGAGAAACTTGAGACAGTTTATCTCTTCCTTACCCCAACTGTACTTTTAGAATAGAATATTCCTTTCGATATGCTTCTTTTTTGGAACCGAGGGAAGGGCAAAAGACAGCTTGAGGGTCTTGGGTTTGGGTCTGCTGAAGTTCCCTTAAATGTCCAGGCTCACACAGTCCAGCTCTGGATGATTCATCTAACTCATCATACCCATGCTCCCCCTGAGATGACATACCTCAGGTGTCATGTCTGCCTCTGTTGGGATCCTCCATTGGTACCTGGGGCTACAAATCTTGAGAACTTTTATTTTCCTAGACTCATTCCAGGACTGTCTACTCACTCATTTTATGTGCACATCTCTATATCAGATGGAATTTTGCTGAGCTAAATCTTTCTTCTGTTTTCTTAGCCATGACTTTCTGAACTTCATAACTTGAGGGTTTACTTATTTGGTTGCTACTGGTGAAGTTTTTGGCTTTTCATTTGGATTTTTTCCCCTAACTCTCCCTCAGCCAAAGGGAAATGAGTTAATCACATCTTATATGATTGTTGAAAAGCAATATAGAAATATATAAAACAAGTCTCCAGTAACCTCACTGCTTCTGCCCCAGACTATTATTGTTAGTAGGCATTACTAGTTTTGGTGTATGGACTACCAGTGTGTCTAAATGTACAAATACGGATTGTATTCTTAAATTTTTATTTTTAATTTTTAAAAAAAGATTTATTTATTTACTTGAGAGAGAGAGTGAGAGAGAAATAGTGAGGGCACAGAGAGAGGCAGAGGGAGAAGCTGACTCCCTGCTGAGTAGGGAGCCCGATGTGGGACTTGATCCCAGGACCTTGAGATCATGACCTGAGCTGAAGGCAGACACCCAACTGACTGGGCCACCCAGGCACCTGGATTCTTAAATTTTTAAATTCCTTTTAAAAAAGGATCATACTACATACATATTTAGTGGTAAAAAATGAAAGAGAAAGAATTTTAAAGACTCAATAATACAGATAATCCTCTAGAAAATTGACAAAATATCTGAACAGACATTTTGCTAAAGGCAATATACAGATGTCAAATAAGCACATAAAAAGATGTTCAACATCTTTAGTTATTAGGGAAATACAAATTAAAATCATAATAAGATACTACTGTATACCCGTTAGACTGGCTAAAATTTAAAAACAGACCATACCAATTGTTGGTGAGGATGCGTAGAGCAACTGGAATTTTTTCTTTTTTTTTTTTTTTTAAGATTTTATTTATTTATTTGACAGAGATTACAAGTAGGTAGAGAGACAGGCAGAGAGAGAGAGAGGGGGAAGCAGGCTCCCCGCTGAGCAGAGAACCCGATGTGGGGCTCGATCCCAGGACCCTGGGATCATGACCCGAGCCTAAGGCAGAGGCTTTAACCCACTGAGCCACCCAGAAATTGTTATATGCTGCTGGTGGGAATGTGAAATAGCACAGCCCCTTTGAAAGCCAGGTTAGCAGTAGTTTAGTTAAATCTGCATTACTTTGCCTCTTCAATAAGTGGTGTTGGGAAAATTGGAGAGGCACATGCAGAAAAATGAAACTGGACCATTTCCTTATACCACACACAAAAATAGACTTGAAATGGATGAAGGACCTCAATGTGAGAAAGGGATCCATCAAAATCCTTGAGGAAAACACAGGCAGCAACATCTTCGACCTCATCCGCAGCAACTTCTTCCTAGAAACATCGCCAAAGGCAAGGGAAGTAAGGGCAAAAACGAACTATTGGGACTTCGTCAAGATCAAAAGCTTTTACACAGCAAAGGAAACAGTTAAAAAAAAAAAACCAAAAGACAACTGACAGAATGGGAGAAGATATTTGCAAATGACATAGCAGATAAAGGGCTAGTATCCAAAATCTATAGTTTATCAAACTCAACACCCAGAGAACAAATAATCCAATCAAGAAATGGGCAGAGGACATGAACATACATTTCTTCAAAGAAGACATCTAGATGGCCAACAGATACATGAAAGAGTGCTCCATATCACTTGGCATCAGGCAAATACAAATCAAAACCACAATGAGATACCACCTCATGCTGGTCAGAATGGCTAAAATTAACAAGTCAGGAAATGACAGATGCTGGTGAGGATGCGGAGAAAGGGGAACCCTCCTACACTGTTGGTGGGAATGCAAGCTAGTGCAACCACTCTGGAAAACAGCATGAAGATTCCTTAAAAAGTTGAAAATAGAGCTACCCTATGACCCAGCAATCGCACTACTGGGTATTTACCCTAAAGATAACAAACGTAGTGATTTGAAGGGGCACGTGCACCTGAATGTTTATAGCAGCAATGTCCGCAATAGCCAAAGTATGGAAAGAACCTAGATGTCCATCAACAGATGAATGGATAAAGAAGAAGTGGTATATATATACAATGGAATACTATGCAGCGATCAAAAGAAATGAAATCTTGCCATTTGCAATGACCTGGATGGAACTGGAGGGTATTATGCTTAGTGAAATAAGTCAATCAGAGAAAGACAACTATCATATGATCTCCCTGATACGAGGAAGTGGAGATTCAATGTGGGGGGTTTGGGGGATAGGAAAAGAATAAATGAAACAAGATGGGATTGGGAGGGAGACAAAACATAAGAGACTCTTAATCTCACAAAGCAAACTGCGGGTTGCCTGGGGGAGGGGGGTAGGGAGAGGGTGGTGGGGTTATGGACATGGGGGAGGGTGTGTGCTATGGTGAGTGCTATGAAGTGTGTAAACCTAGCGATTCACAGACCTGTACCCCTGGGGCTAATAATACATTATATGTTTATAAAAATTTTTTTTAATTAAAAAAATTATGTGTTATTTTGCGATTCAGCCGTTCCATTCCTCGGTATTTACTCAAGAGAAGCGAAAGTGTATGTCCATGTGAAGACCCGTATGTGAATGTTCCTGGAAGCTTTGTTTGCAATAGCCAAAATCTGGAAACAACTTAAATGTCTGTTAACAGGTGAAGGGATAAATTGTGGTTAGTTTATACAGTGCAATACTACTCAGCAATGAAAAGGAATAAACTGTTGGTTCAAACAGTGACATGGGTAAACCTCAAAATAATCATGCTGAGTGAAAGAAGCCAAACAAAAGAGAGGACATACTATATGATTCTATTTATATAAAATTCCAGAAAACTCAACCCACATTTTAGTGACAGAATGCAGATCAGCACTTTCTGTTTGGGGACAGAGGCAGGGAGAGGGGAAAGGATATGAAGGAGCAAGAGGAAACCTTTGAGAGTGATAGATGAATTCACTCAATTGCTGTGATGGTTTCACAAGTGTATGTATATGTTAAAACTCACCAAATTGCACACTTAAGTGCTTGCAGTTTACTTATGTCAGTTATAACTCAAGGTGTAAAAGGAACAATTGTAGAAAAATCTAACATCCACATCTTTCCATGTCCACACCAAGGGTCTCTCTCATTCTTTTTGCTATCTTTATGGTGTTTCATTGTGTGTATGTACTGCGAGTTTATCCACACAGCTTTGGGTGGGTGACTCATCTGTTCTAGGTGACAAGACCCCTTTTTCCTTTTAGATAAGGCTAAAAAACAGCTTTTATTTCCCAAATCTGGTTAACACATCTGACATCATCGGTCAGAATGTAATTTCTGAAATCCACTGCTTCTGGCTATCTATGACCTCTTGTCTCATTGGGCCCAGAAGACTTATTTATCCTAAACATGGAAGCAGATTAAATGGCCATAAATGACCTTTGCCATAAAATTATGGAGACTCAGAGGTAATCAAATTCAGCCCTCTTCCTTTTACAGAAAAGAAAGCCAGATAAGTGATTTACCTGTGATCATACAGATAGTTAGAGCCCAGAACTCTCATCTCTTAGTCTATTTTTTACTGCACAGATGTCAATAATTGCATTTTTGCCCTAGGGTTATTTGTATCAGCTCTGGATTAGTACATATTCATCTTTAGGAAAAAATACAAGCAGAAAACACACTCCATGAGCTATTGTTAAACTGCCTCTCTGCAGGAAGAGTTCTGCATTTGGTTCTTTATTCATTGAAGCAAAGGGGGAAAAAAGAACAGTTCTAAAGTAAAAATGAAATCAACTTCCTTGCTGTACCTTGGACTATAAAGCTAAAATATTTCTCAAGAAATGACCACCGTTTTACCTCTTACAGGCCCTAGGATTTCAACCGGGCTGTCTGTTTTCATAAAGCTATTGCAAACATCATGTGATAACTTGGAAAGTTTATTCTTTGCTGCCTAAAACATTATAGATTCTGGTTATTTTGTTCTTTTTTTTTTTTTTCTGGGTACTTTGTTCTTTGTTCGTGTATTAGTTCATGCATTTTTAAATTTTTATTTTTTAAAAAGATTTTATTTATTTATTTGACAGAAATCACAAGTAGGCAGAGAGGCAAGCAGGGGTGGGGGGAAGCAGTCTACCTGCTGAGCAGAGAGCCCGATGCGGGGCTCTATCCCAGGACCCTGAGATCATGACCCGAGCTGAAGGCAGTGGCTTAACCCACAGAGCCACCCAGGCGCCCCATAGTTCACTCATTTTTTAAACAAATGTCTATGAATGCCTGCTATTTGCCAGGCACTGTTGTAGGCCATGGGATACACTGGTAAATACAAGAAAGTCCCTTGCTTGAGAAGCTTAGATTTGGGGACGGGGAGACAAAGACAATATTCAAATGAATGTATCAAATCAGATGTTGACAAGTGCTATGGAGAAAATGAAGTGGGCTAAAGGGATAGGGAGTGCCAGGAAAACATGTTGTGTACGCGTGCTGTTTTACTTAGGGAAAAGTCTTAATAATATGGTGATATCTGAGCAAAGACATGCAGCAAATAGGGGAGCAAACCCACCTGGGGGAAAAGCATTGTGGGCAGAGAAAGGAGAAAATATAAAGAGCCTAAGGTGAGTTTGTATTTGGCGTGTTTGTGTAATCTGGAACCGAGTGAGCAAGGTGGTGAGTGGCAGGAGATGAGGACAGCAAGGATGAGAAGCAGATGGGAAGCATCTGGGGGAATGAAAAAGGCTGAGAAGCAGATCATGAAGGACTTTTTGGCACTCGTAAGGACTCTGTCTTTCACTCTGAGTGACAAGATATATATATATATATATTTTTTTTTCTATTGTTAAATTGAGGTAAAAATCACATAATGTACCATTCGTCATTTTTGCAATTTTAAGGCACACCACCCAGTGGCTTTTAGTACTTTCAGAATGTGGTGCAACCATCGCCATGGTTTAACTTCAGAACATTTTCATCACTATAGAAAGAAACCCTGTACCCATTAAGAAGTTGCTCCCCATTCCTCCAGTCCCCATTCTGCTTTCTGTCTCTCTGCAGGTTTGCCTACTCTAGGTATTTCATATAAATGGAGTCATATAAAATATGTCTTGCTTTTTTCACCTCGTGTAATGTTTTCAAGTTTCATCCATGTTGTAGTGTGGAACATAACTTTATTTCTTTTTATTGACAGGAATATCTCATTATATGGATATACCACGTTTTGTTTATCCATTCCTCCATTGGTAGACATTTAGACTGTTTCTGCCTATTGGCTATTGTGAATAATGCTGGTCTAAACATTCATGTACAAGTTTTTGTGTGGACACATGTTTTCAGTTCTCTTGGGTATATACCTAGAAGTGGAATTGCTGGGTCATATGGTAATTCTATTCTGGAATTATATTTTATTTTAAAAATTTATTTATTTTAAAGATTTTATTTATTGGGGCACCTGGGTGGCTCAGTGGTTTAAGCCTCTGCCTTCGGCTCAGGTCATGATCTCAGGGTCCTGGGATCGAGCCCTGCATCGGGCTCTCTGCTCAGCAGGGAGCCTGCTTCCCTTCCTCTCTCTCTGCCTGCCTCTCTACCTACTTGTGATCTCTGTCAAATAAATAAATAAAATCTTTAAAAAAAAGATTTTATTTATTATTATTATTTTTTGTCGGAGAGAGAGCACAAGCAGGAGGGAGTGGCAGGCAGAGGGAGAAGCAGGCTCCTTGAAGAGCCCCCAGATTTATATTTTAAAAGCCCCTGGATTTATATTTTGACTATACTATTGAGGATAGATTGTGTAGGGACAGGGTAAAAGTAGGGAGTTCAGTCAGGAGGCTGTTGTGACCATATCATGACCAGTAGCTAGGTGATTGTGGTTTAGACCAAAGTAATGGCAGTGGAGGGGCTAAGAACTGGTCAGATTCTAGACATAATTGAAGGCAGAGCCAACAGTATTTGCCAATAGATTGGATTTGTACTGTGAGAGAATGAGGGGAGTTAAGGGAAACTGTTAAGATTTTTGAACAAGAAAAATGAAAGGAAGAAGTTGTAATTCGATGAAATTGATGGAAGAACAGGTTTGGGGAGGATTACGACCTTAGTCTTACATTTGCTGTGTCTGAAACATCCAAGTAGGGATGTTAAGTAGGCTGCTGGAAATCCAAGCCTGGTGTTTGAATGAGAGATAAATTTAGGAGTTATTGGTTTATAGAAGATATTTAAAGCCATGAAACTATATGAGATCATTTAGGGATAATTCTAGATAGTGACGAGAAGCAGCCTAAGGAATAGGCCTGAACACAATCAGAAAATTGGAGGTTTAGGAGCTGAATGACCAGCAAATGAACCTGAGAAGGGGACAGCAGCAAGGTCAGAGGACCAGGAGAGTGTTGTGTCCCGGAAGCCAAGTGAAATTACTTGAGATTCTTGAGGAAGAATGATTTTTTCCTTTTTCTTACTGCTCTCACAAATTCCTTGGGGTCCAGGAATGGTCTCCTTCTTTTTAGCAATGAGGACTGCTGTTTTGAATGTCCAGGGTCATCTGTAAAGCTGAGAAAGAATTCTAGTCTTCTGAATATGGTCTTTGAAACATACTTCTTATTTATGTGTCTATTTTAAGCCCCACTGAGGGGATTCAGTCAACAAATACAGGAGTGCCCACTGTAAGGTGGTTTTTCTTGTAGGCATTGGGAACACAGCAGTGAACAAGATATGTGGTTACTGATTTCAGAGAACTTAGTCTAATGGAGGAGAAAAACAGTAAATAAGTCATTTGTTTCAATTATTGGGTAAATTAAATAATTTGTTTAAAAGACATAGATAATTACATATGTGATGACTGCTACTAAGAAATCGGGGCCCTTTGGGAGCATATAGAAAGGTTACTAACCCAGACATGCAGTGGGGACATAGAGACATCTAGAGGAATTAACATAGAAGACCTGAAGAAGGAGTTGATTTAGCCAGGTTAGGAAAATGGTCATCGTGAAAAGAACACCCCAGGCAGAGAAAAGAGTAAAAGGAAGAACTTTGGCATATTCAAGGAACCAAAAGAGCTTAATCATTCTAAAAACATAAAGTACAAGGAGGGTGGAGATGGGTCTGGAGAAATGAGCAGGGGGCAAAATCCCAAGGGCTGTCTTGCCATGGTGAGGAGTTTGAACTCAATTCCAACAGCAAGGAGGCACTGCTGAACAGTTTTCTAAGTGTACTCAGATATTTATCTTAGATCACTCAGGCTACCAGTATGAATGGGCTGGAAGGAAGCCTGACTCCCAGCAGGAGAGTCCATTTCCTCTACATATTGGTTCTTGGTTTTTATTCTAGTGTGCTGTTTGAAGTGCCCAAGCCAAAAAGCGGAAGGAGTGCGCTGGAGGCCGAGAGTGAGAGTCTGGATAGCTACACAGCTGACTCGGATAGCCTGACAAGGTGAAACCCCTTTGAGTCCCTGTACCTCCACTTATCCCAAGTCTCCATTTTGTTGTCTGGTTCAGGATGCAGGGCTCCTGTAATGTAGCTTCACTGTGGCTGACTTCTGTCCTCAGCAGGTCAAATAAAGTATTTTCTCTGACCTCACCACAAGTCTTGTCAGTAGTACATCCACTGTTGGCTCTGAGCACAGCATTCTAGGGCACACTAATTTCCACAGGCTGCTGCATCTTGAAGGAGTCTTCTTGGACCAGTAGCAACTGCTCCTGATGTCCCTTAGGAATAGTAGAGTGAGTGTGTTTGTGCAAAGTTGCTTATCTGATTGTCTGCATTCCTTCAAGACAAATCAGATGTGGGTTATTACCTTCTGGATTTGGTTACTACAGTGACCCCAAGCCAGTGGATCTCCTTCCATAGAGCTTCCATAGACAGGGAAGGTAAGGAAGTGATTTTGTTATAACTTCTATATCTACCTCCAGGAGAGACTCTCTGGATAAATCTGGCCTCTTTCCGGAATGGAAGAAGATGTCTGCCCCTGCATCTCAAGTGGAAAAGGTAAGCTTTAGTTACTGGTCAGTTGGGATCAGTTTCTCTCTCTCATCCTCTCTCTCTCTCTCTCTCTCTTCTCGCTTTCTTTCTCCCTTCTCAGGAGCAGTTTACATCAAGAATTCAACGAAACAGATTTCAGTTCAGATTCACTTGGGAGCACTTAAGGTTTTGGTTAAAACATGAAAAATATGTTTCGTATTACTTCCTAGGATTAAATTAAATTCCTAAGGTTAAATTAATCTTTCCTTTAACTTTGTATGGTTTAACAAAGATCTGAGCCTTGTTCTTCTTAAGGCTTTTTTCCCTTTCTCTATTCTTCCACCTACCCTACAGTCCTTTTCCATTTCCTTGCCCTTAATCCTTCCTAGGAAGCTCAGCCTGGGGGTCAAAACGTGGTATCTATTGATGAGGGTGAAATGATATTTAAGAAGAACACCAGAAAAATCCTCAGGCCTTCAGGTAGGTTTCCCTTTATGGCCTTTGAGATTGAAGTCCTATGTACCTGAATGTGTTCTTGGTATGAAAAAGAGTAGGTCTCTTATTTGGGTTTTTGGTCTTCCATTCAGAACATACTAAATCTGTGATTGATCTTCGCCCGGAAGATGTGGGACATGAAAATGGCTCCTTGGGAGACAGAAGCAAATCTGTCCCAGGCCTCAGTGTAGATACGGTAAGTGCCCTTGTATTGGTCACTATATGAAACTGTATAAATCTAGAGCTGACCTTAGTACTCAATGCTCTTAATCAACCTGTTTAATTCTTTAGGAAAAGGCAACATGAATCTTGATTCCTCCAAATGCCTAAAGTAAATCTGGTTGCTGAATTCCTTAAAGAAAAAGATTGTCCTCACTCTCTCTCTATCTTCTAATACATTGCTTGATATGTAGTTGGGAGCTCAAATACTTACTTTGATAAAAATGTAAAGGGATGTTTGGATTGGGGCAGTCGAATGGGAAAGAGATATTCTTATCTTGTTCTTTTGAGATTGGAGAAAGATGGTGGGAATATAGTTTTGAAGCCTGAAATGGGAGACCTAAAATAAGGATAATGTGCATGCATGTGCACATGACACCTCAGAAATGAGCAATAATTATGGCTCCCACTCAAGGAAGTTTATTAGTCTTTGAACTTGTTCTGACTTTATTAACTCTGAATCTGTATTTACTGTTCCAGGAAGAGGAAGAGGAAGAAGAAGACATTGACCATCTGGTGAAGCTGCATCGCCAGAAGCTAGCCAGAAGCAGCATGCGAAGCGGTTCCTCCATGGTAAGTTCTATTAGTTCTGTGGCTATAGACATGTTGGGGTGCCAAGAATGAAAGAAGTATCTCTCTAGAGCAGAGTCAGGACCTGGGGAAATCATCCTAGTCTCTCTTTCCAGGTGAGTGAGATGCATTTGTCTGTTCATATCCTCAGTTTAGACCATAGTCACATAGAGCACAGCTAGGTAACTTTCCTCGGCCTCTGCCCTGGAAATAGTCAGGTAATTAGGCAATTTGGGCTAGAGATGTTCTTGATCATAGGTTTGTGAACAGTAAACCATGACTTCCCTAAAAAGATAAGAGGACTGAAGTGAGCAAGGTAATATTTCTTCATCAGAGTCTACTCCAAATCTCACATTTATGAGCATTGTCATGAGGGAGCCCTGGCAGGGTTAATTGGCATCACGGTATGACTGAAGAGCAGCAATATCAATCAGAATCATGAAGTTAAAGGCACATTTAAGAATTAGGGCCTGGTTCTGTCGTAACTATGAAAATTGGTGTTTAGGGGACAAATAGAGAGTCAGAAACTAAGATGATTGGGGTTTGTTCCTACTCCCACAGAGGAATAGAATGGCAGGCTTACAGAGCTGATACCTACCTGAGAGGAAGAAGTCTTTTCACCTCTGGTGGGATTTCCCCCCCAAATCTGACATAATCACTTTTTTATGTACGTCTTAATAGGGCTAAGGCAGGTAAAAGAAACCTAAAGACACAGACACACAGAGAAACACACACACAATGGGATATTACTCAGCCATCAAAAAATGAAATTTTGCCATTTGCGACAACATGGATGGAGCTAGAGTGTATTATGCTGAGTGAAATTAAGTAGCTCACAGAAAGACAAATACCATAGATCTCACTCAGATGTGGAATTTAAGAAACAAAACAGATGAACATATGGCAAGAAGGAAAAGGAAAAAAAGGAGAGAGGGAAACAAGCCATAAGGGACTCTAAAGGATAGAGAACAAACTGAGGGTCAGTGGAGGGAGGTGGGTGGTGGATGGGCTAGATGGTTGATGGGTATTACAGAGGGCACTTGTTGTGATGAGCACTGGGTATTATATGTATGTGATGAATCACTGAATTCTACTCCAGAAACCAATATTGCATTGTATGTTCACTAAAATTTAAATAAAAAAGAAACCCACAGATGATTAAGGTACTTTGTTTTAATTAGTTACTGGCCCCTGCTAGTCAACATGTTAGCATATATAACATGACCAGAAGCATAGTTTCATCTTACCCGTACTCCTTGTCTACCTTCTGGGACAGGTGAAAACTAAAAATAAAATTTGTAAAAAGAGGGGAAGAAGAGAAGCTAAGAGCTCAGGTGAGCCATGAACTGATTATTAAGCTTAGCAGTTGCAAACGTGCTATGCACTGTCTCATCCTCTGGGGCTTCTGAAGATTTTGTTTTGTTCAGTGACTATGGCTTTGTTGTAAGGGAAGATGTGAGCAATGTGGGAAGGGCGATTATTTGCCAGACCTCTGTGGGCACTTTATCTGCAGAGTACAATTGGCAGCATGACAAGCATCTATAGTGAAGCTGGCGACTTCGGCAACATCTTTGTGACGGGCAAGATTGCCTTTTCCTTGAAGTATGAGCAGCAAACACAGACTCTGGTCATCCATGTGAAGGAGTGCCACCAGCTGGCCTATGCAGATGAAGCTAAGAAGCACTCTAACCCGTGAGTGCTTCTGGAACCTGACTGATTCTCTGAGATGAGAGCTTGGACCCTGGCATCTGTGTGGGCACTCTTGAACTGAGGTTATCACTTCCTGGGCAGACAAGGTGTATTTGAGAGTGGCATGGGGAGATGTGGGAAAGGACTAGGAACATGCTAGAAGTCTAAGAGGGCTTGCTATGGCATTTTCATTTCATGATGGCACCTGTATATGGAGAGCAGAGAAGAATGGGCTTGAGAAAAAACAACAAGTGACTCCATACTCTCCTTAATTTCTAGATATGTGAAGACTTATCTTCTGCCTGACAAGTCCCGCCAAGGAAAAAGAAAAACCAGCATCAAGAGGAATACCATCAATCCACTGTATGATGAGACCCTCAGAGTATGTATCTAGATCCCAAGAGTAGAACATGTTCTGTCTCGTGTACTGAGCCATAGCGATTCCTCTGCTGCAGGGCAAGGCTGGGTGATATGGTTTTCTGTGGCCACGTGTGTGTCTGAAGATAGACCATGGGCATCTGTTCACATACTGACCCCTCAGAGAAGAGAACAAAAGTGTTCTGACTTTTTTGCATTGTTGTGAAATTGGAGAGTCATATGACCACAAATCTCATTTTATTTTATTTTTTTAAAGATTTTATTTATTTGAGAAAGAGAGAGAGAGAGAGAGAGCGCTCATGAGTTGGGGGGAGGGGGCAGAGAGAGAAGCAGGCTCTCCGCTGAGCAGGGAGGCCTGGATGCAGGGGTTTGATCCCAGGACCCTGGGATCATGACCTGAGCTGAAGGCAGATGTTTAACTGACTGAGCCACCCAGCTGCCGCCACAAATCTCCTTTTAAAAAGTCATTTGGGATCAGAAGTTTCTGTGGCAGTCTGTTTTGAAGATTCCGTTGTTCTTGCACCCAGTCAAAGAAAAAATAAGTTTCCAGGTCCTACCATAGGATGTGGAAGATTTTCGTGAAATGGAGGGTAAGTGAAGGCTTTGACTGAGGAAACTCAAAGCACTTAGGGACCATAGTAATTTGGCATTCAGGATGTGGTTGCTCAGATTTCGGAATAATCTTTTCTGAGGAATTACCATGAACTAATCATCTTGGGCTTCTTTCTTTCACAGTATGAGATCCCAGAATCTCTTTTGGCCCAGAGGACTTTGCAGTTCTCAGTTTGGCATCATGGTCGTTTTGGCAGAAACACTTTCCTTGGAGAGGCAGAGGTCCAGATGGATTCCTGGAAGCTTGACAAGAAACTGGATCATTGCCTCCCTTTACACGGAAAGGTAGTCTTCTTTAACAACTCCTTACACAGGTTGAATCCGAGGTAGCACTGCAGGGACCTCTGCTGCTACCTGTTGGTAGTGTTTTCGAATGAGTTTGACCGTAACTTCAGAGGCACTTGCATGTTCGAAGGTGTTATCTCCTTGTAGGCCAGGCAAAGGATGAAGCCATGGTTTTCCATTGAAAAGTCTTTCATGTGTGTGTCAAGCTTTGCCTCATAACATTCCAGAGGCTGGGCATATCCTAGCATCCTAACTTGCACCTCTTGTCCAAGCTAACCTTCTGGGTATCTCCTAATCACTTCTTTTCCAATCTCCTCTTTTCACTAAAGAAGTGGAAAGTAAAACAATTCAGGGAGTCCTAATTGTGCTCTTTGTTACTCAAGCCAGGGAAAATTTTATTTTGGTGATGGCACCTCAGGCAGGATTGTAACAATGTCCAAAATTGCGCCTGGGATTTGAATGCAGGCCAGGATTTGCCAACTAGGTAAGTCACCCCTGTTATAAAATAACTTAGGTAAATCACGTAACTTCTGTGACTCTCAGTTTATTCACCTACAAAATGGAGATCATAATAATATTCCTCTTTTGCAGGCTTGTCCACAAAGGGCCAAGCAATGCCTGGTACCTAATGGGCATTCAGTAGGTTATTATCATTCCGGTTAAGATGAAATTGCTAAAACAGAGTTAGGATTTCTTGATGATCTGGACTGTTTGATGGCAAGGGTTTTCCTTTTTAATTGTTATTTTCAATTAACCAACATATAGCACATCATTAGTTTTTGATGCATACACTAGCATTTTCAATGCTAAAAATAGGACATGGTGCATAGACTATTTTTGAAAAGAAATATAGGAAACTAGTAGCAGTGGCTGCCTCTGGGAAGAGAGACTGAGGTGAGAGAGCTATTTAGTTTTCTCTGTATGCTTTTTTAGAACGTTTGAACTTTTTACCATGTCTATATATACTGCTTATTTTAAAAATTAAGAATAAGAGGATTTGTGTGCATGTGGTTGGAAATTGCAATGGCATAGAAGTATATAAAAAGAAAAGTACATTCCATTCCCTAGAAAAAAGCACTATTATCAACTACTTGGATATCTTTTTTTTTTAAAAAGATTTTTATTTATTTATTTGATAGAGAGAGATCACAAGTAGGCAGAGAGGCAGGCAGAGAGAGAGGGGGAAGCAGGCTCCCCGCTGAGCAGAGAGCCTGATGTGGGGCTCGATCCCAGGACCCTGAGATCATGACCTGAGCTGAAGGCAGAGGCTTAAACCACTGAGCCACCCAGGCGCCCCTACTTGGATATCTTTATAGAGATTTTATATTGAGCATCATGAATATGCATGTAGGGGTTTATATTTTTTCCTTTTTATACAACTAGGCTTATATGAACCTCATCATGTACGTATATCTTGATTTTTTCATTTGACAATTCATTATTTATCATGGACATCTTTCTCTGTCATCACATACATGTCTGTCTCATTTTCATTGCTATATAGTGTTCTTTCATGTGCCTGTATTATAAATTGTTGGCTTTTTTTTGCTGTTAAAACTATGCTGTACTATATCTTCATCTTCTTATGTGAATGTGATGTAGGAGAAGTTTCTGGTGGTAGAATTGCTGAGTCAGTCATGCAATATTTTGATAGCTACTTCCATAAATAATATTAACAATGTTAAATCTGCCCCTTTAAATACTAATAAAGACAGGAAAGCAATTATCACCAGTCAATAGCATATCACTGGAAATATAGAATCTCTCTCCTTTTTAAAAACATTTTATTTATTTGAGGAGGAGAGAGAGAGAGAAAAAAATAGAGCGAGTATGCATGTGAACACAAGCTGGGGGAGGGGCAAAGGGAGAGGGAGAACAGACTCCTTAATGGGCGTGGGGCCTGATGAGGCTTGATCCCAGGACCCCAGGATCATGACCTGAGCCGAGGGCAGATGTTTAACTTACTGAACCACCCAGGCACCCCAGAGATGTAGAATTTCTTAAGCATCTCCACGTGACTCATTCTTTCAGGGGCTTATAGTTGATATAATGATACTGGAAATGTCACCCTAAACCATTATGAACTACTGCCAATAAAAGTGTCTTACATCAAAAGAAAAAAAAACTGCATTAATATGGAGATATTTGCTCTTTGCAATTATTTTGAGCTAGAATAGAAATATGCTACTGAAAAAACACACCAGTTTCTAGCAAAGGCTAAACCCCAGTTTTAAGAGTCTACTGAAGTTCACAATCTGGAAATGAATAAGTTGTGTAGATATTTATAAACAATAAAAAGTCCACTCTGGCATTACATATCTATTTTAACTTAAAACACTACATTTATTGCCTCTGATCTATGCCCCCCCACCCCGCCCAGCAATCCATTTGCTCCCATTCAGCTCCCGTTCTCTTCCTGGCCTCCACCTTCCTATTCTTTTGTATCTCTCCCATACACTACACTGTGCATCTGGGTGTGTGGTACATTCTTCTAAGCCAGTGGGAATTATGCCTTCCCGGCATTGGTATACTCCATGGTGAGGACCTAGGTGAGAGGAGCCCCAGTGAACACAGGCAGGTGAAAGGGCAAGTCTGGTCTGCACCAGCTTATGATCTGGATACCAAAAAGTAAAGAACAGAATCACGCCCAGAGAGCCAATAGAGTGAAGCAGTTCTGGTACCAACAGCCAAAGACAATAGGCCACTTGCTGCTCATTCCAGATATTCATTCCTTCATTCTTACACTCATTCAGTAAATTTTTGTGGAGCACCTACTGTGTGCCAGGTACTTGGCTAAGTGTCAGGCCTACTAGGCTGAGCAAAACTAGGGTGATTCCTGTCCTCCTGCCATTTAGGTTCTAGTGGTAGAGACAGCCGTTCATCAAAAGTAATGTACAGATAAAATTGGAAATTGTGGCATGCTCAAATCTTAGCAGCAGAGTTTCACCTAGCCTTCAAATCTCTGCAAGCTCTCTTTAAAAAAAAAAAAAAAAAACTTTTTATCTTGGAAAGTCATCCAAGCAATACATACCATTCTCTTTTTTTTTTAATTTTTTATTTTTTATAAACATATGTTTTTATCCCCAGGGGTACAGGTCTGTGAATCACCAGGTTTACACACTTCACAGCACTCACCAAAGCACATACCCTCCCCAGTGTCCATAATCCCACCCCCTTCTCCCAAACCCCCTCCCCCCAGCAACCCTCAGTTTGTTTTGTGAGATTAAGAGTCACTTATGGTTTGTCTCCCTCCCAATCCCATCTTGTTTCATTTATTCTTCTCCTACCCACTTAAGCCCCCATGTTGCATCACCATTCTCTTGAAAAAGACTGTGTATATATATGTATACACACACACACACACACACACACACACACACACACACACAGGCAAAAGTGAAAGCCCCCTTTCCTTTCCCCAGTCCACTCCTCTCTGGAGAATAAACAAGTGTTAGGTTTGTATGTATCCTTCAGGGTTTTTCTTTTTCTTTCTTTCTTTCTTTCTTTTTTTGGTCAGGAGAAAAAGATAAAAATTTATCTTCTGCAGTGTAGTATAGTGGTTAAAAGCATAGACTCTGGAGCTAGTCTATCTGAATCTGAATCCTGCCTCTGCCATTTGCTAATTGTGTGACCTTGGGCAAGTTACTTAACCTCTCTGTTCCATAATCTATAACATGGGGCTAATAGTACCTATAGTGTCATACCTATGTGTAATCTTGAGGATGATACAAAATGATATACTTAAAGTACTTATAACATAATAAGTACTATATAAGTGATAATTATCATTATTTACATACATACATATTCACATGTACAAACATGAACATATGTCAATATAAGCAGGATACTTTTTCTGAATTTTGCTTTGTTGACTTACTAGTATGGCTTGGGTATCTTTCTCAGTCAGCACGTATGGATTCCCTGGGTTCTTTTTGATGATTGCATGCTGTAATCCAGACGCCATCTGCGGGCATTAAAATCGCTCACTTAACCTTTTCTGTATTGATCAACATTTAGGTTGTTCCACTTTTTGGCTTTTACTAACAATGTTGGTAGCAAGATTCCTCATCATGGTATCCGTCGCCTGTGAGTCTGTGTGGCAACTTCACTGGAAGACCTTTGAGGGCATTTGGAATCTAGTCAGTGTATCCCCCAAGTAGCAAAACAGTGGGCATTGCAGAAGAACTTCACTGTTTTTTCTCCAGCTCCTTCTGAAGGAACTGCCTTAGAATCCTGTGGGTGCCATGGCCTAGATACCCTGGATTGTATCCATAAGGAGGATTCTCTCATGTCATGAAGCTGTTCTAGGGGTCAATTTTCGAGTCTCCTCAGCAAAAGGTCCCAACAACTCCTGAGAAGCCCCGCTTGACCTGTCAGGTTTCCCTGTGTTTCAGATCAGTGCTGAGTCCCTGACTGGCTTGCCGTCACACAAAGGCGAGTTGGTGGTTTCATTGAAATACATCCCAGCCTCCAAACTCCCTGTTGGAGGTGACCGGAAAAAGAGTGAGTTTTTTTTGGGGGGGGGTGGGGGTGGGGAGGTTTGCTGGATTTAGTCCTTGGTGTTCCGTACAGGGCATGTGTGAGATAGTGCAGCTGGTGGCCAGCTCTGTTGGTGAGACAAGATTGAGATGTTCCTTGGATCATCTTCTAGGGAAGATTCCTTTACTAAGAAAGCCTTTTCTGCATCATTTTCAACCAGAAGGGAATATCTTAGCATTGGCACTCATTTTTTTTTTAGGCCATTAAACTGACTTGGTATCAGTCCAGGTATAGCAAGCTATTAAGAGGGCAGATTAGAACAGAAACTTTGGGGGTGAGAAAGGGTGGTTGCACAGGGTGTTGAAATGTGAGGGACAGGAAGTTAAAGGTCAAGGCAGAGTAAATGAGCACACCAGGCGCTGTGCCAGTGATTAGGGACACGTGGATGAATAAGACATGTTTGTCCTCCCTAGAGAAGCTTAGTGTAGTGAGGACGACAGTCATATGTTGAAAGAGCACAGATACAGGAGTGATGAATTCTCTCTGGTTACATTTGAGGAGAACTCGAAAGAGGAAGTAAGGATGAAACTGGATTTCCGAAGAGGATGGGGTGAGAAGAGCAGTTCCAGAAGAGATAGCAATAGGAAAGGTTTTAAAAAGGCATGGTAAATGTGGGGTTGGATGTAAAGTGTGAGGTAGTAAACTCCTTTTTTTGGTGGTGCTGGGGTTATGGTTTGTATATGGGGGAGTGGAGCTGCAATTGCCTGACTGAAAAGGGCTTTGAACATAACAGTAAGGAGTTGAGTTTGACCCATTGGTGCAATGGGAAGCCAAAGTCTTGGAAAAACTGTTGCAGGGTCTAATCCATAGGATACGGGGTTCAACAAGACCCCCAGGAAGGGTGTGTGGGATGATTAGAGAAGAGAAGCAAGGATCGGACCGTAGGAAAGAGCAACACTTTAAAGGATGAAGAGAGGACAGAAAGCTAATGAGATAGAGGGTTATTTTAGGAAAGAGCTTGCAGAAGAAAAGAGCAGAGGTTGTTAATAGTGTTGAAATACAACTGGGATGTCAGGCCAGTGAGGACCAGGAAGACATGGCTCATCAGCGTTAGGTTGTCTTTTCAGTGGTTTAGTGGAAGCAGAAGCCAGCTTTCACCAGAAACTAGGCTGAGTGAATAAAGCAAAGAATTAGAAGTAGTGAGTGGGGACTCTTTTTTTTTTTTAATTTTTTTATTTTTAGGATAATTGATGGTGAAAGAAAGAGGTAGGGGTAAAGGGAGATTTTCTTTTTAAAGGCTCTTTTCTTCTTTTAAGAGATTTATTTATTTGAGATGGAGGGGGGGCATAAGCGAAGGGGAGGGGCAGAGGGAGACAGAGAAGCAGACTCCCTGATAAGCAGAGAGTCCAATATGGGGCTCAATCCCAGGACCCCAGGATCATGACCTAAGCCAAAGGCAGACACTTAACCAACTGAGCCACCCAGGTGACACTTTTTAAAGGATTTTCAAAAGAGGAGGTGAGATTAGTGCATATTTAGACTGAGGCGACAGGACTAGTAGAAGAAGAGATATTAAAAATGGGAGGTGGGTTCTCCCTCTGCCTCTCCTGCCTCCCTGGCTTTTGCTCTCTCTCATTCACACATACTCTCTCTCAAATAAATAAATGAAATCTTTTAAAAAGCCAGGGGGTGGTGGTGGTGGTGGAGTGCGCTCCTGGGTGGCTCAGTGGGTTAAGCATCTGCCTTTGGCTCAGGTCATGGTTCCAGGGGCCTAGGAGGAAATCCTTTATCCAGCTCCCTGCTCAGCAGGGAGTCTGCTTCTCCCTCTGCCTCTCCTCCCTGGCTTGTGCTATCTCTCTCTGTCTCTCTCAAATAAATAAATAAAATCTTAAAAAAAATGGAAGGTGGGGGTTGAAATTGATGATGCCTGATGCGTCCTGCAAAGTGGGCATGGGATCAAGAACACACGTAGGGGATTTCCCTTTTTAAAAATCATTAAACAAATATCAGGCAACTTCACTTCTCTAAGCCTCCACTTTCCCATCTATAGATTAGGAATAAGAGTAGATACCTTCTACTGTTGCTTTGACAATTAAAGGCTTAATGTAGATTCAGGCACATAGCCAGTTTTCTAAAAAGCATTTATTGCTACTTCTGTCCTTACTAGTTGAGTCAGGCACTGTGTTAGGTCCTGAGAGTGGAAGTCAGATGTGGTCCAGTTGTCATGGAGCCTGCTGCCTTCAGGATCCAGGGATGGAAGGTGCCCTGTAGGCAAAGGTCAAGCGAAATCTGAAGCGGGGAGGGGATCAACTTGTTATGGCTGACCTCCCTTGCAGGTAAAGGTGGGGAAGGGGGAGAGCTCCAGGTGTGGATCAAAGAAGCCAAGAACCTGACGGCTGCCAAATCAGGAGGGACTTCAGACAGCTTTGTCAAGGGGTGAGTCCCTGGCCAGCACCAAACTAACCAGTTCTGGGACAAGGAAACTAAGAGAGGAGCCCAAATTAACCTTTCTCTGTGGATATTATCCTTGTATATCCCACTGCCTCCAGCAGCCAACTCTATTCCTGAAAACAGGTAATGGGAAAACCTCTACAACCAACTTTGTCCTGGTCTAAGCTCAGTTTGGACTGTGCTATAGTGTGGATTTCCAGAGAGGAGGGTGGTAGACAGACAGGCTGGACTTTTCCTTTGATACAGACTTTGGCTTTATTATAATGAATCCTGAATCAAAAGCTATATCCCCTGACCATTAGGATTTAGGAACTTAGGACTGTGCTCCCCACAATACTGAAGCAACACCAGCTCCCCCCGCCCCAATGATAGATCATCCTGCCGAATTAAGTTTTCTAGCAAATCATGGTTGGCTAGGCCTATAGTTAACGACTGTTGGTTTTCTTGAAAGAGGACCTTGTCCAGGAGAAATGGAATCAAATATTTAAAACCCATGTTTGGTTGAGTATAGATAAGAGTTTATTAATGACACTGTATTAATTTTTTCTCCAGGTTAAAGGAATTGAATCAGGTGAATGATCCAGTGGGGGTAGTGGGAAGTCTGCTTCAGGATATCTGGAGGAGGGAGTGTGTGCTAGCATCGGCCTGACGACCTCCCTCCCTGGGCTAGGCCTGCACCAGGGGAAAGGGGAATTTAGACAGGTATTTGCCAGCTTTGAGTAGGTTGTTGACTATTCCCTGCCCTCTGCCAGATACCTCCTTCCCATGAGGAACAAGGCCAGTAAGCGTAAAACTCCCGTGATGAAGAAGACCCTGAATCCCCACTACAACCACACATTTGTCTACAATGGTGTGAGGCTGGAAGATCTGCAACACATGTGCCTGGAACTGACTGTGTGGGACCGGGAGCCTCTGGCCAGCAATGACTTCCTGGGTGGGGTCAGGCTGGGTGTTGGCACTGGTGAGAGCCTGTCCCCAGTCCTGACTATTTTAAAGGCCTCTTGCATATTTTTCAGTCCTCATATACCCGTAGCCCTTTCTTCGGAGCCTCTCTATAGCAAAAGCAGTCTTCTTTTCTTTCAATCTGGTCACAATTGACTGAGTGCAGGCCTCAGGGGAAGGCTGAGCTCATGCACTGTTAATGGGTACACATGAATGGGACCCTGATTGCCAGGAATGCCACCATCTTACCGCCAAAAAAATCTAAAAACCTACCTGCACCAGTACGGATAATTTCCATCTTCTATCCTGTTGTAACAAAAGAGGGGCTTTTCTAGCAAAGTCCATGCTCTTTCCAAGTATTCTGGGTCATACCCTAACCTTCTTAACCTCAAGCTTTTGGAATCTTCTCTCTCTCCTGTCTGATCACTTTCATTCCCTCTACCTCTCTACTGGAGGAGAAAACCGATACGCTCTGATATTGCCAATCTTTAAGAAACAGAAATTAACCTTTTCTTGACCCTACATTCCCCCTTTTAATTTCTTAAAAGGAATTGTCTCTACTTCCTCGCATCTCTTTTAGTTCTCAGTCTACTGTGATCTGGCTTCTGTCTCACCACTCCACTGAGCAGTTGCTCATGATAGACTTTTGTTTTCATATTACTAGAATTTTCATGTGATTTAGCCTAGCTGATCCCTCCCTTTTTCTTGAAATACTTAGCTCCTACTGATTCTGCATTTGTCTTTGGAGCTTTCTCATTCTCTACCCAAACTCTAAATACTGGTGTTTTTTTAGGGCTTAGTCTTGAATCCTTTTTTCCTCTCTGCAGTCTCTTCATGCCTGCAGCCTTAAATACTACTTGTATATTAAGAAGTCATATAAAGCACTTAACCCGAAGTGTCTAGAATGAGGTTTTCACAAATGCAAGTAAGTTCGTATCAGTCCCCCACTTAAAACCCTTCAGTGGCCCACTCCTGTGCTTAGAAGACAATCCAAAGTTCTTGCCATTCTTACAGGCCCCTCCAGATTCTGGACCCTTTGTTCCTTTAAAATCTATCTTTATACACTTTTCTGCTGGCTCCCTGTGCTCCAAACACAATGACTCTTTCTGCTTTCCAAATATACCAAGCTCATTCCAACTTCAGAACCTTTGCAGTTATTGTTAACCTTTCTCTGGCTCCTTCCCATCCTTCAGTGTTCTACTCAGATGTCTCCTTGGAGAGGCACCCAGACCATTCCAGCTAAAGGAGGCCCTAATCTAGGCACCACCGACCACCCTCTTTAGTTAATTCGTGACACTTATCTCACTATCTGGAATATTCTTGACTTCCTTGTAAATGTTGTGTTTCCTCTATTCAAATGTAAGCTGCCTATAAGGCAGGACTTTTTTTTTTTCTTTGTTCACCACTGTATCTCCGAAGCCTCAAAGAGTACCTGGTACATGGTAAGTACTCAATAATTGTTTGTTGAAAAAATGAATGTACAAGAAGTAGGAATGAGGCCACATCCAATCCGAACCTCAGGCCTGGAGTCTATAGCTAGAGGAAAAAAAGGTGTTTAGCTGCTGCTTCTCCCACCCCTCACACCCCCACCTTCTTTTTTTTTTTAAATTTCCAGTCGAGTTGACGGTGATAGAAAGGCAGTAGCTCTGGCATGAGGTGTCAGACATAAGAACTCTGCCATGGCCTCAGAAGGAGAGGTCTGAAGCCACCGTGTGCTCGCTGGAGTCTCATTTCTTCAATCTGAAGTCTCTTGATGGAGTCTCGGGAGCACAGAGACAGCCTTGCCAAGTCACTAGGGAGCAGTTCCCAGACGGCCATCCCCATCCACCCATCTCCCTAATATGCTATCTTTTGTGGGATGGCTACCCTTGCCATGTAACCCCTCTTTCCTGGGGGGAGGGTGGCTGAGGCATGGGTTCCCTGTTCAGCCGCTCCTCTGGTGTTTCTCCTCAGGGATCAGTAATGGGGAAGTGGTGGACTGGATGGACTCGACTGGGGAAGAAGTGAGCCTGTGGCAGAAGATGCGACAGTACCCAGGGTCATGGGCAGAAGGGACTCTGCATTTGCGTTCCTCGATGGCCAAACAGAAGCTGGGCCTATGAGTCCCCGTCCTTCTCTGAAGGTCCATTCCTGTCCAGGGCAAGTCAGAGGACATGAAGAAACCAAGAGCAAAGATTTATAATGTGTGTATGTGTGTATGTTTGTTTGTTATGTATGTGTGTGTGTATAAACACATATTTCTACAATTCTCATTATGCTAGAGTCATGCATACTCTTTCCCTTTTCTGAAGTAGGCTCAAGAGTAAAGGTCTGTTCCAAATGTTTTTATTTGTGCTTCATCTAGTATATTTCCAGAGTCCATGCGTATATCCTTATGATCTTTAATTAACTTAAAATCTTTTAAAACAAGCTTTTTTAAAAAATCCCCTGTCTTGCTTTTCCTCCTTCCCCAGGAAGCTCTGGCTACCTTTGGCATTCATACAGGTCTGTGTTGGAAGGTGTGCCTGGGCTGAGGCCAAGGCTCTGGGAAGCAGGGTTGGGTTACTAAAGGTAAGAGAAGATGGGAGAGAGGTGAGCAGGTCTGCCCCCTTCCTTTCAAATTTCTGTTTTTAACTCCATTTTTACCTTGATAAATTTCTGGAACTTGGCTTTTAACTCTTCTTGTTCTTAAGCAGTTTTTGTAGCGCTTGGGTCTCATGGTTTCCTTTGAAATGCTAAGAAAATTCCCAAGTTCCTTCCAGCTCCAGACATCTTCACTAGACCTTTAATAGACCCTTAAAATGGAGCTGCTTTAGAAAAAAAAAACAACACTTTAGTTAGTTAGTGACTGAATCATGGACATGCCCCAAATGGCTTCTCGGTGGTCTCATAGGACCCGACTGGCTGAGAGTGAAATGTCTCCCAGCCTGTGCTGCATTTTTGCATTTTATACAGATACAGCTGTTGTTGGAGAGCTCCTCATTTCTTTAATAAAAGACATCTTCACCTTCATGTGCCACATCTTTCTGAGTGCTTGTGTCCACGGTGTGGTACCACACAGAATATGGTCTATGTACTATCATGCCAGTCAGAATAGCCAAGTACTGACTAAACTGGCCCAGTGTTGGGGCACCTGGGTGGCTCAGTTGGTTAAGCATCTGCCTTCGGCTCAGGTCATGATCTGGGGGTTCTGGGATCAAGCCCCACATTGGCCTCCCTGCTCAGCAAGGAGCCTGCTTCTCCCTCTCCCTCTACCCCTACCCTCTGCTTGTGCTCTCTTTCTCACATTTCATCTCAAATAAATAAGTAAAATCTAAAAAAAAAAAAAAAAAAAAAAGGTAAACTGGCTCAGTGTTTCTCCAGACTGGGCACTGTTAGTACTCTAAGACAATGTGTTCAGAGAACCTCCTAGTTATTCTGACTTCCTTCTTGAAGTGACTTCAGTTTCTATTTTTCCTGTTGTTTCCTAAACGTGACCTAGATGTAATGTGGGTGTGATGCGTTGAGACCTTTCTAAGAAGGGTCTAGTGACCTGAGTTTCTTTTCTGAAACTCACTGTACCAAATGGACCTTTTTTATCCTTGCAAGTGTATCTACACAAAATTGTTTGTGAAAGGAGTCTATACCAGAGAAAAGATCCCCTTTGGTAGAGTCTGCTGATTTCTCCTAGAAGGGCCATTAGATCAAGGGCAGCTGCTGTGGTTTCTACTGTATAGGTGAGCCGAATGGAGGAATGTTTTTTAAAAGGTTTGTTTGGTATGGCTTGATGCTATAATGGAAAGCATAATTTGGAATCCTCGCCTGTAACTCGCTCCTTTGTTCTCCATGCCCTGAAATGTAACTGTGCTTCAATAAAGCTTTCTCACTTGCCAAGTGTTTGCATTTGTTAGTTCAACTGAGGCTTTTCTCTCTCATGTCCTCACTTACTGCAGTTGCTGTTCAGTGGCTTGATGGGAAAGAACCAAAGAGACAAATACCTTCCCTAAGCATACACTGCACTGACTGGAAGAAAATTTCCCTTTCCCTATGTTGCTTCCTGATACCTCTGCTGAGCTCTGACCTGTTGACCTTTGTGTTTGGTATCTAGGGAGAGACCTGAGAAACCATCTTAAAATTGGCACCACTTTCCTTTCTCTCTCAAGTACCGGAGGAACTCCTTCTTGAGCTTTCTAGCCCCCTATCACTAGAAGGAGAAAGCTGTGCACAGGGGAAGGAAGATGTTCTCTGCTGTGTTTCTTTCTGGATCCTTCGATATCTCTAGGAGGTAGGGCTTTTTCCCTTCACCCCTTCTACCATTATTTAGTTTTGGGAAATAAATAACACAGATGCTAAGCAACCCATCTCGGAAATAAGGTCCTGGGTTTCGAGGGAGAGCCCAAATGATTCTTGACCTCTTTTGCAAAAAGACATCAATATATATTGAATGTTTTTTATGTACAAAGCTTTATGCTAGACACATTATATGTCATTTCCTTAATTTCTCCAAGCACCTTATGAAGTAGAGAAATTTCCGTTTTTATAGAAGAGGAAAGTCAAGTCCACCATCGTACGACAGAGTTGGCCTTTGAATCAAGGTCTGATTCCACCGTATCATGCTACTTCCTGCAAGGGCGTTATATGTGTTATGGGTGAAGATTCAAAGGAAGGGATGACTCTGTTTTTCTAAAATATCTCAAAGAAATAAGTTTAGTCTACAAGGTAGGATAATCAGGATGCTTTGAATGTTATCTAACCAGCTGATGGACTCAATGGCTTGTGCACATTAGTGTGTGTGTGTGTGTGTGTGTGTGTGTGTGTGTGTGTGTGTGTTTGAGATATATGGGGAGATGGAGATGGGGGTAGTTGGGAGGCAGAGAGAGAAAAACAGATATGAAAAAGGTTGGGGTGAGGCGAGCCCCCTTGTCTGACTGTGAGCTTGATTCTGCTGCCGCCCCCTCCCCCTACTTTAGAGGCTGGAATTTTCTGAATCATAGGGCAAAAGAGGTTACAGTGAGGCTTAACCTAAAGAAAGCAATATTGACTTGCCTATCTGACTACTCAATAAAAAGAAAAGCTGCTCAGTTTTTCGAAGCTATAGGAACATTTCTATCAGGCCCAGGTGGAAACTCAGTTCAGGTTGTCATTCATGTTGTCATTTGGGCCTTTGACTGGCTAGCATGCCCTGGCTTGCCACTTGAAGTATAAGTGATAAAGACAAGGTAGGGTATTTATTCTGACTAATGTGCAATCTTTGCCTTTGGAACCATAGACCTAGTCTGACCGGAGATTTCCCACATTAGCTCATTGTATTTTGTCTTCTGCCCATAACTTGTCTTTTGACTTTCCAAGCTCCTGCACTTCCCTGGAGGGAAGAGGGAGAAGGGACTTTTTTGCTCCAAGTTTGATCATTCACTCCATGTCCTGGTCCACTCAGCCACTGCCTCACTTTTTATTTTGCATTTTACAAAGGAGATTTCCACTAAGCCTGCAGTGGAAAGAACTTCTTTCTGACTCACTACTACCCTCTCTGTTCTGGGCTCATGATTTTTATCCCATTCCTCTTCTTTGGAGAGTGGATTTTCTTGGGTTGAGAGCTCCCAGTTCCCGCTTTCCTCCTGGGTCCACTCCCAAGTCTTGTGCTGAGTAGGATGACTTAGAGAAGTTGAAACCCTTATCTTTGCTTGGAGCAGTCAGCTGTCTTGAAATGACAAGTCAAAAAGGCAAGGGCAGTACAGCATAATATTTAAGAACATGGACTCCGGAGCCAGCCTGCTGGTGTTTAAATCCCAGCTTGCACTTACTAGCTGTCCGATCTCAGGCGAGTTGCCTAACCGCTCTCAGCCTCAATTTCCTCATCTGTGAAATGGGACTAATCACGGGACCTGCTTGAGAAGGTTCTTGTAAAGATTCCAAGTCGGTGGATAGAGTGTTTAGAATGGCACTCAGTACATAGTGAGGACTCAAGCATTAGCTCTGCCTCTCCACTCAGCTTGCTTTCTTCTCCCCTGTAATTTTCTACTGGGGACCCCTAGGCAAAGCCGAAGGAGAAATGACCCTGGGTTCCATGAGAGTTAAAAAGAAAGTTCTCATACATTATATGTTAATAAAAAATAAATAAAATAAAATTTGCAAAGAAGGGGGGAAAAAAGAAGAAGGTTCTCAGCAGCATGGGAAGGATATCTTTTCTCAAATAAGGACACACTGTAAAGTGTTGCTGCATTTCAGAATGGCCCAGCCTCAAATTTACTTTCAGGCCTGGATCTTAAAGCTTGATTTGGGGTTGTGGCAACTCCTACCTGCTGTCTGCTCACCTCTTAAAAGGGATCTGTTGGGCATCTGCCTTTGGCTTAGGTCGTGATTCTGGGGTCTTGGGATCCCTCATCAGGCTCCCCACTCAGTGGGGAGCCTGCTTCTCCCTCTCCCTCTGCTGCTCCCTGCTCCTTATGTTCTCTCTCTCTCTCTCTCTCTCTCTCTCTCTCTCATATTTCTTTTTTAAGGATCTGAGTAGGGCGACTGGGTGGCTTAGTCATTAAGCATCTGCCTTCCGCTCAGGTCATGATCCCAGGGTTGCTGGGATCGGAGCCCCACATCGGGCTCCCTGCTCAGGAGGAAGCTTGCTTCTCCCTCTCCCACTCACCCTGCTTGCGTTCCCTCTCTCCTTGTCTCTTTCTCTGTCAAATAAATAAATAAAAATCTTTTTTTAAAAAAAGGATCTGAATAACACATGAAGCTGAATCTTTTTTTTTTTTTTTTCCTTCTCTACTACTTCTACAGAGGGTTGGAGTAATGGTTTACAGGTTGCCTAGATCATGAGCTGAGGGCTTCCCTGAGGAAGGGACAGCCCTGGCTGCCTTTTGCTGGGGAACTGGAGGCTCAGTAAGAAGAGATTTTTGCCTATGAGCGAACTAGAGGGGCCAGGACCAAACATTCTGCTCTGGCCTGATCCATCTTCCTCAGCGGCCCCCCATGGCCACATTTTCCTTATTTTTACATGAAGCAATGGTTAACATCACATTTGTAAGCCAATCCCCTAAAAGAGCAAAGGACAAGCTCAAGATCTTGAAGCTCCCACCCAGTGCCTCCAATGATACAGCTCACTGTAGGGGAAAATCCCCCTACACTTGCTTACTTACATGTCCGGCTTATCTGTTGTGATTTGCTGCCCTCTGCTGTCATCTCCGGGTAGAGGAACCATTTCAAACACAGCCAGTTGGTGTATGAATTGAGAATTTACTTATCTTGGAAGACTGGAGAGTAGCGCAGGAGACCAGATTGCGAAAAGAAGACTTTCATCCCCAGCCCATTGCCCAGGACCTGTCCTCAGTCCCTGCCTAGCTTCGTATGCTCCTCCAGTGCTACTTAAAGCAGAGACTTGCTTAGGGAAACTATTACACAGCCCCACAAAGGGCCCTGGGAATGTCCCAGAATTGGTGAATCTCACCCACCTCAGAGTCCTATACCTAGAACCGCGGGGAACCATCTCTGCCTTTTATCAGACCCTAGTTTCGGCCAACTAGGAGAGTTTTCTCTTGACCTCCATCCGTGCCCTGGCTCAAGTTCACTCGCACATGTCCCTTTGCTCCTGGCGCTGGATCAGCTCCTCGTTGCTCAATAGGTAGTCATCAATGAATGTGAAGATTTCCTCGGGGGTGACAGGTTCCATGTAGCGTTCCCGGTCAATTCCCTGCTTGTCAATCAATACCATGTTGAAGTAGGAGGGAGTGAGGCGCTGAAATTGCCTAGAGAGAGGAGTCCACAAGGTGTAAGTAAGACCTTGTCTGGGCTTCATCCCACCATGCTCTACCCATGGACTAATCCATTCTCTACCTGATCTCTTGTCCCCACCCTGTCTCCCACCTCAAGCTCCTTTGTTTTTTCTCTGTTCCAACCCTAGTCTTGCTGTTCCTTTGCATCTAACTCTGCTACACCACCCTTCCTTACCCCAGATGGAGCAACTGTCAGGCTATGCTTCCCTCATAGGCCCCTTTAAGCAGGACTATCACATATACTCTGTGAGCTGCACAGAATAACTCCAGGGAGCACCAGTCATATGTACTATGATGCGACTAGAGTTTTCTAGAGTTGGGGTGGGCATAACTGGCACAACCATACATGGCAGCCCTGAGATTGGTTAATATTACCTGGTCAGCTCTTCTATTTGGAGATGCAAGTTTGCAGTCTCCTTCCTCTGTGTGTTTCCCAGGCTCTCCCCTACCTGGGACTGAATCTTTCTGTCCACACTGCAATAGCCTGAGAGGCATGTATCATTTATAGAGAACAGCAAGCAATGATAGCTTTATTGGCACTGAGTGTACGTGCAGGCATCGGAGGGGTGATAATGGATAGATGATGAGAAAAGTCCATTTCTACCACCTGTCCCCAATAGTCTTCTCTTTGCCCAGGGTCCAGAGGTGTGTGATTCAGATTTTAGTGCCTAAAAAGATGCCTTTTGCTCCTTTGAAGACTGAAGACAAAGAGATGAGGCCATGAGACAACAGAATCAGAGGCTTCTCTGAGTCATGTTTGGGTCTGTATCTCAGCCCTGGCTATGATTCAGAGTCACCTGGGGTGCCTTATGAAAGCACCCTTCTGGGTCACCTGGGTGGCTCAGTCATTAATGTCTGCCTTCGGCTCGGGTCATGATCCCAGGGTGCTGGGATTGAGCCCAGCGTCAGGCTCCCTGCTTGGCGGGAAGCCTGCTTCTCCCTCTCTCTCTGCCTGCTGCTCCCCCTGCTTGTGTTCCCTCTTTCGCTGTCTCTCTGTGTCAAATAAATAGCGTCTTTTTTAAAAAAAATTAAATAATAAATAAAAGCACAGTCCTGAGGTAGTTTGGAGTGGAGCCTGGTCATCAGTGTTTTACACTCTCCCCTCTGCCCATTTGATTTTGATATTCTACCAGATATTCTCTGGTTTTATCTATCGCATCCAAAGAGTTCAAACACAAGGCATGCCTCAAGAGGGTAGTGTCTGTTGCTTCTCCCCCAACCCTCCCATTGCCAGTGTCCTACCCAGGGTTTCTGTCCCTTCCCCTTCCCTGTGGCCTCCAGCCTGGACCTGAGCTCCTCGATGATGTTGGCTGACAGCTGTTGCTCCCGGATGCGCCCCACATCCTGAGGAGGCCGCCCCACCAGTTCAATGATGGTCACATGGCGCTGGTCCAGTCCACAGGTGGATTGCTGGGAGAGAAGCGAAGGTTTGATGGAATAGGTCCTTAGACTCAAACCCAAGGCTACTTAGCTGATTTTTCCTGGGACCACCCTGAGGCAGTATAGGAAAGGAGGGGCTTTTCCCCCAACCATCATCCCATGGGGTTCAACTGTCTCTTTCCTCTATCATTCCCAATGCATTTGCCCTAACAGTATTTCTTTTGTCGCAGTGAAATGTACCAAACCTGTCACACCATGGGGTGTAGAAAAGCTAAATGTAATTGATACATTGCAGGAACATAATCTCTCCTTGTTGAGTACTGCATTGGCTTTCCCCAACCAACATGGGCTCTTAACAGATGGCTGTGGTGATGTGATTATAATGGCTATTGTTTATTGAACACAAATACCTAATGCTTTGCAGAAATCAGTGAATCCTTACAACACCCCTAACGAGGTGGTATCATTCCTGTTCTGTAGGGGACACAGTAACTTGCCCAAATTTGCATGACAGTAAGATGCTGAGCCAAGACTCAGACTGAGGGCTGATACTGCCTGCCCAAGTGTATGCTCCTTACCACTAGGCTACATAGCCATGGCCTTCTCTCAGTCTCCAACAGTTCTCCGAAGTAGGGCTGGTGCCCTTTTCATTACCTTTTGTTGCCTTCCTCACACTGGGCAGGACACCCTATAACCCTATCCTGGCTCTTTGTCTTGCAGGGTCACCTTTGAGTCAGTTACCCAGAGCAAGGTTTAAAACAACAGTGAGCACTCTGGGGCACCCAACCCCTTATTTAATCTTTGGGCTACTCCTCTAGTCCTGAACCTCAAAATCACTGTCCTTACTGGCTGCTTCCTGTTCCTGCTCTTGCTTTCTGTTCAAGCTGAGGTGTTGTCTTTGTCTGCCCTTTTGGGGGGGTGGGGAGAGATTGCTGGAGGCGTTAGGTTGGTTTTGGTATGGACACCCAGGATCATCCCTTTGATAGAGCTGCTGCCATCATGAGCCTCTGAATATTGACTTAACAACTTCTAAGATTTAACCTTTAGAAATCCACCCCCCCAAACAGCATCTTCTCTTACCTGGGTGTCTAGACCCTTGTAGCTCCTCAGAGCTGTTTCTCTTGGTCCCAGCCCCTGAGAGCTGTTTCTCTTGGGTCTCTTGGTCCCATTAGTACTCCATGAATTCTCTTCAAGAACCTTTTTATAAGACCCAATGAGCATATCTATTGTGTCTTATCTACTTCTCCCTCCTGCACAAATGGCTTTGGCTAGGTAATGCTTAGTAATGGAGTGGGCTTAGGGGGTAAGTAAAGGAGCTAAGCCCTAATTAGGAGGTAGGTCTCACCTGCAGCATTGAGATCTGCATTTTATAATATCGGTTGGAGGGATCAGGAGCTGAGATGATGAGGAGTCGCTGTTTCTCATAGAACTGATCCAGAAGGCCAGCAGCAGAGTTGACATTGACATTAATCTTCATAGCTAGGACAAGAGCATATGGTCAGTTCAGAGTACAGCCTTTCCTTCATTCCAGCATAGGTAACAACACCTTGAGGAGTTGCAGTCTTTCAAGTTAACTCTTTTTGGTTGTTTCTGCCTTTCCTCCTCCAAAGTAGCCCTGATCAGTATGTCCACCCTGCTCACCCCTCTGCTTTCACTCACGGGCACAGATAGGTGGTGATCCTGACCACTGGCGGCTGGACTGGCAGACCCGGGAGGGGGTTCCTTGGCGTTCATAACCTCCATCACAGTGATATTCACAGGTGGCACCATAGTTGTCCCCTGCCGAGGTGCAGGTGAGGTAGCCATGCTGTGGTGGTTTTAGAGTTGGGCAGCGTCTCACTGTCAGGAAGGGGTTCACGTTAGGGCCTATGGTATCTCTTTTAGGAACAAAAGGTTAAGAGGGTGCCCATGCTGTGTTTTCTAGATCAGGAGACTGAGGAGGATCAGAATGAATAGCTTCTCTGTGTTTTCAGTGGCCAAGGGTGGGGCCAGAATTTCCCTCCTAAGGAATTAAAGCTGAAATGCACACAAAGGTGTTCATAAAATCTGGAGGTGCAGGGGAGTATACACATTATCATAAAAAAGAATATCCATCTGTAAAAACAAAAAGTTTGTTTTCAGACCCTATAGACACCCTGCACAAAGATGACCACCTTATGTAATTAATTTTTAATATCAATAATAAATTGGAAAAGACTTGAATATCCATCAGTGGTAGAAGTGTTAAGCAAGTCAAAATATATTCTTAGAAGTAGGTTAATAGGGGCACCTGAGTGGCTCAGTTGGTTAAGCACCTGCCTTCAGCTCAGGTCGTGATCCCGGAGTCCTGGGATCGAGCCCCGCATCTGGCTGCCTGCTTGACAGGGAGTCTGCTTCTCCCTTGGCCTGCTGCTCCCCATGCTTGTGCTTTCTGTCTCTCTCACTCTCGTTATATCTCAAATAAATAAATAAAATCTTTTTTAAAAAAGAAGTAGGTTAATATGTTCTCATTAAAAATATTTCTGAAGAATTTTTAAAAAGCATGAGAAAACTACCTGTGTTGTAATAAAAGTGAAAAAGGGGATCTAAGATTAGGTGTACAGTATGAGCTCAACTATCTATTTTTTTAAGTCTATGTAGATAAAAGACTGGGAGGAAAATCCCAAAAGATTAATAATAATTGCCTCTGGATGATGGGGCAATAGATTCTTTCCCCCTTGTATATTTATTTCCAAAATATTCAATGATGAGCATGAATTATTTTTATAACAAGCAAACAAACAAAAAAACCCAAATCGAAACAATACAGCACAACCCAAAGAGGAAGAATCAGGCTGCCATCACCAACCACCAATTTCAGCAGAGGTCAAAGACTGAGAATGAAGGCTCATTAGATTTGATGATTAGAAGACTAAGAAAAGAAATAAATACAGAGTATCCTCATGAATTTTATCGAGATTTAGAATGAGACAGTCTTACGGGGCAATCAGGGTTTCTGAAGTGTGTATACACATGTAATGCAGCTTCCTGAATGAACCTGTATAAATGAACTTGTTTTTTTCCCTCTCCCAATATCAAAGAGTCATCTGTTTCAGGCACAGAGGGGATGGGCATGGGGAGGGTCAGGGTGGAGCAGGAATAATGAACAATGGAGAGATGGAAGACTTCTTTCTGACCTTGTACTTTCACAATGAACTTGCAGCTGGCTCGGTTATAGGCTCGATCGTAGGCAGTATATCGAATCACATGCTCTCCTTCGGGAAATTGAGAGCCAGGCTCAGGGCCCCGAAGTGTCACCCTGCATGGGACCAGGTAAGAGAGCCATTGAGGAAACAGACTCTTAGAACTGGGGTCTGGGGCACATCATCACGGTGGCATCAGCCTGTGAAATGCAGTGTGGGCAGCCCAAGAAACCACTGGGAGGTGTAAGGGGAATCCGTTCCTCACCTGGTGATGGTACCATCAGCAGAATCTTTCACCAAGGGTGGGTCCCAATATACCCGAGCTGTCAGTTTCTCTGGCTCTGCCATCTTCTCCCGTGAGTGGGGACAACGGATCTTGGGCGGATCTAGGTCTACCAGCGTCAGAAATCAAGTGCTGACTCATGGGCCCCCTACCTTCCCTGGAGGGAACCCACAGAAGCAATACCTCCCCACTGGGTAGGTAAGAGACACACCACGGTTCAAGACGCTCAGTGCAACTGGGAGAGGAAGCCCAGCACCAGGGGAAGTGACCGCTTTGTTGAGCTTGTGCCCAGCGTGCCACCCTCACAGCAAGCAGCAATGCCTCTGTGGTGAGAATTCCCCATCACCTGTGGCTATAATGCCAGGGTGGCTCTTTGCCGCAGGACACATGGAAGCGACCACCATTTACCTACACATACGGGATCGCCTCCACTCCATCGCCCATCTTCCATGCAGATTCGGCTGCGATCACCTTCCAAGTGGTAGCCACTGGCACAGCTGTAGTCACAGCGGGAGTCAAGAAGCACCCCATTTGTGCAGGTATAAGTGCCACTAGTGATGAATGGCAGCACGTGGCATCTCATCTCTAAGGGAGAACCAAGTGGCAAGCTCAGTGGCCTGTGGGATTACCTGGAGGTGATGCCTGGGCATCTAGCACAGGCATAATCATATCAGAGGCAGCAGAAAGTATAAAAAACCCTACCCCAAACTGTCCTTACATTCTTGTGCACAGCTGCCTTTTAATTTTCATATCATAAAACACAGCAATACTCTTGGAGGTCGGGGGTATCTTGAAGAAGTGAATTACTTGTTAAAGTGCATGGACTTCGGAATCCACCCAGGTTTGGATCCCAGCTCCACCTCTTACTAGCTCTGTGACTCGAGCAAATTATCTTATCTCTCTCTGTGCCTCAGTGCTTTCACCAGTAAAATACGGATATTCCACAGGATTATTGTGCAGGTTAAAAGAGACAATGCATATAAACCTCTGGATTCATTTAAGGCCTCAGTAGCTGTTTTCCGAACTAGTTCCTCAAATCCTAGATGCTCTTTAGCAAATGCGAAGCTCCCCTTTGAGTATAATTTTGCAGTTACAACAGCACCCCTCAGCTGAGGCTCACCTTTTTTTTTAAAGATTTTATTTATTTGACAGACAGAGATCACAAGTAGGCAGAGAGGCAGGTAGAGAAGCGAGGAGGAGCAGGCTCACCGCTGAGCAGAGATGAGGCTCACTTTCATGTGGAAGCAGGTTCATCTTACATCTGGGTGAGAATACAGGTCACACCAGTGCCTGGAGGGCCAGACTTGGTGGTATTTGATTAAAGAGGAATCCTTGGGCTTTAGACACCACGTGTGCTAAAAGTGTAGACTGACTCTGAATTGCTTGTGAGCCTGACTATGAGTTTGCTTTAGTCTAGTTTGAGATACCTGATACTTGAGAGAAGTAGGCAAGTTACACTTTAGGTTATCTAAGTTCTAGCTCTGCATATGTTCGGTTATTGGAGCTTTGAATAAAAATTCTATGTAACCTATGTTCGTTTGGCTTCTTGGCCAAACAAGAATTGAAGATGAGTGCCTTTTATGTTTTCTAATAACCTCTATTTAAAGACCTATGGAAGGATGACTTTCTTGAAATCAGGGCAAAGGACAAAGGTTTGTCTTTTCGGATAAATTTGTATTCCTAGTATTATATGACAGTGAAAATGACCCAAGGTGTTTGCCCTTTTCTCTCTAATGGGGAAGGACAAAGCCAGATTCAGGGTTCAAACATAGTAATTAACTCATTCCAAGCACCTGGAAACATGGGTGTCTCCATTCTTTCAATTAATTTTATGTTCATTTATAGGCATATCGTTTTAATTTTGTAAGCCCAACTGAAATTCATTTTGGAAATGAATGGGTATATGTCCAAAGCCAAATTACTTACAATCACCTAAAGGTGTGTGACGGCTTCTTTCTTTCTGGCTATCAAGCCTCCCCATTTCTCCACAGCATCTTCTCTGACCAATGCCATCTCTCTCTAAATGCTCACTGCCATACATCCACTTACACTGCATTCATGCGCACACATTTGTGTTTCTGCCCCATTCGTCGATAAGCAGTCTGGGAGCAACCAAGGAACTGAGCAAGCTCTTGAAGAGACCAATGCAGGGTCCTCCACCCGTGGTGGTTCTACAAATGGTATTCAGCGATGGACATACGGATAGACAAAGTTCAGCGGCTAAACGTGGGTACATTGTGGAGCTTGAATAAGAGGTAGGGATTTGGGAGCTGAGGGGGACATGATTTAGACTGTGTGTATTAGTATTTCCACATTCTAGCCTTAGGGATTCTTCTTGACTTTCAGAAAATGAAGAATAGCTGATGTCTCATACCTTTACTGCCAAGGCCTTCTAAGGCCTTAGGGGAGAAAGTGTAACAGTTCACCTCGAGTAAGAAAGAGTCCGAGACCACACACATCCTTGAGAGCTCCAGAGAAAGGCCCAGGTTTACTCTAGGCCCTAGTCCTAAACTTTATATGTACTCCTGGACCCTCTGCGTCAGAAGGGCTGGTTTTTACTTAACTGTCCATATTGTTTGGGCAATAACCACAGGGAGAGAAAATGAACTAGAATGTTAAGATGGGGAAAGGGCCTGCAGGGCACCTGTGTAAAATTCTCAGTTTGCATTCTACAGAGGGCATAGTGACATTTCCAAGAACATATACCCTCAAGTGGCTGACTGGCTGGCTGACCTCCCCCACATACACATGTCCGTACGTGCACACACAGCACTTACGCCTGCAGTAGGCAGTTCCAGACCAACGGCGGCTTGGCAGGCATTGCACCGACCTTCGTCCGATCAGTCGAAAGCCCCGGTCGCAGGAGAGCTCACAACGAGTTCCCAGGCTGCTGTGATAATTTCCTCCCCTTGGAGAGTAGCATGTGGCTTCTCCATCCTGGATATTCAATGTATAACACCACCGGGGGACTGTAGCAATAGAAAAAAAGTAAGACTGAGGTCCAGTCATCAAGGCAGTATGGTATTGGTGAAAAGATAGACACATCGATCAGTGGAACAGGATAGAGAGCCAGGAAATAGATCCAATAGGTCTGTTTGTCAAAATGATTTTTGACAAAGGCGCAAAAGCAACTCAATGGAGGAAAGCCAGCCTTTTGGACAAATGGCGCTGGAGTAATTGAACTTCTATAGGCAAACAAAATGAAACAAAACTTTGGCCTAAGTCTTATAACTTATACAAAATTTAACTCAAAGTGGATCATGGACTTAATTGTAAAAAATAAAATTATAAAACTTTGAGAAAAAAAAACATAGGAGAAAATGTCTGGAACCTAGAACTAGGCAAAGACATCTTAGACATGACACCAAGAACTCAATTCATAGAAGAAAAATCCACAAACTTTAACCTTGTCAAAACTAAAAACTTGTGTTCTGTCAAAAGCACTGTAATAGACAGGAAAAAACACAAACTGGGAGAAAATATTTGCATTATTTGAGATAACTGACATAGGACTAGTAGCTAGATTATAAAAAGAACTCTCAAAACTCAACAGTAAAAAATCCAGTTAGAACAAGGGTAGAAAACATGAACAGACATGTCACTGAAGAGGATATACTGATAGGCAAATAAGTACATGAATAGATGTACAGCATCATTAGTCCGTAGAGAAATGCAAATTAAAACCACCACAAGACACCATTATACACCCATTAGGATGTCTAAATTAAAAAAAAAATACATCAAGTGTTGGTGGAGATGGAGAGAAACTGGAACTCTCACACGCTGCAAGGGCAAATACAAAATGATACTGCGAGTTTGGAAAATATTTTGGGATTTTCTTATAAAGATGAATACACACTTGCTGTGCACCTCTACAAGTCCACGTTATGTATTTAGTCAGGTGAAATGAAAACCCGAGGGGGCACCTGGGTGGCTCAGTCAGTTACATGTCTGCCTTTGGCTCAGGTCATGATCCCGGGGTCCTGGAATCAAGCCCCACATCGGGCTCTCTGCTCAGTGGAGAGCCTGCTTCTCCCTCTCCTTCTGCTGCTCCCCCTGCTCGTGCTCTCTCTCTCTCACTCTCACCCAAATAAATAAATAAAATCTTAAAAAAAAACTCGTGTTCATACAAAATGCTGTTTTCAAATGTTTAAAATATCTCAGTTCATACTTAACAAAAGCTGGAAACAACTCAGATGTCTTGTTGCTGAATGGTTAAACTGACTGGTTTATCTGTAAAAGAAGGAAGGTCTGACGCACAGGACTACAAAGATGACTTGCCAAGGCAGGTTGCGAAGCAAAAGAAGCTGGGTTCAAAAGTCTGCATACAAAAAAAAAAAAAAAAAAAGTCTGCGTACCGTAAGATTCCATTTATATGACATTCTGGCTTAGGCAAAAATACAGGGACAGATCAGTGGTTGCCAGAGATCAGGAGAGAAGGTTGGGGATAACTTCGAAGGGGTAGCCCTGGGCAAGTTTTTGAGCTGATGGAACCATGGTGGTGGTTACCTGACTATATGCATTCTTTGAAATTCATAGAACTGTACCCCCAAAAGTATGAATTTTACGGTATGTAAATTTAAAATGACTAAAAAAAAAAAAAAAGAACAAAACACAAATATATAAACTAGAGAGAGGAAGGGAATGTGATACCAAAGAAGGCTGCTTAGGAATGAAAGTGAGATCCCAGTTCGGTACTGAGCACGAAAGATAAAAGAGCCCTTAAATTACAAAGACATTAGAAAGATGCCTCATTGGTTACACAAAATAAATGACTCTTCAGTGGGTTCACATTTTTAAAAAGGTTTTATTTATTTATTTTGCCAGAGAGAAATAGAGAGAGTGGAGAGAGAGAGCGAGCCCAAGCAGGAGAAGCAGCAGGCAGAGGGTGAAGCAGGCTCCATGCTGAGCAGGGATGGAACCTGATGCAGGACTCCATTCCAACATCCTGAGATCATGACCGGAGCCAAAGGCAGCTGCTTAAGCAACTGAGCCACCCTAGTGCCCCCAGTGGGTTCAGATTTTAAAGGAGCACATCTAAACAGGCAGACGGCCACATGCCTAGGGAGGCATACATTAGGATTACACAGATCTTTTAGCCTGGGGTTGGGAAGGCTAAAGCCCTGGAAGAGCTCATTTGGTTCCCGAATCCTGGGACAAAAAAAGAGGGGAGGGGCTTTAAACAAAAGCACATCGGGAGCTAAAGGAACAGAGACAGGCCAGGAACATCTGCCTGAGAGCAGCTGGTGAATGAAGACAGATGACAGTGTGGAAAAACTATCCTCTAAACAACAACACGCTTGTGGCTTCCAGTGCTAGTTTTGAGCCCAGGCCTGTGATACACGACTGCCATCTGGGGACCCCGTCTCCAAATTACAGCAAGTATCTTCAGCACTATAATTCCAGAGCTGTTGATTATGTCACCATACAGCTACTCCACATGGGAGGCCGGGACCCCAACAATCACTCCCGTTCTCTTGCTTGCCTGTATTCTGCCAAGGAAAATACACACCAGATTGCAATGAATGGAACCAGCAAGCTCAATAAAGGGAACTACAAAGTTCTGGATAAACGCTGAGATGGTAAAAGAGGGCCTCCTTATTGCAAGTAAGTTCACATTTGCTGGCCCAGAGGATTCTTAGCATAAAGAAAACACATGCGAGGGCTGGAAAAGAGCAAAAACACTATCCCAATTTTGTTTTCACCCCAGTTTTATTAAGGGTGCAATTGACAAATAAAATGATATATATATATTAAGGTATATGACATGCTGTTTTAATATACATATACATTGTGAAATGATCCCTGCAATCAAGTTGATGAACACATCCATAATTTCAGTTACCATTTTTTTTTCATAGTGACCACCCTGAAGATGCAGTCTCCTAGCAAATTTCAAGTACACAACACAGTATTATTATTCACTATGGTCACAGTGTTGTACATTAGACCCTGAAGGAGGAAGGCAACCTCTGGGAACCATAGCCTGGTGAGGCCGATGGGGCTGACAGCAGCGGGTTCTAGAATATTTAAACATAGGCTTCTGAGCAGTTAGAAAGAGAAGTGGTTATCTCCAGGTGCCCTGAAGAGCAAGTAATTCCAGACGGACCTCATTTCCTTTTTGGGTAGAGTCACCAGACTGGTAGAGCAAGGTAAATGGTGGGCACACGATATGGAAGTGAGGCAGGTGATAGTGCCTTTCAGGCTGCTGATGTGGATTAAATGTAAGATATACGTATACGAGACATGACAGTATGGTTGTGGAAATTTACAATCAGTTCAACAACTGTACCCAAAGAATGCTGATGGGAAACTAAAACTAAGGATGAGGCTAAAAATTGCATGGCAAAAATGTCCGGTAGGAAACGTGTTAGCCATTACTGAGTAGCTACCATGTGCTGGGCACAATGCACACATATTTCTTTTATTTTCACATCCATCATTTCATACAATTTGCAACAGCCCTGTGAGTTAGATAGGTGTTCATCCCTGTTTTGCAGATGGGGAAGTAACTTGTCTGGAGTCCCTCGGCAAGTATCAGGCAGAGCTGGGATTCGAACCCAAGCTTTGTCTGGCTCTAAGGCCTATCTTTTTTTCTAATCACAATATCTGCCACTACAGTGCATTAGGCTGCTATTTGGAAGTATAAATTTATGTTTTTGAATAGGTAATATAGTCACATGATTTGAAACACAAAAAGTATAAAAACTTACATAGTGAAAAGTCTCCCTCCCAACCCTGCTCCCAAGTCTACTCCCACTTAGTCCCCCCATAAAAAACCACTGTTGTTCCTTTATGCATATAAAGCATATATTGTTCTAGATTCTTTTTACCCCCCCTTAAATTTGGGGGAAAAAAGTTATTTATTTGAGAGAGTGAGCGAGCGAGGGCATGAGCAGGAGTAGAGGCAGAAGGAGAGGGAGAAACAGACTCTCCGCGGAGCAGGGAGCCCAAGGGGGAGCTCAGTCCCAGGACTCTGGGATCATGAACTGAGCTGAAGGCAGACGCTTAACCGACTGAGCCGCCCAGGAGTCCCTACCCCCTTCCTTTTAACACATAGAGTAGTGCATTATGCTACTGTTCCCACCAATGCTTTTAAAAATAAACTTAACAATGTGTTTCAGAGATCTTTCCATATCACTACATAGCATGCATACAATTTATTTAAATGGAATAACATTAATAAAATACACAGCACAACAGCTGGCACACAATATGTGTTGGTCCAGGGTGAAATTGCTGGCAGGTAGAGGAGCTGGGACTTGAAACTCAGACCCATGTCCTCTTCTCTGTGCAACTGTCTGCCTATCTCTTTTTGGGGATTAGAAGAAAACAAAGTGCTGACAACAGAGGTGAAAAGGCCTCATCTGTGATTATCTTGAGATTACCCAGGCAGAGTTACCACTTTGTCTAGGGCTGAAGCAATATACTGGAAAAGCGGTGCCCCCGGAGAATGGGCAGTATACTTCAGACAAGGGTTTCTGACTCCACGCTAGGAGGCGGGATAAGGGAATGAAAGAAAGTTCAGGATTAGCCAAAATGGCACCAAACTACATGGTCAGCTGGCTCTAAAATCATGATCTGGTTTTTACTAGTTAACTCTGCTCCTTTTTGTAATCTTCATTTTTTTTTTAAATGATGGGTTATGTTATGATGAAAGAGATGGAATGAGCACAGTTTTGGAGTCCGACAGACCCACCTGGGTCTCGATTCCCACTCTGCCACCTCTGAGCTCTGCTGCACTCTAAATTTACCTTCTCTGAGCTAAGTTTCCTGTTCTGTAAAATAGGGATACTAAACCGGTTTCCTAGGGCTGTTCTAAGAACCATATGAAATTGCCTGTGTAAAATATATCTAGCCCTGGGAATATTTCCTAAATCAGTGTCTGGGTGTGAGCTGCCTGCTCATTTTGCTTCAAGCAACAAGACGCTGCTGCCAGATTTTTTTTTTTTTAAACAGAAAGTCCCACTCACTACAATTGCAGAGCCAGTGTGAAAACGCAAAGACCTTACAAGCGAGGCTGGGATCTTGGGTTGTATTTTCCCAGCCATGCCCAAGCTGCTCAACAGTGATAACCTCACTCAGTTTTATGTCCTGAGATTAAGATCCAGAAAAAGCCATGAGACACTTGACCCCAAGGCCAAAGGCCAGCATGTCACTTACATTTTTCTAAGGAGCTTTATGACATTTAAAAATAACCAATGATGCAGGTTAATATTAATCTTAGGGCTGCCAGACCCCTGTTTGTTGCTTTTCCCCTTCAACTTTTCCCATTTACAGTTTCCTACAATCTGGGTTCTGTTCCCAGGATGCCAACCAGTTAGCAAACATTTCTCGAGCACTATTTTTTGCATAGCTCTGCAGGGGTATCACACATGGCTTCTTTTGTTAACAGGTAATTATTTTGTTGAGGGTAACAAAAAAGCAAACCCAAGGGGCAGCACGTAATGAATGCCAAATGAGTGGTCCGCACAATAAATATTTATTTCAGAGGAAGTACACAGTAGGTACTCAGAAGATATTTATTGAATAAATGAGTGCAAGGAAATGAGGGAATGGATGAGGGAAAGCTCAGTGTGGGCTAAAGCCATCAGGGACCAGAGTAGAGTTCTACTAATCTGGCTGAAGCATAGGTTTCATGTGGGGAAAAAGGGTAATGAATTCTCAGTCTGGGCAGCTACACTGAGGCCAAATTCTGTTAGAAATAGTACCAGTGGGTACCACAAGCTAAGTGGATTAAGGGGAAAAAAAAAAGTGGTCACAGCGGGCCACTAGGTTTGGGGAAGGGAAAAACATGAATCTGAGAATCCAGTTAGGAGGCAATTGTCATTATCCCTGTGTGAGGTAATAAAAGTTTTAATCCCATGGAGTAATAAAGAAATGATAGTTCTTGGTGAATGGTGAGAAGTGATGAGGAAAAGGGACTATTAAAAATGCCATTGATGGAGAAAGGGGAAACCTCTTACAGTGTTTGTGGGAATGCAAACTGGCACAGCCACTCTGGAAAACAGTATGGAGGTTCCTCAAAAAATTAAAAATAGAACTATCCTGTGATCCAGCAGGTGCATACTAGGTATTTGCCCAAAGGATATAAAAATACTAATTTAAAGGGACACATGTACCTTGATGTTTATAGCTGCATTATTTACAATAGCCAAATTATGGAAAGAGCCCGAATGTCCATCAGCTGACAAGTGGATAAAGAAGTTGTGGTGTGTATATAATGGAATAGTATTCAGCCATCAAAAAAGAATGAAATCTTGCCATTTGCAACAATGTGGGTGGAGCTAGAGTGTATTATGCTACGGGAAATAACTCATTCAGAGAAAGACAAATACCACATGATTGCACTCATATGTGGAATTTACGAAATGAAACAAACAATTTTGGGTGGGGGAAAGAAAGAGGCACAACAAAAAAAACTCTTAACTATAGAGAACAAAATGAGAGTTGCTAGAGAGGAGGTGGGCGGGGGGGGGGGGTCAGTTAAATGGGTGATGGGTGGTATGAGGGGCACTTGCTGTGGGACACCTGGATGGTATAGTCAGTTAAGTGTGAGTGACTCTTGGTTTCAGCTCAGGTCATCATCTCACGGTTGAGGGATCTAGCCCCTCATCCGGTTCCGTGCTCCCTATGGAGTCTGCTTGAGATTCTCTGTCCCTCTCCCTCTGTCTTTTCCACTTGCATGCATGCTCTCTTTAAAATAATAAATAGATTTTTAAAAAGAAAAAAAAAGAAGGGCACTTGTGATGAGCACTGAGTGTTGTATATTAGTGAGGAGTCATTGAATTCTACCTGGATCTGATATTACACAATATGTTAAATAACTGGAATTTATTTCATTTTAAAATTTTATTTTTTGAGAGAGAGAGAGAGAGAGAGAGCATGAGTCAGGGGCGGGTAGGGGCAGAGTGACAGGGAGAGAGAGAATCTTAAACAGGTCCATGCCCAGTGTGGAGCCCAATGTGGGGCTTAAACTCATGACCCTGAGATCATGACCTGAGCTGAAATCAAGAGTCGGATGCTTAGAGGCGCCTAGATGGCTCAGTCAGTCAAACATCTGCCTTTGGCTCAGGTTATGATCCCAGGTCCTGGGATGGAGTTCTGCATTGGGCTTCCTGCTCAGTGGAGAGGCTGCTTCTCCCTCTTCCTCTGCCTGCTGCTCTGCCTACTTGTGCTATCTCTCCATCATATAAATAAATAAAATCTTTAAAGAAATTAAAAAAATAAAAAGAGGGGCTACTGGGTGGCTCAGTGGGTTAAGCCGCTGTCTTCGGCTCAGGTCATGATCTCAGGGTCCTGGGATCGAGTCCCGCAACGGGCTCTCTGCTCGGCAGGGAGCCTGCTTCCCTCTCTCTCTCTCTCTCTCTGCCTGCCTCTCCGTCTACTTGTGATCTCTCTCTGTCAAATAAATAAATAAAATCTTAAAAAAAAATAAAAAGAGAGGCTTAACTGACTGAGCTACCCAGACACCCCAACTAACTGGAATTTAAATAAAAACTTGAAACAAACAAAAATGCCATTGAGTCTTTTTTTTTTTTTTTTTAGAACAATGGCATTATTATCCAAAGCAGGAAGGTCAGTGGTTGAGCCTTTTTCAGGGAAGATGAAAGAATTTAGTTTTAGATAACTTTAGATGGAAGTTTCCAGTAGCTGTTGAAGATCTTATCTGAGTACTCAGGAGACATGTCAGGGTTGTATAAAGTTCAGATCCATGCCTCATTGTCTCTTGTCACCTCTAGAGAGCCTATCTCCTTTCTTGGCTTGAGCTATGACCAGAAGAGTGAAATGGCATGGAGCCCAAGTATGTGGGGGTGGGGGATGGTAAGAAGAGAGGGTTTTGCTCATTGGGGCCAAGAGACTAGAGAGATTGAAGTTTCAGAAAGGGCCATATGATCTAGGCATTGGAAAGAATTGTGATCTTCAAGGAATGTTGTTTCTGCATGGTATTTGTGGGTGAGTGGGAAACAGACCTCACAGAGTTTAGGAGTTAGTGGATGCAAAGGCAACAAAGCAGTGGGTGTGGACCATTTGGCAGCAAGAAGATAGGCAGAAGGTAGCTAGAAAGAAGCATAGAGAAACCCAAAGCTCTGATCATTTCTTGAGAAACTAGCTCCAAGTAGTTTTCCTACCATTTACCTTCTTCTTGCCAAGTATAATGTTTGAAATACCCTCAGTTTTTCTCTGCAATATTTGACACAGTAGATACCTCATTCTTTTCCCTTCCCTTAAAACTCTCTTCTCATGTGGCTTCTGTAATATGATAATTACTGCCTGGATCTCCTTCTACAGGGCTGACTTCTAACTATCTCTTTTTCCCTTGTTGGCTTCTCTTCTCCTACTCACATCTGTAAATGTCCTCTGAGGCTCTGACTTTTGGCCCTCTGGTCTCGCAGACAGCTCATCCATCTAAGTTCCATCTTCCTACTTCCCACTGCTTATAGGGTACCTTCCCCAAACTAATTTTCCTTTCTAACTTTGTCTTTCTGAGAGGGGTCTTACAGTTCTCCCAGGTGTTCAGAATAGAGGCTTTCAGGTATCTGTTTGTTTCTTAGCCTCTTGGTACATCACATCTGAATCAAATCTTGTCATCCCTCTTTGAAACATCTCTGGGGTTCATCCTTATTCTCCATTTCTTAGCCACTACCCTCAATCATCTCTGACCAATGTTACGATTACTGATTCATGTAATGAAGAGTCTCCCTGACCCAGGATCTCCCCTTCTTGAACCCCTACTTCTGTACACAATAACAAGGTTGATATTCTGAATTTATCATTACCATGCCACCCCCTGTGCAAAGACATATGACAGCTCCTTATAACTCCAAGTACAACAGCTAAACTCTTCTGCCTGGCTTGCAAAGCATAGAAACAAAGAATCTTAGAAATGGAAGAGATACTAGATATCACCTGGTCTAACTTGCTTTCTAATGTAGGAGTCCCTCCCTATTCAGCATTCTTCACAGATAGTTCTCCTGCCTGACCTAAGAGAGGTCCTTAGATCATGGAGCCTTTCCTAATTTTGTTTTACTCTTTATACTCAACTTTATTTTCCCCTACTTCCTCCACATCCCATCTCCTCCAGTCGGACTGGTTTCTTCTTAGCTCCTTCCTCTGTTTTGTTCTTACCTCTCTATCTGTGGCCAACTGCTTCACTGAATGCCTTCCCCTCCTTTCTCCAGTTCTCAAAATTCATACACCATTCAAGGCCTAACCTAAACATCATCTTTCATGATTCTTCCCCTGACTTCTTTTTCTTAACTCTTATAGCATTTACTGCTGCCACATAGTTTCACACTTACTTGCCCTACATGTGCTAATTTTATTGCCCTCTCACCCATCCCCCACTCCCACCCAGCCCCCAGCAAAAGGAAAGCTCCTTGAGGAGGACAAAACCTTACCTTAGATGTTGTATCATCCACAGGCTTACCCTGCACAGGATTAGGCATACAGTAGGTATTCAGTCAATACTTAATGATTAATAATAGATGGGTAACCTTAGTGCTAAAACGTTAAGGTCACACAGCAAGTCAGTAACCAAGTTCATGATTGGAAATCACAGCCCCTGATTCCCTGAGCAGCAGTTTTGTTTGGTACATGTGAGCAAAGCTGGGTGAGGATGCTTCAGGGAGGGCCTAGGCCTGAGAAATAGGGAGGTTTACCTCGGTAGTCTAGGGCAGGGGCCCGTGGGACCTCTTCAGCATATACTTCATTGTAGCTTTCATCTGGGTAGTAGCCTGAACCTGGAAGGAGGAAGAAAATACCAAGATGACACACTAAAATCTTGCTCAAGTCCTTTCCAACCTTTCCCCCTATCCAACTTGGTCCCTTCCTGAGGACATGGCACTCCATGGGGGAGTCAGCAGCTGGATATTTAGTGGGGAAAATTTTGCCTTGTAAGGCAGCAGAACTATGGTACATAAATCTCAACATCCCAGGTGCATAGAAGGAGAGCTCATGTTCGGCGGGTGGGGAGTGACTTACAGGTAGCACAAGAAGCTTCCATTCAAAAGAAAAAAAATGAACTTCTTGACTATCCATCAGTCTCACCAGTGGAGACTATAACAGACCAATTTCCTTGATGCAACACACAGGGTCTTGGTGAGATACTGATGACCAAGCTCTGAAGATGGCCTGTTGTTCCAGGTAGGAGGAGAAAAATAATCTGAGTAAGAGTCTTCCCACTAGTGACAGGCCTGCTCATATTCCTCAGAGAGAAACAATTCCTCAATCTCCCACTAGCCCATAGAGCACCACCTTTTTGCCATTTGGTTGTCATTGCCAGGGGTAGCATGACAAACAGAAGGAGGGTTCAAAAGGCAAGAGGAAATGAGTGTAGTTTCGTGTCTCCAGCAGTTTGTCCTAGTTTGGAGCAAAAAGAAAGCAGAGTCCTTTGGAGAAATGTCCTGTTCCTCTAATCAGCAGAAGCTTTAGCCGGGAGCTGCTGAGCTAAGAGAACATTCCCAATCCAGCCCCATTCTGTTAAGTGGCCCAGTCCCTGGTGGAGGCAGGTCTGCGGCTGTCTGGGAGACTAAACAGTGTGTTCCACCAGACGGCAGGAAATCAGTCATGAATACAAACTAATTGGAATACAACTTAGTCCTTCCCAGAATGAAGTTTCCGGAAGCTTTCTTTCCAGCCTCTCTGAGCCCTTTCGCATGCCCAGGAATACAGCAGCCAGCCATGCCGGAGTCAGAAAGCAATTCCTCATTTCCAGGAGAGCGTATGCTTTCAGGATAGGGCTGGGTTTTAGTGCTGGAGTCCTTTGGCCCCTGTAAACACTCAGACCACAAGCTGGTCTGCCTCTAGAGGAGGAGGCACGGGTGCGGGGCCGGGGGGGGGGGGGGGGGGGGGGGGGGGGGTTTGCTGCGCGAAAGGGTGGAGCAGAGGGCTAGATGATGACGCTCCTCCATTTCCACAAGCCCAGACTGGGGGGTAGAGGGTGCTGGGAAACCATTCCAACCTGATGAACAAGGGAATGAATCAAACTGAAAGTTTGCCTTATGAAATCATGTCTTCATTGGTTTGCCCTCATTCCAAAGGAAAGAGTTCATTTTTTTTCTTTCCCTTTATTATTATTATTTTTTTCTGTTTTCCCAGTTCGTTTTTTTTCTTGGCTTTCCTTTGTTTCTCCTTAGGCCTCCTTTCCCTTGCTCTCTCTCTTCCCACATAGGAGGGTTCTTTGTGAGGCAATGAATCCTTGTCAGCTGTTTCAGTTTAGTATTCGCCTCAGAGCCTTACAGCTTCTGTAAACAGGAGACCAGATGTGTGGGATTCCCTAAAGGATTAGGCCCAGCACTCTTGTTCCCCAGTTTGCTTGGGAAGGAATGCCCAGCAGGGAGGAAGCCTCTGTTTACAGAAGAGCAAACAAGAGTGTTAGAAGCCTATGGCTTGAGAGCAGTAGCAGCAACAACAGCAGGAGCAACACCACTGCTCACATCACTGGGCACTTCCTTAGCACATCCTTGTACTCTGTGTTCAGTCCATTACATATGTTATCGTATTATGTCACCCTAACATTTCAGTTATGTAGACACTCCTATTGTTCTCTGATATACAGATGAAGAAACAGGCTTGGAGAAGTTAAGGGAGCAGCCCAAGTTCTCCCAGCTAGGAAGAGCAGAGTGGGCCTTCTGGCCAAGGCCAGGGTGGTTTGATCCCCTGATACCGAACTCAGATACTCCACTAAAGATGGCAGTAAGAGAACGCGTTGCACAATATCCAGCAGAGGGAAAAAAAAAAAAAAAGCCCCAAAATCTTTCTTGCAATCCATCCTTTTTGCTCTGTGTGTGGGATCAAAGGCCACAAAGCCATTTGGATCATTCCAGAATTACAGGGGATGTGGGCAAGCTGAGGGGAAGATTCAGTCAGATAATTACAGTCTCCAGCAGGGTGCAGAGGTAGCTAGACCAGGGCCAACTTTGCATTGTGATGGGAATGGGCTTAGGCCCCCTTACCACTTGAAGCCTTTCCATTTCCCTCTCTTTGCCTTGTCTTGGGGTATTTTATTTTGCCAGTGTTAAGATACTGAGATGAGAGATAAGAAAATAGAGGGGCACACTCCCGACATTGTTCCATCTGCTTAACCCTTTTCAGCACTGGGGAAGAGAGGTTTGGGCAGCATTCCTCAGTTCCTTTCCATCAATCAGAGATTACTGTGTGGTCTTTTACTGGGTCCTTCCAAATTCCATAGTACTGTCAGAACCTCTAAGTACTGCCCTTCACAAAGGTATGGTGGGAAACGTAACCAATAGTTGGAAACTATTTTAAGATTCACACTGATGCTTGGCTTACAGCCACGAATATAGTCTTACTTCCTGAACTGCACAGATATGCCAATCCACACTTTATAACCCACTATTCACTTCATTAATATTCTTAACCTTTCCCAACCCCTGCTGATTATTCCTGGATCCTTTTTCTGAATAACCCTGAATCCATACTTGGCTGCTTTCCTTGTGTCATTCCTATTGGAGGACAAAACTCTAGGTTTTAAATAAACAACATTGAATGAACATAGAGTGGTCAATAGATAGCTGTTGAATGAATGAATGAACAAATGAGTACAGCAAGCTTAGACAGCCGAGCTAGCAATGTAGGGGAGGATTATCAAAAAATTTCTGAATTTCTCTCATCATGAAGCCTCCTAAGAACAGAAGAAGGCCGAGTGAGTAGGTTTGTAGGGCTGTCAGAGACCTCACCAACCTGGGCTCCTCAGAAGGAGCCTCACGATTGTTGTGGAAGAGGAGAGTGCCCGCTTTGCAAACAGCCTTTTGAAAGTCTCAAATAAGTCTAAGTTTTTTGTTTATTTGTTTGTTTTAAACTGCTCTGTCCCCAAGACTCCAATAGCTCAGGCTTCCACTCTGGAAAAGGTAAAGGCCCTTGTACTCCATGAGTTTTCTTACAGGTGTCCCAAATTGGGCTTCTAGCCATCTAATCTCCACTCCCTAGTCCTCTGGTCTTTGGCTGGATTTCCGTCTTACATACTTGAACTGAAGCTAGGGGGAGATTGGCGAGGACAGCTGCACGTATTATCTCCTAGAGACTTGGGGGGTCCTTTAACCCCAAACAGTGTGTACTCTGCCAAGGGCTTGACTTGAATTTCTTCATCTCAATGTCAGCCCTTGTGCTTCACCCCCTACAAAGCCCAGTTAAGCCAAAGAGGGGAAGAAGTTCGCATATTTGTTTGAAAGTTTGATGCAGCTGTTCCAGACAAACAGAGCTACTGCCAAAAGCCTCCACCAGGAGCTAAGGGCATGTGGAAAATTTCAGCTGCAGGGACTGTGGATGTGATTGAAGCAGTTTGTTATTTACTCATCTCTGGATATTTTCCTAACTCTGTTGGTTGGGTCTGATTCCTTCCCCTACTCCTCCCAGCCCCCATGAGGGCAGACACTGTAGGCCACAGAATATTCTTAGCACTTGGAATGCCATTTGGGCCCCAACAAAAACCTCTGTCTGCCACCTCATTATCCTTCCTTCACTTCTCCCCCTCCCCCTTTCCCTCTCCTCACTGAGTCTGTTCTCTTCAGCTCCCTATGTTTCTAGGGGCAAAGGATGACACATTCAGGAATCCAGAAAACTCTATACCTTCTGAAGTAAGGAATAAGCCAGTAGGGACCGGGGAATTACTGTTTAAGAGACTGTGATCTGTATTGTCATTAACACCTTTGACAGAAAGGGACTATAAAAATCTTGTCCTACGTGGATGGAACTAGAGGGTATCATGCTTAGCGAAATAAGTCAAGCGGAGAAAGGCAACTATCATATGATCTCCCTGATAGGAGGAAGTGGAGATACAACATGTGGGGTTAAGGGGGTAGGAGAAGAATCAATGAAACAAGATGAGATTGGGAGGGAGACAGACCATAAGTGACTCTTAATCTCACAAAACAAACTGAGGCTTGCTGGGGGGAGGGGGGTTGGGAGAAGGCGGTGGGATTATGGACACTGGGGAGGGTATGTGCTATGGTGAGTGCTGTGAAGTGTGTAAACCTGGCGATTCACAGACCTGTACCCTGGGGGCTAAAAATATATTATATGTTTATAAAAAATAAAAAATAAATCTTGTCCTATAAGTGAGGTCTGGGGGAGAGAGAGGGAGGGAGAGACTGAGGTGGGGAGGGAAGGAGGGAGGGAGAAAGGAAGCTGAGTGCAGAAGCAGGTGAGATAATGGCCTCAAAAGCCATGTTGTCCAACCCTCTCATGTTTGTGCCAATGCAGCCTGTTTTCAAGTATCTCTTGTTTGCCTCAAAATCCTCCCTTGTTAGCCACTGCAGTGATTAACCTTCTTTGTTGTTGCAAACAATAATTTTTCATTTAATTTAAGTGTCTCTTATTGCAGTCTAACTCTCCCTTTTCCAAGACTTAGTCTAGGTCCTGCCTTCCTTGGAAGTAATGGGCAACAGGTCCTAAAACTTACCTGCGTACCATGTTGATGTCACTGCTGGAGTGAGGAAGAGCAGGAGAGATAGAGCTCCTCTTTGGGTTAGTTGACCTGCCATCTTTGAAAGGAGTTGGGATGAGGGGAGGTTAGGGAGATAAGAAATGGGTATATGTGGCCAGAAATACCAAGGAAAAGGAAAATATCTTTCAGAAATCAGCCATCAGTGAACGTCCAAAAGTGAGAAGTAGCAGAAATGCAGGATCTGTGAGGAAGAAGAGAAAATTTTAAATTATTGAATGCTTGTTACATTGTCCCCCTTGTAAGGATCTTCCGTCTTGAATAATAACAAGACTCTATTTGTCATTTCTGACCCCTTTTCCTCCCAAGAGGGGGATGACATAAAACAATCAATTCTCAATTAATCCTAGTGAGATCAGATGCAAATGTTCCATTGTCCAAGTTATAAAGAGGGACATGGAGGAATCAAGATCAGGAAAGGGCCAACATAAAGTCATATAGAACCAAGAGGGAAATCCTGTGATCGAAAAGCTACCAGTTGGTTTCATCCATTTAACTAGTATTTCCTACCCACTAATCCGGGAAAGCATTAGTTTGTATGGACTAAGAGCTTGAAATCTGGAGTGACACAGATCTGTGTATGTATCCAGTTCTGGCCATATTAGCTATGGGGTCTTGAAAACTTCCTTAACTTCTCTGAGCCTCAATTTCCTCATCTATAAAATGGGAATAATAATAGTATCTATCTTACAGAAGAGATTATTGCCTGGCACATAGGGAAGCAATAAATATATATTAGATATTATTATACCCAACTTTGTATTAGGACTAGAGGTTTCCTTTCTCTATCTCTCAAGTATTAACTATGGCCTGGCTTTTTTTTTTTTTTTTGACTTTGGGTTTTGAGACTTAGTGGCTTTTGGCTTTCCAGTCCAGCCTAACCTTCTAGTTTTACTCTGCTGAGCCAGCGGGAAGTCAGTGAGGTTGGGAAGAACCTACTGAGGTACGTGAGGAGAGGGTGAGTAAGCTCCAGTTGCCCTCTCACTTCCTGTCCTGTCCTCACTCTAATTGGATGAGTTTTGTGGTTCCCAGTAAGCAAATACTTCATATAAGACAGTATTAAGCTTTCTGCCTATTAGTATAAACTGGCCACTGAACTTCTCAGCAAGCACTCATTCGCCCACACGCTCTCAATGAAATGTCATGCTTAGGGGAGGAGTCAGTCCCAGAAAAGGAGAAACAAAAAGATGGCAGATTCTGGCCAGAGTCCTAAAGGGACAAGAGAAGTCCAAGAAAGGCAGAAATTCATTTTCCAATTCATTGCTGCTTGGCTTCAGATTTTGTCCAGAGACTGGCAAGGAAGCAGGATAGAAAAAAAAAAAAATTGAGAACAAGCTAGGGAGGCAAGGAAAATGGAAAGGTGTGGGAAGGAAGCTAGAAAGAAAAGAAAATTTTCCAGGGTTGAAGGCAAGAGATAAACGCAGAGAGAGGGAACAAAAGCATAAGAAAAGTGAGATGAAGGAGCGATTCAGGAAAATGAACAACTAGGTAAACTAATTACCAGCCCCTCTCACAGATGCATCCTCAATCCAATTCCTTGGTTCTGGAGCAGGGGCTATCCTTTTGAGACCCACTGCTCTGCATCTGTGAAGGGTTCCCTGTCTTCCTCCTCCCTGGATCTGAGACTGAGACTGAAAACCTGACTCTAGGAGTCACCACCCCCACCCCCGCTGCTGCGGGGCCGGGAAGGTAGTGGGGACTTGTATCTGCAGCCAGGTCATAGCTCAGATGGCAAGCAGCATATGATCCAGTTTCATAAAAGAACCCTCCCCCCACCAGCCATGTTGCTCATGTCCTGGGTCTCATTACCCCCCATAGTTGTGAAATGAGGTAGTATATAGTATGAAGGATTAAGCAGCAGATCTTACCTGTTTTATATGTTTTGTGCTCTCTTTCTTTCTCCTTCTTTTTCTCCTTCCTCTCTGCTCCTCACATCAGTCGGAAAAACTTCTATTTTAACATTCCTAGAACGAGTGGCTCTTGGTCTGTCCGGGCCTCCGGGATTCTGTTAACACTGCCCAGATGTGAGGACATCCGCATCTGCCAAAAATTTCCTTAAAGCTATATTATCCCCAAAGCTATAAGCTATTCCTCCCTCAGAGAAGGGTTGTAGGGAGGTAGGGGAGCAAGAACACAAAGCTTAGAGGCACACAGTCCTTCTGCCACAAAACAGGGGGAAAGTGTGAATGGTGCTGGCCCAGGGCCCGTGAGTATAGTGATGACTAACAGAGGCTGGCTGAACGGCCTCCAGAGATGGGGTGGTACTGAAGAAACCTTCTTCTTATGACTCAGCATGACATCAGGATTGAATGAAAAGGAATTTCGAAAAATCCAAGGAGCGGGGCAGATTGTAGCTGACTTTGACATTCCCCAGAGATTTCCCCAGTAACTCCTCAGCACTTCCCGACTCGGAGTTGCCTCGCCATCCATATACACAGGGTCAAACACACTTGGAGACCCTCTCACGGATGATCTAACGTCTATGGACTTCAGTTTTTGATAAGATTATGTTGTTTACCAAAAGTTCCATGCACTTTTTGACTGAAGGCTCAAGACTGATTTCCTGTAATAAGAGCAGAGGAAGAGCATGCTTAGAAAGGCCTTAGTGGGAGGCTGTTTAAGCAAACCTCGATGATCTGTGCATGTCAAGGTTGTAGCTGTTGCTGAGCTGTTTACCAGGGACCTTTGATTGAGGGATATGCTTCACGAAGCAAGCTTTCTTTTTCAGTATCTGGTAATGAGAGTACTCTAACGTAGTGCAGACCAGCTTCCTACATTCTCCCTCCTCTCAGAGTGGAAATTGTCTTTGAAAAATCAGTGATTGTGGAAGAATTTTGTTTAGCTGTTGTAGAAAGGGTTTCTTCCCTGTGTGTGCAAGCAAACTGGTAACACCTTCTCAGATGTAAAGGGAAGACCCGTGCTTCTGATAATATAAAGTTCAGGACCAAGCCCATTTCATGTCCAGTCCACCAATCAGAAATATGTATTGAGTGTCTAACAGTGTGATAGTGGTAAAAAAAAAAAAAACACTGAAGACATGATCTTGGCCTCATTTACTCAATAAATTTATCATGCTTCTACTGTGTTAAGGAGGGTGGACAAAGACAAAATCCCTGATATAACACATAATTAATTCGACAATATTTACTGAACATCTGTTATGTGCTACACACTGTTCTAGGTACTTGAGAAACATCAGTGAGCAAAAGAGACAAAGATTCTTGACCCATGGAATGGAGGAGGAAGACATTTACTAAAAATGTTCTTTTAAAAAAGATTTTATTTATTTATTTGACAGAAAGGGAGAGAGAGCACACAAGCTGGGAGAGCAGCTGAGGGAGAGAGAGAAACAGGCTCTCTCCTGAGCAGGAAACCCAGTGCAGGGCTCGATCCCAGCATCCTGGGATCATGATCTGAGCCGAAGACTGAACCAACTGAACCACCCAGGTGTCCCTCAGCAAAAATATTCTTGATTACAACTATGTGTGTTTAGGGAATTAGCCTTCACTGGGCATTTGCTATAAGCTAAGAAGGGGGGACAGAGGTGAATATAAACTGTGTCATCCCTCATCTAATGAAGCTTACTCTCCAGCTCCCAGAGGATTTATGTTGAGGAGGGGAGATAAGAGGGACTCAAACAATTAGAAAACAGTACAAGACCATGTAAAATTCTGAAAGCGATGGTATAAACTGTGAGGACCCTGTGAATACTCTGTGGGAAGAGGTAGGCCATGGTCTGTTCTTAGGCAAGGCAAATGACATAAACAAGAGCTCATTGTTAGGTCAGAGGGGGATGGGCTAACTGGTTAGAGGGATCAAGAGAGTGATAGGGAACAAAATTGAATAAATCAACTAAGGTCAGATTGTGAGGCCTTTGAAATCAGATAGAGTTCACTCTAAACTCATGAGTATTCAGTGTGTGTGAGAGAGAGAGGGAGAGAAAGAAACAGATGGGGAGAGACTGAGAGAGCACAGAGGAACATATTCTACTAGGGTTGTTTTCTTAAAAAAAAACAAACAAACAACCTTTACTGGCCCCCCTCTTGGCAAAAAGTACAGTCCAAGCTCTCAGCAGGTCATACTATACTCATTCACAAGCAAGCCCCATCTATGTCCTCAGCCTAGTTTTAAACATTCACCTCATGACTCGTTCTGGACATACTGAACTTCTCGCTCTTCCTTTCATACTTGGGTGGCTTTACATAGATATATTTACTCTACCCTGTATTCCTTTCCTGAACTGTTGAAACTGTATCCATCTTTGCTGCTGAGAAATTCCCCCTCAGCCCACTCCAGGCAGATCTGCTTTGCCTGCCTTTGCTATCACAACACTTTGTACATGTCTCAAGTATAGTTTTATTGCACTTAGTGTCATTGTTCACCCATGACAATCTCTGTCCCCTACTTTACTAGTTTGTTCATCTCAGACTCATGTCTGTCTCCTCCTAGACTCTGAAAGCCTAGGGGGCAACAATCCTCCTTTAGTCTTCTTCATTCAACACAGGCCCCTTCAACACAGGGCCCTAGCACATGCTAGGCCAGAGATGCAGCATAAGGCCTCGTGTCCCACTCAGAGCTGGAAGGAGCAGGACAGAGGGGTGGCAGAGAGAAATTAAAGAAGAAAGGGAAAGGGGAGAATATGGAAATCATAGGGAGATTAAAGTAAGGGGATAAATAGGAGGGACAACATCACTGTGAAGCACTGAGATGGGCAATAGGAAGAGCTTATGCAAAACAAGGAGAACTAATTAAAAAAAAAACAGCATTTCTTCAGCCCCTACTATCTGTAAATAACACTCTATCAGACACTGTGGGGTTATAAAGAGCAATAAACCACCTCTCTGTATGATTTAGTTGGAAAGTTAAGACAAAGACACACAAAGAGACCAACAACAGCTATACATACAAATGTAAAGTTCTTAAAGTTCAGTACCATTTTCAACGTGAAGACATTTAGTATGAAGTTCCTTAGCAGTCAATGTGGTACTGTTTTAAGAAATATTAGATATGGAAACTGACTTGCCCAGATAAGATCTCAGCAAAGCTTAACAAAACTAAATGAGAAACAACTTTTTAGAATACCAACTAAGGCAAATTGATATGAAATTGTGAATTTTAATATCATTTAAGAGTTCCTCATTAAGAGTTTCTCATTTCTATGTGTTCCAAATTGTGTATTATGAACTTTTTTGAAGAAGGAAAGATCAGGGCTGGAAAGGGAGGAGAGGATTCACGGAGAATCTGAAAGGAGTAGATGGGAAAAAAGTGAATGAGAACTAGACACAGAAGAGAATTTCAGAAAAGGAACAATGAGAATATATAAGAGACAACAAAAATAAAGAAAATTGTACATATGAATTATCTATTTAAATGGTGATGTTCAAATTATCTGCTTAAATGATATTTATCTGATGGCTGTAATGTGAAAATATGAGATTTTAAGAAAGTAAGCAGGACATACTTTTAAATTTTATGATGGGCACTTAGCTAGAGGTAATTGAAGTTATTCTAGAAAAGGTACTAGAAAACGAAAATGGGAAGGACATTATGTGAATAAGAGATAAGATGTATTCTGAGTGAAATAGTTGATGTTTTTTCACTGACTCCTAACACTGGGAACAGTAATGTTCCAAGACATTACCAAGCAGCTCAACTTAATTATTTTGTTTATGACAGTGTGATACTGGGGTGGTTTAAACATTCAGTTTAATTCATTTAATCAAACCTCAAGTCACTACTAAATGGTTAGTCTCACAGACCAGCTCTGACCAAGGGGCTCAGCAGGGATTGGCTGAGCACCAAATGAGCTCATCAATTGAGCATTGTGTCCTAGGGCATTGGGGAGAGTATAAAAGGGGGTGCAGGACCCTGCCACACTGGCTCTTCAGTAGTTTCTGAACATGTAGATAGCAGGAGTAAGACAGGTAAGTGGAGAAGAAAACAGGTACTCTTGTAGTTAACTAAGGGTCTGAGTTAGTGTGAGTGGTCAGACTATGAGGTCTGATACTAGAACTAGAACTAGAAGTGTGTGGGCGGGGGTCGGGGGTACGGATAAAGGGGGCAGAGGAACGCTCTCATTGAGTTGGGGTTGGGATGCACCTTAAGTAGGGAGTAGGAATTCAGAGTGGGGTTGGAGACGGGGAAGGGAGCAGGGAACAGATACTGTTTATTGGTATATAATCATACTGGTTTATTGCAGAACAGAAAAGTCACGCTGGGAAAGCAGTAGGAAATAAGCTGATATATTTGCTGGGGGATGCATTGTTTAAATGCCAAGGAACATTTAAACTTAATCTTGAAGGTCACAGGAAATTTATAAGGGATACAAATCCCTACTAAATATTGAATGTAAAACAAACAGCAGCAATACTTAAGGAAACTATATTCCTTTTTCCTCTTTTCAGCATCAAACATGTGTTTTTGTGGTCAGAAAGAGGGAGGAAAATAGAGTGAACCAGAAAAAGTATTGGCTTCTGTCTTGCCACTCTGGGATGGGCAGGGTTCCTTCTTAGGTGATTGGGCTACTGGAATGAAGGCAAAAGTAAAACTCAACAAAAACCCCAAGTACAAGGCTGAATTGGGGAGATCAAGGCTCTTGTGCTTCAGGGGCTTTTTTAAAAGCCCTTGTTAGTGGTGAAATGTCTGAACACAGCAGTCTTTGCTTGGGTTGTTCCCAGCCAAGACAGCTGTTTATACAGCAGCAGCCATGTCTCATCACAGAGTGGGCCCTGTTTCTGGTGAGAGAAACAGAAGTTGGCAAAGCCTCATCCTCAGCACATTAGCCTCTGAACTTGTTTCCTCATCTGTAACATAAGGGCAGTGGCATTCTTGACCTCACAATAGGGGCTTTTGTGATGTAGACATGAGTTACCACCTGTCAAGCGCTTAGCAACCATGGTTGCTACGTAGTCAATGGTCAGTATTACAGTTACTATATAATATATAATACAATGTAATATCAATAACACAATTACATATTATAGTATTAATACTTTAAAAAGTAAATGCATCTTATGATTTATTACTTAGGAATTACTATTTACATTGCCTTAGATGGGATTAGATGCCCCTTTGTTCTGAGTTTGGGCCCAGACCCAGACCTAAATTTGAAGTAAACTGAACTTCTGGGTCTAGTGGAATGGCAGGGTGGGAGGTGGTGGTACAAGGTGCTGTGGCCCTAGGAATATTTAATTTCATGTCAGCCTTTGGTTTAATTTGGCACTGAGTGTTACGCAAACAGAGCAGTGTTGTAGTGGCAGAGGAAGGGAGAGGCGGAAAATCAACACATTCTTGGAAGTAAAATGTGGCTTTTGCTTTGACTATTTTGTTTTCTCTTCAGCTGAAAAAATATTTCTTCACTCTCAGGCTCACAATGAAATTCCCTTCCAGAACATGGTACAAACCTAAGCTTCAGAGGAAGCTTCCATTTACGATGACAGAGTTAGCAAGACTTCCCTTGATACTTATTTTAATACGAGAACCCCTCAGATAGTGTTATTTAGCCTAGGAAGAAAGCTTTGCATTTACTTGGAGCCTCCCTCAACTTCATTTCCTGTAGTGACAGCATGCGTGTTACTTTCAAAATTGACATCTGCTATATTCCCTGATAACCTTCCTTCGGTGTTTATAGGTGTATAGTTGTATCATTTGCCCATTCTCTCCCTGTGTTTATATGTTAGGCTTTTAAAGTTTCGGGATAAAATTTTAGTGTAAATGCTGTTGGTGCAATATTCATTCTCCAGTAGTTGCTCTCTTGGACCTCAGACATCTGGCATGATGGTAGAGGAGCTGGTCCCAGGTCAATATTTGAGGTACAGGGAAGCTGTGTGTAACCAAGTTAATGGAAATTTCTTGTCTGGTACTGTGGTCTATGCTTAAAGCAAGGTTTCAGGCAAAAACAGTTTGGGTGTCACTTCTCCTAGACAATACAATAGCAGTACAGGAAACACCCACTGTGATGTTAGGCTTGTGTCCATTATGATGCGATGGGTTGCCTAGGTAACTGATACTGTCTTCTACTGCCATTGTTCCAAGAAACAGCTCACACTCAGTGGATACACAGTCTCTGCCCTCAAAGAGCTTACACTCTAGTTGAGAAGCCAGACCTTAAAACATACTCTGTGTTGTCATATTGACCAACCGGTTCATGATACATAATACAGAAACGTGGAGCTATCTACATATATGATTTAATAGGAAAAAAACCCCACACTTCCATGCTTCAAATGCCACCCATAATTCACTAGGACTGTCCAGTGATAAACTTTCTTAAGAGTTGACTTGTTTTTGGTTGACATTACAATGCTCTGTCTCACCATGTGGGTAAAGGAACATACAAATCTATAGTACTGTTGGTGTTAGGTATCAGTTCAGATTTCCTAGAAGTAATGCTTTTTCTCATAAGGATATATTTTTATGGAGGGAGCAAGAAAGTTCAGAGAAAGTTTCACAAAGTGCATATTTTCCACTAAACAGAAAATTAAGTCTTGACACCCAGTGGTGATATTTTCTTCTTGATTACACCTGTCCTGAATTTCTAGAAAGATGAATGCTAGGGATTAAACTAATGTCCTTGAGTAAAATGGTAGACCAGGATGCCTATAGAACTTCATTAATTCATTTGTATTTAATTCATTTTGTAAATGTGTTTTGAACCTGACTAGATAAAAAAGACCTCCCTATTCTGAGGTTTCCATGAAAAGTAAATGACCTATTTAAATTGAGGGCAATTTGAATGGTTCATTTGGTCACTCTTGAAGCCTAAAAGGTGCCAGAAAGCAGGAAATAGTGAGTATCTATAATGTCTAGGCTCATTTCTTTTCTCCCCTGTAACAATAGGCATAGAATTAACTCGTTTTTGTAACTACTAACTCAAGTATCTGCGCTTATTCTTGTGGGCTGAGCAAAGCACATGCAGATGCATCCTTTATGAAATAGAGACATCCCATTTCACAGATGTATGGAACTTCAAATGCCTTTTAAGGCTAGAAAGATCTAAGCAATTGGGAGAATTTTAGGGGAATGGACAGACACTTCACAACCCAATACCATATGTAGCTTGTGTTCAACAGGGGAGGGGATTGAAAAGCACAGTGATCTCTAGTTTTGGCTTTGCTCTTAGCTGTGTGGCTTTAGGTTTCAGCCTCCTGGAAAAAGAAATCGCCTAATTCCCCCACTCAGGTAGATTTTACTTTTGCTCGGTTTGTGTCTAAAAACCTATGACGGTACGTGTCGCTTTGCAATCGGTTTCTCTTTGGAAATATGCTTCTTGGTATTTGACCATGTAATAAAATACTCCTGGGTCACTTTTAACCTCTCTTCATTCCTTTCTTTCAGGGCACCAGGGGCCGGCGAGGCCGAATCTCAAAGCGCTGCTGGCGCTGCTGGTGATAGAACAATATGATCAAGTTATAAGGGCGGGGGAGAGGTGGGGGGCGGGAAAGATTCAGAGAAAAAATGAAGCAAGCTCCACTTGAAGATCTAAGAAATTCCCGGCACTAGAAACTTTGTATACAGTTTTCGGTAACCTGCAGCAGGGGGCGCTCGGAAATTGTCGTCACTTTCCGGGTAGCCTCCCAAGACTTTACCCTCTAGAAAACTGTACAGTGTTTCCGGCTTTTCTCAGTTGTAGACGCTCGTAAGTTTCCGGCAGTTTCCGGGGAGACTCGGGGACTCTGCGTCTCTCTCGCTCCGCTCCGAGTGCCCGGTGCGGCGGGGCAGGGTCTTGGGCTAGTCATGGCGTCCCCGTCTCGGAGACTGCAGACCAAACCAGTCATCACTTGCTTCAAGAGCGTTCTCTTGATCTACACTTTCATCTTCTGGGTGAGAGATGGAGCCCGGGGACGGGAGGGGGTCCTGGGCTTGGGTGAGGGTTGTGACCCTGAGCAGAGGGCGCGAAGGTCTGGGGGATGAGGAGGGAGGCCGGGGAGGGGAGGGAGACGCGGGTGGGGTTCGGGAGGCTGTACCTGCCGGGAACCCGGCGCCGGCGAAGAGTTGCTGGGGCTCCAGCTGGGGCATCTTGACCGCGCCGGGGTCAGGGTCCCGGAGAATGGCAGCCAAGAGGCTGTGCTGGGACGCGGACGTGCCCAGGGTTCGAATTCGATGCGGGGGGACCAGGAAGGGAGTGGACACCCCAGAGCTCGCAGAGGGTGACCCTGGACCGTTGAGAGAGGCGAGGCTTGCCCCGCCCCTCTGTGGGCTCACCCGCATAATAGTCTCTTTCTTTTCACTGCTTCATAAGAGGGGAGTATTTCGCAGGTAAGTATGGTAATGGCTGTACTCCCGCCAACCTATGCTTGGGCTTGCTTTTGTGTACGGTACCTTTGTACGCTTTGCTCCTCTCTGAACTGGGGTGGGAAGAAGGGAGAAGCTTCTGGAATTCATAGAGAAACTTTTTTCCCTCCTCCAGGAAGGTTTTCTTCCTATGGCGAGAGTAAAACAGTTGAATAAATTGTTCTCCCTAGGACAGGTAGGCTATGGACTCCGGTTTGTACCAAAAACAAAACAAAACAAAACAACAAAAAGAAACAGATGAGGTTTAAGAATTTTAAGATGCCTTCTCTAGCTGTCTCCTGGTTTTGCCCTGGCTACCTGGGCTACCTGGTGATCTAGCGTGGATTTATCAAGGCCTATCTTTATTTGCTGATCTCCTTCCTAGCCCTTGTCTTCCACATCCCAGCCACGGCTCTGTGGCCACAGACTGCTAAATCATTTCTCATATCTGTTGTTTCTTAAATACCTGGTGGTTTGTGGTTTGAAGGTGCTGCGGTATACAGTGTATAACTTTATTTTTTCTGATTTCCTACGTAGATCACTGGTGTCATCCTTCTTGCCGTGGGTATTTGGGGCAAGGTGAGCCTGGAGAATTATTTTTCCCTTTTGAATGAGAAGGCCACCAATGTGCCCTTTGTGCTCATTGGTACTGGTTCTGTCATTATTCTATTGGGCACCTTCGGCTGTTTTGCCACCTGCCGAGCTTCTGCATGGATGTTAAAATTGGTGAGTCCTTCTTTTCCTTAGAATTAATTCTTGATTTTAGAAAAGTCTTATATGTTGTTGACTTTGTTTCTTGAAACTGGCCATGGCCCTTTCAGTTTATTCTCTTTCTTCCTAAGTAACATCTCTGCTGCCAGTTCCTACTTTTGTTGTGTTTTCCCTGTCCTTTTTAATAAAAACATGCTGAACTGATTGGGTAGACTATTTTTTTTCTTTGACTACCCTTGCAGCTGTGATGTGTCTTATTTATGCTGACTTGGACTTTCTTTTTATCCCACAGTATGCAATGTTTCTGACTCTCATTTTTTTGGTTGAACTGGTCGCTGCCATCGTAGGATTTGTTTTCAGACATGAGGTAAGCCTGAATTTGAGAACCTTAATATGTTAAAATTTATCCTCCCAGAGATAAAAACAGTTAATAGTTCAGAACACTTTTAAAGCTTACTTTTCAAACTGTAGCTGACAAAAATGGCTTTCTTGTAAAAATTCTAGCTCACTTGTAATATTAAAAAAATTTAGAAAATTTTAGACTGACAGTTACTAGACGAAAATTACAGGTACCCATAATTACATGGATTTCCAGTTCTTTTTCTGCATACAAGTACCTATTAAAGTAGAGATAGTACAATTTATAACCTTACTGATAGGAAAATATTTTTTTAAAGATTTTATTTATTTATTTAACAGGTAGAGATCACAAGTAGGCAGAGAGACAGGCAGGGAGAGAGAGAGGGAAGCAGGCTCCCCGCTGAGCAGAGAACCTCATGGTGGACTCGATCCCAGGACCCCGAGATCATGACCTGAGCCGAAGGCAGCGGCTTAACCCACTGAGCCACCCAGGCACCCCTGATAGGAAAATATTTAAAGTGCAAAACACAACTGTAATCTCCCTTATGCCATGCTTTAAAAAAAATTGGATATACTTAATGCAGATCGAAACTTTAATATTGAAGTAGAAATTGGGCTTCCACTGTTAAAACTGGGGTTGGGAAATCACTCAGGGAGTATTGAAGGCTCCCCAAAGAGAGTGTTTTACAAAGTGGCAGTGCAGTCTCCCAAAGTAAGGTTTTGTAGCTTAAAAATCCTGTAGGCATCAGATTTTTACTTAATTTAAAATAGAGAAAAATTGGGGGAGGGATACAGCAGTAGAGAGCTGCCACTTTTGAATAAAAGCTCCCATAGCACTTTGAACATGAGCAGTTAACTTTTATTGTAAAATTTTGCTTAATGATCCCCTCAACTAGATTATAGCTCATAGAGGACAGGATTGGACCATAGACATTCATTACCATGCATGTTGCTGCTGTCAAATATGACCCTTGGTCAGATGTGGGGGATTTTTTTATTTGGCATAGAAACCAAAAGGATTTTCTAGAATCTTTATTTACTGACATTGCATTTCTTTGCTGTAGATTAAGAACAGTTTTAAGAATAATTATGAGAAAATTTTAAAGCAGTATAACTCTACGGGAGATTATAGAAGCGATGCAGTAGACAAGATTCAAAATAAGGTAAGTGGTCATAGGTGGTGGCTTCTCAAAAGGGAAACACCTCCTTATCCCTTTAGAGAAGAGGATAGGCCCCTGACTACTAGATGTTGTCCACTTGTATGACATTCTCACTACAATTAAATCAGGAGAAAATAAGTCCCTGGAAAAGATGTGTGGGATGGTACTAAGTGACATCTCCATTTTCTCCTTATCATTCTCCTCACATGTACCTCTTCTCTTCTCACATCACAGACCAAGTACTGTTAGGACCACTATAGCAGGAAAAGGTGGCCAGTCTAAAAGGGTTACACTTGGTATTTAGAAAAAGGAGCTTATCTCTTGAATTATAATGCCAGTTGAGAACACACACATTAAAATATTAGGATAGACATCATTAAGTATAATGTTATGAGCACAAATTGCCATCTAAGATGATAGGTTAAGTGTTTGACTACAATACTGTCATGTGAACTATGAATGGTTTTGTTGGATTTTTTTTCAGTTGCATTGTTGTGGTGTCACCGACTTTAGAGATTGGAAGGATACTAATTATTACTCAGAAAAAGGATTTCCCAAGAGTTGCTGCAAACTTGAAAATTGTTCTCCACAGAGAGATGCAGATAAAGTAAACAATGAAGTAAGGAGCCTTTAATTTTTTTTATTTGAAAATATTAACTGAATACAGAGTTAACTCAGTTTTTAATTTTTCCTCACAATAGATATGATCTGAAATAGGTGGGGCAGGTATTATTCTCATTGAACAAATGAGGAAACTGAAGCTCGGACAATTTGTGACTTGAGTTCACACAGCTAGCAAAGAACACTTGTTTTTTTTTTTTTTTTTTAAGATTTTATTGATTTGACAGACAAAGATCCAAGTAGGCAGAGAGGCAGGCAGAGAGAGAGGAGGAAGCAGGCTCCCCGCTGAGCAGACTCGGATGCAGGATGCGGGACTCGATTCCAGGACCCTGGGATCATGACCTGAGCCGAAGGCAGAGGCTTTTACCCACTGAGCCACCCAGGCGCCCCACAAATAACACTTTTAAATGCATAACCCAAAAAGTGGAACTTTTGTTCTTCAGACTCCTGTCAGAGCATTGTGCTTGAAAGGAGAGAGCATATGTTATAAGAGTAAATTTTAATGAAATGACAAAGGCTGAGATAGCTACAGCTCATCTTTTGGCAGAGATGGATGATCCAAGCGTTCGTTATTGCTTGTGCTGTACTTAATATTCTTTTTTTCCTTTCCCATTAGGGTTGTTTTATAAAGGTGATGACCATTGTAGAGTCAGAAATGGGAGTGGTTGCTGGAATTTCTTTTGGAGTTGCTTGCTTCCAGGTAAGTCCTTATTGTTAGGAATGTCTCATCACTCATGTTCGGTGTTAGCCGGATTTCCACTCTGAAGGCTTCAGGTAGAAGTAACATTTTCACAGACTCCCTGCTGCTTTTATTTTGTATGTGAAACATACGTAGTCAGTCCTTTGTGTCTGGGTCTGTTTAGCTTTGTTTTATTTGGGAGGGGGTGTCTTCCTATTTTCATTCCAATTTTTTGATGTGAAACATACGTAGTCAGTCCTTTGTGTCTGGGTCTGTTTAGCTTTGTTTTATTTGGGAGGGGGTGTCTTCCTATTTTCATTCCAATTTTTTGATGTCTTGGATCTTATGTTTTCCCACACTATTTTCACAAAGAGACTTCTCCAGATTTTTATTCCCTGTTCATCTGCTTTTTTCTTTTTTTAAAAACCACGGCCTTGCATGCCTTGAAACTACAAAAAGCAAGGCTTCGAATTAACTCCTAGTAGTATATACTTGGTGCCCTCGGGTATGGCATTTCTCCAGCATCCTAGTACATTAATTAAAACATGAGCTAGATGGGAACCTTGTTTTGCTGTGCAGTTAAGATTCTAAAACATGGTTCAGATTTTTTCTTTTCCTGGGCTGCAGCTGCCTGGTAAATTCCTTGTAAGTTCTGACCTATAAGAACTTAGATCAGGCAACCCCACATTCAATAAGTGCCTGTCATATTGGGGACGTGCTACGCTGCTGCGAGTCAAATTCTATTTCCTGAGTTGTGCTGCTTCTCACCATCCCGTGAAAAGTTTGTATTGTGGCTCTAAGTAATTTTTCTTAGGGAATGGGGATTTGTCCTATATTCAACATCGTGGAGACAAAACTAAAAGAATGGATATACTTCATTTTGACCTATGTAATTGGTTTTGGAAGACTAATCTTAACATATCTCTCAAGCAGTAGGCATAGCTACATCTGAGTCTGCAATGCCCAATAATATAGCCACTAGCACCTTCGAAAGGTTTTAATTATTAAATAAAATTAAAAATTCAGTTCCTCAGTTACTCGAGCCCCATTTGAAGTACTCAAAAACCACATGTGTCTAGTGGCTAGCTTACCAGATAGGCCGTAAATTACAGAACAAATCCATAGTTGCAGCACTGTCTTAGAACTTTCAAGAAAATCTCTGCCTTCGTCGATGGAGATTTGATGTGATGAGATGCCATGCCGTTTTTCAGGCCATGCCATGTCTAAGCCATGCCATTTTTGTTCTGATAGCTGACAGGTTATCTGATAAGTATCCCCCAGACTTACGACAGTTAGGATTTTTCTTGAGTGATTTTTGTCAGTGACAGTTGTGAAACTCCAGGTCATAGTAGTTGTAAAACTTCCCATATATTCTTTGAATGTGATCCAGGAACTGCAAATTATCAAACATAACTGCCGAGAGAAACTTAAGGAAGGAAATAATTAGTGAATTCGAAGTGAAAGGAAAATAAACATGTATCCTGAGGTCTTTAAGTTCTTTTGTTTGTGTTTGTGTATGTGTGTTTAATTTTTGTCTGTATTTTATTTCTAGCTGATAGGAATCTTTCTAGCCTACTGCCTCTCTCGTGCCATTACAAATAACCAGTATGAGATAGTGTAAACAACAAACCACGGGCCTATTCCTCTTGAAATTTAAGGTATGTTCCTTTTAGTCCTCAGCTCGCTATTGGTGTTTACTTCAGCCCATGCCCACTCTTATCGAGTGGTGCATTCAAATCTGGCTGGTATTGTGTTAGGCCTTTACATGCAAGGCGTGGCCACAAGGGGCAGACGAGCCTTTGAGGGTTTACTGACATGTCAGTCTAAAGATCCTGAGGTGTCCCCTTTCTAACAAATTTGGACCTACACTGAAGGGAAGTGGAGAACCCCAAGAGTGACCTCTTAACTTACTAGTGAGGTTCCCTGGCAAAGACACTCTGCTTCTGATATTGGCATTTTCCCGAGTCTTCATTTACCATACTCCTCAAATACATCTAGCCTAAACTGGAACCAGGTTTGGGGAAAACGTGTTTCAATAACTTCAGTATTGGAACGGTAAACCACGAGAACTGTTGCTGGCTGAATTAATCCCTGAGGGTGCCCTTCACATTTTAATTAAGCCGCTGACGGGGAACACATGAATAGATGCTCACATGTGTGAGCGCATACAGCTGTTGGAATTTGGGTTGCAAGTCAATTAACATTTTTTTCTTTACTTTTAGGACATTTACATTCCCCCCTGTGACCTATGAAATTGCCTGGATGGAAGACTACCTACTACTTCTTACTGTAGACCAAAAACTTATATCAGTAGTCTGATTCAATCAAGATGTGTGCAGTTTAAGTCCACCTTTTGTCCCGTTGATGTTAGATCATTGAAACCCCTGTATCACTGTGAAACACTGGAAGAGCTAGTAAACTGGAAATGATGCAATACTGTGTTCCTCTTGACTTTTATTTTCCAAAATTGCATTGTGAGTCTTCTGTTTTGTTGTAGTGTTACAAAGCGACCCCTCTGAATTTGCTGATGTAGAGTGATAGAAAATTGACCCTTCCGAACTGGCCCCTTCCCAGACGAGTTAAAATTATTGTATAATTTGCATCATGTTAAAATATTTTCCTTAGTGTCTGTTTTGCTCTCAAATTTATATTTGAAAGGTTCTAATTATTACTTAATGGTGTTGGAATTACTGTATTTTCCTTAGGAATTGAAAGCAACTCATCTTCATTAGCCTATTTATCAGGTTGGTGTGACTCAGTTGTCAGTATTAAGGTCAACTATAATAATCTTAGTTTTGGTTTGTGCCTTTGATTAAATATAAATTTTTCACGCAATAAATGTTGTTTTCCTCTAAAATAATCATGTTTAACTTGTAGAAAATCCGCTGGGATGGTTGTTTTCCACTGAAAAAACTAAGCCCCACATTTCTACTTGAGGTGCAATTTTAGACAGGAAATCTAAAACTGAGGTCTTCACTCTGTTTCACTTTTTAAAAAGTCTTTGTTTATAAAACTATTCCCTGTGAAAGGATTACATTCCATATTATGAAATAGCATATGCTTAGCATTCTCCTGGAGCTGGGACTATTTTGATTGCCTAGTTTACATTAAGAAGTTGAATAGGGAGAGATCTACTGTACCTTTGGAGTAATAAGGAAATGAATAATTAAAATTTGAGCTGAGATGGGGAAAGTCTTTCCTTGGTTTTGGGTTTCTTTACACATCCATTAGTAGAACCTAGCTCTTCTCTGGCACACATCCACAGTCCTTGAATCTGATGGTAAGGTAAGGGGGAGTTAATCAGTTATAAAGTGGGCAAAAACTAGTTACGATTCATAGTGATTTGTGGTGGGTGCATGTCTTATATATGCTTGGAGTTATTGCAGAAGGAATATTTTCTATTAAAACATTTGACAGTTCTGACTTTTAAGGTAAAGTGATAAAACAGTTGAAAAAATAGTGGCTTTCCAAATGTAGTAGATCAGATTTTTGGCTGTTGGACTTAGTGAAGCTGATTTAAAGGATAATCTAAGCAGTGTTAAGTAGGTACATCTCACTAGGATGGCTTAGACGGACCTGATGAAGTTGCCATTAAGTAGGGATTTTTTTTTAAGTTAAAAGTTTTTCCTCATTTTTTTTTTTTTGGTTTTATTTTTATTTGGGGGGAGAGGGGAGAAGCAGACTGCCCCCTGAGCAGGAAGCCTGATGCAGGACTAGATCCCAGGACCTTGGATCCCAGGACCCTGGGATCATGACCTGAGTCTAAGGCAGACGCTTAACTGACTGAGGCACCCAGGCGCCCCCATTTTTTCTCATTGTTAAAAAGGGAAAAAACCCAGAAAATGTGGAATGTAGGAAGAAGAAAACACATCATGGTGTAGGTGGGTTGGTGTATTTTTTTTCTACATATATTTTCCTCTATTTTTTTTCTTTTCAGTGTTCCAAGATTCATTGTTTATGCACCACACCCAGTGTTCCATGCAATACGTGCCCTCCACAATACCTACCACCAGCCTCACCCAATCCCTCACCCCCCCCCAAACCCCTCAGTTTGTTTCTCAGAGTCCACAGTCTCTCATGGTTCATCTTCCCCTCCGATTTCCCCCAACTCACTTCTCTCCTCTCCCAATGTCCTCTGTGTTGAATGGATAAAGAAGATGTGGTCCATATATACAATGGAGTATTATGCCTCCATCAGAAAGAATGAGTACCCAACTTCTGTATCAACATGGATGGGACTGGAGGAGATTATGCTGAGTGAAATAAGTCAAGCAGAGAGAGTCAATTATATGGTATAAATATTTTTAAAGTTTGTTATTTTGGCTGGCCAGTTACAAAAGTCCCTTATAGCTAATGTGTGCGTGTGCACACTTGACTGGAAAATTCACCACCACCTTCGATGTGCCAAAGGCAACCTGTGGGTTGTCTTACTTCCAGGCACCAGGTTACTTACTGCAAAGCAGCTCAGAACTCCACCTTGAGAAGCAGAGCTCCACAGGTATATTTTCTGAACATGTGGAAAGCTTGGCAGCTTTGGCTTATTCCTGTGGGGGTGAGTTTATATGGTAGGCATCAAACTTTTATGGAAATAAATACCTAATACAAGGTATAAATGCCATTTCTGTGTTCCCTCAGAGCTCACATAGGCGTCTTTGAGACTTGATGTTTTTAACCTCCTGTGGGAATCTAAGTTGGTACTTTGCCAGTGATGCGGCCAACCAAACTGATTAAATTAAGAGAAGCAAAGCAATGGATGATTTTTTTGGTGAAACTGTTAAGACTTTGGTTCCTTTGGACTATTCTGTGTAGGCTTTTGTATTTGTTAAAAAAAAAATGAAAACCTAACACAAGGTATAAATACCATTCCTACCTTTCCTCACTGCATACCTAAGATACATTGAGATTTGGGGTTTTTTTAAGCTTGCTATCCTTCGAGGTTGACACCTGGCCTGTGATGTGGCAAACAACTTTTTTTAATTCAAAAAGGGAAAAAAAGGCTAATATATCAGAAAAGAATACATACGCTGAAACAGTTACTGGGAAATGAGACTCTCATTTTGAAGTCATAGGTCTAAAACTTCACCCAGATTCCTTGTGAGAGAGAAGCCATTATGATTTAATTATGGCTTTTCTATTAGGTCCCCTTACCCCACAGAGCTTAGTAAAATTAGGCACTTGTAAGAGCACAGCAAATGCTAATGAAATAAATGAATGAGTGAGTGAATCTAATTATAATGGCTCTTTAATGTTCTGTAAGCAATAAGCTGTTGATCTAAACATCTCATTCTATATAAACCATCCTTTAAATAATAGAAACCACTTAACCTCAGAAACCACTGCTAACTTCCTCCTGGTCAAATCACTTTTTGCTGCTTCTCTTTTTTGAATTCATTGTTACTTTCAATGTTACTGAAGATTCTTGTTTTTTGTTTTGTTTTGTTTTGTTTTGACCTTGTGATATCCTGCTTTCCCTTTTACTGCTCTTTCTAGTTTACTTTACTGTTTTAATTTCCTCCTACTTTTCAAGTGTGGCTTCCTCCAAAGGCTTTTTGCTCTTAGATTATGCTGACCTTGGAGGAATTATTTGTTTTTAACATTTTATTTATTTATTTGAGAGGGAGAGGGAGAAGCAGGCTTCCCACTGAGCAAGAAGGCTGATGTGGGGCTGGACCCCAAGACCCTGTGATCATGACCTGAGCTGAAGGCAGATGCTTAACTGACTGAGCTACCCAAGTGCCCCTGACCTTGGAGGAATTAAATGTAGATGATCATTAGGCCTAACCCCTTGCTCTCTGGTTGTGTGTTGGTCATAGCAGGTTGCTTGTATCCTGATACCGAAAAGATTAGCATGGTGAACACTTTTCAAAAGTCAAAAACAGGGGCACCTGTGTGGCTCAGTGGGTTAAAGCCTCTGCCTTCTGCTCAGGTCTGATCCCAGGTTCCTGGGATGGAGCCCCACATTGGGCTCTCTGCTCAGCAGGAAGCCTGCTTCTCCCTCTCTCTCTCTCTGCCTGTGTCTCTGCCTACCTGTGATCTCTGTCTGTCAAATAAATAAATAAATCTTTAAAAAAAATTCCTCATATAATATCTAGTCCATGCACAGTAGGCCCTCATCTGAACTGGCTCCTTCACCAGGGGTAACATAGTTTGTGGGAATTGAGGGAAACAAGTCCGTTGTTCTCCGAGTTCCTTATTGTCAGCACCACCCCATGCATTATCAGGCGAATGTAAATTCTTTTGGTAAGACTGTCCTTCGGGGTCTTGTAGTGGTCTCATTACCATGTCCTCATGGTAAAACAAAGACGAGGGGCACCTGGGTGGCTCAGTGGTTTAAGCCTCTGCCTTCAGCTCAGATCATGATCCCAGGGTCCTGAGATTGAGCCCCCACATCGAGCTCTCTGCTCAGCTGGAAGCCTGCTTCCTCCTCTCTCTCTGCCTGCCTCTCTGCTTACTTGTGATCTCTGTCTGAAAATAAACAAATAAATAATCTTAAAAAAAAAAGAATCTGAAGAAAAAGAAACAAAAGAAAAAGACGACTGGAGGAGTAACTTGTCGAGGCTTTCCCCACAAGTTTCTCACCATCTCTTCTGGGAAAGCGACATCCTCAAAACAAACTTTTCTAGTGCTTGCCAGGATATAGACGATGAGTTCACAAATGAGAGCAACTAACTAGGTGATACAACTCCTCAGAATCATTACCGGAAAGGAAGAGCAGCTACACTGTGGACATAGGGAAACATACCTAGGGGTATAGTATAAGAGATTTGGAGAGATGAGGGACAACATCCGTACATTATCACTCTGTCAAGCACTGCCTTAGCAGGAAAATTAACATATAAAAGAAGGTAGACTGCGCAGTCTTTTTTTCTTCTACTCAGGGGAGATAAGAGAACAAATGTTTGTTGAACACTTACTAATTGCTAGACACTGTGTAAGGGACTGCAGTCAATGAAGCTGTGTGGGGAGGTTCATCTTTTCAGAAAAAAAAAAAACACACCACAAAAAGGCTGAAGATTATTTTAAATAGCCTGCCCAAGATCACATAGGTGGTAGTAGATCTGGGATTTGAACTTCTATCTGTTGGACTCTGAAGCCCCATGCTTCTTTCATTGGATTTTTCTGTGTCTCAGTAGCAAACAGGCTCTGGGGATTATGTCATGCTAGCCCACAGCCAGAGAGGAGAAGTATGAAAGAAAAAAGATTCCTCCTCAAGTATCTTTTAATTAGTCTTTATTGAATATGAAATTTTTTAAAAAAGGAAGTTTGCATGAAAAAGAGTATCTCCTTTTCTCACAATATGCTGTTGTAAAGTGTTAGCATTCAATTACAAGTACATATTAAAAAAAAAAAAAAAACCCTGTTGTCGGGCGCCTGGGTGACTCAGTCAAGCCTCTGCCTTCCGCTCAGGTTCTGATCTCTGGGTCGTGGGATCCAGTCCTATGTGTGGCTCCCTGCTCAGCGAGGAGTCTGATTCTCCCTCTCCCTCTTGCCCTTTCCAGCCACTCTGCTCTCTCTCTTTCAAATAAATAAATATAATCTTTAAAAAACTCCTGTTAGTCTCTGCCCCTACAACGTTATTAAATTAAAGAAATGCTTACAAAGAGTTAATCACAGTGTAAACATTAACCCTATCCATTTCCTTTTTTAAAAAAAGATTTTATTTATTTAGGAGAGAGAAAGAGAGAGAGCGCATGAGTGGGGGGTAGGGGCAGAAGGATTGGGAGAAGCAGACTTCACGCTGAGATTGGATGATGTGGGGCTTGATTCCAGGCCTCTGGGATCATAACCTGAGCTGAAGGCAGATGCTTAACCCTTTGAGTCACCCAAGCACTCCAACCCTGTTCGTTTTCTTTTAAGCATCCTGTCAGCGTGAATGCTTCCTCAAGTTTACAAGCAAATACTTCCTATGTGAATAAAGATACTCCTCAACACTTTGCTGTTTTCATACCGTATTCCCTTGTGAATATCTCTCAATACCACATGGAAAACCACCCAAAAAACCCACACCTCTGTCACACAGTTACACGCATGTGCTTGAAGCAGAATCACACTCATCCCGGAGACACAAACCCAAACCTGTGCTTTTGAATAAGTTTGTGTGCACACATGTGCGTGCATGTAGATGATCTCTCCCCTACAGGATAGCAGCCGATTTCTGAAGTGGCCAGACCCCAGAGTGTGCCCCAGGGCATCTTGGCTGTACAGAGCTGAACACCACAGCTCAGCATAGGCTTGTGGATCCAGCCCAGTCACAGTCTGGTGCTGGCAGGGGAGCAAGCAACACAGGCCCTTCTGTCATCAAGTCTTCCTCAGCCCTCAGCCTTACCCTTCTTGGCTCCAGCCCCATCCTGGAGCTCTGACACTGGCAGAATGAAATGTAACAGAAAATATGTCATGGTAATTATTTGAGAACTTGGCCTGAAGCTACAGCCCAAAGAACTCAGAAAATAGCAAAAAGTTCGGGAAAAATTAAAAATGTAAAAATCTGACACATCAAAGATAACCAGTGTTTTGATTTTAAAATGATGTGTCTTGTCTACAAAATGAATGCATGAATTATAAAAGGCATAAAAAATTCAGAGTTCAAAGTGGTATAAAGTAATACATTTGTTTCCCTCTTCTGCCCACCCTCATTCCTACTTCCTAGAGGGAATTACTGGCCAAAGTTCCTTGTGAATCCTTGCACATATTGCCATATACAAGTGTATCTGCATATTTTTTTTCCTCTCCCACAAATGGAAGCTGTAGCTAAGATCATAGATTGTGTGTGGAGCCAGATCACCTGGGCTTGGATCCCATCTCTATGAATTATGGGCTGTGTGTGCTTTAGGAAGTTACCTCATCTCTCTGTGCCTCAGTTTCTTGATTCATGAAAGAGGGATAAATATTGCCTACTTTATATGGCTGTTATAAAGATTAAATGAGGTGCTACATGCTAAGCACAGCACGATCCATGGTACATACTAGTGCTATATATATGTTAGCTATAATTTTAAAAATAATGTTACTGTGATATATTTTGACTATCAGAAAATTCTCCCATTTCAAGTATACAATTCAAAATTTTCTATCTATTTTAGAAAGTTTTCATCCCCACAATAAGGTCCTTCATTATCATTTATAGTTAATCCCTGTTCCCACCCCTAACCTTAGGCAACTATTAATCTATGTTCTGTTTCTGTAGATTTGGCTTTTCTAGACGGCTAATATAAATGGAATCATAAAATACATGGGCTCTTGTGCTTGGCTCCTTTCACTTTTTTTTTTTATTTCACCTTTTTAAAAAATATTTTTAATGTAGTCATGTGAGACAGAGAGAGACAGAGAGAGAGAGACAGAGGGAGAGGGAGAAGCAGACTCCCCACTGAGCTGGGAGCCTGATGAGGGATTCAATCCCAGGACTCTGAGATCGTGACCTGAGCCTACAGCAGATAACCAACTGAGCCACCCAGGTGCCCTGGCTTCTTCCACTTTATGAAATATTTTGGTGGTTCATCCATGATATCAGTAGTTCATTTCTTTTTATTGCTTGAATAGCATTCTATTCTGTGAATATACACCATATTTGTCTTTTCATTTGCCAGTCTGTGGGCATTTTGGTTGTTTCCAATTTTCGGCTCTTCTGAATAATGTTGCAGTGAATATTTCTATGCAAGTCATTATGTGGACATGTGTTTCATTTCTCTTGAATAGGTACCTAGGAGTGGAATTGCTGGGTTGTATGGTAGTTTTACATTTAACATTTTGATGAACTGCCAAACTGTTTTCTAAGTGCCCATTTAGATTCCCATCAGCATCTGATAAAGGTTCCTATTTCTCCATATCCTCACTGACATTTGGAATTGTCTGTCTTACTTGCACTCACTCTATTGAGCACAAAATGGTATCTGTCATTTTAATATATATTTCCCTAATGACTGATGATATTAAGCATATTATCATGTGCTTATTAGGCATTTGTAAATCTTTGGTGGAAAGTCTGTTCTGGTCTTTTATCTATTTGGAAAGCTTGTTTTTTTAAAAAAATTAATTTATAAGAGTTCTTTGTGTATTCTGGATACAAGACTTTTATGAGATATGTGCTTAGGAAACATTTCTCTTAATTTTGCTTGTCTTCCAATATCTTAATGGTATCTTTCCAAGTACAAAAATTTGAATTTTGGTGAGGTCCAATTTATCCAGTTTTTTCTTTAATGGACCATGCTTTTGGTGTCATATTATAGCCTAACCAAAGGTCCTATAGATCCTCTTATATTTTCTTCAGAAAATTTTATATGTTTTTAGCTCTTATATGTAAGTGTGAAAAATTTAGAGTAAATTTTTGTGTATGGCATGAGGTAAGGTTGTAAGATCATCTTTTTACATGTGCATATCCAGTCATCCAGCACCATTTAGTGAACATTCTTTTCCCCAATGAATTGCCTTGATACCTTTGTCAAAAACTAGTTGGCTTTAAGTATCAGGATTTGTTTCTCAACTGCTAATTTGGTCCCATTGATCATTATGCCTGTAATGCACTATCTTTCCTGATAAATATAGCTTTATGGTCGCTTTTGAAATTGAGAAGCGATGGTCCTCCAAACTTTTTTTTTTTTTTCAAGATTGTTTTACCTATCCTGGATTTCTTGCATTTCCATAGAAGTTTGAGATCTCTTCATCAGTTTCTGCAAAAGTCCTGCTGAAATTTTATCAGGGATTGTGTTGAATCTGTATTGTAGATCAATTTGGGGACAATTATTATCTTAACAATACTGAGTCTTCCAATCCAATAACGTGGAATGCTTGTCCATTTATTTATATCTCCTTAACTTCCCTCAGTAAAGTTTTGTAATTATTAATGTACAGGTCTTTTGTTTTGTTTGTTAAAGTTATTTCTAAGTATTTCATTTTTTTAAATGAAATTGCATCCTTAATTTGAGATTTGGATTATTTACTGCTTTTGTACAGAAATGCAATTGATATTCTATATTGAGCTTATATCCTGTGGCCTTGGTGTACTTCTACTTTTTTTTTTGTTTTATGGATTTCTTAGGATTTTCTATATACAACATTGTGTCATATGCAAATATAGTTGTACTTACACATTTCCAGTCTGAATATCTTTTATTTCTTTTCCTTGCTTAATTTGCCCATCTAGAATGTCTAATCCAATGTTGAATAAAAATGATGAGGACAGATCTTCTTGTATTAATGGAAAGCATTCAGACTTTTACAATTAAGAATGATATTATCTGTTGGTTCTTTGTAAATGCCTTTCATCAGGTTAAGAAATTACCTTCTATTTTTAGTTTGAGTGTTTTTATCATGAAAGAGTATTGTATTTTGTCAAACACTTTTTCTGTGTTTATTGAGATTATGATGTGGTTTTCATCTTTTTTGCAATTGGGATGGTATCTTACATTGATTAATTTTCATATATTGAAAACTTTAAATCCCACATGGTCATGGTATATAAACCTTCCTATATATTACTCAATTAGGTTTGCTGGATTTTGTTGAGTTTTGTGCTTATATTCATAAGGAATACTGCTCTGTAGCTTTCTTTTGGTGCATTTGTCTAATTTGGATAATACTGGCTTCATAGAATTAGTTGTGAGGTATTCCATCTTAAGAGTTTGTGAAGGATTGGTATTAATTCTTCTTCAAATGTTAGATAGATTAGCCAGTGAAGCCATCTGAACCCAGATTTTTCTTTGTGGAAGGTGTATTTAATACTAATTTAATCTCTTCATTTTTTAATAAATCTTTATTTTAAAATTTTTTATTTTTAATTAATAGATTTTATTGATTTGAACAGTTTAGGTTTATAGAAAATTGAGCATAAACTAAAAAGAATTCCTACATACTTTCTGTCCCCCACCCTCTCTCTTTTTTTTTCCTTTTAAATTATTTTATTTTCCTTATTATGATACATGTACTCCGTAATCACCATCACCTCTCTTACCCATTCTCCTCAACCTCCTCCCCTCTGGTAACCATCAATTTGTTTAGATTTCTATTTCTTTTTTAATTAACATATAAAATATTATTTGTTTCAGGGGTACAGGTCTGTGAATCATCAGTCTTACATAATTCACAGCACTTGCCATAGCACATACCCACCCCAATGTCCATCACCCAGCCACCTTATCCCTCCCGCCCTGCAGCAACCCTCAGTTTGTTTCCTGGGATTAAGAGTGTCTTACAGGGGCACCTGGGTGGCTCAGTGGGTTAAAGCCTCTGCCTTTGGCTCGGGTCATGGTCCCGGGGTCCTGGGATCGAGCCCCGCATCAGGCTCTCTGCTCGGCAGGGAGCCTGCTTCCCTTCCTCTCTCTCTGCCTACTTGTGATCTCTGTCTGTCAAATAAATAAATAAAATCTTAAAAAAAAAGAGTGTCTTATGGTTTGTCTACCTCCCCAGTCCCATCTTGTTTGCTGCTGTGTTCTCCCCAAGGATTCTGATGGATTCCTGTCTCACACTGAGGTCCTTCATCCATTTTGAGTCTATTTTAGTGTGCAGTGTAAGGAAATGGTTCAGTTTCATTCTTCTTGATGTGGCTGTCCAATTTTCCCAACACCATTTGTTGAAAAGACTGTCATGTTTCCATTAGTCATTCTTTCCTGCTTTGTTGAAGATCAGTTAACCATAGAGTTGAGGGTCCATTTCTGGGCTCTCTATTCTGTTCCATTGATCTATGCGTCTGTTTTTGTGCCAGCACCATACTGTCTTGATCATTACAGCTTTGTAATAGAGCTTGAAGTCTGGAATTGTGATTCCACCAACTTTGGTTTTCTTTTTCAATATTCCTCTGGCTATTTGGGGTCTTTTCTGGTTCCACAAAATTTTAGGATTATTTGTTCCAATTAAAAAAAAATTTGATGAGGGTACCTGATTGGCTCAGTGGGTTAAAGCTTCTGCCTTTGGCTCAGGTCATGATCCCAAGGTCCTGGGATCAAGCCTCACATCGGGCTCTCTGCCCAGCGGGGAGCCTGCTTCCTTTCCTCTCTCTCTGCTTGCCTTTCTGACTACTTGTGATCTGTCAAGTAAATAAATAAAATCTTTTAAAAAATTGATGGTATTTTGATAAGGATTGCATTAAATGTGTAGATTGCTCTAGGTAGCATAGACATTTTCACAATATTTGTTCTTCCAATCCATGAGCATGGAACATTTTTCCATTTCTTTGTGTCTTCCTCAATTTCTTTCATGAGTACTTTATAGTTCTCTGAGTAGAGATTCTTTGCCTCTTTGGTTAGGTTTATTTCTAGGTATCTTATGGTATTGGGTGCAATTGTAAATAGGATTGACTCCTTAATTTCTCTTTCTTCTGTCTTGTTGTTGGTGTATAGAAATGCAACTGATTTCTGTGCATGTCCTGACACTTTACTGAATTCCTGTACAAGTTCTATCAGTTTTGGAGAGGAGTTGCGTTGGTGGTATAGTGGTGAGCATAGCTGCCTTCCAGTCTTGGAGAGGAGTCTTTTGGGTTTTCCACATAAAGTATCATATCATCTGCAAAGAGAGATAGTTTGACTTTTTCTTTGCTGATTTGGATGCCTTTAATTTCTTTTTGTTGTCTGATTGCTGAGGCTAGGACTTCTTCTTCTTCTTCTTTTTTTTTTTTTAAAGATTTTATTTATTTCTTTGACACACAAAGATCACAAGTAGGCAGAGAAGCAGGCAGAGAGAGAAGAGGAAGCAGGCTCCCTGCTGAGCAGAGAGCCCGATTCGGGGCTCAATCCCAGGACCCTGGGATCATGACCTGAGCCGAAGGCAGAGGTTTTAACCCACTGAGCCACCCAGGCACCCCAAGGCTAGGGCTTCTAATACTATGTATTAGTATTAATACTGTAATACTAATACGATGTAATGTACATTGTAATACAATGTAATTCTAATACTATGTATTAGTATTAATAGCAGTGTTGGTAGTGGACATCCCTGCTGTGTTCCTGACCTTAGTGGAAAAGCTCTCAGTTTTTCTCCATTGAGAATGATATTTGCAGTGGGTTTTTCATAGATCGCTTTGATGATATTGAGGTATGTACCATCTATCCCTACACTGTGAACAGTTTTGATCAAGAATGGATGCTATACTTTATCAAATGCTTTTTCAGCATCTATTGAGAGTATCATATGGTTCCTGTTCTTTCTTTTATTAATGTATTGTATCACATTGATTGATTTGCGGATGTTGGACCAACCTTGCAGCCCTGGAATAAATCCCAGTTGGTTGTGGTGAATAATCCTTTTAATGTACTGTTGGATCCTATTGGCTAGTATTTTGGTGAGAATTTTTGCATCTGTGTTCATCAAGGATATTGGTCTGTAATTCTCTTTTCTGATAGGGTGTTCGTCTGGTTTTGGGATCAAGGTAATGCTGGCCTCATAAGATGAGTTTGGAAGTTTTCCTTCCATTTCTATTATTTGGAACAGTTTCAGGAGACTAGGTATTAATTCTTTTTTAAATGTTTAGTAGAATTCTCCTGGGAAGCTGTCTGGCCCTGGGCTCTTGTTTGTTGGGAGATTTTGGATGGGTGCTTCACTCTCTTTACTGGTTATGGGTCTATTCAGGTTTTCTATTTCCTCCTGGTTCAGTTTTGGTAGTTTATATATCTCTAAGAATTCATCCATTTCTTCCATATTGTCAAAGTTGCTGGTGTAAGTTTACTGCTCATAATATGTTCTGATAATTGTCTGTATTTCTTTGGTGTTGGTTGTGATCTCTCTTCTTTCATTCATGATTTTATTAATTTGGGTTCTTTCTCTTTTCTTTTTGATAAGTCTGGCCAGAGGTTTATCAATCTTATTAATTCTTTCAAAGAACCAGCTCCTAGTTTTGTTAATCTGTTCTGGGTTTTTTTGTTTGTTTCTATTTCATTGATTTCTGTTCTGATCTTTATTATTTCTCTTCTCCTGCTGGGTTTAGGCTTTCTTTGTTGTTATTTCTCCAGAAGTTTTAGGTGTAGAATTAGGTTGTATAGTTGATGCCTTTCGTGCTTCTTGAGAAAAGCTTGTATCGCTGTATTTTCCTCTCAAGACTGCCTTTGCTGTGTCCCACAGATTTTGAACTGTTGTGTTTTCATTATCATTTGTTTCCATGAATTTTTTCAATTCTTCTTTAATTTCCTCATTGACCCATTCATTCTTTAGTAGGATGCTATTTAGTCTCCATGCATTTGGGTTCTTTCCAAATTTCCTCTTGTGATTGAGTTCTAGCTTCAGAGCATTGTGGTCTGAAAATATGCAGGGAATGAGCCCAATCTTTTGGTACTGGTTGAGACCTGGTTTGTGACCCAGGATATGATCTATTCTGGAGAATGTTCCATGTGCACTAGAGAAGAATGTGTATTGTGTTGCTTTGGGATGGAATGTTCTGAGTATATCTGTGATGTCCATCTGTTCCAGTGTGTCATTTAAGGCCTTTATTTCCTTGTTGATCTTTTTCTTGGTTAATCTGTCAATTTCAGTGGGGGGGGGGTGTTAAAGTCCCCTACTATTATTGTATTATTGTCAATGTGTTTCTTTAATTTTGTTATTAATTGGTTTATATAGTTGGCTGCTCCCATGTTAGAAGCTTAGATATTTAAAATTGTTAGATCTTCTTGTTGGATGGACACTCTAAGTATGATATAGTGTCCTTCCTCATCTCTTATAATAGTTTTTGGCTTAAAATTTAATTTGTCTGATACAAGGATCACCACCCCAGCTTTCTTTTGATGTTCATTATCATGGAAAATTGTTTTTCACCCCCTCATTTTAAAACTGGAGGTGTCTTTCAGTCTCAAATGAATGTCTTGCAGACAGTATATCGATGTGTCTTTTTTTTTAATCCATTCTGATACCCTGTGTCTTTTGATTGGGCATTCAGTCCATTTACATTCAGGGTAACTATAGAAAGATATGAATTTAGTGCCATTGCATTGCATGTAAGGTGACTGTTACTGTATATTGTCTCTGTTCCTTTCTGGTCTGTTACTTTTAGGGTCTCTCTTTGCTTAGAATATGACTTTCATTATTTCCTGTATGGCTGGTTTGGTGTTTGTAAATTCTTTTAGTTTTTGTTCTGAAAGCTTCTTATCTCTCCATTTTCAATGGCCCTAGCTGAATATAATACCTTGGCTCCATATTTTTCTCATTTAGTGCTCTGAATATATCTTGCCAGTCCTTTCTGGTCTGCCATGTCTCTGTGGATAGGTCTGCTACTAATCTAATATTTCTTCAGATGTATGTTACAGACCTCTTGTCCTGAGCTGTTTTCAGGATTTTATCTTTGTCACTGAGATTTGTAAGTTTTGGTATTAGATGACCTATATTTATTTACTGGGGGGAGGGGTGTTTCTATGCCTCCTGGATTTCGATGCTTGTTTCCTTCCCAATTTAGGGACGTTCTCCGCTATAATTTGGTCCACCATACATTTTGCCCCTCCCTTCTTCTTCTTTTGGGATCCCAATTATTCTAATATTTTTTCATCTCATGGTATCACTTATCACTTGAATTCTTCCCTCATGGTCCAGTAGTTGTTTATCTCTCTTTTTCTCAGCTTCTTTATTCTCCATTATTTGGTCTTCCATATCACTAATTCTCTCTTCTGCCTCATTTATCCTAGCAGTAAGAGTCTCCATTTTTTATTGCACCTCATTTATAGCTTTTTAAATTTCAACTGGGTTAGATTTTAGTTCTTTTATTTCTTCAGAAAAGGATTTTATTTCTCTAGAAAGGGATTCTCTAGTATCTTCTACACTTTTTTCAAGCCCAGCTAACATCTTGATAGTCATTTTCCTGAACTCTGGTTCTGACATCTTACTGTCATATTGATTAGGTCCCTAGCCGGTTGTACTGTCTCTTGTTCTTTTTTTTGAGGTGAGTTTTCCACCTTGTCATTTGTCCAGATAAGAATAGATGAATGAGAGAACAAAATACTGAAACAGTAGCAACAATCCCAGAAAATTATACACTAACCAAATCAGAAGAGACCGGAAACTTGGAGGAGAAGAAAGAAAAAAAAAATTATGTAATATGTACACATAGTCATATATATTTATGATTAGGCTTGTGAATAGAACAGACACACAAACTTGATTTTGGATGTAATTTGGTCTGTTAGAAGAAACTGCCTCCCAAAATTTTAAAGAAAAATGCTATATATATGCAAAAATAAGGGTAAACATGATGGAAGGATTGAATATGACTGTAATGATGAAAATTAAAAGATTCTAAAATAGGAATTGCTAAGATAAGAAGTTGGTCCTAAAAAGAAATAAAAAAAAGAGAGAATGTGATATGGCTAAAGACTAGAACAAAGCCATACGCTAGATTTAGGGTATATTTTGATCTGTTAGAAGAAACTGTATCCAAAAATTTTAAAGAAAGAAAGACTTATATGTATACAAAAAATAAGTTTAAATACAATGAAGGGATAGAATATGATTATAACAATAAAAATTAGAAATGTTTTTAAAAAATGTATTGATAAGATAAAATAGTTTAAAAAGGTTAAAATAGGAAAGAGGAAAAATTAAAATATAGAATAAGGAAAAAAATAAAATTAAAAAATTTTAACTTCGAAAGACTAAAGTATCATTGGAAAAAAGCCACGAATTCTATGTATTGCATTCCCCTAGGCCTGGAGTTCCATAGGTCTCACTGTTGGTGAACTTGGTCTTGGTTGCATGTTCTTGCTGATCTTCTGGGGGAGGGGCCAGTGATTCTCAAGTGTCTTTTCCCAAGGCAGAATTGCACCCCCCCTTGCCAGGGGCCAGGATAAGCAATCTGCTCAGGTTTGCTCTTGGTATCTTTTGTTCCCTGAATGCTTTCCCTACAGCTTTGGAGCATGGGAATGAAGATGATGGCCTCCCAGTTTCCAGCCCAGGGGAACTAAAAGCTTGGGCCCCACTCCTCAGTGTGCCCTCAGAGAAAAGCAGTCAGTCCCTCCCTGGTCTCCAGCTGCACTCCGAGCTCACTGGCCTATGACCAAGTGTTTCCATCTCTGGTGCATGGCCCCATTTGGAGTCTCCAAACCCAGGAGATTCCTGCAGCATGCTCCCATGCTGCTCCTCCTGGAGGAGGAAGGAGGGGGTCTCTCCGGATCTGCAACTTGGGGGGTCCCTGCTCGAAAAGTAGTGGTCCAACTGTGCCTTGGATCATGGTTTTAGGCAACCCCGAGCTGAAAGCCCTCTTCTCGGCTTCATCTCTGCAGCTGGCTTTCCCACTCCAATACCTGGGAGCTCTGCCACACTCAGACACCCCTCTTCTTTCTGTTTCCCTGTGGGTCCTGAGACCACACTGTCACCGTGAGGTCTCCACCCCCCACATAGCCTCTGGAGTGACGTCCCTTAGTGGAGCAGACTTCTAAAATTTCCAATTTTGTGCTCTGCTGCTCTACCGCTTGCTGGGAGCTGCTCCTTCTCCCCCCACCACCATCTATCTTCTCGTATATATGTATACAATTTTCAAATTCACTTCTCCACAGGTTCTACCTTCCAGAAAGTGGTCGTTTTTCTGTTTCTAGAATTGCTGAACTTCTTCTCTTCAATCTCCTGTCATGTCGTGTAGGTGTTCAGAATGGTTTGATAGCTATCTAGGTCTCTATTTCTTTTTGAATTACTTTTGGTGCCTTGTGTGTTTTTAGAAATTTGTCCGTTTTAGGTAAGTTATCTACTTTGATGCATGTTCATGGTATTCCCTAATAATATTTTTATTTCTCTAAGGTTGGTAGTGACATCTGCTCTTTCATTCTTGATTTTGATAACATACATTTGAAAGAAAATATGTACTCTACGTTGTTAGATGCAATGTTCCATGGATTTCTGCTATTCTGATTTGCTTGATAGTTTTTTTCATGTCTTCTACATTCTTGTTGATCTTCTGTCCAGTTTTTCTATTTATTGTTGAATGTGGGATATTAAGGCATCCAACTATTATTGTTGCATTGTCTATTTCTTCCTTCAATTGTGCCAGTTTTACATTCATGTATTTTGAGGTTCTCTTCTTAGTCGCATGTAGTTTAAAAATTATCTCTTTTCACTGATTCAACCCTTTTATCATGATAAAATCTCCGTCTTTGATTTTTTTTTAAAGATTTTATTTATTTATTTGACAGACAGAGGTCACGAGTAGGCAGAGAGGCAGGCAGAGAGAGAGAGAGAGAAGGAAGCAGGCTCCCTGCTGAGCAGAGAGCCCGATGCGGGACTCGATCCCAAGACCCTGAGATCATGACCTGAGCCGAAGGCAGCGGCTTAACCCACTGAGCCACCCAGGCGCCCTTTGATTCTTTTTTTTAAAAAAAGATTTTATTTATTTATTTGTTAGAGAGAGGAGGGGAGCACTAGCAGGTAGAGCAACAGGCAGAGGGAAGACAAGCTCCATGCTGAGCAAGGAGCCAGTGATGTGGGACGTGATCCCAGGGCTCATGACCTGAGCTGAAGGCAGATGCTTAACTAACTGAGCCACCCAGGCATCCCTCCTTCCTTGATTCTAATAATCTTGCCTTGAAGGCTATTTTTTCTGTTATTGATAATAGATATTCCAGTCTTTGTTTGGTTACAGCTTGAATATATTTTTGCTTATTATATTTATGTATTTTTCCCATCCTTTTATGTTTAACCTATGTCAGTTAATATAATGTATGTCTCCTGTAGATAGAATATAGTTGAATCACATTTGAATTTAGCCATTCTGTCAATATCTGTCTTTCAATTGGGGAATTTATTTCATTTACATTTAATTTAATTACTGATAAGAAAGGACTGACTTCTGTCATTTTGTTATTTGTTTTCTGTATGTCTCATGTACAAAAAGTTGTACCTCTTCTCTGCCATTACTTCCTTCTTTTGTGATAAGTATTTTCAAGTGTACCATTTAAATTACATTGTTGTTGTTGCTTTTTTTACTATGAAGTTTTAAAGTAATTTTCTTAATGATAGCCCTGGAGGTTTCAATGATCATTTTAAAATAATCTAGTTCATGTTAATATTAACTGAATTTCAATTCTATACAGACTCTTTACTACAATATACCTCCATTCTGTTTCCATTCTTTTGAGTTATTATTATTATAAAAATTATTGTTTCATACATTTTTAGTTCTACCAACACAGTTTTACAATTATTTCTCTATGAAATTGTATTTTAAACAAGGTAGGAGAGGACAAAAGTTACAAAAAATACATTTTATACTATCTTTTTTTATTAAAGAATAGTTGACATACAATGTTACATTAGTTTCAGGTATACTATCTTTTATATTAACCTGCAGAGTTACCTTTATTGGCACTTTTTGTTTCCTTGTGCCTAGTCCTTTTTATTTTAGACTGAAGGATACCCATGAGTATTTCTTTTATGGCAGGTCTGCTAGGAAAAATATTTTCATTTTTTTTGTTCATCTGAAATGTCTTCATCTTTCCTTCATTTTTGAGGAATAGTTTTGTCAAATACAGAGTTCTTGATCGACAGTGTTTTCCTTTCAAGATTTTCAATATGTGCTTCCACTACATTCTGGCTTCCACAATTTCTGGTTGGAAATCCACTCGATCTTATAGAGGTTCCCTGTACATGATGAGTTGCTTTCTCTCTTGCTGTTTTCAAAATCCTTTTTGTCTTTGACTTTCAACAGTTTGACAACAATGTATCTGGTTGTATATATCCTTGGCTTTATCTAACATAGAGTTTTTTGGGGTTTTTGGACGTGTAGATTAAAGCTTTTCCTAGAATGTGGGGAGTTTTGGGTCATTATTTCTTTAAGTATTCTTTCTACCCCCTTCCCTGCCCCTCCCCTTTCTGGAACTTCCATTGTATGTATGTGAGTATGTTTGATGGTGTCTCATAGGTCTGTGAGCCTCTGTTCATTTTTCTTCATTCTTTTTACTTTCTGTCATTCTGTCATTTCTGTCATTAGACAAGCTAATCTTAATTGACCTATCTTTAGGTTTTCTGGTTCTTTCTTCTGACAGCTCAAATCTTCTGTTGAACACTTCTACAGTAAATTTTTCATTTCAGTTATTGTATTTTTCAATTCCAGAATTTCTATTTGGATCTTTAAAAAAACACTTTCTCTTCATTGATATTCTGTATATGGTGAGGCATCATTGTCATACTTTTTCTTTAACCTTTAGACAGGTTTTCCTTAGTTCTTTTTTTTTAACTTTTTTTTTTAAAGATTTTATTTATTTATTTGACAGAGATCATAAGTAGGCAGAGAGGCAGGCAGAGAGAGAGAGGAGGAAGCAGGCTCCCTGCTGAGCAGAGAGCCCAATGTGGGACTCGATCCCAGACTCGATCCCAGGACCCTGAGATCACAACCTGAGCCGAAGGCAGCGGCTTAACCCACTGAGCCACCCAGGCGCCCAGGTTTTCCTTAGTTCTTTAAACATATTTACAAAAGCTCCTTTGAAGTCTGCGTCTAGTAAGTCTAATGTCTGTGCCTTTTTTTTTTTTTTTAATGTCTGTGCTTCTTTAGGAATGGTTTCTACTAAATACATCCTTCCTCGGCCCCATATATGGGCCACTTCTTCCTATCTCTTTGAGTCTTCTAATTTTTGTTCAAAACAGGGCATTTTAGATAGTATAATTTGGCAACTCTGCATCACATGCTGCTTATTGTTTTCAACAAATGCTCTGCAGATAAGGTATTTCTTATAGAGCAAGCTCCAAGTCAGGTCCAGTAATGAAAACACTCTATGAATGGGGTTTTCTAGGAAGGTATGAGACAGGTTAAATAATGACAATCATGTTTTGGAGATGAGACTATGTGAGGAGCTCCAAATCCAGTCTGCTTTCTCTGGTGGCTGTAATGCTGTTGTTTTCTTTGCAGCTACTATGGTTGTTACCATGCTGTTTTTCAAGGCAATTATGGAAATGGGGAGAGGGTCATGGGAGTAGACCAAGATGAAAGTTTCATAAAGCGTTCTTAACAGAGATTAAATAGTTTTTCTTGATTAAATGCTCCTCAGATTGTTTCAGGCTTTGATGAATTCCCATACTTCTGAAAAAGTTTGTTTTTAATATTTTGCCAGTATTTTCATTGCTTTAATGGAAGAGTGGATTTACAGAAGTCCTTACCCTGTCATTCCAGAAGTCCTGTCTGGTTACCCATTAGTTTTATTTTACAATCTGCTCTTTAGCAGTTAACAAGTGCCAAGTTAACAGTGCTTCTTGAAGATTTTTCTACATTAGGTCAGGGAGTTTTGTTTTGTTTTTTGTATTGTTCTGGAGTGGGGATGTGACATAATTTATTTAACCATGCCCTATCACTGAATCATTGAGGTTTTTTTTTCAGCACAATCAAACCAATAATACCCTTTGAATTATCTTTTATATATATTGCAAGTATAGATTTTTTTTCTGAAAACTACAGACTTCTAAAATTTATTTCAACTACTGGCAAAACAAAAAATAACCAAATTTCCATCTGAAGTATAGTTATTCAAAGAGTATGTGCAGTTCTAATCATGACTGATATTGCCAAATTGCCCTCAAAATAGCTGCATCAATTACACTCTCTTTAATACTATATCAAAGTGCTTTTTTTCCACATATACATTTCAACACTGAGAATCTTCTTAGTTTTTGCTAATTCAGTAGTTAGGAGAATGGTATTTCAATCCATTGATCCACTTATTTATTTTTTACTTGGTTTTAATGCTATGAATATGATTAAGCAGCTTAGTATAAAGCTGACTACCTGCTTACCTCACACATACAATTTGAAAGGTCCTTTGGATTGAAGCTTTGTTAAAATAAGGAAGGGGAGAGGAAAAAGCAGTTGCAGATGTAGTGGCATCACAGAGCATGTCTTATTATCAAAGTGACCTTTCCAGAGGTTTACAAAAGCAGTCTGGGGATAAAACCATCTGCTGTTACCACTGTTTGGGGAATTTTGATAACTTCTTACTATTGACACTCATGGTGACTACTGGAAAAAATGGAGGAGTCAGGATAGTTAATGTAGCTTCTTCTTATAAGTTGCTCTTGGGCCCTGGTAAGCTCTAAGTGGACCTTACAGTTGTCCATGAATATAACCAGCTACTGTGACTTCTTTCTTTTACAGTGACAACTAGAAAGAATTGCACATGCTTTAATCTCACAAATTGTGTTTACAGACCATGGGAAGAATACTATTATGTCCAGGATCCTTTAAAAGTATTTTATGAGAGGGGTATAAAGAAGGAAATAGTGATGTTTCAAGTGAGGTTAAGAAAGATAGGGGGAAAAAATCCAAAGGTCTGCTTTTGAAGACCTGATCCACCTAAATGCCAGGTAAAGTTCAGAGAGAGATTTATTATGACAACTGTAAAGAAAACATATCTCTTTTCTAGGCTGATGTCTTCAACTATGTTTGTTATCTTTTAGGCATTAGCAGGCTTTCCAAAAGCCATGCCAAGTCTGCTTAATACACAACTTGTTCTTTTACATCTTCCACACATGACCATTTCCAGGCTATGGATACTGTGCTATTCAAATCAGGCCAGTGTGTAGAGGAATTGAATGTGGAGCCTGCAGGAGTTGGAAGTGCAGAGAAAGGTGAGCAGGTTTTACTATGTATCACCATCAACTCTGTGGTGACCTTGGAAATTTTGCTTAATGTCTCAGTTTTCAAATCTCTTAAGTGAAGCAACAATTTAGCTGGGAACATGGAAAGCATTATAAAAACATTATACTGGGTATTATCATGATCGCCTATTAAACTGAACTTGATCGAGTAAGCATCTGATAAAGGGCTATACTTCAAATCCTTTTTCTCTCTTCACAATTTTTAAATTTTGTATCTTAGAGATCAAAATAGAAGTCATATCATAACAAAGAAAAAAAAATCTAGTACTTTCCCCTTTTTTTAATGTAGACAGTTAGTGTGACATAACGGTTAAATGCATTGGCTTTGGAGCCAAACTGCCTGCCTTCATATCCAGGCTCTGTCACTTACAAAGTGTGTGACCTTGGGCAATGTCTCAGTTTCTTCCTTTGTAAAATAAGAATGATAATATTTCCTAACTCATCCACAGGCTTAATGAAGATTAAGTTAGTTGATACAGGTATCCCCTGCTCTTTAAATTTATTTTAAAGAGAGAGAGAGAGCAAGAGAGACCTTCCCAGTGCTTATGTGTACCAGAGTGTGGGGAAAGGCAGAGGGGGAGGGAGAGGAAGGAAGGGAGGGAGAAGAAGAGGAAAAAAATCCCAAGCAGACTTGCACTGAGGGTGAGCCTGAGATAGGGCTTGATCTCAAGACCCCAAGATCATGATCTAGGAAGAAACCAAGAGTCTCATGCTCAACCAACTGAGCCACCCAGGTGTCCCTTCCCTGCTTTTAAAAAGTTCATGCTTTGGGCGCCTGGGTGGCTCAGTGGGTTAAAGCCTCTGCCCTCGGCTCAGGTCATGATCTCAGGGTCCTGGGATGGAGTCCTGCATCGGGCTCTCTTCTCAGCAGGGAGCCTGCTTCCCCTTCTCTCTCTGCCTGCATCTCTGCCTACTTATGATCTGTCTGTCAAATAAAAAAAAAAAAAGTTCATGTTTTGTCACTTTTGGATAGCAAGGAAAACCTGCATAAGAAAAGCACTTTGTGGTGGGCAAAAAGAAAACGCTCAATAAATCTCCATTACTACTGTTGTTATTATTATTAGCTAAACATGCTTTCCTTTGGCTGGTCACCTATCAGGAGTCTGTAAGGCAGGTAGAGGCAGAGAGCTAGTATGTCTGAGAGCAAGGAATTGGGAGGCATTTGTTTAGTACCAACAGGGAGATCATACTTCTGATGGTGATGTTGTTGACATATAAGTCAGTAATTATTCTGACCACCCTATTAGGGTGTCTTGCAAAGAATATGCCAATGTTATTAAAAATGTATTCCTTGAGCTATTTGCATCAGAATCATCAGGGAAGGGAAGAACTGATAAAATGCAGACCTCAGAGTTTCATCCCAAACCTGCAGAATCAGATTTTCTGGGCCTTGGATCTAAGACTGTACATTTTTAAATAGGCACCCTGGGAGCTTTGGATGCAGCCTAAAGTTTGAGAACCGCTGGATCAGGCTATGTTTAGATATGGTTTGATCAGAATCCAATGAACAGCTAGTAACACTGACAATAATGTGAAATGGCACTAGTATATGAATCCATATTCAGCTTGACCAAGAGGTGTTCTGACTTCACATTACTTCTGCTCTCAGGCTAACGAATAGTCTTTTTTTGGTAATTTTTGAACTCAAATGGCAAAATATCCTGTTTCTGGGCATCATAAACAAATTTAAAATTCTTAGCTCTGTAAGGCTTTTGTCAAATAAATTTTTGATGCTTGCTGTAGCTCTCAATCTTGCCAGTAGGGAGCATAGTAAGTCTATTGATCTTAGGCTTTGTATAACAAAGAAATCTGAGAAGGTCTTTTCTCTATTTTAGTATAAAAATCTTTTCCTGGGGGTTGGATAATAGGAGACAAGGGCCAGTTCTATGTGAGATAGGAATGTGACCTTCAGAGTAGGATTGTTCATTTTTCAAAGATGACACAGAATAAAACTTTTAATTCTATAAATTTTATATCTGAAAAATACGATCTCCTAGAATTCCTACCCTATAAAGTGAAAAAGAGCCCTTCTTTCATGAGTAACATGTATTCCCGTTGAGCACTTTTGAATAAGGTGTAAAATGTAGAGAAATATGTAAGAAAAGTTATGAGATGTTGAATCATTCCAGTTTTAAAACAACATGCTTTGGCATGTGAAATTAGACACCTAGAGGGAAATAACCTGAATGCTTGATGAAAGATAAATTTCAATTTTCTATGTTTCGAGGTGTTTTTTTCCTCAGCTCCTATAAACCATTTAATTATTATCTTTTTTTATAATTTATTTTCTTTTTTATTAAATTTATTTATTTTCAGCATTTAATTATTATCTAAACACAAACTGGAAGGGCACACATTTGAGGGCATTGACGAAAAGCTAAAACAAATCAACTATCTCTCCCCTTCTCCTAATCCCTCAAAGTCAAAATATCTGAGACTATGGTAGCAATACTCAGATGAAAACATTCCTCAGTGTTTCCGTAAAACTTTTTATAAACTCAAAGGGAAGGATTAGTTCATTAATAAAATGTAGACACTAGAAAAACAAGTTTTAGAAAAAAATTGGACCCAATATCAAGACAAGTGGAATTTCTGTGAATAAATCTCTCAATACTTGATGTGGGCTTCATTCTTAAGATGCCTAAAAATAATACTGAGTCAAAACACTAGGGAATGTTGGTTAATATTTATTGAATACCCACAGTGAATGTACTGTAGGGAATCAATTTGAGTTGGTTGGCCCGAAGACTGTAAATAAGTTTCAAACTAATAATTTTTTTATGTTTTCTCTGGTGGCCTAAACAGTCATCCAAGTTTCTCTGAATATAAAGGTTTATACTCCTGGGATTGGCCTATAAATTGGTTACAGCCTTTTATATCTCCAAAGCCATATTCACAGGGATGATGGATAGGATCCATTGGTAGTGAAAAAAATGAAGATTTAGAAAAATAAATGTGGATTATTGGCTACTTGAAAGAAAACGGAAATTTCCCTGGGTGACAGTAAAATAAAACTTGTTTTTTTCTGGCCTTAGATTCTCACATCTGCTCTGTGTATGATGTGTTGTGAAATTTGCTCTACTAGACACATTTTGATTCCCCATAATGTAGAAGATGAACTTTTCAAGTCAATTTAAGTCTGTCAAAACAAAATCTTTTTGATGAATAATATTCATTTTGTAAAGGTCTTACTCGAAAACTCCTAAGGTTTTTGAAAAGAAAAAACTGTCCCTATACTTTTCTTCAAATGGTGCTCTACTTTTATTCCAATATAAGAGCTATAGATATTTGAAAGTTTTTCTTCTCTCCTTCTTCCAACATTTTCTAAATCTTTTAGAATCACCTCCCCACTTTGCTGATAAAAATGAAAAACAAATAAAAGCCTTACAAAAGATAATAGTTAATGGAATTATTTGCTTTGTGACACACTATTTTGGGCACGATCTACAGACTACAACTATTTCATACCATTGTATCAAACCTAGACATGTGGGGTTAATCTTCAGCAAAATTGTGAAGTAAGTAAATTTGGTTTTGGCTCTTCCTACCCTCAGCCTTTCAACTTGTAGTGTCTTGACTTCAAGAGTCCTGTGGATACTTTCCCTTAACATATCCTTTATTTGTTTCCCCAATATTGTTTTTTATTTTCTTTACTTATGGTCACCTTCTTCAGAGAAAAAAGTTAATCTTATAAACTAGTTTGTGATCATACAAAAATGGGTCTTAATTTGTTAATGTTTTACCTCTTTTCAAGTAGTATATTTACATTTAGAGATTGTGAAAGACAGCAAATGAATACAAAAAAGATGACTTTAATAATAGAGATTTTAAGTCTTACAACAAATAACTGGGTGTGGCCAGCACTGGCACTTGCCACCCTCAGCATATCTTCTTTCTTTCTCAGTAACAGAATCATGGTTTCATTTGTTGTGGTAATGTGTCCAGATCAAAGACTATTACCAATCTCCTTTGAAGCTACATTTGGCCATGTGGCTAAATTCTGACTTATAACATGTAAGTTGAAGTATCTCTAAAAGATAGAGGGTGGCCTTTTGTCCTGCCCAGCTTCTTTGTGATGTCAGTTTGGAATATGAACATGATGGCTAGACCTGGAGTTAGCTTAGATCATGAAATGACCTTGAGAATGGAAACTGCATACTGAGGATGGTGGACAGAAAGATTGGTGTAAAGGTCAATTGACTGGACTGCCTGGACTGTATACTCCTACTTTGTTTAAGTCATGTCATTTTGGGATTTTCTGTTTTATGCCACTGAACTTGACCTTAAGGAGACAGAAAACAATTATCTTTGAGAAATCATGGATTTGTGGTATCTCTCAGCAAAATTGGTAGGCTGATCCTGAGAAAACCATCACTGCTGGCTTTTGAAAGAGAAAAGTTCTCTGAGAGCATATGTAGAATTCTTGCTTTCCTTTTTGAAATTTTCTGAAAAGTTTTCTCATACTTTCTTAACTCTTTAGAAGGTATAGACCTTATGGTGTCAAATATATTGTAAATAACTAGACAAGAAAGGGAATAACTTATTTTTTCCATGCCATGCCACAGTGTCTAGCAGAGTAGAATGTTGGGTTCTTCATATCTTGTAGATCATGTTAGTGAAACAATTACCCTAGATTGATGCGCATTGTAGAAAGACACTCTCAAAGAGAGAAGTAGTTTGGAGGAACAGGAAATGTAAAAGGTCAACCACAAACCATTCTCGTTTAAACATAATATGATTTAGCATAACCAGAACGTCAAGAGCTATTATTGGGAACATGGGGAATTTACATCACAGTGGTGCACCAGAGAGATATATATGGCCAGAGCAAAGTGGCTGTGAAGTGGCAACCCCCACCACAAGGAATGGATTTTAGTGGACACAGTGAATTTGAGAGCTGGCATGCCATATGCACCCCTTTGCAAAACAAACAAGCTCAAATCTCTGTGTTCTATCTGTAGCTGGTCACATTGTTGCTTTCTTGCTTTCTACTTAAGCAACTCAATCATAGCTAGGGCCTGTACCCTAAATCTCCTACCTTTGGCAAGTTTCTTGTTCTTGACTCACTAGTGATTGATATAGGTATGAGCCTGAATTGTATTTTAGTAGCCAACATCTCTGTAAGACCAGCAAATACTGCTGTCAGTGGAAAATTCAGAATGGCAAATGATAGCATCAGCAGAGAAGGATAAATATAGACAGTATATTTAAATCACTTGTTAGGCTAAGATCATCTCAGCACTGTGGAATTGCTGGTTTTTGTTTGTTTGTTTGTTTGTTTTGGCTGAAGGATTTATGGTGGCTTAGTCTATTTCCCTTGGTTCAATCTGCCTCTTTCTGAGCCCTTTCAGCAAGGACAATAGGTCTGAGTGTCAAATAAGTGAATGGAAGAAAAGATAGGCAAATAGAATTCAACGTTCAAAACACTAAGATACAAATGACTTTTCACTCATTAGGTTACACAATGCCAGAGTTGCCTATTAATCTAAATAAATGATCAATGCAGTCCGTGGGTAAGTAGCTTTCATGGGAATTAATTAAAGGGACTAGAGGAGACTTAGGAGCAAGACTTTGGAAAGAGCCACAGACGATATTGTTTTGTGTGTACAGTAATACCTGGTTTTTAATATGGAGGCGCTTTTCTTTCTTGTTAGGGAACAGCATGTTGTCAGCAAAATTAAGCCCCAGAATGAAACTTCTTCAAAAAAGGAAAGCCAAAATGAAATCATTTTTTAAGGGTATAAATAAAATAGATCCACGCATTTCCTGACAGCCCGAATGAGAAGGTCCATATTTATCTCAGTAAGCTTTCAGCGTTAGACTTTAGGAGCCAAAGTGACAGTTTTGGACTCAGCCAGACAGTGATCCTTATATATAAAGACTCAAAATAGATTTCCTTTGCCCCTAGTCCTGCCAAAGAGCCATTTTAGGTGTGCAGGAAGGCGCTGAGCACACTAATGCATAGTGCCCTTATGCTGAGTGGGAGCAATGGATGGCTTTGCCTCACCTGACTTTTCTTGATTGGAATTTAGATCCCCAAAGAATCCGAAAGGTAATATGATATTTCTTGTGATTTCACAGCAGATGTGCTTTTTGCCTTTTTTTTTCTTTTTTATACATGGATTCATTGAAAATGGAGAAGAAAATGCAAAAGGCCTGTGTTGTAACGGAAATAGATAATCGAGCTGTGGGCAATCATTGATGCTTCTGATCATTCTGGGATTAGAAGAATTCTTCATACTTGTAGAAATGGACTGTGTCAAAAGATAAGGAATGCAAAAATGGTTTTAAGTAAAATAGGAACTTTCATCCCAAATTTTACTAGAGCTCAAGGCCAACATTTTGTAGTAATATTCTGAAGAGCCTCATAGCTGTGCTCTTTTACAACCTCCTGTTTTTCTTTGACTTTATTCCCTCTCTTCTTTCTCATTGTTTTCAGCTAGGGAAAAAAAAAGAAACAAGAAGAAACCAGAGAAGGAGACAAACCATAAGAGACTCTTAATCTTAGAAAACAAACTGAAGCTTGCTGGAGGGGAGGGGAGTTGGGGATAGGGTAACTGGATGATGGACATTGGGGAGGGTATGTGTAGTAAAGAGTACTGTGTACAATATAAGACTGATGAATCACAGACCTGTACCCTTGAAATAAATAATACACTATATGTTAATTAATTGAATTTAAATTAAAAAATAAATTAAAAAATTTGGAAGACCATCTATATGCTTTTGATACTGTGCTAGGTTCTGGACAGAACAAAATGGGGAGAGTATGGGCCCTCTTCTAGAATTTGCAAGTTAAACTCCTATGTAAATGATGTGTGCATTGAATAATATATTAACTTACACAGGCATAGAATGAAGCAGAGGGGATTTAGGTTTCATGTTTAGGTAAGAAAAAAGTGGGTTTTTACAATTTCCTCAAATTAGTGAGAGAAAACTCTGTAAATGAGATGGGATGACTGCACAAATAGAGCATGAAACTAATGTGACTGAGACAAGCAAAGGAGTGGGTAGCATAGTAAGAGAAGAACAAATGATATGAAGTGGTGCTGAGGGTGGTTTGAGGAAGGACTATTTGAATGCAAGTTAGGCCTAATCCTTCATGTAGTAAGGAGCTATTATAGACTTTCAGGAAGGGAAATGGCATTCATAAAATCTTTAAGTGAAAAGTTAACTCTATCTAAAAGCGTTTGTTCTAGTTTCAGCCTACAGCCTGGGGGCTTCTGTAGCGAGGTTGTAACAGCTGTGGCTTAGACCATAAGCATGAGTGAGGGGTGGTTTAGGAGGGCATATTGGCAGGATTTGGTGAGAGACTGGAGTGGAGGACAGGGAACATTAGAATTACTGCAAGGTCTCTGGCTTGGGAGGTCAGACTTACTTTGGTGTCACTTCTTGTGCTGGGGAGGCTGGGTTTAGGAAGAGGTGGTAAAAGGAAAAGAGGCAGAGCTACAGTGGGGTTGATCTAAGGGCAGTGAAAGGTTTCATATAAGGAGTTTGCACAGAACTCAAGTGAGGGGCAAAAATCTATGACAGGAGATAGATACCGCATTTCCTCTCTTCAGACTGACCTGGGCTTATATGAGGTGACAGACTAATGTACTAATGCATTTGGTTCTGTTTAATGTTTTGGCTTGTTTCTTTCTAAATACAAGATGATTTGAATGGTTCTTTAAGGATTTCCCTTGTATTTTCTTTTGAACTCACAACCTGCCTCATTAAAGGAATTACATTTTCCCAATGTGAAACTATGTGCAGGTTGAGGTATCTCATTTGATGCAGAAATGCTTCCTGAATTAAAATAACGTGAATAGGAACTCTCAGCCCTAAAACGTGACATGGAACTTTCTATACCACGTGTGTGTGTGCAACTGCCTGGGCATTTTCACACATATATATTGTACGCCCTATACAATTGTAGTTAAGTTATGTCTAAATTTCTGTACTTTGGCTTATATATTTTGGATGTCCTGTTTTTCTTTGGAAATAGGGAATACACCTTCTACTTCATTTGTACCCCTCAGAGCATAGTATATATAGTACAATGTAGACTGCATAAAATTGCATGTCTCAGGAATATAAAATTATTGGCTGATCTGAAAAACCACTGTTAAAAATGAATAATTTATTTAAAAACATAATAAAGAGAACATAAAATCTGCACAACCTCAAATTAATCTCATTTTTTGCATTTTTATATTTCAGCTATAAATTAATGCTTATTATGATAGTTGAAGTATTCCAAAATTCTCAGATGTCTTCTAAATCATTAATAAAAAAGGGAATTTTTTCAGTGATGCTGCATTGTTAGATATGCGAAATTGCTCATTCTGTGAAAATTGGTAATCCAAGTATGGCATGTATGCTAATTATCAATTAATGGCAGGCTAATTTTAACTCAGCCTTGGGCAAATCTGTTTCTATTTGCTTCCTCAACTATTAAAAAGGGGGAAATGACTCCTGGCCCACAGGCATCTTGGTAAAGATTTTACTCTTTGAAAATGCTTTTCTGTTGGAAACTGCCAGACAGATATTCTCATGACACATTAACCTTGAAGTTGAGCAAGAATTATACTAGAAGTTGTGACAGATTGGTAGGCAGAAATTTTGAGACTAGAACTGGCTGGAACATCAAGATTAACATTACACTCTGACCATTGCTTTTTCTCTCTCCTTTGCCCCTTTTCTCTTTCCCAAGTACTGGGGGATAGGAAACTAGGCCTTAACCTTCCTTTAAGAAAGTGACATACTGCTAGTTGCTTGTGGCTTGGAAGGGAAAACAAATCCCCATTTGATTCCTCAGCTTGGTGATTTCCTATAATGCCTGTTTTTGTGAATGATATTTATGGATTCCCCCTTTCCAGACAATTGCTTTGGAAAGTTATGTAACTAGACACTGATCTGAAGAGAAGCCAGACCTGGAGGTTATAATATATTGAATTTGTCCAAAGTTGAGTTCCTGTTTACAGGGGGATAGCCTGGGACCCTTTCTGCTAGGTTAGCTTTCTCCTTTGCTGAGTATGAGCACTTGGAATATTTTTGTCCTTGAAACAGATGCTTGAGGAAGACCGCAATATGTCTCTCAGATAATTAAACATTGGGACTCTGCATAAAAGGACAAGTTTTTATGCATCATTTCTGGGGACATTTTATCATCAGCCCCTCATTTACACTTTCTCCATACAGCATAGTAAACTATGGTATGGTATTTGAGAATCCTTATGCTTTGCCCTTTCCCACTCCCCAAACCTGAAACAATGCAAGTTTCCATCATTGTCATCCATGTTAGACAGATCTGTTCCATTTCAGTTGCAGAAAACATTCTTAGCAAACACTTACCCAGTGTGTTCAGCAGCAATCAGGCCATTGATGATGATGTAGAAGTTTATTAGAAAATGAAGAGAGGAATTACCTACAAGTAATTCTGGAGTGCTGGCTACTAGGAGCCAAGTGCCTCATAGGCAGTAATTCATTGAATAGCATGCATTTGTTATATGTTGGCTGCCAGAAGTTTAAGCACTTGAGCTCAAACTTGCCATTAGACCCTCCCCAGCATGCGGGCCACCCACCAGTTGCAAGGCATGATGACACGACAGATAACCCGCCCTCCTTGGTAGCAGTATGGATATGGGTAGTAACCTAGTAAGGGTTCACAGACGCGGCGGCAGTAGCGGTTGCCTCGACGGCAGTAAATACAACAATAACCTCTCTCATCCAGCATGGGGTCAAATTCTATTCCATTTTCAGTCTGAAAAAAGAATAAACTGGGGTTGGAGGGGAAGGTTCACCAAGAAGAGGCCCACCAAGCAGGGAAGGACTACAAGACTACATGAGTTGGGTACTGGTGAGAAGTTAAATTCCTTAGTCTGATAAAGATTAATCAAGATTGATTATGAATAAGTCTCTTAGGGATTCCAAGTTTCTTAAATTTTTTTTTGTTAAAACAATGATCATTCTCCTTTTGAGGACTTTGATCTAAGGAGTAGTGAGTTTTTGGGGGGCTCCTTGCTATCCTTCTAACAAGAGTAACACGAACGTAACTCACATAGTCATTTATTGGAAGTTCTTCTTCGCTTGCTTGTCTGGCATGGCGGGTCTTTTCCATCTTCACTTGAGGGACCACCCACTGCTCATTTTGTTCAATCCCTTTTTTTTCATTGGTAGGAAAGTGGAGATCTTCACCATCCTCCTCAAAGTCTTGTAACTCTGAAACTAAGGTAAGAAGCACAAAGTTGTGATTCACCTCCTTTGAAAATGGTTCCTGAAAGAAGTGCTGGGGGTTATGGTGTTGGGAATAGAGAATTTCATTTTGTCTTCTCACTGCCATTATTTAGGCAAGCATGAAACATGTTTCCAGACTCCTACAGCTACAGATTTAAAGAGATTTCCCAAAACACATCTGACTATTCCAAGGTACACAGACTTACTCTTTGCTCATTTGGCAGGAAGCACTTACTGCTTTGGCTTACTAGCATCCTAATTTTGAAAATGAGGACAGTGGGGTTGGGGGCACCTGGGTGACTCAGTCAATTGGGCGTCGGACTCTTGGTTTTGGCTGGGATCATGATCTCAGGATCTTGGGATCAAGCCCCATGTGGGACTCCATGCTGGGTGTGGAGTCTGCTTGAGATTCTCTCTCTCTCCCTCTGCCCCTTCCCCCTGCTCACATGCTCTCTCTCTCTCTCTCTTAAATAAATAAATAAAATCTTAAAAAAAATGAGGACAGGGGACTTATATGTCTCTCCCACAATGATTTTACCTATGATAGGTGCTCAGTAAATATTTTTTTGTTGCTGGATTTGATTTGGTGCCCTGTCTTCCTCCCCCTTCTCCTCTCTTTCTTGTCTTAAATTAAAAAAAAAAAAACAACAACCCTTCTATTTAGAAATAATCTTACATTTTACAGAAGAGTTGCAAAGGTAGTACAGAGTTCCTATATATCCTTTATGTAGTTTTCCCTAATGTTGACATCTCACATAACCATGGTACAATTATGAAAACTAAGAAATTAACATTGGTACAATACTATTAAGTTAACTATAGACTTTATTCAGATTTTATTATTTCTACTAATGTCTTTTAGAAAAAGAACACTAAAGCAGATGTTCTAGCATCTAGTCCAGAATATCACATTGTATTCAATGTTTTTTAAATTCAGTTTTCTTAAGCTGCCAAAGAGTACCAGTAGTTGCCTACATTGGTTAGAGTGGCCTCTCTTGAGTAATACAGTAATCTAGACCTTCTAGAATGAACAAGACCAGACTGTTAGCTGGGCAAAATAAGACATCCAGAGACCTTCGTCTTCTTCATGAGCTGACTGGAAGTTGAGAGTTGGACTCATACCCTAGAGCTGCAGCCCTCAATTACTTTTATAGTGATTCCTAAAACAGCCACAAAGAGATCTGTATTGCAGCAAGTGTCTTTTCTTCTTGGGGGGAATGCCACTATCTGACAAACAAAATCATTCTTGAGACAACAGGACATTGTTTGGGCTCTTCTCTCCTCTCTTCCTGGGTTGAGTACATAGTGGTTTGAAGAATAGCTTAGTATCCTGACTGTGATGAATATCAGATGTGCAAAGGAAGGTGAGTTTTTTGCCATCACTCGTTACATTAGGGTGGCATTACCTTTGCTGGGATATTTAAAAGCTTGTCAGCATTAATTTATCTGATATATAACTTAGCTGTGAAAAATTCCTTCCTCCTTTGGCAGTCAGCATATACAGTTTCATCTAACAAGATATAAGCTGATCATTCTTTTCTTAGAAACGTAGCATCTAAATGATGGGAATATTAACCTCTTACTGACTTTAAAAAGTGGAGGAGGAGAAGGCATACCTGCTATTAGAGTGGGATTAATCCAATACATGGTCACATTATCACAAATTTCCAGAATTTTGGAATTTTTCAGAAAGTCTCGGTTTTCAATAGGCTTTTCTGCTGGGACCCAAATCACGGACTGTTCAAAAAAAGTTGTGGTAATTTCTTCATTCTGAGAGAAGTAAGTTCAAGGTAGAGATAAGGCAGAGAAATTAATAAGATGAATGAGACATTATGGGATGCTGGAAAATACTCTCTTTTGAGTCTGAGTAACAGTTCCAATCCCAGGGCTGCCAGTGAAATAGCTCTGTTTTGTGCATACAGTAGGTGCCCTTGGGAGAGTTAAGAGCTGATCCCTCTCTGGGGTCTAATGGTAAGGCTGCTTACTGTAACAGGAGTTTTTTCTGCTATCATTTCACTCAGCTAGGAAGGTTATTCATCATTTTCTGGGCCTCCCACTGGACCATGTATGTTTTAATTGGGCTTCTGGAACCCTGAATGATTTACATTTGTTTTTGCTCTTTTAAATGGATGTTGTGAGTGCCTGCCATGTTTTAGGCTTGCAACTAAGATTGCAAACAGGATTTGATCTCAAGCTGAAAAACAGCTTGTAATCCAAGCTGGTGAGATCAATTAAATAGCAACCAAATCTAATATTTGGGTTTTACAAGATTTGCCTGTTAACGGTGGCTAGCTGTAGCACAAAATATGTTTTTTTTTTTTTTTTTTTTTTTTTTGGTCTTAAAGTCAAGTCTTCAGCTTGTGACTTCACTGGCCTTAACACTGTTTTACTCCTTTCACTCTAGACGTTTATAGTTCATCTCACAGTGTTTTTTTCTTATATTATCAAGAATATGGCCTTCTCTCTTTTTTTTCCGTACTGGCAGTAGTTATCTTGTATACCTACTTCTTATTCACTTGTCTTTTGGGCCTTGACATTTCCTCCTACTCTTAATAAGACTTTTACTTTTCTTTCTGGTTTCTTTCTAGCTTTATGATTTCAGTGTTTTTATTTGCTCATTGAAATATGGCTTTGTATAATTTTTCCCCTAATCATTTAAAACTCTCAAGTCTTAGCTCTCTTGCCCTTGAGTCTGTAAAGACCTTGGGATGCATTGAAATGGAGTGTAGAAAAAAATGAGGTTGGTGTACTGACTAGCTTTGTTAGCAAAATCAGGGCTATTTATATCACTGCTCTGCATGTTTAGCATGCGCAAACCATAGATACAGTGGTGGAAAGTATGCAATAAAAGGGGTTTTGTCACCCAGAACTGCAAACTTATTTCATAAAAAAATCTGTAGCCTGAATATATATATGGATTTTCCCGAAGATAAAGTAATCTCACTATCATGAGATACTTATGTTATTTAAAAGATGTGGCAAAATTAATTGAGGAATAAATTAGGGCCAAAATGAGACATTATGGGCCTTTGCCTTTATATTTTTCAGAAAAATTTATCTTGTTGCTTTAGTTCAGGGCTTCATTGCTGGCTGGTCCTACTCAAATGTTTACACTATTTTCTGTAAAAAGCAGCATTTAGTACCTTTTTAGCCTATCAATTCTCCTTTCATCTTACTCTTGCCTACTGCAGTAATTCTTAATATCCTGAAAGTTGTTCTGTTCCTCAGATGCGTTGAATTTATGTTTATTTTTATTGTATTTATGTATTTATGTGTGTGTGTATTTATTTATTTTTATTAATGTATAATGTATTGTTTGTTTCAGGGGTACAGGTCTGTGATTCATCAGTCTTACACATTCACAGCACTCACCATAGCATATTCCCTCCCCAGTGGAATTTATGCTTATTTAAAAAAAAATCTTCAAAATTTTTCACTACCATAGGCCTTGAGAGCACAGTATCATCTTTGGGAAAGCTTCTTCTTTTTCTTGGAACTTTTAGGAACAAGGGTTTGTAATTTTTCTGGCCATAAGGAGACCAGTGACAGGTCTGGGGGAGCCAATGATAGCTCTGAGACTTGGGTAAAGGCGAGGATAAAATGCTCCCTATCCTACCTCACCCCTGCCCCCAAAATAAGAAAAGCAAAAGCAAAAGATAAATGGGCAGCTGATAATTAAAATGGACAGAACTATCTAGGAAAATAGTGACAAAGAAAGGGGGAGAGAGAGAAGAAAGAGGTCTTTATGGTATACAGAGAGGCCACTGTGCCCTTGCTGTAATTTCATTTTAGATTTGCCAGTTAAACAGCAAAACCAAACCAAACAAACCAAACAAATATTTGTTTCATTCTAGCTACAGTGGGAATGTGCTGTGACAAGATGGCCTTAGCTAAGTTTCCCCTTACTGCTTCACTGACAGCAACACACTGTAGTTACAGACAGAATATCAGGGAAATATTAGAGCTTGAAGGGCTTTAAGGATGGCTGTATTTTAGGTCATAATCCTCCATCTCCCACTAGGCTTTTGGGGGCAATTTAGTGATTGTGCCAGTATCTTAGCTTACCTTACCCTGGCCTGGCAGTATGTTTTCAGAAAATTTGTCTTAGACTGTAGTTCTCATCTTCTTTGCTTTTTCTTTCCCAAGTAAGGTTAAATGCACATTATTCCATTGGCAGCCCAACATACAATGGTAAGGTGAATGAACCGAAATTTTTTTTTAAAATAAGTGAATGTCACAGTATGATAAAAGTAGCAAGGTTCTCAGATGGCTTTGGGACTTTTGTTTTTTAAGGCTTTATCTTTAAACAGGATTGTTTTAGCTCTCTTAACTAGAACTTTGGTTTGGAAGCAAACGTACATAATGTTAATGGCTACCCAGGTATAAAAGTATAGTTCTGCACCTAACAGCACGAACTTTAGTTTTTTGAAAGGCCCGAGTTCAAGATCCCAGTCTGCTCTTCACTGTGCGACCTTGGGCAAGTTACTTTTCACTTCTGAACCTAGTTTCCTCGTGGGAAAATGAGGATAATGATAGCATCCACTTATAGGGTCATCGCGAGACTCAAATGAGAATAAAGCATTTAGTACACTATCTGGCACATGGCTAACACCCAGTAAATGATGGCTTTGCCTACCACTATTAATATTCTTACATACCTCATCTATTTCCTCCTCTGGTTCAGAAAATTCAGGAATCACTTTAATCTGAGTTTTGATGAAGCATTTTTGAAGACCTACAAAGTAGATGCCAGTGTAACCCTATAAACAGACAAAAAAAAACACAAAACTTCCTGAAATAGCCAAAGTTAATGAGTTCCCTGATCTATTAAGGCCCCAGGATCCAAAATCTGAATTCAAAGGGAAGCTTTGTCTTATAAATCAAGTGGAGGCTAAAGGCTAATTTTAACTTGACTAAAATGTTCTACTATTTTAAGTGAGAGCCCTTGGAAAGTGGAATATCCAACTTACATTTTTAAAGTCATGTATTTCCAATGTTTCATCAGTGCCATTTCCACTTCTGAATATTTCAGTTCTGGTCACAGGATCAATTTCCATGTAAATCTTTTTCTTCTCTCCATTGCTGTAGAAAGTGTGCTCCATGTCATATGTCTGGAATAACAGAGGAGAACAAGCTCTAAGATACTCAGTGTGTCCCTTCAAAGGATGCTTTAATTGGATAATATCTGGGGCACCTTCTCTTTCTGGAGCCTTTGTGGTGAGGTGCCATCTCAACAGCTTACCATTGGGATTTCTCTGAGATTTAGGATTAAAGTGAGGTACTTTTTGGCACTGGAGCTGATATGGGGATCCCTTCAGAGCCAGTATTTTGTATTCAACCCAACTTGCTGAACTAATCACTAAAATTCCAACAGTTTTCTTGGCAGCCTTGACTAAATAGAGAATGATATTTTTGCAAACCAGCCTGTAAAGTATTTTCCCCTTATGTTAAGCAGAGGGATCACATAAAACTGATGCTGCCTCTTTAAGTTACCACTTCCTTTCCAAGTGCTCACCCCCTCTCTCCCCCTGAAATTCACTGGGGCAAAGAAAGAGATTTGAACACATTTAGAATGCTTAGGTATTGCTCTTTATCTCTTTATCTATCCAGGGCTTTAATATTACCTCAGTAGTCTTGGGTCTATCTTTTTTAGAATCTGAATACCATTCACCTTGGCCAACATGAGGTAAAAGACTTACCCTGACCTTAATTGCTTCCTTTTCCCCTTTCAACTTCAGGAAACATTTATTGCCTTCCCCTGACCTTCTCTTTTATGGGCTAATCAAACCCTCTCAGTTTATTCCTGTGTTCTGTTTTCCAAACCTAATTCGGTTGGCTTCAAATTCTGTTGTATAGAGAATTCAACAACTGTGTCAAGTGCCTTGCACTAAGTAATATGGTATCTTCCAAGAATAGTACCATAGAAAGGCTTCTTATCAGGTCATTATTGAGTGGTTGCATCAGAACCCCAGACTCTCTCTGGCCTTCTAAAAGTGACATTTTTTCCTTAAGACCAAGAAGACCAGTCCCATCAAGTGTCCCAGTTTAGGAGTAAGCCCATTACCTATAACTGATGACACATTTGTAGTTAGAAACAAACAACAAACCTAAAGTAATTCACTACCTGTCACAAACCAAGCCAGACCTAATGGGACCATGAGGAAATCTGTCTTATCCTTGTTGTTAGGATGCCTTCTGCTATCATATTCATTTTTCCTTAGGAAAAAAATTCGGTGAACTGAAATCCTCCTAAAACAAGTCATCTATAGAGCCAAAGTTGCTTTCTTTTTTTTTTATTATTTATTTATTTTCAGCATAACAGTATCATTATTTTTTCACCACACCCAGTGCTCCATGCAATCCGTGCCCTCTATAATACCCACCACCTGGTACCCCAACCTCCCACCCCCCTGCCACTTCAAACCCCTCAGATTGTTTTTCAGAGTCCATAGTCTCTCATGATTCACCTCCCCTTCCAATTTACCCCAACCCCCTTCTCTCTAACTCCCCATGTCCTCCATGCTTTTTGTTATGCTCCACAAATAAGTGAAACCATATGATAATTGACTCTCTCTGCTTGACTTATTTCACTCAGCATAATCTCTTCCCGTCCCGTCCATGTTGCTACAAAAGTTGGGTATTCGTCCTTTCTGATGGAGGCATAATACTCCAAAGTTGCTTTCTAATGACGTGGTTCCCAGTGACAACCTTTTAGAACTTGTACTGGCTTGGGTTGCTTTTTAATGTTTGCCAGTGTCTGTGACTGAATGTTAGTTTAACCTGGTCAGATTTTCCCTAACTCAAGTAGAGAAACACATTGGAAGGGTTTGTAGAAACAATGTTATTTCAAGTGTGAAAAGTCTATGTAGCTGCTGAATAGGAAGAGACAATGTCATTTACCTCCCTGTAGCTCTGCAGTGCCTTGGACAGGGTCAGTGCTTAAGCACTGAATGTACTCAGTTATTAGGTTTTCAACATGAGTTTTTCCTACCAGTGACAAAATTCTCATCTTCGTAAAGAGACATTTTGAACATTGGTGAGTTCTTTTAAGGGGAAGGAAAATGGTATTTACAACCTTACAGCAACTGCAGAGTTAACTCAGGAAGTCTGGCCTGGTTTGTGACAGGTAGCAAACAAATTCTTTTAGGCTTGTTATTTGCTTCTAGTTATAAATATGTCCACAATTTCAGCTCTGCAGCCAGCTTGAGAAACTTCTACCTATAGCAACAAATTGTACTCTCAGTCCACCTGACCTAAGTAGAGGACAAAGGCAACAACTTCAGATCCGGGCTTGTCAGATCTCCCAACAGAAGAGAATTTCTTCAGAAATATTATCCATTGTTGAGACAAATGTCGACATTACTAGTCATTGGGGGTGGGGTGGGGTGGGGTGTTTGTTTCATCAGTAGCACTATTGATGGATTATTGCATGGAAAAATGAGGTTAGAGACTAGGGGATGTTGGAATGCTGCCTACCTGGGCAAAAGAAAAAATAGAGGCTGTATTTTCAATCATTGGTAGAAGACTATGGAACCATACTAGTGACATTTAGAATTTCAGTGTACTTCTGTGGAATGAGTTTCCCTGCACTGTTGGCAATACACTTCACTTGGACACCTTGCTAGATGAAAGCTGTGGGAAACAGCCAAGCTCAGCAGATCTTGATTACTTTCAACATTCCTTCAAAGAGGTTTTCTTGGCTTTTTGTTTAGTTTTTTTTTAAAAGATTTTATTTATTTATTTGACAGACAGATCACAAGTAGTCAGAGAGGCAGGCAGAGAGAGAGGGAGAAGCATACTCCCCTGAGAGCAGGGAGCCTGAAGCAGGGCTCGATCCCAGGACCCTGGGATCATGACCTGAGCCGAAGGCAGATGCTTAACGACTGAGCCACCCGGGTGCCCCTTTTGTTTAGTGTTGGTTTGTTTTTTGCTTTGGTGGGGGAGAAGGGGTCCATTCTGATTGTATTCACTAACCAGCTATTGGATTTTTTTTTTAAAGCAATGATAGGTTGCTTAATGGAGTGAGATCAGAATGACTTCATTTATGTGTGAATCCTGGATGAGGGGTGGGTGGTGGAAAGCTATATATTCACCCAGATGGAATTCTACTATCAAAGGTGTCCTTTTGGAACAGACTGTCCTTGTCTAGGAAGATGATGCCGGTGGCCCACTTTGGACCGTTTGGGGATGGGTTTGAGCAAATCCAGACATACTGTCTCGCCCATGTCCCTGTGGAGCACATTGCCTGGGTAATGGCTATGCAAGCTCCATTGGCCCATATGGAGACTGAGCTCATGACTTTGGCTTCAGAAATACTTTTCTCTCTACTAAGCTCACTGGCTCAGGGGCTGAGGGTCTTTCTGGAGATGAAGGAATAAATGGTTTTGTCCTTTCCAGGCACTAAGTAAAACAGAGACAGTATGACTGGCCTGAGAGAGGTTTGACTGGGCTCTTAGCTCATTTCACAATGCCCCCCAACTCAGCTTTACTTCCAGAAAGACAGAGCAAAGACAGAGAGTATTGAGGAGTATCTGTTAAATTGGCAAATAGGGACAGTTAATCACTGGTGTTTCTAGGAAACCTAGTTCTTTTCATATCCTGTTCATTTTGTATCCTCCTAGTCCTTCCCCTTCTTCCTATCTCCCTCTATCCCTTTGTCTTCTGTCTAGACATCTAGGAATCTCATGGTGTGCCAGGCCCTTTATGTCAAAGAAGAAATCAATTTGACAAATGATTTCACACTAAGATAATAGTGATGGGTATTTGTATCTTAAAAAAATGAGTGCAATATTTAACTCAAAGGAATGAATTACTGATGATGGATTTTAAGCAGAATGACACCAGGAATAAGATATTTTGAAGACAAGGGCATCCTTCCAGCGCCACTCAAATAGGTTCCTATTCTACCCATATGTAGGGCTGGCCTTAACTATAAGGACCAGAAAACTGGAGTGGGGCAGGGAAGACCATGGACTGGAATATGACTCAGAAGTGAAATGAAATAGCTATGTGATTAAGTTTAGGCACTGAGAGATGTAAGAAGATCACAGTGAGAAAACATGGAGCAAAACCAAAATCATTTCTCTTCCCTGCCCAGGACTTCTTTCCTCAATCCAGTTAAAGCCTCCACTCAGGTAGCAAATGAGCCCTAACAACCCCCTTCCACAGTTTCCCCTGTTTCTTGCCTCAATTTGTGGCAATCTCTGAGATTAGAAAAGAAAGCTTTTTATAAAAAATAATGTTGTCTAAGATCTCAGTGTGATGGATCTGTTTTGGGGCCAAGTACCTTTTGCCTTTCCTACAAGGGATTTGAGGACATTTGGCTTAGGCTTGCTTTTAGAAGCCTGTGATTAATCTAGCTGCTCTTCTCTCCACCATCATCCTTTACTGTCTGTTTAGGAGGTACACTCTCCAAAGGTGAAATACATGCTCAGAATAGCTGGCTAGCAGGTGTCAGGCTGGAAGGAAGGGAAGGGAATGCATTGTACCATTTTATTACCAACGTAGCCTGTGGGAATTAAAGGGCCTCTGGGTATTTCTTTACCAACACAGAGCAGACAGATTGTTTCTTATGCAAAGTTGGACTTCTGCATCTTCAATCACCAGTTCTCAGCCCTGAAAAAAATTGGCATAAGCAGCAGAGACATTCCTGTTTTTCAACAAGAAAAAAACCATTTCTTTCATCTACAGACTCAAGCTGGCTGGGAAGTTTTCCCATACCCACTGTCCCCACCACCCCTTATTCTTAAATGCGACATAAGATTAGTAGAAAAAATCCTTAGACCACGTGCTAGTCCAAGCCTCAACTCTGCCACTTAAAAGCTGTGTGACCTTGCACAAGTCACCAAGTTTCTCTGGAGTTTCAGCTCCCGTCTTTATCTCCCATGCCTTACCAGATGCAATGTTGAGTAGTTGACAGAATTAGTTTTGCTCAGATTTGGGCTAACACCTGTTAGGCTGATGATCGGACTGCGACTACCTGTTGATCACCTGGACTTCTTTCCCTATACAGCCCCAATCCCACTCTCAGTCTCTAAGCTCCCTTTGAGGATGCAGGTTTTCCTTGCTGGCACCATGTAAGCTGCTCAGCAAATGCTGCCTTAAGAGAATGAAGGACTGAATAAGAAAGTGCTCTCAGTAGCCAGAGTCCTGGTACACATAACTGATGCTGCCTCTTAATAGTCCAGAGCAAGAGCTGCCCCAGTGAGAGCTGCTGTTTGTATGAGGGTGGGCTTTGCTCCTGTGATAGTTTGGGAGGAAAATAAAGTGAAGAGAAGTCTCCTTTTAAAAAATGCCCATGTGGCACCATCTGGTGAAGCTCAGTTCCCCCGCTAAAGAGATTTCTTTCAGCTACAACTCCAACTTTTTCCTTGAGTGTATGAATGCTTCTCCAGATCCACATTTTACCCACCAAACTGCAGTGTAGGAAAGCCCAGGGAACTCAGGAAGGAGAGTTGTGTCAATTGTATGCTAACAAGAGGAGTAGAAGAAGAAAGTGGGTCTCTGGCCAATGCTAGCATTAGAGAAACAGGCAAAGGAAAGCTGGATCCAGACTTAGCAGGGAAGTGTTTTTTCCAAACAAAGGATTTTCAGCCTCCAGTAATAATTGGGCTTGCAATCCTGGGTGAGGTTGTCTTAATGATTATTTGCAGTTGAGGTTATAGAGGAGAAAGCAGACAGATGCCCAACTAGCCCTATCAGTTCTCTTCTCATCTTGATAATATGTGGAAGTTAAGAAGATGCTCCCAGTATGTGGAAGTTATGAGGACCCTCCCAGTAATCTTTTTATTGCTGTGTGGGCCTTACGACTTATGGTTTCTGAACAACCCTAATAAAGTCACCAGGCAGTTCCTGGGTATGGCAGGAAGGGCAGAATTTCATTTATTTAATTTATCATCCTTCTGCCTCATTCTTCAAAGGATTGGAGTGACTAGGTTATAAGGTCTGTGATGTATCTATAAATTGTTGTTTTAAATGCTGGGATTTTTATGACTTGTTTTCTCCATGTTGGATTAATTAACTGGGGAGTTGGCTTCTAATTGTTTCAAGTTAAATGTGTAAGGCAGGGAGGTTTAAGGAAGAATGTTCCTCTAGGGAACTGGCTTCAAAAATCCCTAAGTAGTCACTGCCTGGAAGTGGGGCCTCATTGTGATGCACTCTCAAAATCTCTGGGACTGAATAAGTCCCTTCTGCTTGGTTGAGAAACCTGGATATAGAGTTTGATGGTCTGGCTTTCATTCAGCTCAAGTGGCTCCTATATGTGGTTGTGGGTTAGGGGTTTCTAGCCTGTAAGGGAGTGCAGCAGCTACCCCAGAATTAATCCCCTTTGTTTCACTTCATTTTGATGACTTTCTGTTTCTGGAGTGTGTGTGTGTGTGTGTGTGTGTGTCTGTGTGTACGCATGTGTATGTGTGTATGCGGGTGCATATGTGTTCATGCCTGAAGTTAGGAGAGGGGATCAAGCATGGCTTACCCCCACTTTAGGATCAAGAATCTGGAGTTTTGTACACACCAAGGTGGGAGATAATGGCAGGAGAGGAATGACTTACTGTCAGGGAAATGTCAACACCAGATGTGAGACGTTGAGTAAGTCCTGTTTATTTTAAACAGATGTCAAAAAAAAAAAAAAACCAAAGTAAAAAGGATATAAGATGGAGGCTAGAGGAGCAAATACTAAGAGCTTGGAGGAAGCCCCAGGGGAGCAAACAAATCACTCCATCCGTAAGCACAATAAGCATCAACAGTTCTGTCCACCAAGGGCCCCACAGTCCCCATAGGTCTCATAGGCTTGTAAAGGAAAGTCCAGAAGAGTCTGGATTTTAATCAGTTAACTGTTGTTTCTCGCTAGACCATACTCTTAAGGGGAGAGTCTTTAATTTGTGCAAGATGCCTGGATCCTTTTCCTTTGCAAGTCTTCTTCCAAGACTAATCTGACTACTTTTCTCTTCCCAGGATTCGTCAGTCAGCTCCAAGTCAGGCATATTGGCAGCCTTAGCCCTTGGAAACATAGATGGTCTCTTGGGCTCTTTGTCTGGGGATTAAAGGTAGTGGTAGACTGAGGGAAGCATTCACATCTCCAGCTGGTTCCTTAGTTTACAATGGACCCAGCCTGGTCTTGTGGCAAAGGCCAGGACTTAAATATCCAAGACAATAAATTGCAACTCCCCAGTTGGAATGGAGAAAAAATAAGCTTGTTTATGGTGGAAAAAGTTGAACTAGGAGACACCTATTGTCTTTTACCAGATTACTTTGCAATAATTTTGTTTATTTCTGAGAATCCCTTTGCTCAAAAGCACATCCGAAGATGTATTACTTCACGAGAGATTTGATTCTTGATAAACTTTATTTGATAGCATACCCCACCTCTTTTGTGCATGCACTGACTAGGTTTTACTTTTGGTTTGAGGAGTCACAGAATTCTTCCTTATAATGCATTTAAAAGAGAACTGAAGTAAGAAGCAAAGATGATATAATATGGAAGCAGAGGAAACCATGGATCCTATTAGTGAGTTTCGCACCTTGCAAAATAAAAACAAAGTCCCACTTAGTCATTTATAGTTGTGCTGAGACAAATAACATTAGAAGTTTAGAAAAACACATAAACTGTTTCAAAATAGCATTTGCAGTACCAACAGCTACAATAAAACAAGAAAGGCCATCTGGCCCCATGTGTAGTTAGGCTTGTACAGGTGGTCAAAAGGGCTAGATACCTACTACACTGAGTTAAGTACATTATGGCCATGGAGCACAAAAGAGTTTATTGTCCTCTAACTCACCTATAATTGTCTAAAGGATCCAATATTCAATTTGTGGGGCAGCACATCACCGAGGGAATTAACCAAGTGGTAGAAGAATTGGATTAGAATGCATTTTGGCACTTTTATTCATTTGCTGTTTCCTTTCTGATATGTATTTCTTTGCCCACCTTGATAACTTGCATCTAAGTGGCTTTTCTAGAAAAATATGTGAACAAAAAGTAGTTTAGAAGCAGGGTACAGTGCAAGAGATGAGAGGGAGAGAAAGAGAGAGAGGAGGAGGAAGAGAGAAGGGGAGAGAAAGAGAGAGAATGAGAAAAATGGCTAACTATAGGTATTGGGTGATGACTCAACTCCTTTCTGGAACAAGGTGTAAATAAAAAGGCAATCAAACAAGATGGGTCCCTTTGATTTTTATTCTCCTTCCTACTTAAACTTGGTAAGATAGCCTCTGGGACTAAATGAAAGTGGGTATGGCAATAGAGGTGAAGAATCCAGGGGTAACTATGCCTTATTTCTCCGTTTTCTTTTGGACACCGGTCCAGTTAATTTTCTCTTTTCTGCCCTCTGCCTCTCCTCTTTCAACAATCCATATGCTTTCCTCTTGGCTCCTATCACTCCTTTGGCTCCCAGTAGTCCACACCAGCCCATTTTCTTCTTGTCTCTCATTCTCCCTCCTGGATATATGCCTTTCTCTTCCTACATCTGTTATCAAATAGAAATGAGCATCTCATGATAACAAATTAATTAAAAAGTAACAACAATCCACATGCAGAGAGAAAAATATGGCAAAGACAGAAAACCATCTACACACCTTTACATTTATTACTTCTCCCTTAAATGGAAATTGTTAGCATGAAGGAACTATTATTTTCCTTTCCTCACATCTAAACTTGCTCACTGTATGTGAATCTGGGAGTAACAATAATATTAAGGCACACTAATATCAACTACAGTGGCCAGCTAGGTAGACCAAGTGATCTTAATAGCAGAAGCTTTCTGAGATACCTGTGATTAATGACTTGGTGTCTCTTGTTTCTACCTTGTGTCATTACTCCCTTAGCGGGTCAGTGACAACTGTGACTGGTGAGGAGCTGAAAAGCTCTTGTTTTTTTTTTTTTTTTTTTTAAGTCATAAATACATGTGAAGTCAGGTATGAGGGATGCTTCTTCTGAAAAGGAGTTTGCTGCCTGTCCTCAGAGCAGATGCATTAAGTCAGAAATATAATCCCTGAAAATCCTTTGCTGCCATTTCTGGTGATTTTTTCTTATGTGGTGGTATAATTACTTTTCTATCAGTTTCTGCCCAGATAATTGAAAAAAAGATGAAAAGTATTTTTTTCTTACAGTAAAAATTTTGCTTCTAAGAGGAGTCTTAACTTCTTAAAGCCAAGCATTATTTAAAAAGTGGGTAATTCTACTCCTATCATTATTAACTGAAATACAGAAAACATAGTTTTCCCTTACAAAAATAATTAGGCAAATAAAAGAAAGCAAAATCTTATTTCAATTTTTCATACCTTCAGAAAATATATGCAAAATGGACTTAATGGTTTTCATTTCAGAGTAATATACATGTCAAGCACTAATTAAATTCAATCAAACTCAAAACAGAAGCAGTAGATATTAATGTGCATTTACTTACTTTTTTGGGTGTCTCTGGCCAGAAGTGCTTGCCTCCCCAAAACAGGACAATTAGAGTTAGGGCCAGGATACCAAACACCAATCCACAGATCTTAAGTGATTTACATATCTTCTTGGATTTAAAAGCTTCTGCCTAAGCAAAGAACAGAGAGAATAAAACAATACACTAGCTCTTAAAATAGCAAGCCATAATTCAAAGTCACCTTTGATTTCACTTTCTAATGTTCACATTGCGATATGATAAATCTGTGAAACCATGCTTCTGCTCAAAAGGGAAAAAATATGAATCAACTTACATTTAGAATGTGACAGTCCTCACAGTTCTCTGGAGGATTCTTTGCCATGCTCTCTCAGCACACAGTACTCTTTTCCTTCTTTGAGAGGACTGAGAGACCACTGCTGAGGTGGAGTTGCAAGTGAGTCAGCTAACAGATGCCAGAGGAGAAGCTGAATTTATATGGCTCAAATATGTCATACCAGAGCCTGAAGGAGCCCAGGGGGCTCCTGTGCTGCGATTTGTTACATAGATATACCCATATATGTATATAACTTCTGTGCACAGAATTCCATCCAGAATGGCAAAGACAGAAGGTTATAATGAAAACTATTGTCCTGGGGGTTGGCTTGGAAGGGGACCAAGCCTAGGACACATTGAAATGATTTTTCACTATGAACTTAAAATATCAGTGGCACATGTGCTGCATACTCCAGAAATAAGCAAACAAAACAAAAAAGGAATGAAGTCCTGATTTCAATTCCATTTGTTTTTAACAAATACTTATTGCAGGGATATTAAATGTCAGGCACTGTACTTGGTGTTGGAGATTCAGAAATGAATAAGGTACTGCCTCCTCCATTATGATAAAGCTCTTTGAGACTGAGATCAATATATAATCAACTAATTACAGTTAAAAATGGGATTAAAAGATTAATGATACATTTTCTCTCTCCATACTATCTGATTATTTTCCTTTCTTGAATTCTCTTCCTCAGCTTGTTCTTTAATGTTAATATTCCTTATGGTTCTATCCTTGATGATCTTCTAACTCTATATATACTTCTTAAATGATCTCACACACTCCTATAGTTTAAAATGTCAGCTGGGTATCAATTATTTTTAAATCTGTTTCTATAACCCTTTTCTGTCTCCTGAATTTCAAAACCATTTTAATATCTCTACCTGGATGTACCTCAGAAACCTCAAACTCCACATGTCTCACATAAACCTCTTCTTCCCCCCTTCTTCCAACCTAGTCTTCTCCATATTCTTTTTTTTTAAAGATTTTATTTATTTATTTGACAGACAGAGATCACAGGTAGGCAGAGAGGCGAGGAAGCAGGATCCCTGCTGAGCAGAGAGCCCGACGCAGGGCTTGATCCCAGGACCCTGGGATCATGATCTGAGCTGAAGGCAGAGGCTTAACCCACTGAGCCACCCAGGTGCCCCATCTCCTCCATATTCTTAATCTTGTTTGGTGGTTTTATTAGTTTTCTAGAGCTACCATAACAAAGTACCACAGACTGGGTGGTATGAACAACAGAAATTTATATTCTCATAGCTCTAGAGGCTGGAAGTCCAAGATCAATGTGTCAGCAGAGCTGCTTTTTCCCGAGACCTCTCTCCTTGCTTTGTAAATGGTCTTCCTCATGTTCACATGGCATTCTGTCTCTATGCATGTCTATGTCCTAATTTCTTCTTATAAGGACAACAGTCTTATTGGACAAGTCCCCTGCATATGACTTATCTCCAAATGCATTCTAAGATAATGGGTATTAGGGTTTCAACATATGAGTTTGGTAGGGCGAAGGGCACAATTCAGCCCATAACAGTGGAACGATCACCCACCTAGGCTCCAAAGCTAGAAAACTGAGGTTTGTTCCCAACTTGCCTTTTTCATTCCCTTGATCTAGTCAGTCACCAAATCTTATGGATTCTAAATTCTTACATCCTTCAAAGTCATTATTTCCTCTCTATATTGACCATTAAAGTTTAGTTTAGGTCTCTGAGAGGTCTCAAAACCACACTGTTCTCTTAGGGCTCTAGACCCATGTGTCTAACCTGTTGGATCTCTTCACTTAGATATTTTGTAGGCAACTCTAATATCACATATTTCAAACTGAATTATCATCCCTTCCAAACACACTTTTCTTTCTGTATTACCTCCCTCATTAAATGACAGGATGATTAGTCTTTAGAATAGAAATCTCCAAATGATCCTTAGTTTTTCTTTCTTGTTCATCCCCAAGCCTAATCAATTATTGAATCCAGTCAATTTTGCCTTTGAATTATCTTCCCAATTCTCAATCACCACTGCCTTAGTTGAGGTTTTCATAGTTACTTTTAATGTTGCATTAGAATTCTAACTGGTTTCTTTGCCTCTAATCCATTGCCTTCAAGGTGATCTTTCTAAGAAGCAAATCTGAGGATAATCTTTCCCTTGCTTAAAATCTTTTCATGTCTATTCATTGTCTATAAAGTCAAAGCTACTTATGGTGACATCATAATCATTTCATGGTCTGGATGCTTTCTACCTCTCTAGCCTTGATTTTGGACAATTTCTTTCATAGAGATGAAGTCAGCTGAGAGGTTCTCAACTGGACAGGGCCATAAGGCATGTACATGAGACTTTACCCACATCCTAATGTCTCAAAGAAAAATAATTTTCTGTTTCAGGCATAACTATGCATTAAATTGATTATGTAATTTATGAAATATAAGTTATGGTTTTATTTGTTTTATACTTTTTTAACCAAGCTTAGAAAAAAAGAGAAAGTCATAAGAGAAGTCTCATGAAGAAACCTATGTTTACTATGTTAGAAGACTTCCCCCTCCACAGTGTTACACTAGGCCTCCTTATACTTCACCCTTTATTAATACTGAGCACCTTCTGCTTTTTCACACTATGGAGTATTTTACATGTTATACTCTTGGCTTGGGTTTCCCTTCTTTGTTCTTTCTTTGTATCTTATTCATACTTTAAATCTTGCACTTATTATACTGCATCATAGTTCACTTCAAGGTGTTTTGCTCCTGAACAGACTTTGAGATCTTTAAAAACATGCTTTATTTGTTAAAAGTATTTAATTAAAATAGAGGTCAAAGCAATGTGTCACGGAAGGATGGGGGTGATGATTAATTCTGATTCAATAGAGCAGGGAAAATGGCATAAAGCACATGGATTTGCAGTACATTGTCCATTTATTAGCACTGTTTATTCAGTGCTCTATATGTGGTAGGCACTGTTATAGGAGCTGAACATACATTTAGATAAGACAAACACAGTTCCTGACATTATAAAGCTCTGTGTCTAGCTGAGGAGACAGAAGTTAAACTGAAAGGAAAAAGATCCTGTAAATAAAGAAAAAATATAAATTATGAAACATGCTAAGGAAGAAAATTTCAGGGTGTCATGACATCACCTAATTTGAATTGGAGGTGTCAGGGAAGTCCATGCTGCCATCAATGTCTCTTAAGCTCAGACTTAAATAATGAGTAGAAGTTAGCTGATGAAGAGTGAAGAAAAGATTATTGCAGGCAGAGGGAACAGCACATGCAAATACCTTGAAACAGAAGTGATCTCTATTTGGAGAGTAAGAGGAAAATCAGTGTGGCTGTAAAAAAGTGAAGGATGAGGAAAGTTGTCTAAGAAAAGGCTGAAGAGATAGACAAGGACCATACCATACAAGATTTTGTCTATTAGGACTGTTTTTGGCTGCATGTAAAAGAAACCAAGATATGGTGGCTAAACAAAACAAAAGTTTATTTTTTCTGATGTAATAGCCTCAGTGTCGATGGTCCAGGGCTTGTGTAAGTTCTAGGACCCAAACTTCCATATCTTTATTCTGTGATATTTTTGAGTATGGCTTCTATTTTCATGCTTACAAGATGACTGTTTCACTCCCAGTCAGGAAAAAGGAGAGAATGCAAAAGGCAAGAACATGTTACAGCTGGATCTGTCTCTTTCCATCAGGAAAATAGGAGATTTCCTGAAACCCCTAACTTGTGGCTTTCTCCTTATCTTATTGGTTAGAACTGGATTGGATGGCCAACTCAGGCTATAATGGAGTCTGGGGAGGTTTTATTTTCCACTCAGCCTACTACTACCCTAGCAAAATGCTGGTTTTGTTATAAAATGAGGAAACATATTGGGCAGGCAATTCATAGTTTCTGTCACAAGGGTCACAGTAAGGGTTTGAAGTTTCTTCTAAGAGCAATGAGAATTCATTGAAGGGTTTTAAGGAAGAGAGACACACAAATACTTATTCATTTATTAGCATCTTTCTGACTGCTATGAGAAGAATTAATTGTAAAGAAGCAAGAATTTTATTTTATTTTTTAATGATTTTATTTATTTATTTGTGTGTGTGTGAGAGAGAGCATGATAGAGAATACAGGTGGGGAGGGGCAGAAGGAGAGGGAGAAGCAGGCTCCCCACTGATCAGGAAGCCCAATGCGGGGATTGATCCCAGGACTCCAGGATCATGACCTGAGCCAAAGGTAGATACTTAACTAACTGAGACACCCAGGCACCTTGGAAGCAGAATTTTAAAATGTTAATCAGTTCAGAGATGTTATTGGCCTGAACTAAGGAAGTGATAATAGAGATGGTAGACAGATTAGGGATGTATTTTAGAGGTACACATACATGGTGATAGATTGGATATACAGGATAAGAAAAAAGGAGGAATAAAAAATGATTCATGTATTTTTGGTTTGTGCATTTGGGTGGAGTGTGGTGCCATTCACCGGGGTCAGGAAACACGGAAGAGGACAAGTTTGGGATGATGAGTATGGTTTTGGACATGTTGAATTTGAGATGTGTATGAAGCATACAAAAGAGGTCCAGTTGGCAGTTGGGCATATGTGTTTAGAGCTCTGAAGACAGTCCCTGGAGTGGAAATATATAGGCATACTTCATTTTATTGTGCTTTGCTTTACTGAGCTTCACACATATTGTGTGTTTTACAAATTGAAGTTTTGTGACAACCCTAAATTGACCAAGCCTATTGGTGCCATTTTTAAAAAATTTTATTTTATTTATTTATTTTATTTTAATTTTTTCAAAATTTTTATTTTCAGCATAACAGTATTCCTTGTTTTTGCACCACACCCAGTGCTCCATGCAATCCGTGCCCTCTCTAATACCCACCACCTGGTCTACGACCATACCACCCTGAACGCGCCCGATTTCGTCTAATACCCACCACCTGGTTCCCACAACCTCCCACCCCCCGCCACTTCAAACCCCTCAGATTGTTTTTCAGAGTCCATAGTCTCTCATGGTTCACCTCCCCTTCCAATTTCCCTCAACTCCCTTCTCCTCTCTGACTCCCCTTGTCCTCCATGCTATTTGTTATGCTCCACAAATAAGTGAAACCATATGATAATTGACTTTCTCTGCTTGACTTATTTCACTCAGTATAATCTCTTCCAGTCCCATCCATGTTGCTACAAAAGTTGGGTATCCATCCTTTCTGATGGAGGCATAATACTCCATAGTGTATATGGACCACATCTTCCTTATCCATTCGTCTGTTGAAGGGCATCTTGGTTCTTTCCACAGTTTGGCGACCGTGGCCATTGCTGCTATAAACATTGGGGTACAGATGGCCCTTGTTTTCACTACATCTGTATCTTTGGGGTAAATACCCAGTAGTGGTGCCATTTTTTTCTAATGGCATTTGTTCACTTTGTGTCTCTCTGTCACAATTTGCTAATTCTTATAATATTTCAAACTTTTCAATATTATACTTCTTATGGTGATTTGTGATCAATGATTATGACCCAATGAAAGCTCAGGTGATGGTTTACATTTTTTTAGCAATAGAGTATTTTTTAATTAAGTCATGTACATTTAGACATAATGCTGTTGCACATTTAATAGACTATAGCATAGTGTATAATAACTTTTATATGTCCTGGGAAACCAAAATTTTCATTTCATTCACTTTATTGTGATTTTTGCTTTATTGCAGTGATCTGGAACTGAACCCACAATATCTCTGAGGTATGACTGCAGATTTGAGCCATTTGCCTGTGGATGGTATTCAAATATATGGGGGTTGATGACATAGTATAGAGGAAGAGTTGCAGAATAGAAAGAGATAAAGGCTCAAGACTAAGTCCGAAGGAATCTTCACTTATTTATTTAAAAATGTATTTTTAGAATGTATTTTACATTTATATAAAAAAATATACATACTCATTATAAAATATGCAAGCAATATAGAAAAGCACAAAAAAAGGGGAAAAAATCCTTCCAAATCTGCACCAACCAAGAATAACCATTATTGGGCCTCAGTTTCTTTATCTGAATAAAGGAGGACAAAAATAAGATTGCTGTGATGATTTAATGAGATAACTCATTTAAAATGCTTATTCTGTTACTTGGAAGATCGTAAACCCTTCATAAGCATTAGCTACTAAGATAAATGCATGTTATTCTGGGCATCAATTTTATTATGTAGGATTAAGAAATGAATAGAAAAAATTAAACAGAAGTAATATACATACTATTTTAAAAAGTATGAAATTTTAAAAATTGCTTGAATTGAACAAAAGAAAAATAAATGAAAGTGAAAGGATTTGATATACTTCAGGTAAATGTTTCTTTCCTCTCAAAAAATAGAAGTTTCTGAAAGATTATTATTTTTTTTTAAAGATTTTATTTATTTATTTGACAGAGAGAAATCACAAGTAGGCAGAGAGGCAGGCAGAGAGAGAGAGAGAGGAGGAAGCAGGCTCCCTGCCGAGCAGAGAGCCCGATGCGGGACTCGATCCCAGGACCCTGAGATCATGACCTGAGCCGAAGGCAGCGGCTTAACCACTGAGCCACCCAGGCGCCCCTGAAAGATTATTTTAAAGTTAAGATCAAAGATTTGAAAAATATAAAGAGGTTGTAGTCATTACATTACATTTTCATTTCCATGTTTCAATTTTTGATAGTGTTGACTGATTCCCTGGGTGATTGCTTAAAAACATGTGTTCTAGAGATAGTCTGCTTTGGTTCAAATCAGATCTTCTAATTAACTAGCTATAAGGTGGACAAATTATTTAATTCCTACATGCATTAATTTTCTTATTTCTAGAATGGGAATTGAAAAGTGCCTACTTCACTGAGTTGTGAGTGATGAGAGTTAATATGTATAAAATACATGGTATAGTGACTAGTAAATAATAAACTATTATTATAAATATGAGGACATGAGATATTATTATAATACATGAAAAAATGAGGTCCCTTGCACTTCCCCTCCTATCTCCTGATTTTTGTTAGTTATTTTATTATTTTTACTTTCTGTTCCCCCCTGTCAAATTCTTTAAGTTATTTGGTCTTGGTTCTGTGTTTAAATGAATTCCATGTTTACCATTAGTTCTCTTATCACAACTTCTTTATGCCTGAGTTATTTGTTTTGATATATCTCTTGTTTGTCTATATTTTCTTACTTACTACTTTTTTTTTGAAAAGGGGAACTCCTAAGTGTTGCATTTCTTGAACTTTTGCATGCTTGAGAATATGTTTGTAGAAGGGATAGCATATAAAATTCTTGGGTCTCACTTTTCTTCTCTAAAGAGTTTGATACTACTTCACTGCCTTTGGCATTGTGGGATACACTGGTCCTTTAATTTTTTATTCTTTGGCTGGCCAGATTTCATTATAGAAATATCAGCATTAGAAGTCAGATGATAGCAGCACCTGGGTCGCTCAGTCTGTTAAGTGTTTGACTCTTGGTTTCAGCTCAGGTCATGCTCTTGCAGTTGAGGGATTGAGCCCCATGTTCAGTTCTGTACTCAGTGTGGAGCACAGAGTCTGCTTTGTGTTCTCTCTTCCTCTTGCTCTCTCTCCCAAGTCTCTCTCTCTCTCAAATAAAGAGATAAATAAAAGCTTTTTAAAAAATGAAGTCAGATAATAAAGGAGGAGGAACTGGCAAATGAGACCAAAGTAGGGTGGCCAACATAATGGGAGGAAAATACTGAGGTGTGACAAAAACCAAGAAAAGAGGGTTTGACAAAGAACTCTATCTAAAGTGTTGATATTCTATCAAAAGCCTCTGCAAGGTTGAAAGACTGAAAAATAAGACCTTTTTTTTGTGGGGGGAATGTGAAAGAGCACTGTGGACTGTAAGAACAACATGGGCAAGTTAAAAAGGTGTATAAGTATGTGTTTGGAGTATGGCAGTACTGAGTGATCCATTGTGGGTGGAATATTGATTGCATGGGAGAGACAAAGTTACAACAGATTAAGTTACCCAGATCTCTTTTTCTTTTAGATTGCCTTCTTTTTTCCTTCTACCTCTCTGCATAGTTCTTCATCTGGACAAAAGAAAAATATCTGAGTTACATTTCTTTTGCTCCCTTTTTTAATGTCTTCCATATTTCTCTATTTTTTCTTTAGACTAAAAGGAATTGGATTTTCAATAAAGTTTTGTCCATAAATCAATTAATAATTTTAATAGATATTGATTATAAATTGGGATTACTGCAGTACATAAAAGTGTAGTGAGGAAGGTGTAAACCAATAATTATAGGCCAGTGTGTGCTGTTATCTTAAAGCAGAATAGCATGCTTGGGAATGCAGAGGAGGGCACATAACTCAGCTTGGCAAGGTTATAGGGAGAGGAAGGGCTACTCAGGGCAGACTTCTGAGAGGAAGTGATGAAGGAATTAAGACTTGCAAGATGAACAGCCAGGTCAAAGTATCTGTGTAGACAGTGTTCCAGGCAGTGGAAATTCATGGATAAAATCTTGAAAATATGAAAAAGAATGGAATTTTTGAGTAACAGAAGGAATTTTAGTGTGGAAACAGTAAGTTTTTTTTTTTTTTTCTATTATAGGAGAAGTATGTCGGCACTGGCAAAACCTGGGAAAGACCCACAAATTCTCAAAAAGAACTACTGTTAAGTTTAATGAGTATTATTCCATAGCTTTTGCTATTCAAGTGAAAATACATGCTCACATATATATGTGTGTATGTATATAATATTAGTAGTTTAAAATATATATATATATATAATTTTACAAAAAATGCTTATATGTTTGTCTGCTACATGAGTTTGCCACTTAGAAATATATCATAGACAAAGAGGAAGATGGCAGCGGAGTAGGAGGACCCTAGTCTTACCTTGCCCATGAATACAACTATATAATTATCAAATCAACCTAAATACCCCAAAAATTGACCTGAAGAATGGCAGAACAAACTCCGCAGCTAAAGGTAGACAAGAGGTCACAATGAAGAAGGTAGGAGTTGCAGAGATAATGTTTGGGAGAGAAATGGATCATGGCCACTATAGTGGAGAGGGAGCTGAGGCTGAAAGAATGTCAAAGAGATAGACTAACAGACAGGGGAGTGCCCAAGGAAAACAAATCTTCATAGCAATTGGCTTGGAAATTGAGAAGGGTCAAATTCTGTGAATTCTTGCAACAAGTGGGGCTTAAAGCCTGGTTTTAAAGGTCATCAGATTTGGTTTTGGGAGAGCACAGAGGCATTGGGGCTGCTTTTGGAAAGAAGGCAAGGGAAACAACCTGTGGACACTATAGTGTGCAAACAGCAATCTGAAGAGTGCCTAAGGCACAGAGTGGGGAAGTTATTTGTTTATCTCAGAGCCTGTCCCAAAGAAAAAGCATTCACAGAACTACCCCTCCAGAACAAAGGAACTGGCAGGCACCATTTCTCCCCCTACCCCTCATTACAGGGCCACTTGTTGGAACCAGAATAGCACTTGTATGTGCTAAATTGCTTACACTAACCCTGGTCCCCCATACTCCAGTGGAACTGCCCTTCCCAGTCACATTTGTCTCAGTCCCAGCAAGGTGGGACCCTCGCAACAGAAGAGTGGCCAAAATACATGCCCACACCCTGTCTCCTAACCAGGAAGTTTTGCAGAGCCTTGGATCTGGTGACAGTGGCAACAGGTTTCATTTCACAAGCAAACCAGAGCACACCTAGTTAAAACTCACCACACTCAGGCCAGGGATCAAACACTGCCCCCAACAGACCAATGAGTTGCCTAGATTATAAAGCAGCCAGGACATAACAGTAGGGTCCATGCAGCACACATTGGAGATACTCCAGGAAGTACCAGGCCCTGGGGAACAGGGGATACTACATTAGGGGGACTGCAGGACCTCTTCTTCCTAAGGCCATTGCCCTCAAGAACAGAAGCAGCTGACTTTCTTAACACAGAGAAGCAGGCATAGAGACTTAGACAAAATGTGAAGACAGAGGAATTAGTAACAAATGAAAGAACAGGACAAAGCCACAACCAGAGATCAAAGGGAAACAGATACAAGCAACATGTCTAATAAAGAACTTGAAGTAATTATAACAATACTCACTGGACTTGAGAAAAGAGTTGAAGTCCAGAGTGAGACCCTTAACAGAGAGAAAAGGAATAATGCAGCAGAAATAAAAGGCTCAATAAAAGAAAGGAGAAACATGCTTGATAGAATGAACACTAGGCTGAAAGAAACAGAGGAATGAATTAGTGATCTAGAAGACAGAATAACAAAAAGTAATCAAGCTGAAAAAGAGAGAAAAATCATGCAAAATGAGAATAGGCTTAAAGAACACAGTGATACCATCAAATGTAATAACATTCACATTATAGGAATCACAGGAGAAGAGAGAGAGAGAAAGGCGAAGAAAATTTATTTGCTGCAATAATAGCTGGAAACTTCCCTAATCTGGGGAAGGAAACAGATATCCAGGTCCAGGAAGCATAGAGAACTTCCAACCAGATCTACAAAAACAGTTCCACACCAAGACATATTTTAATTAAAATGGCAAAATGCACTGATAAAGAAAAAAAGTTTAAAAGCTTCAGGACAAAAGAAGACATACAAGGGAAACCCCATAAGGCTATCAAGAGATTTTTTTTTTTTGGCAGAAACTTTTCAAGCCAGAATGGAGTGGCTTGATATTCAAAGTATTGAATGGGAAAAATACTCCATCCAACAAAGCTATCATTCAGAATAGAAGGAGCTATAGAGTTTTCCAGACAAACGAAGATTAAGGGAGCTCATTACCACTAAGCTAGTCCTGCAAGAAATGTTAGAGGGGATTCTTTGAGTGGAAAGGACATACCATAAGTAAGAGTTGGAAAGAAGGAAGCACAAAAAGAGTAGAATAAGTATTTCTGTAAAACTCAGTCAAGGGACTCACACACAAACACACAAAGTTAAGTGTGACACGATATACTTAAAACATTGGGGAGGAGAATAATGAATGGGTTCAAACTTAAACGATCATCAACTTAATATAGACTGCCACATGCAGAAGATGTTATATACAAACCTAATGATAACCACAAATTAAAGCCACTAATAAATATGCAAAGAATAAAGAGAAAGAAATCCAAATATATCACTAAAGAAAACCAGCAAAGCATGAAAGAGAGAAAGACAAGAAAGGATCAGAGAAAATCTTCAGATACAACCAAAAAACAGGTAATAAAATGGCAATAAATACATATCTATCAATGATTACTTTGAATGCAAATGGACTAAATTCTCCAATCAAAGGACATAGGATGACAGAAAAGATAAAAAATCAAGACCCACCTATACGCTGCATACAAGAAACTCATTTTAGATCTAAAGACACCTACAGGTGAGTACTGTGATTTGTGTAAGACTGACAAATCACAGACCTGTATCCCTGAAACAACTAATAAATTACATGTTAATAAAAAAATAAAGATACCTACAGACTGAAAGTGAGGGGATGCTGGGGTGTCTGGGTGGCAGTTAAGCATCTGCCTTTGGCTCAGGTCATGATCCCAGGGTCCTGGGATTGAGCCCTGCATTGGGGAGTTCCCTGCTCAGCAGGGAGCCTGCATTTCCCCCTCTCTCTGACTGCTACTCCCCCTGCTTGTGTTCTTTCTTCCTCTCTGTCAAATAAATAAACAAAATCTTTAAAAAGCCATCATTTTATTAAAAAAAAAGTGAGGGGATGGAGAAACCTCTATCAAACAAACGAATGTCAAAAGAAAGTTAGAGTAGCAGTACTTATATCAGACAAACTAGACTTTAAAACAAAGGCTGTAACAAGAGCCAGAGAGGACACTATATAATCATAAAAAGGACAACTGAACAAGAAGATATAACAATTGCAAATATTTAGGCACCCAACAAAGGAGCACCCAAATACATTAAAAATGGCAATAACAAACATAAAGGAACTAATTGATAATACTATAATAATATTAGGGGACTTTAACACTCTGTTTACATCAATAGATCATCTAAACAGAAGATCAACCAGGAAGCAATGGCTTTGATTGACACACTGAATGAACCAGGTGGATTTAACAGATCTATTCAGAATATTACATCCTAAAACAGCAGAATACACATTCTTTTCAAATGCAAATGGAGCATATGGATCACATTTAGCTCACAAAATAAGCCTCAACAAGTTAGAAAAGATTGAAGTTATATCATGCTTCTTTTCTGACTACAACTCCATGAGATTAGAAGTCAACCATAAGAGAAAATCTGGAAAGACCACAAATACATGGAAGTTAAACAACATGCTACTAAACAATGAACAGGTCAACCAGGACATCAAAGAAAAAGTTTAAAATTACCTGGAAACAGATGAAAATGAAAACGCAATGCTCTAAAATCTTTGGGAGGCAACAAAAGTGGTTCTAAGAGAGAAATCTATAATACATGTCTGCATCAAGAAGCAGAGAAAAATCTCAAGTAGACAACATAACCTTATATCTAAAGTAGCCAGAAAACAAACAATAAACAAAACCCCAAACCAGCAGAAGGAAGGAAATAATAATGAGTAGAACAGAAATAAATGATATAGAAACTGAGGAAAAAAACAAACTATAGAACAGATTGGTGAAACTAGGAGCTAGTTCTTTGGAAAAAATGCACAAAATCGATAAACCTCTAGCCAGACTTATCAAGAAGAAAAGAGAAAGGACTCAAATAAAATCACAAATGAGAGAGCACAAATGACAACACTACAGAAATACAATTATAAGAGACTATTATGAAAACCTATATGCCAACAAATGGGAAAACCTGGAAGAAATGGATAAATTCCTAGAAACATAAAAACTACCAAAACTAAAACAGAAAGAAATATAAAATTTTGGCAGACTGAAAACTAGCAAGGAAATTGAATCAGTAATCAAAAACTCCCAACAAACAAAAATCCAGAACCAGATGCCTTCACAGGCGAATTCTACCAAACATTTAAAGAAGAGCTAATACCTATTCTTCTCAAAGTATTCCAAAAAATAGAAAAGGAAGGAAAACGTACAAATTCATTCTAGGAGGCCAGCATTACTGATACTGAAACTAGATAAAGATACCACCAAAAATCAAAACTTCAGGCCAGTATCCCTGATGAATGCAGATGCAAAAATCCTCAACAAAATACTATCAAACCAAATCCAACAATATGTTAAAAAATCACTCACCATGATCAAGTAGAATTTATTTCTGGGTTTCAAGGTGGTTCAGTATTCACAAATCAATCACTGTGATGCATCCCACCAATTGGAGAAACGATAAGAAACAAATGATCATTTCAAAAGAGAAAAAGCACTTGACAAAGTAGGACATCCTTTCATGATAAAAACCTTCAATAAAGAAGGTTTAGAGGGAACATACCTCAACATAATAAAAGCCATCTATAAAAACCTGCCAGCTAACATCATCCTCAATGGGGAAAAGTGAGAACTTTTCCCCTATGGTCAGGAACAAGACAAAGATGTCCACTCTTATTACTTTTATTCAACACAGTACTAGAAGTCCTAGCCACAACAATCAGACAACAAAAAGAAATAAAAGGCATCTGAATCAGTAAGGAAGAAATAAAATGTTCACTCTATAGATGACATGATACCATTTATAGAAAATCCTAAAGACTTCACAAGAAAATTGTTAGAAATGATAAAAGAATTCAGTAAAGTTGCAGGATACAAAATAAAATAGAGAAATCTGCTATATTTCTGTACACCAATAATGAAGCAACATAAAGAAAAATTAAGAAAACCATTCAATTTACAATATACCCAAAACAATAAAGTACCTAGGGGTAAACTGAATCTAAGAGGTGAAAGAACTGTATTCTGAAAACTATAAAACATTGAAAGAAATAGAAGATGACACAAAGAAATGAAAAGACATTCCAGGCTTGTGAATTGGAAGAACAAATACTGTTAGAATGTCTGCACTACTGGGGGGCCTTGGTGGTTCAGTGGGTTAAGCCTCTGCCTTTGGCTCAGGTCATGATCCCAGGGTCCTGGGATCAAGCCCCGCATCCGGCTCTCTGCTCAGCAGGGAGCCTGCTTTCCTTCCTCTCTCTGCCTGCCTCTCTGCCTACTGGTGATCTATCTGTCAAATAAATTAATAAAGTCATAAAAAAAGTCTGCACTACCCAAAGTACTCAACACAGTTAATACAATCCCTACCAAAAATACCAAAGCATTTTTTGCAGAACTAGAAGAAACAATTCTTTTTTAAATTTTTTTATTTTATAATTTTTTTATTATTATTTTTTAATCTTTATAAAAACCCTTTGTTTTTTAAAATTTTTTAATTTTTTATAAACATATAATATATTTTTATCCCCTGGGGTTCAGGTATGTGAATCACCAGGTTTACACACTTCACAGCACTCACCATAGCACATACCCTCCCCAATGTCCATAACCCCACCCCCTTCCCCCAAACCCCCTCCCCCCAGCAACGCTCAGATTGTTTTGTGAGATTAAGAGTCACTTATGGTTTGTCTCCCTCCCAATCCCATCTTGTTTCATTTATTCTTCTCCTTCCCACTTAACCCACCCTGTTGAATCTCCACTTCCTCATATCAGGGAGATCATATGATAGTTGTCCTTCTCCGCTTGACTTATTTCGCTAAGCATGATACCCTCTAGTTCCATCCATGTCGTCGCAAATGGCAAGATTTCATTTCTTTTGATGGCTGCATAGTATTCCATTGTGTATATATACCACCTCTTCTTTATCCATTCATCTGTTGATGGACATCTAGGTTCTTTCCATAGTTTGGCTATTGTGGACATTGCTGCTATAAGCATTTGGGTGCATGTGCCCCTTTGGATCACTACGTTTGTATCTTTAGGGTAAATACCCAGTAGTGCAATTGCTGGGTCATAGGGTAGTTCTATTTTCAACATTCTGAGGAACCTCCATGCTGTTTGCCAGAGTGGTTTCACCAGCTTGCATTCCCACCAACAGTCTAGGAGGGTTCCCCTTTCTCCACATCCTCGCCAGCATCTGTCATTTCCTGATTTGTTAATTTTAGCCATTCTGACTGGTGTGAGGTGATATCTCATTGTGGTTTTGATTTGTATTTCCCTGATGCCGAGTGATATGGAGCACTTTTTCATGTGTCTGTTGGCCATCTGGATGTCTTCTTTGCAGAAATGTCTGTTCATGTCCTCTGCCCATTTCTTGATTGGATTATTTGTTCTTTGGGTGTTGAGTTCGTTAAGCTCTTTGTAGATTTTGGACACTAGTCCTTTATCTGATATGTCATTTGCAAATATCTTCTCCCATTCTGTCAGTTGTCTTTTGATTTTGTTAACTGTTTCCTTTGCTGTGCAAAAGCTTTTGATCTTGATAAAATTCCAATAGTTCATTTTTTCGCTTGCTTCCCTTGCCTTTGGTGATGTTCTTAGGAAGATGTTGCTGCGGCTGAGGTCGAAGAGCTTCTGCATGTGTTCTCATCAAGGATTTTGATGGGTTCCTTTCTCACATTGATGTCCTTCATCCATTTTGAGTCTACTTTTGTGTGTGGTGTAAGGAAATGGTCCAATTTCATTTTTCTGCATGTGGCTGTCCAATTTTCCCAGCACCATTTATTGAAGAGGCTGTCCTTTTTCCACTGGACATTCTTTCCTGCTTTGTCGAAGATTAGTTGACCATAGAGTTGAAGGTCTATTTCTGGGCTCTCTATTCTGTTCCATTGATCTATGTGTCTGTTTTAGTGCCAGTACCATGCTGTCTTGATGATGACAGCTTTGTAATAGAGCTTGAAGTCCGGAATTGTGATGCTACCAACTTTGGCTTTCTTTTTCAATATCCCTTTGGCTATTCGAGGTCTTTTCTGGTTCCATATAAATTTTAGAATTATTTGTTCCATTTCTTTGAAAAAGATGGATGGTACTTTGATAGGAATTGCATTAAATATGTAGATTACTTTAGGTAGCATAGACATTTTCACAATATTTATTCTTCCAATCCAGGAGCATGGAACATTTTTCCATTTCTTTGTGTCTTCCTCAATTTCTTTCATGAATACTTTATAGTTTTCTGAGTATAGATTCTTTGCCTCTTTGGTTAGGTTTATTCCTATGTATCTTATGGTTTTGGGTGCAATTGTAAATGGGATGGACTCCTTAATTTCTCTTTCTTCTATCTTATTGTTGGTGTAGAGAAATTGCAACTGATTTCCGTGCATTGATTTTATATCCTGACACTTTACTGAATTCCAGTACAAGTTCTCGCAGTTTTGGAGTGGAGCCTTTTGGGTTTTCCACATATAGTATCATATCATCTGCGAAGAGTGATAATTTGACTTCTTCTTTGCTGATTTGGATGCCTTTAATTTCCTTTTGTTGTCTGATTGCTGAGGCTAGGACCTCTAGTACTATGTTGAATAGCAGTGGTGATAATGGACATCCCTGCCGTGTTCCTGACCTTAGCTGAAAAGTTTTCAGTTTTTCTCCATTGAGAATGATATTTGCAGTGGGTTTTTCATAGATGGCTTTGATAATATTGAGGTATGTGCCCTCTATCCCTACACTTTGAAGAGTTTTGATCAGGAAGGGATGCTGTATTTTGTCAAATGCTTTTTCAGCATCTACTGAGAGTATCATATGGTTCTTGTTCTTTCTTTTATTGAGGTGTTGTATCACATTGATTGATTTGCAGATGTTGAACCAACCTCGCAGCCCTGGAATAAATCCCACTTGGTCGTGGTGAATAATCCTTTTAATGTAGTGTTGAATCCGATTGGCTAGTATTTTGGTGAGAATTTTCGCATCTGTGTTCATCAAGGATATTGGTCTGTTGTTCTCTTTTTTGATGGGATCCTTGTCTGGTTTTGGGATCAAGGTGATGCTGGCCTCATAAAATGAGTTTGGAAGTTTTCCTTCCAGTTCTATTTTTTGGAACAGTTTCAGGGGAATAGGAATTCGTTCTTTAAATGTTTGGTAGAATTCCCCCGGGAAGCCGTCTGGCCCTGGGCTTTTGTTTGTTTGGAGATGTTTGATGACTGTTTCAATCTCCTTACTGGTTATGGGTCTGTTCAGGCTTTCTATTTCTTCTTGGTTCAGTTTTCGTAGTTTATATGTCTCTAGAAATGCATCCATTTCTTCCAGATTGTCAAATTTGTTGGCGTAGAGTTGCTCATGGTATGTTCTTATAATGGTCTGTATTTCTTTGGTGTTAGCTGTGATCTCTCCTCTTTCATTCATGATTTTATTTATTTGGTCCTTTCTCTTTTCTTTTTGATAAGTCTGGCCAGGGGTTTATCAATCTTATTAGTTCTTTCAAAGAACCAGCTCCTAGTTTCATTGATTTGTTCTATTGTTTTTTTTTTTTTTTTTTTTGGTTTCTATTTCATTGATTTCTGCTCTGATCTTTATGATTTCTTCTCCTGCTGGGTTTAGGGTTTTTTTCTTGTTCTTTCTCCAGCTCCTTTAAGTGTAGGGTTAGGTTGTGTACCTGAGACCTTTCTTGTTTATTGAGAAAGGATTGTACTGCTGTATATTTTCCTCTCAGGATTGCCTTTGTTGTGTCCCACAGATTTTGAACCGTTGTGTTTTCATTATCATTTGTATCCATGAATTTTTTCAATTCTTCTTTAATTTCCTGGTTGACCCATTCATTCTTTAGAAGGATGCTGTTTAGTCTCCATGTATTTGGGTTCTTTCCAAATTTCCTCTTGTGATTGAGTTCTAGCTTCAGAGCACTGTGGTCTGAAAATATTCAGGGAATGATCCCAATCTTTTGATACTGGTTGAGACCTGATTTAGGACTGTGGACGTGATCTATTCTGGAGAATGTTCCACGTGCACTAGAGAAGAATGTGTATTCTGTTGCTTTGGGATGAAATGTTCTGAATGTATCTGTGATGTCCATCTGGTCCAGTGTGTCGTTTAAGGCCTTTATTTCCTTGTTGATCTTTTGCTTGGATGATCTGTCCATTTCAGTGAGGGGAGTGTTAAAGTCCCCTACTATTACTGTATTATTGTTGATATGTTTCTTTGATTTTGTTAGTATTTGGTTTATATAGGTGGCTGCTCCCACGTTGGGGGCATAGATATTTAAAATTTTTAGATCTTCTTGTTGGACAGATCCTTTGAGTATGATATAGTGTCCTTCCTCATCTCTTATTATAGTCTTTGGCTTAAAATCTAATTGATCTGATATAAGAATGGCCACTCCTGCTTTCTTCTGATGTCCATTAGCATGGTAAATTCTTTTCCACCCCCTCACTTTAAATATGGAGGTGTCTCCGGGTTTAAAATGAGTTTCTTGGAGGCAACATATAGATGGGTTTTGTTTTTTCATCCATTCTGATACCCTGTGTCTTTTGATTGGGGCATTTAGCCCATTCACATTCAGGGTAACTATTGAGAGATATGAATTTAGTGCCATTGTGTTGCCTGTAAGGTGACTGTTACTGTATATTGTCTCTGTTCCTTCCTGGTCTACTACTTTTAGGCTCTCTCTTTGCTTAGAGGACCCCTTTCAATATTTCCTGTAGAGCTGGTTTGGTGTTGGCAAATTCTTTCAGTTTTTGTTTGTCCTGGAAGCTTTTAACCTCTCCTTCTATTTTCAATGATAGCCTAGCTGGATATAGTATTCTTGACTGCATGTTTTTCTCGTTTAGTGCTCTGAATATATCATGCCAGCTCTTTCTGGCCTGCCAGGTCTCTGTGGATAAGTCTGCTGCCAATCTAATATTTTTACCATTGTATATTACAGACTTTTTTTCCTGGGCTTCTTTCAGGATTTTCTTTTTGTCACTGAGACTTGTAAATTTAACTATTAGGTGACGCGGTGTGGACCTATTCTTATTGATTTTGAGGGGGGTTCTCTGCACCTCCTGGATTTTGATGCTTGTTCTCTTTGCCATATTGGGGAAATTCTCTCTAATAGTTCTCTCTAGTATACCTTCTGCTCCCCTCTCTCTTTCTTCTTCTTCTGGAATCCCAATTATTCTAATGTTGGTTCGTCTTATGGTGTCACTTATCTCTCGAATTCTCCCCTCGTGGTCCAGTAGCTGTTTGTCCCTCTTTTGCTCAGCTTCTTTATTCTCTGTCATTTGGTCTTCTATATCGCTAATTCTTTCTTCTGCCACATTTATCCCAGCAGTGGGAGCCTCCATTTTTGATTGCATCTGATTAATAGCTTTTTTTATTTCAGCTTGGTTAGATTTTAGTTCTTTTATTTCTCCAGAAAGGGCTTTTATATCTCCCGAGAGGGTTTCTCTAATATCTTCTATGCCTTTTTCGAGCCTGGCTAGAACCTTGAGAATTGTCATTCTGAACTCTAGATCTGACATATTACCAATGTCTGTATTGATTAGGTGCCTAGCCTTCGATACTGCTTCTTGTTCTTTTTTTTGTGGTGAATTTTTCTGCCTTGTAATTTTGTCCAGATAAGAGTATATGAAGGAGCAAGTAAAATACTCAAAGGGTGGCAACAACCCCAGGAAAATATGCTTTAACCAAATCAGAAGAGATCCCAAATCGTGAGGGGGGAGAAAGGGGATAAAAAGAGGTTCAGAAAGGAAAAAAAAAAAGCAAAGAAAAGAAACAGTTAAAAAAAGAAAACGAATAAAGAAAAAGTATAAAAAAGAAAATATATATATATATTAGATAAACTAGTTAAAAAACGTTAAAGAAGAAAAGCGTAAAAGTTAAAAAAAATTAGCAGAAGAAGAGAAAAAATTTGAAAAAGAAAAATAATTAAATTAACTGCAAGTCTAAAGAATCATGGGGAGAAAGCCATGAGTTCCGTGCTTTGCTTTCTCCTTCTCCGGAATTCCGCTGCTCTCCTTGGCATTGAAACTGCACTCCTTGGTAGGTGAACTTGGTCCTGGCTGGATTTCTTGTTGGTCTTCTGGAGGAGGGGCCTGTTGTAGTGATTCTCAAGCATCTTTGCCCCAGCCGGAATTGCACCGCCCTTACCAGGGGCTGGGATGACTAATCCGCTCAGGTTTGCTTTCGGGAGCTTTTGTTCCCTGAGCGCTTTCCATAGAGTTCCTGAGGATGGGAATGAAAATGGCGGCCTTCTGGTCTCCGGCCCTGAGGAGCCGAGAGCCTGGGGTCCCACTCCTCAGTGCGTCCTCAGAGAATTGCGCCCAATTACTTCCGTTTCCGTGGCCTCCGGCCACGCTCAGAGCTCACCGTGCCTGCGACCCATTCAAGGTAACCCCGAACTGGGAGCTCACTCCTAGGCTCTGTCTCTGTAGCCGGCTTCCCTGTTCTAATACCTGTAAGCTCTGCGACACTCAGACACCCCTAATCCTTCTGTGACCCTGCGGGACCTGAGGCCACGCTGACCCCCCGTGGGCTTCACCCCGGTTTAGTCTCTGGAGTGATGTCCCTCAGTGGAACAACTTTTAAAAGTCCTGATTTTGTGCTCCGTTGCTCTGCCTTGCCGGGAGCTGGCCCCTCCCCCCGGGGTCTATCTTCCCATCGCTTTGGATTCACTTCTCTGCCAGTCCTACCTTTCAGAAAGTGGTTGATTTTCTGTTTCTAGAATTGCTGTTTTTCTTCTCTTCGATCTTCTGTTGGATTTGTAGGTGTTTGCAATCTTTAGATAAGCTATCTAGCTGATCTCCTGCTAGCTGAAGTAGTCTCAGGCTGCTGCTTCTCTGCCATCTTGACTCAATTCTTTCTTTTTTAAAGATTTTATTTATTCACTTGACAGACAGAGATCACAAGTAGACAGAGAAGCAGGTAGAGAGAGAGGGGGAAGCAGGCTCACCGCTGAGCAGAGAGCCCAACACGGGGCTCCATCCCAGGACCCTGAGATCATGACCAGAGCTGAAGTTAGAGTCTTAACTCACTGAGCCACCCAGGTGCCCCGAGAAGAAACAATTCTAAAATTTGTATGGAAACACAAAAGATTTTAAATAGCCAAGCAACTATGAAAAGGAAATGTGAACCTGGAGGCATCACAATTCCAGATTCCTAGTGATATTACAAATCTGTACTAATCAAAACAGTATTGTAATGGCACAAAAATAGGCACATAGATCAATAGAACAGAATAGAAAACCCAGAAATAAATCTATAGCTGTATGGTCAATTAACCTTCAACAGTGCAAGAGAGAATATCTAATGGGGGAAAAAAAACCATTCTCTTCAACAAATGGTGCCTGGGAAAACTGAACAACAACAAGCAGAAGAATAAAACTGCACCATGTTATTGCCCTATACACAAAAATAAATTCAAAATGGATTAAAAACCTATGAGTCCTAAAACCATAAAAATCCTAGAAGGGAACACAGGAAATAACCTCTTTAACGTCAGCCACAGCAAACTTTTTCTAGATATGTCTCCTGAGGCAAGGGAAACAAAAGCAAAAATAAATTATTGAGACTACATCAAAATAGAAAAAAAAAAACTTCTGCGCAGTGAAGGAAAGAATCAACAAAACTAAAATGTAACCTACAGAATGGGAGAACATATTCGCAAATGGCATATCTGATCAAGTGTTAGTATCAAAAATATGTAAAGAAGTTATAAAACTCAAGACTCAAAAAATAATCCAATTAAAAAATGGGCAGAAGACATAAATAGATATTTCTAGAAGAAGCCATACAGATGGCCAAGAGACACATGAAAAGATGCCCACTTATCACCAGGAAAATGTAAATCAAACTACCATGAAACATCACCCCACACCTCTCAAAATGGCAAAAATCAACACAAAAAACAACAGGTGTTGGTAAGAATGTGGAGAGAAGTGAACCCTCTTGTTCTGTTGATGGGAATGCTAACTGGTGCAGCCACTGTGGAAACCAGTATGGATGTTCCTCAAAAGTTAAAAATAGAACTATCTTATGATCCAGTAATTACACTACTGGGTATTTTCTCAAAGAATACAATAGACTAATTCAAAGGGATACATGCACCCGTATGTTTATAACAGCACTATTTACAATAGCCAAATTATGGAAGCAGCCCAAGTGTCTATTGACTAATTAATGGATAAAAAGAAGTGGTATATATATAAAACAGAATATTATTCAGCCATACAAAAGGATGAAATCCTGCTATGTGCAATGATATGGATGGATCTGGAAAGTATAATCCTATAAGTCAGTCAGAGAAAGTCAAATGCCATATGATTTCACTCATATGTGGAATTTAAGAAACAAAACAAATAAGTAAGGGGGGATTAAAGAGAGAAAGAGAAACCAAGAAACAGACTCTTAATTATAGAGAACAAACTGAAGGTTGTCAGAGGGGAGATGGGTAGCGGAATGTGTGAAATAGGTTAAAAGCACTGGCTGATGTATGGTATTATTGAATCATTATATTGTACATCTGAAACTAATCTAACACTATATGTTAACTAACTGGAATTAAAATAAAATGCTAAAAATAAAAAGTACACATAGACATCCTTCCCTATAAGTACAAGAACTCATTCTTAATAGCTGAATGACAATTCATATATAATAGAATGTACTGTATTTACTGATTACCTGTTGACAGACATTTAAGTTACCTCTGTTTTTATGAGATTATAAAGAATGTTGCAATGAGCCCACTAGTACATTATAAGTATTGTTGCCCACTTCTAGAAGTATTTCTGTACGATAGATTCTTAGTAGGGCATATTATTTTCCTAGGGCTGCCATAAATAACCACAAACTTGGTGTCTTAAAAACAACTGAAATTTACTCTCTCACAGACCTTTTTTGCCTTTTCCTAGCTTCTCATGGCTCTGGGCAATCCTTGGCATTCCTTGTCTTGTAGATACAGTACTGTAATCTTTGCTTCTGTCTTCAAATGACCTTCATCCTTCTGTGTGTGCATCTGTCTATCTCCAAATCTCCCTTTCCTCATGAGAATGGCAGCCACTGTATTTAGGCTGAAAAAATTACATACTTTAATTGCAGTCTCATTAGTATTTGTTCTGTGAATTGATTCTTAATATCCACAAAAATGTACCATTTATAATTTTACAATTCAGCAGTTTTTAGTGCATTCAAGAGTTGTGCAACCATCACTATCTAATTCCAGAAAGAAACTCACTCCCAAAAGAAATCCTGTACCCATTACTATCACTTATCATTTCTCTCTTCCTCCAGCGCCTGAAAACCACTGATCATGTTTATATGGATTTGCCTACTCTGTATATTTCATATAAATGAGATTATATGTTATATGACCTTTTGTGTTTGATTTTTTTCATTAACATAATCTTTTCAAGGTTCATTCATATTGCAGCATGTATAAGCATTTCATCCTTCTTAATTGCCTAACAATATTCCATTGCATGAACATATTATATTTTGTTTATTCATTCATTGGTAGATGGACATTTACTTTGTGATGTACATTTATGCACAGGTTTTTGTGTGAACATATATTTTTTAAATTTTCCTGGGTATATACTTAGGAGTAGAATTTCTGAGTCATCTGATATCTCTCAGTATAGATATTTAACTTTTTGAGGAACACCAAACTGTTTTCCACAGTGGCTGCACCATTTGCATTCCCACCAGCAATGTATAAGTGGTTAATTTGTCCACAGTCTTGCCAGAAATTGTTGTTGTCCTTTTAAAAATTATAGCCATTTAAGTGGTATTTCATTGTGGTTTTGATTTACATTTTCCTAATTACTAAGGATGTTGAACATTTTCTTCATGTGCTTTATTAGCCATTGTATATCCCTTTTCGTGTCTATTCAAATCCCTCTCTCAATTTTAAATTTAGGTTATTTGTATCTTTATTATTGAGTTGTAAGAGATTTTGTTATATATTCAGAATACAAATCCCTGATTGGGCATGTGATTTGCAAATATTTTCACCCATTGTAGGGGTGGCTTTATTATTTTTTGACAATGTTCTTTGATGCACAAAAGTTTTAATTTTGATGAATTCCAACTTTTTTTTTTTGCTTTTCTGTTGGTGTCATATCTGACTCTATTGTCAAATCTAATGCATGAAGATTTACCCCTACATTTTCTTCTAAGAATTTTATAGCTTTGGCTCTTACATTTAAGTCTTTGATCTATTTAAGTTAGTTTTTGTATATAATATGAGGTAGGGATCAAAATTCATTCTTTTGCATGGGGAAATCCAGTTTTCCTACCACCATTTGTTGAAAATACTGTCCTTTTCCACTGAATGATGTTGGCCCTCTTGTCAAAACTCAATTGACCAGGAGTATGTGGGTGGTGCAGTCAGTTTAGCATGTGACTCTTGGTTTCAACTAAAGTCGTGATCTCAAGGTCATAAGATCTAGCCTCGTGTCAGGCTCTGTGCTGAGCATAGAGTCTGCTTGGCTTTCTCTCTCCATGTCTCTCTGCCCCTCATGTGGCTCTCTCCTCTCTCTCTCTCTCTCTCTCTCTCTCTCAAATAAATAAATAAATCTTTAAAAATTCAATTGACCATAGAGGTTTGGGTTTATTTCTGGACTCTCAATTCGGTTCTATTGGTCTATATGTCTAGCCTTCTGCTAGTATCACGCTGTTTTAAAATCAGAAAGTGTGACTTATTCAACTTTGTTGTTTTTATGAGAAGAAAAAGCTATTAGCTATTATGTATCCCTTGTATTTCCGTATAAATTTTAGGATCAGTCTTTCAGTTGCTGCAAAAGAGGTACTTGGAATTTTGATGAATATTTTTTTGAATCTGTAGATCGATGTGAGGAATAGTGCCTTTTAAACAATATTAAGTCTTCCAATCCAGAAACATAGGATGATGTCTTCATTTATTTAGGTCTTCTTTAATGACTTTCAATTTTGTTTTCCAGTTTATACCATACAATTCTTACACTACTTTGGTTAAATGTATTCCTAAATTTTATTCTTTTTGGTGTTATTATAAATGGAATTGTTTTCTTAATTTCATCTTTGGATCATTAATTGCCAGTGTATAGAAATACATGTAGTTTTTGTATATTGATATTGTATCCTAAAACCTTGCTGAACTTGTTTATTAACTCCAATAATTTTTTAGTGGATTCCTTAGATTTTCAATTATATGATCATGTCAGCTACAAATAAAGGTAGTTTTTAATTATTCCTTTCCATATCTAATGCCTTTTATTTCTTTTTTTTTTTTGGCCCAATTTTCCTGGCTAGATTTTCCAGTACATCTACTGAGTTTTGCAAATCCAGTTTTAAACATTCTGAGATAGAGGTGTTCGGGCATCACTGAGGTCAAGTAGCTAGTTAGCGATTTATATTAGGAGAGAGAGCTGCCCTGGAGATTCAGACTTCATAGATGTCAAGAGCTATTTATTGAACCTCTTGGAATGTTAGCTTTGCTCAAGAAGAGTGTTTAGAATGAGAGAGAGCCTAGAACAGAGGTCAATATCCCATAAATAATGGGGATAGGAAGGAAATCACAAAGGAAATTGACTAGTCACTGTCAGGAAGTGAAGTTAAATCTTGAGAGCATGGTTTCTGGAAGTCAAGGAAGAAATAGTTGCAAAAAATTGAGGGCAGTCATTAGTTTGGTGGACATGAAATGTTTTAAATGCTGCTGAAAAGTTTAGTAAAATAATGTCTGGAGTAGATTAGGGCATGTTAAAATGCTTAAGGAATAAAACTGGTAAAGGTGAAAGTGAAGATGTTAAAGACAGAGGAAATAATCAGCAACCTATATCTATTTCAATCAGTAAAAACTATCTTTGGATATTAATATATCTGAATGTTCTGTGTATTTCCTATGTTTTTTTTGATGTTGCATAAAGCTCACTGTAGGGAACTCTGCTTGGAAGACCTTCTTTTAATGGGTCATGTGTAAGTAGGATCCAGGTAGACGAGGTCTGATCTATTCTATTTTTTAAAATTCAGTTAGCCAGCATACAGTACATCATTAGTTTTTGATGTAGTGTTCAGTGATTCATTAGCTGTTTATTACACCCACTGTTCATCATATCACATGCCCTCCTTGATGCCCATCACCCAGTTACCCCATCCTCTACCCATCTTTTCTATAACCCTCAGTTTGTTTCCCAGGGTCAAGAGTGGTTTGTCTCCCTCTCTGATTTCTTTCCATTAGTTTTCCCTACCTTCCCCTGTGATCTTCTGCCCTATTTCTTATATTCCACATATGAGTGAAACCATGTGATAATTGTTTTTCTCTGGTTGATTTATTTCACTTAGCATAATTCCCTCCAGTTCTATCCATGTTGATGCAAATGGTAGGTATTCATCCTTTCTGATGGCTGAATAATATTCCATTGTATATATGAACCACAACTTTATTCATTCATCTGTTGAAGGACATCTCAATGTCTTCCACAGTTTGGCTATTGTGGACATTGCTGCTATGAACACTGAGGTGCAAGTGCCCCTTCTTTTTCCTACGCCTATATCTTTGGGACAAATAACTAGTAGTGCGATTGCTAGGTCATAGGCAGCTCTATTTCTAACTTCTTGAGGATTCCTCCCAGTGTTTTCCAGAGCGGCTGTACCAGCTTGCATTCCCACCAACAATGTGAGAGGTTTTTCCTTTCTCCACATCTCCACCAACATTTGATGTTCCCTGTCTTATTAATTTTAGCCATTCTGACTGGGTGTAAGGTGATATCTTGTGGTTTTGCTGGTGATTCTAATGCAAATCAAAGCATACTTTTGTTGATCAAGTCAATGTCAGAGTTTCTCAAAGTATGTTTTGACTTGCATTAGAATCACCAGCAATATTTCTATTGATTTGTTTAATTACATACCTACTGAATCACAATTGCAGGAGTGGTACCTTGGAATCTGCATCCTAACAAATTTCCTGAGATAATTCTTATGCACACCTAAATTTCAGAGGCTTGGTCTTGCAAGAAGTGCTTTCTTAAAGTTAGCTGACTCATTCACTCCAATGCAACAGAGAAGAGACCTACTTAAAAGAGACACTGATTATAGCAACATGAGTTTATTTGGCTACCTTTGGGTACAAGGGTACACAGCCTCATAAAATGTTTGCTAAGTGTCAAACATTCTGTTTCCAATGATGTCATCAGTGTTTGGTTAAAATAATGATACCCAACCCATGTGGGTTTTTAAGTAGTGCCCAAATATTTTATTGATCAGGTTCCATATTTCTATATTCTTTATCTCTTAAGGTCAAGAATCCTTGCTTTTGGCTTATCCTATATGTCTTTTCATGAATAACCACATCAACCTATAAAAAAGAGCAACTTAGGGGTGGAAATTGACCATCTAATCCAAGTATTCAGGTTTTGTATAAAATTGTTGACTTCTATTGACTTCTTTCAAATAATATCTAAATCTATTTCTGGGTTGCTAATAGCATATCATCCTTTTCAGCTTCATGAATTTTTCTTTGTGTATTATCTTCTGTTCTGACCATCCAGTTAGTCCCTTTTCTTAATTTCTTATTTACTTCATGTGCTTATTCAAAGTGTTTTTTAATTGATCATAGCATCAAAGAAAGTTGGTACCAAAATTAACTTAGAGATTTTCTGCTGCAACCATTATTTTTACAGATAGGAAAACTGAAGGCCAGAGTCATGAAACAGCTTGCCTGCAGTAACATCACTAGTTAGTGTCCCAGCTAGTACCAGCACCTGGGTCTTCTGATTCCTTTTCCAGCGTTCTTCCCACTGTAGCAGGGATTGTTATCCCCAGAGAAGAAATACTGATGATTTTTCATATGTTCTTCAAGTAGGACCAAGTCTGGTGTGCAAAAGGAAGAACTGAAGGAAAATAGTAAGTTTCTTTTCAAGTTGAGTCTGTTAAAAAGATTTAACTTTCAACCACTATATTAGTTTTCATTTTTTCCCCCTCTTCTCTGCCAGAAACAATAAAATGATTGCTGTGGCACTGAGACCAAGGCAAGGTATTATACTTAAATCTGAGTTTAAATGATTTACAATTGAGTGGGAAGACTGTCTGGTGTACTGGGTTTACCAGGCTATTTCTGAATGCCACAGACCTGCCATGTGACCCTCATCAAATCATGATGAGGCGCTGTCTCTGGGTTTCTTCATTTTACAGGGAGGATTCTACTCAGAGTGCTTAGACAGAGACCAATGAGAAAGCAGTTGTTTCAAACAAAGGTTATTTATATTTAAGTGGTATCAGTTCTGGGCAACTTAGTGACTGCGTTTTACAAATGATAAGAAAACTTAATGGATGCTTCACTGCCTCATATAGTGACTTGATTAATATTCACTTTTGAAAACTTAAAAAAAATCCCCAAGATAAATAGAATATCATATTTTAAAATGGTGGAAAAACTTTGAGTAAGAGAAGATGTTTTTCTCCCTACTGATTTTTTTTTCTAAATAAGCCTATTGGATTTTACTGAAAGATTCATTAGAAAGTGAACATGAAAAGAGAGAGACAGGAAATGAAAGAGATCATTCAAAGAGAATTTGACGAAAAAGCAACAACCATAGGGAGGAAAAAACCTCAGAGAGACATGGTAAAGTCAAGCAATTTGGGTGAAAAGAACACGTGGTGCTGTATAGTAGTAGGTGCCAAAGAGGATGGGGGTGGAAAATAACATTTGCCTGGCCAAAGAGCTTTAAATTTTTTTTAAAACTAAGAACAGTAGGAGATAAACGGGCAGTCTCCACGGTGCTCTGGAAAATCAATCACGAACATCATCTAGAAGCAGCTGACTTAATTCATTCTATTCCTATTACAATAAATCTGACTGGCATATAAAATTCATGTGCCTGGAAAGACTAGCCTGAAAAATTACTTTTGGGCTCTTGCTTGAATTTTTATGTTAACAAAGAAAACTAGGAATCCACCAAAAAACACGGAGAATCCAACTATTTCCTTCTCTAGAGAATATTTCAAAGTCCAGATCTAGCTTACTGTATAGATAGTAATTAACTACATAAATAATTTGTAAATTTTGGTTATCCAAACTGAGGAGGCTGTATTTTTTTTTATATGAAGATATAGAACTTAAACTAGGACAGTTATCTGGAGTATTTTTTTTCGTATGGGAAGTAGCTTTGTACTGACCCATCTGTACTTTCCAAATCTGCCTCCTTCATGTTCAGTGCTAAAGGGCTGGCCAGGGAACAGAATAAGTTGAATGGCCCACCCAGAGGTTGGGCCCATAACTGAGGCCTTATTAACACCATGGCTCAGACAAGGGATTCTAATGAAATCTCCACTGACATCGCTTTAACAGATTCCCAAGCCTTAAGTTAAAGCTACTGAAAAAGAGTGGTATCTTTCACAACATAAACTTACTATTGCATTGATGAAAAACAAATCAGAATGGTCATTCTCTTTTATGTGTTTTGCTGGGCATTCAGTGGACTCACCAAGTACTCTAGAGACTTACATCCCTCAATTCTGGAAAATTCTCTTGCACTATATATTTGATAATGTCATCCCTGTTTTCTCTTTTTGAACTCTGATTAAGTGGGTATTATAGCCCCAGATCGATGTTCAAATTTTGTTATCTTTTCTCTCCCGTTTTTTATATCTTTACTTTTTGGCTTAGCTTTAAAAATTTTTTTTTAAACAGTTACAGGTTTACAGCAAAAGTGAGTAGAAGTTACAATGATTACCTGGTCCTCACATATGGATAACCTCTCCTATTCTCAAAATCCTACATCAGAGCAGTACGTTTGTTATAACTGATGAGCCTACATGGACATATAATAATCATCCAAAGTCTATAGTTTACATTCAGATTCATGCTTGATGTTATACATACTGTGGGCTTTGACAAATGTATCCACCATTATAGAATCATACAGAATACTTTCACTGCCCTAAAATCCTCTCTGCTGCACCTATTCATCCCTCCCTCCCTGCTAACTGTGGCAACAACTGAGCCTTTTACCATCTCCGTACTTTTGCCTTTTTCAGAATGTCATATAGTTGGAATCATAAAATATGTAGCATTTTCAGCTTGGCTTCTTTCATGTAATAAAGTTCATTTAGGAGGCACCTGGTTGGCTCAGTTGGTTAAGCATCTGCCTTTGGTTTGGGTCATGATCCCATGGTCCTGGGATTGAGCCCTTGTTGGCCTCCCTTCTCAGCCAGGAGTCTCCTTCTTTCTCTCCAGCTATCCCTCCCCTCCACTTGTGTTCTCTCTCTCTCAAATAAATAAATAAAATCTTTTAAAAATATGCATTTAACATTCCTACATATCTTTTCATGGCTTAATGACTAATTTTAATTTAGTGCCAAATAATATTCCATTGTATGGATGTACCACAGTTTATTTATACATTGACCTATTGAAGGACATATTAATTGCTTCCATGTTTTGGCAATTATGAATAAAGTTGCTACAAATATCTATGTACAGGTTTTTGTATGGATATAAGTTTTCATCTCTGCTGGGTAAATATCTAAAAGTGCAGTTGTCAGATTATATGTAAGAGTATGTTTAGTTTTGTAAAAAACTGCCAAACTATCTTCTAAGGTAGCTGTACCATTTTGCACTCCCGCCAACAACGAATGAGTGTTCCTGTGGGAATGGGTCCCACATCCTGGTCAGCATTTGGTGTCATCAGTGTTCTGGATTTTGGTTATTCTATTAGGTGTGTAGTCATATCTCATTGTTGCTTTTAATTTATATTACTTTAGTGACATATGATGGGAAGCATCTTTTCATATGCTTATTTACCATTTTTATATCTTCTTTGGTGAGGTCTGTTAAGGTCTCTGGCCCATTTTTAAATTAGTTTGTTTTCTTATAGTTGAATTTTAAGAGTTCTTTGTGTATTTTGGATAACAATCTTTTATCAGATATGTATTTTGCAAATATTTTGTCCCAGTCTGTGGTTTGTCTCCTCATTTTTTTGACAATGGCTTTCACGTAGCAGATTCCCATTTTAATAAAATCCAGCTTTTTAATTATTCCTTTCATGGATCATACTTTGGAGTTGTATCTAAAAAGGCATTACTCAAGTTCTTCTAAGTATCTACTTATGCTATCTTCCAGGATTATTTGTTGCGGCTGGTAATAAATCGACCAGGAACGTGGGGGTAAGAGGATGAAGAAAAGAACTCGAGAAGCAGAGAGATGGGGGCAGGAGGAGCACTGAGGAGGATGTCCAACAGTGCTAAGTTTATTCAAAGCATTAAGGCCATATATATAGTGATAATAAGAGAAGCAATACATCTGTGTCTAGTTAAACAACCACGAGTTCCCATAATAAGTTTCACTATTAACTATAAGCAGACCTCATGACATCAAATGGCTGATGCCAGTACAATTGTTCTGTATTGATATAGCAAACCTGAAAGTAATTTATGGGCTGTACTAGGGCAGCAAGGACCAGCCACAAACTTATGACCCCAACCAAATTGTTCTCATTTGTTTAGCAAGCATGTGGGAAGTCACGTAGGTGAGCGCGCAACACATAGCACAGACCCTTTCTCAGTGCTACTCAATTTTATTGACCTAAGCCTTTTGTTCAGCTATTCAGCCTTTAAAGGAGGCACAAGTCAGGGCCTGGTTTGGTCCTCATCTCAAGCCTTATTGTGGCCTCCCACAATTATTACAGTTTTTCATTTTACATTTAGGTCTATCATCCATTTTAAGTTAAATTTTGTGAGGGTTATGAAGTCTGTGTCAATGTCTAGATTCTTTTTTTTTTTTATATGGCTGCCCAGTTATTGTGGTGCCATCTGTTAAGGACACTATCTTTGGTCCATTGCATTGCTTTTGCTCCTTTTTCAAAGATCAGTTGACTATATTTATCTGGGTCCATTTGTGTCTCTTCTGTTCCACTGATCTCTTCGTCTATTCTTTCACCAACACCACATTGTCTTAATTACTGTAGCATTATTAGTAAGTCTTGAAGTTGCACAGTGTTAGTCCTTCAACTTTGTTCTCCTTCAATATTCTGTTGGCCATTCTGAGTCTTTTGCTTCTCTGTATAAACTTTAGAATCAGTTTGTCAATATCCACAAAACAGTATCCTGGGATTTTGATTGGGATTACACTGTATCTATAAATAATGATGGGAAAAACTGATATCTTGATGGTATTGAGTCTTCCTATACATACGCATGGACTATCCCTCCATTTATTTAGTTCTTTATTGATTTCTTTCATCAGAGTTTTATAGTTTTCTTCATGTAGCTCTTGTGCATAAACCATAAGAGACAGTGGACTCTGAAAAACGAACTGAGGATTTTGGATGGGTGGGAAGTGGGGGGTTGGGTGAGCCTGGTGGTGGGTATTAAGAAGGGCACATACTGATTGCAAGGAGCACTGTGGTGCATAAAAACACCAATTTTGGAACTTTGGAACACAAAAAAATTTAAAAAAAGGTTTATACCTAAGTATTTCATTTTTTAGATGCTTATGTAAATGTAAATTTCAAATTCCACTTGTTCATTGATGGTATATGGGAAAGTTATTGGCTTTTCTATATTAACCTTATATCTTGCTATCACTGCTTATTGCTATCACTGCTTATTAATTTAAGGAATTTTTTTGTCAATCATTTGGATTTCTTACATAGACAGTCATGTCATCCGTAGTTTTATTTCTTCCTTTCCAATCAGTATACTTTTATATCCTCTTGTCTTACTGCAGTCACTAGAACCTCTGTACGATTTGAAAAGGAATGGTGAGAGGTGACATCTTTGCCTTGTTCCTGATCTTTGTGGAAAAGCTTCTAGCTTCTCACCATTAAATATGAAGTTAGTTGTAGGTTTTTTAATAGATGTTTTTATTGAACTGCCCTTTATTCCTAATTTTCTCACAGTTTTTATCATGAGTGGTTGTTGGATGTGGTCAAATGTTCTGCGTTTATTGATACAGTATGATTTTTCTTTTTCAGCCAGTTGCTATGATGGTTTACATGAATTGATTTTTGGATGTTGAATCAACCTTGTATACCTGGGATAAATCCCACTTGGCTATTGTGTAAAATCCTACATATACATTGTTGGATTCAAGTTGATATTTTGTTGAGGAGTTTTACAACTGTGGTCATGAGAGATAGTGGTCCATATTTTTTTTTCTTGGAATGTCTTTGGTATTTGTATTAAGGTGTTGCAGACCTCTAGAATGAGTTAAGACATATTCCTTCTGCTTCTTTTTTCTGTAAAAGATCATAGAAAATTGGTACGATTTCTTCTTGTAATGTTTGATAGAATTCACTAGTGAACTCATCTGGGCCCGGTGCCCTCTGATTTGAAATGTTATGAATTATTAATTTAATTTCTTTAATAAATATATGGTGATCCAAATTGGCTATTTTTTCTTGTGTAATTTTAGCTATTTTGATTTAAAACAAAAAAGATTGTATTTATTCATTCATGAGAGACAGAAAAGCAGAGGCAAGCTCCTTATGGAACAGGAAGTCCAATGTGGGACTCAACCCAAGACCCCAGGGATCATGACCTGAGCTTAAGGCAGATGCTTAGCCAACTGAGCCACCCAGGCTCCCCGGCTATTGCTTTTTTAAAGGAAGATCCCCTCTACTTTATCTCCCAGTATTTTGATTAAATTGCCTAGCTTTTACAAAAATTTATATTTTTGTTATTTATTATTTTTCCATAGGATCCTACTCTTATTCTATGGATTCAAAAAAATCTTTTTAATTAATTAATTATTTATTTATTCATTTTTTCAGCATAACAGTATTCATTATTTTGGCACCACACCCAGTGCACCATGCAATCCGTGCCCTCTCCAATACCCACCACCTGGATCCCCCAACCTCCCACCCCCCGCCCCTTCAAAACCCTCAGATTGTTTTTCAGAGTCCATAGTCTCTCATGGTTCACCTCCCCTTCCAATTTCCCCCAACTCCCTTCTCCTCTCCATCTCCCCTTGTCTTCCATGCTATTTGTTATGCTCCATAAATAAGTGAAACCATATGATAATTGACTTTCTCTGCTTGACTTATTTCACTCAACATAATCTCTTTCAGTCCTGTCCATGTTGCTACAAAAGTTGGGTATTCATCCTTTCTGATGGAGGCATAATACTCTTTTAAATTCTCTAAGGATATTAATTTTAGCTTTTAAAAAGACTCTTTTCTAATGAAAAAGAATCACTCGGAAAACCTCTCTCTCTCCCTCTCTTTTTCTCCTCGTCTTTCTCTCTCTCTCTCTCCACACACACATACACAGAATGAGAGAGAGAGAAAGACAGAGAGAGAGAATAAGAATTCAATAGAATGGTAGAATATAAAGTTAATTTGTCAGTCAATATCTTTTACTGTATACAAGCAATCCATTAGAAGATACAATGGAATAGATCCTTTCTGTGACCAAAAAAAAAAGACAAAATGCTTATCAAAAAAATGTATAAAGCATATGAAGAAGATATGAAAAGACAGAAGTATATCTGAACAAATGAGAAGATCTACTCTATCTGTGGACAGGGAAAATTCACATTGTAAAGTTACTAATTCTTTTTAAGTTAATTTATAAATGTAATGCAATCCAATCAAAAATGTCAATAATATTTTTCTCTTGAAGGGAATTCTAATGTTCATACAGAAAACAAACAGGTAAAAATAACCAAGAATCTTTGAAAAAGAAAAATAAAAAAACTGAAACAGATTATAAAGCTTCAAAAGTTAAAAAAGTGTAGTATTGGTGACTGAATAGATGGTACAGAAATAGTCCAGAAATAGACTAAAATAGATGTAGGAATTTACTGTAGGACATCTCATCATTGTGGTATAGATGGAATTTTTAATAAATGATGCTGGAAAAAGACAAAGTTGGATTCATACCTCAGGCCACATAGCAGGCTAAACTCCAAATGTATCAATGATTTAAATTTAAAGAGAAATGAAACCACAAAAGTACCAAAAGAAAACATGGATGAATTCCTTTATAATCTTGGAGTGGAAGAAGGCCTTTTTAATTGTGACTCAAAATCCAGAAGACATTTTGTAAAAAGATTGAGAAATTTGATTAATTAAAAAACAGTTCTTTATTGGAAAAATCTTTGTAAGTGAAGTTACAAAAAAAACAAAGAAAAACAAAGAAAATATTTGCAATTCATATCACAGAAAAAGAAATTCTTTTTCATAGAAATTGAAAAGGAACAGACAAACAATTCTATAAAAAATTGTCATGGGACATGAATAGACATTTTAAAGAAATGCAAAGATCCCTTAAAAATATAAAAATATACCCAACTTCACTCACAATCAGAGATACTAAAATAAAATCTTTTCTGAAATACCAATCCTTGACTATTTTGGGGGTCTCTTGAGATACTATATGAATTTTAAAATGCATATTTCTATTTCTGAAAAAAGTCATTGATATTTCAATAAGGATTGCATAGAACCTGTAAATCACTTTGAGTAGTATTGACATGTTAACGATATTAAGTCTTTCAACCCATGTACACAGATGTCTGTCAATTAATTTACATTTCTTTAATTTCTTTTCACATCATTTTGTAGTTGTCAGTTGTAGAAGACTTTCACCTTCTTGGTTAGGTTTATTCCTAAGTATTTTATTCTTTTTCATGCTATTTGTAAATGGGATTGCTTTCATATACTTTTCAGATTGTTTATCATTAGTGTATAGAAAAGCAACTGATTTTTTGTGTGTTGGTTTTATATCCTGCACTTTTGCTAAATTTATTTATCCTTACAGTCTTCTAGCTATGTGCCCTTTAGCATGTTAATCTGCTGTTTCCTCATCTGTAAAATGAGAATAATGATAATATTTAATTCATAGGCTTAATGTGAGTCTTATATGAGGTAGTCCATATAAGCACTTAGTACAGCATCTGACTCATAGTTCTCACTCAGTAAATGTTCAATATTACATTTAAAATTTACATTTTAATTATACATATTAAAATATACATTTAAAATATACATTTTAAGTTTTATAGAAAAATGTAAGTAGGACATAAAACCATATTTTCACAAGTATCATTGCTTCATATGAAGCAAAGTACAGAAAATTAATTGATTTAAAGAAAAATCTTAAGTGAACAAGAATATAGGTTGTAACAGGACATGGCAAAAATTGGAAATGTGGTAGATGACTGAAGTTTGGAAAGCTGTAGTCCATCCCAAAGATCTCTACCTCTTGAAAGCAATGAACTGTGAAGCTTTAAAATCAGGTTTCTTCCCTTTTTATTTATGTTTCAACCACCTTAGTGCTAAGTTTTTAAAAAAGATTTTATTATTTATTTATTTGATAGAGACAGACAGAGAGAGAGAAAGTGAAAGCGAGTATGAGCCAGAAGAGAGAGGTACAAGGAGAGGAAGAAGCAAACACTCTGCCAAGCAAGGAGCCTGATGTGGGGCTCAATCCCAGGACCCTGGGATCATGACATAAGCAGGAGGCAGACCCTTAGTCGACTAAGCTACCCAAGTGCCCCAAAGAAAAGTGTTAAGTTTTTAACAGAGCTTCTTCTTCCTCAATCATTTGATATAAGAGCTGGCTTACTAGAAAACACATTTGAACTGAGAATAAAGCTAGAAACCCTTGAGTATAACTGCCTCCATACATCCCAAAACACAGAGAGACTGAGAGAGATGTGCCTACACTGAGAGGAGGAGCATTTTGCTTCCTTGATGTTTGATGTGGACAATGTTGAAGCTTTTAAAGTACTCTGAGACTCCAGACTGGATTAGTATAAGAAAGTGGGTTAGGGTCAAGGCTTCAGGTAAAAACAGTAAGAATGAGGCAGGATTGGGGAGTATGGTGTTCAGAGAATAGATAGAGATGAGTGACATACAGAAAAGGGAGGTGGGAGATAAACAAACAAACAAACAAACAAACCTGTCCTTAATTACCTTTAACTATTTTTTCCTGGAGAGTTTTAAGTGTGTCTGAATAGTTGGGACCTGTTCTATACTTATGATGTGAAAAGGCCCATCTCATCACTAATGTGAGGCTCTGCTCTCCTGCCCAGCACACTCCTGACTGATGGATGTCATCTTTTGAAAGTAGCTGAGTTTTGTGCCTGGTAACTTTATCTTACTGAAATGCTCCTAAACTGAGTTATTTATGAACCACAGTTGTAATTTTTGCCATATATGTCTACATCTACACAGAAATAATTAACATCTCTTTTAACTAAATTTTAAATCAGTTCACCTTTAAAAAAATTAGCTTTGTCTTAAGCCACATAGTCTATGAAAACTTGGCCTTAATCAATTGATTAATTTTTTTCTAATACATATTAAAATAAATGTGTAAGCATCATTCACAAATCACCTACAACCATCTAGTGTACTGTCAATGGTATGGGTATAACCCTTAGGAAATATGGTGCTAGTGGAATATATGCTAGGGGAGCAAATGAAGCCTGATACAGTGGCTTGTTAACTAATCACAGGGAGTTCTGATTATCTGGGAGAAACTGGTATCAGAAAAAGGCACTGAAAGTGAATGTATATGAAATAAGGGACATTTTATGATGAATAGTGGAAAAATAAAAGGTTTTATTGGGATTTTAGTTTAAAAGTGAAACGATTATGTATGGTAAGAGGTTTATCTTACATTTAACTTAATTCAGATTCAAATTCAACTATTTTCCAATTCTTAAAACAAAGAATAAAATTTTCCTTTTTAGGGTATAATTTTCTGATGAAATTATGTAATAGTATTATCATAATATCCTTCAATTCACATTTAACTTTCATTAAAGGGTCATTTTTGCAAAAAATGCAGTTTGAGAGCTGCATCATTTTTCCAGGAAACTCTCTTAAGCTTTTGTTATTCAAATAATTCTCTTTTGAAATGTCAATGCTATCATCATCCTTGTCTATTTTTTCCTCTTTAGTTGTTAACTGATCTAACTTTGCTAGGTCATCATTTGCCAATGACTTTGTGAATTATTTGAGTAGTTCAACATCATTTATCTATTTCGTATTTCTACATCTTTTGCAAATTTCTCAATTTCACTTTGAAATTTGGACTGTACATTGTTTAATATTTATAGTGAATAAACACCTTTGCTGCAATTGTATAGGTGCTAAAATTAGTCAAGGAGGATGCTTAAACGGGGCCTAATTTTACTATGGTTAGTTCATTTATGAATATTTTTTGTGTTATGGCAACTTTTGTCCCTACTGTATAAATCTGATAATGAATACTTGGAAAATAATCATATCCCTGCATGTCCCAATAATTTCCATCTTTATTTAATTAGGACTCTTTTACTGTAGGCAACAGTCAATGATTTCAGTGCCCCAGTGTTACTGATGATATTTTTCAACCAGAGAAAGTCAATATTGTGGTTTTAATAATATGCAAGAAAGAAAACTTGTAGTATCAGTGAACCAAAGACTTTAACCTGAACTGAATCAAACTGTGCCCCATTCAGAACCATTGCAACTGGGCTTGCACTGATTGACTAATAAAAAAAAAAGGCATTCAGGAAAACACTGTAAGGTTGTTATATCAGGCTGTACAATGTGTCAAGGGCTGTGAATGATCTGAGACTTTACTTGCATGCTATTTTCATGGATACCTGTAGAAGATAGGAGAATCCTGGGTCAGAGATGAAGGACATCACTATTCATTGCACAGCAAGCAGCATGAACTTCATATTCATATCAGATCCCCCTTGTCTTTCTTACCCACCCCTTCCCACAGAGTGATATAGAGGGGCCTGGATTAAAGCTGTGTGCAAAGTGGGTTTGCATCACTGCTGAGGAATCCTGCATTTAGGGAACCTGAATCTTTTATTAAACCATTAAACCATTAAACTATTCAGCTTTTGCTTTAGATGGAAACGTTTTTATTATATTAGTGGTTTTAATTACCTTCTCTTCACCACTATTGGTGAGTGAGGGAGTCCTACTCTAAGATTGTGGGATGGCCAAACACATGACACGTGACACTGGATAGATGAGATTGACAGCCCTTTATTAGTCACATATACTTACAGCCAAGAGGAAGAGAATCCTACATGCCTTGGAAGGCACATAAAGTTGCATACAGGTGCTGAGTTAACAACCAGAGGCTGTGGAAGGCAAGTTTTGTAGCATCTACAGGGTGAAGTGCCCCCTTGGTTCCTGTGGGAAGATGTGATTGGTTTGTTTGAATAATTCTTCAGGATGGCAGATTACTGAAACCCACTATGCAGGGATAAGCAGGAACTGGGTTTCCTCCCCTTGATAAGGAGGTTGGTATGGCTAGGGGAGCTTATCTATGACAGCAGAGTGGGAGGAAAACTTATACTACACCAGACAATAAACAAATCCACCCTTTACTTCAGAAGAAGACTCTATATATACCACTCATGGTTATTTGCTTTATAAACATTCTTGAAAATATAGTCAGTGCCCCTGCTTGCAAGAGATGCAGAAATGGATAATCATCTCTGCAAAATGTTGACAGCATGGAAGAACAAGTACATTTTGATCATGATAGTAATAAAACTAGGATCAGAAGAAATAAAAACATCTGATGAATCAAAGTCAATAATTTTTAAAAGATTTTATTTATTTGATAGATCACAAGTAGTCAGAGAGGCAGGCAGAGAGTGGGGTGGGAAGCAGGCTCCCTGCTGAGCAAAGAGCCCGATGCAGGGCTCGATCCCAGGACCCTGAGACCATGACCTGAGCCGAAGGCAGAGGCTTTAACCCACTGAGCCACCCAGGCGCCCCTCAAAGCCAATAATTTTGACAGTTCCTAATATGTGGGATGAGGCTGAACTGTACAAATAAATTTTTCCATTATATAAAAACTAGAGTAAAGTTGCTGGTGAAGTCATACCCAAATCTCTGTATTCTAACTATTTGGCTGTCAACAAGTGTCTTTATTTTTTTTATTTTTGAAAATATATTTATTTATTTATTTATTTGAGAGAAAAAGAGAACACATGCAGGGTGGGGGAGCAGAGAAAGGGAGAAGCAGACTCCCCACCGAGCAGGAACCCAGGACATGGCTGGATCACAAGACCCAGAATCATGACCTGAGCTGAAGTCAGATGCTTAACTGACTGAGCCCCCAGGTGCACCTCGACAGGTGTCTTTAACCATTCCAGGGCTGATACAGTAACCCTAACTTCCTAATTAGTTGAATAAAATCTTAACTCAGGGAAAAATAATAAGAAAAACATATCAGAAACAAATTTGGAGAAGAAAGGACATGAAAAAATTCTGTTATTTTCTCTAAAGTATGAGAACACAACATGATAATCCCCAACAGATTTCCATTCCTAGCTCAAATACTACCTCTTTTGAGAAGTCTTTCTCATGTCCCCCATGTAAAATTATTATTTTTTTTCTTTTTTTTTTTTCAAGATTTTATTTATTCATTTGATACAGAGAGATCACAAGTAGGCGGAGAGGCAGGCAGAGAGAGACAGAGGAGGAAGCAGGCTCCCCGCAGAGCAGAGAACCCGATGCGGGGCTCGATCCCAGGACCCTGAGATCATGACCTGAGCCGAAGGCAGCGGCTTAACCCACTGAGCCACCCAGGCGCCCCTAAAATTATTTTTTTAAAGATGTGATTTATTTATTTGACAGAGAGAGAGAGAGAGATCATAAGTAGGCAGACAGAGAGAGGGGGAGGCAGGCTCCCCGCTGAGCAGAAAGCTTTATGAAGGTCTTGATCATGACCCAAGCCAAAGAGAAAGGCCCAACCCACTGATCCACCCCGGTGTCCCTGTTAACTTAATCTTTTCATCTTATGTGAATTAAAAGGATTTTGTTTATAATAATTATTATAACAGCTATTACATTCCCTTGTACTATATTTTTTTTAAAAAAACACTTATTAACATATAATGTAGTATTAGCCCCAGGGGTACAGGTCTGTGAAGCATCAGACTTACACACTTCACAGCACTCACCATAACACATGCCCTTCCCAATGTCCATAACCCAACCACCCTCTCCCTACCCCTGTCCCCCAGCAAGCCTCAGTGTGTTTTGTGAGATTAAGAGACTCTTACGGTTTGTCTCCCTCCTGGTCCCATCTTGTTTCATTTTTTCCTTCCCTACACCCCAAGCCCCCCACTTTGCCTCTCAAATTCCTCATATCAGGGAGATCATATAATAATTGTCTTTCTCTGACTGACTTATTTTGCTCAACATAATACCCTCTAGTTCCATCCATGTCATTGCAAATGGCAAATTTCATTTCTTTTGATGGCAGCATAGTATTCCATTGTGTGTGTGTGTGTGTGTGTGTGTGTGTGTGTGTGTGTATACCACTTCATCTTTATCCATTCATCTGTTGATGGACATCTAGGTACTTTGCATAGTTTGGTTATTGTGGACATTGCTTCTATAAAGATTTGGGTGCATGTGCCCCTTTGGAACACTACATTTACATCCTTAGGGTATACACCCAGTAGTGCGATTGCTGGGTCATAGGGTAGCTCTATTTTCAACTTTTTAAGGAATCTCCATGCTGTTTTCCAGAGCGGCTGAATCAGCTTGCATTCCCACCAACAGTGTAGGAGGGTTTCCCTTTCTCCACATCCTTGCCAATATCTGTCGTTTCCTGACTAGTTAATTATAGCCATTCTGACTTGTGTGAGGTGGTATTTCATTGTGGTTTTGATTTGTATTTTCCTGATGCCGAGTGATGTGGAGTACTTTTTCATGTGTCTGTTGGCTATCTGGATGTCTTCTTTGCAGAAATGTCTGTTCATGTCTTCTGCCCATTTCTTGATTGGATTATTTGTTCTTTGGGTATTAAGTTTGATAGGTTCTTTATAGATTTTGGATATTAATCCTTTATCTGATATGTCATTTGCAAATATCTTCTCCCATTCTGTCAGTTGTCTTTTAGTTTTGTTGATTGTTTCCTTTGCTATGCAGAAGCTTTTTTTTTAAATTTTTTATTTCTTTTCAGCATAACAGTATTCATTGTTTTTGCACTGCACCCAGTGTTCCATGCAATCCGTGCCCTCTCTAATACCCATCACCTGGTTCCCACAACCTCCCACCCCCCCGCCACTTCAAAACCCTCGGGTTGTTTTTCAGAGTCCATAGTCTATCATCATTCACCTCCCCTTCCAATTTCCCTAAACTCCCTTCTCCTCTCCATCTTCCCTTGTCCTCCATGCTATTTGTTACGCTCCACAAATAAGTGAAACCATCTGATAATTGACTCTCTCTGCTTGACTTATTTCACTCAGCATAATCTCTTCCAGTCCCGTCCATGTTGCTACCAAAGTTGGGTATTCATCCTTTCTGATGGAGGCATAACACTCCATAGTGTATATGGACCACATCTTCCTTTTCCATTCGTCTGTTGAAGGGCATCTTGGTTCTTTCCACAGTTTGGCGACCGTGGCCATTGCTGCTATAAACATTGGGGTACAGATGGCCCTTCTTTTCACTACATCTGTATCTTTGGGGTAAATACCCAGGAGTGCAATGGCAGGGTCATAGGGAAGCTCTATTTTTAATTTCTTGAGGAATCTTCACACTGTTTTCCAAAGTGGTTGTGCAGAAGCTTTTGATCTTGATGAAGCCCAATAGTTCATTTTTGCCCTTGCTTCCCCTGCCTTTGGCGATGTTTCTAGGAAGACGTTGCTGCAGCTGAGGTCGAAGAGGTTGTTGCCTGTGTTCTCCTCAAGGATGTCAATGGATTCCTTTCTCTCATTGAGGTCTTTCATCCATTTTGAGTCTATTTTTGTGTGTGGTGTAAGGAAATGGTCTAGTTTCATTCTTCTGTATGTGGTTGTCCAATTTTCCCAATACCATTTGTTGAAGAGACTTTTTCCATTGGACATTCTTTCCTGCTTTGTCGAAGATTAGTTGGCCATACAGTTGAGGGTCTATTTCTGGGCTCTCTATTCTGTTCCACTGATCTATATGTCCGTTTTTGTGCCAGTACGATACTGTCTTGATGACCACAGCTTTGTAATAGTGCTCGAAGTCTGGAACTGTGATGCCACCAACTTTGGCTTTCTTTTTTCAACATTCCTCTGGCTATTCGAGGTCTTTCCTGGTTCCATATATATTTTAGGATTATTTGTTCCATGTCTTTGAAAAAAATGGATGGTATTTTGATAGGGATTGCATTAAATGTGTAGATTGCTTTAGGTAGCATAGACATTTTCACAATATTTGTTCTTTCAATCCATGAACGTGGAATATTTTTCCATTTCTTTGTGTCTTACTTAATTTCTTTCATGAGTACTTTATAGTTTTCTGAGTACAGATTCTTTTCCTCTTTGGTTAGATTTATTCCTAGGTGTCTTATGGTTTGGGGTGCAATTGTGAATGGGTTTGACTTCTTAATTTCTCTTTCTTCTGTCTTATTGTTCGTGTATAGAAATGCAACTGATTTCTGTGCATAGATTTTATATCCTGACACTTTAGTGAATTCCTATGCAAGTTCTAGCAGTTTTGGAGTGGAGTCATTTGGGTTTTCCAGATAAAGTATCATATCTTCTGCAAAGAGTGATAGGTTGACTTCTTTTCCCGATTTGGCAGCCTTTAACTTTCGTTGTTGTTGTCTGATTGCTGAGGCTAAAACTTCTAGTACTATTTTCAATAGCAGTGGTCATAGTGGACATCCCTGCTGTGTTCCTGACCTTAGTGGAAAAGCTCTCAGTTTTTCTCCATTGAGAATGATATTTGCTGTGGGTTTTTCATAGATGTCTTTGATGATATTGAGGTATATACCCTCTATCCCTACACTTTGAAGAGTTTTGATAAAGGAAGGATGCTGTACTTTGTCAAATGCATTTTCAGCATCTGTTGAGAGTATCATATGGTTCTTGTTCTTTCTTTTATTAATGTATTGTATCACATTGATTGATTTGCAGATGTTGAACCAACCTTGCAGCCCTGGAATAAATCCCAGTTGGTCATGGAGAATAATCCTTTTAATGTACTGTTGGATCCTATTGGCTAGTATTTTGGTGAGAATTTTTGCATCTGTGTTCATCAAGGATATTGGTCTGTAATTCTCTTTTTTTGATGTTGTCTTTATCTGGGTTTTGGATCAAGGTAATGCTGGCCTCATGAAATGAGTTTGGTAGTTTTCCTTCCATTTCTATTTTTTGGAACAGTTTCAGGAGAATAGGTATTAATTCTTCTTTAAATGTTTGGTAGAATTCTCCTGGGAGGCCATCTGTCCATGGGCTCTTGTTTGTTGGGAGATTTTGGATGACTGCTTCACTCTCCTTACCGGTTATGGGTCTGTTCAGGTTTTCTATTTCTTCCTGGTTCAGTTTTGGTAGTTTATACATCTCTAGGAATGCATTCATTTCTTTCAGATTGTCAAATTTGCTTGCATATAGTTGTTCATAATATGTTCTTATAATTATTTGCATTTCTTTGGTGTTGGTTGTGATCTCTCCTTTTTCATTCATGATTTTATTTATTTGCCTCCTTTCTCTTTTCATTTTGAGAAGTCTGGCCAGGGGTTTATCAATATTATTAACTCTTGCAAAGAACCATTCCTAGTTTCACTGATTTGTTCTCCTGTTGTTTTTTTGTTTTCTTTTGTTCCTATTTCATTGATTTTTGCTCTGCTCTTTATTATTTCTCTTCTCCTGCTGGGTTTAGGCTTTCTTTGCTGTTCTTTCTCCAGCTGTTTTAGGTGTAGGGTTAGGTTGTGTATTTGAGAACTTTCTTGTTTCTTGAGAAAGGCTTGTATGGCTATATACTTTCTTCTCAGAACTGCCTTTGCTGTGTCCCAGAGACTTTGAGCAGTTGTGTTTACATTATCATTTGTTTCCATGAATTTTTTTCAATCCTTCTTTAATTTCCTGATTGACTCATTCATTCTTTAATAGGATGTTCTTTAGTAACCATGTATTTGAGTTCTTTCCAACTTTCCTCTTGTGATTGAGTTCTAGCTTCAGAGCATTGTGGTCTGAAAACATGCAGGGAATGAGCCCAATCTTTTGGTACTGATTGAAACCCAATTTGTGACCCAGGATATGATCTATTCTCGAGAATGTTCCATGTGCACTAGAGAAGAATGTGTTTTTTGTTGCTTTGGGATGGAATGTTCTGAATATATCTGTGATGTACACCTGTTCCAGTATGTCATTTAAGGCCTTTATTTCCTTGTGGACCTTTTGCTTGGATGATCTGTCCATTTCAGTGAGGGGACGGTGTTAAAGTCCCCTACCATTATTATATTATTATCAATGTGTTTCTTTGATTTTATTATTAATTGGTTTATATAGTTGGCTGCTCCCATGTTAGAGGCATAGATACTTAAAATTGTTAGAACTTCTTGTTGGACAGACCTTTTGAGTATGATATAGTGTTCTTCCTCATCTCTTATTATAGTCTTTGGCATAAAATCTAATTTATCTGATATAAGGATTGCCACCCCATCTTTCTTTTGATGTCCATTATCATGGCAAATTGTTTTCCACCCCGTCACTTTAAATCTGGAGGTGTCTTTGCATCTAAAATTACTTTCTTGTAGACAGCATATTGATGGGTTTTGTTTTTTTATCCATTCTGATACCTGAGTCTTTTGATTGGGGCATTTAGCCCATTTACATTCAGGGTAACTACTGAGAGATATGAGTTTAGTGCCATTGTATTGCCTGTAAGTTGACTGTTACTGTATATTGTCTTTGTTCCTTTCTGGTCTACTACTTTTAGGCTCTCTCTTTGCTTAGAGGACCCCTTTCAATATTTCCAGTAGGGCTGATTTGGTGTTTACAAATTCCTTTAGTTTTTGTTTGTCCTGGAAGCTTTTTATCTCTCTGTTTTCAATGATAGCCTAGCTAGATATAGTATTTCAGCTCCATGTTTTTTTCTCATTTAGGGCTCTGAATACATAATGCCAGCTCTTTCTGGCCTGCTAGATCTCTGTGGATAAGTCTGCTGCCAATCTCGTATTTTTACCATTGTATGTTACAGACATTTCGTCCCAGGCTGCTTTCAGGATTTTCTCTTTGTCACTAAGACTTGTAAGTTTTACTATTAGATGATGGGGTGTGGACCTACTTTTATTGATTTTGAGGGGGATTCTCTGTGCCACCTGGATTTTGATGCTTGTCCCCTTTGCCATATTAGGGAAATTCTCTACAATAATTCACTCCAATATAACTTCCGCCCCTCCTTCTTCTTCTGGAATCCCAATTGTTTCATCTTATGGCATCACTTATCTCTTGAATTCTCCCTTCATGGTCCAATAGTTGTTTGTCTCTCTTTTGCTCTGCTACTTTATTCTCCATCATTTGGCCTTCTATGTCACAAATTCTCTCTTTGGCCTCATTTATCCTAGCAGTAAGAGCCTCCTTTTCTGATTGCACCTCATTAATAGCTTTTTTAAATTTCAACGTGTTTAGATTTTAGTTCTTTTATTTCTCCAGAAAGGGCTTTCATTTCTCCAGACAGTTTTCTCTAATATCTGCCATGCCTTTTTCAAGCCCAGCTAGCACCTTGAGAATTGTCATTCTGAACTCTAGGGATGACATTTTACCAATATCCATATTGATTAGGTCCGTAGCTTTGGTACTGCCTCTTGTTCTTTTTTTTCCCCCCCCTGTGGTGAGTTTTTCTGCCTTGTCATTTTATCCAGATAAAAATATATGAATGAGAGAATAAAATCCTAAAAGTGTGGCAAAGACCCCAGAAAAATGTATGCTAACCAAATCAGAAGAGACCCTTAATCACAGGGCAAAGGAAGGAGGTAAAAAGATGTTTAAAAACTTTTTAAAAAATTAAAAAGAATATATATATTAGACTGGTGAATAGAACAGAGCCACCCACTTGATTTTGGGTGTATTTTGGTCTCTTAGAAGAACCTACCTCCCAAAATTTTAAAGAAGGAAAAGCTTATATATGTATATAAATAATGATGAAGGCATGGAATATGACTGTAAAGACAAAAATTTTTTAAAAATTCTAAAAAAAGAATTGATAAGATAAGTTGGTTGGAGAAAGAAAAAAAAAGTGGAGAGAATTTGCTCAGGCTGGAGACTAGAACATAACCCTGTGCTAGATTTAGGGTGTATTTAGATCTATTAGAAGAAATTGTATCCCAAAATTTTTAGATGAGAAAACACTATATGTATACAAAAAATAAAGTTAGATACAATGAAGGATAAAATATGATTATAATAATGAAGTTTTATAAGGTTTTTTTAAAAGGGTATTGTTAAGATAAACTAGTTAAAAAACATTAAAAGAGGAAAAGGGAAAAGTCAAAAAAATAAGAAAAAAATAAAATTAAAAAAATTTTTTTATTAACTTTGCAAGACTAAAGAATCATGGGGAGAAAGCCATGAATTTCATGCTTTGCTATCCCTTCCTCTGGAATTCCACTGTTCTCCTTGATCAGTGAGCTTGGTCTTGGCTGGATGTTCTTGCTGATCTTCTGGGGGAGGGGCCTGTTGTAGTGATTCTCAAATGTCTTTGCCTGAGGCAGAATTCCACCAGGAATTCCAACTTGCCCAGGGCAATGCTAAGTAATCTGCACAGTTTTGGTCTCGGGAGCTTTTGTTCCCTGAACACTTTTCGTAGAGCTCTGGAGGATGGGAATGGAAATGGTGGCATCCTAATCTCCAGCCTGGAGGAGGCAGGAGCTCGGGGCCTCACTCTTCAGTGCGCCCTTGGAGAAAAGCGGTCAATCACTCCTGTCTCCCTAGTCTCTGGCCATGCTCTGGGCTCACCTGGCCTGTGATCGAGTGTTGCTGTCTCTGGCACACAACCCCATTTAGAGTCTCCAAACCCAGCAGATTCTTGCCCTGCCACTCTTCCAGTGGAGAAAGGTGTGTCTCCCCAAATCTTCCACTTGTGGAGTCCCTGATCAATGAGCAGTGGCCTGACTGTGCTGTGGATCACAGTTTAAGGCAAGCTCGAGCTGAGAGCTCACTACTCCGCTCCGTCTCTGTAGTCGGCTTCCCTGCTCTGATACCTGCAAGTTCTGCTATACTCAGACACCCCCGATCCTTCTGTGACCCTGCAGGACTTGGGACCACACTGTCCCCGCGAGGGCTCCACCCCCACATAGCATCTGGAGCAATGTCCCTCAGTGGAGCAGACTTCTAAATGTTCGGATTTTGTGCTCTGTTGCTCTGCTGCTTGCCGGGAGCTGGCTCCTCCCCACCGTGGTCTATTTCCCTGTCGCTTTGGATTCACTTCTCCACCCATCCTACCTTTCAGAAAGCGGTCTATTTTCTGTTTCCAGAATTGTTGCTTTTCTTCTCTTCAATCTCCTATTGGGTTTGTAAGTGTTCGGAATTGTTTGGTAACTATCTAGCTGAACTCCTGCGACCTGATGTCATCTCAGTCTTCTACTACTCCACCATCTTGACTCTCCCATTCTGTACTACAAGTTTTTTTCTTTTTTAATATCTTTTACCAGCTATGGTTTCTGCCTCTAATCTGGTCAATAAATTTCTATTTCCAAAATGGATTGTTTTCCTCACTTTTAAATATATTTTTATTTTTTTCATTTTTGTATTTCTCATAATTCTCTATAGGAAGTAGGTGTTCAATAAATGCTTGTTGAATATATTTGGACAAAATAAACAGAAATATTAGTATCCTATGTGTCTGTAGCACTTTTAAAATTGTTAAAGCTCTTTGTATTAAGGATTTCATTTGATTCTGACAGCATCTTTTTTAACAAAGGAGGGCTAGCTTTGTTAACATTTGACAGATGAGAAACCCAAGGCACAGAGATGGTAAATGAGTTGCTCCAAGTAACATATTTTATTGGGAATATAAATGAACGCAGCTATTATGTAATTTCACCATGTTTATTTCTTACCTTTCTTCCTCCCTTTTTATTTTCCTTCATTCTTCTCTATCTAGAATCTTAAAAATATTGTTACTTTTGTCTCAGTGAGTCCAATGATAGGACCCTAAGGACGTAATCTGAAATAGAGTAGTTTTTATGGAGGGATGCTTATCACAATGTTACTTGTAATAGTGAAAATGTGGAAACAGCTTAAAATATCCAACTAGAGGGAAGTAGTTAAGTACTAATGGTACAGCTGTACAATAGAATATTTTATTTTTAATAATTTGATGTATTTTTTTCAGATTGTTTTTCTCTTCATATGTATACATGGTTAGCAATAGTAACTCAATATTGTGCCAGCACAGGATAGTGATTTAGATCAATGGGATAGAATTGAGAGTCCATAAAATTGCCTTAATATTTATAATGAATTGATGTTTGACAAGGGAGGCATGACAGTTTTCTGGTAAAGAATATCTTTTCAACTCATAGTGATAAACAGCTGGATATCCGCATACAAAAGAATGAACTTAGACCCCCTACATTACACTGTTCATAAAAGCTAACTCATAATGGATCATAGATTTAAATGTAAGAGCTGAAAGTATGAAACTCTTAGAAGACATAGGAATAAATGTTTGTGACCCTTGGTTAGGCAGTGTTTTGTTGGATATGATACCAAAAGCACCAGCCATAAGAGGAAAAGACAATCCACAGACTGGAAGAAAATATTTGTGGAGTCATATATATTACAAGGAACTTATATATAGAACATACAAAGAACTCTTAAAATTCAATGATAAAAAAGATGAATAATGCATATAGAAATGGCTAATAAACACATGAAAAGATGTTCAATGTTCAATATCATTAGTAAAAAAAGAGAAATGCAAATCAAAGTCACAGAGTTGCTTCATACATAGTGGAATGGCTATAATAAGAAAGATAGACAATAAGTATTGGTGAAGATGTGAAAAAATTGGAAACCTTATACATTGCTGGTACATATGTAGAATGGTGCAGCCTCTATGGAAAACACTTTGATAGCTTTTCAAAATGTTAAACACAGTTTAAACATAGGATTTAGCAATTCTCTCCCTGTTACCTACTCAAGATAGATGAAAACCTATGTCTACACAAAATCTTGCACATGACCATGTTATTCATAATAACTAAGAAATGTAAAGAAGTCAAATGTCCATCAACTGATGAATGGATAAACAAAGTGGTATATCCATGCAATAGAATATTATTCAGTCATAAAAGGAATAAATTGCTGGTGATAAAAGTGTTCCAAAATTAGAATGTGGTGATAGTTGCACAACTCTGAAAATATACCAAAACCTATGGAACTGTACTTCAAATGGGCGAACTTTATGGCATGTAAATTGTATCTTATTAAAGCTGTTAATGATAGGATCATACATGCTTTCTATAAATGATTTTATTCAACTGCCAGTTTATTGTTGATATATTTCATGTTAATAAATATATTTCTACATTTAAAAAATCTTTATTCTCTAGTAATTATAGAAATAACACACATTCATTGGGAAAAAAAGCTTTAAAGAATACAGAAATGTCAAACACAGAAAATCAAAATTTTCACATAGTCTTATTATTTCTTTAGAATTCTATTAATAGTTAATACAATAGTGTAGCTAATCACTGCTTAGTATTCTGTTGTATGGCTGTACCATAATTTACTGAGTTAATCCCATGTTATATTTATTTAGCAGTAAATTGGAAATATTTTCTGATAAATCACCCTGCTATTGAACATCTTTGTACATACATGGTGGTGCAATTGCTGTTATCTTTAGAATAAATTCCTACAAGTGTATTTGCTGGTAAAAGTGCATGTGTATTTTTTTTTAAAGATTTTATTTATTTATTTGACAGAGAGAGAGAGATCACAAGTAGACAGAGAGGCAGGCAGAGAGAGAGGGGAGAAGCAGGCTCCCTGCTGAGCAGAGAGCTCAGCAGAGCAGAGAACAAAGAGCTCTGGGGCTCTATTCCAGGACCCTGAGACCAAACACTAAGCTGAAGGCAGAGACTTAACCCTCTGAGCCAACCAGGCACCCCATGTATATGTATTTTTAAGGTTTAAAAATATACACTACTAAATTTTACCCCCCCCATTATACTAATTTGCACATTAATCAGCAATGTTTGTGGATTATCTTTTCTCTTGTATTTTTTCCCAGCCTTGGTTGTTATTTTTTTCTTAAAACATTTTTAATTTTGTATGTGAAAATGGTGTGTTATTTAATTTGAAATTATTATTTACTTATTTAATTTTTAAATTTTTTATAAACATGTATTTTTATCCCCAGGGGTACAGGTCTGTTGAAATTATTTTTGATTACTAGTTAATTTGTATCCTTTTATGAATTATCTGTTTAACCCTTTGTTCACTTAAAAAATGAAAGTGTTTGTTTTTCTTTAAGATTATATCCAGTACAAAAATATGCAGCCAATAAAAGTGTTTTATGAAGAATTTTAATTCTTCTTTCCAATGTTAAATAAAATACAGGATAGAGTATTGTATGTATTTTATCAGCTCAATGATATAAAATATACTATACATTGGACATAGAAAAAAATGAAATCATCTCTAGATGGTAAGTTTAGATACTTTTTTCTTTAAATCTTGTATTATTCTTATTTTCTACAATGAGCATATATTACTTTGATAATTAAAGAAAATGTTTTTCTTTTTTCTTTCAAAGCAGATCTAGTTTGTGGCAGAACCAGGACCAGACTTTTCATGTCCCTTGCCCTCTTCCTTGTGCATCTAGAAAGGTATGGTCAGAGGTAGATGGAGAACCAAGGGAGGGGAAGGAGAGCTAAGAGCTTCATGGAGAGTGTCAAAGGAAGATAATCTTATTCTTAGGAGATGCATGTTAAAAAACCTAGAATTCAAATGGAATGATATCTGCAACTTAGAAAACATGTGTTGGAGTATTTAGAGTGTCATGATGTCTGGAGAGAAACCAGGAGGGATAGAAGTTGAGAGAGGGAGGCAGAAGGGGGAGACGAAGGAGGGATGATGAAAACAAACGTAGTGAAATGTTAATCTTTGAAGCTAAGTAAAAGCTATATGGCTGCTCATTGTAGTAGTCTTTAAACTCATGTATTTTAAATTTTGAAAAATTTCAAAATAAGGAACTTGGGGAAATAGGAAAAATAGGAGGAGGTAATTACCTTGTAAATGTTTCAGAGAAATAAGTTAGGATGAGTCCTGAGAAGAAGCATTTGAATGTAGGGACCAGGAGGCCACAGGAGATCTTAAAGAAATAATGATTTCAGAAGGGTTGAGTGGGGAGGGGACAAAGTCAGACTGCAAAGTTTGGCAAATTGAGTGAGAGGTAAGATAAGGCAGTAGAGTCTATGGTTGGGACTGCAATTCTGAGAAACTGGACAATGGAAAAAAAGAGATGTGAAACTGGCTTGAGAAGCAATAGAATTATGGAAATTTTCTAACATCGTTCTTAATTTTCACTTTGCATGGATACCTATTAATATATGACCTTTTATATCCCCTCTGCACATAGGCCTTTCCTGATGTATTAAATGATGAATTAGGGAACCAATAAAAAGAAGTAAAATAATAATATGCACAATGCTACCATCTAGAGTATTCACGGAAAATCACACCCAGTGTTTGTTATTCATTCGGGAGGCTAGTTTAGAGTCTCTGGGTTCACGCATATGTTTGTGTGTTTTTAGCTTTGTGTAAGACATGTAGAAGGGTGCAAAATACTCTTAGTCTAGTCCGTTGTTTGTGGACTGATAGTTTGATCCTGAGTGAAACATATAAAATTTCTATGAAGTCTTAAAATTTGATTTCAAACTAGGAGAGATATTTGGGTAATACTTTACCTCAGTAGTGTTTTGGAAATGAAATAAAACATTCAGAAGGAGAAGAGGAGGTCAAAAACAACCCTAAGTTCATGAATTAAGGGGGTTATTGTGTTTAGCTGGGAGAAAGTTGAAATTGCACTTGAAATTTCTTTTATTCTCCAGAAGGCTTCATCAATCTTTACAGCTAGTCTGAATCCAAGTGTTACTGGATAATGGTGAAGGTGCACATATGGGAAAGCACTCTTGGGGAATGGTAGACAAGAGTAATTTAGGGTAGGCAGGCCTGAGCTCTTGACGTGTGTGTAGGATTTCAACTATCGAAGATGTGGGTGGACAGCAAAAGTTCCAGGCAGAGGGAACAGGGACAATACAAAGACACAAAAGCACAAGGCACATTTAGAGAACAGAGGTCAGTCCTAGAGTAGAGCTGTACTCTAACCTAGAGTAGAGAGCAGGCTAGGGTATGAAATGCATTAGGGAAAGGAGTGGGAGAGAAGGTGGGAAAGGAGATGGATTGGCACTTCTATGCATCTCCTCTCTCTTCAACCAGAGGATTTACTCCTAAGAATGTGGAGGGGGTGTCCTTGTTTTCTGTTCCTTTCTAAGGGCCTGACACTTGTCTAGGTACACAGTAAGGGTACACTTATAGCTCCTTAGAGTTTGGCTGTCAGAACTAAGAATGAGGGTGGATGCTGAGATTTACCTACTAGAAACATGATTATGGTGCTTGAAATTGGGCAAGTCAAACTCCCAACTAACAACCAGAGCAGCACTTCTCAGGCTTTAATATGAATCACCTAAGGATTTTGCTTATGTACACAGTCTGACTCCGTTCAGCAGGCTGACATGGGGCCAGTGAGCTTGCATTTCTAATAATCTCCCAATGATGTCTATGTTGCTAGTCTGGGGACCAAACATTGAGTAGCAAGGATTTGAAGACTTTCCACCCACAATTCCTTGACCTTTGCAGACTCCACACTCCTAAATCATTGAGTACAACTAAAGATTCTTCACTTAGTGTAGCTGATGGAAAAGCTCAAATTTAAAGTGCCTTGTGAAGATTTTCTGCCACTAGAGTTGTTGAGGTGTATTGGTACTGATGCCATCTACTTCATGCCATTAAAAACATTTTTTTTTAGATGAGTATGATTCTGGGCACTGGGGTGGCTAGTCAGTTAAGCGTTTGTTTCTTGATTTCCACTGTGGTTATGATCTCAGGCTTGTGAGATTGAGCCCTGCCTTGGGCTCCATGCTTGGTGAGTGGGGAGTCTGCTAGAGATTCTCTTTCTTTTCCCTTTGCCCCTCTCCCCTGCTTGCATGTGTGGGTGCTCTTTCTCTCTCAAATAAATAAATCTTTTAAAAAAATAGATAAAGGATCAAGAAGATGTGGTATATATACACAATGGAATACTATGCAGCCATCAAAAGAAATGAAATCTTGCCATTTGCGACAACATGGATGGAACTAGAGCGTATCATGCTTAGCGAAATAAGTCAAGCAGAGAAAGACAACTATCATCTGATCTCCCTGATATGAGGAAGTGGTGATGCAACATGGGGGCTTAAGTGGGTAGGAGAAGAATAAATGAAACAAGATGGGATTGGGAGGGAGACAAACCATAAGTGACTCTTAATCTCACAAAACAAACTGAGGGTTGGTTGCTGTGGGGAGGGGGTTTGGGAGAAGGGGGTGGGATTATGGACATTGGGGAGGGTATGTGCTTTGGTGAGTGCTGTGAAGTGTGTAAACCTGGTGATTCACAGACCTGTACCCCTGGGGATAAAAATATATGTTTATAAAAATAAAAATATATGTTTATATATAAAAAAAAATAGATGAAGGAGAGGAGAAGTGAGTTGGGGGAAATCGGAGGGGGAGATGAGCCATGACAGACTGTGGACTCTGAGAAACAAACTGAGGGTTATGGAGGGGAGGGACATGGGGGGATGGGAGGGCCTGCTGGTGCGTTTTAAGGAGGGCACGTATTGCATGCATCACTGGGTGTGGTGCAAAAACAATGAATCTTGAAACATTGACTAAATTAAATTAAATTAAAAATAAATAGATGCATATGGTTTTACGTGGTTGGACTCAGAGTGTAATTTAGTCTATTTTTGAAAAGGGTAAGCCGTTTTTCTCCAAGTACACTTATTTATTGATTGACCATCCCTTCTGTCTATATTTCATGTCTGTTTCCCCCTTAATAATTACAAGCCTATGTTTCTCAGTCTAATAGCTCACACAGGGACAGTCAAACTCTAGTCACTGCTATTTTGAAAATGATTATTGTTATATAAATAAATATGGCTGCAACAATGTAGGCTGTGCTTTTTCTCGGTGCTTTTTATTTTTATTTTCCTCATCCTTTGAGCAGGCTAAGCTGTACAAGCTTAATATTGACTCTTATTGAGTCTTCTTTCCCATCCTGCAAGACGGCCGTGAAAAAGCTGAGAAGCCAGATACTAAGGAGAAGAAACCTGAAGCCAAGAAGGCTATGCTGGTGGCAAAGTTAAGGAGGGTAAGCTCAAGGCTAAAATGCCAAAGAAGGGGAAGCCCCACTGCAGTAGAAACCCTGTCTAGTCGGAGGAGTTAGCAGATAATCCCCATCAGTTATGCATTCTAGAAAGGCCATGCACAAAAGGAAGTATTCAATAGCTAAATCCAGGGTTGAAAAGAAGAAAGAGAAGGTTCTTGTTACTATCACAAAACCAGTTCATTGTGATAAGAAATGGCATTAGCGTAGTTAAACTTCCCCCAAATGCCTACGTATTACCCTACTGAAGATGTACCCTGAAACTGTTGAGCCATGGCAAAAAACCTTTCAGTCAGCATGTGAGAAAACTTTGAACTAGCCTCACTCCTGGCCATTTTGATAGTCCTCACTGGGTGCCACAAAGGCAAGATTGTGGTTTTCCTGAAGCAATGGAGCAGTGGCTTGTTACTTGTGACTGGATGTCTGGCCCTCAATTGAGTTCCTCTACATAGAATACTCCAAAATTTCATCATTGCCACCTCCACCAAAATTGATATCAGCAATGTGAAAAATCCCAACATCTCGCTGATGCTTATTTCAAGAAGAAGAGGACTTGTAAACCCAGACACCAGGAAGGTGAGATCTTCAACACTGAGAAGGAGAAATATGAGATTACAGAACAGCGCTAGATTGATCAGAAAGCTGTGAACTTACAAATTCTGTCAGTAGTCAAAGCTGTTCTTCAGCTTTAGGGCTACCTCTGCTCTGTGTTTTCTTCCACAAATGGAATTAATCCTCACAAATTGGTGTTCTAAATTTCTTACAAGAAACAACAATTTGTATGGAGTCACAAAAAGCCCCAAATAGTTAAAGCAATTCTGAAAAATGAAAAACAAAACTGGAGGCATCATGTTTCCAGATTTCAAGCTCTATTATAAAACTGCAGTCATCAAGACAGTATGGTATGGTATTGGCAAAAAGAGACACAAAGATCAGTGGAATAGAAAAAAAAATCCAGACATGGACCCACAACTATATGGCCAGCTAATCTTCAACAAAGCAGAAAAGAATATCCAATGGAATAAAGACAGTCTCTTCAACAAATGGTGTTGGGAAAACTGGAGAGCCACATGCAGAAGACTAAAGCTAAACCACTTTCTTACACCATGCAAAAAAAGAAATAAAAAATGAATGACAGACCTAAATGTGAGACAGGAAACCATCAAATCCAAGAGGAGAACACAGGCGAAACCTCTTTGACCTTGGCTATAGCAACTTCTTACTAGACACGTCTCTAGAGGCAAGGGAAACAGAAGCAAAAATGAACTATTGGGACTTCATCAAGATAAAAAACTCCTGCACAGTGAAGAAACAATCAATAAAACTAAAAGGGAGACTACAGAATGGGAGAACATATTTGCAAACAACCTATCTGGTAAAAGGTTAATATCCAAAGTCAATAAAGAACATTTCAAACTCAACACCCAATAAAACCAAATAATCCAGTTAAGAAATGGGCAGCAGAATACTGCTATGCTGAAAATAAATTTAAAAAATTTAAAAAAAGAGAAATGGGCAGCAAACATGAATAGACACCTTCCAAAGAAGACACCCAGATGACTAACAGACACATAAAAAGATGCTCAACATCACTGAAATACAAATCAAAACCACAATGAGATACTACCCCACACTGTCAGAATGGCTAAAAATAACAACACAAGAAACAACAGGTGTTGGTGAGGTTGCAGAGAAAAGGGAACCCTTGTGAAGTGTTAGTGCAGCCACTCTGGAGAACAGTATGGAAGTGTCTCAAAAAGTTCAAAATAGAACTACTGTATAATCTAGCAATTGTACTACTAGATATTTACCCAAAGGATACAAAAATACAGATTCCAAGGGGTACATGCATCCTGATGTTTATAGCAGCAAGGTCAACAATAACCAAACTAGAGAGAGCCCACATGTCCATCAACTGATGAATGAATAAAAAAGATGTGATATATACATATATATGTATATATGTAACATTATATATTTATTAATAATATATATATGTATTACTCAAACAAAAAATATTGAAATCTTGCCATTTGCAATGACATGGATGGAGCTAAAGTGTATTATGTTAAGTGAGATAGTCAAAGAAAGACAAATACCATATGATCTCATTCATATGTAGAATTTTTAAAAAAAGATTTATTTATTTATTTATTTGACAGACAGAGATCACAAGTAGGCAGAGAGGCAGGCAGAGAGACAGGAAGAAGCAGGCTCCCTGCTGAGCAGAGAGCCCAGCATGGGGCTTGATCCCAGGACCCTGGGATCACGACCTAAGCCGAAGGCAGACGCTTTAACCCACTGAGCCACCCAGGTACCCCTCATATGTGGAATTTAAGGAACAAAACAGATGAACATGTGGGAAGTGGGGAAAGAAAAAAGAGAGGGAAACAAACCATAAGAGACTCTCTTAACAATGGAAAACAAACTGAGGGTTGTTGGAGGGAGGTGGATAGGGAATGGGCTAGATGGGTGATAGGTTTTTAAACAGGGCACTTGTGAAGAGCACTGGGTGTTTTATGTAAGTGATGAATCACTGAATTCTTTTTTTATAAAAGATTTTATTTATTTATTTGAGAGAGAGAGAGCGAGCATGAGAATGGGGAGTGCCAGAGGGAGGAGAAGATTCCCCACTAAGCAGGGAACCTGATGTGGGGACTCAATCCTGGGACTCCAGGATCATGAGCTGAAGGCAGTCATTTAACTGACTGAGTCACCCGGGTGCCCCAAATCACTGAATTCTACTCCAGAAACCAATATTGTACTGTATGTCAACTAACATTTAAAATAAATAAATATTTTTCAAAGAACTTAATTAAATAACTGACCCATTAAAAAACATTGATTCTTTTTTTTTTAAAGATTTATTTATTTATTTATTTGACAGAGAGAGATCACAAGCAGGCAGAGAGGCAGGCAGAGAGAGAGAGGAGGAAGCAGGCTCCCCGCTGAGCAGAGAGCCCGATGCGGGCCTCGATCCCAGGACCCTGAGATCATGACCCGAGCTGAAGGCAGCGGCCCAACCCACTGAGCCACCCAGGCGCCCCAAAAATTCTTATCACTGAGAATGCCAGGATTGGTAAGAGTGGTCTACATGATGAAAATGAAAGTTATGGTAAATTGTTGCACATATCAATTGACTTCCAGTTAACTACACAACACCACATAGCCACATTTCAGCTGTGCTGAAGGGAGAAAAGCCTAAGTACGTGATTATAGTCTTATCGAAAAAGATGCCAGTCTTTAGGATAAGATCAGAATTTTTTCTCCAAAACATATATATATGGGAAACTTAGGCCTAACAGTGAGATATTCATACAGTCTGAAATCTGCAAGCAAACAGAGGCTATCAATTTGACCTTCTACCTGAACCCTTGTATATTCTCTTCTCTCAGTGTTTGGGATACCAATCTTCTGAGATATTCAGTATGAATTTACAATTCCTCATCCACCTAAATTTAATCTCTGAGAACAGCAAGATCTGTTCAGCAACCTTTAACCACCTGGAGGACCACTTTCAAGTGTAGCTGAGGGAAGAGATTTTCTGTTGATATATACATGTATGTAGTTTTATATATTAAAATTAAAAGCATAGGAGAAAATGAGTGAATTTTGCTTTTGCATTTAAATCAATTTTTCCTTAAAGGCTAGAGCAATTGTCACACTTTCTTTTCTACCTAAAGGGTGTAGACTGCCCTAATCACTAGCACAGCCACCTAAAACCACACCAGTTTTCTGTGAGGAGGAACTGAGCTTTTACTAAGAAGTTTCCCAAAGTGTCCTAGTGTGCTTTCTCTGTAAGCTCAAGTCTAGAGGAAGTCAACTAAAACAAGGACCTTCTGATTCCTGGCTATTTTTTTTTTTTTTAAATTCCATTTTCATTTGAATGAGGATTCCAAGTGAATGTTAATCCTCCTTCTTTCCTCTCTTTCTGCCTTCCTTTTTTCTTTTTTTGATTCCACATACACACATCTAAAAATTACAAAAGAGCTTCTATGTTGAAAAAAATTCAAATGTTATAGAAGCAAAGTTTCACCATCCCCCCATTTTTGATTGCCACAATAAGTTTGGTTAATATCCATCACATCACACAGTTACATTTTTTTGTGTGTTTGTGATGAGAACTTTTAAGATGTACTCTGCTAGCAACTTTCAAATATACAATACAGTGTTAACTATTGTCACCATGCTATACATGACATTCCCAAAACTTATTTATCTTATAACTGGAAGTTTGTACCTTTTGACTCCCTTCACCCATTTCCCCCACCCTTATCCCCCACTTCTGGCAACCACCAATCTGTTCTGTTTAATCCCACTCTTCAGAGGTAACAGTTGTTAACACATTGGTATAAATCTAGCATTTTAATATGCATACATAAACGTATACAATCAGATCTATAAATTATATTGATTCATAAAAATTGGATGATGTTTTGTATACATTTCTATGTTTTCTTATTTATCAATATGTCATGACTACTTTTCTACATAAATACTTAGAGATTTCCCTCACTGCATGATTCTGTAGTATCCCATTGTCAATCTATTTAACCAGTCCCCATTAACAGAAATTTCATTTATTCTAGTTTTTTTCTCTATGAATTTATGCCACAACAAATATACTTGTACAACACAAAGGTTTTTTGGTAACATAAATTATTAGAAATAGTAATCCTGGGTCAAAATGTCTACATACTTAAATTTTGATAGATTTTGTCAAATTTCCTTTTAAAAAGACTGCTCCAGTTTAAACTCTCATACCAACATAGAAGAGAGCCCATTTCCTAGAACCCTTACCGATACCGTGTATTTTAATTCTTTAATTTTTTTGCTGGTTTGAAAATTTCTTTTGTCCATTCCTTGTTGTTTTAATGTGTATTTCATTTACAGTTGGTGAGAGCTTCTTCCCATATTTTTGATGGCCATTTATGTCCTTTTGCAGGACCTATTTCCACCAGAAATTACAGAGGGAAAACAAGACAGCTTTTGTGGCAGAGCTCTGATAACGAGAAAGGCATGTCACCTATACTTATGCAGAAAAATAAAAAGATGTGTTTCTTTTTATTAGAAGGACAAATATACTTTTTTAAATAATAAAGGCTGAAAGGAAAGTAGAATGCCTCACTCTGTAAAAGATACACAGATAGGCTTCACACTATATTTCAGAGACACTAGAGAAATTGAACAGAAGAAAACATAGAAGAAATAAGGCTGCTGAGGAAACTAGCAGTATACTTCCAACCATTCATCTATTTGTTCATTAATTGAAAAACAATCAATAAATATTTTTGAGTACCTACAATATGCTAATCCCTGGTGGTGAAAAAGATCTTAGTCTCTGGAGTAAGATCGACTGGGTTTGAATTTTGACTCCATCTCTTACACTGTGATCTAAAGGACACAACTTAATGTCCTTGTGCTGCAGTTTCCTGACCGGTAAAATGGGTATAATAAAAGTATGTACTACATAGGAATGTTGAAAGGATTAAATGAGATTAATGCAAGTAAGGTTCTATGCACAGAGTGAGTACCTAATAAGAGTTATAGTTCCTGACAAATGGATTTTTGCTTCCAAACCCAAATCAACTCTGGAGATAGAAGCCAGAGGGAAGCATAGACTGCAGGGAAAATAACAACCACTGCAACAGTACCACTGTGAAAAGCCCTGGAGATACTGAAAGTGGCCTTGAACTGATGTGTGTAAAAGGTAGATGTTTGTAGCCTGGTGCAAGGAATGGCCAGAGGCATTGGTGATGGGATAGGGCAGAACACAACTTCTATATTACGCAGCCATCAGAAAGGATGAATACCCAACTTTTGTATCAACATGAACGGGACTGGAGGAGATTATGCTGAGTGAAATAAGTCAAGCAGAGAGAGTCAATTATATGGTTTAGTTTACTTGTGGAGCATAAGGAATAACATGGAAGACATTAGGAGAAGGAAAGAAAAAGTGAATTCGGGGGAAGTTGGAGGGGGACATGAAAGATGAAAGACTGTGGATTCTAGGATACAAACTGAGGGTTATGGAGGGGAGGGATGTGGGGGGATGGGTGAGACTGGTGGTGGGTTTTAAAGAGGGCACGTATTGCATGGAGCACTGGCTGTGTGCATAAACAATGAATCTTGGAACACTGAAAAAAATAAAGACGTTAAAAAAAATAAACACAACTTCTAGAGCCCTATTTCTTCTGCTCCCTTGTGGAACCTTAGTATAATTACTGCTTATCTCATTCATTGCAGAAATCCAGGGCAATAGCCCAAATAGCCTGTGTCAGCAGGCTATGAGTAGATGGGCAATGCAAAAGTCTTACTCGTGTGAGTTGATGAGTATAAGGATGGACTAACAGGTTGTCCTCTGACATTCATTCCTCCACTTCCACACCCCCCCACCACAAACTCTTAGATCTGTTGGTTTGCAACTCAAGGTGACTGACCAGACAAGTTGCCTCATAAGTTGTGAAAGATATAGGAGTAACGGTAGTTCTGTGGTATCTGGGACTCTTGACTGGGACTAGACTAGGGCCTGGCCTTTGGCCCTTTTTGGATATACATTTATTAGATGCAGTAGATGATACCCCCAGGAAACAAGAATAAGCATACCTAGACTTGTAAGAAGGATGAAATGACTACTATAGAAAAGGACAACAATTTGAAAATATATACCATTCAATGCAGAATTATTGGAATGGATGGGCTAATAATTTAAAATATACAAAGTAAATATAGTTAAAGATTTATGGTAATAAGTAATATGAAATAAAATAAGATAATTTAAAGGATCAATGGAAAATATTAGCCATAAAATATATATTGATCTACATATTTACCATTTCTGACACTCTTCATTCCTTTGTATGAACTCATTCTCCATTTCAGAACAAAATATTCCTAAAAATATTCAGCCTAAAAATATTCCCTTATCATTTCTTTTCAAATATATTTTTCAGCCTAAAAATATTTACTTCAGCCTAAAAATATTCCCTTATCATTTCTTTTCAAATATATTTTTATTTTAGAATAGATTCAGATTTATAAAAAGTTGCAAAGAGAGTATGGAGAGTTTACATATACCTTGCATTCTGTTTACCCTACTGTTAACATTTTACATCAGTTTGGTACATTTGTCACAACTAATAAACTAGTATTGATACATTATTAATTAAAATTTATACTTTTTTTGTTTCCTTAGTTTTTAATCTAATGCCTTTTTTTTTTCATTCCCAGAAACACATTCAAGCTACCACACTACATTTAGCTATCATGTCTTTTAGGTCCCTCTTGGTTGTGATTGTTTCTCAGACTTTATTTTTTTGTTTGTTTGTCAAATGACTTTGACAGTTTTGAGGAATATTGGTCAGGTACTTTGTAGATTGTCCCCCATTTGAATTTGTATGGTGTTTTTCTCATGATTAGACTGGGTTATGTATTTTTGGGAGGAAGTCACAAAGTGCCCTTCTTGTCACATCATATCATGGGTACATGCTATCAGCATGATTTATCACTGATGATATGAACCTTGATTATCTGTCTCAGGTTGTGTTTTCAGGTTTCTCCACTATAAAGTTATTCTTTCTCCTTTTTCCATACTGTTATCTTTAGAAAGAAGTTATTTTCTGCAGCCCAGCTTTGAAGAGTGGGGAATTATGCTTCACCTCTTTGATGGGAGACTACATAAATTATTTGGAATTCTTTTATACGGGAGGTTTATTATGGGTATATCATCATCTGTTTATTTATTTTCTATATCTTTTACTTACACCAATATGGACTTATAGATATTTATTTTATGTTTTGGGTTATAATCTAATACTACTTTATTTTCTTTCTCACATCACTTCAACTTTGGCCACTGGGAGCTCTTTCAATTGATTGCTATGTCTCTTTGACATGACCTCATCATTTTTTTTTTAACACTTCCTTACTTTCTGGTATTACAAGATGCTCCAGGCTCATTCTGTCTATTTCCATTTTCAGCCTTAGAGTCTGTCATTTCTCCAAGGAGCCCTGGTTCCTTTTATTGCAGAATGATATTAGAAACCAAGATCTGGGTACTGGGTGTAGCATTTCTTTTTGTGTAGGTTTCCTGGTGACAAATTCTTTCAGCTTTTTTTTTTTTTTTTTTTTTTTTTTTTTGCCTGATAAAGTATTTATTTGGTCTTTATTTTTGGAGTACCCCTGACTTCAATATAGAATTCTTCTCTGGCCTATATTTATTCTGACAAGAGGTACTCATTTTTATCTTTATTCCTGTATATATAAGGTATTCTTTTTCTTCCTCCAGTTGCATTTAGGAAACATTTTTTTCCTGTATCAATTATAGCATCTTGATTATTATGTGGCTATACATGGCTTTCTTTGTCCTTATACTGCTTGGGTTTGTGGAAATTTTTTGAATCTGTGAACTCACAGTTATTATCAAATCAGAAAACTTTCAGCCATTTTTTTAAGACTTTATTTATTTATTTGACAGGCAGAAATTACAAGTAGGCAGAGAGGCAGGCAGAGAGAGAGAGGAGGAAGCAGGCTCCCCACTGAGCAGAGAGCCCGACGTGGGGCTCGATCCCAGGATCCTGGGATCATGACCTGAGCTGAAGGAAAAGGCTTTAACCCACTGAGCCACCCAGGCGCCCCTCAGCCATTATTTCTTCAAATATTTTCTCTGAACTTCCATCCTGGGACTCTAATTACTTCTAGGTTAGACTACTTGATATTGACTCACATGTCACTGAGGCCTTGTTCATCTTTTTTCACTTTCCACCCCTTTCTTGTGCTTCAATTTGGATAGTTTCCACTGCTATATCTAAAAATGTACTCCTTTTCTATGGCATCTAATTTGCTGTCAATCCTACTCAGTGAAATTTCCATTTCAAATATTATATTTTCACCTCTAATACTTTCATTTGTTCTTTCTTATAGTTTCCATTTCTTTCCTCATTATGACAATATTTTCTTTAAACTTTGACCTTTCCTTCAACTTTTAATCTTACTACTTTAATAGGTATTCTAAATTTTTCATCTGCTAATTCCATCCTCTCTATAATTTCTGTGTCATTTTATGTAGTCTGATATTTCTCCTGGATGTGGGTCATATTTTCTCACGTCTTCACATGTATAATAGTTGTTTATTAGAGGCTGGATATTGTGAATGTTTTGTTGTCGAGTGAGTGCCTGGATTTTACTGTTTTACGTTAAAGAATGTTGAGTTTTATTTTGGGAGGTAGTTAAATCACTTCCAGATCAGCTTTAAGCTTTCAAGGCTTGTTTGTAAGTTTTGTTATGGCAGGCCTAGGATATCCTTACTATAGGGCTAGGTTATCTCTACTACTAATATGTGATCATTCTGGGGTCTCTACTTATATGTCTGGGTACTCTACAACATTTCTCTGCTCTGGCTGGCTGGAATGCAAACACTTAGACCTGTATGAGCTCTGGGAATTGTCTACCTTACAGATCCCCAGCAGTTGTTCTTTGCCTATTCTCACTGGAATTTCACACTCTGCATGCACAACTCAGCATGTATCAAAGAATAAAGGTAATCCCTGTGCCAATTTCTATAGTTCTTTCTTTGTATAGCTCTCCTATCTAGTACTCTGCTTCACTAATTATAGCTGCCTCAGCCTCACTGAATTTTGATCTCTGACCAAATCAGCAAGATCACTCTGTTCTGCTTAGGCTTCCTATCCCTATGTTGTTGTCCAAAATTGCTTCCAGGCAGCAAGCTGAGACAATCATAGAGATTACCTCATTTGTTTCTCTTTCAAAAATCACAGTCCTGCATTGCCTATTGTCTATTGTCTGAAAAAAAAATTGTCTCTTATATTTTGTTTAGTTTTCTAGTTATTTGTGGTAGGAGGGCAAGTCCAGTGACAGTTACTCTATCATGAATGTAAGTGGAAATTCTGTTCATAAAAATGTAATAATTGAAATAAAAAATATGACTGATGGAATCAATACCAAGATAAATTTAGCTAAAGAACAAATTAGTGAGTTAAAGATAAAATTGAAGAACTTTCCCAGAAGGTAGTAGGAAAGGATAAAGAAATAGAAAATGTAAAAGAAAATCTATAGGATATGGAAGATGAAAGTAAAATACCAACATCAAATAAAAGGAGTCCAAGAAATAGAATAAAAAATAGCAAGAAGTAGCTACTTTAAGAAATAATGGAAATAAATTTTCTGGAATTGAAAAATAATGAAAGACTTCATGTAGTAGAGTCATAGAGTGTCAAATAGGAGAGAAAAGGAAAACCTATATTAGATACTCTATAGTGAACATTAAGAGCATCACAGAGAAAATTCTGAGTGTCCTGAAAGAACAAATAGTGCATCTACAAAGGATCAAAAATCAGGCTGATCTCAGGCTTTTCAATAACAGCATTCATTGTAAGAAGAAAATGAAGTGTCATTGGGGGAGATTAATAGGTGAGCTTCACAGAGAAAAATCCTGGAAGGGAGGGGAAACCAGAGGAAGAACTAAATTAATTGGTAAATGATTAAAAGCCTTCACAGCTATAGTTTAATGGTACAAAAGTTCTTGTGGATGTCTTCCAGACAGAAAATTAAGCATGATTTTCCTGCACTGGATGATCTTTCGTCTCTGGAGTTGAAAAGAATAATTTCATCTTGCATTTGTATTACATTTTATACATTTAAAATTATATTAGTATTTACTACCACATTTGAACTTTTTTGGAACAGAAGGCTCAAGTGGTACTGTGTTCAAATAGCACTGTTTGCCTTATTGTATAGACTATTAAGGGAAAACCCATTAAAGTCATGCCATGGATTGCTCAAAGAGCCAAACCTAAACCCCTACTTCTCTAACTCCCATATTTCTGCTGTTTCTTCAGCATAGTGAAGGAGCATGAAATCTCAGTTGAGCTGGGTGGATTGTGAACTAATTTGTCAAATGGACCTTGCTTGGCCCTTTTGGGAAGGAGTGGGCATTCTTTTTTTTTTTTTTTTTTAAAGATTTATTTATTTATTTGACAGAGAGAAATAACAAGTAGATGGAGAGGCAAGGAGAGAGACAGAGAGGGAAGCAGGCTCCCTGCTGAGCAGAGAGCCCGATGCGGGCCTCGATCCCAGGACCCTGAGATCATGACCTGAGCCGAAGGCAGCGGCTTAACCCACTGAGCCACCCAGGCGCCCAGGAGTGGGCATTCTTAAATGAAAAAGTAATTGTGCCATCCATGAGAAGGCTGTATTTGGTTTGTGTATCATGATTGCCCTGAGATATGATCCAATAATGAAAAAACATCTCTTTTCCCACTTGGAGTTCTTGTTAGTCATTTATGTGGATAAGGTTTTATTGGGATAATTATTGTGAATGCAGCACACATGAGGAGTGGTTCCAATTGCATTTTTAGAGCATAAATATATGATAATGAATTTCATGGCCACTCATACAAATCTCCTTGTCTTGAAAGCTACCAGCAGGAGAAACATTACTGTCTTGTCAGAGAAATGACAGAGAGGAAGAAATCCCTCTTCTAATTTTTCCTTCCTAAATATGAAGTGTCTCTTTCCCATGGAGCTCATAAAGGCCTTTCATGTTGTCAGCTATACATAAGCATTCTTTTTACCAACTATGCTAAGGTTCTAAAAGTTCCAGTGAAGGAACAAAGAGATCATAATTTCTCAGAAGCTGACGGAAAACTACAATCTCAACACCTCCTAATTAGGAGGGGAATAGAATCATGAATGCAACAGTGTGTCAGCTCTGTAGCTAGTCTCCTCTTTTGGTAGGGTGATGAGCTTCAGAGAGCCTGTTTCATCGATGTAGAATGTGGTCTCCTGCTTTGTGCTTATGTTTTTATTTTTGTCTCCATTTGAAAGATGTACTCTGTGAGAATCTGGAAACCCTTGTCTTCACTAGACACACATACTTACACACATACACACACTCCCTCTCTAACAGAACCCTCATGCTATGAAAGCACAGCCCTTGCATAGACCATTGAAAATTAAAACAGAAATAAGGGTGGATGGGGTCTGAACTGTATGTTAGAAAATTTCATAGTCCTATGTATCAAAATTGTAAACAAAACAAATAAAAAACCTGATCTAATAGGGAAATCTAAAATGGGAGTTCCAGAGTGCCCTTCCAAAGATTAGGAGCCACTCAACTTGCCCCTAGAAGGGGCCCCAGAAGAACCCTGCTCAGAAGAATGCTCCCACATAACTCCACCCAATCTCATTCAGAGAATAAGTGCTCCAGAACACCCCAGAAGATGCCAAGGATGATGGTGGCAATCGACTGGGAGATAGTGGGCACAAGACCCAAGGGGCATGTCAGTTCCTTGGCTTGATGTAACATTGTCAGCTACCACGGAGATAAGCTTTATGATGAGTACATTCTCCCCCTGCCCCCACCCATTTATAGACTACTGGACCAGATAGAGGGTCATCTGGAAGTAGTACATGATGAATGCCCTGAGCCAAATCTTAAAGATACTCACAGGGAAGACAGTGGGAGCATGCCACCCACAACTTTAAAGCCCTTCAATACTTCCACTCCAAATGGCTGACCCACAACTCCTTCCATATCTGCCCCCTCCCCAACCAGAAGGCTGACTGCTTGAAGAATGTCATCATGCCTCTGAAATGTCTCACCAAGAAGCTTCGGAACCAGGACATGCAGACTGGGAAAAAGTGGACATTCTTCTGTGGAAGATGCTCAAGCCACCATGGAGCTGTACAGCTTGGCTGAAGTGAAATGGGAACAGCACCTGGCCCACAATCCCCCAAAAGACTAGCAGCAGCGGGGACACTGGTGATGTGGGGAGGCAGAGAGAGCATTGCACCCAGGAGAAACAGGGCTGTGGACCAGTGGACAGCTCTAATAGCTCCACTCCTTTGCAAGCTTGAGGTGTGAGGGAGAGAGAGGCTCCACCCTAGACTTAATTTCCATTGAGATTTCACCTCAGGTATTGTTTTCTGTGTCTGATTAAGTATCCTATGGAAGCAGTAAGCCTCTGTGTCAGACTCAGCCCTATACTGTTTATGTCTTAAATGGTGCCAAACACAGATCCTAGGGTGCTTTGCTCCAGTCAGGCCTTTTGACTCTCAAGGGGCAGGGCATACTGGGAAATGTAGTTTCTCAAACTGCCTTATCAGTAGGGTGCCTGATGTCTCATTTTATGCCTTTTGTTCTAAGTAATTAGCAGCACCTTTTCAGTCTCAAAAGTACCTGGTTGGTTGATCACACTCTGCATCACAGACACTGCTTTTGGCTCAGAGTCTCCACCTAGTCTGTTTTGGGAATATCACCTATTCTTCTCACCTTGACTTACAGAAGAACCATCCCTGGTAAGGTTCAGTTCTCCTTCATGTTACAAGGCAGTAAAGGTAAGAGAGCATGACTTGGAAATCAGCTTCTCTGGTTTAGGAAAACAGTCTGTTTCCTAAAGTAACAGAGGATTTATTTAATTTACATCCTACTTGGTAGGTTAAAAAAGAATTTAAAGTGTTTTCATGGTTTTTGGTCTTTTATTTTGCTAAACCAAACCTCTAAAAACTCAAATTATTCCCTTGATAAATTTTTATAATGGAAAATAAAATGAAATGAAATGAAATAAAATAAAATAAAATAAAATAAAATAAAATAAAATAAAATGGAGCTGCTAATTTAAAAGGTAATTAAAGTAGGCCAAAGAAAATGAGTCATATGCACAGGTGAGTCTGAAAATCTTTTAGGAATAACTAATTTATATGTTAATACCCTTTGCAATTTTAAGATTTGAATTTTATTCTGCTTTACACTTGCAGCAGTGTTTTTTATTTCAATCAGGACCCTTTGGGTATATAATTTATTACTGGGGGATTTAGAAGAAAATGTAAAACTCTTGCAGAGTCTGGCTAGCACCAGCTGAATTTTGTACTCTTCTTTTTAAACTCCAGAGTTGCTTACTTGAGTTACATGCTGGATTGCCTTTGGTAAGACACTGTAGTTGGCAAAGTTAGCTTTTGGGCCCCCTCCCCCAGCTATCTTACTGTCTCTAATTTTCTCTTTGTTTTATCTGCTCTCCTCCTTCCTTGCCTTCACCCCAACCTTCCCCTCACATCTGGTACTGCCTGTTCTCTTTCTTCCTTCCTATTAAAATCTGTTCTGAGGAGTCACTCTAATATCAATCATTTATGACTTAGTACGGAATCAACTTTCCTCCCTTTCATACAAAGCATCCTGCTAAGTTTCACATTTCATCCAGCTTGTAAGGAAGGTAGATTTTTGGCCATCAGACCTTAGGTATTTCTGGAATTGTTGGGTGATTGTACCACTTCAAATACTTTACAGTGGCTAGTACACCTACTAGCAGTTCAGTGAGAATTTGCTAATTGGATAAGCGATTATCTATTCCTCCTACCAATGAGGCTTTGGCCATTAGGTCTTTTCTTTGGATTTTCAATGTGTCCAGATTGGTATTGTGGGGCTTGGGCACTTTGTGCATCTTGATATTACGCTGGAGTTTGATAATGAAGAAGGTTACAATATTTGAGAAGATTGAATCTTGAAGGATAATTCAAATGAGCAGTCACAGGACAGAATCAGAAAGTTAAACAGACATATATGAACCTTTGAGAATTGAAAACTGTTGAAATTGCTGGAAGATTAGATCATACTAGTCATTTGTTGTAAACCTGCTTGGCCTATACCTTCAAAGAACAATTTATTTCCTGACTGTCAGTCAATTGTGCCTTGATTAGAGGGAGCAGGATCTGAGGAGATAAGAGTCTGGGCTCTGGAATAATTTTTGATGATTTTTTTTTTTTTTTTGCCTAAAACACAGCAGGAAAAGCAAATGCAAGGTAGAAAAGAGATTTGCATGTTTTTCCTTATTGCTCATATTAAGCTTATATTTCCATTTAAAATCTTTTCTCAGAAAGCTCTTGGAAAAATTGGCCCCTGAATCAAGCATTATTTAGAGTTTGGAATGTGGCTTTCTGGCAAGGTGTAGGTTTGAATGTGATTAGCAGACAAGCCCTGTGCTGGGCCTCTTGGCTTCTGCTGGCTGGCATTCATCCATATACCACCCAACCTTCTCTGAGCTACTGCTAGAAATGTCCCTGCTACCGTTCAGACATTCTCTAGTACATTCCCAACCCTTCCTTAATTGTCATCTCAGAGTGGCCCACCTTCTATGCATATAAATCAATCATTGTAATTTTCCCTAAGAAATCCTGGGACGAGGAAGTGGTGGTTGAGCTAGATGAGAATATTTCTGCTCCAATCACCAAGCCTATCTTACTGATGTAGGGACAATTTCTACCAGATTTGGGGGAGGAAATGAGGAAAAAAAAAGGAATACTTTGCTTTCCCCTTGACAGAGGTAATTTCCTTAACTGCTATGCAACTTTTCATTCTCAACCTCTTACACTCCCATTCCTAAGAAAACCCCGAGTTGCTCTCTTTTTTGGCCTCATATTGGTTTTCAATAGATTAAGTTTACAACTGTTAATAAGCTAGGGCATTTGCTCCAGGGCTGTCAAACTAGCCCTTTTCAAGTCTGTAAAATTTGTTTAACAATTAAAATATGAAATCCCATATTTTCATATTTCATTTCATTATAATATTTCATATTAATATATGAAATCCAATATATTCATGTAAGTAGCTCTTCCTTTCATGTTTATGCCTAGCTATAACTGGAGATGCTTTTAAACTACAAGCTTTTCATTAAGTAGAAAATATAATTATTGAGGGGAAGGGCAAGATGCTCCTAGTGACCTAAAGAATCTCTTTAACTAATGACAGCTTCTCTCAAATGAGAGCAAGAATTATACTGATTCTGAATAATATGAGGGTGGGACAATAAAATCAGGAAAATTTTTAGAGTAACATCACTGCCCTAATAAGTAGTTTTCTGCTGTGAAAGCTTGTAAGCCCTTTATTTAAGGCTTATTTGGAACTATAAAAGCCATTGCATTCTAGGCTCAGTAAGGCAAAATGATAATGGTGAATAATCTTTAAGATCTTTCTGTAAGAAAAAAGCTTACTGGAATGTCTAAAAATTTTGCAACATCATTTGAAATAAAATTTCATTTAATATAGTTCAAAATCTCATTCCAATGAGCTTCAAATAAGTATCCAAGTGAGTAATACAACGTTCTTTAGTATATGTGCTGCTGAAGCAAGCACTAATACAACTTTTTTTAACCATACTCTTAATTATCTGAACGTTTTTCTAAATTATATTTTTGCAGAAAGAGGTGTATCAATAGATAATCGTGTTCTAGTCTTTTAAAAAATAGTATTTCTAGTACATTGTGGGTTCACTATGAGTTAAACACAATCTCTAAGTCTTTTATAGCAACATCACTGGTCTGGGCTGATGCCATTGATAGTTGGAAAGATGACTCCGAGACCCAGCAATATCTTCAATCTTCAAATATTAAATTTTGTTCACTAATGTAACTTACTATACTCTACTCAGTAAGGCAGGAAATTGAACTCATAGGATTTCCAGCCATAAATTGTGAAAAATAATAGGGTTTCAGTTTAACCCCTAGGTACCCAGAAAAAAAACAGCCACAATATTCTATTCTAAGACTCAATGAAAAAAGGATTGGACATGATGATGCATTATTGCATTGAAAGTTGCCAAAAATGATTGTCCATGGCTTGGAAATGGTTTTGTTTTATAGTAAATTTGTGGTATTAGAAACTGATCTGGAGTGTTTGTTGTTACTTACTATATGCTGCCACCCACACCAGTCAGTGACAGTAACATGGTAAATGCTTTAAAATAATTTTTTGTCTAAAAAGAAGAGTTAGCTGTATCCTATATATTTTCTTAGAGATATATTTAGGGAGTGATGTACTTACTCTTAAGATGCTGATCCCACACTCTGGGCCACAGAAAGGGCTGGTATTGCTTTTCCTGTTCATAAGTCTTGGAAGGGATCACATGGTGCCCTGTATCAACACACAGTAGCCATGGCTGAGTAGAAATGGCACCATGGCATGATAAAACAAAGAGGTCTGGAGATAGTATACATGGTCTTCAAGGGCTGTAAAATAGATCTTAAGTTCTCATGTGCCCTGGTGGAGAACACTAGAGTAAAGAAATTATAGGTGGCTCAGAAGAGAACTGGGGTTAAAAGAAGTGGATGCTGAGTCTAAGAATCTTACCATCAGAGTAATGGCAAGGTTCATGGTCATTAGCAGTATCTCCTCTCATGATTCCTCAGAAGCCAGGTGGCCCAGAGACACTACACAGTGGTCACTTATGCAAGACACACAATGATCAGGTATGGTTAGAGGCAAACTCAGTAGAAGTCAGAAAGGAACAAGGATCAACATGCAATACTGAGGTTCCTTCTCCAGTGCAGAGAGATTATATAAGCTTTCCTCTGCACCCCAATGCCATCTTGAGGAAGGGGAAGAGAAGATATTTTGAGAAACTTCCCTAATGGGAAGTTTGAACTTTAAATTGATTGAATATTAACTTGACAGATACTGGGAGAATTTGGGCTCCAAATCAAGATGAAGTCAGATATAGAACATTAGGTTGATTTTTTTTTTTTGTACTTGAGTCATTGTGTAAATTTATACTTCCTGTGACAAATGCATTCTCTAACTCTTTATTGACTAAGGCAAGACTCATCCAACTCAGCAGTAAGTCTTTATTTTCCAGGTTTTCCTTTATATTTATTTTTTCCAGCTCTATTGAGGTGTAACTGGCAAATAAAAATATATATACATTTAAGGTATACAATGTAACGGTTTGATATATGTATACATTGTGAAATGATTACCACAATCAAACTAATTAACACATCCATCACCTCACATAATTACTGTTTTGTGTGAAAACACTTAAGATCTACCTTCTTAGCAAATTTCAGACATACAATACTATATTATTAACCATGTTGTGTATATACAGTCACCATGCTATATATTAGATCTCCAGAACTAATTAACCTTATAGCTGAAATTTTTACCCTTTGACCAAGATCTCCCATTTACCATGTTCCCCCTAGTCTTTGGCAACCACCATTCTTCTGTGTGCTTTTGTGAGTTCAAAAGTCTTCCTTCTTATATAGTTACTCTGGGGGATGTATGAAGGGAAATGAAATGACAAGAGGTAGGTTCTTTTTTTTTAAGATTTTATTTATTTGTGTGACAGAGAGAGAGATAGAGAGAGAGAGACAGATCACAAGTAGGCAGAGAGGTAGGCAGAGAGAGAGGGGGAAGCAGGCTCCCTGCTGAGCAGAAAGCCCTTTGTGGGGCTTGATTCCAGGACCCTGAGATCATGACCTGAGCCGAAGGCAGAGGCTTAATCCACTGAGCCACCTAGGTGCCCTGAGAGAAGTTCTCTATTAAAATGCAGATTCCTCTGGAAGTAGTTACACCTTAAAATTGTGTCAATCAATACTAAATTATTAGTTAATAAAATAGTTGTCCATTAACTTCAGTAGAGGTTGCAGGGATAATAAGAACTAGGCAGTTTAGAGAAGGTGGTTAAGAAGGAATTAAGTGGAGTGCCTGGATGGCTCAGTTGGTTAAGTGTTTGCCTTTGCTCAGGTCCTGATCCAAGGGTCCTGGGATGGAGCCCCACCTTGGGCTCCCTGCTCAGTGGGGAGTCTGCTTCTCCCTCTGCCCCTCCCCCTACTCATGCTGTCTCCTGTACTTTTTCTCTCAAACAAATAAAGTCTTTTTAACAAGAAAGAATTAAGAAGTAGGTATAGTTTTCTTTATATATCTGAGGTTGCTTGGATAGTATTTATCACTTGGTTCTTAATACACAGGAGAAGACTTGTTATCAAGGCAATACTATGAAGTAGTTAGGAGCACAGGCTTTGGAGTGAGACAAGCCTGGGTTCAAATACTAGCTGCATCATCTTGAACAAGTGACCTAACCCATTTTAGCCTCAGTTTTCTCATCTGCAAAATGGGGAAAATATTACTTATGGCAAAGTTTTGTTGTTAGGAAAAGGTGCAATCTGAAAACTTCTAAGAATAATATCTACAATGTAATAGTTGCTCAGTAAGTGTTTCCAGATATCCCTGGTCAAACTGTGTTGGACATCTTCCCTTTGCCTCTTTATCTTTTTCTGTCCTACTCTGTGCTCTGGAAGACTGATCTGTATAGATTCCATCACTGGATTTCCTTGTTCTCTGCCTTCCTGGTGGGTTAGAGCAATAGAGAATACTAGTAGGAGATCAGAGGGAGGAAAATTAAGTTGGGGGTATTTTTTCATTTAGCTTCCATCCTTCAGGATGCCATGGGCTGATTAGGTTCTTCAAGAAGGGATCACAACTCCAGTCAGGAAGCCCTCTTCATGGAAACCTTTCTTTTTCCTTTTGTTGCTTTTTCAGGCCTGAGGAGATAACTACCCTCTAATATCTCCCAATATTTTGTTATCTCTTTTTGTTGTTTACCACACCTTTGTAAATAATTCCTTTATTAAACTTCCCTCAAATTATTTAGTTTGAGCATGCCTGCCTATTTCTTGCTGAGACCCTGACTGGTACATTCTCTTACCATTTCTAAATATCTATGACAAATAGAAGGAAGACACATATACTGAGTCTGTCTATAAAGGCCTGAATTACCTGCCCCAGTCCTTCCTTTTAGATGCTGAACTCCAATGAGGGTACAGTTTTGTCTAGTGAAAGAACACAAAGCAAAGGGTCAGAAGACTTAGAGCTTTGCTTTGGTTCTGCCCTCAATTCTCTGAGCTTGGGCAAGTGCCAGGGCTCCTCTGTAAGTCTCAATTCTTCTATGAAATGAAGGGATTGAATCAGATGACTTCTACAGTACTTCTGGTGCTTACTCCACAGTGACTGAAGCTTTACATGGCAGAATTGTAGCAGACATTTTTTTTTTGTTCAAAGATTTTTTTTTCATTTATTAGAGAGAGAGAGAGAGAGAGAGAGAGAGAGCAAGCACAAGTTGGGAGGGAGGGGTAGAAGAAGAGGGAGAGGCAGGCTTCCCACTGAGCAGGGAGTCCAATAGGGATTGATCCCAGGACCCTGGAAAAGAGACTGATGCGTCTCCCAATCTTCCTTAGGAAAGAAAAGAAGAACAAAACAAACAAAACTAAACTAAAATTAAAAAAAAAAGGAGAAGAAAGAGCGGGGGATGAGGGGAGAAAGGAGAATGAACAAAGTTTTACAAATGATAAGTGAAGCTTTTAAACCTTCTAATCAATCTCCCTGCCCTCAGATTGGCAGATTAGGACTCCTGACATCTGAATGATTTATTATGACTTAAAGTCCATACTTACAGCACTTCAGCTTGATTTCTTCACAACAGGAGGCAGTGGAAGGAGACAGATGATAGGCAGGAAACAAGACCAGTCACAGCAGAAATGCGAACTTAAATGGTGCTTCTTCTATGTGGTCTTGGCAGACATCAGAATTTTTTGTTGTTGCTATGGTTGTTTGGTTTGGACAGTTTGTGAGAGTAAGGGGAGGAGAGAGGGAGGTGAATATTTATACACACTTAGACAAAAAGAACAATCAGGGCATATGGAGAGGCATATAACAGCAAGGAGTGGTTTGGGAGAAAGCAGGGAGACTGTGCATTGAGATCTATCATGTTCTAGCTCACTGTGTTGTGGGCTTTATATATGTTACAGCATTTAATCACTACAACAGCTATGTGAGGCAGAGATTATGATAATTTTAAAGAAGAGGAAACAGGCTCAGAGAGGTTAAGAATCTTGCTCAAGTTCACTCAGGTTTGTCAGTAAAGGGAAAAACCAGTAACATTTGAGCCTAGGTTTGGCTGGTTTCAAAGTCTCTACTTTTCAGAGACTGCTAAAAAATAATGTCACAAATTATATCTCATGATTTCAGGGCATACAGATAGTTTAAAACAATTCATGCATTCATTCAAGAAATATTTATTGTGCATTTACTACGTTCCAAGCAATGTTCTATATACTGGGATACAGTGGTGAACAAGTCAGATGAAATCCCTACTCTTACCTCCTAGGACCCTACCTCCGAGTGAGGGAGATAGATAATTAACAAGTATACAAGTAACAAGATATAATTTTCTGGTCACCATAAGTGTTTTGAAGAAAATTAAATAGAAGAAATTGATTGGGAGGTGGTCATTTGTGTTTTCTCTGAGAAAGAGACACTGAAGTTAATTCTAGAATGGCTCAGGAACTGACCTGCAAAGACTAGGTAATAAGGAAATTTCAGACAGAGGTATAGCAAAAAATGGAAGGGGAGCCAGTTTAACTGGAGAGTGAAAGAAAGAGAGAGGGTGGTATAGATAACTGTAGATCATAATGAAGGATTTGGTTTTTATTCTAAGAATGATGGTGAGCCACTAGGATCCTCAACTACTTTCTCCACCCAGGTCTCAATGGAAGGATTTCCTGAGAATAAACCTGATGATTTAGGATTCTTAATGTAAATCTTAGCTACCTCTCAGATAGAATTAATCAATATCCTTCCTGACAAAAACACTTATTAATTGTCAATTTGTATATGGCACAAGGTTCTGGTTTAGTGGTTGCCACCCCATCTCTCTCTCTCTCTCTCTGTGTGTGTGTGTGTGTGGAGTGTGGAGGTAAGGGTGGTATGCATTACTACAAGATCTGGAAGGTCAAGGAGGTGGGTGGGCATACCCACAGATCTCAGCAGTCCTCAGCCCATCTCCTCTCCAGCTAAAGAACATAACCTCTTTTCCTTAGAGCTTGTGCCTATTTCTTGGTCTACCTGCCTGATTCCCTCCTGAATGAAACACAGCTTCCAATGAAAATGAAAGGAAGATGTTTGCATGGCTTTGAATCTTGCATTGACAATTGCAGCAAATGCATAGGATGTATTTACATGATGCTGGAAACATTTATGTGGTATTCAAATTACATAGGTTGTGGAGAGGAGATTGTTTAACAAAGATTGAGAGGCCTGATTTGATTTCTTAATTCAACCCAAGACTATGTGATGGTAGGTTATGAAAATAATTTGCTCAGTGATGGAAGATTTCATCTTTCTATTAAAAAAATAGAAGGAAATAAGGGGGTGGTACCTAGAGGGGTCAGTAAGAGGGCTTCTGCTACAGTAGTTATTGATCTGGGTGCTGGTTACATGAATATGTTCAATTTGTGAAAATTCAGTGAGCTGTACACTCGTGATTTGTGCTTTTTATGTATATTTTATACCTCAATAAAATTTTACAAAATGCGAACTAAGTGAAATGCAACTCTGAAGGCATTTTCAATATAATAAATCCAGGATAATTAATAAATACTGGAATAGGAGTTTAGAGACTTAGGTTCAGTATAAGCTCTTCCACTAACTCACCTGAATAAGTAATAAAAATGCAGAGGTTTGAGGTAGCCCAATAAATGACATCTTTTCTTTTTTTCCTCTGGTTCTAAAGTTAGAGACAAAGAAGTAAAGCAGGCAGAGCTCAAAGAGCTTTATTTCTGATGGAAGTGCTAGAGGAAGTGATTTAGATATGCTTACCAAGTAGCCTTCTTAATTCTGAACTTCAGAATTTGGCAGAGGTACCCCCTCTAGGATCAAGAAATTCAAGAAAACTGTAGGTCTTGCCCAGAAAGGGGATTTTATGGCAGCAAATAGGAGAGAGTTCATCCCCTCTAAGAGCAGATGGATCTCTACTGGCTACACATGGCCTGTTCCTGCTCCCAAATCCCCCAATCAGAATTCCCTCCTCCTGAGAGAGAAAAAAAATGAGAGGCTGAAGAGAAGTCATCTGTGTTATGCTAGATATTTCTCCACTTGGGAACATGAAGCCAAAAGAAAGGGTGTCCCTAGCCTTCATTAACTGGCAACAAAAACAACTCCAGCCATGAAGATGATAGCAACTGCCATTTATTGATCACTTACTATAGTGAGGCACAGGGCAAAATGTTCACCCATGTGTATTTTTACACATAGTATCTAATTGCACTCTCACAATAATCTCAGGAAATAGGTATGATTACTATCTCCATTTAATATATGGAGTAAGCTACCCGAAGTCATATAGCTAGGAAATGGTAGAGCCAAGATTCAAACATAGACTCCAAAAGCCATAACCTTAGACATAGCATTAGCATAATGAAATGTAGAGACTAGCATTGGGCTGCCACATTTTAAGTCAGTACCACTTCCTGGTTGTGTATCCTTGGGCAGATAACTTAACTGCTCATCGTTTTCCCATCAGTAAAGTGAAGATGTTCTTTCCCTTCTCTGGGACTCAGTGTCCTTACCTGTGACATGTATAGAGTAGATGAGCACCATAGTTCTCAGAGTTTGACTTCTGAACTAGGAGCATCAATATCATTAAGAAGCTTATTCAAAATGATGATTGTGCTGAATCTGAAACTTTAGTCTGGGGCCCAGAAATTTGTGTTTCGGTGAGTCTTCCAGGTGATTCTGATACATGCCAAGGTTTAAGATCTGCTGATCTAGATGATCTCAAAATTTTCTTCTAGTTCTGTCCTTCTGACTTCTAACATCAATGTTACTTGTTACTCTTTCTTCTTGTTAGGTGTCCACCCACTAGAGAAGACATTGCTTTACCCTGAAGAAGCTCTCACTGTCAGACTGGTGTTGGTGGTGTTGGGGAAGGGGCATAGAGATGCCTTGAGGAATGCTCTTATTGATGGGGGAAAACACACCATTTTAGTGTCTTGGGAAGCCCTGATGGTAGGGCTTCAGTTAGGTCTGCCTCTTTGCCTCAGACTGTGCTAGTGATAGGAGAGGGGATAGAGATTAAAGCCAAATCCTTCGCCTGAGGTGGGAGTTGGTATGAGCTACAGCAGCTGCCAGGGTGGCTGGGCTAGAGATATGGCACGAGGTTCAGGCCCTTACAGAATTAAACTGTGGGACATGGTTAGGAGACCGTGTTTTCAACATTTCTTCTGACTTTCCTGGGCTTCTTACTGCCTTTGCTCTCCTCCCCAACCCCCAAACTCTAGGTGGCCTGAGCATTCTGACTTCCAATGTCAGTGAGGCAGAATTTGTCAGAACAGGGCCAGGACCTCAGAAGAAACAACAGGTAATTTGGAATAGTTAAAGGGCAGCTTTTAACTAAAAACATGCCTTTGTATTATATGGCAGTGGATAAAGTCCTCATTATCACCTCAACACAGCTAAGGGATAATATTCGGTAATTATGTGAAAGGTCTTTGACAAGCTTTAGAAATAGAGGATATTATTATTATGAAGAACACTGAATTGGATTCTTGGGCAAACCATAGTTTTCCAATAAAGCCAATACAGGGGTTTAGAAATGTCTACATAGTGTGCTTCTAGGGGTGTCATTTAACATCTTAGCGCAAATTTATTTGTCAGATAAGTAGCTGTTACCTTGGCAATTCAAGCATGGAATTGGGATAGGAAAGTTTTGCCTGGATGCTGGGGGTGAGGGCAGGAATCCTAGAGGGAATTGCAGGGATTAAGTGATATACCATGTACAAAGTACCTGGCATGGAAAAAGTACTTAATAAAATAAATCAAAGTAGGAATGTTTGGAATAGTTGGGAGGATGGGATACTGTCTAGGGAGAGCAGTTTGGAGGAAGACAGGAGCACTGATCAAGTGGTGGCCTGGGGAATATTGGAAAGGAGGGGAAATAAGAATGGGGTACAAAGGGGAAAGGAGGGAACAAGTCAATTTGGCTGACTTGTTGAGGACTGTAAGGGCTATTCAAAAGTCCTTGGCGTCCTCAGGCTGAAAGGCCTAGGAAGGCAATTAAAAAAGGACAGGTTTGCTTTGCAGCTGAGAGGGTTATTTTAAATCTTTTGAATTTTACTCTAAGCCACCTTTAAAATGTCGATGCCACACAGGTCAGTAACCTGTTGGCATGAGAAATTACACTGTTTTCTCTGGAGCCTCCTGACAGAATAATAATATATTATAGCAAAATCAAGAGAATTAACATGAATCATGCAGCTTCCTTCTTAAAAGTTGTGCTTAGCTGTCTTAATGAAGCCAATTTTCAGGCCAATGCTTCCCTCAGATGGAACAAAACACTGGTTGAAATCGGATCAGGAGTCTGTCACTAACTGTGTAACTTTGGGAACTCACATGGCCATTCCAGGTGTATCTTCCTTCCTTAAATACCAAATGGCTTCTAAGATCCTGTTTTGGATTTTCAAATCTTTGGTTCTCAGTAAGCTTGCATGCTTCCTCCTTCCTCCACACCATGGCTCACAGCTCCTCTAGCTGCTTTCAGACGGTGAGGGAATGATATAAAGTTTGCATACAGACAGTAATCATGAATGCATAAAAAGCAAGACAGGCCCTAAACACCAGTTGTCATTATCATCAAACCCTGTCACATCCCAGGGAAATAGAGCGAAGACTCCAGGAAGAAATTATGTCCTGATTCTAGATACCAAAATGTCACATTGTGTTGGCCAATTCCTGCAGATGTTGTCAAGCAAGAGGCATCATGAGACATTAAAAATTCTCTTTGTGAGCTTAGACTGCCAAACATCAGACTTGCCTCTCTTCAGTTACAAACTGGGCTGCAGGCTGGTCCCTTCCTTTTTCCCTTCAACTCTCTGATGTAGGCTGAGGCCAAGGGCAGGGATCCTTGGCCCACTGGCAGTCCTTCATCTGGCTCATTCACAGGACTCTTCCAGAAATGTCTCTACAAAAGTTACAGCCACAACACAGTGGTTTGTTCTCTGTAGGCTGCCTGCATGGCAAATGCGATTTAAAGGAACCCTTCAAATGATTGCTAGGACTTTGTCTGGGAAACTGTACAAAGCTGGTTTAATTGGGAATGCATACTTTGAAGAGTTTTAAATTCACTTTATGTTTGTTCTGTTTCTACCTCTCTTCGTCTTTTCTCCATCAGCCCCAACTGTTTTAACTCAGTAGTAGTTCTCTCCCTCCTTTGTGACTCTGGTGTCCTCTCTGGCTCTCTCCTTGTCCTCCTGAGCCACCATCCCAGCCGCAAGGCACTTGGAAAGAGACCAATGTGTATAGGATATGCTTCTTTATGCCCTGCCTTTTTTCTATGCCCACCAGCCTATCCAGAGCTCCCACTTCTGCCTCTCCCTTCGGTTTCATTTTATATATCTTTGGGATTCTGGATCCACATGATTTATATGAAAGCCATTTTAGCTTAGAGGAAGAACAGAGTTCACAGTGTCACATTTCTGAATAAATTGTGATTGGGCTGATAAGCCTGAAATAGGCTGGCAGGAAAAGGGCCTTTGAATGTGTTTTCCTCTACCTGGAGTGTCTTTCCTAGCCTTCTAAACCTAGCTGACCACTATATCTAGTATTTCTGCAAAGCTCAGCTCAGATTTTACCTTTTCTGTGAAGGTTTCATTGAACCCTGCTTTACTGGTCTTGTCCCCCCTCTTATACACCTCTAACAACAGCTAACATTTATTAAGTAGCTCTTATGTGCCAGGCATTTACATGTTTTAACTCATGTAATCCTCATAATCATTTTTTAAGATAGGTATCATTTTGCTGATAAAGAAACTGAGGCATTGGCTTAAACAACTTGTCAAAAGCAACAAAGAAAGTGGCAGAACTAGAATTCAAACCCAGGCCTCTGGTCTCCAAAGCCTTTACTTTACTATCTCTCCCTTCCCTAGTATAGCTAATGTAGCATTTATTGCTACTAGTATAGCTATCTGGTTACTTGTCTATAACCACAACTAGACTGAAAATTCTGTGCAAGGCAGGGGCGGTGTTTCATTCATTTCCATGTCCCCAGAACCTGGCACAGTGTTTGATGCAAAATAGATGTTCAGTAACTGTTGAATGAATGAATAAACAAATTTTGCTCAAAGAGAAAGCACAAAACTTTTAGAATTAGAAAACTTGGATTTGTATCCTGGCCCTGCCTAGCTGTGTGATCCTGGGAGTTATACAATTTTCTTGAGTCTTAGTTTCTTCTTTTGTGCAGTAAAAATAAGAGATACTTCAAAGTCTTATCTTGATCATTGAATAAAATTATGTTTTGAAAGTACCTATAACAGTAAAAGCACTCAATACATGGTTTCATTCATTCATTCATTGATCCATCCATTCATTCACTCAGCAATTGTTGTTGTACAACTGATATGTGGCAAACACTACAATATTTGTTGGGTATACACAGTGAAGAAAACAAAGTTCTCACCTTGTGTAGTTATATTCTAGTGTTGAAGAGGAATGAAATAAAGGAATAAACAAGTTAAAAATATGTATATAACATTTATACAGTGAATAAATAGAGTAACTGGAAGGCTGTTTGATATAGAAGGGATAGTCCAGAGAGGCATCTGAAGACTGCTGCTGATGTTGAGGCTTGAAAGATGAGGAGGAGCTAGTCCTGTGAAGAGCCAAGGATGGCTATTCTAGGATGAAGGAGAATATAAGTGCCTTGAGTTTAGAGAAAGAGATGAAATTATTCAAAGAAGAGAAAGGTGGGTAAGATGGTTGGCATCTAGAGAGTGAGGAGCAGAGAGGTAGAAAATGAGGTTGGACAGACAGGCACAGACAGATCCTTAAAGGTCTTGCTGTCCCTGTTGAGGATTTTGGATTAATCCAAATGCAATGGGATGCTTATAACTAGGTTGTAAGTGAAGGAGTGGCTTAGTGTGATTTATATTTTTAACAGCCCACTTTGGCTGTTGTGTGGCATGTAGATTAGCATCCTATTGAAGTAGTTTAGGTCAAAAGTTCCAGTACTGGAACTAGCGTGGTAGCAGTGGAAATGGAGAGGAATGGTCATATTTGAGATATCTTCCAGAGGTAGGACCATTATAACTGGCTAACGGATTGGATATTAGGACAATGAAAATGGAGGAATTAAGGATGATTCCTATCTTTGGATTTGAACAACTGGGTAGATGGTGACATAGGAATGTCTGGGAAAGGAGCACATTTGGGGGGAAAAACAAGAGTTATACTTTAGCCATGTTATGAACTGAATGTTTGTATCCTTTCAAATTTATACATTGAAGCATTAGTTGCCAATATGATGGTATTTGGAGTTAGGGACTTTGGGAGGTGATTAACTTTAGCTGAAGTCATCAGGGTGGGGCCTAAGAAAAGGAAGAGAGGCCAGAGCTCTCTTTCATGCTCTTTTTCTCTGCCATGTGAGAACACAGTGAGGAGGCAGCCAACTGCAAGCTAGGAAGAAAATCTTTGCCAGGAGCAGAATCTGCTGGCATCTTAATCTTAAACTTCCCAGTATGCGGATTTCTCCAGAACTGTGAGATATAAGTGTTGTTTAAACCATCAGTCTATAGTATTTTGTTATAGCAGCCTGAGCTAAGACACATGTTAAATTTAAAATGCCTACTATATATCAGAAGAAATATCAAATACAAAGACTTATGAGTTCGGATGTCATAGGAGAGGTCAGAGTTGTGGGATATGAATTTAAGAGTCATTTGCCTTGTATAGTATTTAAGATAATGAGAATGGGTGAGATTACTGAAGGAAGAGTATAGATAAGGACAATAACAAATAATAGTAATGGTGATAATGATAATAACAAATATGTGTATAGGGTTTATTATGTTTTAGAAACTATTCTAAGTGTTTTATATACATATATATATGTGTATACACACACACACACACACACACACACACACACATATATATATATATATATATGATCATTTGATCTTTAAAACACCATGAAATAGGTGCTGTGATTATTTCTACTTTGCAGATGAAGATGGATTAGGCCAATTGCATAATTTCATACTAAGTAATAACAGATAGGATTCAAAACCAGGAAGTTTAGCTTCCAAGTCCATTGTCTTAACTACTATGCTATTATTTTCTCTCAAAAGAAGAGAACCAGAAGTCGCACCAGGGCTCAATCACATTTAGAGGGTAGGGAGAGGAGTACCCAGTGAAGGAGACTGATGAAGAATAACTAGAGAGTATGGTGTCAAAGAAGAGAAGAGAAAGAAGGTTATCAACAAGAAGGAAGTGTTAAACCATGTTAAATATTTTTGAGCAGTTCAGAAGAGAATAGAGAAGTTTCCACTGGATTTGTCAATATAGAAGTCACTGGTGCCCCGAAAAGAGCTATTCCTTCCTTATTTATTTTCCACTTTCTGAAAGATTCCCCTATTCAGTTACCACTCTCTTTGTCAACATTTATGATACCCTTTAATACTGTTACTGACCTCTAGCCATGAATTTCATCTGCCACTAGGTATGTGCAATCGGAACATTTCATTTCCTATGGGATGATTCTAAGTGATGTTTTATATTCAGACTTTTATCCCACTGTCTTATTTTGGGGTGAAATGGTCTATTTCCTTGATTTTTTTGTTTAATTTCTTCTGGAGATATTTTCCCATGTCATCAAAAGAATTACATAAAAGACTCTCTCCTTAGTCCTACTGTTCCCACTTGCTCAGCTAGTTCACTCAGAGTGAAAAAGGGGACAAGATTCCTGGCTGTTTCTGAATGGCAAACTGAGAGCTGTGTCACTAGGCAATTCTGTTGTATAGCACTCCCTCCCACTGTTCCTATGCTTGAGTAATCAAGGGACAGTATCTGAAGGCTAAATCTCCCTCCAGCAAGGATAATGATTCCTGCTAGGCAGTTCAGAGTAAGGACAGGTCACATGACCAGTGCCTCTAATTCGCCTCTTGGCGGGCTCTAGTCTAGATTTCTTATTTAGGGCACAATGGTACTTACATAGGGTGTGATTCATTTCTGCTGGTGTGTCTGAACACATCTGAATACATCAAAAGGAAACATTTCCAGATGGAGTCCTCTTGAACACTGCTGCCTGGGGAGGGTGAGCAATGCCACACCTCAGCCTCAACAGGACAAAGCACTTGGAGAGAGAGCTTCCCCTTGCTCTCTGATGAGAAAAAGCAGTGCCCTAAATAGGATGTCATAAACCTGTGATTTCTCCCTCAAGCTCGGGAGAGCAGATGGCAGAAGAACAGCAGGGGATTGACAAATGCTTATCACTACTTTGCATTAACTTTCTCAAAACATGTCAACACTGGCCTTCCCTGGAGCTCTCAGTCAAGGCATTGTTTTAAAAGGGAGCATTCATGAAGTTAAGTTCCTCAGTGAGTAAGTGCCCCATTGCCATTCCACACAGATTTGGAGCTCTTAGGGGTCAACAAGTCAAGGCACTTAGCTTTCCCTCACAAAAAATATCTTCTTCCTGTAGAAATGATTCATCCTAAGTAGTTACCCCAAAGCACTGAGATATTTAATTTTCTTTGTACTTTGTTTAATTTTCTTTGTACTTCTTTGATCCTTCAGAATCATGGAAAACCCAGAGCATAGATGGAGGAAGGATTATCATTGGTGTTAAATATGCCAGAGAAAAAGAACGGATTATAGGAGAACCTATGATCCTAGAATAGTAGAACTGACTTACCGCCTAGTGGGAGGGTCAAGAGGATGGGAAAGGAGAGATTGTAAAAGCAACTTGAAAAAGGGAAATTGAAATGGTGAGAGGAAATGTGGGACAAAAGTACCTTCTAGGATAAGAGATGAGGCAGAGGGAAGATGGCCTGTGAGATGATGTAGGCCCACATGATTAAGAACAAGTAAGACACTTTCTTCCACCATCCCTCCTATAGATCTAAAGATGGACAAGGAGAGATCTTCTGTAATTTTATTCCACCCACAACTTAAAGCAAAGGAGTGCATGAAGGGAACAGAAAGGAAGGAGAAGGAGCCTTGCCATTAGATCAGAAATAGAAACATCTGAAACTTTCCACTGGAAAAACTTGGCAAGATCAGACCCTCGTGGGACCTTAAAGGAATCTCAGTTTAACTCTTATTGGCCTACATAGTGCAAGGGTGTGGTGTGCTTGGAAGAGCTTGTAGTCCCGGGAGAGAAACGTGACCATGAAAAGTTTCCTATGTGGGAGTTTAAGATGAAATATTCCTTTTTGTAAACTACTTCAGACTGGCTGGAAACTTGTGATCACAGTGAAACCTGTCTCGAGGTCTGCTCTTCACCTCTACCAAGTCCCACCCTGTCAATGATGACTTTACCTTCTTTTGAGTTTCCAGGGAGAATATCTTTTTAAGGCCAAGCAATCAATTTTTATGGGCATCTGCCTGGAATTTAAGTTTAGAGTTAGATTCTTTACAATAAGGACAGTATATTGGCCGAAGTTAGACCCAAATCATCACCAATAGATTAGCCAATGTAACAGTTTCAGACGGATAAACACAAGGAGTAATCGACCATGATTTTCCAGAACTCCATCAGTGGGTCTGAGCCTCACCCAAAAGGAAGTAGGAGATGAAATACTGCTGGAAAATTTTGTCTGGGACCCGGCGGCTTTGTGCCTGCAAAATTAGTCAAGCCTCAAAATTTGCTCTAGACAGAAAAGTAGAAACCCAAGGAGTAGGATTTCAGGGGTCACATTCCTAAAAATATATCACTTCTCCCACCTACTGGCAGATGAGTAAAAATATTTTAGAAGGTGACAGAGCCTTTCGTTTCATAATCCAATCTTCTCAACAGAGGCCATGGCCACAGTTACACAGTTACACCTTTTTGAGAGCAGATTTTCTTAGTAGAAAGGACAGAGTCCAAGAGTTTTGCCTGCTTGAAAGTAAGAGTGGTGGGCACTGGCAGGGTGAGAAAGGGAAGTCTGGAAATGTGGAAGCCAAATTACTGACTTTACAGTTTTGCTAAGGATGACTAGCCCTTTTCAAGTGGGAATTTTAGGAGAATTCATCCCAAGGTGATGGCAAGATTCTTCTTCAAGTAGCTAATGCTTTCAGTTATTTGACATGTCATTACTGTGCCTTTGGAAAGTACTAAAAGGACCTCAGATATTTTACGTGCAAGTTATAATAACACTTCTGACTTAGCAGTTCTTTGAATTTCCCCGCAAGCTTCATGAACCCTAGAATATTTTTCTTCTTTCAAAAATGCCAATTTCTGATTAGTCTGTTTTGATCAGATGTTCTTTTTTCAAATTATTGTATTACTTCAAATAACCCATAGCTTATTCCCCCAAAATCAACCTATTTGGGGTAATTGCTAGTAGGGACATAGCTAGAGTTCTGCACAGAAACACTTTCTATTAAAGAGACATCTTTGCCTTTCCTTTGAGGGGGGTAAGAATTATAGAAAAGGATAGCTGATCTCCAGCTCCAGGATCTAGCGCACGCTGGATCTCTTGGGCTGCCATCCGAGCTCCTCCTCAGCCTCAACAGAGAAGATTTACTGTTGCAGCTGGCCAGTGCCCTTGCTTTGCAGCAGAACAGCAGTCACACAATGAATATGCAAACCAGAAAGATATCTGAAGTTCCTTTTCTTGTTCAAGTAGATATCACAGACACCTCTATTATTATCTTTCCAGCTTGTTTCATGCAAGAAGGTTTTGTCAATTTTCATTTCAGATGAGCTGGGATGTACCAATACCAGAGGTAGAGGAAGAACAGATGGTTGGTCAGAGTTCACATGGGTTCAGGGAAAATTAGGGTGTGTTTGCAGCATTTTACACTGTATGGAGTGCTTGTGTGGAGGAACATATGTTGCCAGGAGTGAGACTTATGTACTCTTTTCCAAGTAAAACACTCTTCGTCTATTGCGCATCCTGCTAATGGCCAGCGGTGCAAAAGAATATGCCAATGACAAAGTCCCATCACCAGCTCCCAGAGGACACTTAGCAATCCTGCATCATCTCTTTTATTAACTTTTAAACAGCCCTGAGCTGTTAGCTGAACTGTAGTAGTAAGAAGAAAAGGAGATAGATGAAAATGACTGGGTTACTCAAAAGACAGTTTGTACAGTATTTAATTCATCACCGGCAATGCTTCTCCCTGTCCTTTGAGTAATCCTTCCATTAACCTGATAGAGTGATTGGTTCAAGAATAAACTGAGTTGGAGAATGAACTCAAAACATTTTAGATTGTAGGCCATGACATAGCTGACCCAGAAAAATCTCATACACAGTTGAGGCATAAATTGTAGTGTAATAAACACTAGAAAGTGTAAATATTTGAAGATAAGGTATTAGATTATAAATTACATGTCATGGGGGTGCCTGGGTGGCTCAGTGGATTAAAGCCTCTGCCTTTGGCTCAGGTCGTGATCCCAGCGTCCTGGGATTGAGCCCCACATAGGGCTCTCTGCTCAGCAGGGAGCCTGATTCCCCCTCTCTCTGTGCCTGCCTCTCTGCCTACTTGTGATCTCTTGTCTGTCAAATAAATAAGTAAAAAATCTTTAAAAAAAAGATTTTTTTCCTGTGATGAGAAATTTTAAGATCTAATCTCTTAGCAACTTGCAAATATACAGCACAGTATTGTTAACTATAGTCACTGTAGTGTACATTACATCTCCATTACTTATTTATTTTATAACTGGAAGTTTATAATTTTTGACCACCTTTACCCATTTCTTCCACCACCGCCACCCTATTCGTGTCCCCCAACCCCTGCCTCTGGCAATAACAAATCTGGTCTCTATTTCTATGAATTTTTTTTATATTCCACATATGGTAGGAGATTGGAAGGAAGAATAGAAAAGCCAGGGCATTGAGGATCTGTTTCCTTCTTGCCTCTGTATCTTATCTTTGATAATAGCCGCATCCCTTTAAAAATTTAACCCCTTTCAGGTGGCCTTTCTTTCACACTTCCACTTTTCTCATTGAAATAATCTCGAGCTACTTCTGACCTTTTCCTAGATCCTGCCATGAATGTGATGATCAGAGTCACTGCAGGAAAGAGATAGAATTCTCAAATGGTTCAGCTAGGGAGATAGTTTAATGATGAGACTATTTACAGAATTATGGGTGGAGTTAAGGAACCTGCAAAGGGTAGTGAGACACCAAAGTGTAGCAACAGCAGGAAACTGTTACTATTGATAGGCCTGAAAGCACAGAGAAAGAATGGTAACTAGAACCAGGTGAGATCAGTAACTTTGAGAGGGGGCTTCCAGATAAGATCATCACAGGTAGAAAAACATAAACATTATTAATCCATATGTCTGGGTAGAGGAGAGAGTTGGAGAAGAATAAGTAGCTTGACCTTACTCTCATTCTACCCTCAGATGTCCTGCCATTTCCTCCCATTTTCAAAACCTAACTGAAAACTGGAAATCACAGAAGCACAGGTGATACAGTCTATGTAGGTCACCCTCCCACAATGCTGCTGGGAAGATAGGAGATAGATGTGGAGAGACAGATGGAGATTATCAAGCAAAATGGGTTACTATATACATTTAATGTTCTTGTTAAGTCTGAGGTTTGTTCCTTTGAAATTAACTCATTTTTCTGCTTTGATGCTTATGGGATTTCTTTTTCTTGAAAATTAAAAACTTTGCTAAGTCTTTGCTAAGTTTAGAAGTGAGGATCTCTCAAATACAGGAAACTTTCAATACTTGACTTGAATTATTTTTTTTTAGTTCAGCCTAATTGGCAGTTAGATAGACATATCAAGATGCATAGAGTTTTAGAGTACTTTTTAGAATTAGAACATAAACTGGAGGTGTGGCCAGAGATCCAGGAGCTGGATAGTCTGTGGTAGAAAAATGTCTCTCTACTGTCTGGTATAATGATAGCAATTGTAAACATGTTTGAACACTTAAGGGCCAAGAACTTGGGTAATTGTTTTTGTTTTGTTTTGTATTGGCTTATTTAATGCTCATAAAACCCTCAGGAAGTAGGCATTATTATTTTCTTATTTCACAGGTTGAGCAACTGTTTTTCAGGAATCTAATTTATTCAAGGTCCAACAGATGGGAAGTGATAAACAACATCAAGTTGCTGATCTTCTCAAAGTAGTATTTCTGCTACTTAAAGGTGGTCTCAATATATAGCAATTCCCATTCCTAAGCAAAATAGTTGAATTTGACTGGATCCATCTTTGAGAAGAAGTGTTAAGAGTGGAAGTAAACTATATTGTGGAACTCTCTGATTCAGGATAGCCCTCATTATGTTATTGGAGGGCAGTATAGTGGTTAATAGCATAGGCTTTTTAAATCAGACTGATCTAATTCAGAAATTTGGCTTTGCTACTTATTAGTTCTCTAAACTTGGGAAAGTTGCTTAATCTTTTTGCCCCTGAATTTTCTTGTATGTAAAATTGTGGTTTTACATAGTGTTGCTTTGCAGATTAAAGGAGTGCTCATATTTAATAAGCATTTAAGAATTATTGTTATTAATTCTGTATGGCTGTGATGATCCAGGATAAACCAGTGTGGGAATAGAATTGAAATCTTTAACATTTGAATGTCGCTGCAACAGCAGGGAACCAGATACATTTTTTTCCCCTAAGGAGGATGATTACTGGAATAATCTGGAAGGAAAAACTAGATATAATTTACTGGGATCCTTCTAGTTCAGAACAACTGTTAACTTTTTTGATGTCATGAGAATCCATTAGATGGGCAAAATATGACTCAGACATTTCAGCTCTGGGTTCAGAAAATCCATTTCTCAAGGTTAACCTAACGAACTACTTGAGACAGGGACATATTTAAAGAATTTTTGATATGGTATGATTTTTGAATTTGATATGAAGAACTTATCCAAGTGAAGAGTGATGACATAGAGGTCAATCTTATTTATTACTATAGATACAAAAAGCCCCAAGTAAAATATTAATAAACTAAATGTAGTAGTGTATTAAAAAAAAGAAAGCATTGTTATTAGTAGACTTAACTATGGGAAGGGAAGAATGGTTCAACATTGCAATATCTATAAATGTAATTCACAATATTAACATATTAAAGGAGAGAAAACATGATAATTGCAATAGGTGTTTTAAAAAAAGCCTTAGATCAAATTCAATACTCATTCTACATTTAAAAAAAATAACATGATGGAAAGAAATTTCCTTAACTTTCAAATAGGGTGTCTACTAAAAATATATAGCACATATGATACTTAATGATCAAATATTAGACACATTCTCATTAAAGTCAGGAAGAACCCAGAGATGCTTGCTTTCACCTCTACTAATCAATGTTACTCTGGAGAACTTAGCCAATACAATTTGGAGAAAAAAGAGAAGGAAGAGGTGGGGGAGAGGTGAAAATAAAGATAATTAGGAAGTATTAATATTAGAAAGAATGGAAAAGTCAGTCATTAATTGCTGATAATAAGATCACATATTTAGAAAAATCCATGAGAATCAACGGGCAAACTATAAGAGTTTAGCACAGTAGCTAGATATAATATCAATATACAAATGTCACTATCTTTCCAGTAAAAACCAATTAGAAAATGTCATAGATAAAGTGTCTAATGCACATTAGCAATAAGACTAAAATAACACAGATTAACCTAGTAAAATATGGAATAATTCTATACAGTAATATTTATTAAAGATTATTAAATTACATAGTAACATATAAATAAATGGGGAAGAATTGGAAGGTGCAGAATTTTAGATGTAAATATTCTCCAAATTAATGCAGAATTTCAAAAGGATATTAGAAAAAACTTGAATGAAATTCTTTTGGAAAAGAAAATGAGTGATGACTGTACCTCCCTACTTGATATTAAAATACTGTATAAATTTATAATAATCAAAACAATGTGGATGTAGTTTAAGAATGCAATAACAGGGGTGCCTGGGTGGCACAGTGGGTTAAGCCTCTGCCTTTGGCTCAGGTCGTGATCTCAGGGTCCCGGGATCGAGCCCCGAGTTGGGCTCTCTGCTTAGCGGGGAGCCTGCTTCCCCCTCTCTCTCTCTGCCTGCTTCTCTGCCTACTTGTGATCTCTCTCTCTCTGTCAAATAAATAAATAAAATCTTAAAAAAAAGAAAGCAATAACAGACTAATAGAATTCCAAAATATCCTGTATTTTAAAATTGGAATTTAGCATGTGATAAAATGTGACATTTAAAATAAGGGGAACATGATGGACTCTTTAGTAAAAGATTTTTTGGGACAAAAATAATAATCTTTTTTTAAAAAAAATATTTTATTTATTTATTTGACAGAGAGAGAAATCACAAGCAGACAGAGAGGCAGGCAGAGAGCGGGGAACCAGGCTCCCTGCTGAGCAGAGAGCCTGGTGCAGGGCTCCATACCAGGACCCTGAAGTCATGAACTGAGCCGAAGGCAGAGGCTTAATCCACTGAGCCACCCAGGTGTCCACAAAACAAAGCTTTTATGAGCAAAATACTAAAGTTAACCTAAAAACCACAGTGGAAAACGGACAAATTTAAAAACATAAAATAAATTAAAAATGAAAAAGTAAAAAGAAAACAAAACAAAAACCTCTGAACATCTCAACAACAACAAGACAATAATAATAAAATCTCACTGAAATCTAGGTCTCAAACCCATGGCTCATACATTAAAAGTACTTTCCTGCACAGAATTTCAAATAATTTTTTGGAATGTTACTTTAAATACTTTTTGTAGAATGTTAATACTTCTAGGTGGTCACTGTTGCTTTGTTCCTTAATGTCTTACACTTGGTAAGCATCATACAATTACACTACCTTCCTGGCTTTGTAATTGTTTCAGTTTGTGACCTGTGAAACAAAATGAAAAGAAAAAGAAAAAGAAAACACTGGAGAAAAAAAAAAAGACTGGAAAAAAATTTACAATATATGTAAAAGACAACTGATTAATACCCATAATATACCAACTGGTATACAAATCAGTAAGTAAACAAATCGTTAGGAAATGAACAAGGTTATGAATAGGCAGTTCAATGAAGAAATACTAATGGCCAAAAAGCATATGAAGAGATATTCTTTCTCACTGGTAATAAGGATAATGAAAAATGGAACAAAAATCAGATTTTCTTTGCTCATTATGTTGGCAAAAAATTAAAAAGATTGATAATGTGTAGTGTGATTAGGGTGTGGGAAACTGATACTCTCACACACTATTGGTGGGATCCATATGGCCATTCTGTTAGATAATTTAGCACTTACATATCAAACTTTAAAATGCAAATATACTTTGATGCAGCAAATTCACTTATAAAAATGCTTGCGGGGCACCTGGGTGGCTCAGTGGTTTAAGCCTCTGCCTTCAGCTCAGGTCATGATCTCAGGGTCCTGGGATCAAGTCCCACATCGGGCTCTCTGCTCGGCAAGGAGCCTGCTTCCTCCTCTCTGTCTCTCTGCCTGCCCCTCTGCCTACTTATGATCTCTCTCTGTCAAATAAATTAAAAAAAACATCTTAAAAAATAAAAAAAAATGCTTGCACATCTGTACAAGGAGACTTATACAAGGATGTTTATAGTTTTAAAGGACTGTAAACTATCTAATGGTCCATCTGTAGTGGAAAGATTAAATAAATTATGGTACCTCCTTGCTATGAACTACTATTGTGCAGCTGTAAACAAAATGGAACAGACCTATCTGTACTGACATAGAGGGATCACCAAAGCATATTTCAAGATGAAAGAAATAGGTAGCATAAAAATGTATATAGTATGATCCAATTTTGTGAAAAAAAAATCCAAAATTCTGTGCATGTGTTTGCACATGCATAGGAAAAATTCTGGGAGGATATACACAGTGCTGTTAGCACTGAGGTTATCTCTGGGGGAGTGATATAGAATGGAGAGTGCTGGTGAAAACAGGCTTTTATTTTTACTTTATATACTTCTGTATGGTTAACATTCTGAAAATTTTTATTGAGACATAGTTTGTGAACATTTTATGATGAGAATGCATTCTATTTTTGGGTTACCTGAGTAATTAAAAATATTTTCAAAAAGAGTAAAGGTAAAGGAATGTATTTGAAAGCTTTTCATATTCCTTTCCATTGGGACATGAGAAAGTACAGATGGAAGATTCGGGAAGTAGAGGAAGTGAAAGTAAGACAAAGTGAGATCACTCTAATTCTACTTTGGCACCATATATTTTTAAAACACCAATGGTACTTCAATTCAGTAGTTTGTTTAGGATCATTTATCAGCCAGAGTTCAATCAGGAGTGCAGTTCTATAGTATAAGAAACTAATGGTAATAATTAGAACTAAAAAAAAAAAAATTAAAAGGAATTAAACTGCTTACAATTGTGGGAGGAACATATTGCCAGAGAGAAATAAAGGTTCAAAAAGAATAGTTCAAAGATCACTCTAAAGGCCACTAATCAGTTCCAGTGCAGGTGCAAGAGTTGGAACTTGGAGGGAAATCTGAAAGGTAGACATGTCAGGCTGTGAGAGTTGGGCTGTGAAGGGGGATGATGCAGAAGACTGTGGAAGGTTGTTGGTTTTGTTTGGTTATACTGTCTAGGTGAGGTTGCAGTGAAGCATCTGGTGGTGAGCCTTGTATAGGGAAGAAAAACTGGAGATGGAGCAGGAAAACATGAGGACAAATTGGAACCTACTTATACCTCTGTTTCTTACTGCTTCTAAACAAAGATGACATTTGTAGTGTAATGGCTATTGCTTTACTTCTGTCTCTGAAATCTCTCACAATCTCACTTTTTGCCCACTCTAAGCAAACACTATCCAAGGAAAAGGATTCTAGGAAATATATCCAAGTTGACAAGAGAACAAACTACCATAGACTTTATTCAATAATCACTAAAAGATAATAGGGGCATTACATCAACTGAAAGAAGGACTGTGTATTCATACTTGTGTTGGATCAGAAAGATGTCTCTATTTTGTAGCCCTCTTTGAATTGGTCCATGCTGTAAAGCCCTTTTGGTTTTGCTTTGTGAATATATGGGCTGCAGGGTTGTTTCCAGAGGTCCAAGTTTAGCAGGAAGTGATCCATATTAATAATTCACTCATGTCATTCAGTCAGTGAATATTTATCAGATACCTAATATGCAGTTGGTGCTGTGCTGGTATTGGGGATATAGAGTGAGCAAAACTAGATATGGTCTGCTTCTGTATAGTTCCCATCCATGTGGCTGAATCACAAACATGTGGGTGTACAGGTGCAAGATATAAAAATTATAAGTTTGGTAAATGTTATTATGAATGAGTGTATTTTGGTGGGATAAAGAGGAGATTTAACTGGTCAAGGAAGATTTGAGCTACAATTGAATAGCAAGTAAGAGTTAAATAGGTGATAGACAATGCTGGTGGTCACAGTGGGGAATAAAGTTCAGAGTGTATGTAATTTTCTATGCAAGAGAAGGCATGGATATTCACTGAACAGAAGCTGAGAATGAAGAGAAACTGGGAGATTTTTTCTTTTTTTTTTCTTTTTTTTTTTTTTTAAAGTAGGCTCCATGCCCAGCATGGAACCCAATGTGGGGCTTGAACTCATGACCCTGAGATCAAAAACTGAGCTGAAATCAAGAATAGAGACACTTAACTGACTGAGCCACCCAGGTACCCGCTGAGGAGAAAGTGGAAGATTTTGATGGCCAATGACTGCAGTTCTGTGGGAAGTGGTACTCAATGGGTTTCTAGGCTTCCCATTCACTTGGCAGATAGTTTGGTTGGATTTGCAGCAGCTTTTTAGAACAGGAATAAACTGGAGGTTAGAGACTCCTATCTACAGTTCCATGGGAACTTAGAATGTCTCCCTCTCCTGTAATTGGGGTTGAAATGTAGGTCAAACCCCAATCATTTCTACAATTTCAAGCAGACCAAGCAGTTTCAGTGGGTGTCATGTAGCTGCCTCCTTGGTGGAACACATTCAAAGTGTATGTTAGCAAAGCTTCTTTTTAAATATTAACTTGAGGAGGTGTTAGGTTGCAGGTAGAGCAGGGTCCCCAGCTGCATCCTTAACTTGACACACAAATCTGCAGGTCCTTGACTCTGTGTGGGTGAGAGGGGGTCAGAGAAATCATGGGCTCTACGTAAGATCCTTTAAACCCTCAGTCTCTGATGGGGAGTCTGGATGAGGTATAGATTGGGATCCATGGTGCAAGGACAGGAGTGGAGTTGCCAAAACCAAAAATATGAACAGAGCTAAAAATTGTGCACAAAAGTCAAGTTTCCAGAGCTAGGAGGGGAGTAGTCTGGAGGGTCACCAAATGCTCATAGCCAGGTATGCAGTTCTGTGCACAGATACAGGGACCAGGGGCCTATGTGGTGATAGTATCAGAAATAGAGGCTAAGGATAGTAGTAGTGATGGTGGTGGGCGTGTCTGTGACACTTGTCTAGAAATACAGATGTTGTCTGCTAGGTGTTTTTTCTTCACTGATGGGAATATCAGGTGTTTATGGAATATCCTCTTAGAAATATCTTTGCAACTCCATGTGTGTCTGCAAACCCTTTGTTGGTTGTTGGTGTATGAAGAGATAAGGAACTTGAACTAGACTGCAATCAACTATTTTACTGTGCATACTTTTATTTAGTTCAACTGATTTTTTTTAATAGAAAGACTTTCTCAAGGAAGGAAGTGGTATGTTTATATGTGTGCTTCTGGACAAGCTCCTTATCTTATAGCTGACTAGCATTTTGAATCACTCCAGCAATAACTCTGGGCTAGAGCAAAATCTAGGAGTCATCAATATATTTAGTATTTGAAAGTATGAAGTAGATAAGACTTCCCAGGGAGCATACAAAAAATGTGAATACAGCCAAGAACAAGACCCAGAAGGATATTAATATTTTTTATTGTTCATTTATTGAACATATACTGTGCTAAGCACTCTACATGCATTACTTCATTCAATCTTTATGAGAACCCCAGAAAGTAAGGTAAGTATGATAATTCCTATTAAATATAGGAGTAAACTAAGGTTTATGGTTACTAATATTCTGTACCCAATGTCAATGTATGTGGGTTTCTCCACACCACCAAGCAATTCTGTGACACCAGCTGGGTGTCCTACAAATCAGCTCAGTTCTGACCCTATCTACCTGGAGATAGCATCAGATCAGGTTAAGAGCCCAGTCCCACAAGACTTCCCCCTTACCACATTCAGATGCCAATTGAAAGTGCCAATTGTCACCTGTGCTTCTAAACCACTGACTATAGATTGGAGACTCCAATGGCCAAGGGCTCTCCTTGGGCTTGATTAATTTGCTAGGGCTTCTCATAGAACACAGAGGAACATTTTACTTACTAGATTATTGCCAATTTATTATAAAAGTCTATAACTCAGGAATAGCCAGATAGAAGGTATGGGGAGGGGGCATGGAGCTTCCATACCTTCTCCCAGCCCACCACTCTTTTAGTACTTTCATATGTCCATCAACCCAGAACTTTTAACCTGTCCTTTTGGTTTTTTATGGAGGTTTGATTACATAGGCATGATTGATGAAATCACTGGCCATTGGTGATTGATTCAACCTCATCCCCACCCCTCCCCAAAGGTCAGAGGAGTGGAACTGAAATTTACACCTCTAATCACATGGTTGGTTCTCCTGGCAACCAGCCCCCTTCCTTAGGTATGGTCCAAAAGTCACCTTGTTAATGTAGCAAATGACACCTTTATTGGTCTTATCACTTAGGAAATTCCAAGGATTTTAGGAGCTCTGTGTCAGAAACAGAACAAATACCAATTCTGTATTTCTTTTTTTTTAAGATTTTTAAAATTTATTTCTTTGACAGATAGAGATCACAGGTAGGCAGAGAGAGAGAGAGAGAGAGAGAGAGGAAGCAGGTTCCCTGCTGAGCAGAGAGCCCAATGTGGGGCTCGATCCCAGGACCCTGGGACCATGACCTGAGCCGAAGGCAGAGGCTTTAAACCACTGAGCCACCCAGGTGCCCCCAATTCTGTATTTCTTATTTTAAATCACAGTTTCACAATTACAGAGTCAGGAAGTGGCAGGACTGGGAGTCTAACCCACGCTCTCTGATTCTAGAACCTACACTCCTAATTGCTAGAACCTACCAGGAAGCTGGCTGGAATGAGAGACCTCCCCAGAGCCTTTTATTAGCAGCAGTTTATGAGAGGGAAGGTGTTTGGGGGTAGAATCAGATGGAGGTCCAAAATGGTTCCCCGGATCAAGGTCTGAAAACAACAAAAAGGGAGTTGAAATGAGCTCATGGGAGTTAGTGTCTGGGCAGCCACCAGTTCCTAATACTTGAAGTGGGCTATTTAGTTTGTTTGATGAGGTGGGTTTGTTGCACAAATTCTCTTGATTTGTTATTATGTATTATGTGACTGAATAAGGATACCTCATTTAGAATGGAGCTGGTAGGCCAGAAGGGAAAACTCTCATGCTTCACTGAGACAGGGAAACTAAAGGGACACCATGAAATACTCCTTTCTTTGCTCCTTTTCCTGTTTCTGCTGCTAGTACCTACATGCATGCCTCAAGCACACATTATAGGACAGATGATGTATGTCCTCCTTACAGAAGTGAAGGACTTAATGATCTCTATGGAGTCTCCCAGCACAATAGATAATATCTAAAGGAGTCACCAGGTGGTGTCATCATTTTCCAAGATCACTGACTCAGCAAGACCCCTGGCCCAAGGACATAAGTGACTTATGGAGAAACTCATCTTTGTTTCTAGGTTACTGAGAAGAAGTGTGCACTGACCATCATCTTTAATAAAAACCCCAGGGCCCAAGCAAAGAAGCAAACTCCCTCTTCTTTCCTGAGCCTCCTAGATGCTCTGTCCACATCTACACTCTCTATGTCTTCAATTGTAATTCCTCTGTTATTCCTGAATAAACCCATTTTGCTGGTAAAATAGCCAGCTGATTTACTTTTAAGCTTAGCATTATGATGCATGGTGCCTGGCAGAGTGCCCTGCCTTAAAGGGCCAGAAGTGGAACAGATGGTTATTGGATGCTGGAAATATTTTGGTCATGTCAGACTGGCTTGGTTGGAATGTTGCAAGATCATCCACTTGTGATAGGACTGGGAAGAGAGTTTCTAAGACCTGGGAAGAGCTGAGAACCTGAGCTAGGGGAGACCTGAGCTTTCTCCAGCTTCAGAGTATCTTTGTTCTGTAAATGGACTGAGAAAGATTTGGGCCCTATGAAATAGGAATCAGTGGGCAGGCTCATTAGGTGTTTGGGCTTCTGAAAGAGAATAAACTGCACCTTTCTGCTATCTCAGCAAGCAAGAGGGAATGAGATGAGGAAAAAGCTGTCATAGAAGCCACATGCCTGGGGCGCCAGGGTGGTTCAGTGGGTTAAAGCCTCTGCCTTTGGCTCAGGTCATGATCTCAGGGTCCTGGGATCAAGCCCAGCATCAGGCTCTCTGCTCAGCGGGGAGCCTGCTTCCTCCTCTCTCTGCCTGCCTCTCTGCCTACTTGTGATCTCTGTCTGTCAAATAAATAAATAAAATATTTTAAAAAAAAGAAGCCACATGCCTTCCTGTGAGCCTAGAACAATAGGCAGCAAACCTGACTTTCTTCAAAGAGAAGAAACTGCCTTAATTTGCAACTAGTGACTGGTTCAAAGTGAATAAAACTCATCTCTATTTACTTCACACTTGTAAAACTACATGATGCTGTATTACAGAGTGATTTTCTCTCATTACTCTTCACATGCTGTACCCCACTAGATACTTTATTATTATAGCATTATGCCTAGAATAGTGCCTAGCACATTGTAGGTCTTCAATAAGTATCTGTTGAATGAATGAAGAAACAGAGAAATGGATCTTAGAGGAAGGAGGACATAGAGATACTTATGAGAAACAAAGAATAGTTAGAAACACAGAATTGCACTAAACTATTTTGTCTCAAATCCCATCTCTGCCATTTATTCACTATGTGATCTTGGGCAAGTTGTTTAACTTGTGCCTTAAATTCCTAATCTGGAAATTGGGGGAAAATTAGTATCTATTTCATAGGGTTTTTTGTAAGATTGAATCATCTTGTAGGTGTAAAACACTTAGAATAGTGTGCCCAACACATAATAAAAGCAATATAAATATTTGCTGTAATAACTATTATTATTTTGAAAAGGTTAGTACAGGAAATACTGAGTACATGGAAGGAGACAGGTTAACATTCTCCAAGTAGTTTCTATATTGCAGGAAATATGTTCCATGAATTACTTGTACTACTTTTTTGATTCTTCACTATAACTTTGTGAGCTCAGTAGCATTATTATCATGTTAAAGATGAGGACACTGCGGGGCACCTGGGTGGCTCAGTGGGTTAAAGCCTCTGCCTTCGGCTCAGGTCATGATCTCAGGGTCCTGGGATCAAGCCCCACATCGGGCTCTCTGCTCTGCGGGGAGCCTGCTTCCTCCTCTCTCTCTGCCTGCCTCTCTGCCTACTTGTGATCTCTCTCTGTCAAATAAATAAATAAAATCTTTAAAAAAAAAAAAAAAAGATGAGGACACTGCATCCCAAGTCAGGCAAAGCTGAAACTGAAACCTTGTACTGTGTCCAAACTCTTCCCACTTTAGAGTACTAACTACAAGCTCCAGATCATAACAAAGGGCTACATCTGTTTTTATTTATAATTTTATTGTCAGCTGCTAGCAAATAGTGGGTACTCAAAAATGGTTCATGGATTTGAATGAATGTTAGAGAAATAAATGCTTTGAAGAGCAGCAGAAAGGGAAATTCTAACTAAAAACTGGGGAAGAAACTAGGAAAGCTGTGGAGGCTGCTGGTCAGAAGTAGGACCAGAGCAGACCAGAGTGGGCAATCAGAAACTTTCCACACTGTAATGAATACAGCTCTTGGCTGTTACAGTGCCCATAGGGAGCCACTTTGAGTTCTTGATCTGTGGCTAGAGATTACAATTATTTTTTTTAAAAAAAGAAAAATATAAATATGCAAAATACATTGTCATTGTAAAAATACGCACAAGAAGATTCAAGAGAAATGGCAGAGTAGGAGGATCCTATGCTCACCTCATCCCACAGACACAACTATATAACACATCAGTGTAAATAACCCAAGAAAACAACCCAAAGACTGGCAGAACAAACTCCATAACTAAAGGTAGATAAGAGGCCACATAGAAGAAGTTATGAAGGGTGGAGATACAGTTTGGGAGAAAAATGGACTGTACCCAACTGAGATCAGGAGGGAGCTGGGGGTGTGGTGAAGGTCAAGAAATAGACTATCACATAGGCAGCCTTCTCAGGGAAGACAAATCCCCATAATATTTGGCTTTGAAAGTTCTTACAAGCACCGCGATTTAAAGCCTGGAATTTAAAAAAATCAGCAGGCTCAGCTCCTAGAGAGCCAAGAGAGTGTTAGGAAGCTGAGTCTTCACCCTTAAAAAGAGATCATGACAAACAGTGCAGATGCAGCATAGACGCAGCAGATTGAAAATGCCTAGGGCACACTGGAGGGAGAGTTATTTGCTCACCTCAAAGCAGGGCCCAGAGAGGCAAGAATCACGGGGAGATGCCACCAGGAACAAAGGAGCTGGCAGGTGCCATTTCCCTCCCAGAATCCCCAGCATAAATACATGGTCACCTGTGGGAACCAACTGGGACAGTTCTGACACTTGCTACCTAACTTGTTTGCACCAAGTCCTGCCCCACATACTTCAGTGGATCCACACTTTTTAGTCATGCTTGCCTTAGTCTCAGCACTGCAGGTCCCCTCCTCCAGGAGACTGGCATGTACTCTGCCAACACCTTGTCTCCCAACCCAAGGCCTCAATTCTGGCAGTGGGGGTGGGGTGTCAGGTCTCATTTTGCAAGCAGAACAGGGCACATATTATTAAAATGAGCCCCACCTGGCCAGGGACCAAACACTGCCCACAAGAGACAAAGAGCCTTTCCAGGTATCTGGATTGAAGGAAAAAGTGGCCAGGACACAACAGCAAAACACATATAACCCATATAGGAGACACTCCCTGAAGCACCAGGTCCTGGAGAATAGGAGACACTGCACTGCTGGGCACTACACGACCTTTCCTTCGTAAGGCCATTACCTTCAAGAGCCAGAGAGGTAGCTGACTTTCCTAATACACAGAAACAGACACAGAGAGTTAAGCAAAATGAGAAGACTAAGAAATATATCCCAAATAAAAAAAAAAAGAGGATAAAATCACAGCAAGAGAACTAAGTAAATCAGAGAGATAAGTAATATGTCTGATAGAAAATTTAAAATAATGATCACAAAGATGCTTACTGGACTGGATAAAAAAGTGGAAGACAGTAGTGAGACCCTAACCACAGAGAATAAAAGAACCAATTAGATATGAAGAACATAATATTAAAATTAAAAATTCACTAGATGGAATAAATAGTAGGCTAGAAGGATCAGAAGATCAACTCAATGACCTGAAGGACAGAATAATGGAAAGTAATCAAACTTAGTAGGTGAGAGGGAAAAAAATTATGCAAAATGAGAATAAACCTTGGGAACTCAGGGACTCCATCAAGTGTAATAACATTCACATTATAGGGATCCCAGAAGAAGAAGAAGAGAGAAAAGGGGGCAGGAAATTTATTAAATAAATAATAACTGACAACATTCCTAATCTTGGGAAGGAAACAGATATCCATATCCAGTAGGCACAGATATCCCCCAACAAAATCAACCCAAGGAGGTCCACACCAAGACACACACTAATTAAAATCTCAAAAAGTGGAGATAAAGAAAAAAAATTTAAAAGCATCAAGAGAAAAGAAGACAGTTACATACAAGGGAAATCCCATAAGGTCATCAGGGGATATTTTAGCAGAAACTTTGCAGGCCAAAAGGTAGTGGCATGATATATTCAAAGTGCTGAAAGGTAAAAATCTGCAGCCAAAAGTACTCTATCCAGCAAGGTTATCATTCAGAATAGAAGGAGAGATAAAAAGTTTCTCAGATTAAAAAAAAATCAACAAAAACTAAAGGAGTTTATGACCAGTAACCCTACAAACAATACTACAGAGGACTCTGAGTGGAAAGGAAAGAACACAAGTGAGAGTATGAAAAGTAAGAAACACAAAAGCAATAAAAATAAGTATTTCTGTAAAAATCAGTCAAGGGATTCACAAAATAAAATGATGTAAAATATGGCATCATTTACCTAAAACTTCTGTGGGAGGGAGAGGAACAAAGAATAGGTTCAAACTTATTTGACCATCAGGTTAATATAAACGGCTATATGCAGAAATGTTAGGTACAAAACTAATGGTAACCACAAATCAAAAACCAGTAATAGATGCAAAGAATAAAGAGAGTGGAATCCAGGTATATCACTGAAGAAAGCCAACAAACAATAAAAGAGAGCAAGAGAAGAAAGGATTAGAGAAACACTACAAAAGCAACCACAAAACAAGTAACAAAATGTCAATAAATTCATATCAGTCAATAATTGCTTTGACTGTAAATGGACTAAAAATGAAAGAGTGGATGAAAAAATAAGAAAAAATAAGACTCATCTATATGCTGACTGCAAGAGATTCATTTTAAACCGAAAAACATATGCAGATTCAAAGTGGGGAGATAGAGACAATTATCATGCAAATAGATATCAAAGAATGCTGGGGTAGCAATACTTATGTTGGTCAAAATAGTCTTTAAAGCAAAGACTGTAATAAGAGATAAGAAGGACACTATATATAATTATAAAGGGGACAATCAAATAAGAATTATAACAATTGTAAATATTTATGCACCCAAAAAAGGGAGCACCCAAATAGATGAAAAATTTAATAACAAACATAAAGGTACTAATCAATAATAATACAATAATACTAGGGGACTTTATCACACCATTAGGTCAATGGGCAGATCATCCAAACAGAAAATCAATAAGAAACAGAGGCTTTGAATGTCACACTGGACTAGTTCGATTTAATAGATATATACAGAGAGCATTCCATCCTAAAACAATAGAATACACATTGTCTTCAAATGCACATGGAACATTCTCCAGAAGAGATGACATATTAGGCCACAAAATAAGTCTCAACTAATTGAAAGAGAACAAAGTCATAGAGTGCATCTTTTCTGACTACAATGTTATTAAACTAGAAATCAATCACAAGAAAACATCTGGAAAGACCAAAAATACATGGAGGCTAAATAAAATGCTATTAAACAATGAATGAGTCAACTAAGAAATTTTTTAAAATTACATGTAAACAAACGAAAATGAAAACACAACAGTCCAAAACTTTTGGGATACAGCAAAAGTGGTTCTGAGAGGGAAGTTTATGGCAATACAGACTTACCTCAAAGGGGAAGAAAAATCTCAAATGGACAATTTAACCTTACACCTAAAGGAACTAGAAAAAGTAGGACAAAAAAACCCAAAACCAGCAGAAGGAAGGCAATAATATAGAATAGAGCAAAAATACATGATATAATAGAAACTAAAAAAAAATTTTAAAAAATTAAAAAAAAATAAAAGAACAGATCAATGAAACCAAGAGCTGGTTCTTTGAAGAGATACAAAAAAATTGATAAACCTCTAACCAGATTCACTTAGAAAAAAAAAGAGTAGTTAAAGAAACAAAATCACTAATGCAAGAGGAGAAATAACAAATAACAACCAATACTGAAGAAATAAAAAGGATTCTAAGAGAATATTATGCAAAATTATATGCCAACAAATTGAACAACCTAGAAGAAATGGATAAATTCCTAGAAAAATACAAATTTCTGAAACCGAAGCAGGAAGAAATAGAAAATTTGAACAGACTGGTTACCAGTAATGAAACGAAATCAGTAATTAAAACACTCTCAACAAAGAAAAGTCAAAAACCATAGGCTTCACAGGTGAATTTTACCAAACATTTAAAGAAGAGTTAATACTCTTCTCAAACTATTGCAAAAAATAGAAAAGGAAAGAAAACTTCCAAATTCTTTCTAGGAGACCAGTATCACCCTGATACCAAAACCAAATAAAGACACCACAAAAAAGAGAACTACACACCAATATCACCGATGAACATAAATGCAAAAATCTGCAACAAAATACTAGCAAACTGAATTCAATAATACATTAAAAATCATTCTCCACAATCAAGTTGGATTTATTTCTGGGTTGCCACGGTGGTATTATATTTACAAGTCAATCAACGTGATATAGCATGGAGCCTGCTTCTCCCTCTCGCTCTGCCAATGGAAGCAAGAATATGAAATGGGAAAAAGATACTCTCTCTAACAAATGATTTTGGGAAAACTGGACAGCTGTGTGAAAAGAATGAAACTGGACCACCTTCTTATACCATACACAAAAATAAACTCAAAATGGATCGAAGACCTTAATGTGAGACCTGGAACTATAAAAATCCTAGAAGAGAGCACAAGCAGTAATTTTTCTGATATTGGCCGTAACTATATTTTTTCTAGATATATCTCCTGAGACAAGGGAAATAAAGGCAAAAATAAACTACGGGGACTACATCAAGATAAAAACCTCTTCACAGTAAAGGAAACAAGAAAACCAGAAGGCAACCAGTGGAATGGGAGAAGATATTTGCAAATGACATAACCGATAAAGTGTTAGTATCCACAGTGTATTAAGAACTGATATAACTCAACCCCCAAAGAAGAGCTAATCCAAGTAAAAAATGGGCAGAAGATATGAACAGATTTTTTTCTCTAAGGAAGACATACAGATGGCCAACAGACACATGAAAAGATGCTCAACATCACTCATCATCAGGGAAGTGCAAATCAAAACTACAATGAGGTATCACCTCATACCTGTCAGAATGGCTAAAATCAAAAACACAAGAAATGACAATTATTAGCAAGGACGTGGAGAAAAAAGAATGCTTGTGTACTGGTGGTGGGAATGCAAACTGATGCAGCCATTGTGGAAAACAGTATGAAGTTTCCTCAAAAAGTTAAAGAACTACCCTAGGATCCAGGAATTGCACCACTAGGTATTTACTCCCATAATACAAAAACACTAATTCATAGGGATATATGTAGCCATATGTTTATTGCACTATTATTCACAATATCCAAATTATGAAAACAGCCCAAGTGTCTACCAATTGATGAATGGATAAAGAAGTGATGTATATATACAATGGAATATTTTTTAGCTCTAAAAAATGATATCTTGTCATTTGCAACCATATGGATGGAGCTAGAGAGTTTAATGCTAACTGAAATAAGTCAGAGAAAGAAATATACCCTATGATTTCACTCATATGTGGAATTTAAGAAACAAAGCAAATGAACAAGGGGAAAAAAAAGAGAGAGACAAACCAAGAAACAGACTCTTAATTATGGAAAACAAACTGATGGTTACCTGAGGGGAGGTGGGTGAAATAGGTGATAGGGATTAAGGAGTATATGTACCATGATGAACATCCAGTAATGTACAGAACTGTTGAATCACTGTATTGTATACCTGAAACTACTATAACACTGTATGTTAAGTATACTAGAAGTAAAATAAGAAAAAAACTCACACAGTAAAGACAAAGTGAAAATTCTTTGACCATCCATTAACCATTAGTTTGATGTGCATCCTCTTAGAAATTTTTCTATGACTTTCATTACATATGCAGAAACATAAATAAGTTTGGTTTTGTGGGGTTTTTCCACATAAATAATATCCTACTGTATGCATTGCTGGAGAACTGGCTTCTTTTTCATTCAACAATTTGTTAACATTGTTTTTCTGTGTTAGTCTAGAGAGATCTATCTCATTTTAAAGGGTTGCTCAGTATTCTATGTTGTTTGGATAAACCATAGTTGATATAAATGCTTCTCTTTTTCTTTCCTTATTTTCCTTTCTTTTTTCTTTTTCTTTCTTTGCCTGTCTTCTTCTCTCTTTGTCTCTCTTTTACTCCTTCCTTCCTACCTACCTTCCTTCCCTTTTCTCTTTCTCTTTCTTCTTCCTTCCCTCCCTCCCTTCTTTCTTTCTTTCCTTCCTTCCTTCCTTCCTTCCTTCCTTCCTTCCTTCCTTTCTTTCTTTCTTTCTTTCTTTCTTTCTTTCTTTCTTTCTTTCTCTCCCTATCTCTCTCTTTCTCTCTCCCTTTATTCTCTCCTTCCTTTCTCTCCCCCACCCCTCTTTTCTTTCTTCATTATAAGCAGTTCTAAACTGAACAAACTTGCAAATTCCTGTTTCTGCTCATGTGCAAGATTTTTCTCTGAATAGAGATTTGAAAATGGAATTTTTTAGCTGAAGAATATTTTCATTTCAGATTTAGTAGATAACTGCCAAGTTACGTAATTAGAGTTAATACAAAGAGATACAAAAAATTGGTGCTCTCTGAACTCTTTGGTCTCTCTACTATTGAATTTTTTTTTTGCCTTTTTCTGTATTGTTTTTCCTTAGCTTCTCTCTGAAGTCACTTTTCAAAATTAAACCCTATCTCAGCAAAGGTAGGAAGAAAAATTGCTCAGCTTACACCAATCTCCGGGAAACTGAAGGCACAGGAGGTGGCCCTAGGGACTGTATGATAACTGCGCAGTCCTGACTGCCTGGGCTCTGCTTGGGAGAGGGTTTGTGAGACCTAACAATGGGATTTGTTTGGGGAGAGTCAAATGTCTGCAGTATTTGTCTCTTCCAGCTTAGAATGTATCTACATACACCTTTTTTTGGAGGTCTTGGAGAACCCTTCACTATGGGTAATCCTTTATCATCCAACCCCCAAATCAAGAAAAAGGGAACCTATACATTTTACAGAGAATCGAGACATTGTGAAGAACTTGTACCATCTTCAACCCTAAAACCTGCCCACAGGGTTTCTTCAAGACTTCTCCACAGATCTCTATTTATTCCTTTTTTTTGCTGCAAATTATACTTGTATTTTCTAGAACTTTGGCAGTCAAAATTATAATAATAATAAGTAATACATAATTTATAATTCATTGGTGGTATTTTTCTGTTAGAATTTTAAACAGCTTTATAGCAATTTTTATTTCTAGTATTTTTATTTGCATATACCTGACTACATTACCATACTTACCATTCATATATCTCTTAGTGTTTGCAAAGCACTTTCACACCCAACATTTCATTTACTATTTGCAGCAACCACTACTGTCATTCATTTTATAGAAAATGAGGCTCAGGGAAGGTAAGTTAACTTGCAGAAGGTCCCATAACGTGTGAGTGACAGAGCCATACTTAAACTCAGATCTACCTAGATCTATTTTCCTTGGCCATTATATTACAATATATGGTCCTCCTTTATGAGTTAATTTGATTTTTTTGGCCTGGGAGTATAAATGTAATTTTAGTTATCTCCTTTTGATCCTCTAAAGATGAAGCAACTGAGGCTTGCATCTTGAATTTCCTAAGCATGATAAACAAATTTTTGGTGAATAAGAGAAACAAATGGAAGGCAAAGAGTTTCTGGTAGCTTGGTACCTGGATTTTGAAGGGAAGACTCCTCAGGTGTGACTGAGAAGACTGAGCTACTGTCTAGTAGCACAGTCTGCCACTCACATTGCTGTCAGCATACAAACAGTGCTGCTGGGCAATGCTGCACTGTCATTTGTTGAGGCCGGCTCTGGAGGTGGGTGCTGCCTGACTTTCTTGCTCAGAAGGCCTCCCTTTTGAACGGTGGTGGCACACTTGGTGGGGCTGCTGCCTGTGTCTTTGCCACTCAGAATAATGTCAAACTGAGGCTAAACCCTAGAGTGTCCCTAAAGTCTTCTTCTCTACATTTATAATACGTGTAAGTAATATTTACCAAGTTCTTGCTACATTCTAGGTACTGTAGTAAAATTATTACACTTATTAATTCATGTAATCTTCACAATAGCCCTACAAGGTAAGGATTATTACTATCAAATCCATTTTATAGATAAAGATGAGGATTCTCAGAAATGTGAAGTAATGCTGAAATTCACAGAGCTAGTGTGTGGCAGAGTTGGGACAAAATTCCAAGTCCATCTGATTTTAAGGCTTACACTCCTAACAACCTTTGTAAGCTTCTTTAAAAGCTCCCCCCTCATTTAAACAACTCCTGAAAGGACAATCAAACTATGACACAAAAGCTAAAATGGAATAGTAACAGTGACTCTTTGGCATGAATGTTATCTTTTTGGCCATGTACAAATAGCTTCCCAGTATGGATTATAATATTAATTTTGGATTAACCTCAATTTGTGTCCAAATCTCAGTTCTGTATCTTCTCTCTCCCTTGCTTCCTTTAGCTGTAAAATTAGGATAAAAATAATAGCTACCTTTTTAGTGTGGTTGTGAAATATAAATGAGTTAATACATGGAAAGCATTTAGAATTCTCCCTGGCCCATAGCCAGAGCTCTGTGAGAAAGCTTTGTTAAGAAGATACGAGAGAAATCTAGATATTTTGTTTCCTTAGGTGAAGACGAGTCTTATCTAGGTCAAAGGGAGCAGTGGAAATGGCAAAACTTTTTGTCTCCTAGAAAAAGAACTGTTACTCACTTGTGTCTATTGAAGCAACATGGGGTGTATCTGCAGCTATGGCTTGTCAGTTATGGCCTGGAGCAGATTTATGGACCAATTATGTTTGTCCTCAGGCACTCTGTACTTCAAACTCTCTTCTCCCCATGCCTCATCTACACCTGTGCCTGTGAGGGAACCAAATATCCCTTACTTTCACTGAGGAATCTGACTAGAAAATTTCCTCCATGCAGTTGCTTCCATTTGAACTGAGCCCTAGATGTTCAGTCTAAACTCCTGGTGGTATTTCAGGCATTAATCCCTGGGTGCAAAAGGATTATTTGAACCTCAGGGCTTCCAGGTACCTCTAAAACCATAGCAAATGTTCAGTAAGTTGATTCTTTCTTTACTCCAGGCCTGTACACGGTGCAGAGTGGACACACGTATGAGATCCCCAAGGGCCCCTTCTTCTTGAATAATAAAAAGAGATTTTTCCCTCTTGCTCGTAGCTGTGCTTCAGGGAGGTCAGGGTTTGGAAACCCAGCCTAATCCATATTATCAGACTGTCAAGAGAATGGGATTACACTTGGCTTTGTAATTGTTTTCTTTTATTAACTTTTTAGTGAAAATTTTCCCTTCATTGTAATTAGACCTAGTGATTAGAATCTCTAGAGTTTGCTGTTTAAGTACCAGCAAGTGTTAAAGTGTTTAGGATTGTGAAGAAAGCTGCAGTTTGAGTTGTTTGTGGAAAGGGAAGGTTTAGGCAGGCCCTCAGCCTCTAGGGCTGTTGATTTAGAACAGGCATTAGGTTCCCAGAGAGACTTGGGAGAAAAGGTGTTTATAGGGGCCATTAATGAATCCATAGGGGAGACTGAATTATTTCTCCAATAATGTGGTCCATTTATTTTCAAGATCATTTGTGAGTTCCTTATATCTTCTACTTTGTGGTGGAAAGAAAAGAAAAGGTATATTTCTGCTCTTTGGATTTTGGAAAATTTTGCCCTGAGGAAGACAGAAAGGCTCCAAAATACAGTAGGACTCTAGATATGGAAATGCCTTTAAAGACAAGTACTAATTAATATATAAGGAGCTCTTAGAGATTCATAAGAAAAATATGAACATCACAATAGACAAAAGACAAAGGGAATGGACAGTTTACACACACATGCACATACACACACGCAAAGAGAGAAAATAATAAAGAAATAAACATGGCCAATAGTCATAATTTGAAGAACAATGAACTCAAATACTCTAATGATACCTAACACATTGACAACAATTAAAAAATTAAAAACAAATTGTCATAGCCAGCATTGGACAGTTTAATGGAGAAAAAGTTCTAGAGGAGTTATAAATTGATCTGACCTTTCTGAAGGGCAATTTGAGAATACATAACAAAAACTTTAATATATGCATATCTTTCACTGTTAGGTATTTATCTTAAGGAAATAATTAAGAATCTGCAAAAAGATTAAGCTACAAAAACAGTTGCAGAAGCAAAAATTGGAAGCAACTAAATATCTAAAAATTGGAAACTGGTTAAATGAATTATGGTGTAGGCATAGAATAGAAAATTACGTAGCTCTCTCAAATCAAGTTTTTGAAATGAGAAAATGCTCATGATATCATATTAAAAAAAGAAAGGAAGATACAAAGCTGTAGATATAGAATGTGATCCCAATTTCATGAACGTATATTAAAAGACAAGAGTAAAATATACTTAAATGTGAACAATGATTATCTCCGGGTGGTGGGATGACAGATAATCTTTACTTTCTTCTTTTTAAGCTTTTATGTCTTTTCCAAATTTCATACAGTGAGTATGTGCTACTTTTATAATTAGAAAAAATGAGAACAACACAGAAACAGTATTTAAAAAAAGACATTTAAGCTTGTCTCTGAAAGCTAATCTTTGATTTAATTTTTTCTCTTCAAATTTAAAGAGAGTCATTTCCTTTTGGAAATGAGGAAAAACATTTTAACTGGTAGGAAAAATTATATAAAGGCAATTTTTTTTCTGAGGTATGTGGGAAATATCCCAAGATAAAAGTATTCCAGTGGAGTGTATGTATTCCAGACTGACCCTTCTTTGAAAGGCTTTACGTTACTTTTAAAAACTGCTTTATTGAGATGTAATTCACATGCCATAAAATTTACCCATTTAAAGGGTACAATTCAGTGTTTTCTTAGGATATTGGCAGGATTATATAGCCATGACCATCTAATTCCCAAACATTTGTATCACCCTAAGAAGAAAACTTAACACCTATTAGCAGTCACTCTCCTTCCTTCTTCCCCCCAACTGGCAACCACCAATCTACTTTCAGTCTTTACAAATTTGCCTAATGTGCATATTTTGTATAAGTGGAATCACACAATATGTAGGTTTTCATGAGATCTCATTTAGCATAATGTTTTCAAGTTTCATCCATGTTTTAGCATGCATCAGTACGTTGTTCCTTTTATAGCTGAATACTATGTAATTTTATGGCAATACCTGCCAGCTTTTGTTTATCCACTCATCAATTAATAAACATTTGAGTTCGTTTTCAGTTTTTGGCTCTTATGAGTAATGCTGCTGTGTACATTTGTATATAAGGTTTTGCATAAAAATATGTTTCCATTTCTCTTGGGTAGATAACTAGGTGTGAAATTGCTGCATCTTATGGTAACTCTATGTTTAAACTTTTGAGGAACTATCAAACTATTTTCCAAAGCAGCTGCACCATTTAGTATTCCAATGTGTTACCTCCCATCCAACAATTCTTACACATGCCCTAAGAAATACATTCAAAGATGATCGTATGTGATAGCATGCACTAAGCAACCAAATATCCATAAATGAGGGATCAGTTAAATCAATAATGGTACATTTAGATTATGAAATACTATGTAGCCACTAAAAAGGATAAGGTTAGATAGATAGATAGATATTCTTACTAGAAAAGATACCCAATATGTATTAAGTTGAAAAAACAAGTTGTAATATGGTATTATTGACTTGTGTAAAATTCAATTATTACACATGTACTTATATGTGTATAGAAACTTTCTGGAAGTATACTGAGAAATTTGTTAACAGTAGTTATTGCTGGAGAGTGGGACTGGGTATGTTGGTAGTGATGTGAAGTGTGGTGTGGAAAAGAACTTACTTTTCAACTTAAGGCCAACTTAAGGCCACTTCTGTACATTAAAATTTCAAATAGTGTGTATTATTTTATAAAAAGAAGAAAGTCTGCAATAGTAAAATTTAGTGTTTTCATTGGAAGAGATGGTTCCTGCAAGTGCACTGGGGAGGAAGTGTATACTTAGTAGTCCCAATAGCAGTTGATTATAAGGCAAAACCTCCCCATATCAGTAGCCCAGAGTTATTTAATCTCTTATAGGATATTAGGCCAATGTTTAGGAACTAATCCTTTTTGTTTTTCCTGTTACATCCAGATGCATAAATTTATGTTATTATGAGACGTATTTCCAGGCAAAATTTATGCCATAAACATTTCAGTAAAAGCAGAGCCCTCAAAATTAAAGTAGGAAAGATTGAGGAGACAACATTGGGATACATTGGTTGGTGACCATTTTTTTTTTTTTTTTGTAAATTGCATTTTATAAAAAGAGGCAGAACAATTTGTTGTATGACAAAAACTTAGAAATTTCTAAAGCCATTTCTGGGTTAGAAAATAATCACTTGAACAATGCTAGACCATGGGACAATACACAGAATTTGATCATTTAAAATGAGCCAGCTGTTGACAGAAAACACAGATTTCTGTTTTTTAGAAGTCGTTGCATTAAAATCCCCTTGGTGTGAACCCCTGTGATGGGAGAGGGTAGGCACTAGTGCTTGGAGTAGTTGCCCATTCTTTTAATTGGAAAAAGTGGGTGGCCTTGGCTCTCAAATTAAGAGAGCCACATGAGATCTACAGCTTGGTGTCACAGGTACAGTAAGGATGAAACTTGCTCTGTTAAATATCCTTTACAATGGATTGCCTTCATTAATTCCTTTCATTTTTGTTTACACTTCCTTTTCAATTCAATTATGAGAAAATCGAGTACTGATGGGTGTGTCAGGTATTATGTTAATCTTTGTGGTGGATACAGTTATGAAGGAAACCAGGTTCCCATCCCAAAGGAACTCATTTTGGGGGTATTTACAGCTAATTTATTAAAGTTTGCCTTTTTAAAAAATTTGCCTTTTTTATTTTAATTCATATTTTATATGCACAAAAGTTGTTATGTATTTGTTGAGCTTCTAAAGGCTTAAGATACAAATGGAACACTAATTAAGTGGTCTAATTCGTGCCACGTATAAACTGTTGAATTCACCTGGGAAGTGGTCCAATGCAGAGCTGAAGCATGTATTGTTACATTGTAGGCAAGAAATTTAAATCTGTGTTCCTCTGTCTCTGGCTTTCCTATGGTAAGACCTGGAATCCTTCGTACCTTAGAAGAGCTGTGTTTCAATAAGGTCTAAACATGAAGTTTTATTATGGAGATCCTATAATCCATTGGCTTCTTTTTTTTTAATATAAATTATTTTTTAATTTATTTATTTTCAGCATAACAGTATCATTATTTTTTCACCACACCCAGTGCTCCATGCAATCCATGCTCTCTATAATACCCACCACCTGGTACCCCGACTTCCCACCCCCCCACCACTTCAAACCCCTCAAATTGTTTTTCAGAGTCCTTAGTCTCTCATGATTCACCTCCCCTTCCAATTTATCCCAATCCCCCCCTTCTCTCTAACTCCCCATGTCCTCCATGCTTTATGTTATGCTCCACAAATAAGTGAAACCATATGATAATTGACTCTCTCTGCTTGACTTATTTCACTCAGCATAATCTCTTCCAGTCCTGTGCATGTTGCTACAAAAGTTAGGTATTCGTCCTTTCTGATGGAGGCATAATACTCCATAGTGTATATGGACTACATCTTCCTTATCCATTCATCCGCTGAAGGGCATCTTGGTTCTTTCCACAGTTTAGCGACCGTGGCCATTGCTGCTATAAACATTGGGGTACAGATGGCCCTTCTTTTCACTACATCTGTATCTTTGGGGTAAATACCCAGGAGTGCAATGGCAGGGTCATAGGGAAGTTCTATTTTTAATTTCTTGAGGAATCTCCACACTCTTCTCCAAAGAGGCTGCACCAACTTGCATTCCCACCAACAGTGTAAGAGGGTTCCCCTTTCTCCACATCCCCTCCAACACATGTTGTTTCCTGTAATCCATTGACTTCTTATAGAAAAGAAGAAGAAGAAGAAGAAGAAGAAGAAGAAGAAGAAGAAGAAGAAGAAGAAGAAGAAGAAGAAAGAAAGAAAGAAAGAAAGAAAGAAAGAAAGAAAGAAAAGAAATATGTGCATTTTGACTGAAAAAAAATGGCCTTCATCTCTAATATTACAAAAATTAAATAAACCTATACCAAGGATTACTATTCCTCCCACACCATGTTGGTGCTTCTACTAGCTCTGCCTAAAATCAATTTTGTTTTATAAACAGCAACAATAGCAACAGTGACAAGCCCACTGGTAAAAGTTACTTACAGCCAAGAAGAGCACTAGTGCTTTTCTACCCTCCTTTACTTCATACACTATTCCTGCTGTAGGAGTACCAATTCCTAAAACTTTAACACATATGCTGTTTTTCACCAGCTTTGAACATCTTCAGCATTTCTAAATATATATCCAAGATGATTCTATTATTATTTCTGGCACCTTTCACATCACTTGAATTTACAGGCCTCTTTTCAGTTGTTTTCTGGTGACACCTGTACAGTTAATTACAGTATTCTTGAGCGAGAGAAACTAACAGCATCCATGGGGTGGGACTGCAGTGTCCCTTCCTTATTTGGCAGTGGTTTCTCAGTTGCAGTTTCTGCTGGGAGAGGGTTCCACATTCTATAGCTAATACTGTTAACAAGCTGCTTTATGAGGAGCTGCAAATGTAGCACCTCCAGGCCATGATTTTTAAATTGCATAGTTCAAGAGACTTAAAGATGGATTTGGCCATTATACAAGGTGTTTGGTTTGCTGGGGGACATAGCCAGTTTAAATCAAAATGGAAGAATTACTCTAGGTGAGCACATTTGACTTGTAACTCTTAGAAAGTAACAATGGCAGCAAGTCTCTGGATCTTGTGTATCTTACAGAAGTAATTTTGGGTTAAGAGTCTTGGCCAATAGCAACATGATTTCTGGTAATCAAATCTGTATGAAATTTGGTGGGGGAAGGGAATGTTGAAAAGGGAAACAATTTTCCTGCCAAGAATTGCTGTGACACTTCTTAGGTATATAAACTTGAGTAAATTACCTGTCCCCTCTAAGCTCCAGTTTCCTTTTTGTACAGGGAAGATAATAATCCCTATCTTGTAGATAAGACTGGGAAACTGAAAGGACCCCATGAAAAACTTTTTTGTTGTTGTTACCTCTATTCTTGCTAGCCTTATGCATATCTTATAGAACAGATAATGTACTTCTCCTTGTCAAGGAGTTAATGACTTCTTTGGACTCTTCCAGCACAATAGATAACATTTAAAGAGTAACCAGGTAAGATTGCTGTGAATGTTTTCCTAACCCACTGACTCCAGACACCTTGACGCCAAGATCCCTGCCTTAAGTGACTTTGGAATACACCCAAATACTTACTTGCCTGTGCTTTAACCAGTTCCTGGATGCCCAAGAAGACATGCACACCAGGTCACTGTCTTCCAAATAAAAACTCCAAACCCCAAAGACAAGTCTCACTCTTTGTTCTTTTTTGAGTCTCCCAGATGTTCTGTCTGTATCTGCATTAATTCTATGCCTTCAATAAACTCTTTCACTTTCTCTTGGCTCATGTTAGATTTCTATACTGCACAAAGCCAAGGATCCTCCTGTCAGGTCCTGTGGAACCCACTCTGGGTCTTCAGACCCAGACAGCCTGCATTAGTATCACTTTCACTGATAGCTGTTCAACCATCTCTATGTGTTTTTCCTTATAAATTTTTTATAGTGGGACACCATATTCTAAGCAAGAAAAGGAGGTTTGAAGCCTTAATATTTGCTGTTCCCTTTGTCTAGAATGCAATCCTTTGATCCTCCCTCCTATGCCTGTGAAATAACCATGAAGAAAATGAAACTATAGTTTCTTTCCTAATCCTTATTTCACTTTCTTTAAAAAAAAATCATTTTCATTGCTTTTCTTAGGAAGATTTCCTTTAAATCCCAAGCTTCTTAACTTGTCACTCAATGGTCTCTATAATCTCCCCACAACAACTTACCTTTGTACATTTCCAGCTTCTGTTTCCCACTAACTTCCTGCAGACTGAACTCACCTCTGTTTCTGGGACAAGGCATGTTCACTCCTCCATTCACCCTTTCCTGATGCCATCCATCCTGCCCTCTTGGCTGCCCTTTCCTTATTCAAATGCTCCCAATTCCTCAAGGAGGAGCTCAAGTGCATGCCCATCTGATGTTTTACTGATCTATCCTAGCTCAGAGTAATTGCTCTATATTTTGAATTTCTGGTTTTTGTGTTCAGACCTATTCATGTTATAAATCCTTGTAAAGCTTATTGTTTCACTGCCATGCATTGTTATTACATTTACTATGCAGATATGTTTTGAGCATATTCTATGTTCCTGACCTTGTTCAAGGAACTGAGGATACATGAGTGAGCAAAGAGAGGCAAATTGCTGTGCTTAAGGGGAAATATTCTAGTAGGTGGAGATTAACAGATAATTATAAAAGAATAAATGAAATAATTTTAGGTAGTGTCGAGTACCATGAAAAAAATAAAACAGTGAAATAAGGGATCTCCATAGTTATTACTGTAGGCATGGGGGTATCTAGGGAAAGAGCATTTCAGGCAGAGGAAATAGCCAGTGTTAAGGCTCCAAGCCTCCTGTTTTTGATTAGAGTATGGGGTCTTACTAGTAAAGGGGTTAAAAGGAAAAATACACAGAGAAGGCCACCTAGGTATCTGGCTGTTGGAATAGCTGAACTTTATTTGCAGTGATTACTGCACACATTCCTTCTTTTATTTGCTTTATAAATTGCAAAATGCTAGGCAACAGGTTTCCAAAACATTCCACTTGATTATCATAATAACCCTTCAATTTCGGTAAGTTAGGTCTTATTATCCACCCCCCTTTTTTTTTAAATGAGAAAACTGAGAGGTTAGATGACTTACTGACAATTGTATATTTAACATGTTTGTTGGGTGTGTTTCATTTTCCCCACCATAACAGAAACACCTGAAGTCAGGGATCTTAAAGGGAAGGTAATGAAAAGATCTCTGGAGGCAACCAGATGAGAGTTCCAGTCCTGGCTCTGCCTTTTACTAGCTATGGAGTCTTGGGCAAGTTATTTTACCCTGTGTGCCTCAGTTTCCTTCTTTGTAAATTAGGGATAAGAATACCTCATGGGGTTGTGCAGAATGGAAAAGGTAATGCAGGGAAAGCCACTAGCATAGCATTTGGCACATTAATAAATGATCCCACCTGTTATTATCATTACAATGAATGTAATAGACAATGGTAAAATAGTAGTGTTTCCTAAGATCATAGTTCTCAGGAAGCTCTCTGTTCCATTTACATTACATGTATGGTACCATTAACTATTGACTGACATTTTCCTCTGAACCTAATACAACTTTTATACATCAGTACATACCAGATCAATTAAGTTGTAGTGATTTGGCGTGAGTGATGAAAAAGAATCTGTAAAAGCATTTATCACAGAGCTTGGTATATAGTTGTTCTTTTATTAGTGGTTGCTATTATTACATAAGCCATCATTTTTATATTCCTAGGTTGCCTAGCACTGTGATGAGTGCACAGGTGTTCAAATAATATCAAGTGAGTGAATTAATAAATTAATTTAAAGTACAAAATGGCTTTGTTTAGTTGCAGCTAAAACAGAGACAAATAAGTTAAAACTAGACTTTGTCTATTGTTTCCTTGTGTTCTCACTGTGGTTTTGACTAACCCAAGAGGATAAAGCATGCCTCCCTTTCCTTTTTGTCCCACTCCCACTCTCAATTCCATTGGTCACTGTGGTTAGTTCAGTTTTTTTTTTTTTTGTACAAAGTGAGCAATTGATAACTACATGTTGAATGTATTACCAGTTAACATTGTCTAGAAGCTCATTTATTTTTAAAAAGATTTTATTTATTTATTTATTTGCAAGAGAAAGAGTATAAGTGACAGGGTATGGGGAGGAGTAGAGGGAGAGGGACAGGCAGACTCTGTGCTGAGGGAGAAGCTTATTTCTAATTGATCAAATTCCACAGCATCTCAATGACTCACACCTGCATTACTGTCATTGTTTGAAGGGAAAACGGAGTCTGAGGGTTCTGGAAATCTGATGATGGGTCTTCATGATTTGGGTGTAAATTCAATACCTGACATATAGCAGGTACTCAACACAAAGTTATTGAAAAAAATGAGTGACTATTAAATTAATACATCTTTCTCTCTTGTCACTAGATGCTAAGTCCAAGATTTTCATTTCTTTGTATTTCCAGTGCTTAGAGCCAAGGCATTGCTTAGGGGCTCCCTTGGGCAATGGCATCCTAGTTGAATGCCATTAGGCAAGTCTCGCAACAGAAGCAATTTGGCCTTTAGGTCATCTGATGCCTTATTTTCCAATGACTGTTCTGCCCAAGGCAGTAAGAAACAATCTGCTCAGCCTTGGTTGAGTGGGTTTTTATGCCTGTGATGCAGCCTACTAGACATCCAGCTGGGTGGGGCCACACTTCCATCTCCAGAGACAGTAGGCTCTGAAAGTGTGCTGTCATTGAAATGGAGATCTTTCTTGAACCAGCAGTGGAACCTGGTCAACCCCATTAGGTCTGCAGTTTGAGAACTATAAATAGAACTTGGGTCCCTCCATCTAAAAGAAAAGTAGCCATTTGTTGTCAGAATAACCATGTGCTAGTGGCCTGAGTAAGGAGGAGGCAATTCTGTTTAAGGATGTTATGCATGATTTAAAGGGTTTTCTATTGCTTATAATAGGTTTTCATTTTTTGCTGATTAAATTTATTTACTTACAAAGCTGGTGTGCAAGTTCCTGGTTGGGAGGGTGTGTGTGTGTGTGTGTGTGTGACCTTTTTAACTTTATAGCACTTTAATGCAAATGAAAATTTGAGTGTGGGGGAGAAAGCAAAACCAACCTAACAACAATGAAATCATTTTCTAAATATGTTTACAATCAAATATCTCTCTCAATAATTTGATTTGTAGGAAATAGCAGAGTGCAGCCATTTATACAGAAGCTTTTCAATAATTCATCCTCATCTCATTGATGTTCAGGACTTTGACTATGTTGGTAAGTGAAATAGGTGCTCTGGCATGGTGGAGAGATTCATTTGAGCCCTGAAATGTACCCACTGTTTGACCTGCCCATCTAATGTTGCATTGTCCCTGGGACTAAAGGCTTTTCAACCTTATGAGATACCTGCAATTCCTCTTTCCAAGGTACTGAGGATATGTGGAAATTGTGGTTTTTCCTCATTTAATTTTTTGGGGGAATTTATATTTGTTTAATAGTTATTAAGCTACCCAAATAATTAAACCTCTTCAGGAACTTTTGGAAAATTAATACTCTCAAGTATTAGCTTTTGGGAATCTGGGAATATAGGAAAGAGTGGGAAGTAGCAATTCAGGGTCTTCTACTGGTGAAAAGATAAGCCTCTCACAGATCCACTGCACTTGAATACATAGGGAGTAAAGAGCCCAGGAGGCATTTGAACTCTCCAAGCTTGAGCTAGCTTCAAAAATAGTCTTTGCCCTGGGAACTTAAATTCTTGTGGTGAGGCCGCATAGAGTGTCTATAATATGGACTCTCTCTGGTTTTTGCGGGGGGAGGGGAAATCCTTATCAAGCTAGTTCCTGTTTTTCTCCTGGAGAATGGAGAAGGAGGTGGTAGGATAGAGCGAGGGAGTAGGTGAGGAGAAAATGACATGGCACACCCAGTCATCTCAGTTAGCATCCCTGAGTCTATAGGCAATAGTGTGCTGAGGCTTTGGCACTGAAAGAAGCCAGACAGTGATTACCTCCTTTGTAATAATAGACAGGAAACATGGAGTTTGCTATTGTGCTGCTGCTGCTGCCTGCTCTGAAACTTTGTGAAACCATTGATCTGACTTCAATGAACCATAATATTATTGATTTGGTGTCAGATCACTGGTAGGCACTTGAGTGACAGCTTGAGTGGATGTGATGTTACTTTTAAATTGTCCTTTTGTTTGCTTTCTAGTTGTCAAAATCTCTTGATAGAATGTGTGCTGCCAAATGCCTGTACAGTCCTTATTAAAGTTCAAGTACCAAGAGCATGTGCTGCATCATTAAACAAAATGGATGGCTCTTGGCCAAATTCTCTTCATAAAAAATGTATAATATTTGGTTATCCTGGTTTTCTCTGACTAGCTCAGAAAGGTACAGGATTGTACCCTCTTAAGTCAGAGAGGGTCAAAGCAAGTCATCCTTCACACCTGCCTACCTCCAATCTTATTCATAGCTGGAATTCATGCCATCTCAGCCACATTCTTGGCTGTGCCAGTACTGAGAAAAGGTTTTACTAGGCATGAAAACCCAGCAGGTTCAAAGTATCTTAGGCAATCACAAAGGAAGTGGGGAAAGAATCAGTGGAATTTCTTTGACACATTTTCTCCAGGTTATAGTTCCAAACCAGGACTCATATAGGCACAATATGTGAAGTAGTGCCCCAGTAAGAATATGAGGTGGGAAAAATAGAGACGTGTGAATTTGTGGAGAACATTCCTTGGTCAATTTCAACATGTCATTATTTGTATTTAATGGTTACATATTGAGCACCTGCTAGATGCCAGGCATGTTGCTTAGTGCTAGAGATACATTAGTGAACCAGAATGACAAAACATAGGTTAAGAAGGAGAGAGAAACAGAATAGGTATAATGAAGAATCCTAGATGCAATTATAGAAAAATGGAGGCAGTGTGGTGGAAAGGACATGGGCTTTGAGTCTAGTAGCTCCACCACTGAATTTAAATGAGCTGTTTGCTATTGAACGAATTACTTCTTTCCTTTGAGCCTTAGTTTCCTCCTCTGTAAAATGGTGAAAATAATAGTTGGAACTGTTGCCAGAATTAAATAGGAATAAATATGCATGTAGAGTTCTGGCCCTGGGTTTGACATTACTAGGTACTTAATTGCAGTGAGAAGGAGGAATGGAATAGTGGTGGTGGAGGAAAACACAGTGACAAGTATACGAAGGCTCATGGGAAAAGGTGGGAGGTTCATGGCTGGTTTAGAAACTGTTGCAATGGGGTGTGTAGATGGCTCAGTCAGTTAAGTGTCTGACTCTTGATTTTGGCAGGGGTCATGATCTGAAGGTCCTTTTATCGAGCCCCTGTCAGGCTCTGTGCTCAGTAGGGAGTCTGCTTATCCTTCTCCCTCCTCTTCTCCCCTCACTCTCTCTCTCTCCCTGAAGTGAATGAATAAAATCTTTAAAAGAGAGAGAGAGAGAGAGAGAGACACTGTTGCAGTAACACAAGTGAGAAATTATGATGTCCGAGACTAGAATGGTGGCAATGGGAATGGAGAGGAAGGGACAAATGCTTACAGTATAAAGGTTGACTGGATGGAGATAAATGTAAGGAAGATGCTAATCTCCGTGTTTTTAGCAATGATAATTGGATAGAAAATGATTCTCTTTATGGAATAGAGAATAAAAGAAGAGGGGATTTGAGATAAATGAAATATGAAATGTCTGTGGGACATCCACGTGTGTATGAAATGTCCTGTAAATATGTCATTAAGTACATAAGTGGAGAGGTCAGGTCCGGAGATCCAGATTTGGAAATTTTACATAGATTGAAACTTCAGCTATGAGATATTCATGAAGAGAGTATGAAGTGATAAGGGAAGAGAATCAGGGACAGATTCATGGGGAACAATTTGGTAGCCTCCTTCTCCTATGTGGAATACCCTTCCTACTTTTCCAGAGAGGGTTTTATGGGGGTCTTTATGCCTTTTGAGATTTTTTCTTTTGTGTATCTGATTTATCAATCTCCCACAAAAGGAACAGGGAGCTCGCACTTAATTACATCTGTTTTGTTGTTGTTTTAGCAGATGGGAATAGAGAAGTGTAGGGAACTATCATGAAATTGTCACAGTCACCCACCTAGCACCAAACTCAGGACACTTCTTGTCCACCTGCCCATGTCATTTCCTTCTTTCCAATCCTTTTTGAAATGTTGTCCAGTCCTTTAAGTCTAGAGATAGCATCCTGAATTACTCATGCCTTGATCTCCTCATCTATAATGACATGGGTTATTATTTAGGGCTGTTTGTGTTGGAAGGAAGGCAAAAGTTGGGGAATTGGAAGTTCTATTTTGAACATGAATTACCACTATAGACAGAAAAAATAAAAAGAAGTCTGTGGGAGATGATAACACTCTGCAGTTGGGAAACAAAGAAAGAGGACTTGAAGATAGTAGAGTTAAGAGAAGCGGACATGTTGTAAAAGACACAGGAAAATACTGTTCATAGAACTCAGCATGAAGTAAGAATGCCAGAAGTCAAGAGTTGAAAGTGGAGGAGGCTGTGAGTACATGTGTGCATGGCAAGAAGCTTGTTTATTTCCCCTTCAGTTTATTCAGTTTGTTAATGAAGGCCCAGCAGCAGGAGATATGCAGTCCATTTAGGACTGATGAGGACTCTTAATCTAGGATTTACCTATACTTGCTGGAGGTGAAAGCCCCTGGTACTAAATTATTTCAAGTGAATGCAGGGATCTAGTCCTCTGGCTGGGCCAAGTCTTTGAATTAATGCTTCAGCGCCTGACAGTGGAAGTAAAATCCTGAACTGGATTTCCATATTTGTCTAATATAGACTCAGAGAAGAGCCCAGGATGAAGATAGAAGCTTCTGTTTGTTTAAGGAGGCATGCAGAATTTCAAGGAGCTTCGTTTCCATGAATCAGTGGCTGAAATGTGACCCTTAATCACACTGTGAGCTTGAGTATGCTTTGCACTGGCTAGTGTCGGAGGGGAACTTTAACCTCTTTGCCATTAACCTATAGAGAAATCATGCCTTACTGCTCTGGTACTTTTTTCCATCGTCCCCAGTGAATCAAGAACAGCAACAGGAGGTTAAATACTGGTTGATGAGATTGTTTGCTTGGTTTCTCTCCTAATCTCAATGCGGGAGCAGGTGCCTGTTTGGCAGCTCTGGAGTCCCCAACCCACAGCCTCTCCATAGGGTCTTTCTGCTTGGCAGACCTGATATGGCCTGATAAACAAGGTTCACCAGCTAGCATCTGCTCTTTGGAAACTAGTCTGAGAGTCTCCCCTCAGTATCCCAACTAACTTGCTGCAGACAGATAGGAAGCTTCTGGTAGGATCTATGGGTAAGGGTTTATGTATATAGAAAGAATCATTTAGCCCCAGACCCCCAGATTCTGAAGCTCATACCTTCCTCCTTAAATCTTTTTAACAATACTCTCATTGTTCACATGGTAAACAATTTCTTTACCAAGTGCTTCAGTCCTGACCAGATTAACACCTAGTAGCTCTAAGTGCTGAAATGCTCTTGATTTTCCCCATATGTAATTCAAATGTGAAAAATACCGAACTATAAAATAAGTGTAGAAAGTCTAAAAGTCTTCTGATTTTGGCATAATGACTATTTTGTCATTATATAAATAGCCAACATAATAATCTTTTTGAAATTTGGGGTAAATTCAGATAATCTGGTAGTGGCTCCAGGCTGACTCTATCAGAATCAGGGTGGATAGGCTACTCCTGCAAGAGAACACTTGAAGTCTATATGTAGATGATGTGGAAATGTTGGGGTTCGGAGCTGATGGCCAAGAAAGAATTCTTGAGACATCTTTGGTGTAAGAAAGGTGGCTTTATTAAAGCATGGAGATAGGTCCCGTGGGCAGAAAGGACTGCAATGGGGTTGTAAGAAATGGCTGATTATACACTTTGGAGGTGGGGGATGTAAATACAAAGAGAAATTTCCAAAATGACTTTCATATACTAAGGAAGACTCACAGGATCCTGGAGGCCTAGCTATTGTCAAGCTAAGGATGTTTTTCCCTCTAGCAAAGCATTAACATTAAGACAGTTGGGAGTTTCCTGGAGGAATGTTATATTCTGCCTGCCTCAGGTATTTGTCAATGGGCTGCAGGTTATAAGGAAATTTAATTTTATCTACATTTCCTTCTGCCTTTGTTTCCCACAGAATTCCTGCTGAACAATGTTGACCCTTTAATCTTTAAGGCTGCTAAGGGTGGAAGGTTTCCTCTCTTGTGACTTTTTCCTGCTGAATAGGGGTAAAAAGATGTCCCTATTGTTGGGTCGCGGGGGCTCTGGGAGTGCAGGAGGAACAATATAAATGACCTCCGGGGGGGCCCCCATCTTCCAGCCTCCTCCCACCCCCTTTCCTTAAGCCTTGACTCTCCTGCCCAAAGGATGTATGCCCAGGTCACATCTCCACAGGTAACCTGATACCTATGCAGGAAACAGAAGTATCATGACCCCCTACCCCATACCTTCCGATCACCAAATACACTACCATATATGGATGTGAGCCCATGCTCTGCCTTGGCCGGATAAAAGACCCCCACCAACTCCCTCCCAGTGCGACTTCCCCGACTCAGATTTCCAGAGTCGCGGAACCTCGCTCAAGGGTGCCCACCCTCCTCCCGGCACAACTTTCCTGGCTTCCCTTCTCCTGAGCCCTGAAACTTCACCAGAGAGTGTCTTTAATAAATCTTGCCTGGTGCCTACCTCACCTGGTGTCATGTTTATCTAGCCTATAAAACCTTACGCCTATGATGTAGGAAATGAAAGCAGAAGAAAAATTTTTAAATTTCCTCACTACTTACAGCCCATTGACAAGTCCTTGAAACAGGCAGAGTGACATTCCCCTGGGGACTCAACTGCCTGGATACTGACACTTTGCTAAGGGCAAAGGCAATCTTAGCTTGATCCCCAGGATCCCATAAGTCTACTTTAACGTATGAAAATTCCTTCAGAAACTCCTTTTATCTCTACCTTCCCAAGATACATGTTGGCAATCATCCCCCAAGTATATGACCCACCAACATACGTCCAAAAGGCTCATTGAGTACAGGGACAGGTGGGGCTAGGTAGGGAAAGATAGGTAGAGGACTATGTGATCAGGCTCACAGAAATCTCAGAAATGCCGAGGCGTAACAAAACCAGAGATAAGAGGAAAAACCAGACCACCCTGCGCTGAGTGTCAGAGGTGGGGTCTATTTATGGCAGTCACACTGTGACCAATAAAGAATAACCAGACCCCAAAGAAGAAGTAAGACATTAAAGATGTTATCACCTTGCTCAAACCAAGATGTCACAAGAATGTTAAGGCCACGAGATCCCTGGTCAGTTCTGAATAAAAGACTATTGGTGGAAGCCCACATTGGCAACCCTTTGGGGACCATGTCCGTGAGAGTCATTCTTCCACTCTGTAAGTCAAGAACCTTGCTCTTCTGCTTCATCTACCTATGGGTCAACACTGGTCAGTTGGGTAACTTATATATAGTATATAGGAGTTACCAAAGGCATAGGCAGCCAATCCCACATATATGAACCTCCTTGAGCATAAGGGATCGTCTGTCAGCTGGAAGTTATGGCAGTGAAGGAGTCTTGGCACCAGGCAGGGAGACAGTAGAAAAGACAACAAAATAAGGTTAATATTAAAATGAGAAAGTGAAACCCAATAAAGACAGCCTTTGATAGTTGCCTAAAATCTTTTTCCAGTCTAAGAGTTTAACCAACCCCTAAAGGAAAGAGAGTTCATTTAAAGCATCAATTTAAGTATATATATATACATATATATATATATGCAATCTTGTTACATTTTTGTGATATCTGTAATATATACACAACATTCTGTGTTTATGCTTGCACATTTCTACCTTGTACAGTTAAAATATCTAATGCCATTTTGAGAGTTATTTAAAGCCTTAATGGTATAGTGAGTGGTGGTAGCCATCACAGACTCTATTTTGATTAGTAAGCAATCAAGTGTAATAAGAGGCATCTGTATGGAAACAAAAGAAAAAATGTAAGTTAATGATTAGAGCAAATTATAAACCCAGTGTCTGAGTCTCAGGTGCTTGCCAGTGAGATTTTTAGATGTCAGGCTTGAAGCATCCTCAGATGGAGTGGGAACATGCAGCGGGAATCAGATGGGTTTTTCTGGTTTGTAATTCAAATGTCTCTGGTGATCTTTGTGAATGGCCTATTTTAAGAAGGAATTATCAGCTAAGATAGGTGAACAGAAAACAAAGAGAGAATATATAAACTTCATTGTTGTTTGAAGAGGAATTTGAGATCTTCTACAGATTCACAGGATTAAGAAGGCATGTTATTTGCTCATTGGTTTCCTGTGAAGGAGGTACAGGTTTTATTCTAGATATATGAGCCCATGAAGAGTACCCCTCTAATTTTATTGTAATGGGAGTATATAATATGACCTGATATGGACCTTACCATTTTGGACTTAAGTCCCCTGCTGTCTTTGATTTCCAGTCTTTTAAATAAACTCTGTCTCCAGGATTTACATGGGGTGAACTTTCAGTTATAGTTAAATCAGTTTTTGGAGTATGTGATCATTATACTCATTAAGTAACTTGTGAATTAAACCAGCCTTGAGTGAATAATTTATTAGAGTACTATAGTTTATCTATTGATAGGTCTATAGTGAAAAAAGGCTTTTCATATGCAATTGTTGGAGGAATCCTTCCCATTTTCCAGTTGTTCAAATAATCATATGCCTATAAGTTCCTTTTATTATCACCAAGAATAATAAGCAAAAAGATAATCTATACATGAGCTATTTCTCTGAAGTTTACCTCAAGTTTTCCAGCATCACTTTTTAGGGCTTTTAGGAAAAAGGCAGTTTAATTTTTTAATGACTGAGTCAAGAGAGTGGAAGATGACTGGAAACCTTGGTTGGAGAGCCACAGCCAAATATTTGAGGAAACCAGAAAAATTCAGGATCTAGTCTAATTTATAATAAATAGGACTAAAATTTAACATCTACAAAGATGTGTTATTGAAACATTTTATCTCTGTAATAATCCTAATTTTTAATCAGAGATAGCCAAATAAAGACTAATTCATTTGAAAAACAAGTCCAGTTTTAACAAACTTGGCCTAATTGTTTATGTAAGCTCAGCAAGAATAGTCATTGATTACATAGATCTTTTAAAATCTGCCTTGCAGGAAATTCTTATAAAGAATCTCAACTGAAATTTTATTAGCCTCTTTAGGCCAGAAACCAAGCTAAGTACTTCCCATCATACATGCCTGCAAAACCTGTAAATTTTGGTGAATTCCACTTCTTGAGGTCCCCCCAAATATCCTGAGGTTCCTTTACCTGCCAGGCTGTGACATTCTTTAGTCACCTGATAAGGCTGCTGGGAACTCTATAAGCAAGGTACCATGCCAACATTTCCAAGGGCTTTAAGACTCCATGTTTTGTAAAGCAGCCTCTGTTCCTTAAAGCTGTTTGGTCATATCTGAGTCTATGCATGTCTTTCTCAAATATGACATTCCAGTCAAAGCCTTGGTAAAACAACAAATGTTTCCAATGGTGTCATGTTACAAGGAGAACAGATTCTTATTGAACTTATACAAAGAACTGTGATCACCACGAAAGAACACTCACTGATAGTTTTTTGAATTTCAGAGAATTCAGGTAGAAAGAAAATTTAAACACTTCAGTTTTTTCACAGAAAAATATTTTATCCTACTTCTGCATATCATGGATATCTCAAAAGAAAATTTCCTTAATCTGGAAGAACAAACATTAGGGAACCAGCAATGTTTCAAACAAGAGTCACAAAAAATAATTTTCCTCAGTTTGTCTGGAAATTTTTACCAAATTTAAAAATATCAAAAACCCAGGTCACCTGGGTGACTCAATCAGTTAAGCATCTGCCTTTGGCTCAGGTCATGATCCCAGGGTTCTGGGATCAAGCCCTGCATCAGGCTCAGGCTCTCTGCTCAGCAGGTGAGCCTGTTTCTCTCTCTCCCTCTGCCTGCTACGCTTCCCGCTTGTACTCTCTTACGCTGTCAGATAAATAAAATCGTTAAAAAACCCCCAAACCTCAGAAAGTCTTAAAGCACATGCCTAAATAGGATTACAGATCATTTCATAACTTAATTATTTACTTAACCAAAGTGGCAATAGGAGATTCCAAAGGCAAATATGCAGAGTTATATAGTTGTTGGAAATCTTAGCTCCTTTAACATTGAGATTTACATAATCAAAGACCTGATAAAGGCAAAACATAAGTTTTGGTTTTCTAGGCAGACAAGAGAGAAAATAGATTGTTTATATTTTCTTCTCAAGAGCAGATCAATAATCCAAGAAAACATTGTCTTTTGAATAGGAGGAGAAAAGCAGAATTTCAGTCTTATGCCAGTGTACTTTTAAAATCCATTCACTTCAACTTAGTCCTGACCACATATAAAATTCCTTTCCAAAGATTTTCCTTGATAAACCTTCTACAACTTTCTTTTGCATTCAGATTTTCCCCCAAGACTTTTATTTTCAAACAACCAATTTCATTAGGACAAAATTACTTTTGACAAAAATGTATTCCCATTCCTTATACCTTTCTTACATATCTCCTACTTTTCCACATATAGAGTTGCTTCCCCTATTTCCATCAGTCTTAATTACATTTAGCAGAATTTTAACTCTTGAAACGATAGTCTCCAGTGAAAACTAAGTAGTTAGTGAACTGTTATAACAGATTTCTTTAGATGGCTAATTTATTAATACATTTCATAGTTTTAAACTCATGTTTTTTCATAGTACAATCTTTTAGTAAAGCACAAAATGTGGGTACCAGCAGACTGATGTATCCTTAGTTTTTTGTGATAAGAAGCCCAAAACAAAAATCTATGTTCAGTAATCAGTGCTTTAGTATTTTATCTCATTTGAAAAAGGCCTAGATGTACAATGAATTCAATCTCATTTATCATTCCAAGCAAACCTTTAAAGTTTTAGGTTACCAAATATTTTGAAAGCTATCTTAATAATTACCCATGACAACTTTGAGACCAACAAAATTAACCACAATTTTAAATCTTCTCTTTGCTGACAAATTGCAACAGAGAAAACACGAGCTTTTTTGACCTTCAGCAAACCTAGATAGAATAAAAGTTTTATATTTAATTCTAATAACTCTAAATACATGTCTTTCTTAATTAAACCAACCAACTTAAATTAGTTTAAATACTAAGCTATGTTGCACTTGGGTCCACTTAAAGTGGGTCCCAGAAGATGAGAAATGAGTGGAAGTGAGGGACAGAAGGTTTATTTGAACAAATTATAGCTGAGAACTTCCTGAATCTAGGAAAGGCAACAGGCATTCAAGTCCAGGAGGCACAAAGACCCCCCTCAAAATCAATAAAAATAGGTCAACACCTCGACATATAAAAGAGAAGCTTGCAAATTTCAAAGATAAAGACAAAATCCTGAAAGCATCTCAGAACAAGAGGTCGTGGCAGCAGATTTGTCCACAGAGACCTGGTAGGCCAGAAAGGACTGGTGTGATATATTCAATGTACTAAATGGGAAAAACATGCAGCCAAGAATACTTTATGGAGCAAAGATGTCATTCAGAATAGAAGGAGAGAGAGTTTCAATGACAAACAAAAACTAAAGGAGTCTATGAACTAAACAAGTCTTGTGAGAAATATTAAAGGGAATACTTTGTGTGAAGAGAGAGCCCCAAAATAAAAAAGACTAGAGAGGAATAGAGATAATGTACAGGAACAGCAACTTTACAGGTTAAACAGCGACTTTACAGGTTGAAATATCTTCCAATAATTACTCTAATTGTAAATGAACTAAATGCTCCAATCAAAAGACATGGGGTATCAGAATAGATAAAAAAAAAGACCCTTGATATACTGCTTAAAAGAGACTCATTTTAGACACAAAGACACCTCTAGATTGAAAGTGAGTGTGTGAAGAACAATTTTTCATGCCAATGGACATCAAAAGAAAGCTGGAATAGCCATCCTTATATCAGACAACCTGGATTTTAAACCAAAGATTGTAATAAGAGATGATGAAGGACACTATATCATAATAAAAGAGTCTATCCGACAAGAAGATCTAACAATTGTAAATATTTATGTCCCTAACTTGGAAGCAGCTAATTATATAAACCAATTAATAAAAAAATTAAAGAAACAAGTTGATAATAAAATAATTGTAGGGGACTTTAACACCCCACTCACAGCAATAAGAAGACCACCTAAGCAGAAGATCAACAAGGACAAAGGGCTTTGAATGACACACTGGATCAGAGGGACTTCACAGATATATTCAGAGCATTTCATCCTAAAGCAGCAGCATACACATTCTTCTCAAGTGTCCATGGAACATTCTCCAGAACAGATCACATACTGGGTCGCAAATCAGGTCTCAGCTGGTACAAAAAGATTGAGACAATAGCATGCATATTTTCAGATCACAATGTTTTAAAACGTAACATCAACTACATTAAAAAATGTGGAAGGACCACAAATATATGGAGGTTAAAGAGCATCCTACTAAAGAATAAACCAGCCAATCAGGAAATTAAAGAAGAATGAAAAAAATACATGAAAGCAAGTGAAAATGAAAACACGACAATTCAGAACATTTGAGATGCAACAAAGGCAGTCCTAAGAGGGAAGTATATAGTAATACAGGCCTTTCCCAAGAAACAAGAAAGGTCTCAAGTACACAACCTAACCTTATACTTAAAAGAACTAAAAAAAGAACAGCAAATAAAGTCTAAATCCAGCATAATAAGAGAAATAATAAAGATTAGAGTAGAAATCAATGATACAGAAATTTTTAAAAAAGTAGAACAGATCAGCAAAACCAGGATCTGGTTCTTTGAAAGAGTTAATAAGATCGATAAGCCCCTAACCAGACTTATTACAAAAAAAAAAGAGAGAGAGAGAGAGAGAGAGAAAGGACCCAAATGAATAAAATCATGAATGAAACAGAAAAGATCACAACCAACACTGAGGAAATACAAACAATTACGAGAAAATTATGAGCAATTATATTGCCAAAAAATTGGCAATCTGGAAGAAATGAATGCATTCCTAGAATTATATAAACTACTAAAACTGAAACAGGAAAAAAGTAGAAAACCTGAACAGATCCATAACCAGTAATAACAGTAATTAAAAATTTCCCAACAAACTGGAGTCCAGGGCTGGATGCCCTCCCAACAGAATTCTACCAAACATTTAAAGAAGAATTAATACCTCTTCTTCTGAAGCTGTTTAAAAAAAAATAGAAATGTAAGGAAAACTTCCCAATTAATTCTGAGGCCAGCATTACCTTGATCCCCAAACCAGACAAGGACCCCACTAAAAAAGGAGAATTACAGACCAATATCCCTGATGAACATGGATGCAAAAATTCTCACCAAGATACTAGCTTATAAGATACCACAGTACAGGTGTGCCTGGGTGGCTCAGTGGGTTAAGCCTCTGCCTTCAGCTCAGGTCATGATCCCAGGGTCCTGGGATCGAGCCCCACATCGGGCTCTTTGCTCAGCAGGGAGCCTGCTTCCTCCTCTCTCTCTCTCTGCCTGCCTCTCTGCCTACTTGTGATCTCTGCCTGTCAAATAAATAAATGAATAAAATCTTAAAAAAAAAGATACCACAGTATAGTGAAAGAATTATTCACTATGACCAAGTGGGGTTTATTCCTGGGCTGTAAGTGTGGTTCAACCTCTGCAAATCAATGTGATACACCACATTAATAAAAGAGAGGAGGAGAACCATATGATCCTCTCAATTCATGCAGAAAAAACATTTGATAATATACAAGCTGCTTTGTTGATAAAAACTCTGCCACATAGGTATAGAAGGAACATAACTCAATATCATAAAAACCATTTACAAGAAACCCACAGCAAATATCATTCTCAATGGGGAAAAACTGAGAACATTTCCCCTAAGGTCAGGAGCACAACATGGATGACCACTCTCACCGCTGTTGTTCAACATAGTAGGAGTCCCAGCCTCAGCAACAGACAACAAAAAGAAATGAAATGCATCCAAATCAGCAAAGAAGTCAAGCTTTCACTCTTTGCAGATGACATGATTATCTACGTAGAAAACCTGAAAGACTCCAGCAAAAAATAGCTAGAACTGATACAGGAATTCAGCACAGTGGCTGTATATAAAATCAATGTGCAGAAGTCAATTGTATTTCTTTACATTAACAATGAAGCAGAAGAAAGAGAAATCAAGGAATCGATTCCATTGATAATTGCACTGAAAACCATAAAATACCTAGGAATAAACCTAACCGAAGAGGTAAAGGATCTGTACTCTGAAAACTATAGAACACTTATGAAAGTAACTGAGGAAGATAAAAAGAAATGGGAAAACATTCCATGCTCATGGATTGGAAGAACAAATATTATTTAACTGTCTATGCTACCTAGAGCAATCTACACATTCAATGTAATCCCTATCAAAATACCATCAACATTTTTCACAGAGCTGGAACAAATAATCCTAAAATTTGTATGGAACCAGAAAAGATCCAAATAGCCAAAAGAATGTTGAATAAGAAAACCCAAACTAGTGGCATCACAATTCCAGACTTTAAGTTATATTACAAAGCTTTAATCCCCAAGACAATATGGTACTGGCACAAGAAGAGAACCCAGAAATTGACCTTCAACTCTGTGGTCAAATAATCTTTGACAAAGCAGGAAAGAATACCCAATGTGTAAAAGACAATTTTTTTTTAAAAAAATGGTGTTGGGAAAATTAGACAGTCACATGCAGAAGAATGAAACTGGACCACTTTCTCACACCACACACAAAAATAACCTCAAAATGGATGAAAGACCTAAATGTGAGACAGGAATCCATAAGAATCCTGGAATAGAACACAAGCAGCAACGTCTTTGACCTCAGCTGCAGCAAGTTTATGCTAGACAAGTCTCCAAAGCAAGAGAAACAAAAGCAAAAATAAATTATTGAGCTTTCATCAAGATAAAAACTTTTGCACAACAAAGGAGATAATCAATAAAACCAAAAGGCAGCCTATGGAATGGGAGAAGATATTTTCAAATGTCTTATCAGATCTAAAGGGCAGTATCTAAAATCTATAAAGAACTTATCAAACTCAACAACCCCCCCCAAAAATAAATCCATCCAAGAAATTGGCAGAAGACATAAACAGACATTTCTCAAAAAAAGACATACAAATGGCCAACAGATAAAAGAAAAAGTGCTCAATACCACTCAGCATCAGAGAAATACAAATGAAAACCACAATGAGAATACCACTGCATACCAGTCAGAATGGCTAAAACTAACAACTCAGGAAACAACAGATGCTGGTAAAGATGCAGAGAAAGGGGAACTTTATTACACTTTCATCCTAAATTTGGTGTGACTGCAAACTGGTACACTCACTCTCGGAAACCATATGGAGGTTCCTCAAAAATTAAAAATAGAGCTATCCTGTGACCCAGCAATTGCACTAGTAGGTATTTATCCAAAGGATACAAACATAGTGATTCAAAGGGGCACAGTTGCACCCCAATGTTTTATATCAGCAGTGTCCTCAATAGCCAAAATATGGAAAGAGCCCAGATATCCATCAACAGATGAATGGATAAAGAAGATGGAGTGTGTATATGTGTGTGTATATGGAATATTACTCTGTCAAAAAGAATGAAATCTTGCCATTTGCAATGATGTGGATAGAATTAGAAGGTGTTATGCCAAGTGAGATAAGTCTGTCCAAGAAAGATAAATACCATATGATTTCACTCATATGTGGAATTTACAAAACAAAACAGATGATCATAGGGGAAGGGAAGGAAAAATAAAATAAGATGAAAAGAGAGAGGGAGGTAAATCATAAGAGACCCTGAACTATAGGTAACAAACTGAGGGCTGCTGGAGGGGAGGGGGGTGTGGGAATGGGGTTAATTGGGTGATGGACATTAAGGAGGGCAGTCAATGTAATAAGCTCTGGATGTTATATACAACTGATGAATCACTGAATTCTGAAACCTCTGAAACTAATAATACAGTATGTTAATTAAATTGATTTTAAATAAAAAGTTTAAAGGCAAAAATAAAATGTTTCATTAAAGAAAAAAGAAAACAATCATGGTCTAAGTGACAATTCAATATATGAAGTCTTTACAGCCATCTTCTCAAGGAAATGGTCCCTGTTTGGGTTTTAATTCAATTGGATACTGGTTTTGGCTGGCTCCAATGGAGGTCTTGCAGCCAGAAGTGACTAGACCAGGGGTATGAATGGGATCACATTAGACCAGTGAGGAGGAAACCTCACACAGGAGTCTTAAGATTGGTAGCCATGACAGTCACTTAGGTGGCTGTCCTGTGCTCAACACACTTTGTGTAAGGACAGGAATAAGGAGAGGGCATCAAGTTTCTGGGTCTTATTACCATTCCAGCCATGGTACTAACTTCTGGCCAAAATGCGGGCTTACTCCTCCCCATGGAGTAGCCACAGATTAAAGGATTGTGGCCTGCCATATAAAAAGTGTTGCAATAAGACTGTACTCCTTGAAAAGCCCCTGAAATGAAAGTAAAGGAAGAGAAGAGGAATTACTCATCAAGTTTGCACTGAGGCTCAGAGTCCAGATGAAAAGACACAAAGCCCCATGTAAGATGCTAAAATGATGTGGAAATGTTGAGATTCAGAGCTGATGGCCAAGAAGGAATTCTTGAGATGACTTTGGTTAAAAAAAAAAAAAAAGTGGTTCTATTAAAGCATGGGGACAGGACCTGTGGGCAAAAAGGACTATACTGGGGTTGTGAGAAATGGCTGATTATATACTTGAGTTGGGGGAGGCAAACACAAAAGGGAAGTTTCCCAAAAGACTTTCATATACTAAGGAAGGCTCACAGGATTCTGGAGGCCTAGATATTGTCAAGCTGATGAAGTCCCAGAACCTAAGTCAGGTTCGGTGGAGTGAGGAGGTTCGGAGCCGATGACTAAAGAAAGAATTCTTAAGACGTCGTTGGTGCAAAAGGTGATTTATTAAAGCACGGGGACAGGGCCCGTGGGCAGGCAGAGATGCGGCTGCCCCGGGTTGTGAAGGTGGGCATGGTATATACCCCACGGTTGGGTAGGTGAGGACAAAGGGGTGTTCAGAAGGGCTATTGGGGCAAAGAATACTATCAGGATATTGAAGGCTTAGTTGCTATCAAGTAAAGACAATTGGAAGTCTGGTGGAATGTTCCATTCCTGCTATCAAGCATCCTTGTTAATAAGATTTAGGTTTAGAAGAAATTTAACTTTATTTACTTTTCCTTCTACTTCCACCTCCTTCGGTTTTTATGGAGGGGAGGGTAACATTAGGCTTGAGGAACTGAGTTCTGTGTCTTTGGAAATTGGGCTATTGATAAGGTAACTTCTTTGTTGTAATCTCAAGGAAATTTGCAAACCAAGGGAGACTCCTGTCTTGCAGGACTGCGATCTCAGCAAGTTAACTCTTTATCATTTTATGGCAGTCAGGGGTGCCTGAGGAATGCTACACACATGGAGGGGAACAGATGAAGGGGGGGGTGCAAGGCGCCAGCTTTTGCTTTGTCCTCAGCCAGCCTCCTGCTCCCTCATCAAAGCTAAGGCTGTTTTTCCCTCTAGCAAAGGATTAGGATAGTTGGGAGTTTCCTGGAGGAATGTTATACTCTGCTTGCCTCATGTATTTGTCAATGGGCTGCAGGTTATAAGGAAATTTAATCTACATTTCCTTCTGCATTTGTTCCCCACATCACAGAGATTTCATATTCCAATGCTCACAACTTCCTTCCCCAACTCATTTTAGAGACTGTTCCCAAGAAATATGTCTTTGTAAGGTGCTTTGGACTGATCCTAGTGAGCCTATGTCATCACTCAAATAGGTTGTGCTTCTATTTAGGAAAGTATCAAAGAAATCTCAATTGCACAGACTAATCCAGATCTGAGCCACGTGATTCTTTCTTAATGCTCGATTAGAAAAAAATCAATCTGGTTAATCAAATATGAGGATCATTCTGGCAATCCCCCAAATCTTCAAATTCACATCTTTCCTTGAATGCATGGCTTGACACCAGCTGTTGTTTGCGGGAACTTCTACCAGAATTTTTGCTTGGCTGCCCAATTTTCATATGAAACAATTCTTCCTTTCCTTTGAGCAAAGCTATTACTGAGGTAGGTGTAGGTGGTGTGGGCTGAAAGAAAGGATGGATTTTCTCAGTTCTGCAGTGTGGCAGAACAATCCATCATTAAGCACACAGATGGCCCAAGGGAAACAACTCAAAAGATTAGCCCAAAGGGGTATTCCTTGATTTGTTCTCTGTGTTGTTTTTCTTTTCTTTCATTTTAGTTGTGACAAAAGTATTTCTAATGGGAGATACACCTTTTTCCACAGGAGCACATGGAACACTGACAACCAACTTTGATGAACCAAGTAGAGAGATATAAAAGCCTCTAGCAGAAGGAAATTATAATCAAGAACATTCTGTTTATTCAACTTAACCTTAAAGTTCATTGTTGATTAGCCCTAAATAATGATAAACCTATTGGTATACTTCCACTTATGTAGGATTTGAAGAAATTGAACAGGGCTCACTGTACTCTGTGTTCAGTTGCTAAACAAGTCTTGAATACATACAGAAGTACTTGAAGTAGCCCGAGACTGATCTCCTTTCTCTGGCCTTGGATTTATGCCTGTGCTAGGGAGAACAAGGGCTGGAGGTGTTTGGATGAATTCTTATTCTGGAAAACACTTCAAAGTCTTTGTTTCACTCACTGTGGCTCAATAAGCTTATTTCTATGTAAAGTACAGCACATTTTATTTTTCAAAAGTGATTACCTCTGAAGCATCTATTATTTATATTAAATAATGCAATGTATATGTTGGATAGGTTTATAGAAACCCAAACTATAGTTTTGTAACATGCAATATTTTGCTTCCTTACAACTTTTCTTCTTGCAGGGAGCAACCAATCAGAAATATTATTAGTGAATGTGACTTGCATTTTGGAATGGGGGGAAAAAAACCTACTTTTTTTCCAAAAAAAGTATTTTTTCCAGACTGGTTCTGGAATCATAAATGTGGATCTGTAATTCCACAATATTTCCCCAAAAGGATAGGGGGTATAGGGGATTTGGGGAATAGGGATAAAGGATAGGGATTATAGTTGTGTGATAGATATGGCCAGAGAATGATCACAGATTTACTGATAAGAAAACTGGGCTGGTTAAGTGACATTCCTAGGTGGGTGGGTTGAATATTGCTCCTGCAAATTAATTTCCACCTAAAACCTGTGAATATGGCCTTATTTGGAAACAGGTTCTTCTCAAATGTAATCAAGTTAAAATGAAGCCATACTGAATTAGGGTGTGCCCTAAATCCAATGATTGGTGTCCTTATAAGGAGAGGGAGTTTTGGTGACAGAGACATAGAGACCATAGGGAAGAAGACCATGTGATGGCAGGCAAAGTTTGGAGTCAGGCAGCTATAAGTCAAAAACTCAAAGAACCAGAAGGCAGAAGAGAAGCATGGAAGAGATTCTTCCATAGAGCCTTCAGAGAGAGCATGGTTTTGCCAGCACCTTGATTTTAGACTTCTAGCCTCCTGGACTATGAAAAAATAAATTTCCGTTGTTCACAGTCTCCAGTCTGTGGTAATTTGTTACAATAGCCCTACGAAACTAAACTATGAGTTGCATAGGTAGGAAGTAGTAGATCCATGGACAGGGTTTGGCTTTTTTGAACTCTGGTGAAGTTTTTGGTTTTTTCCAAGACATCTCAGTGCTTCCCTATGAGTACCTCTTCTCCATCCACTCTCACTGTCCTCAGTAAAAGTAAGTTAGGGAAATCATTATCTTTGGGATTTATGGCATTTTGTGTTTTAGGGTATTCTAATTATAAGGATGTAGGTGACACATTTGAGTTTTGAGGACAGCCGTGTAAAAATCCCATTGCTGTCCAGAGACAAAACTTGCTATACTGGGCAATTCATGTCATGTGGAGAATATATTTCTCCTTTCTGATTTCTCCCACTGAGACTATCTCAAAACAGAGCAGTAATGAGCACTCTCTATCCCTGCTGGTAACCTATGATACAATTATGATAATGATAATGATAAACATTTATTAAGCACCCACAGTGTAAGGTGCTACTTGTTCAAAATGCGTGAAAGACCTGGTCCCCACTATCACAGTGTTCGCCATAGTACCGTAGTATCGGCACAGTGTGGGAGTTGATATTTTGTGGTCAGTTAATGCTTTGAACTGATGAGCTTAGAAAACAGACCACAATCCCTCATGCTTCTGGATTTCTTTTATGGGTTCTCCTGCTGTCTCATGTTCTTATAAGTACACTGTGGTTGGAGACCATAAAAATGAGACTCTGGAAAATTTGTAATTTCCATAATCATCAAAATACTTTGAGTCCACTTTTCTCACGAATTTACTGATGAGGAAACAGGTGATGACAGATGAAGTGACATTCCCAGGAGTAGTGGGTTGAGTAGTATTTCCTTCCTCAAATTCATGTCTACCTGAAACCTGTGAATGTGACCTTATTTGGAGATAAGATCTTGGCAGATATAGTCAAGTTACGATGAGATTATTAGTTATGTTGCTTTGGTTTTTGATCTGAATAAAAGGAGCTTTCATAGGTCTTTCTGCTTCTAGATTTCCTTGCTATGGCTCCTTTAAGCTAGCAGTAGTTCTGTTCTAGGAAAGAGCTGATGATGGTCTCAGAACCATATATCTTAGAGATGGAAAAGACCCCAAGATATCATGGTGTGCCACCTGCTTTAGGGTGACTTAGCAGTCACAGTTCCATTTTATAGATGAAATAATCAATAATAATTTCAATGGGTTGATAAAAGTAATACTTTTGATTAGTAGGAGATAAAATCCAACATTTTTTAGTAATTCCTTTGTATCAGGCATTGTGCTAAGAATTTTATGTGCATAATCTCATTTAATTTATACAACTACCTTATAAGGTAGGTATCATTATTATCCTATTTTAAAGAAGAGAAAACTTAGACACAGAATGATTAAGTAAGCTTTTCAAGGCAGTAGTGTTAATATCAAAATCATGTATCAGCATCTATGTAGCATAGATACCATTGTGACCCAAGAAAGTCTGATTCCAGAGCCTAAGCATTTAAACACCACATTATACTGTTTAATGGTTAGAGTAAGAATCAAGTTCTCTTGCTTTAGAGATTTAGTGAAGTGACTCCCAATCATTGTGCAAGATATAGGAATCTATATATACTCCAGGCATTATCTGTAGACTAAAAAATAATGCAACCATCTAACATTTTAAAATGAATATTGGTTTTGTTTGGGTAAGTTGTGAATTCATTAAAAGCATTATTGAATTGAGTGGTTTCTTGTCACGATTCATGTGATTCAATCAGTGACTACTAAAAGAACAACCTTCTTTTGTGGAAGTCTAAAACATTTGATCTGGAAAAGAGTCCTTATATTTATGGAGAACATTATGAACCACAGGTAGAGTAAAAAGAGAGCTCAATTTGGAATCAGACAAATCTCGGTTTGAGTCTTGTTTTCTGCTTACTTCCTAGCTGAGTGAACTTGGGCAAGTCCCTTAATTATCTTGGCTTCAGTTTCCTCATTTGTAAAATGATATTCTATAACTTATCTCAAAATATTGTTGGTGATCTCAGATGCAACACTTTACATGAAAGTATTTTAAAAAATAATAGAGTTCTGTAGGAATATGGGAATACAGGGTAAACATTATTATTACTCTGTGATGCTCAAGGAATCAGGTTTAGTCCTGAATACTACCTTATTTCAATTTTACCCACAGTCATTCTGTATAGTCTTTTTTTTTTTTGAAATAGAATTGCTGATTGAAAGGACGTGTTTATTTTTATTTTTTCTTATTAAGACATTTTATTTTATTTTATTTTATTTTATTTTATTTTATGAAGGAAATTCTCTCTCTCTCTTGTCACTACCATGATGATAAGCTAGGGAACAAGTCAATTTCCAAGAAAATAATATTCATTCCTGATATGAGTTATCTTTACTTTCTAGTCATGCCTAGAATAGTACATCCTTTGTGAGATAAAGATTTAGGGTGGTGAAGAGGAAAAGAAGATGTTATGCCAGCTCTTCTGTGGGTCACTATGAGTAGGTCACAGTCATTCTGAGAGACCCTAAACCAATTTTTTTTTAGGCTAAGAACTAGGAATGGAGGAATGGAGTCCAGCCAAAGAGATGAAGAACTCTTTCTGTTTCTCCCATGTTTCTCCTTTCCCAGCTTTCTAATCAATACCAGAGGCATTATTTATTGAAGCAGACGTCCAGAAGAACAAAGTACATCCATCCGTAGCCTTTTTGAGTGACATGAAAACACTGTTGGGCCTACTTAGTAAATGCCATTATGAAGTGGCCAGCCAAGGTACTCCTGTCAACAAATCCAAGAACCTTGGAGTTGGGTCTGGTGATATCAGAGCTTGAAGGAACCTCACTGATAGACCTGCATATATTTTAGTATGACTTGGTCACTGCTATGACTTTCCATCTCCCCTTTGATCTTAGTCATTTGTAACTGCTGAGCTGCTCCAAGGTTTTGCATGAAAAGTTTAGCCTAAGCTTCTGGAGCTAGAGCTGTGCTGCCACCACATGGAATTGTGGGGGATTTCAATAGCACTTGTCAACCTTCCTTCTAACAGCCAGTCATCCACAGACAGGTGTTGAATTCTGTCTGAAAAAAGTCCTCTTCTCTGGAAGGTTTCTAATACTTTGGGAGGTACTTGATTATGGAAGGGAGTTTGGTTTCTGAACTGTCGAATGAAATTTACAAGACTGACAGTAATGAATTTTTAAACAAACATCTTATATGCTTTACCAACCACAACTATCCATTATGATTAATAAAATGGTACATTAGTAATCTAGGTCTGACCAGTGCTAGGGCATGATTAATCTTGTGGCCCAACTGTACTACAACTCTTTTTGCTAACCTCTTGCCTGAAAACATATAGGTCTCAAGAGAGACTTAGGGCTTCTTGTCAATTACACTAGGAGCACACAGTTAGTGCTTTATAAGACCTTGGAAGTATGGGGAAACTTGTTGGCTGCTCTATTCTTCTATTAACCTAAACGGAGAGTCTTGACACTCATGTCCTTGGTTCCAGACATTGCTGTCTGAGTACCACCATAGTCCATCCTTAGCAGACTTCAGCTGTGAGTCTTGGCAGACGATAAAGATAAGCTTAAGTGCTTGGTGTGCTGCATTCTTTATGGTAAAGGAAAGAGTAGGGGTTACCTTTTTACAGACCTAAAGCAATCATGTGGTAGCATCAACAGAGCTGTCATTTGCTGGGTCCACTCTCAATGAGGCTTGCTTTATGTTCACATAGAAGAGGTTGGTTATTTGCATTGATCATCTGATTGCTCTTAGACACATTTAATTTCCATCATGCCAAGGCAAGTCCCAAAGAGAAATGTCATAGGCTTGGAACACACCACACTTCTGGTGCAGTCATGAGATCTGACAGAGGTAGAAATTGTGGAAGTACACAGGAGAGTTCCAGGACCTTCTGTCCTAAAGAGCATGCAAACCATAGCAATACATGGTTTTACAGATACACTGACAGTGTCGCAGAATTAATCATTTCTTTTTCTACTACTAGATCTTATACTAACCTCTACCTCCTGATCTTTTCCTTATACTGTGTAATCTTTTGACAAAGCTCTTACTGCTTTTACTGAAACTTTTCTGGTCTAATTGCTAGCAAATATCTTGAAGAAAATCAGGTTTGCTCAACAGACCATCTCTTGGTGTTTAGTGAATTCTTACCAATGTAGACTGCCTTAGATGGTCTTTAGATCTCAAATTAAATGTTACTTTCTCAGAGAGGCCTTTTCTGATTATCTGTTCTAAAGTCAGTTTCTCCAACCTCTTTGGTACAATAGTTAAGAAGATATGCTCTAGAGGTAGACAAAGCCATTCCTGGTTCCTTTGTTACCCAAGTTACTTAGCCTCTCTGTGTCTCAGTTCCCTCATAAAATAGGCATAATAATAGTACATACTTCAGAGGGTTGTTATGATTAGTTATGGTGCATAAAGCATTTAGAACAGTGCCTGACTATCATCATCATTATTTTAGCCCATGTTTGTGTCTTTCGTGCCACTTATTTTGTTTTTTTTAAAGATTTTATTTATTTGCCAGGGAGAGAGAGAGAATACACACAAGCAGGCAGAGAGGCAGGCAGAGGCAGTGAGAAAAGCAGGCTCCTTGCCGAGCAAGGAGCCCGATGCAGGACTCCATCCCAGGACTCTGGGATCATGACCTGAGCCGAAGGTAGCCACCCAACCAACTGAGCCTCCCAGGCGTCCCCATGCCACTTATTTTTACTTGAAATTGTCGTAGATGTCCGTTTGTCTTTTTTTTTTTCAGTCTCTCCCTCACTGTTACAAAATTTTCATGAAGGCAGAAACCGTGTTTGTGTATGTCTTGCTCATTCTCCTTTCCCCAGCACTTAGCACACAGTAGGAACTCAATAAACACTTACCAAGTAAATGAATGATAATTTAAGAAAAATTTCCTAACCTCAAATATCTCTTTCCTCCAAGTTCCTATAACAATAAAATCTCCTTCAACAAAAAAGATTCTCAGATCTTCATCAATGGAATATTTTATTTCAGGGAACATTTGTTACAAACAAAATGTCAGGGCAACACATTCTGAATAGTCTTTTGTGTCAGTCTTTTCCTTTTCACTGTTGCCTTTGCTTTCTCCAGGTACTTGCAACTAGATCTACTAATAGGACCCACCTCTAGGTCCAGGCCCAGAGCCTACGGAAATCATCCCAAACATAACTAAGGTAAAGTGATTGAGGGTTTAGTGTAGGGTATGATAATTATGAGGGTACAAACACATTAAATTACTTAACTGTGTTGTGTGAACTGTAAAAACCTTTACCCTGGCATGAAAATGAAATGTGTTAGAGATGTATCCTGGGTGACTGTGTCCAGCTCTTATTCACTCTACCCTCTGTCACAAACAGATAAACCTCTATCTAACAAACTCCACTTATGCTTGTTATCTGGAATCTTCTTCAGGTATATCCTGCCTTATTCTTTCCTGAAACATTTTGGAACTCCATGAATTCCCTGGACACAATCCAAGGAAAACACTCAATCACATCCAACATTCCATTATTGATACCAGCCTCCTCTGATTTCCATTACCTCGGGTCTCAGTGTTGCTGCCCATTCTCAGCAACTCTAAGTCCTGAACTCACTCTGTTTATATAATTCTGGTATATGTTGTACTGGAATTGGATTTGTGTAAAAATTAGAGGAAGGTAGAGGAAGCTATCCTAATATGTCATTTCCAAGTAAACCACAAATTATAAAAATGTGATTTAGTTATTAATCTGTTCAAAAAACTTTGATGACACCACTGAACTCCAGCATAAAATTCTAAATATTTGTTCTAGTAACCAAGGCTTTGCACCATAGTATCTACCTACATTTCAACATTGACTGCCATTACTCCACTATACAAAGCTTTTGTGAGATCTAAGGGTAGAGGCTTTCTCTTTGTTACTAGCAGCCTGGCACTTTGAATTGTTATCTGGCACATTGCGGTGTTCAGTAAATGTAAGAGGTAAAAATCACTGAGTTCTTTGTATTAAACATGTACAACATAAAGTGCTTTAAGATATCAACTCACTTTATAGGTATCATCTTAGGTAATTCTCCAACTTTATGAAATAGATATTATATTAATTTGTCCAAGTTCAATCAACAAGGATAATGGTAAAACCAGGTCTTGAACCCAGATCCATTTAGCGTCAGAGCTTATGCCATTAAAAACTACACCACATGGGGGCGCCTGGGTGGCTCAGGTCATGGTCCCAGGGTCCTGGGATTGAGCCCCGCATCGGGCTCTCTGCCTGCCTCTCTGCCTACTTGTGATCTCTCTCTCTGTCAAATAGGTAAATAAAATCTTACAAAAAAAAAAAAAAGAAAGAAAACTTCACCACATCATTTCAATGTTGTTTGTAGAATAAATACTCAAGCCAAACTACAAGAGTAGTATTGTTTCCCTAAAGCAATGAAGTCAATGCAGTTTATGTGCCTCTACAAACACCCTTTCTCTCACCTGAAAGACTTGCCCACAGCTTTTAGGTGCTCAGTCATCCTTTGGACTTAGTTTATACTAGTGACGAGCACTGCTTCTCTCATACCTGATAAGTGCTTCCTTGTATTTGTAGTTCTCCGTTTATATCCGCAACTAGACTCTAAGCCTGGGAGGGCAAAATTCACATCTTAACACTGCTATTGAGTCTCAGTCTCAAGTATCAAGTGTAGGCCTTTAGATCCATTAAGTAATATTTCCTGAGGGTGATGGCTTAAATGGGGACAAAAAATAAACCAAAGTTAGGTTCATTTCTAATTACAATTGGTAAGAAACCTACATTACATAAGTGTGTATTAAAACATAAAACCCTTTCATGTGCAAATATTAGTTACTGGGATGAGAAATCGAAGGAGCAAGGAAGAAATAGTCATCATCATAACCGTCATCCTTACAAGTAAATTTGCTTCCGAGGTTGAATTATCTTGTTATGTCTGCCATCTATTTCAGACTGATCTATTGGAAGTTCCAGAAATCAGAAATTAGTTGCCTAGACTGGATATAGTTATCTTGCATCTATGGAGTAATTTACATTTATAAAACTGTTTTATGATAATTATAATGTTCACTGGAGATCAAACAAGACTGAACAGGAAACCTGGGAGGAACTTCAGAGACATCCTCATGACCAGGAACTGCCTCTGGTAGGAAATCTTTGGTTAAATTCTATGTAGATTTCTTTTTCTCAAGAGAGGATCAGATTTCATTGAGCTCCATGTTCCAAAGCTGTTCATAAACACTGCTGTTCTGGATCTGTGACAGCTATTTATTTCTCATGGAAAAGGGAACTAAATTAAGCATCTTTATTTTACTCTCCTTGGCTAGAAAAGTATAATTCTATATTGGAATGGATTAATGGTCCACTAAGTAATATTTAGAGCCCTGAGTTATAAAGGAAGGGAGGCCCATGTGTGAATCTTCTGTAATGTACAAGATGTAAAATTCAGAGTTGTGAATTCTCTTCTGACTCTTGTAGGTGATTACCTTTGCTAGGATTTTGATCTGGTGGTTTCATAGACCATGAGATCAAGTATGGTGCTCTATTAAATATATATATATATATATATATATATATATATATATATATATGAAATGACATAATTATCTATTCTCTTCACATTGGGAAGAGGGGTCTATAGAAGATGTCTTCATATACACTGACATTAAAGAAAGACTATCTAATTCCCCCGCCCTCCCAATAGCCCTGATCTCTGCTCTGGAGCATGCAATTTGATTACCTTGCTAGTGTTCATTTATATTGCTGGACTAACAAAATTATTAATAGCTATAAAATTATTCAGGTCCTTAAAGATGTGCAGTCACTATGCTTCTTTCAATGGTCTCTCATAGCAGCAAATTCTAGGCTGATTAAAATTGGTCATCAATTTTCATTTTAAATATGTTTCCGTTGATTTACTTAAGCTCACTCTTGCTCTCCTGAAATGGCATCAAGCATCAGAAGGGCTTTACTGTCTCTCCCACCACATCCTCCATGGCTGGAAGAAAGAAGGCCCAGCTTTTCTTATTTCTCATCTTTGGGCTGAGTCTGTCTTTTTCACTTTACCTTTTCTTTCTGAATGACCCTGCTCTTGACCCGAAGCATGCAATCTGAGAGCTGGATGGGAGTGGAGTGTGGGGAGGATGTTCTGGAGCTCAGCAGATCCCAAGAGCACAATGGCTTACCACCCCTCCTGTGATTGTTGCCAAAATGCCTTCCTGTTTTCAAAAGTGTCTTGTCCCCTGCTCCTTTGTTTTGCTTTGCTAGGAGACTGCAGTTCTGATTTTGCTAGGAACCAAATCTGCTGTTTCAAGGAAATGCAGCTGTTTGCTTTGGTGGGTGGCTTGAAAGAGAGAATTTTTCTACCCTCTCTCCCCAACCTCCTTCCCACCCCACCCTCATGTGAACTCTGCTGGCTGGCTCATCATCTCACAAAGCATTGATTTCAGAAGCTGACTATTTGCTTTTGATTGTTTGGCTGGGGCTGCAATGAAATCATTGATGGATCTCATTTTGAGCTATCATCCTCTCTACTCTTTTTGGTCAGCCTTCCAGAACTGATTGCCTGCTCCCCCAAATGAAACTGCACAGTCAGACAGCGAGGCTTTCTTAAGTTCCACCTTTTCCCAGGTCAGAGAACACACAGAGCTACATGGGCCTCAAGCTGGGCCTGCTCCTCTCTAAGACTGTTAGTTCTCTTACGGACCCATCATTAGCCACCAGACTTAATTTGATCACTGCTGCCTAGGCTGTTACCCCCGAGCAGATATTTCTTGGTACCGATGTCGCTGCACTTTGTGATCTTTTCTAACAGAGACCAATGAGACTCAGCCCAGCTGGTGTCTTCTGTGATACAGGACACTCTCTTTTCCTACTCTTCCTAATTCCCAGCTTTTGGGAGAAAGGTCATTGGTTCTCTATGGCTATTCTGGCTCCAGCTGCAGGCAACAAGACACAAATTAATATGCTTTTAACTCCCCATGTCCACTGATAGACACTGATAGGCAAACTGTTGGACCCCAAATCCGGATGCTTTCCCAGGTGGCAAGCCATTGTTTCCTTCTCATTCAAAAAAGGTGCATAACTTCTCTGCTGCTAAAATGATTTTTCTGTCACTTCTGCTTTATCTGTCCCCTTTGTGATGCTCTCTCTGCCTGCTTTTGGGATTTCCCTCTTTCGGTTTACTCTCCACTGCCCCAGGGCCTGTCAACCTGAACAAATAGTATGCATTATGCTGTTAGTGGCATACGTGACATGCCTTTGATTCTTACACTGCTAGCCCAGGTAATGTAACTGTGTCTGTCAAACTGGCAGTTCTTCATGTTTATTAGTTTTGTCTCTTTTTAAAGTTGACATTAACCAACTAGTAAGTTTCCTAGTTCAGTGAAAGATCAGAGCAGCTGGAACTCCCAGGGAGCTACACATGGCCTCTCCTGAGTTATGGGAGAAGTTTTAGAGGAACCAAGAATAAGCTTAGGGCTAGCTTGGTTACCTAGAACTAAAGAGTATACAATAGGTATGGTGTCCTCACTGAGATCATCTTTGGCCTAAGATAGCTAGAGAAGCCCAGGAAATTGGGTCCTCAGATTGACTTTGTGTTCCTCCTCTTACTGGTTCTTTGGCTATTATTGTCTATTCGAATTTAAAGGCAACAAGGTGTTAGAGCACAGAGTTCATACACTCCCTCCAGCTCCATCACCATATATCTCTAAGTCTTGAGAAATCTGGTTTGTTTTTACAGTCCTGTGGACATCTCCAAAAAGAACTCAGCTTCCAGTAAGACAGATAACAACATAGATTTTTTTTTCCAATTTGGAAAGCTGATCTTCAAGACCTATACAGTAGGGCTGATATTTGGGTCAGAGGTCTGTCAGCACCTGCAGAAATCCCTTCCTTCCAGTGATACTTATGCCTCTTTTTCTGCCTGTTTTGCTTCAACCATTCCAGAAATAGCAGAAGAGACTGTGAGAGAAGTCTAGTCTGAGAGTCAAAAGCCAAGCCCCTGTCTGGAGCTCTAAACTTAGGGAGTTACACATGGTACAGGGTTCCTAGGACCTACCTACTAGGTTGCAGCTAGAGTTTGGGGGTAACAGTGCAAAAAATTTGGCTTGCCCGGGCGCCTGGGTGGCTCAGTGGGTTAAGCCTCTGTTTCGGCTCAGGTCATTATCTCAGGGTCCTGGGATCGAGTCCCGCGTCGGGCTCTCTGCTTGGCAGGGAGCCTGCTTTCTCCTCTCTCTCTCTGCCTGCCTATCTACCTACTTGTGATCTCTATCTGTCAAATAAATAAATAAAATCTTTAAAAAAAATTTGGCTTGCCCTAAACGAGGGCATCCCTAGTCTGTATATTTCTAATTCTCTTTCTCTCTCTTTTTTAGCAATCAGTTCATATTTCAATTGTTTTTTGAGGTCCCTTATTTGGTGAGAGGTTTTCTTCCCCAAGTTGTCAAGAAGTCTTTTTACTCTAGGGGTATGTGTGGAATGTCATTCTTACCCAACTCCTTGGGATGAGAGAGGCAGCAGTGGGAAGGCTGGGCACAATCTAATCAGAGTGCTTTGAAGGGAGAACTTTCTGTCTTCAAAGGTGGTGGTGGGGAACAATAACAGTTGGTATGAGTTTGCACCTAGGAAGATAGTGTTTGGGATCCACTTGGAGAGAATTCACATGAAAAGGTTGAGGCAATAATGCTGTGAGTCCAAATGGTGCTGTCAAAACATCACAAGTAATCACTGCAGGGTAGTACAGAAGGTGTTAGAGAGTGGTGTCATTTATTGAAATGTCTGCTGATTGAGCTTTTGCTAATTAAATAGTCCCCATGATGTGTGTTTATTTAGGGACAGTTACAAGTTTTGCAGCAGTGGGGGTTTAGCCCTGTGGGAAGTGCCTTTTCGAGACAGGAGGTAAGCATGGAGGGGGCTTGGACATAATTGTTCAGGGATGCTAGCCTTGTCAACATGGGAAGACTGGGAGTGATTAATAGCTTTCTGTCCCCTTTTCACCACTGTTCCTCATGTCTCTTGTGTTTCTTGGAAAAGGCAGGCGAATGGGCTGTGGTGGCAAACAATTTTAGCACTTAAGGAGTACTTTCTCTTTGTTTTTCTGCCACAGCTCTCAGGATGTTACTGTTATCCTCTGTGCAGGGTGGGAGTGGGCTTGGGAGGAAGAGGGAAGAAAAAGTGTAAGAGACCTCAAAGACTTTCTTGGCCCCCTTCCCTAGTTTTCATGGTATTTCGGAAGGGTCAGAAATAGCATCCAGGATGGTGGGAATTGCACCCCACTCTTGCCCTGCATGTCTACATCCCTGACTGATGCTTTTAATACCTTTCTTTGTGACACCTGGGACAGTGTGTGTATGTGTGTGGTGTAGTAGGGTGGGGGGACTAACTAGAAATTGGGCAATCATTTTGGGTAGAAGGGAACAGAATTTTAAGAAGCCACCAACATGATATACCTCATTCTATTTCCTCTTCTAGAAAAATCCATAGTACATGGAATTATATGCTGCTATTAAATTAATCAACTGAAATTTAAAACTTTACAAGGGCAAGGACCACTTAAAAAAATTCTCAGACCCTAACACAATGCTGGGCACACAGCCAGCATTTGTTGATTTCACAAGGGAAGTGGTTAAGTTTTGTGTAGTGAGGTCATCTTGGCAAATCATTGAACTAATCTGAAGCTCTGCTTCCACATCTGCAAAGTCTCTTTACCTCCCAGAGATATTGTAAAGATTAAATAAGATGATCACTTTAATAAGGACACTTTCCAGTTTTGTGCTGTTTCATCCACTGTCATTCTTGATTTTCTCTACTCTAGGCATTATAACCCAAGTAAGGAGACCAGATATGCAGGCTGGAAAAAGCTTGACTTTGGTTATTATTTTTTTAATAAAGCTTTTCTTCCTAAGAGAACTTCATCAGGCATCTGGTCAAATTGGTTGGGTAGACAATGGGATGCCCATGAGATGCAATGAAAGCCAAGCTAGGAGATAATCCACATTTTTGCAGCAAAGGCAAAGGGATGGGATGAGGGGTTGGGGGAGACAGAGAAAATGTAGTAATTTGAAGGTTAATCTCTTTGTAGCTTGAAGCAAACATTTAAAAAACACATCTCAGAAAGCTCCCTTAAACTTGTCAGTGCTACAGTCTTCATATCTTGGTACCTTAATACTTACCATAATTTTTACCTTTTTGAACAAAACCTTTTACCCTATCCTTACCAATATCAGAACAATAAGAATTATCTTCACATACTGGCTCAATTTAAATGTAAGGATATACCCATTTTGGTCTTCTTCCATTGCCCTTAAGCACTGTTTCAGTGGTGTGGCTGAAATTTTAAAGATAAAAAAAGTCTTACTAGTTTTGACTCTGGCCTCAGTGATACAGAGAGCTGGCCCAGGCTGCACAGCCCTGTAGTTTGTATCTAGCACCCCAGTATATCTCAGCAAAAGTTGGAGCAAAAATACTGAGGACGGTCACTAGATGTCCCTCTTGTGTCTCTAAAGAGGCTGAGGAGGCGGGGCTCCCTTAAGGATTGAAGTAAAGCTAGGACTGAGAGAACTTTCTTTTTGTTTTTACTATCCTCATCCAGAACAGCTCCCCCCGCAATGGTTTTATTAAGTTAATTAATAAATTCCTGATCGTGAAGGTGTTTTCTGCCACTCGTTTAGTTAATAGCATTGTTGGAGTATAATGATCAAGTGTGCCAAGTAGGGGGAAAAAAAAACAACCCACAATCTGGGAGCAAAGGGTGTTAGGATTATCTGTAGCAATAGACTGGGAGGATGGAAGAGCTAATTTTTGGAGGGGAGGTATAACTATCACTTTGAGCTTGGGGGTGATGTGAAAGAAGGAAAGCAAAGACACACTCTTCTGCCTTCCTCAGAGCCTGGCTTCCATAAAAGTGGTTTAGTATAGCTAGAAGTACTTGGGGTGCTCTGCTTGGAAAGGAGGAGCACCTCCGGTGTGAACAGTGAGCTGGAAGCAGGGAAACTGATGTCATATCCTTAGAGAAGAGCTCTTTGTCTTTGCAAATGCAGAACATGTCTTTACAATGTGATTGCAATTACAAAGGTAATGACATTGTACGTGAATTGAATTCTCCTATTTATCTTTAAAAGACAGCAGAATATAGACATTCTATTAGCACTCCCCAAGGTAAGAGGTCCGCAGCCTTCTTATCTTATTGTGTGCATCTTTACAGATGCCACGGCAATGTTAATCATTTCACCTGAGTAATTCTTCCATTTCTCGTTACCTAGGGGATTGTTAATGGCTGAGACTACCTCTCAGACTCTTTGCTCCCGCTCAATCAAGCCGTGGAGGCGCCAGTTTACTTTTATTGATCAGCGGGTTCCTGACAGCCTTCACCACAAGGAAGCAGCATCATCCTTTTTTAACTTAAAGGGGAACAGATCGCCTTAGAGTTTACAGCTAAAAGCTTCTAAGCATAGCATGCAAACATTTTAGCATGCTGCTAATTGTTCTGTTTAAATAGTCCAAGCAATATTTTAGAAAGCTGCCAAATGCGGAACTCACATCCCTTGATCAGATAGCAAACCCATTTCAAATGCCTTTCTAGGCCTTTTTAATTAGACTAAGATGCACTTCATTCCCACTCTACTTGCTGACATCAAAGGTAAATAACTGTGATAAATCAAATGCAGCCCATCTCTTTGCAGAGCTCTGAGAGGCGCCCACGCTGCCTGCCATGTTTTCATTCTCCTCCACTACTTGCCCATTTTTGCAGAAAACCGGAGGGCTGCTGGGTTCCCTTGAGCCATAACTATGCTGTCCACATCTAAATGACCAAAATCAAATGATACTTATTGAAGATGCCCCAATTTTCTCCTTTGCTGTTTTGGCTTGAATTGCATCATAATTCGAAAGAGTGAAGGGATCCCAGCGCCCTCCCCTTGGTTTCAGATGCACGTTCATGGGGTTGTAATATCACTCCTGAAATAATTCCTTTTCTAAGGACGAAGCTGTCTTCTCCTTCACCCCCACCAAAGTAAAGGCTGCTAAACTAGCTCCTCTTGGAAGGAGAAATAATGTATTTTTTAAACGAAGCTCTGTTGCTTTCTGCAAGAAGGTGGCATTTTTTGAGAAAACCTATTGTGTTTCCAAATGCCATTTCCCCTTTCCTTGTTTAATGTTTTTAAAAAGCAAAAGTGAGTCTCATTTTAGGCCCACAAGCTTGGACCAATGTCGCTGTGGCTAATTATGAGTTTGCTCACCCAAGACTCCCAAATATCCGAGACGACTCACTCAGAAGGTAGGTTTACTCTTCCAAGTATTGTGAATTCAGGAGCCGGTCCCCGCCACCCCCAATCTACGATGGAAAAAAAAAAAAACCACACAAAAACACCCACAAAAAACAAACAAAAAAACCAACTTGTTCAGCGGGGTGTTTTTGATTCTTCCTGCTGCTGACCTTAATTAAGAGCCACAGAACATAGCAGGGAAGACTCCCCCTCTGTCCTCAGGGCGCCTTAGTCCGGAGGCAAGCTGAATTTGATGTCAGCCCCAGCCACGCCAGCCTCCCGCTTCCCAGCACTGGCACAGGCCGCAGCTGTCACCACCACCGCCTGAGAGGAGCTGGCAGTCCCCTGAGACTGAGACCCCGCGGGAAGGCTAGGGTGCCCCCACACAAGGGCGCCAGCTCCAGCTGCCGGCCACCTACGGGGACTGCGCGCCTGCCTCGAAGCTCCCGCAGGGCTGGGGGCTCTCCCGGCATGGCGCGGCACCGCGGCGTCCGCTCCACCCGCTCTTCTCCAGCGAACAGTTTATTTATAGGAAGCTAAATTCTCCAACAGGGTGGGGTGAGGGGCTACGCAATTTGTCCAGCCCTCTCCGCGATTCAATCCCTGCGACACGGACCCCATCTGACCAAGAAGGAACAGATAAGAGCGAACCGAACCGGGCCAAAGGCCCTTCTCTGAGAGAATAAGTGCAGCGTTCGCCGGAGAAGGAGGGATGGAGGTGACTGTCCGGGAGGATGGCTGCCGCGGTTCTCAGCTGAGGTGAAGACTCACCGGCCAAGAGCCGGACGAATGACCACCTCGGGGGCGCTTTCTCCTTTCCTTTTTCCTTCCAGTACCCGAGAAGGAGAGGAGAGGAAGGTAGAGAAGCTGACAGACAAAACCCAGGGTGAAGAGACAAAGAGGGAGGGGGAGGAGGGGTGAAGAGAAAGAATATGAATATGAATATGTGATGAACACATCGAGAGAATCACATCCCCATCTTTTCTGCAGTCTACAAACATGAGAGGCGCGCGATTCCCGTGGATGCTCAGCCTCATCGCCAGCACACTCCCTCTCCACTCCACCGAGTCCTCTTGCCCCCGCCTGTCCTGCCCGCCAGGCCTCCTCACGCTCCCGCCCCGGCTCCACTGACCGGGGTACCACTCGCTCTCAGCAGTGTGTAAGTTTCCGGCTGGCCCCGCCCCGCCCCGCCCCCGCGCCTTGGCCCCGCCCCAAGCCCGGAGCCCGCTCGCGGCGCGCTGATTGGCCAGCGCCTGGCGTAGCCCGGCTCGGCGGCTCCGGCTCTCTCCAGACTCCACCGCCAGTAGTTTGCGGCATCGGGAGGAGCAGCAGCAGCAATAGCGGCGGTGGAGGGCTCAGGGGGAGACCGACCAGCGGGCGCGGACGGCAGCAAAGCTCCAGCACACCATGCCGGAGTTGCCCAGAGGGCAGTGGCACTCGCGTCCCTAGCCTGGCGCAGGCCCTTGGCGCGTTGCGCTCGGCGGCATTCCAGCTGAGCGCATTCATCGGCGATTCGAAACCTCCCACCCCTGCACACTCACACTCCACACTCACACTCCCCGCACCACACACTCATTCTTCCTCTCTCACACATTCACACACAGCCTGACAGCAAGCGAGCAAGACAGACCTCCCGAGTGCATGAGCATCCGGGAGGGAGGGAGCCCAAACGCAGCGCGGCCAGCGCCTTGCTGGGAGGATGGAATCAAGACGCTCCGGCAAGTAAACTTTGGCGGCGACATAACTGTCGACCGTGGCAGCTGCTGAGGAGGACCTTAGCGACATTCGACTGAGCTAGGAGGATTTCTACCCACGGCGGCGGCGGCGGCGGCGGCGGCGGCACGGCAGCGGCGGCCCTCAGAGCGACATCCCAGCCTAGACCAAGGGAGGAGGTGAAGCCCCGGGTACCCGCGGCAGCGGCCCCACCTTTCCTGGCCGGTACTGTTGTCGCTTTCCCTCCCCTCTTCCCCATTCCCCGCCCCCCACCCCGGGCCATTGGAAAGAACTGGACTTTGATAAATCGCCATCGCCCCGTTTTCGCAAACTTGACGTGGAGGCTTGGGCTGCGTTGGTAACTTTGATTTCCAAGACACAAACACCCGCAGTCCAGCTGCTCTGAGGAGGGGACTCCGCGCCCACCTCCAATCCTGGGCAGACGCACCCCCCAAGCCTTCGGAAGCCAACCTTGGCGCGAGGGAGCGTGCTCTTGTCTCAGCAGCCTCCCTGTCTCCCCTCCCCCTTCCTCCGCGGCCACCGGCAGCCATCCGGCTCAGCTGGATACCCGGGAGCCTGCGGCGTTTGACAGCAACTCAGAGTCCCACCTTTGATCATCATTTCTCCCCAACAGACCTTGAAAAGGCCAGCGTGGCCCCCCCCGGACCTCGGAGGGCGCGTTCCAGGCGGGTTCTCTCTCTGCAGTGAGCCAGGAGAGCTGGGGGGAGGTCCTTGCGCATGCCAGGTGCACAGACAAGGCGTTCGCCAGCCCCAGTACCGGCGCGCTGCGGCGGGCCGGGCAGTGCCTGAGAGGCTGCATCCCCACGGCCCTCTGGGTCTTCGCCCCAAGTGCGGTCCAGACTCAGCCTTCCGTCAACCAGGCAGCTCAGACGGCGTCCAACCCGCAGCCCTGCGCTGCTGCGGCCAGTCGTGCCTGGCTAACTTTGAAGGGGGAAAACTGAGTAGCCGGGCTGGAGGGAGGGGGCTCGGGGCCACGCGGCTCTCCCTTGGCCCCCTGGAACCCCCGGGCCCCCCGCCAACCTCCTCCGAGTCTGCTGCAACCTCAGCATTGGAGCCGGCGCGGGTCCCTTCCCCGCGCCGCCGGGCCGCCCTGGGCGGGACTCCTCCCGCGGCCTCCGGGGCCCCGGGGCGCGCGCAACAGGCGGCCCGAGTCAGCGGGAAGCTGGAGCGCCGGCGGCGTCGGCCTCGGAGGGGTGTGGAGAGGCGAGGCCAGGCAGAGCCCCGCGCAGCCATGGAGTCGCTCCTGCTGCCGGTGCTGCTGCTGTTGGCAGTACTGTGGACGCAGGCAGCTGCCCTCATTAACCTCAAATACTCGGTAGAAGAGGAGCAGCGCGCCGGGACGGTGATCGCCAATGTGGCCAAGGACGCGCGCGAGGCGGGCTTTGCTCTGGATCCACGGCAGGCCTCTGCCTTCCGTGTGGTGTCCAACTCAGCTCCGCACCTGGTAGACATTAATCCCAGTTCGGGCCTGCTTGTCACCAAGCAGAAGATTGACCGCGACCTGCTGTGCCGCCAGAGCCCCAAGTGCATCATCTCGCTGGAGGTCATGTCCAGCTCAATGGAGATATGCGTGATTAAGGTGGAGATCAAGGACCTGAACGACAATGCGCCCAGCTTCCCAGCGGCACAGATCGAGCTGGAGATCTCCGAGGCAGCTAGTCCCGGCACGCGCATCCCGCTGGACAGCGCCTATGACCCGGACTCAGGCAGCTTCGGCGTGCAGACATACGAGCTCACGCCTAATGAGCTGTTTGGCCTGGAGATCAAGACGCGCGGCGATGGCTCACGGTTTGCGGAACTTGTGGTGGAGAAAAGTCTGGATCGCGAGACACAGTCGCATTACAGCTTTCGTATCACCGCACTCGACGGCGGCGACCCACCGCATCTGGGCACTGTTGGCCTCAGCATCAAGGTGACCGATTCCAATGACAACAACCCAGTGTTTGGCGAGTCCACCTATGCAGTGAGCGTGCCAGAAAATTCACCTCCCAATACACCTGTCATCCGCCTCAATGCCAGCGACCCAGACGAAGGCACCAATGGCCAGGTGGTCTACTCCTTCTATGGCTATGTCAATGACCGCACACGTGAGCTCTTCCAGATTGACCCACACAGTGGCCTGGTCACAGTCACCGGTGCCCTAGACTACGAAGAGGGTCACGTGTACGAACTGGACGTGCAGGCCAAGGACCTGGGGCCCAACTCCATCCCAGCACACTGCAAGGTGACCGTCAGCGTTCTCGATACCAATGACAACCCGCCGGTCATCAACTTGCTGTCAGTGAACAGTGAGCTGGTGGAGGTAAGCGAGAGCGCCCCCCCGGGCTACGTGATTGCACTGGTGCGGGTGTCTGATCGGGACTCTGGCCTTAATGGGCGTGTGCAATGCCGTTTGCTGGGCAACGTGCCCTTTCGGCTGCAGGAGTATGAGAGCTTCTCCACTATCCTAGTGGACGGACGGTTGGACCGCGAGCAGCATGACCAGTACAACCTCACGATCCAGGCGCGCGACGGCGGTGTGCCCATGCTGCAGAGTGCCAAATCCTTTACAGTTCGCATAACAGACGAGAATGACAACCACCCGCACTTTTCCAAGCCTTACTACCAGGTCATTGTGCAGGAGAACAACACACCTGGCGCCTACCTGCTTTCCGTGTCCGCCCGAGACCCCGACCTGGGTCTCAATGGCAGTGTCTCCTACCAGATTGTGCCGTCGCAGGTGCGGGACATGCCAGTCTTCACCTATGTCTCCATCAACCCCAACTCGGGCGACATCTACGCGCTTCGATCCTTCAACCACGAGCAGACCAAGGCATTCGAATTCAAGGTCCTGGCCAAGGATGGCGGCCTGCCTTCGCTGCAGAGCAACGCCACGGTTCGGGTCATCATCCTCGACGTCAATGATAATACCCCGGTCATTACTGCCCCACCCTTAATCAATGGCACTGCGGAAGTCTACATCCCCCGCAACTCTGGCATAGGGTATCTGGTGACCGTGGTCAAAGCGGACGACTACGACGAGGGTGAGAATGGCCGTGTCACCTATGACATGACCGAGGGTGACCGGGGCTTCTTTGAAATAGATCAGGTCAATGGCGAAGTCAGAACCACTCGCACCTTTGGCGAGAGCTCAAAGGCTTCTTATGAGCTTATTGTGGTGGCCCACGACCACGGCAAGACGTCTCTCTCCGCCTCTGCACTAGTCCTAATCTACCTGTCCCCTGCTCTTGACGCCCAAGAGTCAATGGGCTCGGTGAACTTGTCCCTGATTTTCATTATCGCCCTGGGCTCCATTGCCGGCATCCTCTTTGTCACTATGATCTTTGTAGCAATCAAGTGCAAGCGAGACAACAAAGAGATCCGGACCTACAACTGCAGGTAGAGCCAACTTTTTATCTTTCCTTTGTCTTGGGTGAATAAGTTGTATCTGTGTCTCTGTGTGAAAATCCCATTGCTTTTGTTTCCTATTTAAATGCATGCTGTGTACACACTGCGCTTGTTTTTGAAGGGGGGAAAGTTTGTGGCAGTCCAAGTTGATCAATTCTTTTGATCTGACAATTTGCTGGAAGACAATCATTCACTGTTTGAGTGGTGGATTCTGTCACATAATGATGATGAGCAGGAAAGCAATTATCATTTTAAAATTTGTGCAGCTGTCTCCATGAAGTTATGGCAGGAAAAAAATGAGAGAGAGAGAGAGAGAGAGAGAGAGAGAGAGAAAATCAATTTTCAGCAGAACCACCAACACCCAAGACCCACAACTTGATTTCAGGGACACAGTGCTTTGGGGACAGATACTGAAAGGAGAGGGAGTGCTGGTACTCGCCCAGTCTTGTAGGTAAACTGAAGAGAGCCTGTGAGTGGGTGTCTAAGGTAGGAAACAGTTGAGGGAAGAGAAAACGGGAATGTGTGGGAACGCAGGTGATTAGTATTTTTTTTTTTTTAAGTGCGTTCTTGGCTTGTTTTCATCCATTACCCAAACATCTGGTTATATAAGGTGAAATTCTACCGGTCATTCATATTTTCACATATCTAGTTGATTGATGAGGTAGAGACCAAACATCTCAATGAGGGATAGGACTTCACCTCCCAGATGTTGCAGTAAAAATAGCAATCTTCTGGAGCTGATGGTATTTTTCTGTAATGTGGGATTCAGCTGTGGCATTAAGATCTGGTCCCTACCAGTGGATGTCACTAGGGGCTATTGTGTTACAGTTTCTCCTGGAGTATATGCAGGGTGCATGTGTATGTGGGGAGGGGTGGCGGGATGAGAATAGAAACGCAGAAACTGGAAATGACAAGAAGTATTCTTTTTAAAAAAATTCCTGATAAACACACTCTTGTTGAAGCCCTTCCTTACAATCAGCCAGAACAAATAAGACTAAGTATTTCTGGAGTCCAAGTTAGGATAAATACATGTAATTATTTCCAGCAGTGTCTCATTGAAACAGTTGGAAAAAAAAAAAAAAAGAAGTTGTTTCTTTAGTTTGCTGAAATTGAATGATGCTGCGGTTTCCAACCAAGGTGTGTGTGGTGTGTGCTTTCAACACACCTACACATCCAGCGTGTCTTTTGTGCCATCTGTGCTTGCATGTTAATCAGTCAAAATATGTTCCTGTAGGTCCAGTTTGTATTTGACACCATCTGAAATGCACACTTCTGTGAATCAGAGCCCCCTGAATATGTAACAGCCATGCAATTATTGTTTCCCTTTTACTATTCTCTGCGTTACACAAGTTAGTAGACAAATGCTAACCACACATGAATATCAATCAGGTGCCATAAAAGAGCAGCTGCAATGCCTCATAAATGCTTTAATCCTGTTACTAGTGAAATGGCCATGACTTTTCTTTCCTTCAGCTCTGAGTCAATTCAGATGGGAGAAATGGAAATTAATATTGCCCTTACCTTTGAAACCTGTGACTGCCAGTGGCGATTTTTATAGGAGAAAAATGGGGGGGTCTGTAAAATTTTATTTATATAGAGATAATGATAGGGTGGACTCTTTTTAAGCCATTTCCGTAGTGTAAAGTAAATGTGTAAGACCCTTTTCTTGATGAAAAAGAAATCATCTTGAAATAAAGATAGTGAAGGCTTTGCCACTTCTTGGTGATACATGACTAGAAGTGAGAGCTCTTTCTGAGAGCTTGCCAGGGAGATCATTAAACAGGGAAGAGAGCATTTGAAATTAAAAAAAAAATAGAAAAGAAAAAAAAAGAAAATCTTAGTGCTCTCCAACTTCACTCACATGTGTATTTTGTAAAGAGCTCTGTTCCCCATGATGGTTTGGGATTAATAAAGTACAGTTTAATGAAATAATTGGTCAATACAGAAAGGGCTGCTCAGTGAATGCCTCAGCCAAGTAATTGGACGGGGCATTGCCAAACTTATCCATCATGGGTAAACAAAATCATTAAAACTTCCCATTGATTCTATAAACAGATTAGAGAAGAAAATAAGCCCTAGTCCTGGGGTCTTTGGGATTTTATCTGCTCTTAAGCTCCAGTAGCATCAGCTGCATGTATGCCTGAACACAGCGAAAGGGCGAGGGGAATGTAACTGCTCAGCCCTAGGAACATCCCTGGGATAGAGTAAGAATTTGCCTCGGGAAATATGCAATCTCCCTGTACGCTTAGACCTTTTAGAAAGCCTATCTTTTCATGTATTAGACAAGAGGTTTTCTTTTCTCAGCCCCTCCTGAGCCTCTTCCTCAAATGCATTCATTTATGAGACTTGTGAGGTGATCTGCAATTGCTGCTGAATTCAGCTCTCTTTTTGTATTCAGACAATTAGCTTTGTTGATCAGGAAGACAGTCACAGTCTTTCCCTTGTAAAGATCAACCTGTATTATTTATTAACCCTATTGTTTTGCTGATTATTGCCCAGAAATTGAATTTTCCAACAATAAGGTGAATCATTATGTACAAAGGAATAAATGACTTTTAGAATCTAGCTACAATTCAATGTATTTCTTTTGACAAGTCTCTTAATGCTTGGTGTCTTTGGTGCACGTTGCTGGGTCTGTGTCAGTGTTAATTAAATTGAGCTCTTTATGTTCCAGTTGCAGCACAGCTGCTTGTAGGTGCACCTGAATGGAGAAGGATGCTGAATGCACTAACCTTTAAATTCCTTTGCAGTAATTGTTTAACCATCACTTGTCTCCTGGGCTATTTTATAAAAGGACAAAACAGCAAGTGTCCGCATTGCATCTCGGTTTCTCCCAATAGCAAGGAGCAAGACAAAAAGGCAGAGGAGAAAGTGAGCCTAAGGGGAAAGAGGTAAAAAGCACTTCCCCTCATTCAAATGGGTTTGGCTCTCCACTTTCTCCAGGAGAGGAGGGGGTAGGGTAGGGAGTGGAAGGGGGAGAGGGGTAGGGCAGGGGGAAGGAGGGTGTGGAGTAGAGAAGCTGAGGTTACATCAAAGGGTGGGGTTTGATCTAACCCACCGCAAAACTGATCAGGTCAAAGAGATATCTGACTGAGGGTGTTTGCTACATGGCAAATGCCTGGAGGAACTGGAAAGGAGATTATTTTTTAATTCCTTCTGTCGCCTCTTCTTTTAAATTAATACTTGCTTCTTATTTCACCCAGAGGTTCCTTTGGGTTCCAGGGAAGCTCCAGACTTGACCATTTTCATGCTTTCTTTCCCATAGGCTCAATTTTCCCTGTCCTCCCCACTCTTGCTAAGTAGCCACTGGCAATGAGAAATTGCACATCCAGAGTATAGAAACATTTTGGGGGGGGGTGGAGGAATGGGAGGTTTGTATGTTTTATATGAAAACTCTATGGCCCTTAGCTTGTTTTCACATGTACAAAGCACAGGAGAAACCTGATGATGTAATGCACCAGAATAAGAAGCTGGAGCAGAGAAGGGGTGCAATCCTCTGGGGTGCTTAATATTTATTAACCAACGCATGGTTTGGGAGAGCATTAGCAATACACGTTTCCTTTTTCTTCCTTTTTTTTTTTTTTTTTTTTTTTTTTTTTTTGGTCACGTAGAATCGCCGAGTACTCCTATGGGCATCAAAAGAAATCAAGCAAGAAGAAAAAAATCAGTAAGAATGACATCCGTCTGGTACCCCGGGATGTGGAGGAGACAGACAAGATGAACGTTGTCAGTTGCTCCTCCCTGACTTCCTCCCTCAACTATTTCGACTACCACCAGCAGACACTGCCCCTGGGCTGCCGTCGCTCAGAGAGCACTTTCCTGAATGTGGAAAACCAGAATACCCGCAATACCAGTGCCAACCACATCTACCATCACTCTTTCAACAGCCAGGGCCCCCAGCAGCCAGACTTGATCATCAACGGTGTGCCTCTGCCTGAGGTGAGTGCAGCTAAGGGGTTCTAAGAGGTCCTCCTGGCTGGCTCTCTTTCCCATGTTGCTCCCCCAGACCCGCTTAGGCCTCTAGGCTGCAGAATTCCCCTGCAGGGGTGGGGAGGACTTCTTTGCATAAGCCCATTTCTGTAGTCAATGTTTGCCAGCAGGGTCTCTTGGGGCAAAGGATAGCCCAACATATTGGGTCTTTGTAGGGGTGGATTTAAGGGTGGGAGCTCAAGGGCTTTGTACCTTGGAAGTCTCTGTATGGCGTTCTGGCATAATATGAATTTGCTCCACCTGTTGCAAATGCGGTATGCTTGCCAGCCAGCTGTACCAGTGTTCCAGTTAAAGTGGCTGAGAAAGAGTGGATCGACAAGCAGTGTTAAAGATGGGTGAACCCTAGAATGCTCAGGGGCCAATTCTCCAGTGCAAGAGTGATTCAGCTTCCTGAAGCCCCCTTTTTCTTTTTCTTTGGCCATATATGTGCTTTCCCAAGAATATGGGTGGGCTGGTTAAAGGGATGCAAACAAAAAAATTTAAAAAACCACGTTGCCATTTCTTGGTAGTTCTTTTGGTTTGGTGATATTTGACAAACAAGGAGGTGGAAACTGTCACTAATAACAAACTTTTCAGAAATTAACTATGATCTGAGTTGGCTCTGTTTCCCTTTACCAGGTATGAAGGTTTTCAAATGGAAGCTTTTTTTTTTTTTTTTTTTTTAACACTGTGTGGTCTGATGTTTGCTGGCTCTTGAACAATTTCAGGGTAGTAGGGTGATAACATGGATGATGGTGGGTGGGTGGGTGGAAAGCTGAAGGTAACAGTTCTTAAGTTAGTTTCGAGTTTCCATGAATTGCTTAAGTTCCTCTTTGGTTGGAAATTTGATGCACTGGGAGGCATATGCCCTCTTCCAGGCCACTAATGAAAGGAATACTGTAGATTTGAAAGGCATTTCCACAGGTTTTGAAGCACGTGCCCAATCATTGTCTCCTTTGAGCCTTGCAATAGTTATCTTGATAGATTACCCTTCAGTAGATGAAACAGAGTCCAGAGATGGTAAGGGAGTTGTTCAGACTCACAGAGTAGGACATGGGAGACACATAGAGAGAGGAGTGGGGTGGGGGGGGGAGAGGAAGAGGGAAGTGCAGAGGCAGAGAAAGAAAGGGAGGAGAGACTAGATCACAGGGCTCTATAACTTTCTGCCAAGTGCTGTTTCAGTGCCACCTTCCTGCCTTGGAAATAATTCAGACTGACCTACCTAGGCTATGATGCATATAAAATGGTCTCATAGTATTTGTATCAATTTCAGAGGGCAATTGAATCAATTGCTTTCCCTAGTTTCCTGAAAAATCATTCTCACCATAAGTAATTGGACCAAACAACAGTGCTTTTAATGAGAAATTGATGATCTTCAGCTAGCAACAAAAGCACCAGTATTTTCAATCTATTAATCTATATATAAGGATTTATTGAAAATCGAATATCATGCCACAGAAGCACTGTTACAATTATGGATATCAGTATATACTACTAGGAACTAGATCATAGACTTTTTGGAGGACTACTTGTGGACTACTAAGAGTTTAGCCACGGAAAGGAAGAGGTAGTGCTATGTGGTGGAATCAAGTAGACCATGATTTTGAATCTGTGGGACACCTCTTGGTATGGAATCCTTCTGAGTCTCTGTTTCCTCATCTACAAAATGGGCACATCTACCATGCAAGGTCAGTCCAAGAAATAGTATGGCATTGTGTAATGTAAAGGGTATGACACATACGTGTTCCCTGAATCATAGATCTCCTCACTAGACAATAATTGGAGAATCATTTATAATGACCTGCACACCTGAGTGTGACCCCATAGACACTGTAACTAAAGAGGAATTTAAGTTGGTTTTGTATAGGTAACACCTACAAAGTGGTGTGCTTGGAGTATTCATATTGGATGTTAAACAATGGAGGTAGAAGATGGCAACGTTGTGGGTTCAAGTGCTGACTGCTCTTGTTTTTGGAGATAGACAAAATAATCATCATCTGAGGATGTGGTGATTATTTCTGTGATCAATTCAAGGCACTAGAGAAATGTGAGCCCCAGTGCTTATGAGATACTTACAGTGGGCAAGAGACATATGACTGTGTGTGTCTTCATGGTTTATCAAAGATCTTGGTGTTCTTTTTGATTCTCTTATAGGCAGAATGAAATAAAATATTGCTTCAATTATTTAGAAAATCCATTGAAAGTCTGAATTCTGATCTTCTCCCCAACTCACAAAGCCACATGCTCTCCTTATTTAACTAAATCACAGAGCTATGTAGTGTCTAGGGCTAGTCAAGGGCCAAGGCAGTGTGTCCTAGACATAGTGAGACCAAGTGTGTATTTCTAATATGCAGTCCTGTAGAGTTCAACTGAGAAACCCATTCAGAAATAGGAGGCCATTTTAACTTGCAAATGTCACAAAGTTATGCATGGGGAAAATGATACTTCTCCTTTTCTTTCCATATCAGAAGTCCCTGAATGAGGACTAGGTAGAATACTTAGGTACAGTGAAATCTATAGAAGAACAAGAATGGTTGATTCATACCTTCAGCTATATTCATTGAAGGTCTACTTTTTTTCTGCTCTAGGCTTTGGTGTTACAGAAATTAAAAAGATCTTCTGTCGTCTCAAGGAATGTACATTCTAACAGGGGAGACAAGCAAACAAATAGGTGATTTGCAGGAATGATTTATGCTGCTGTTGCATTCAATAGGATATTCTCCTTTCCTAGGATAGTAATATCCTGATATATTTCCTACCTTCTCTTTATATTTTCCTATTAATTAATTAATCCATCCAAGAAACCACCATTTATTAAGAAGTTATAACAGAGTGGTAAGTGCTATGATGTGATAAAAATGAGATTCTATGGAGACTCCTGTATTAAATCTTATGTTACTTACATTTTTCTTTACATTATTTCATCAAATCATTCTTTTATCTGTTCATTAACCCCAATAGCATTTGTCACACATTTAGAATGTGCTAGATACTGCACTACTTGACCAAGATCCAAAAATAAAACACTTGATCCTTGACCCTAGGGAGTTTACAAGGAGGCAGACAAGTAAACAGGTCAATTCAATTCAGGATAACTTTTCTTTTCTGAGCATATGTTACATTATTACTCTCCAGATTGAGACCAAAGCACTGCACATTATGTTTCTCTGCTGGGTTACCTTGTGACAAACCCACTCCCTCCCTTATCTGCAGAGTCAGTTACAGGGCTTTACAGTGGCTCCATAAAGGAGTGGGGAACTTCTTCCCTTGGAACACTCCATTATACCTTATCACCATGGCATTAGATATCAGTAAGCATTATTAGAGAATCCAATGTGCTCAGCTGTGTGGCAGGTACCATGGGGATCCCAAATAAATATGAGATGCAGCAGCAGCCCACGGAGAGTTCAGTCTGGTTGGGGAGCTAAGATCACCCAGTGATTTCCCTGCAAGTAATATAAGAGAGTTTCTAACCACATGTTACTTTGTAGACTTCGTAGTGCTCCCCTTCTGCTTCTTTCTTGGCAACCCTGCTATCATTTATATGTAGCCTTAACTGTTGAGCTCCTAAGGTTTGGTGCTGCTTGCAAAAGTGTAGGTCTCTTCTGCATCAGTGTGCAAACCTAGCCACATCTGAATATTGTTGGCCCTAGAAACCAAAGGGAGTGTGATGTTCAATGCAGTTAAGTAGGTAAGGTAAAGGGAAAGGAGTCTAGGGAATTGGAACTCAGCCTTTAGTATCACAGAGACTGTCATGCCTAGAATAACATATCATTATTTGCAGATCTGATGTTGGTCCGGAAATTGGCTATGTGGATTTTGTGGTTTTGTACACAGATTTGGCGAGGAAAAGTGGAGGATGTCTTTGCTGTTTACAGAAGATTTCTGTAGAATTAATGAAGTCAGGTATCCCTTAAATATTTTAAATTGAAGGGTGAGAGTTGCATTTCTTGGCATCCTGGTATATTTAGTCTGTAGATTTAGTATATGCATGAGTGAATGTATGTGTGGTGGGAGGAGAGTGAAAGGAGGGAAAAGAGATTGAAAAGGAAGGGGAATTGAGAAGAGAGCATAATAATAGGTTTTCCAGTTTGCTAAGATTTTTCTAAAAATATTTCAACATTTTTAGAGTCTCCTTATTATGGCAAATACTTTTTCTTCCAATCTTATGAAATGGAGGCATGCCTACTGGGCCCCCCTGGATGCTGGAAAGTGTTATTCATTTGTACATCAGCATCTCTGCTTTACCCTTTTTGTCACCCAAGCTGTGGTCATTGCTGTAGGAAGATGAAATTCATTTCTTCTACTGCTATTGGAGACGTGGGTGGGACCTCTTCCAGCTTTTACGAGAGGTCAAATGGCTTAGACACCCAGTCTCTTTGGTGAGGCATTTTAAAGTTTTAGTTTTCTAATGTTGAATGATTCTGAGCTGATACTCCGAGGGAATCATAGTGGTCAAAACTTCCCGAATTTTATATTTAGATTTAGATATTAGATTTAGGATTTAGATTTTGGTTTCAAACTCAATCTTGAGTTCTCTCTATTTTTCTACCTTTTGTTAGCAAACTGTGGCATCTTCAGTATGAGACATTCTAAGGCTGTGTGTGCTCTGCTATGGGGCTGAGTGGCAGAAGAGTTTGCAGACTAGGAATGTACGTGGCAAACCAAACTGAATGCTTCCAGTTATCTTACAGGAAGTCCCTATGCATGTTATCTTAGTGCAAATAATGAAACTGAAACATCAGTTAGGATTTGAAGAAAGATAGGAAGAAAGAAACAGCTCAACACGCTTTGGTCCCTAAAACAGAATTTTAAAGCTAGGGATTTGCAGGGATTTGAGTGAAACCGTGGGTTAAGGAAATAGAAAAGCAGCCCCAAACCTATCAGATGTCAGTTTCAGAAATCACTAGGAAATTGATATGTATGATGAGGCTGGTTTGAATAGCAAGGAAATGACACTGCCTCCAATGAAAACAAACCAACAAACAGTTAAGTGAGCGTTTTTGATTTTATTTTTCTTTTACTTTTCTTGTTATGACAGCATTTTGGAACTACCTAAGTCTTATCCCTAAGAGTCAAAAGTAACCCTCAGGCATCAGAAGGAGGCAATGGGAACAGTGCAACCCGCCTCTTTTCAGGTGCATGCCCTCCACTTTTCTCTAAAAATCAAAGGCTCCACTTCTACTAGGAGACATTCTAGGGCCACCCATTGCCTACATTGTATCTTATTGGGCCATTCACATCTAGGGGAGGCAGTGTGTTTCCCAGTAGGGATTGGGTTGCAAGATGTGTTCCAGAATAAACTGTTCCTCTGTCGTCTCCATGCAACTGCCGCAGAACTGAGTTAGTTTACATTAGTATTTGCTAATTTATTATTATCATTCCTTATTGGCAATTAACTGGTTACCTTAGAGATCACCTCTCTCCCCATACACCTTCACTAAAGTTGATCTCAGCCAGAGCGCTTGCTAATGATCCTGAGATTTCTCTCCCTGGGGGATTGGAGGCAGGACATTTTCCACAGAGTGCTCTGAGGCTTTGGAATTCTTCTTATTAGAGGACCACTTATTTGGGGGTCCTGGTGGCCCTACCTGGTTTTTCTTTGATTGTCCATCAGACTTACAAGGTGGGAGGAGCTGCAGACCTCACCTTCCCTATCCTTGCCCTAGTCTTGGTTGTGGTTTTGGTATTTTGCACCCAGAGGCTGAAGCTAGGGGTGTGGGGAATTGCTTGTTAGGAATTAGAGAGCTAAGAAAAGGATGAATCCACCTCGTGGCAAAGCTGGAGTCTTTGAATTATGGCGCTGCAGAGGATCTGAGGCAGCTGCTTGGAGTTTCAGATATTGACCCCTCTGCTTGTGTATCTCAGCTTTCAGGACTTAGGGGAGACCAAGCTTGGCTGGATCGAGTGTCTCAGATGTGGGTAAATGAAGCCATTTGTACAAGAGGCCTGTGTGTGAGAGGCAGGAGGCTGGCTCAGGAGCGGCCATTTTCTCCTACTGAGAGGAGGCTTAATTTCTTGATGTGTGACTGGCTGGCCTTTAATGTGAGCCTCATTTACTTCGAACAATTGAGCGGCTTGAAGTGAAAGTCCCAGAGGATCAGTTGTTTGTAGAGGGAAATGCTCTTCAAGTTACATTTCCTTCTTGGCTGTTGTGTAGTTACGAGTGGTTTTTGTGTGGGTTGCGTGCTGAGGGTAACTCTGCTTCCAGTGGGTGTACCCAGGCTGCGAGCGCCTCCCTGTGTCACCCCAGGGAACGGTATGGAAAGTACTGCAGCTTCCTGGAGCACCGCTCTGCCAGTCAGGAACTGGGGCTCCTATGCAGATATCTCATTTGTTATATCATTCAGCATTTTGCTTAAAAAATATTGGCTGGGACCACACAGCTCCACAGCATCCCTGGAAAATATGTGAGAAGGAACCAGTATTTACACTCAATAATCATGAAAATGGAGTTACAGAGCGGACAGATGGCTCAACGAGGCAACTAACATTTGGGGCCAAACCAGACTCCATTTTGCTTGATAGCAGTTCCTCTGGTACAGCTTCAAAGTGCTTTCTGTTCCAGAACTGAAAATATGATTGGGTGACACAAGAGGACCTGTGGATATACCTTTAAACCGTCATTGTGTTCCTGAAAAGCCTTGCTGTAAGTGAGTGTTTTGTAAATTCGACCCTGTATTAACCGCAGTGATGGCATTCCATATTTACCAAAAACCTGTGGTGGATTTGTTCGTAAAAGAAAGAGCCCCACATAATGTGAATAAACAACTCCTGACCAATGTCCTTTGTTAAGTCTGGATTTTTCACATGTCTTGTTTTTCTTAAAGTGAGATTCCTCACATGGGCGAGATTTACAAAACCTTTGAAAGGTGGGCCAATTCATTATTCTCTTGAATTCTCATTGGTTGGCTTTCCTGGTTGAAGTTCACTTACTTAAAAAAGATGTAATTATGTAATATTTAAAATACACGGAGTCCAGAGAAGGCAGGTACATGTCACCTGGATTTAACAAATGCCACATTTCATATTTGTTCTAAAAAAAAAAAATTAATGGTTACAGCTGCCCCCTTCCCATCCTCTTCATCTTCCCCCACTCTTTGAAAGTCTGTGGCTGGAAGCACTGAAGCCTATTGGGAATGTGTTTGGTGCTTTTTGTTTTAGCCTCCTGAGCTTACTTCTGAAAGACATGGCTCTCACTTTGCTGCTCCAGGTTCTAAATGCTCCCCAAGTCAATAAGCAGTTCTCGGATTCAGTAGAGCCTGGGAATTACTTTGCAAAATGAAAGGGCTCTCTTCTACTTCCTTTGAAGTCAGCTTTTAGGGAGTTAGAGTGTTACTTTTCAGAAAGAAAAAAAGAGAGTGAGAGTTAGACGGATGGACAGACAGACAGGTGTTGGCATAGCTATCTTGAGTTTCCAGCAGACCGTTGCTGATCGAAGGAGGCGAGAAGCTTGATGGGAATTCTGCATTCTCCTTGAGCTCCGTGTTCATGGACGAGCACCAGGCCTTCTTCATGTCAGATGTTTAAGCACGGCCTTGATGTGTGTAGGTTTGGATGCTCCATTAAATCTCTGAGTGCCAGGGTGACCAGTTTTCAGCTTTTCCCAGTGGGCCCCATCTGGCTGCTGTTCCGTGGCAAGCTGCTCTCCCTCACTGCCACAAGCACTGGCCTTGGTGGTCTCTGCTTTCTGGATTATTTTCATTTCTAAATCTGATTTCCAGAGCATGAAGGGCACCTCTTCTCAGATTGTGTAGTTTGCTCTTCTCAACAAAATGGATTCTCTGTGTAAGCTGGCAGGAAGATAAATTCAATCCAAAGGCCAGATTCCTCTCCCTTTAGAGGAGTGTGTATGTGCGTGTGTGTGTGATAGAGAGAGAGAGAGAGAGAGAGAGAGAGAGAGAATGATATGCTTCTCTCACCTGCTTATTCTGCCTCTGTGGTGATGGGGCCTTTATGGGCTGGGCTGGCCTGATTATACACATGTCTATGAGCTTAGCGCTCAGAGTCCTGCTCTCCACCCTTTGACACTCTGCTGGTTAACTTCCTGAGGAAAAGCTTCTAAGTCTAGTCACAATAGGATGTTCTTCTCCCACATGTGAGGCCGGGGCACCCCAATTTGATATAGCCCAGGAACAGAGTTCCTGGGAAATATTTTTAATGGAGAGTTCTGAGTAGGAAGCAGCCAAATAATCATTGCTATGTGTGCAACCCAACTTAAGAAAACTTTATAGGGAATTTCAGCTCCTTGGAAATTGTTTTCTGAGGCTCAGTTCCTCTTTTTGTGCCTTTTGGACATAATTCTGTTTCAAATTCTCCTCTAACCCTTTAATTCACTTGGCTTGAGGAAATCCTATTTGGGCTGCTGATGCATCCAGGTATTTAGCTATAAAACTATATCTTTTCTAGGTGAGATGTATGAGCAAGGATCAGTCTGCATTCAGGGGGATTGATTTAACCTTTAAGCAACTTTTTTTTTTTTTACAACTAAAGATGTCTATGATCTAGCATTCATATTTGAAACTTGACATGTTTGAGGGATGCAGGACTCTGAAAGTGCAGGTCTGAGCAGAGGCATCTGGCTATAGGTAATGGTGAATGGCTTATTGGAAGACTGTTTTCTTCCTCTTTGCTGCCAGGCACCGTGGCCTATGGTGAGGACACAGGCACACAGCACTCCGAAGGTTGGCATTGACTCTGATCTTGCCATACTGGTCATTTCTTTTACTAGTGCATTTCTGTTTGCTCAAGTATAGACTCTCAAGTGATGGGGTATGCTAATGGTAATGTTTGTTCCTTAATGCTTAGGGGAGAAAACATGATGGCATTAGCGTTAAATCAAAGTTTTTTCCAGGGGACTTTGCCTGATTAAAATTGCAAGACAATTTATGATAGTTATGGCTCTTTAGTAACAATCTCAAATACCACATAAGAAACACCAATTTTCTGTATGGTTTCTGAGCTTGCTACTGGGGTATATGTCCTTATGTCTCCAGGTCACTCTTTGAATTTTGCCTCTACTGAGGAATTTTATTTTCAAGTTGGAAAAATACATGTGTCTTGTTGCAGTAAAAAAATACAATAAGGAAAATGTCTGAAATGGAAAAATGTTAAACTGTCTTTGCACAAAGTATACTTAAATTTTAACTGTCTTTGCACAAGATATACTTTGTAGAGTGATCTGGCAGGTCAAAACTTTATAAAACTAGTAAGCCATAATACCATGGCACTGGGCATTGTTGGAATGGCATCAGGGGACTTAGTCTTTGCACTTCTGATCATCTGGAAGAGATCATGGGAGGTGGAGAAAAACCCGCACCTGCCAAGGTTTGTGGCTGTGCACAGTGCCATATTTGGAGGTATTGGGAATCCAAGAATGTGTGACATTTACATTACCTTGCTCTCCTCACCCTCTGAGTCTAGCAAACTCCATCAGGACAGTTATCTCTAATGTGTGAGCCACCCCAAGTCACTGTATTCCCAAAGATAACAATTGAGAACTGTAATTCTGGGATCAGGGAGGAGGTCACTAGCAAAACCAATGACACAGAATTAAAGACCTCGTAAAAGAAGAGCTTTAGTTCATTGAAATCTATTGTCACTAAGGAAACCACTCCAAGACATTGAGAGTTCTGAAAAATACAAACAAATGCCAAACTATATCAACCCTGGAACAATTACATGAGGCGATTGGGTCAGGGTATCTTCAAGTTCTTTTGCAGCTCTGACTGTAATTTTGTGAATTTTATAGGATTGGTTTGAAAGGCTTCCTGTAGCTGAGTGCATTCAGGTTTGAGCCCATGTGACCACAACAGCTGCTCCGTAGGTGGTATTGAGGTAAGGGACTGATCTATGACAGGTGATGAAATAGGTACCAGCCTTTAGCTTTTACAGGAGGGCAACATATTCTGTGTCTAATGTAGGTTGTATGTCAAAACTCAGTAGCCTCAACAACAACAACAACTCAGTAGCCTCCCCATTCAAATAGGTTTTCTTTTAAATGAGGGCAACATATTCTGGGTCTAATGTAGTTTGTAGTCAAAACTCAGTAGCCTCCCCATTCAAACAGGTTTTCTTGTCCAATGTTAAGTTCTGTCATAAAGGTAACAGTGAGTATACTAACCTTGCTTCAGTTGGTTGGTGTTTGCTGTAGGTACGTGTAGCAGATACACCCTTCTTGCCTGGTAAGCTAGACCCCTCAGAAGAACACAAATTCACTTAAATATAAATTGTGTTGATTATCTTGCTACCTAAAATTTCATAGAGCTGGAAGTCACCGAGATCTCCTTTTTAAGTTAGGCATTCTTGAGGACTGTTTCGTATATCATGATAAATTATCTAACCTTTCATACTGTAGAAGGCCAGCATTATGGAAATAAGCAGCTTTTTATTCCATTCTAAGGTTAATCTAACCGAATTATGCAACTTTTAATGCAATTGCTTGAAGCTTCCACTTTGAAAGTTTTCTCATTTTAATACCTCACACGCAATAAATATTTTAGCTACTATTCATGCTTAACAATAAATTTCACTGATCATCATTCTCTGGCATGAGGGGCAGTTAGTTCACCACGGCTTTGCTCGTTTGCTGTTTGCTAAAGATAATCACCAATGAGCCAGAATTCAGTAAAAACATGTATTTTTGTTGTCATTATTTTTAATTTCAGGCCATGGGAGGTTCACTAAGCCCTACAGAATCTATAGATGTAGGGCACATGAGGGTTTTGCTTCTGAGCCAAAAGCGAGGTAGATTTTCTTTTAAAGTAGATTTGATTCCAGAATTATTAAACCATTAAACTCAATGCATGTTGGAACCTGGCGGATGGCATTGAGCAGGATTTGGGGCACTATCTGTAACAAAGCAATCTATTTTTTGCAGGGAGTAAACTGCTATTTCAGGGGCAGGGGAGGTCAGCTGGGGAGTCCTTGGGAAGGTGTTTTACTTTTGGGCCCCCTAAAGAATATTTTTCAGGGGCTCCTTGAAGGCAGGGACCAATGCTATACAATTCCTTTTGGATAGTATCAGGCATTATTAAGTTTTGTTACTTAGTAGTTTCTATAGTGCTTGTTATGCCCTGACCTTGCAGGGTATTCATTTATTCTAGGTGAATCCTGCCCCTCTGGTTATGATGATTTGCCCTCAGACTTTAGTGAATGGACTTTCTGTTTAGTAGTTAGGCTCTTCTAAAAAATATATATTTTGGCTTGAAAACATTCACCCATTCATCCATCTACCAATTATTTGTAGATCATCCTTTACTGACCAGCTCCATGCTCAGCTCTGAGGGATAGAGAAAGTATAAGGTACCAACCCTCATAGCTTGTGTTATTACTGAGAAGACAAGATGAGAGGTTAAATAGATTTAAAAAAATGGAGAAAGTAAGGATTATTTACTAAATGGTGCTCTGGGATTATATTATTGGAAAAAATAGGTTTTTATTTCTCACTGTATGACAACATAAATTCCACATATTAAAGAGTTAAAATTTTAAGATGAAAAAGCAAATAATAAAACCAGTTGTAAAGGACTTCAGACACATAGAAGCAATGAAATGAACACAAAGAAAAAGACCAGCAGCTCTCTATGGTGAGTGCTCTGAAATGTGTGAGCCTGACGATTCACAGACTTATACCTCTGGGGCAAATAATACATTATAGGTTAATAAAAATAATTAATAAAAAATTTAGAAACGTCTGATAAGCTAAACTAAAAATAAACTCTAAGCTGGGGAAATATTTTAAATGTATATAGCAAAGAACATGTATTTATTAATTCTATAAATATTTATATAGTACTTAACTATGTGCTAGTCAGTATTCAAGGTGCTGGGGATATGAGAGTGAACAAAACAAAGTCCCCGACTTTGTTATGCACACAGACAAACAAGAAACAAATAAATATATAATATGTTAGGTGATGATATGGAGAAAAATAAAGAAGGGTAAAGTTATATGTTCTGCCAGGAATGAGAGCTCTCTAGAAAGGTCAGGGAAGACATCTTGGATAAGGGGACATTTAAGCAATGGCTTTAATATATAAAGAGTCTTACAAATCAATAAATAAGACAAATACCACAATATAAAAATTATGCAAAAGACACAAATAAATAATTCATAAAGAGGCTCTACAAATTACCAGTAGATACAAAAATATTTCAATCTTAGTAATTTAACAGTAACAATGGAATGCCATTATTAATTTTGAACTACAAACATTATATGTACCTATTAAAAAGTCTAACAATATAGGAACATATAAAATAGAAGCTAAAGTCTCCACAACTCTCTCCTTACTAATATGTTACCTTAGGGGAACCACCGACAGCAATTTGATATGCAAGGTGTCTTATTTGTACTTACAGAATTAGGAAAAATTTAAAAATATGCTAAGCATTGGCAAGGGTATGGTTCTCATATATCGCTCCATGTAGTATAATTGATAGAACTGAAATCCGACATAATCTTTCTTGGGGACTGTTTGTCAATACATGTTAAAATCCCTGAGATATCTAATTTCTTCTTCTGGATGTTATCATAAGGAAATTATTTTAAATTTGCCTAGAAATTCATGTTCAGGGGTGTTAAATTCAGTATAATTTATAGAACTGAAATACTAAAAATATGCTTAATATCATCAGTAGGTGAATGTCTAAATACATTATGATATGTACATTGCTAGAATACTATGAAGACATTAAAATAACACTTTGAGAAATATTTAATGATGCAAGAAAACACTCTTTATATAACATACATTAATTGAAAGAAATCAACAAATGAAAGTGTGTATAGAATGATTCCAATCATTTAAAAATACATATGCATAGAAAAAAATACTGGAAGGAAAATTACCAAAGCATTAATAGTTATCACAGGTTGCAGGAAATCAGGCAATTTTTACTTTTGAAATATACTTTTCTAATTTCCCAAATTTTCTATATTGAACTTGCAGTATTTTTGAGATCAGAAAAGCAATTACTTAAAAGAGATAACTACTATACTGTACAATAAATATTAAGGACCAAAAAGGTCACACAAAATTATGAATTATTCTGAGGCAGGACATATCATTTATGTTCTTTATTTTCATTTTCAATCAGATAACACCTTTAAAATTTTTCTTATTTTTCCTTTTTTGGAGGTCTCTGTCAGATGAAGTTTCACATTAAAAAATAATCCTTTTCTTTACAATTCATGTTTTAAATACGAGAAATAATATTATGAAAAATGTTTTTTCCTTCTTCACTTTTCTTGCCCATATGTATACTCTTGTGAAAGTAGATTTATCTCACCAGTGTTAGACATCTGGTTCACAAATTTCATTTTTAGAATGTGAGATTTTATAATAGTAACATTAAACAGTAATCTGTACAGAGTTTTAATACTATGAAAATGATACAGGCTTTGTCTAAGAGTCACTTTTAGCAAAATATATTTTTTCAGTGTCCTTTTTAGGACTAAGTAGCCAGTTTGAGGGAGAACATTTTTAATACTTCTCAATATTTGATTTCATATTTGGGCTTTTAGAATCTGAGGCATACAATAGCCCCCAACAATTTGGAACAAAAAAAGGAGGGAGTTAATGAGTTGGCTGTCGCTGAGATGCTCAAAATTTCAAATCCAGCCTTGCCTAAATGCGCTGTTTTTTTTTACGCAAAATAGAATGAATTTTATCTTTTTAAAAATTCATTCATTCATTCATTCATTTTCTTTTTTTTTGCCTTTTAATGCTTTTTTTTAATGAATTCGACCTTTTAAGAAAGTCACATTAATTTGATTGACTCCCATTAGTAGTCTAACTTTGTACAGCATAAATACATTTTAAAAAGGCATCCTTTGAGACACCTCTTTAATTGATGGCTGCATAAACTTCTCATATAGTAAGTACTGCACTTAAATGCAAAATGTTTATTCAGTGGCCCATGTAGATAACAGAAATATTTAGATATTGTAAAGAAAATTCTTATTAAAAAACAAACAAACAGATGCTTCACCCCCCTGCATACCTAATAGAAGAGAATGTCATCTGTACAATGTCATCTTGATTGTAGGTGAAGTGTTTGCCTGCTATAGGAAAACATCTGCGGCCTAATTCTGTAGTCTGTCTCTTGGATAAATAAAGGGAGACCATGGCCTTTGGTAGAGTTTTATTTCTTATAGGTGTAATCATTTAACTAAATGAGTTTCAGTTCAAATTACATGTTTTTTGTTTTGTTTTGTTTTTTTAAATTAATTTATTTATTTTCAGAAAAAACAGTATTCATTATTTTTTCACCACACCCAGTGCTCCATGCAATCCGTGCCCTCTATAATACGCACCACCTGGTACCCCGACCTCTCACCCCCCCGCCACACAGATTGTTTTTCAGAGTCCATAGTCTCTCATGATTCACCTCCCCTTCCAATTTACCCCAACTCCCTTCTCCTCTGTAACACCCCTTGTCCTCCATGCTATTTGTTATGCTCCACAAATAAGTGAAACCATATGATAATTGACTGTCTGCTTGACTTATTTCACTCAGCATAATCTCTTCCAGTCCCATCCATGTTGCTACAAAAGTTGGGTATTCGTCCTTCTGATGGAGGCATAATACTCCATAGTGTATATGGACCACATCTTCCTTATCCATTCGTCTGTTGAAGGGCAATTGCACTCCTGGGTATTTACCCCAAAGATACAGATGTCGTGAAAAGAAGGGCCATCTGTTCCCTCAATGTTTATAGCAGCAATGGCCACGGTCGCCAAACTATGGAAAGAACCAAGATGCCCAAATTACATGTTTTTTGTGTTATAACATGGACTATTTGATAAAAATAAATATCTGCTGCTTTTGTGTGTTTGTGGGAGCACAGGAAGAAGGGGCTAAAAAGTAAGGGAAATGAAGGAAAACACTGCTACCTTCTTTCCAACTTTCCTCCTTTCTATCTTAGTTTTTTAATGTAAAAGTCCTCATATAAAGAAATATTGAGGATGCTTAAAACTTGGTTATGAAGCAAGAATCTTAAGAAAAGATTCACATTGTCCCTTTGTATATAGCTTACAGATGACATTGTTTGTATTAGGAAAGAATTTTCAGGAAATTAAAATATTTAATTGATTTTAAGCCAGAATTTGAAAGAAGTTAGTGTGATGAAGCAGAGTGTTCTGGCTGAAGAAAAGTAAAATGTAATTCTATGCAAATTCATATCACCGCTTAAGTGAGTATAAAACTCCAGAAGGTGGTAAGGAGATTGAAAACAAGGAATTTTGCTTATTGAAAATCAATATTGGCAGCTGACAGTCAGTGGGGTTTGGTACTGGCTCTGAGGAAGGCCCCACTAAACACATGCTGCTGCATGGGATGTATGTGAAGGTCTGATTCTGAACTTGCTTATGGGCCCTGCACAGGCCTAAAGACCTTGGAGTTCTCCCCACCCTCCACTCTCCATGGCTGCTGTTGCTTAGGACCAGAGAACAGAATTGATGTTGTGGCTGAGATGTTCTTGTTTACTAGTGCCATTATGAGGGAGACTGAGCCACCTAGGGAGAGGCAGATACCCAAAAGCCCCCTGCAACAAATGATAATCTCAATGGGTTGGCATGTTTGAAGACACATTTGTAAATGTCCTGACTGTGGGAATGTGGTATTCTATCTGACTTTTACTTTACAGTTATTAAGAAACCTGTTGCTCTATGGGTCAAAAGTAAGTTGGGTCCTATTATCTTTTATTATTGCTTTTATTGGTTACTTATTATAAAATAAATTTGTTTCCATTGTGAAAAAATGGAAAAGTACAGAAATATTTGAAGAAGTTGGAAAATAATCCATAATTCTACTGCTCAGGGGCAACTACCATTAGCTTTCTTGTATGTAACTGGCATGAAATAAATGCCCAATAAAAGTTATTGTATTAATTAAAAAAATCATATTTTTACTCTTTTAAGGGTATTTTAGTTGGGATGATTCTGTTTTTTTCCCCATCTTAACAGCTGTATCATAAGAAAATATTTCTAAGCAAGCTGTTTTTTTGGTGGTTAAATTGTATTCTGTTTCATGGATAAAATTTATTTTATTCAATCTCTAGTGTTTACCTTTTAAATTCTAATTCTTTAGATTTTGTTCTATTGTAATATCCTGTGATATCCTTATAAATAAATCTTATTGTGATCTCTGATTGTTTCCTTAGAATAAATTCCCTAGGGGTGATATTATTTTATCTGAAGGCTTACATGTTTTAAGACTTCTGATATATATGTCCTCAAAAAAGTACCAATGTGCAATTCTACCAACAGTATGTAAGAGCCCATTTCACTGTACTCAGAAAGCATTATTATAATGCAGATATAGTCTGGTGAAGTCATAAGGAAGCAGGCACTCTCATATATTGTTCATGGATGTATAAATTGGTACCCAGTCCCATAGAGGGAAATTAAATTATGTCCTTAAAAACTGCAAAAGCATATACCCTTTGACCCAGGAATTCCATTTTTAGGGTATTCATCCTATAGATATGCTTGACCATGTACAGAATGATGTAAATACAATGTTATTCATTGATGTATTATTTGAAATGGCAAAAATAGAAACAATATATATGTTATTTTTAAAAATGAATATAATGTTTTGGAGTGCCTGGGTGGCTCAATCGGTTAAGTGTCTGCCTTGGGTTAGGTCATGATCCTGGGATCCTGGGATCAAGCCTGGTGTCAGACTCCCTGCTCAGTGGGAGCCTGCTTCTACCTCTTCCTCACTCCTGCTCTCTCTCACTATCTCTGTCTCTGTCTCTCAAATAAATAAAATCTTAAATAAATAAATAAAATGACTATAATATTTTTAAAAATGAATGTTTTACCTATTGGTATGGAAGACTCTCTATATTTTTAACTAAACAAAAGGAAGATTCAGAAAAATATGTAGGCATAGTGTTGCCTGGGTGAGAAAGGGGATAAAAGAGAATATATGTTTTATTGGTTTATATATGCATGAAATTGTATGAAAAGATAAGCAGGAATGCATACCTGTTGGGAAAGTAGCAAATGAGAGGATAGGGAACAGGAGTGAGAGAGAGAATTGTTAGTTCCATAGATGAAAATGGATTATCTAATTTTAGTTTAAACTTGTGTTCAAAGACATTTTTTTCAGGGTGTTGTATGAGTTTTAATTCAGTTTATGCTTATTTTTTTACTTAGAGTGTTTTGCAAGAAATCATTATACACAAAAATTTAAGAATTGTATGTATGTATATATACATATATTTTTTTAAATAATACATGAATTTTATTTTTTTTTTCATTTTTTTTTAATATTTACCAATCTCACATTTTTTCCACTCTTTATGAACTTTTTTATTATGTTTTTAATTCCTTAGGAATTTATTTTGGTATATGATTAGAAATGACAATGTAAAAAATATTTTTCTACATGGTTAATTGGCTGACTTTGTACCATTTATTGTTTATTTCTCTTCTTCACTGCTTTCTGATGCTGCTTTTTATTTATTTATTTATTTATTTATTTATTTATTTAGAAGGAGGCAGAGAGAGAGAGCCCGCACACACATGCACGCACACATGTACATGAGTTGGGGGAGGTGCACAGGGAGAGGGGAGAGGAATCTCAAGCAGACTCCAAGCTGAGCCTGGAGCCGGACATAGGGTTTGGTCCCAAACCCGGGGATCATGACCTGAGCCGGAGGCAGATGACTGAGCCGCTCAGGCACCCCACACCCCATTTTTTTGTTTTTGTTTTGTTTTAAAGATTTTATTTATTTATTTGACAGAAAGAAAGTACAAGCAGGGGGAGTGGCAGGGAAAGGGAGAAGCAGTCTCCCGCTGAGCAGAGAGAGGAATGTGGGGCTTGATCCCAGGACCCTGGGATAATAACCTGAGCTGAAGGCAGATACTTAACTGACTGAGCCCCCAGGTGCCCCCTACTCCCAGTTTTTTGTTTTTGTTTTTGTTTTTGTTTGTTTGTTTTAAAGGTTTTATTTATTTATTTGACAGAGAGAGGAAGTTACAAGTAGGCAGAGAGCCAGGCAGAGGGGGTGGGGGGAAGGAGGCTCCCCGCCAAACAGAGAGCCTGATGTGGGCCTCCATCCCAGCACCCTGGGATCATGACCTGAGCTGAAAGCAGAGGCTTAACCCACTGAGCCACCCAGGCGCCCTGTTTGTTTGTTTTTTAAGTAGGCTCCATTCCAAGCATGGAGTCCAATGTGGGGCTCAAACTCAGGACCTTGAGATCAAGACCTTAGCTGAGATCAAGAATCAGATGCTTAACAGACTGAGCCACCCAGGCTACCCCTCTGGTGCTTCTTAAAAACATAATATGTAAGTTTTTATATACACTAGGATATACTCTTTTTCTTAGCGACTCTTTAATTTTATATTTAAATTCAATTTAATTCACATATAGTGTATTATTAGTGTTAGGGGTAGACTGTCGTGATTTATCAGTTGCATTTAATACTCAGTGCTCATTTCATTGAGGGTCCTTCTTAATGCCCATGACCCAGTTACCCCATCCCTACAGCCACTTTCCCTCCAGCAACCCTCAGTTTGTTCCCTAGAGTTAAGAGTCTCTATGGTTTGCTTCCCTCTCTTTTTATCTTATTTTATTTTTCCTTCCCTTCCCCTTGCTCATCTGTTTTGCTTCTTAAATTCCACATAGGAGTAAAATCACATGGTATTTGTCTTTCTCTGACTGACTTCTTTCTCTTAGCACAATACCCTCTAGTTCCACCCACATCGTTGCAAATGACAAGATGTCATTCTTTTTGATGGCTGAGCTGTTTATTTTTTCCTACTGATCTGTTTGCCTACTTTTGTACCAATATCACACTGATTAATCATTGATGATATAATGGATTTTAAAGGTGGTAGGGTTAGTTTCTCCTCATTCTTTGTCTTTTCACAACAAGTTTTTCTGTATTCTTTTAGATAAATTTTGGAATCATGTTAAGTTTTAAACACATTGGGTATTTTTTTTTTTTTAAGTAGGCTCCACACCCAGCACGGAGCCCAATGCAGGGCTTGAATTCACAACCCCGAGATCATGACCTGAGTTGTGATCAAGAGTCAGATGCTTCACTGACTGAGCAACCCAAGCCCCCCACCCCCCACAAATGTTGGGATTTTGACTGGAGATATGTCAAACTGATACATAAATTTAGGAAGGATTGACATGCATATAATATTTAGTCTTTTCATCTAGGAGCATGACATCTTTCCATTTAGTCCCATTTCATTCTAATGTCTTCAGTAAATTTCTATAGTTCTCCTTACAGTTCTTGTTAACCTTATTTCCAGCCATTTTATGGTTTTGCTGTTATTTTGATTGGGCTCTTTTTTTCCACTACATTTTCTAACTGGATAATGCTGGTAGAATATGTAGGAGAGCTCTTAGCATTTGCAACTATATTTTGAAAGTAGCTCTTCTTGTTTTTTTAGACATGGTTTTCACTTGTGTGGCTAGGCAAAAAAAAAAAAAAAAGGCAAGATGTGGACTTACACAACTGGGCTTAGAAAGGACATCCTGGTAAGAACTTAGATTCTGGATGCAGACTGTCTTTTAGAAATCTAAGTATACTGTCTTTAGCCGAGTGCATTTAGGGCAGTTATTCTCTGTGCCCTAGCTTCCTCATTTAAAAATGAGAATAACAGTACCTACCTCATAGATGTTTGTGAAGATTCGATGTGAGTATTAAAGTGCCTAACACAAAATAAGCCATAAGTAGATATTAAGTAGCTGTTATTATTATCATCCCTTTATGCCAAGGAAGACATAGAATTTGTACTCTTAATCCAAATGGAGGCAATCAGATTCTTGTCTCCCTTAATGTGCTATAGAGGGCAACTCAATCCAACTTTGAAATTAAGGAAAATTTCCATTTGCTTCTATTTAATTATTACACATAAATTCCATGCCAGCACACTTTTTTGCTTTTAGTTATCTAAAGTCCCTTTACATGACAGTGTCTGTTCTTTTTCTTAGTGGTTCCTTCAAGGTTTCTCATTGTTCTTTACTATGATACTTATCAGTAGTTCGGTTATGAAGTTGGAGGAGGTCCTACATGAATCAGAGTTAGTTAGATGTGCTGGCAGGGGAGCAAAAAGCCCTTCTCTGATGTTATCCCTTTGTGTTTTCTTTCTAGAGTCAGTGGATATCAATTTAGGCCTTAATCTGGCATTTTTCAACCTTTCTCCTTCGTGACTCTGTGCTGGGCATCTCCATTAGCTGGGAAGCTCTGGAGATGGCAATTTCATGGACCACTAGCTTAGGGTTGTGACCTGCACTTTAATAAATATTGCCCCAAGCCTTTCTTCTCCTGTGACCTGCTGCTTCTGCAGACCTGGGCTTTGTTTCAGGGCCACTGCTTTTTCTCCTTTCTTTCGTGCAAGTGACTTACAGATGCATTTTAAATAGCCGATTCATGGCGAGGAACTTTGGAGCTCAGGTTCCCAGGACTGTGCTCTGTCTCAGACACGCCTGCCTCCCACCCAGGAAACCAGTTCTTGGTGTCTCTTACCTAGAGATATTTTACCCTCTTTTTTTTTTTTTCTTTTCAATTTTGGGATGACATATAGTGGCCTAGGGCAAAGGCTTCAATTTCACTTTTTGCTCTTGGGGACCAATTTATACTGTTGGGGGTTTTAGGGCACTGCCAGGAGGCTGGTGAGAGGCGGTAAGAGAAAACAAAAACTTGGTTCTCTGTTATAATATTTAACTTGAATAAAATGTGTGAACCCTGGCAAATTGGTCTCACTGTAAGCGAATCGTTACTGCCAACAAAATAATAGGTAACTGGGTGCCACTATTTCCTAATCAGGTTTGTTTTTTTAAGTGACTAGATATTGTTCCCTGTAGAGTTAGCAGTTGAGTAGCAATCACTCTGTGTTCATTTAAGTACAAGCTGATCCCCCCTCCTGCTTTTAGCTTATAAAGTTGTAATCCATGTGCGTACAATTAAAAATGATACCCAAATGCAGCCCAGGGTTTCCTTTGAATTTGTAGCAGCTTTTGTGCTTTTGTGTGGAGGGAAAGTTGTTGCTCTGCTAGAAACCACAGACCCAGAGTAAACCTCAGCTGAGCTGTAGCTATTTTGGAAGACAAGTTTCTGGTTGCTTGTGTGTAATTGCCCATATTACATCATCCTAACCATTGTGAAATGTGCAAAATACGAAGCTTATTTAATGATTCATTTCAGGTGGACAGCTCCTTTGAAAGTAATTTTAGAAGGGTTCCCTGCATGAAACAGATTCCCTGCTTTGTTCTTGCTTTCTTGTTCAGGTTGAGGGTAATTCAGTGATTGATAACAATGTAGCAGAGAGAAGTATGTCATAATACATTGAGCCTCATAAGCTTGACAGTCTGCCTAAAACCTTCCATGGATTGTAGTTTCTCTTGGTGCAAGTGAGGAACAAGGGGAGAAAATTTCTCTCCACGTGAAATCAAATCAGCATTAACCGCCAATGAAATTTAATTTCTCTGTCACTGAGCAGAAAAAAAAAAAAAAAAAAAGAAAAAAAAAAAATAAAAATCTATTTTCAATGACCACAAGAAGCTTGGCTGCATATCACTCACTGGTCTTAGCCAGTCCCAGTTTGCCAGATTTTGCTGTCTTTTGTGAAGGTAGCTGTATGCCATACAGAAGACTTTAAAAAAAGTCTCTGTTGTTAGATTGCATTAATCCATCTTTAATTCAGATACGTGAAATTCCACTAAGCTAAGACCCCTTTTGGCATTTGCAGACTAGGTAGTAGGTCATGTTTACTCACATATTAGTAGAAAGAGGAATTTTAAAATAACATTTATCTTTGGCCATGGACCTTATATATTGCACACAGACTGAAGTTTGGTAAAAAGGCCTTATAGATAATATTTCAAAGTAAAAAAAAGAGATTGTTTAGAATCTGAAAGGTCAGACATGGATCAAATAATTCTGGGCCCTTTTATTGCTGAATAATGGACTTTGTAAATGCCATATGTGACTATTAGATCAAATGAAAATACATAGAGTTCAATATTAATTGGTTCAGTATCAGCTGATGGCCTGCTTGCAGAATATAATGAAATTATGTTATCAATATAATGTTTTATCAACTCCTTAGTTTGCAAAATTAAATAAACATAGCATAAGCACTTGCTGTGTAAGTTGTAGGAGAGAACAGGGCTTTGATTTGGAATTTGAAAAGAGAATTAGAGGTGATTGAAGCAGAAAGCAGGCTCTGACATAAGATTTTTGCCAGCATTTCTTTTTTTCCTTTTTTTTTTTTTTTAGATTTTATTTATTTGACAGACAGAGATCACAAGTAGGCAGAGAGGCAGGCAGAGAGAGAGAGAGGAGGAAGCAGGCTCCCCGCTGAGCAGAGAGCCCGATGCGGGACTCGATCCCAGGACCCTGAGATCATGACCTGAGCCGAATGCAGCGGCTTAACCCACCGAGCCACCCAGGTGCCCCCCAAAATGCTTTCTTAAAGCTTCTGCCAATATTAGGAAATCCTTTTGTTGAATAGTTTAACTTGTTTTGGTATGGATATTCACTTATTTCATTATATACTTTTTCTTTTCCGTGTCTTCTTGGTGTATTACTCTAGATACAGGTTAAATAGTGGTAAGCAGAACTGACATAGTCCCTGACTTCATGGAGTGGGGAGACAAAACCCTAATATAAAATTATAGTCTTGTGAAAGAAATGGTCATCTTATCATGCAAGGGACAAATGGGGAACTTGATCTAGTCTAGGGGATTATGGAAGTCATATCTGAGTGCACACTTGGAGGGTGAGCATGAGTTAGTGATGCAAAAAGCTGTGGGGTAGGTACTGGGTCAGAGCTGAGGAGTACCACATGTGAAACCCTGCAGTGGGGAAGAACTTTAGTGGAGCCACAGAGAGAGGACCAGTGGAATCAGAGCAGATGGGCAAGTGGAAAAATCTTCCATGGTGGGGATGGTGAGGCATGGATCTGAAATTAAACCATTGATCTAATCTCAGGGAGATTTTCCTCCGTCCCCCAGGGGGTTTGAATCTGAGGGCTGAAGTCCTGAACCTAGCCATTGGTTAGAAAAGTGGAAGGGGCTGGGACAGGTAGGGGTAATAGTTCACAGAGTCTGCTGTGAATCCCATGGGAAGCAAATTCGTTTCAGAAAAGCAGCCACGGAAAGAACTGATTTCAAAGGAAAGAAAGAAGCAGCCTGCATCCAGCTTCAGACGGATGGTTTGTGGCTCAAGTCCATGCTTACATGCACACACAGGATAGTGGTGGTAAGCAGAGGAGCTCTCTCAGAGGGTGTTTGTGGTGCAGGCCCAGCGTAACTAGTCACATTCACAGTGTGGAGTCAGTAGTTTCAAGGCGGTATTTATGATATTATCGTCTTTCTTGGCTGCTTTTGATAGAGAGGAAGACAAGGAGTTTTTCCTCTTCCCGATGCCTCTGAAGAAACAGACAGCAGGCCCCACCGAAGAAAGGACTCATTCCTTCCCTATTTCCTGCTTCCAATCTCTGCTGCTTTTTCCCTCTTCCCTTTCTGCTCCATTTTCTTTTTCTGTGAAGTTCTGCCTGATCGTCACCAGAGGGAGCACAGATGCACCAAAATCCAGCCTTTATTCCTCTGGCCACAGAAATTTCATTGTCTTTCTTTTCATCCTCACATTCCTGAAAGACAGGGATGCATCTTGGCCTTTGTAATATTTCTATCAAGGGCAACCATTCCCCACCTATTTTTAAAAGGTGAGCAAAAGCTACTGTCCAGATGAAAAAGAGAAATAGATTGTGTTCCTGAGATCTGGGAGGAAAGTGTGTGTGTGTGTGTGTGTGTGTGTGTGTGTGTGTGTGTGTGTGTGAGAGAGAGAGAGAGAGAGAGAGATAGAGAGAGAGAGAACTATATATAGAGAGACTGTGATAGAGCAGAGTTGCTAGCACCCGCGTGACTTGTTCGGGAAGGACTCGTTTTGCCAATAGCAAGGTAGGCAGTCTGGGCTCCTCTTTTTTGCTTTCCCTGGGCTGTTGTTCTCATAGCAGCTGCCCTGCTTCTTGACATGTCCTAATAATGAGAATGATGTGGCCAGGGGGAGATTCATCTTCTTCCCCAATCTGACTTCTTTATTGAATTTGCTCCTTGCTGAAGTCCAAGGAGGATTGTTTCCTCTTAACTGTGCGCTCTCTTCACTCTGCCCAAGGTCAGAGAATCCAGCTGTGGCCTGTCTACCTCCCACATCACTGGCCATACAGAGCAATCCGCATGTCTGTGACAGTTCTATGCCTGATGTGTGAGGGGCAGATGAGCGCTAGTTTAGGCTCTTCCAAAGATGTCTTGGCATGGCAGTGCCGATGAAAGTGGAGACTTGTTTGTGTCAGTGACATAAGAAAAGACAACCAGGACCCAGCTGCAGGGAGTGAGGAGGTGTGCTGTTTGGTGTATGGTCTTCTGATGAAGGCCCACATACTTCACATTTGTCTGCCCCTAATGCCAATCTCCTTCTGATGTCTTAACCTGACTTTTGTTCTGGTTTGTGCAAAGAATTCTGGTGCCACAAAGAACTGCTTGGCTGGTGGTAGTTATCCTGCTAGCATGTTAATACAGATACAAGGCGCTTTCTAACTAACTGGCCTCATAATAACTACACAGGAAGACCAGGCCGGGTTTAGCATATTCTGCCTGTTGTAAAGCATCAGGCACTGTTAAAGCTCCTCATAAATACTAGTGATGGTTTTAAAAGGCCATTTTTCATGTAAAATTCCTTACTGTTAGCAGGTTTGGAAAAGAGCTGTATTGAAGAACAGGTTTTGTAGAAAGCAGAATGATTTCCCAGTAAAATGCTTTCTAGCTTTCCCCTGGGGCTCTGGGGAGCCCCAGAGCCCCAGAGATCCACATGGGTAGATTGCATGTTAACTGGCAAACCCAGTAGCCATGTTCTTACTTTCCATGCCAGCAAAGTGCTAATACTCAGCACAAAGGACATTTAACACAGTAATTGTTTCTGATGGAGCAAGTGGAGCTGCCAGCGTGCTGTCTCTTGGATGGCTTCTTTATGATGGGAACAAGCTTGGGAGTCAGGCCCAGGCCACTCCTTGGTCTGTGTGATACAAAGGAACAACTTAAAAAAAGTGTTTGTATAGCCGAGGTCACTCCTGCCCTTTCTCAATAGACTTGTAGTCCTGGGCTGAATGCTTATCTGGCTTGGTTTTGTGTCTTTAGAACAAAGGAAGCTTCCAGTGACCAGTCTGGTTAATCACCACTGCTTATTCCCTCTTCCCTACTATTTTGTATTAGGTTTCCCTCTACTCCAGTACATTGGATTTCCAATCACATCAAACCCTATTAGGCTGCTTTCCATTCATAGCAGATTGGAGTCCCTTACACCTCACTGCCTAGCAGGATTTTCTTCTCCACAATGTGTAGAGTATTAAGTTCCCTTACATGGGTTGCTGCTTGTTAAGTTGTGTTTGGTGCTGCGTAGTATTGAATTCTGTTTCTCGTCAGCAGTCACCAGCTTGTTAATTACACACTTGCAGATTCGCTTCTTCTGCACATTCTGTAATGTACAGCTCTCCACACTTCAGTGCTTTGGACAGCCATATCTGCTCACAGGTTTGGTTCCATTCTGCTGTGTGTTACTGAGCACCTGCCTGTACCCCAGAGTCTGTGCTAGATACTGCAGGGCTTACAGAAGTGAGTGGGGGATAATGCTTGCCCTCAAGGAGTTTATATCGACTGGGGTGGGGATAGGGAAGGCAGTGTCTATGAGGAACCATGTGCGTGAAGGCTAAGTGTTGGTTATACTGCCTTCCTAGTAATGGTTTATTTGGCATATTTAAAACACCTTTGTAGATAGATTTTATGAAGAAAAAAAAAATAAAACACCTTCGAAGGCATCTTGTTTATTATAACCACTTGTAACTTGGTTATAAGTGCTTGGTTAGAAGTATAAGTTGGTTATAAGTTGGTTACTTATAACCAGCCATTATTATCACCACTCTGTTCTGCAATGAAAAAAAGCATTAGGAAGCACAATCATGTGGAAAGTGGACATTTTACCGGTTCGACTAAAGGTATTGGAAGAATTCTGATAAAACTCTGGTGTCTTTTAATACATTCAGTCCTGCTTTCATATGTACCTAGCATAATATTAGAAATCATGTGATTCTAAGAGATACCCATCAAGCATGGATAAAGTAATAAAAATTCATATGTACCCTAGACTGTAACGTTCATGATACAAACAGACTAGGGCCTAGCTCTATTTTTTTTTCTTATGACACCAAAATATTGTGCAATTTTACTCCTCCTGGGAGAGAAGGGAGCCAAAAGTAATGCAAAGGAGTGTGAGTCATGGCTTCCCACAAGCGACAGAAGGGCATTACCAGTTGTGATCTTAATGCTCAAGAATCTCAACTTGGTGGTAGAATCACAGTCTTGTGTCTCACACTAGTGTAAATATTGCCTAACTTCTTCTTCGCAGAGCTTCTCATTCCTTGAACACTTACCATGCGACAGGCAGTGTTCCAGGTGATTTATTGTAGCATCTCAGTAATTGCTCACCATAAGCGAACCTTCTCTATTTGCTGTCATAAAAAAAAAGAATCCAAGTTTATTGGCAACAAAGGGATGTGTTTTGTATCTCTTCCTGCCAGCTCAACCAGAGTGCTTCGTTAATGCCAAATTTCTAATTGGCTGTGAACAGTACTTATAGCATAGTCTGAAGCTTGGAGTGACAAATAGTCATCTCAAAAGAAATGTAGTTTAGAAAAAGGACCTAGGTAATAAACGAAGTTATTTGATACAGGATTTAAATAAACACCAAGAATTTGGTTTAAGGCCTTTTTTTCTTCAACACCAAAATATTGTGCCATTTTCCTTAAATTCCTGGAAGGGGAGAGAACCAAAATTAAGCCCAAAAAGAAAGAAGGGACAGACTGGTGCTTTTGCAATTTACACAGTCTTTTCTAAGTAGTCAAATATACAATATTTCTAGAACCCAGAGTAACAATGCCTGTATTTCCTATTCTCATTGTGTAAGGAGATTTTACTGGTATAGAACTGTGGAGCAACATTCAGAACTCATTTTTCAAAAGTGTGTTACTATTCTGACATGTGGACCATAACACTGCTGCATTAGAATAATGAAACATCGGTCTTTCACTGAGATGCCCTGCCTACTTACTTGCCCAAGGTCATCACCAGTTGCCAGGGGGCTGTTTCTCTTCTGAAGTTTGTTCTTATTGCATAGGGCTTAACATGCACGTCTGGATACAGACTTATTACTCCTTAGCATTGTCCCCTACTATGTGTAATGCAGCATCCTCCTATCCTCACAAAGATTCTTGCCAGAGTATAGTATTTTCATAACTCAGCTATTCCATATTTCATCTTCTTTCGAATCCAAGACTTGTCATAGCTTATGGATTATAGTTTTAGAGAAATAGTCAATTACAATGAACCCTGTTATTCCTTACATGTCTTATTTCATAGTACAGTTTCCACTTTTCCCCTGTTGCTCATTTGTAGCTGTAAAGACTACAGATCAGTCACTTCCTCAAATCTAGCTACCCTCTTTCACATTAATAGCATAATGGTGAACATTCGGTACATTGTCTGTGACTCACATAATCACTATGCAAAATGCATCATTCATAAATTGTTTAGTGCGACCTTTTGCACAGTAGCACTGATTATTATTATCACAGAAGCCCAGTAAACTAGACTGGTAATTATCAGGGATTTATTTGAATGGACAGCTAAGCTATTCTTGGCAAGTTAGTCAAAGCAGTTGTCATGACAGCTATACAAATATGTCTTATGAATTGGGTTAATTAGGGTAATTAATAACTGTTATTTGGGCCCCTTTCCCCAAGGTATTGCCTAAGCAGTATCAAAAGGGGAGAGGTGAAGTTTAAAAAAAAAAGTTTGCTTCCCTCTTCTAAAAAGGCTACTTTTTAAACCAGTGCAAGCTACCCAACCTCCAAAGGTGGCTTTTATGGGGTCTTTGCCTACTTGTGAGGGTTTCAGAGTCAGTGAGCACAAGCCACACTGAAAAAAATATAGTTAAAAAGAAGAGCTAAGTAATTTCCTAAAGCTGCTGATTTCTTTTTAGTCACCTGCCAGTGCTCCTGAGGGACCATCCCCCGGCTTTGTCTTTTGGCAGAGTCTTGCTTTGTTTTTGCTCATCTACAACTTTCTTGCCTTGCACTCTAGCCTGCTCATTGTATTGGTTTTCTTTTCTTATTTTTCTCTCACAAGGAATTTCTGAGTTTTCCTCACCCAGGGTTTCTGCTCCTCTGAGGTTTTCTGAGCTTTAATTCTGTTTGAGGACCTTTTTTCTTTTTTTTTTAAAATGCCTTGGGGACCATCTAACATTGCCTGGTGGGGTAGTATTGCTCTCTTTTTTTTTTTAAGAAAGAAAAAAGGGGCTAGCTTTGAAGAGCTCTTTTGCTTTCTCTTTCTTAAAAAAAAAAAAAAAGTAAAGGTTAAAAGTCCAAGTTACTTCACTGTGCATTGCAGTGTACTAAGATGTTTTCTTTCTTTTTTTTTTTTTTCTTTCTGCTGGGATAAAATTCTTTTTTTAAATTAACACATAATGTATTATTTGAAGGTGTTTTCTTTATTATAGTGCAGAGAAAGGGAGAGGCTAAAATGAAACTGGTTTTCTTTAATGAGATCATCTTTTAAGAGAATACCATCATTCATACAAAGAATTCCAATATTTTCATAATGGCTTTGAGTACCAAATCAATTTTTCCCTGTTTCTTCCATAAAACAGGGGAGGTGATAGAAAGAGGGTAGGGGACTGAGGATGTTAGTTGGACTCTGAATTTATGTCAGTTCTTGGGCTCAGTGCTTTTCATGTATTAGCTAACTTAATCCTCACAACAGCCCTATGAGAATGGAAACAGTATTATCCCAGTTCTATAGATGAGGAAAGTAAAGTATGTAAATGTTAAGTAATTTCCCCAAGGTCACACAGAATCAGGATGTGAACCTAAGTCTCTCTGAGCCAGAGTCTTTCTTCTGTACCATCTAGCACAGAATTTCCCAGAAGAGTGCTAGGCTTCTAGTACTTTACAAATTCCAGATACCTTGTTCACACCCCAAAGGCCCATTGACTAGAAATACCCATTCTTTCTTGTTTCTCTGCCTCTTTGGCAACTGAGAATTCTGTCAGGGGCTAGCATTCTGGCTGACCCATAATATTTAAGTTTGGGGACAATTCTGGTAAAAAGCATTCAGTAGAGGACTGTAGGCTAATACCTTAGAAATGTCCATAGAACTTTCTTCCCTTGTCACAGTGAAGTGTCATGATCAGGAAAAAGCAGCTTTCTTCTCTGTTTTACATGAAGTTGCTTGTTAGGAAAGAAAGGCTTTGTGCTGTCTGAAGTGGCTTGGTTATATTTTGAGGCTACACAGGACACATGGGAGATGGAGGTGGTTGGGGTCTTCTGGGTATCCCTGTCCTAGTATAACAGGACCAAGTCCTGATATCTACTTAGGCTACTTTAGGCCCATTTTTTTTCTAGTATGCCCTTGTACAGTTTAGGATGAGTATTATACTTGTGGTATTTAGTTTTTGTGTGTGTGTAGTTTACCTAGTCCATAACAAAAAAAAAATTCATTCAGTCAACAAATAGGTACTGAATACCCACTTCATTTCAGGGATTGTTTTCATGGTTCCAGGAAGAGTAGTGAACAAGACAGACAGAAATTTCTAATGTCATGGAATTAACGTTCTAGTAGGGGGAGAGAAATAATGAAAAAAATTAGTGAAACATATGGTATTTTGGAAGATAAGTGTTGTAGAGAAAAATAAGGCAGCAAAGGAGGGTTGTGAGTACTGGAAAAATTTTGCAAGTTTAAGTAGGATGGTTAGGTAAGGCTTCAGTGAGATCTAATTACATTCCTTATCATTTCACACACAGACTCTTCTCCAGCCAGGCTGATAGTTCATTCATTCATTAGTGCCTACCCTACCTACCTTTGTATCATACTAGGCACAGAATATGCATTTAAGAACAAAACAGCCGGGGCGCCTGGGTGGCTCAGTGGGTTAAGCCGCTGCCTTCAGCTCAGGTCATGATCTCAGGGTCCTGGGATCGAGCCCCGCATCGGGCTCTCTGCTCAGCAGGGAGCCTGCTTCCTCCTCTCTCTGTGCCTGCCTCTCTGCCTGCTTGTCATCTCTCTCTGTCAAATAAATAAATAAATAAAATCTTTAAAAAAAAAAAAAAAAAAAAAAGAACAAAACAGCCATTGCTCAAATCCTTATGGAGCCCAGAGTATAGTGAAGGGACAGAAAAAAAATATTAACACAGATAATAAAAATATTAACACAGAAAAAAATATTAACACAGATAATGACTTGCAATCATGATAAGTGTGGTGAAAAGCAGTACAAGGTATAATATGTACCATGCATAGAGGACAATGCACACATACTAATCCTAGCAGAAGAAAAGCCACAGAGGAAAGCCCTGAACAAAATTTATTTTACTTTTTAAATTTTTAAAAAGATTTAATTTATTTCTTTGGCAGAGAGAGATAGAGAGAGAGAGAGAAAGCAAGCAGCAGGAGCAGCAGGCAGAGGGAGAGAGAGAAGCAGACTCCCTTGAGAGCAGGGAGCCTGATGGGGGGCTTGATGCCAGGACCCGGGGATCATGACCTGAGCCAAAGTCAGATGCTTTACTGACTGAGCCACCCAGGTGTCCTGACCCCTGAACAAAATTGTCTCATTGGTTTATACTGGGAAGAACCATGACAACATGATTACAAAACAAGTCTCGTTTGGTTGGGGTTGTGCCTAGGGATCCATGAATTTGTGATTTCAAATATTTGATTGCCATAATTGCATATAGATACCTTTAGCTCCAGCCCAGCTAATTACTGGCAGTTGATTTTTAAACACACAGACATATATAGCTCTATTTTCTGGGAAAACAAATAAATGACTGTTTGATGTAGTAAATTGTAGGCCTGCTAGAAAACTGACTTAAAAGGAGGGAAAGCATTAATGAAGATAATGGCTGATTTTTAGAGCAGAGTGCCTATTTGTTTGTTCTCCTTTCATTGTGCCTCCAAAGCTTCAAAACCCCCTAAAATGAGAGATTGCAGGATAAAAGGCATCCTTTTTATTTTTAAACCATGGAGAGCAAAGTATTTTAATGAGGAAATATATTATATTACTCTCCTATAAACCCAGGGCTAATAGCCTGGAACTGGTACTTTGGGTCCCTAAAATGTCCAACAAGACAAGCCAATTACAGATTCTGAAACATTTTTATTTTTAGTTTCTTGGAATAGTGATTCATTCTCTGCTATGGTACATTAACTGGGAAACAAGTTGAAATGAGAGTTTCCGCATCTTTAGAATAATTGACTATATTTACCAAACTCTTAATAGAGGCAGAGAGGTTGGTGAGGGGAGGGATAGAAGAGCAAAAGATTAGGTAAGGGGAAAGTGCCTCCAAGAAGGCATGACTTCCAATAAAATCATGACTTTCAAATTGACATCTGTGGAATACAGTTTAGCGTCACCTTATTTTTCCCTTTCAGTTTATTCTTCAAGTAGACAATAGTTTGGCTATTTATGCTGATTTCTGCCTTTATGTATGCTATGGTGTTACTTTGGAGGGCAGGAATAATTGTTTACAAACAAAGAGTGCCATAGGTCCTGCTGTGGTATTCTCCATATCAGGATCTCTAACAGTTCCCAGTTGTCCTCTGTATCTGGGTACACTGGTAATGCTGTTGGCAGGCCTGTTTGCTTTCCTTTTAGGTGGAGTTTCTTTTGTTTTGGGCTCTACTTGCCTATCTGATGGTCTTTTTGGAACTTCCAACCCAGTGCCAATCTGAAGCGGAGCTGGTAATGCCAAAAGGAAGGAAACTTTGGGAAGGATAGAAATGTAATGAGGGAAGAAAGTTGAAGTTAAATGAACTGCTAAAGCAAATATAGTCTTAAGCCTCCTTAATGAAGTATAGTTCCCTGATTACAGGATGCATTAACCCCTCTGAACTCTCTGCTGCTTGGATACATCTGGAGTATTAAATTCATTTCTGCCTTATTTCAAGTAGGACACTGACAGACTAGAGTAAGCTTCAAAGAAGGTTAAGAAATGGGTAAAGGACCAGGAGACTACATCACTTTTGGAACAACGTTTGTATTGCTTAATTCTGATGGAGCCAAAAAGTCACTTGCAGGAAGCCAGCATTATCACTGGGCTGCGCTGGGCAAATGTGTTGAAATGAAGAGACTAAAATGAAAACATCACAAAAGCTGAAAACATTCTTCTTCTTTTTCATGTTTGGATTGTGAGTTAGTTTGAGTAAAACTATGCAGGCATACCCTGGAGGTATGGCACCTTACGTTGCCGACCATCCCAGTAAAGCAAATAGCACAAGAAAGTGAATCAAATGAATTTTTCTGTTTTCCTAGTGCATATAAAAGTTATGTTTTCCATTATACTGTAATCTGTGAAGTGTGTAATCATATTAGGTATAAAAATGTATATACCTCAATTAAAAATACTTCATTGCTAAAAAATGCTAATCATCATCTGACCTTTCAGTGAGTCATACATTTTTTTGCTGGTCAAAGGTCTTGCCTCCATATTGATGGCTGTGGACTGATCAGGGTGGTGATTCCTCAAGGTTAGGGTGGCTGTGGCAATTTCTTAAAACATTACAACAAGGGAGTTTGCCACATTAATTGACTTGTCCTTTCACAAATGATTTCTCTGTAGCATGTGATGCTGTTTGATGCATTTTACCCACAGTAGAACCTCTTTCAAAATTGCATCACTTCTCTCAAACTCTGCTGCTGCTTTACCTACTAAGTTTATGTTGTATTTTAAGTCTTCTGTTGTCCTTTCAACAATCTTTATAGCGTCTTTACCAGGAGTAGATTCCATCTCAAGAAACCACTTTCTTTGCTTATTCATAAGCGGCAACTCTCCTAATCCATAAAAAAGCAAGTTTTGTCATGAGATTGCAGCAGTTCAGTCCCATCTTCAGGTACTACCTCTAATTCTCATTCTCTTGCTATTTCTACTGCATCTGTAGTTACTTTCTTCACTGAAGTCTTGAACCTCCCCAAAGCCATCCATGAGGGCTGGAATGAACTTCTTCAAATCGTCTGTTAATGTTGATATTTTGATCTATTCCCATGAATCATGAATGTTCTTAATGACATTAAGAATGGTGAATCCTTTCCAGAACATTTTCAGTTTACATCGCCTGGATCCATCAGAGGAATCGCTCACTGTCTGTGGCAGCTATAACCTTACAAAATATATTTCTTAAATAATAGGATTTGAAAGTTGAAATGAATCCTTGATCCATGCGCTGCAGAATGGATGTTGTGTTAGCAGGCATGAAAACCTCATGAATCTCATTATACATCTCCATTAGAGCTCTTGGGTGACTAGATGCATTGTCAATGAGCAGTAATATTTTGGAAGGAATCTCTTTTTCTGAGCAGTAGGTCTCAACAATAGGCTTCAGATATTCAGTAAACCATATTGTAATCAGGTGTGCTGCCATCCAGGCTTTGTTGTCCCATTGACAGAGCACAGACAGAGTAGATCTGGCATATTTCATAAGGACCTTAGGATTTTCAGAATGGTAAATGAGCACTGGCTTAACCTTAAAGTCATCAGCTGTATTGGGCGCCAACAAGTGGGTCACCTAAGCTTGAAGCTTTGAAGCCAGGCACTGACTTGTCTCTAGCTATGAAAGTCTTGGGTGGCATCTTCTTCTAATAGAAGGCTATTTTGTCTACATTGAAAATCTATTGTTTAGTGGAGCCATCTTCATGAATTATCTTAGCTAGATCTTTTGGAGAATTTACTGCAGCATCTACATCAACACTCACTGCTTCACTTTGCATTTTTATGTTATGGAAAAAACTTCTTCCCTTCAACCTCAAGAACCAACCTCTGCTAGCTTAAAACTCTCTTCTGTAGCTTCCTCACCTCTCCTAGCCTTCATAGAAGTGAAGAGACTTAGGGCCTTGCACTGGTTTAGGCTTTGGCTTAAGAGAATGTTGTGGCTGGGTTGAGCTATCCAGACCACTAAAATTTTCTCTGTTTCAGTGATAAGGGTCTTCTACTTTCTTATTATTTGTGTGTTCACTAGAATAGCACTTTCAGTTTCCTTGGCTAAATGACATAAGAGGCTAAGCTTTCAGCCTATCTCAGATTTTTATGTGTCTTCCTTACTAAACCTAATCATTTCTTGGTTTTGATTTGAAGCGAGAGACATGTGACTCTTCCTTTCACTTGAACACTTGAAGACCATTGCAGGGTTATTAATTGGTCTAATTTCAGTTTTGTTGTGTCTCAGGAAATAGGGAGGCCTGAGGAGAGGGAGAGAGATGGGGAAACATCAGGTTGGTGGAGCAGTCAGAACACACACATGTATCAGTTAAGTTTGCTATCTTATATGGGTGCAGTTCATGGTGTCCTAGAACAATTACAATAGTAATATCCGAGATCACTGAACAACCATAACAAATACAATAATAATAAAAAAGTTTGAAGTACTGTGAGAATTTATCAAAATGTAACACAGAGACATTCAGTTACCGAATGCTGTTGTAAAAATGGCACTGATAGACTAGCTTGATACAGGTTTGCCACAAACTTTCAATTCATAGAAACCGTAGTGTCTGCGAAGGGTAATAAAGTGAAGAATAATGAAAAGAGGTATGCCTGTATACTGTTTGAACCCAGGACCAGCTAATTATTTGACCAGTACAAGAGCTTTCATATACACAGCATGGAAATTCAATTCTCAGGTGTAAGGCCAAAACCTGATAGATCATTAGGTGGTCAGGGACATTTCCTTTCCCCTTCTAGAATGCTCTGTATTTAATCTTCTCATCATTAATGAACAGATAATCACCACTGCCGAAGGCAGGGTTGTAGAAAGGATGGATGGATAACTACTGTGCTGTCTTCCATCTCCTTGACTCCCTTTGCAGCTTTGCAGTGGTGTGCTTTTAGTGGAGTTGGAAGGAGTTGATATCTTCAAAAAACCTTGGATATGGCTTGTTTTCCTCCTAGGAATATTGAAAAGGTGAACATGTGGTAGGAAATTTTGAGATTTTCCTGGCATATAGACTCCTTTTCCAAAAAAAGCACTTCTAGTAACAATAAGCCCGAATGACAGAAGAAATATTAACTTAGGAAAATAAAATTTCAGTAGGCAAATTTTATGACATGATTGACTGCCATTGTACCCTCATTAATTTTAGAACGCAGGGAGAGGTCATTCATACCTTTATTTATTCTCTATCTTCTCTTGCCTTATTCATTTATAATTTCAAGCATAGTGAAGAAAACTTTGTGAGGCAAGAGATAAAAGTCGTCTTTGTTTACACAGAAACACGATGTGTACATTGTTGGCTCAGGTCTTGCAGTAGACAGTAAGCGTCTGGCTTCAGAGTCATCCATGCCCTGTTATGCAGGAAGAGAAGACACAGAAACATTGTTCTCAGAGCAGAGATGATGTTTCTGAGCAAGTCAAGATTTCACTTGTTTCTTCTCGTGACCTTCCCTCACCTTGGGCTCTGGATGGGATCAAGCTTCCAGGGATGGCTTGGAGTTAGTTGGAAAGTGATGGGGAGGGACTAGGCAGCTCCTGGAAGGCAGGATGACTGCCCAAGAACTTTCAGCTGCTGGAGAAAAAGCAAGGTGTCAGGTAATCAGAAGAAGAATGGAACAAGCCTAAAATCCACATCTTCAGACTCCATAAAAAGAGAGTGCTTGCTTTGCTCCCTACCAAGCACATACATTTTATGGTGATCTCTTTTTGTAGGGCTGAGAGTAAGTAGGTCTGATGTGCTGAGGAAAATGAAGGTCTCCACCTACAGGCTGCTGCCGGAAAGAGCTGTATCTTCCTTTTCTGCTTCTGACAAGTGGACTAGGGGAAGTTCTAAGAGGCTATACAAGCTAGGGTCGGACTTGCTCAGGATTCATCTTTATGCAAAGGCTGCAAAAGGAATTTGGAAATCATGAACATCTGACCACTGGAGAAAACCTTTACCGGCTCAAAAATCAGTCTCTGTGGTTTAATTAGCTACCCATCCGGACATTGATTTTTCTAGCACTTGTGCTGAATGTAACTTGTCTTCCAAACTTTACAGAAGAACCAACCCAAATCCAGCTGGATTTGTGGCTGTAGGGAAGTTGCTTGATTTTATTAAGCATGGCTTATGCTCTCTCTCTCTCCCTTGACACTCATACATAACTTGCAAAATCAAGAATTAGAGCTAGAGAGAACCAAACTCTTCCCGGCAAACAAATGTTATCTTCCATTTCTTCCAGTTCCATCTCTCGCTTAGATCTTATGTGTCTGAAGGCAGTTCTGACTGTGTTACCCCAAGAGACCTTCTAGGTTGCTCTCTCACCTATGCTCCACATGTATATACATTATACACATTATGTGAATACATTATCCACATTATAATTGTGCCTTCACTTACTCGTCCCCAACACTAGAAATGTGAGCTCCTTGAGGGCAGGACTAGAAATCTAATTCATCTCCATATCCCTATCATCTGTCTACCCTAGGGCCTGGCATATAGTCGTAACGGTATTTGTTGAATTGAATTGAATTAGATTATTTTGGCCCTGAGCTGTGCTAGCTTCCATTTGTTCAGCAATAGTCAGCCATGGACAGCCAGGGAGCATGAGGCGAATCTTATCAATTGTGGGGAAGGTTCTGAATGATCTCTTTTTGCTTTATATTCTAACCCTTCTATTGCTCCCATTTACCAGCTTCCACTACTGGTTGCCTACAGTTTGTGCAAGGAAAGGTCTTAAACATAGTGCAGGGTTTTCCGTGACTTTTATGCCTTTTGACCTGGGACTGATGACTTTGTCATTTTACTCAGCCTTTATTTTACTTTATTTTTTTAAATTTATTTTTTATTTTCAGCATAACAGTATTCATTATTTTTGCACCACACCCAGTGCTCCATGCAATCCGTGCCCTCTATAATACCCACCACCTGGTACCCTGACCTCCCACCCCCTGCCCCTTCAAAACCCTCAGATTGTTTTTCAGAGTCCATAGTCTCTCATGGTTCACCTCCCCTTCCAATTTCCCCCAACTCCCTTCTCCTCTCTAACACCCCATGTCCTCCATGCTATTTGTTATGCTCCACAAATAAGTGAAACCATATGATAATTGACTCTCTCTGCTTGACTTATTTCACTCAGCATAATCTCTTCCAGTCCCATCCATGTTGCTACAGAAGTTGGGTATTCGTCCTTTCTGATGGAGGCATAATACTCCATAGTGTATATGGACCACATCTTCCTTATCCATTCGTCCATCGAAGGGCATCTTGGTTCTTTCCACAGTTTGGCGACCGTGACCATTGCTGCTATAAACATTGGGGTACAGATGGCCCCTCTTTTCACTACATCGGTATCTTTGGGGTAAATACCCAGGAGTGCAATGGCAGGGTCATAGGGAAGTTCTATTTTTAATTTCTTGAGGAATCTGCACACTGTTCTCTAAAGTGACTGCACCAACTTGCATTCCCACCAACAGTGGAAGAGGGTTCTTCTTTCTCCACATCCTCTCCAACACATGTTGTTTCCTGTCTTGCTAATTTTGGCCATTCTAACTGGTGTAAGGTGATATCTCAGTGTAGTTTTAATTTGAATCTCCCTAATGGCTAGTGATGATGAACATTTTTTCATGTGTTGATAGCCATTTATTGGAGAAGTGTCTGTCCATATCTTCTGCCCATTTTTTGATATGATTATCTATTTTGTGTGTGTTGAGTTTGAGGAGTTCATTATAGATCCTGGATATCAACCTTTTGTCTGTACTGTCATTTGCATATATCTTCTCCCATTCCGTGGGTTGCCTCTTTGTTTTCTTGACTGTTTCCTTGGCTGTGCAGAAGCTTTTGATCTTGATGAAGTCCCAAAAGTTCATCTTGGCTTTTGTTTCCTTTGTCTTTGGAGACATATCTTGAAAGAAGTTGCTGTGGCTGATATCGAAGAGATTACAGCCTATGTTCTCCTCTAGGATTCTGATGGATTCCTGTCTCACATTGAGGTCTTTTATCCATTTTGAGTTTATCTTTGTGTACGGTGTAAGAGAATGGTCGAGTTTCATTCTTCTACATATAGCTGTCCAGTTTTCCCAGCACCATTTATTGAAGAGACTGTCTTTTTTCTACTGTATATTTTTTACTGTTTTGTCGAAGATTATTTGACCATAGAATTGAGGGTCCATATCTGGGCTCTCTACTCTGTTCCACTGGTCTATGTGTTTGTTTTTATGCCAGTACCATGCTGTCTTGGTGATCACAGCTTTGTAGTAAAGCTTGAAATCAGGTAACGTGATGCCCCCAGCTTTATTTTTGTTTTTCAACATTTCCTTAGTGATTCGGGGTCTCTTCTAATTCCATACAAATTTTAGGATTAATTGCTCCAGCTCTTTGAAGAATACCGGTGGAATTTTGATCGGAATAGCATTAAAAATGTAGATTGCTCTAGGCAATATAGACATTTTAACAATGTTTATTCTTCCAATCCAAGAGCATGGAATGGTCTTCCATCTTTTTGTGTCTTCTTCAATTTCTTTCATGAGTGTTCTGTAGTTCCTTGAGTACAGATCCTTTACCTCTTTGGTTAGGTTTATTCCCAGGTATCTTATGGTTCTTGGTGCTACAGTAAATGGAATCGATTCTCTAATTTGCCTTTCTGTATTTTCATTGTTAGTGTATAAGAAAGCCACTGATTTCTGTACATTGACTTTGTATCCTGTCACGTTACTGAATTGCTGTATGAGTTCTAGTAGTTTGGGGGTGGAGTCTTTTGGGTTTTCCATATAAAGAATCATGTCATCTGTGAAGAGAGAGAGTTTGACTTCTTCATTACCAATTTGGATACTTTTTATTTCTCTTTGTTGTCTGATTGCTGTTGCTAGGACTTCTAATATATGTTTAACGAGAGTGGTGAGAGTGGACATCCTTGTCGTGTTCCTGATCTCAACGGCAAGGCTGCAAGCTTTTTCCTATTGAGGATGATATTTGCTGTGGGTCTTTCATAGATAGATTTCATGAAGTTCAGGAATGTTCCCTCTATCCCTATACTTTGAAGCGTTTTAATCAGGAACGGATGCTGGATTTTGTCAAATGCTTTTTCTGCATCAATTGAGAGGACCATGTGGTTCTTCTCTCTTCTCTTATTAATTTGTTCTATCACATTGATTGATTTGCAAATGTTGAACCATCCTTGTTGCCCAGGGATGAATCCTACCTGGTCATGTTGGATAATCTTTTTAATGTGCTGTTGGATCCTGTTTGCTAGGATCTTGTTGAGAATCTTAGCATCCATATTCATCAGTGATATTGGTCTGAAATTCTCCTTTCTGGTAGGGTCTTTGCCTGGTTTGGGGATCAGGGTAATGCTGGCTTCATAGAAAGAGTCTGGAAGTTTTCCTTCTCTTCAATTTTTTGAAACAGCTTCAGGACAGTAGGTGTTATTTCTTCTTTGAAAGTTTGGTAGAATTCCCCAGGGAATCTGTCAGGTCCTGGGCTCTTGTTTTTTGATCACTGCTTCAATCTCATTACTAGATATCAGTCTATTCAGGTTGTCAATTTTGTCCTGGTTCAATTTTGGGACTTTATAGTTTTCCAGGAATGCATCCATTTCATCTAGGTTGCTTAGCTTATTGGCATTAACTGTTGATAATAACTTCTGATTATTGTTTCTACTTCCTTGGTGTTCGTTGTGATCTCTCCCTTTTCATTCATAATTTTATTAATTTGGGCTTTCTGTCTTTTCTTTTGCATTAGTGTGGCCAATGGTTTATCGATCTTATTGATTCTTTCAAAAAACCAGCTTCTAGTTTCATTGATACGTTCTGCTGTATCTCTGGTTTCTACCTCATTGATCTCTGCTCTAATCTTGATTAATTCCCTTCTTATGTGTGGAGTTGGTTTGATTTGTTGTTGATTCTCCAGTTCTTTAAGGTGTAGAGACAGCTGGTGTATTCTGGATTTTTCATTTTTTTTGAGGGAGGCTTGGATGGCTATGTATTTCCCCCTTAGGACTGCCTTAGCTGTATCTTATAGGTTTTGGACCGAAGTGTCTTCATTTTCGTTGGTTTCCATGAATTGTTTAAGTTCTTCTTTGACTCCTGTTGATCCAAGCATTCTTAAGCAAGGTGGTCTTTAGTTACCAGGTGTTTGAGTTCCTTCTGAACTTTTCCTTGTGATTGAGCTCCAGTTTCAAAGCATTGTGATCTGAGAATATGCAGGGAATAATCTCAGTCTTTTGGTATTGGTTGAGTCCTGATTTGTGACCCAGTATGTGGTCTATTCTTGTGAAGGTTCCATGTGCACTTGAAAAGAATGATTATTCTGTCCCACTGTTTAAATTCTTGAGAAATGTTGGAACAAATACAAGTCTAGGAAACACAGGAGACTTTTTAAAAAGAGCTTTGCCAATCTTGCATTTCTGATTCAGTCTATCAAAGGGACAAGTGAGCTCTTCCTAACTCGTAGGCATGTCTAACATCTGCTGTTATGCAATTAACAAACAGTGGGTGAGCACCTGCTGTGTGTCAGGAACAGCGACAGGAACTGAAGACTTGGAAACTAAAGATGTGGTCCTTACCCTGAAAGAGTTCCTACCTAGTTGTTGTGATAAATAGGCAATACGATATGTTAACATGATATGATAGAGATAAGTGTAGTCCTTATATTTCCTTTGGTCGCTGAGTGCCTCACATTTCAGAACTGCAGAGTCCTAAGTCACAGGCCAACAGTCTTGCTCTAAGGCAGCACTGCCCAATAGAACTTTATGTAATGATAGAAGTCTATATATCTGTGCTGTCTGATACAGTAGCCATTAGCCAGATTTGCCTATTGAGCACTTGAAATGTGGCTACTGTAATCAAGGAACTACATTTTTTAAATTTTGTTTTTGTAAACTGGAATTTAAATAGCTACATGTGTTGATCCTATTGGACAGCATGGCTGTAAGGAATGGTAGAATGGGCCCACAGTCAGGCTCCAAGGCAGTCCTGAGTTGAAATCTCTCTTGTTCTGGATCTTAGAAAGCCCTAGTCAAGCTGTCCCCATCCTTTAACTCTGTTTTTCTATCTATGTACTACACTAGGCTTTGGATGGCTCATTTCTACTGACAGCTCTGAATTATGCATGATAAAGTGCTTTACTTAACCCTGGGGTAAGTTTTTTTTTTTTTTTTCCTTCCTTTCTCTCTCTCTCTCTCTTTTAAAGAAAAGAGATTCTGTGACAGTTCAGTCATAACAGAGGAAGGAAATGGTGTGAAGGAAAACTAGTTTATAAAGGCTTTTAAAATGTCTACAATTTTGATTTTTACATAATTTCAGATCGTATGAGGTCAATTCAACTCTCTTTAAGCTGAGTTTTCTCTGTCTCTCTTACACACAGACAGACACACATACATGCAGACACACACACACATATTCCAGGTAAGGTGTCTGCTGCAGGACATTGGGCTCCTTCTATTCCTATTGAATCAGTAATTTAAAAAGTTGGGTCTATATTTTTTTTTCTCTTATGCCAAAACCAAGAATGTCCACTGCATTATTTATTTTTCTGGTATAACAGATAGGAGAATGAGCTAAAATGTCCTAGTAGGGAACTCCAGAAAGAAAACTCTTCATAATGTTGAATGGGAGCTTAGTTGGAAATAGAAATAAATATGCAAGGTAGATCCAGTTTATGACCTGATAATCAGAAGACCTGTCATTTGTCTAGTAATACAGTCTTAGAAAGTACCTGCACATATATTATTTTACTTGATCCTAAAAATAAGTCTGTAAGATAGTTAGGACAGATGTTATTTCCATTTTATAGATTAGGAAATTGAGGCAAGGTTCAGTGATTTCTGCAAGGTCGCAGAACTGGTAAGAACTTTTTTTTCTTTTTCTTTTAGTGTTCAATGATTCATTAGTTGCCTGTAACACCCAGTGCTCATCCCAACAAGGGCCCTCCTTAATACCCAACAACTGGTTATCCTCTTCACACTCCCCTTCTCCTCCGTAACTCTCAGTTTGGTTCCTGGAGTCCAGAATCTCTCATGGTTTGTCTCCCTCTCTGATTTCTTCCCATTCAGTTTTCCCTCCTTTCCCCTTGGTAAGGACTTTTTCTATTTTTACTTTGAGGGCTCTGTGTTTTGAGGCTTTCTACGGATTTTCTTTGAATATTCTGTGAACTTTTCTAACCTTATAACCATCTGCAGTGGTTTGATTACATATATTTTGAAATGATGACCAAAGTAGGTTCAGCTAGCAACCATCTTCTCATATAGATACAATAAAAAGAAAAGAAAGGAAAAAAGAAAAAAAATTTTTCTACTTGTGATGAAAACTCATAGGATTTACTCTCTGACTTTCCTGTATATCCTACAGCAGTGTTACCCATCTGTAGTTATCGTATTGCACATCACATTCCTCGTACTTACTTATCTTATACCTGGAAGTTTATACCTTTTGAATACTTTCCTCCAGTTTCCCCTTCCCCACCTTCTGCCTCTGGTAACCTCATGTCTTTATTTCTGTGTATTTGGTGTTGTGTTTTTTAATTCCATATATAAGGAGATAATACAGTATTTGTCCTTCCCTGACTTATTTCACTGAGCATAATGCCTTCCAGGTCCAGTCATGTTGTCACAGAGGATACGATTTCCTTGGTTTTTAATGGCTGAATAATATTCCAGTGTGTGTGTGTGTGTGTGTGTGTGTGTGTGTGTGTAAAACAACTTCTTTATCTGTTTATTCATTGGTGGGCACTTAGGTTGTTTCCATGTCTTGGCTTTTGTAAATAATGCTGCTGTGAACATGGGGGTGCAGGGATCTTTTCAAGCTAGTTTTCATTACCTTTGGATATATTCCCAGGAGTAGAATTGTTGTTGTTGTTTTTTTTTAGTTTTTTTTTTTTTTTTTTCAACTTTTTGTTTGTTTTTTTTTTTTTTTAATTAATTTTTTATTTTTTTATAAACATATATTATTATCCCCAGGGGTACAGGTCTGTGAATCACCAGGTTTACACACTTCACAGCACTCACCAAAGCACATACCCTCCCCAATGTCCATAACCCCACCCCCTTCTCCCAAACCCCCTCCCCCCAGCAACCCTCAGTTTGTTTTGTGAGATTAAGAGTCACTTATGGTTTGTCTCCCTCCCAATCCCATCTTGTTTCATTTATTCTTCTCCCACCCACTTAAGCCCCCATGTTGCATCACCACTTCCTCATATCAGGGAGATCATATGATAGTTGTCTTTCTCTGCTTGACTTATTTCACTAAGCATGATACGCTCTAGTTCCATCCATGTTGTCGCAAATGGCAAGATTTCATTTCTTTTGATGGCTGCATAGTATTCCATTGTGTATATATACCACATCTTCTTGATCCATTCATCTGTTGATGGACATCTAGGTTCTTTCCATAGTTTGGCTATGAATTGTTTGTTTTTATGGTAGTTCTATTTTTAATTTTTCTGAGGATCCTCCATATTGTTTTCCATAGTGGGTATGTATTAATTTACAATCCCATGAACAGTGCACAGGGATTCCCTTTTCTCTACATCCGTGCTGGCATTTGCTATCTCTTGACTTTTCCATGATGGACATTCTAACAGACATGAGGTGGTATCTTACTATGGTTTTAACTTGCATTTCCCTAAGGACTAGTGACGTTGAGTATCTTTTCATGTACCTGTTGGTCTTCCATATATTTTCTTTGGAGAAATGTCTATTCAAGTCTGTTGCCCATGTTTTATTTGTATTATTTGTAGTTTTGTTATTGAGTTGTATGAGTTCTGTATCTATTTGGGATATTAACCTCGTCAGATATATGGCTTGTAAACATTTCTCCTACTCCATGTTTCTTTTCACTTTTTTTTTTCTTTGCTGTGCAAAAGCTTTTTAGCTTGTTTTGGTCATACTTTTCTTTCTTTCTTCTTTTTTTTTTTTAAAGATTTACTTATTTATTTGAGTTGGGGGCAGAGACAGAGAGAATCTCAAGCAGACTCTCTGCTGAGCATGGGGCTGATGTAGGGCTTGATCTCACAACCCCCAAGATCATGACCTGAGCTGAAACGAAGATTCGGAGGCCCAACCCAGTGAGCCACCCAAGCGCCCCGAGTCCCACTTGTTTTTTATTTTGTTGCTTGTGCTTTAGATGTCATATCCAAAAAATCATTTCCAAGACACATATCAAGGAGATTTGTTTCTATGTTTTCTTCTAGGAGTTTCATAGTTTCAAGTCTCATATTTAAGCATGTTATTAATTTTAAGTTAATTTTTGTGAGTGGTATAAGATATAGGTCCAGTGTCATTTTTCTACATGTGAATATTTAATTATCCCAACACCATTTATTGAAAATAATGATGTTGACCTTATATACTTGTCTTTGATTCTGAGCTCTCAATCCTGTTCTATTGGTTATTTCTCTGTTTTCCTGCAAGTATCATACTGTTTTGATGACTATAGCTTCATAGCGTACATTGAAATCGGGACATATGATGCCTCCCGCTTTGTTCTTCTTTCTCAGGACTTCTTTGGCTCTTTGGGTCTTCTGTGGTTCCATAAAAATTTTAAGAGTTTTTTCCCTGCTTCTGTAAAAAATGTCATTGGATTCCTGATAGGGATTGCATTGAATCTCCCCTCATTATTTATTAGTCTTCCTGCAAGAGGTAATTGCTGTAGTTGTGTTCGCCACCCTGGAATCTGTCATGTTCAAACAGATGAGGTTATTTTTCTCCTTTCAGATAGTATACCCAGTTAGCCAGTCCTAATTACTCCCATTTCACTGCATTTTCTAGTGGCCCTAGTGCTGTGAGTGAAGGATATGGAGTGAAACGTCTTGAATTCTAGTTGTAAATGTGACACGGCTTCTTACTAGTAGAGGGCAAATATCTTCACTTGTTCTGTCCTGCTGTTAGTGGAGCTAATAATATTTATTTAACTCCTAATCGTAGCAGGAGGATTAACTAGTTAATGTTGGTTAAGGGGCAAAGAAGGAAGGAAGGAAGGAAAGAAGACAGGAAGGAAGAAAGGAGGGAAGGAAGGAAGGAAAACAAAAGAAATGACAAGTTTTGTGTATTGTGTCCTTTTCCAAACACTAATTCTTTTTTCAGGATGGTATTAATAGTGGCATTTGCTCTACTGTAGTCATTAAGCACCTCATGGATGTCTTGCTACTCAGATGAGAAGCAAAATTCTTCAGTTCTGTGTCATTAAGGTGTGCAGAAAATGTACCTACTTTCAGCCCCAGTTTTCAACTTGGGTGTCTATTTTCTGCCCATCTAAAAATATTGGTTTCCCTTATTCATTTCCCTTACGGCTTCTCTAAGGTTTAGTAATTTTTCTCTCTCCCGAAACCCTTTTTATTTACTGTTACCTGTGCAAAATGACTACTTTGATTCAGCTGTGGGAGAAACCTATCCCTTTTTTACAACAGCTTGTTAAACATTCTGGAATACTTTGTGATCTAAAGTTCCATATAAATGCAAGATGTTTCAGTAATTGTTCTGTTCGTGCATTGCATAACCACATTACAGATTTCTCATACTCTGACAATTTCAAGCTGCTGATAATATTAGCCACTTTGTGAGGTATAATTATGGCTTTACTGTGCATGGTTGCCAGCACTCTTCTGTCAGATAGTAGCCTTTTGATTAATCTCTGTTTTCAGATCAGGTCAAATTCTAACCTGCCCTTAGCTCACACCCTGCATAAAATGAGAAAGTATATTAAGATTTGGGAGGACAGGTAGGGGCTTATAGAGAATGAGTAAACACTTTCATTACTTTCTTGAATCCTCTTCCTATTGCTTCTCATTTATTGTTCATAAAGCGATGTTAAAGTTTGAGCATTCTTTCCTCCGACACTGATTTGCTGCAATGCCTGTTGAAGGTGCTAGAAAATGGAGACTACTGTGGCTTTCCTTCTGTGGTCAGGGCCCTTTATTTAAACTACAGACATAATTAGAGGGTTGCCAATGTTAGGCAACCATGGAGTCTGGTTCTGAGAAATATTTATTGTGCCTCATTAAATTCAAAATTAGTGCTTAAAAGATCAGAAATAAATAATCTGTTTACATTTTTTTGTGACAGTAAATATAAGCAGATGCTGTGTATGCACATATCTGACCCTACACATTCCACCAAACTGAGATATGCCCCTGTTTGCTGTGGCAGTAATTGAAATAGTGGCACCAAAAGAGAACTGTGGAGAATTTCATTGACCACAAACAAGAAAATTGTCTATTGTATTGTATCTAATTAGAAAACATCAAGCTAACACATTCACTATTTCTAAGACTGTATATTACTTGACTGTTTTTGGTCAGCATGATTACATGTTACAAGCTCGTGCATCAGGCTGGTACCAGGGAAATGAGTTTAGTATATGATATGCCAAAGGCTGTTACTCCTTCAATCTTAAATAAGCAACTGGGTTTTAAGTGATGTATAATATAAATAATGAGATTGGGGTTGGAGTTGGATTTGGGAGGTGTTGTTTTGGGCCACAGGCACAGGGCCACCCATTGTTTTCTCCCCAAACATTTTAAGTCTTTTCAGCCGACAAGGCTCCTCAATAGAAATTATACTCTGCGGGAAGTTAGGGCTCCATAGCGGCTAAATAACAGAGACTTGAAGCACTGATAAGCTAGAATCTAGCAGAAAGGAATAGACCAGTTCAGCTTCTGAGAGTGTGCTGGGTCTTCCCTAAGCCAGAAGGGGTCAAACATTGGCTGTATTCAGGAGAGGGCATATGTGAATCCCTGGGCCATTTCTTGTGGGAAGTCTTGTATTTGTTTCTTATTGTCAGTTGGGCCAGGTTTATCAAGTCATAGTTTCTGAAATTGGAGCTACCCCATAAAGTCATCACTAGTCATGTTAGGTTACCTTGTAAAGATGGTTGCCAGTGCCTCAAAAGGACAGTTGAAGTAGTCACCAAGGTCTAGGGATGAAAAGTGGCTTGTTCCTGGATCCCTTGGACTCTGTGACTAGGCTCTCCAGATGGGACTGGAGAACTGCCCTCAGTTAGCATGTGCCAAATTTATCTTTGTCTAACTGCTAGACTATACTCTCCTGATTCACTCATGGAAAGGAACTGAGAAAGTCATGCTGAGGAAGACAGATGTAAAGCAGACTAATCACTTCCTTGATGTTACCACCGTGTGTTTGTTCTCTGTCTCAGTAGTTGGTAATGCCAAGAACAGTGCTCCTGGGAATTTTTCTTGCTGTCCTTGTTTTTGTGGCTTGTTCTAGCTGACTCAGTATTTAACATGGCTGTAGCACTTAACCTGTAGTGTTTGTTTTCTTGGCTCTTTAAAAGGGGAATAACAGTTGGCACCTGCTTGTAAAGTACTTTGATATTTGGGGATGAAAGGCACTCTGTGCCTGCAAAATAGCTTTAATATGTTGTAGTTACATAGTTGGGGATGGTGATTGGACTCCAGGGTTCTGCTGGCAAATGTGATTGATAGCTCTTTGCTTCTCAGGGTGAATTTTGTTTATGTGGGATGAGATAGCATGGCTCACATGATTGGATTCTTCTTATTTACTCATAAGATATTTTTACTCATACTGAGGTCTTGTTGGTTTTGCATTTGTGCATAGACTAGGCATCAACTGGTTCCTGAAAGCTTTTTACAAGCAGATACTACTTTATAGTGCACTACACCGCACAGAACACTTAGAAAAAGATCCTAGAGCCTTATTTGGAAGGCTTTGCTCATCTATTTAATGGTATGGTGCTTAGCCTGGTCCTCCAGCAGGCTTTTGCCTCTGAATTGCATGGATGCCTGCAGAAAGCTGCTGTGTTTCTCAAGAAGGTCTTTGTAGTAAAACTGGCAACTGGGTTGCTCTTCTAAAGGCACAACTTTGGCCCAGTCAACAATGAAGGCGGAGAAAAGCACTTTCCCTAGGCTGTGTTTGTCATCTCTGGGTAGTGTGACCACATTGATGGGGCTAGTGAAATTTGGGAGTGAATGATGAAAGACTACTAAGAGGGGAACTCTTTCAGCTTGACTTGTTGGATGTTAGTTAACCACATGGCCTTTGTTTCCCTGTAGATAGCCCTGTTTTGAAAGCCACTGGAATCCTAGAATTCTCTTTCACATGTAGAAAAGTAGCTGCCACACTGTCAATCTGTGACTCAGAGGGCTGCAATCTGGCAGAGCCTTATCTCCTTACAGAAGTTTTATCTGCTTTGGTTTGGAAACACTATCTTGTGTCACTGTTGCTATTCCCAGAGATGTGGCAGGACTGATGGATTTAGATGGGTAGAAAGCACCAAAGTGTGTCAGCTTATCCCTGGCAGTTATATCCAGACTATTGTATATTTATAAGGTAATGGTTGGGAGTGAGGACAGAGAACAAATTGTAACTACAGAAGGCAGCGTGGAGAATGGATGCTTTCTGAAGAAACAGGACCACTTGGCCTAATAGAATTGGTCATCTGCTTTCATTGTGATAAGTAGCCTCATTATTAACCTCTTCAAGTTCTTCTTTATTCATTCACCAAGGCATTTTATGAATAGTGGCTAAGGGTCTAGCATTGTGGCAGTGAGGACTGAAAAGAGAGCGTCCAGCCCAGCTGGAGGATGAACTGACATACTACACGTGAAATAATCATAGAATGTATGGAAACACATTGCACAGTGCTGAGAAAATGCTAAGTAATGTGGCATGACCAGTGATGTAGATATATTAAAAGCGAGGTACATTAGATATGGGAGAATTAGAGGACTGATATTGGATGACCACTCAACTAAAGATTTAATTTAGATTTAAGGCTGAATCCATCAAGAAACCCCCCTGTAAAGAGTTCCTGAAACCTTTGGGAAGAGAAGTGCTGTAATGAAAACGGGGGGAGGAAGATTACCCACATAGCATTTTGCAGAATGGGCTGGAGTAAAAAGCAAACACAGATGAGGAAACAGTGGCACAAGGCGAGGAAGGCTGTGGAAATGGAGCTAAAGGAACAGATACATGCACTCCTTTGAAAAACCTTAAGAATTTTATAACCCATTTGATAGGAGAGAGAGGTTGCCTTTATTTATGATGCGAGTTTGTATGTGTAAGAAATATAAAGGCCAGATCGTCCTCTGTGAGTCACCTTCTCTCATCAAGCCATTATGGTGTTATTTAGCTCTATGAAGTAGCAATGTGATTCCCCAAATTGTACTCTAGCAGCCTGTGTATAAGTATATGTGTGTATCTGCAAAAGAGTATGTGCCACTCTTTCTTTGTGTGTGTAGGGTGTGTGTGTGTGTATGTATTTTTTATTTTTTAATTTTTGTTGTCCGAATGGCTGACATTTTAACCATCCCTGATAAGAAGTCCATTAGTTTGTGACCTCCTTGCAGGTGCAGCCTATGTCTTTTTTTTTGATTTCTTTCATCTGCAGGGGTTGGTGCATGTTTATTAAATGGGTGAATGAATGAATGAGAGCCTTTTGTTTTAGAGTCCTAGAATTTTTGCAGCTTAAAGGGAACACTGACATCATTTGGGTTATTCTCTTCATTTTATAGATAGCTAAATTAAGGCCTGAAGAGGGATAAGGTGATTTATTCAAGGCCATCAGTGAGTCAGTGACAAACATGGGGAGGGAATCCAGGTTATCCCACTATACTATATTGCTCACTGTAGTCAAAATGGATTTTTTTGACTATGCATGAGCGAGAGAGAGAGAGAGAGAGAGAGGAAGGGAGGGATGGAAGAGGGGAAGGAGGGAGGAGAGAGAGAGAGAGAATGAATGAATGAATGAGTGAATGGATGAATGAGAATTAGGCCTGAGATGTGTGTAGGCAAAATTCCTGGGAGCTTACTTGGTTTGTTTTCCATTTCAGGGTAAATATGGGCTATGGGCTTTCTAGTGATGGCAGCTTTAGGGATGGTGCCTTTTATTCCATCTTCACTAATTCCTGCTTCAGCTGCTGCTGTCTGAATGGATGAGTCTTTGAATATACATTCTAGCTGGAGGCATGCTGGCTTTATTTTTATATAGAATTTATGTTTTCATTTTTATGTGTTGGAGATAGGAAGTAGGAAAAAGCCATTTGTCAATTCATTTTCTAAAAATGCCTTTGTGAAGAGTTGTCATTTGAACATCTAAAACAGAAACTGGTTTTAGAAAAGATTATGGGTCTTTTCATCATTGATCCATAAGTACAATTATCATTAATAGACATCAGCAGTTAAAAAAAGGACAGGGGTTTTAAAATCACTTTACTGTGCATCTGATTTGTAATTCTAGTTTTCCTGTTTGTATTGCTAAAATGATTAAGAGTTAAAAATTAAAACAAAATAATTAGATAGCAGATTTCAATTTAGGTATTTTTCATTTTGATGGTACTTTTAAAGTATATTTTAAAAAGGCTGTTCATTTTCAAATGAAAACCTTAAGGTTTGACTATTCTCTGCTTTAATCTCAGTGTCTGCAACCTTTTGTAACTTTGTGTAGTGATTGGGGATTTGTGCTATGAGCAAATATTCTAGTCCTGGGTATCTGCATTTATTGGTTTTTTTCTCCTTAGGGTTGAAGTCTCTCCTGGTGATAAATGTGGTGCTGAGAGAGTCACAGTCACTCTTCCAGAGGCTAGGGTAAAATTCAGTGAACTGTAAAAGTAATGCAAAATGACAATTAAAGTAGGACATTCGGGTACCTTGGGGGCCTGACAAAATGGAAGAATTGGACTTGTGATGTGCCAGACTTATTAGCATAGAGACATAATAGCATACCACCTACCCAGAAGTCTTGTTGGAAACCTCACATATCCAGAAGGGAGCTCAGAATAGGAAGTAGTAGTCAAAGAAGGCTCCAAAGCAGGTAAAAAACCAAAAAACAAGAACCAAAACATTACACAAAAGTCTCTGTATTAAAGATCACTTAATTTCCCTCTTAGAACAACAACATTTCAGCTCTCTGCCCAGACCTTACCTCTTATTTTCCAGACAAACAAAGTTTCTAAGAACACAGTAGAGTAGAAGGATCAAACTTGAAATGGAAGAGGAGCTTTTTTTGATACATTGATAGCACTGGGAAATAATAATCCTGAGTGTTTCATAGCAAGGTGGTGAAGGACCATATGTTAAAAATTAAAGGCAAGAACTCAAAAACCAGAGCTCTTTGGGGTCAGTGAGTGTACCGGCAAAGCCGGCGTGGTACAGTGATTTATGTTTAGAAGGGCGCGCCTAAGTAACCAATAAACAAGGCAGAATGGGTAGGATTTTAAATCAAAGTTTTGGTCCTTGCAGAGGAAAGCCTTAAGCTATCTAAAAAAAAATTCCCAGCTATCCAGAAGTACTTATTCTTCAGGTTTTCAGAGAATCAAGGTGTTATTAAACCTAAGCCAAGTGAGAAAAGTCTGTTCTCAATGATTTCCTAGGATAAACACTTCTAATTAAAGAAAGGATTTGGGAGAAATATACTAAATGGTGGGAAAGTGACTCTTATTTTCCATTCCGTTGCGAATGGAAATAAAAGTTTGCTCTAGACCCATTTTTTAATGTCAAAATTTGTTTTTTTCAGAAGCAAATGTTGTTCTTGTCTCTTTACTGTGTTCCTGCGTTAACTTGGCTGTCTCTTTAGAGATGGGGACATTTCCTAATGAAATTAATGTGACATTTAAAGAAAATTTTCCCTCTCAAATGTTTCATGTTATTTGCCATTTAGAATACTTAGAGAGGGGATTGGAATAATGTCAAGCAAATTTTGATTAAATAAGGCTAACCAGGAGCCAATATTTTCATGCAAAAAAAGAAAAGCTCCTTTATTACTTCTTTAAAAAGTGTATTTCTGCCCTGGTGTTTTAGCCTGTATTGAGATGACCTTGACAAATAATCTGACAGAAGAGATGCTGTCCTCTAAAGAGCTGGGCTTGCATTAGAAAACAGCACACAGAAAACATGCAGTCAAAGCCTGCCTGTGGTTGGTCCTTTGCTCAGGACAGTTCTCTCCGGATGTAAGTGAGGAGTACCTGTGAAGCTTTAAGAAACACCAATGCCGGGGCTCTACACCAGGCCAATTACCTCAGTATCTCCTGAAGTGGGACCTCGGCAATAGTATTTTTAAAAACCCCCAAGTTCCCTAGTTGATCCTAATGTGCATTAGGGTTGAGAACCACTAGCTTAAGACATGCAAACTATTCATTAAGAAAAGATTATTTCTTTCTTCAGGGTGGTCTTAGTCTCATTCTTTGCTTCATTTGAAGTGTGGAAAAAATGTAACCTTTCAATGCACAAAAGTTGGGTTTGAGCACATACCTCGAATCAATATGAGCAAGAACAGTTGACATCAATACACACAGACCCATAATAGGCTCTCTATGGCCAATTAGCTCAGTTGTTTGGAATGTAGTATTAATGGGGTCAGAATAGTGTATGCTATCAATTAGAATAATTGTTTCATAGGTTGTTTCCATAACTACAATCAAGTGGCCTCACAAAGAGACCTGAGACCGATTACAAAAATAAAAAGACAATAGATGACTCAACAGAGCCCCATCCACTATGGGAAAATTGGTTCTAGAAATCTGCCTCACGACTAGTGCTTCATGTTCTGTAGAAAGCAGGGGATAAGGTTTCCCACCATTTCCACCAAGAGTCATGATAAATTCAGTTGAACTTCCCATTTGGATTCATGTTCTTTTTTCCCCTATTTTATATGGGAAGAAAGTGAGGCATGCGAAAATTAGGTAATTTACCCAAGGCTGTCTAGTGGAACTAGTCATTGAACTCCTGAGTACTTAATTTCCTGTTTTAATTGGACAGCCTGCTTTTTGGCAGGTGGAGACTTCCATTATTTAAGTATATTAAATATATATTTTATCAACTATCATAAAAGAGCATACTTACCCAGCACATTTTTTGCCTATTATGTTGGTATAATAAATTAATTCCAGAAATGTTTGTTGGTTGACTGACTGATGGATTACCTCTTCCAGCAATGCTTCCAGCATTGTATTCCCAATGCAGCTTCAAGTTGGCCTCTTCTTCCTGTAATTGTATTTGCAAAAATTTCAGCATGCATTTTCTTATGAATGAATTAGAAATGAACTGACCCTTCTGATTTTTTATTCTCCCAATCCATTCCTTCCAACAGAACCAAAAATCACTTGTGGTTTACATTAAAGGGGATTTTTGTCCTCTAGATAGAAGCAGTGTGAGTGGATATTACAGAGTCCATCTTCAAATGAGGAGCAAGTAGTGGGCATGAGCTTGCCTAAGTAAGTACGAGACAATGGTGGGATTTAGTTTTCTTCATAATACTCTCTCCTCTTTTCTCCCACCTACCCACCACTGCCATCCCCACCTCCTCTAGATACTCAGGGTCCCTACCCTGACTGTTAGCTGTTTGGTGCCCATCTGGTGGTTGGATTTGCTATCACCTATCCTGTTTTCTTTTCTACCAAACTCTTGAGTTCCTTGAAACCAATAGCCGCATCTAAGAGCCCCTCACAGTTAATGTCTGACAGGTAGTCACCTGAAAGCAACCTGTTCTTTTGTTAGCTAGATAGCTATTGTGTTTCCTTTTTTAGGCACTTTTAGTTGAAGTGACTTCAGGAGGGCCCCAGGGAATTGTGAGTACGGTGGGGATGTCTGGTAGGCTAGCAGGAGGATGGAGATGCATTTGGGCATTTTCCAGTATCTACAGTGGTTCAGTGAGAGTAGTACTTTAGTGTTGGGGATAAGATTAATTTTACCAGGACTTGCAATTACTTCAACATCTACGTTTACCTGCATTCCCCCCTTCTAAGGCTGCCCCCTTTGGGTGCTCCTAAACGTTTTCTCATTTCTTTCATCTGGCAGGTGTTCTGCATTTGCTTTTGTAAAGCTGTTTCTCTTGCAGTCCTGCTGTAATCAGATTAGGCAGTAGTGTTTTAATGTTAGGAGCTGAGACAGGGTTTGCTTGCAGACTTCATGTTTCACATGAAAGACTTTGGTACCCCCTGTGGACTGCCCTTCACCGGGTTTCAGGCATAATACTTGTTTGCCTTTATATCTGTGATAAAACTAAGGCCTTCCTGCATAACCAGTGCTGAGCAAAATGTCTTAAAACAAAGGGAAGTGCAGAGTTTAAATCCACAGGAGGGGATTACCTTGCCTGCATTTCCATAGCTATGGAATAAATATTTTAACATGTTAATTATCTGCTACTAATAAAAATACCTTTGAACTTCCAGTCAATTTGATGGGCACAGAATTATATCCACTGGGAATGGGAAACAATTAGTATCTGTAAAGATTGTGGGTCATGCTGTATCTTCCTCTAAGTGCTTGCATGGTCAGTAGCCATCCATATTCTAGGGGATGTTTATGTCAATTTCATATTGGTTTGCAGGTGAGGGCTGCCTCAGCAGAGCCCCCAGGGCTCTAAGGAGCTAGCAGGCATTCCTCAGGCTGTTACCCGACTATGGCCTTGGTTTCTGATTCATTCATTGCTTCTCACCAGGCAGAAAAATTCCCCCTAAGTAGGACAGTTTGGCTCTTTTCATGAACTGTCTATGTGACATTTTTAATCTTTTTTTTTCCTATTGCAGACTGAAAACTATTCCTTTGATTCCAACTACGTGAACAGCCGAGCCCATTTAATTAAAAGGTATGTTGGTTTGCTTGCCTATTTCTACAACCAAGCTTCATTTAATATAAAAAGCAGACCAGATTAAACCTTTTAAATGATGCCCTTTTTTAAAAGATTTTTAAAAATTTATTTGAGAGAGAGAAAGAGAGAGAGACAGAGAGAGACTCTCAGCAGACTTCCTGCTGAGCAGGGTGGCTGACTTTGGGGCTGGATCTTATGACCCCAAGACCATGAGTGGAGCCAAAACTAAGGAGTCGGGTGCTTAACTGGCTGAGCCACCCAGGTGCCCCATGATGCCTTTGTTTTGGGATTTTACAACGAATGCCCATCTGCTTATTGTAAGAGATTTGAAAAATTCAGAAAAACATTTAAAAAAATCACTGATAATTCCATTATGCCAAAATAATCACTGTTGGCATTTTACCATATTCCTTTACATCAAAAGGTATGCATAAACACAAATTAAAAAAAAACTGGGGTTGTAGTAAAATACGGTTTTATATGATGATTTTGAAATCTAATATTAGAAAACAGATACTTTCAAAATCATGTTCATATAAAAATTCTTGTTGCTCTGCACTTAAATTAAGAGAGGCCTTAAAGCAGTTTCTCATGTGGAACTTTCAATGAATTTCAAGATTGCGGTTGTTCCATCAACACTGGAATCATCTTAAAGCTATGTTAATGGCAGAGTAACTAATTTCTTATATTTAAGAATTTTGTAGATGAGGGAGGAAAAGAATCTTTGCATGAATTCCATATTTCTTAAAATATTTGGAAGTGTTTCAAATACAGCATTCAAAATTAGGGTATGTGTGATTGGTTCGTCATAACTCAGTTATCCATGGAGCTGCAGAGTATGGAGCTGAAGACTGCCAAGGAAGTTTCCATGTGTGGTGCACCAAGGTTCAGGGATCCCACTAAGGAGGGAGAACTAAACAAAATGGAGAATTTATTGTGCTGAAAAACCAGGACTGACTATTCAGTTGATGCCTTTATTATTGCTTCATGCAGATATGCTCTTGAATGGTCCAGGGGTTATTTGCGACTAAAATTAAACTCTGAGCGTGTTTGTTAAAATAATATAAATAAAATAGAGAGGCAAGCAGGGTACGTTAGAGCTACAGTAGAGAAGATGTGAAAATGCTATTATTTTGCCGGCTCTGATCCCATAAATTTATATCACCAGATGAATAGGATTTGAAGAATGAACTGGCTTGTTGAACAAGCCACTTTAATTAATATTTAATTTAATTCATGATGTGCAGTAACCCCTGAAAACATGCTAGGTTTATCTATATTGGTCTGGAATGCTTGTGACCTTAAGTGATGATCGTTAATTATGGTTAATTAAAATGAATAGCCCAGCATTACCTGTCATAGCACAGTTTGGAATTTTTTCTGAGGATTTGGGAGGACTCCATTTTGAATATTTCCTTAGCTCACAGAATAAACTCAAAGGTAAGGAATTCAAAATTGTCTGACTGATTTGTTTTCATAGGAAAACAGCCCCTCTTTATGTGCACTGATTAGAGTAACTTCACAGCCAGGTTCTGTTTTTGGAACCTTGAGGGCTTTGAAAAACCGCAAAGGCCTTGGAATTTATGGGATCCATTGAGTTTAGACAAAGCACAATACCTGGAAAGATACAGGAGGTCTTGTGTGCTATGCTTTTCTGGGGACTAAGGTTTTTAAAATGTAAAATGTGTGGAAAATGTTAAGAGAGAGTGGTAACACCAGGTGATAAAAACCCTGCAAACTGTGTTCAAATAGCTCCCAGTAATGTTTGAAAGGGCTTTCACTGTATGTAGTTTCTTGAGGATCCATTTACACACATGGAAAAATCTCGCAGCCAGGAAATTCTGAATCTTGTTATCAGTTTTAATTTTACTATCAAATCCTGTCACTTTTTTAAAAAAGATCTTATTTATTTATCTGAGAGAGAGAGAGAGAGAGAGAGAGTAGGAGCATAAGCAGGGGGAATGGCAGAGGGAGAAGTAGATTCCCTGCTAAGCAGGGAGCAGGAAGGGAAGAAATGGGGCTGGATCTCAGGACCCCAAGTTCATGACCTGAGCCAAAGGCAGATGCTTAACGGACTGAGTCACCAAGGTGCCCTTCAAGTCCTGTTTCTTTGAATCCAATTTCAGGAGAGTTTTGAGAACTTCTTTTCCTATCCATTTTTTCTTTTCCTCTCTTCACTTCCAACTTATCCACGGATGCTTCTTGGACCCTTCTTTTTGGCATTCTCCAGCAGTCATTACCTGTCTTGTCCAGACAGTTTACACCCAGGCTTCTTTTTCTCTCTAGCTCGGGTAAGCCAACAGAAAGACAGAGAGCAAGGGGGTTTCCCTAAGCACAAATCAAAGCTGAGAAGGATAAAGTGTGGATCTTGAAGGGAAAGGGAAGATAGATGGCACATCATCTTTGCACCATGGAATCTGGTGTTATATTTCCATGTTTTCGTTTGTTTTCAGAACATCACCTAAAACCTGCAGGTGTACCCAAGGTTTATGTCAGGATTCCAGATTAACAAACCGAGACAGTTCAGAATTTTTTTTCTGGATGTGCTTCCTTCCTGCTCTGTTTGTTTCCTTGGTATCTTCTCAGCGCAAGGAAAGCCGGCAGTTGCACTTTGCTCCGGCTGCAACACTCTCTTTCCTCATGCTTGGTTTCTGTGCTGCTGTTTGAGATCTACACCTGTAGTGCTTCTGGAGCAATGACAAGCAGGGCATGAGGCTGGAGCACAAAGAAAATAAAGCAGGAAATGAACAAGATAGCATAGCAGTGTGGTGAGGAAAATGAACCTCGACTCCTAAAGCATACAGATTGCTTTCCTTTTCCACCCAGATTGTTCTGGGGGTTTTGCCACACCTGGTATCATGCTTTGTCTATAACAAGGGCTGGTACGTGTTTCTTGAATGAATGGATGAACGAAGTTGAAGAAAATCTCAGCATTTTTTCCAACGAGAGCGAGCACTAAAGTTCCCTGTGAACAGCAATTTCTGGGGCTCCTGGGTGGCTCTGGCATTAAGCGTCTGCCTTTGGCTCAGGTCATGGCCCCAGGTTCTGGGATCCAGCCCCACACTGGGCTCCCCGCTCAGCCGAGAATCTGCTTCTCTCTCTCCCACTCCCCTTGCTTGTGTTCCCTCTCTCACTATCTCTCTCTGTCAAATAAATAAATAAAATCTTTAAAAAAAAACCCAGCAATTTCTGACCTTTGATGTGCATTAGAATCACGTGGGAAGCTTGTTAAATGCAGTCTTTAGCTCCATCCCTAGAGAATCTCCAGTTTTCATAGGTTCCCAAGGCGATTGTGATGAGGGAGGAGATCCGGGAACCACTGAAGAATCATCCTTATATTCTCTAAATATAGTTACAATACTCTTTACTTTTACTTCCTTCTCATTATTACTCTTAGATGGCATTCCTTGGGTATGTGGTGTCATCTACTAGGAAGATATGACCTGTTTCCTTTCAGATTATTCTAGCTTTTGGAAAGATTTCCAATATTTTAAAGGATAAATACAGGCCAGAATTAGAATAAGGATTATTCATGAAGCATTTTGTGTATAACTCTTATGTTCAGAGTCTTGCTCTGGGTGTTTTCAAACAAATCTATCGCTTTGTTGGCCACCAGCATGGTCATAGAAACATTTGCATTTACAATACCATTGCAAATGGGTACCCCTAATTTATTGTCCCACAAAAGTTGGTTTACAAGTTTTTCATTTCCCAAGAGGTACACAGGTAATAAAACAAGTGAAATCAGCATTTTTTTTATGCCTAAGATAAATGTTATTTGTTTTGGGTGAGTAGCCATTTACCAGGCTGTTTCACAATTTGCAACATCTTGCTCACTGGGTCTTAAACTTTCCCCAAATCCATTGATTAAGTCACTAAATGTCCTTACAAGACTAGAGTAAGTGGTACTTAGTTCATCACATAGACAAACTGATCTTTAAGTGGGTTAACTATTCCAGGGTTTGTAGGAGGAGAGTTAGATCTCTTACTTTCTTTTTTTTTTTTTTTTTTAAGAGAATACGTAGCTATCACTTTGGGAGTCTTTTAAAAAAATTTTACTAAGTTTTTAATTTCAATCCCAGTATAATTAACATACAGTGTTATATTAGTTTCAAGTGTACAATAAAGTGATTCAGCAATACTATACACTACTCAGTGCTCATCGTTAAGTGTACTCTTAATCCCCATCACCTATTTCACCCATCCCCCCCACCTCCTTTCTGGTAACTGTCAGATTGTTCTCTGTAGCTAAGAGTCTTTTTCTTGGCTCGCTTCTCTCTCCCTCTCTCTCTTTCTTTGTTTTGTTTTTTTAAATTCCACATGTGAGTGAAATCGTATGGTGTTCAACTTTCTCTGACTGACCAGTTTCGCTTAGCATTATACTCTCTAGCTCCATCCATGTTGTTGAAGGTGGCAGGATTTCATTCTTTTCGTGGCTGAATAATGTTCCCTCATATATATACCACCTCTTCTTCTTTTTTTCCATTTTATTTTATTTTATTTCTTTTTAGTGTTCCAAAATTCATTGTTTATGCACCACACTATACCACCTCTTTTTTATCCATTCAACTACTGATGGATTGTTAGGCTGCTTCCAGAACTTGGCTATAATAAATAATGCTGCAATAAACATAGGGGTACATATAGCCTTTCAAATTAGTGTTTTTGTATTTTGGGGGTAAATATGCAGGATTGGGATTACTGGATGGTAGGTTTGTTGTATTTTTAATTTTTTAAGGAAACGCCATATTATTTTCCACAGTGGCTGCACCAGTTTGCATTTCTACCAGCAGTGCATGAGGGTTCCTTTTTCTCCACATTCTAAGTAACACTTGTTATTTCTTGTGTTTCTGATTTTAGCCAAGAATACCTTTTACACTTATACTACCAGTTCCAAGTAGCCAATCCTTCACTATTTTATTATGTCTCTCATTTCTACCTAAAAAACAAAATCTCTGAGATAGTTTGTAATATTCGGATGTATAAAAATGGATGATCAAACTTTAAAAAAGCAGATCTAAACCAATTGGGTGAACATAAATAGTGATCCTTGACATTCAAATCACAGCAATTAATATTATATTTATTGTGAGGGTTTTGAGAAGCCAAGACAAAATGGTAAGTACACCATAGTTCTCATTTTTCAATAACAGAAGGACACACATTTGACAGAATTTCTTTTCCTGTTCCTGAAATCTAGAAGCAATTAACATAGTGAACAGTGTCTGACTATAGTTTATGGAAGATAGAGAAACATTATTTAACTACAGATTTCCTGTATCAATCCTAGAAAAACACCACAGACATAATATTTAATTATAACTCAATGAAGACATTACCATATGGCGTAATGATCATATTAAACAATAACCATTTTTTGAGCTTTTGTATTTACCCAGTACTTCATGTAGGGTATCTTGCTGAGTCCTCAAAATGGCCTTGCAAAGAAGGTTTTAGCAAATGCATTTTACAGACAAGGAAACTGAGGCTCAAAGACATTAGCTATCAGGCCCAAGGTCCAATCAATGAGGTGGCACAGTATGGATTGTCACTTGTTCTAATGACAGCACTCTTTCCACCATAGTCTGGAAATCCAGCATGCCGCAGGAATAGAGTTTTAAAGAACCTAAAGCAGTGGTTTTCAACCGAGGATGATTTGGCGATATATGGAGACCTTTTGGGTTATAATTTCTGGGAGAAGCACTACTAGCATCTAATGAATAGAGGCCGGGGATGCTGCTGTACATTCTACAATGTGCGGGATGGTCTCTGACAACAACAAATTATGTAGCCCAAAATGTCAATAGTGCCAAGGTTGAGAAGCCTTGGTCTAAGGGATGGCAAATTGCATTGTTCTCATATTCCTCTTTAACATATGTCTCAAGCCTATTTTGGCAACTGCTGAAATGCACTCAATTCAGGGTTGATGTCTCTGGCTTAGAGCAACAATTTTGTGTTGTAGATTGAAGAAATTTTCATGTGCTCCAGGTACCAGAAATGCAGGTCAAAAAATTAATTTTGTTTTCAAAGTATACAAACCAGGTATGTCATTTCCTTTCTTCTGAAATTCAGGAGTCCATGTGGGAAGGACCAAATACTATTTTTTCTAAAAGACAAACTTTGAATCTGTTCAAGCTCTGGCATTAGTTTTACAGGACACCACCACATCTGTGCTGTAAAGCTAGAAATGGCTACACACTCTAAAGCCTGCATTTCCAATTGGTCTTCTTGACCATAAAAGAATTTTAAGATGATTGGTTTTTTAATAGAACTACATGCTGGTGGGTCCACAGGGCTGAGGAGCTGCATGACATAATTTGGAGGAGCTGAGTGAGTTGGCTTATTGAACGATTTTAGTTTTAATACAGGTGATGCTCAGTGATCCTTTCTGAAAATAATTAGCAAACAGGTCAATGCTTTACTCTCTCCTGCTCTTCATTTTCTTATAATTATGGCTTTCCAGTTAGTGCCCTTTTGATCCTTTCTTTTTCATATTCAGAGCAGCAAGAATTCTACATCTAGGTTGGTCATATGTTAAAAATCTGCAGTGATTCTTATTGACCAATGTGGTGAGTGACAGTGTTTCTACTGTGTCCATGGCATAGCTCTTCATCATGTGTACTGAATGTTCTTACCGAGGACTCAAAGAGCCAGGCCTGTGGATGTGCAAGGTTGAGCACATCAAACAAGTTTGCACTATTCTCTCCACAGGCTCCCTTTTCACAGGTATTGTAGGTCCGTTGGGACGTGTCCTAATACACAAGCATGACTCTCCGTTGTTGAGACAACACATTTTCTTGAGTCTGTCTTTGCTGCTTCCTCACTGATTGGGGAATGGATTCATCATTCACTAGGTATTTCAGATTCATAATTTATGGATTATGTTGCACATCTGTTGCATACTGTTGCACATCTGTGGATTCTGTCAGGACATACAACGTATTAGAAATAGCAGGTGGGGCCTCTATGGATGTACCTTAGGTATTATCCTCTATTTTTTTTTCAAGGTTCTTGGATTGTATGTTTAGGGCATTGTATGGTGGATTGACTTAATAAATAAAAAAAAAAAAATTGGCCCATAAACTCCTCAGCTGCAAGTTTTCATATTCTTAGCATAACTGCACCCACAGTTTTATTAGAACTCACTCTCTTGTTCTCACTTTTGTCTTACTGTGCATGCATTGAGGCTTCTCTTCTCAGTTCCTTCCTCTCCTTGTTTTCTTTGAAACTGTCTCTCTGACTTTCTCAGTTAAAACTGACCTGAGTTCTCTGATCCCGATAATCCTTTCTATTTTAATTGCATTACCTCAATTTCTTCCACTTCAATTGCAGGGGATTAGTAGACATCTTTGGAAAAGCAGTATACATAGTGGTTAAGGGTCCAGGCTCTGGAGCCAGACTGCTTGGGTTTGGTCTTAGATCTGTTGCATTTTTATCAGCTGTATGACCTTGGGTGAGTTACGTAACTTCTGTGTGCTTCTGTTTTTCTCATCTGTAAGTGGGAATATTTGTGGTACCTTTCTATTACATAGTTGTGGTGATTAAAAAAAGTTAATTCATGTCAAGCACTTAGAATAGTGCCTTATGTATAGTAATTGCTCAGTAAACATTAGCTATTATTTTACTTTAATTATATAAGAAGAGGGAAAACCTTATGAAATGGTGATATTATTTGCAGGTTGTTGTTTCAGATTTTACCTTCTTCCACCGTGCCTGTAGTAATGTTGAAGATAATGGAATGAAAGTATTAGCTACATCAACATCCAATAGTGGGAACCTCTCTGCAGCATTAAGTTCCATTATCTTTATTTTTTTTTAGATTTATTTACTTATTTACTTACTTGAGAGAGAGGCAGAGGGATAGGGAGAGAGAGAATCCCAAGCAAATTCCCTACTGAGCACGGAGCCTGATGTGATGCGGGGCTCGATTTCACAACCCGTAAGATCATGACCTGAGCCGAAATCACAAGTTGGACAGTCAATCAACTGAACCACCCAGATGTCCCAAGTTCCATTATCTCTAAACAGAAATTCCTCTTCTTTCTACTCTTTTGGGCAATCTAGTCACTGTTGACCTCACCAGAGAGCTGACATCATCCTGGCTCTGAAAGATTTTAAAAATTAGATGATCACAGTTGTTAATTCTCATTCTTTCTTCAACCCAGCAGCTCTACCTTCAAGGACTTAGAAGGCAACAGCCTGAAGGATAGTGGTCATGAAGAGAGCGACCAGACTGACAGTGAGCATGATGTCCAGCGGAGCCTGTATTGTGATACTGCTGTCAACGACGTGCTGAACACCAGCGTGACCTCCATGGGATCTCAGATGCCTGACCATGGTAAGAGCTGGTTGGATGTAAGTCACAGCCATAGATCACAGAGAACCCAGAATGTTTGTAGGTACACTATACTGCTTTTCTGTAATGAGTGTGTGGTCAAGGCGGGCACTGTGCTCATGCTGAAGAGCATCTAGAGTTGTGAGATGTCCTGACACCAGACCAGATTCTTCTTTATCCTCCCTAGTGGATCTAGCCTAGTGGATCCCCTAGGTTTGTATAATGTTCAGGCATTTTAAAAGCTGACTACATGTACATATTGCATACATTCTCTCCAATAATAACTGCACTGAGCACATAGAAAATGAACAGATGCCTTCTCACCAGGAGTAAATGCCTCTTTCTGCTTTAGTACATGAAATTTAACTGATCAGTCGAGTTGTGCAGAACATAGCACTAATGAGACCAAAGGGGTGGGTTTTATTTCCGTATTAAACTAGTTAACTTTACTCAGAGAGAGACTCTGTTCTCTGACCACAGATTGTATGCCCTTTACTGAAGAGAGAAAGTACCAAACTTCCAATTTTGTCTGTGGGGCTGCTATGCCAAATCCCTCTAGCCTCCATACACATGCCTGCCATTGATCATAGGAGAGACCGGTGTAAGAAAACATGGCTGACTCCAAGCAACATTCTGGGCATATGAAAAACACCTCAAAACAAAGCTCAGGACTGGCTTTCTCATATATGAAGACGAGTCTGTTTTTGTGAATGCAGCCACACATGCTTTAGCAAGAGGAGCTATTTAAAACCATGCTGGGCATAAACCAGGGTATAAAAACATTAGCAGAGTTCTGCTAAGGCAGAGTGTTCAGATGGACTTGGGCACAAATGTCATTTTCAATGTTTTATTGATGCAAACATGCTGGGAAAACAGCCTGTCTTTTTCAATTAAGAACTATGAATTCAGCTCGGTGTTTAGGCTCAGTGAAGCTTCAGAATGCGTGGCTATGTCTTGAGAGAAGCTAGACGCAAGCTCAGCTGGAAGCCCCACTGCTAAAAGACTTAAAGAGGAGAAAACAAAATACGGTGATTATGTGCTGGTCTTCAGCTGTTTCATTTCACTGTAAACATCATTAAATGCTTTTGTTTTGGTCTTATAAATGAATCCAAAGGGGGAAAAATTGCACAATTCAAAAAAGGAAATGTTTTTCATGGAAAAAAGTTTGTCGTTGTAGATTCTGTTAAACGGCCCCAAATCCATCCCCTCCCCAGATGGCTCAAGTGTCAAAGTCTATAATATATAGAGGTCATTACTAATTGTGCATTGCTTTCTTCCCTAACTGGCAAGTGGTGACATCCATGGAGATAATATACTTTCTGGGCAACCTTACTAAGACTAAAGATGAGAAAACTGGACATTTATATAACTGAAACAGAGACTCTTTAATTCTCAGAGGATTAGTAGTGGGTCACAGGGTACAGACCGGTATGTATCACTTACTAGCCTTGTATCTCAAAAAAGTGCTTTTTCATTTATATCAGAAAGGGTTTTAATTAGATGTTTTTAAAAATGAAGTGAATCCAGGAAAGGAAATGGTCATAATTGATTCTCACTTTATGCCTGGCTAGAATAGCTCTGTTTTAATTTTTGTCGCATTTTTCTAGAAAACAGTATCAGTGGACTATGCTTAATTTTTCTGAGGGAGTGTTTCTTACAAATGGGATGTGTTGTGTGTGTGTGTGTGTGTGTGTGTGTATATATATATATATATATATATACACATATACATATATACATATATCATGTAGATTGTATAATAATGAGAGTTTTCTAAAGTAAACATGTGGCATTATTCCAAGACTCTCCTACATAGAAGGTGATGATTACACACATGCATGTACACACAGACACTTTTTGCTGTTCCATTTTTGCAACACTTTCATATTTTTTTCTCAGTATTCAGTTTGCACATATATATCTTAATTTTTTTTCCATCATTCCAGCAGTGGCTAAATCTTAAGCCAACCCTTGAGTTTGCTTTCTTTCACTTTCGTTTGGCTGAGTCATTAACCTTTGGGTACAGACGGAATTCAAGTCATGCTTACATCTCAGGCTCTACCTTATGAGTTCCCAGTACTTATGAGGTTTTGGTAATAGTATTTAACTGTTATATCCCAAATAAGCTCTAGGCTGGGCACGTAAATTGTGTCACCTCAGTTATTGCTACCTCAAACAACAGCAACAATTTCAATAATTAACATTTTATAGGATTTTACTATCTCAAACTAGGATTCACATAGTACTTCTCATTTTATCCTGAGGCAGAGTAGTTGAAAGACAATCACTGAGCCAATTAACCACATAGACCTGATCTCGTAACCATTCTAACAAGAATAGTTCTAGGTATATTAATTCCAGGGCAATATGGTACTGTTTCTTCTGGGGACTACCAATTTGGAAAGGTCACGAGGGAAAATGGAATCTTCTCTGGACTCAGACCTGCACTGAAAGTCTCAAAGAGTCTTTGAGGGGGAGAAAGATAGTCCCTGGTGTCTTTGGTTCATTGATGCTGTGATGGGCATCTCAAACCCAAGTGCCCTTCTTTTGGCTTACCTTGGATTTCATGTCTGTAGATTTCTGTGTTTTCTAACTTGGATATTAGCACAGCATTTTTCTTTGCATGTATAGAGACCCATGATTGATAAGGAATATTAGGATTTTCAAAATAGAGATAATTTTATGCATCTGTTAATTTTTTCCTTGAGCAGGAATGGGTTGTTCAGTGAGCTAATATTACTGTGTTGCCAGCATTGAGGAAAAGGTATAAATTATATTTGCTCCCCACTTTCCCAGACACCTGGGTCCTGTGCTTCTAAACACTGCCGAAGTTTCTTTGGGTTTTGTTCTCCTAACTGCTACAGCAGAAGAATGCTTAGTGTGAATGTTAAAGGTACTTCATGACTTTCAGAGTAAAGTCCCAAATCCCTTAATTTTCAGCAGCCCATCTTTGAGAACAGTCCTCTAGGGATGGAACCCAGAATCAGGTATATTCCACCAAAGAAGAACAATGTCTGGAAGGCTTTTGCACCCAAAGGGCAAAGCCAGGGGTTTAGCCACTTGTGTCTGGATTGTGTTTTGACTGCACCAACCTCACAGTAATGAGCTGGGTCAGGGTGGAGGTAAGAAGGAACGACAGGAATCTGCTTTCCAGATTATTATCAATCCTAGTATCACTCAACTTGCCTAAGTCTAGGTCACTTGGTTAATGAACTGGTTGAGCTGAATTTCCTTGTTGCCAGGTGATTGAATTACACATTCATTTATCATTTGAGTGCCCTTGAATTAATATGTCTCAGCTTGTCCCCAGTAATTCAGCTCTTATTGTCATGGCTTCCCAGAAAAGAAGGTGATGGAGAATTCTTTATCCTGCACTTTCTATTTACATATAGCACTTTTTGGAATGTTATCTCTCTGTAGCTCTCAGAGTGCCTTGAGAACAAGGAAGTGTTGTCATTCAGCATATTTTACTGCCTGATTTGTTCTTGAGGTGATTTGGTGCTGAGCTTAAATCCTTTAACCAATGCCTTTTCTTCCCGAATTTGCCTTATTTGGTAAAATTACCAACTTCTGGCAAGGCCAAGAATTTTGCCTAATGCGACTGCAGCAGACAGTCTCCAAGAAGAGTAACTGACCATTAGAGAGGTAGAGGTGCCTGAGATTCATGGTTTTTTTTGCATAGTTAGGGGTATCACTGGGTTTGAATCTCTTCCTCTCAGTTATTTCTGGGTTGAGTAGTGCTGGGGTTAATAGCTTCCTTCTCTTCCATGCGTCTTTGCATGACCATTTGTCATGACTTGGATATACCATTATGTTTACTTAAATATGTAGTCCTTTTGGGAATCATGTCCTAGAACTATACATTCTAGTCCCAAGCTCAACTAATTTGTTTCAAATCATACTCATTGTTTCTTACTTTATGATTTTAAATATTGATTATAAATTCATCAACTGAAAAGATGACTCTAATTGCACTAATGTGGATCTAGTTTGGAGTTCACGACAACACTGAATTGGTTTGCCTCCCATGCTAATTGATACTACATGGAAACAACATACAGAAACTCAAAATAACAGCTATTTGCTTTTGTATACAAATACATCCAAACACGATGTAATGATTGCTTTATTTCTGGAAATACAAATCCTTTTGGATTTTACTAAACTTGTTTATTTGGTAGTTTATGACCTGAATATCATTTAACACGTTTGTTGTGTAAAACATGGATCTAAAGAACTTGATCTGTGCCTAATACAACTGCTATTACAAATTAACCATGAAAATATTCTGTAGGTTTCACGCTATGCATATTCTGGTTTCAATCACAGGTATATTAAGATGTTTCCACTTCCAACAGTCTATCAGCAATGTGTAATTTTATTTCCTCTAGACTTTTAATGAAATTGTGATTTAGTGACTGAACATCCTTTGCTTATCCTCTTACCTATCCCCCTGACTCACCTATCATCTCACTAAATTTCCAAACACTCATTTCAATTAGTCTCTTGGCAAAACAGGGTGTTCTCAATGGAGAATATTTTGTGACATTGCAAAGCAGTGTGCTGCTGGTCTCCAGAAATGGTAGCATGGACCAGATGTTCATAGAGGAATCGAAAATTCCATTTTATCAGAATAGCATTTGCTGTCAAAAACTTTTATCTTTACTTCAACAAAGAGGTTGATTAGATCCCCCTGGACCTGAATTAGCATCTTTGAAGCTAGATATACTGTTTTGCAATTCATGTGGTTCGTTATCCCCTGGTTGCTCACATAGAATCTTTTAAAAATGTCTTCAGCCTCATGCATATATATACACGGTGAAATGTTTAATTACTTGAACAATGGAATGTATATGCATATAGCAAATCTATGTATGTGATGTTCAGCTGTTTTCATCTATCTCAGGTATACAGTATTCTAATGCCAGGTAGGAACAATCCATGAGTAGATATGTATCTTTCACCTGTTCATTCAAACAATAATTTTGAGTGCTCACTGTGTGCCTGTCTCTGGGAATTGAATGTGTCAGTTACTGTTATTATTGACTGTGAAAGTTCTCATCTCTTTAGCTTTGCTTATCATCTGGGGTTTACTGAATTGACCAAGGTCAGCTCAATGATGAAATGAATAACTCTTTATGATTTTAGAAATCATTATAAGAATAGAGCCTGGTACTATTAAAAACCTTATTAACGTTGTGTCAACAAGGTGAAAGAAACAATAAAAGAAGACTTATAATCAAGATCTTATTTTTAATAAGAATATCATGGAAGACTCTTCCTTGATGCCCTAATTTGAACAATGTCACAGAAGTAATCATTTTGTTTTTAAACCTATCAGCTCTGAGGCCGAACTTCTTGCTTACTTTTAGTTAATTTCATTATAATACGATAGGTTTAATCTCTGACATGTCCAGTTACCTTGTTGGTTTAGAGGCACTCAGTGGTACTCAATGCTCGGTCTTCCTTTTCCTCTGATGTCCAGGAACTTTTATCCAGTCTCAGTCTCAGCAGTGGCTGGGCAGGTGGGAATACAGGGACAGGTGGGTGATTTGTTTATTTCAACTACATTGCTGCACCAGATAATTGGACTCCTTTCAAAGCGTTATTTACATTTTACTGGCAAGACAGTTGCTGGAATAAAAAGTTGTCCTTAACTAATGGAAACATCCATGCTGTTAGCAGTTGTTTGCTACCATTATTTTGGCATGGGCCTTTTGGTCAGAGAATTCTTTTAGGACAGTTGTCTTCATCTGCTTTGAAATAGAAACACCATGCCCCCCACTTTTAAAAGAAAAATAAGATGTTTTCCTGATCCACTTGGAGCTTTTAGTTGTCTCATATTCGATGTCTATTTTAAAAATTGATTTTAATTACCTGTGGAAACGGATTCATTATTCATCAAGAAAATAGATGTCAGGGGCTTTCTTGACTAGTTGACACTAAGAATTTCTATATTTTTAAGCACTTAGAAAGCACTGGAGGATGGAAATTATATAAAGGGAGCACCCTGGATAATTAAGAATTTTATTCTCTAGGAGTTTATGAACCAGTAGCACAAATAGTCTGGTATGGAATAGACCGCATAGAATCAGTGAAGAAATTAATCAAGATTATTTGAACTGGAAAGCAAAATACATTTCAAAGGACGCTGATGTAATGGAATCCCCTTGGTAGAATAGTGGAAGGCAGGCCCTGATATAGTAAGCTAAATAAAATTAGACTGTATTTGGGTGATTTGCTAGGTGAAGGTTTGCCAATTGCTTTATGATAAAGCAAGTTCCATAGGCCATGATAATTAGGGACACTGTCAATAGGATAACAGATGAGAAGCAAATCAAGTTGTTTTATAGGGCTAGATCATATGGGTTGCTTTGCATACTCAAAAAAGTCCATTGAAATGTCAAGATCCTCATCTTTTTTGGGTCTTTCTATTTAACGACATTTCTGTCCTATTATAAGGTGGTTAAGAACCAAAAACTCCATCAGGATGGGAAAACATAAATCTAAATTTGTCATTTACATATTTATGAAGTTGTTTTTCTGTTTGTTTTCCCTGAACCCCTTTATTATAAAATAAATATAGGGAATTGAGTCTAGTCATAATTTAAAAAGCAATTTCAAGAATACCAAAATCATTTGTCATTCCTTTACTGTATGGGCAAAATACTCGTGAGATGGTTTTCCTCTTTTATGGATACTTTTTGTCATCCAGAGTCATGTCTTAGCCTCAGGTATTTTTGGTCTCTGTCTTTACCAGATGGGTGATTGCCTGTTTACTTTGGGCCAAGGAAAGGCAATTTCACACATCTACTTTAGAATTGTGGCTTTTTGACAAGCAAGTCTTTTCAATTTCTTTTCCTCCATGGCTTATCCCCAGAAAATCCCCAAACGTGGAAAAATCAATGAGATCCAGACTGGAAAATGTTTGAGCTGGCCCTTAGAGCCATCATTAAAGTTGTTTTTTTAGAGACTTACACACAGCTCAAGGTGGGCAGACAAAGCCGATTCTTTTGCAACTGGGCAGAATGCAGTCCCATGAACCAGTTATTCTGCCATGCAGGGAGAATGCAAACCAGTTATCTATCGCTGGGCCAAAGAGATGATCAGTGAGATAAGAGTCTCTAGAATTGTTTTGGAGCAAACCCTTTGGGGTTGGACACTTGTGTGCAAGTGACAAAGCTAGGAGGGTGTTGTGGGATTTTAGGTTTTGTGGTGAACCTTGAACTTCTTCACTCAAAAATATGCAGGTCTAAGAATTATCATTGGAGGAATTTGTGAGATGGTGTGTCACAGAAATAATTTGAAAGGCACGGACTCCAGAAGTGGCCAAAGGAGTTTATCAGAAAACAAGCTCTTTGTGGCTGAATTTATTAAAAGTTTTGTCTCATCGAGGTAGCCTCATGAGAGACATTTGTCTTGTGAGGAATCCTGGTAATCAGAAATAATAGTTCTACTTCATTATTCTTTGCAATAGTATAGACAACAAACTTGCAGGCTGTTAAATCTGAGATAATAGATACCATTTTATCATGTTAGTTCTTTTATTTATTTATTTTTATTTATTTGAGAGAGAGAGAGAGTGTGCATGTGTGTGGAGGGAGGGGCAGAGGAAAAGAGCAGAGAGAATTTCAAGCAGGCTTCCCACTGACCAGATAGCCAGATGCTGGCTTGATGCAGGGCTCCATGCAAGGCTAGATCTCACAACCCTGAGATCATAACCAGAACCAAAATCAAGAGTCAGTTGCTTAACTTACTAAGCAGGCTCAGGTGCCCCCTAAGTTAGTTCTTTTAAACCTTAGTAATAGCCACTTTAACGGCAAATGAGGCACTTCAGGTTCCTGTTTTAGTTTAACAAAAAGATTTTCAGTTTGGTGTAAGTTAGAACCTTAAACATACATTCATTCATCTTCTCCTATCCCAGTTAGCTAAGGCTTAGGTTCTTTCTAATTCATGGTCTAGTGCCTAGTGATGCAGGAGTGCCACTGTAACCTGCTTTAAATAAAAGCATAACTTGTTACCTTGCCCTTTTAAATAGATATCTGTAAACAAACACTGCTGTAATCACCTGGAGAAATTTGGTAGCCTTAGTTGATTCCAGCAAGGCAGCTTTCCAGCCATGAGTTTGCAACTTTAAAGCCAGTGCCAGAGATATGTTTTCCAATTTGTATGAGGCAGCTTTCTTCACTTCTAAGTTCATATAGACTCTCCTTTCTATCCTTAGCTTGGAGAATAATAGATTTTTGACTACTTGCTTTCTTTCCTCCTCTTGGAGTTTCCAACCTGTGTGAATAATAGGATATTCCCCCTTTTAATACATGGATAAGTGGGAAAAGAGGAATAGTATAGGTTCCAAGATATTTAGACTGGTCACACTGTTCCAAGGCATCAACATCTGCTGTTTTTAATCATTAAAGAGGCTGTCAGTTGTTCTGAGCATCCAAAAGAACGGTTTTGATTTTAATTTAATTTAAAAATCAGCTTATTGAAGAAGAAATGCCTTCAGCACGTAAGAGTCAGCTTGCCCACTGTTGATAAACCACAGCAAGTCAGATGCAGAAGTTGACCCACCATTCATATGCAAATATATACCATTTTAAAACTTGGGGAACTATTATTTTTATCACTAACTAGAAAATCTAGTCCTTTTATTATTTTTTTAGTTTTTAATTCCAGTTAGTTAACATATGGTACTATGCTAAGTTTCAGGTTCAGCAGTTCCATACATGACCCTGTACTCATCAGGATGGAGCACTCCTTAATTCCTATCTCCTATTTAACCCATTCCCCCACCCACCTCCCCTCTGCTAATGATTAGATTGTTCTCTGTAATTATAATTCTGGCTCTTTCTTTGACTCTCCCTCTCCCATTATTTTCCTTTGTTTATTTCTTCAATTCCACATATGAGTGAAATCATACAGTATTTGTCTTTCTCTGACTTACTTCGCCTAGCCGAATACTCTCCTGATCCATCCATATGGCAAGATTTCATTCTTTTTTATGGCTGAATAATAATCCCGTGTGTGTGTATACTACCTCTTCTTTATCTATTCACCAATCAGCGGACACTTGGGCTGCTTCTGTATCTTAGCTAATGCTACTATAAACATAGGGGTGCAGGTATCCCATTGAATTAGAATTTTTGTATTCTTTGGGTAAATAACCAATAGTGCAATTGCTGGAACATCAGGTGGTTTTGTTTTTGACTTTTTGAGGAACCTCAATACTGTTTTCCAGAGTGGCTGCACCAGTTTGCATTCCCACCAATAGTAGTGCAAGAGGGTCCCATTCTCTCCACCCTTGCCAACACTTGTTGTTTCTTGTGTTTTTTATTTGAGTCATTCTGACATGTGTGATGTGATATTGCATTTAGTTTTGATTTGCATTTCCCTGATGATAAGTGATGCTGAGCATCTTTTCATGTGTCTCTTGGCAATCTGGATGTCTTCTTCGGAGAACTGTCTGTACATATCTTCTGCCATTTTTAATTGGGTTGTTTTTGGGCTGTTGAGATTTTGTAAGTTTGAGAGACCGAGAGAGAGAGAGAGAGAGCAAGCACATGGGCAGGGGCAGAGGAAGAGGGAGGGAGAATCTTAAGCAGACTTTGGCTGAACATGGAACCCAACATGGGGCTTGATCTCACCTTGAGACCTGAGCAGAAACCAAGAGTCTGATGCAGAACAAACTGCACCACCCAGGTGCCCCTCATATTTAGGTCTTTAATCCATTTTGAATTTATTTCTGTGTATGGTATAAGACAATGGTCCAGTTTTCCTAACACCATTTGTTGAGGAGGCTGGCATTTTCCCACTGGATATTCTTTCCTTCCTTTTTGAAGATCAATTGACCATATAATTGTGGCATTATTTCTGGATTTTTTATTTTTTTAATTTAAATTCAATTAACCAACATACAGTATGTCCTTAGTTTCAGATGTAGAGTTCAGTAAATCATCATTTGCATATAATACCCAGTGCTTATCACATCATGTGTCCTCCTTAATGCCCATCACTCAGTTACCCCATCCCTTCACCTATCTCCCCTCCAGCACCCCTCAGTTTGTTTCCTATAGTTAAGACTCTTCTAGATTTTCTGTTCTCTTCTATTGATCTATGTGTCTGTTTTGTGCCAATACCATACTGTTTTGATTACTGCGGCTTAGTAATAAAACTTATGGTCTGAAATTATGATGTCTCCAGCCTTGTTCTTCATTTTGAAGATTGCTTTTACTATGCAGGGTCTTTTGTAGTTCCACACAAATTTTGGGATTGTTTGTTCCAGTTCTGTGAAAAATGCTCTTGGTGTTTTTGGCAGGGATTACAGTAACCATGTAGATTGCTTTAGGCAGTATAGACATTTTAACAATATTTATTCTTCCAGTCCATGAGCATGGAATGTCTTTCCATATCTTTGTGTCTCCTTCAGTTTCTTTCATTAGTGTCTAATTTTCAGAGTATAGGTCTTTCATCTCTTTGGTTAGGTTTATTCCTTAGGTGTCTTATTATTTTGGTGCAATTGTAAATGGGATTGTTTTAATTTCTCTTTCTACTGCTTCATTATTGGTATATAGAAATGCTATAGATTTCTGTACATTGATTTTGTATCCTATGACTTTGCTGAATTTGTTTATCAGTTCTAGCAGTTTTTGGTGGTCTTTGGGTTTTCTATATATAATAGCATGTCCTCTGAAAATAGTGAAAATTTTACTTCTTCATTGCTGATTCAGGTGCCTTTTATTATTATTATTATTATTATTAGTTGTTGTTGTTGTTGTCTGAGTGCTGTGGCATAGGACTTCCAGTACTTTGTTGAATAAAAGTAGTGAGAGTGGATACTTGTTGTTCTTATTCCTAGGAGAAAAACTCTTGTTTTTTTCCCCATTAAGGATGATGTTAGCTGTGACTTTTTAAGATAAGGCCTTTAATATGTTATGGTGTGTTCCTTCTAAACCTCTTTTGTTGAGGGTTTTTATCATGAATGGATGTTTTACTTTGTCAAATGCTTTTTCTGCATATATTGAAATGATCATATGGTTCTTATTCTTCCTCTTATTTATGTGATGTATGACTTTGATTTGTGAATATCGAACCACCCTTGCATCCCAGGAATAAATCCCATTTGATCATGGTGTATGATTTTTTTAATGTATTGTTGAATTCAGTTTGCTCATATTTTATTGAGGATTTTTGCATCTATGTTCATCAGTGATATTGATCTGTATTTCTCCTTTTTCAGTGGTATCTTAATCTGGTTTTGGTATCAGAGTAATGCTGGCTTCCTAGAATGAATTTGGAAGTTTTCCTGCCTTTTCTATTTTTTCAAATTTGGTTGAGAAGAATAGGTATTAACTCTTCTTTAAATGTTTGGTAGAATTCACCTGTGAAGCCATCTGGTCCTGGACTTTTGTTTGTTGGGAGATTTTTGATTACTGACTCAGTATCTTTGCTGGTTATCTGTCTTTTCAATTTTTAAAATTTCCTTCTGTTTCAGTTTTGGTAGTTTATATCTTTCTAGGAATTTGTCCATTTCTTCTTGTTTTCCAATCTGCTGACATATTGTTTATCATAATATTCTCTTATGATTGTATTTCTGTGGTGTTGGTTGTTAGTTCTCTCTTACTTGTGATTTTGTTTGGGTCCTTTTGCTTTTTTTCTGTATAGGTTTATCAATTTTATTTATGTTTTCAAAGATCCATCTCCTGGTTTCATTGATCCATTCTATTGTTTGTTTAGATTCTTTTTAAAATATTTATTTATTTATTTTTGAGAGAGAGAGAGAGAGAGAGAGAGAGTGGATGGAGGAGCAGAGGGAAAGGGAGAGGGGAGAGAATCTCAAGCAGACTTCCTGCTGACCACGGAGCCCAATGCTGGGCTCGAGCTTATGACCCTGAGATCATGACCTGAGCTGAAATCAAGAATTGGATGCTTAACCAACTGAGCCATACAGGCATCCCATGTTTTTATTTTTGTTTTGTTTTGTTTTTTAGATTCTATATCATTTATTTCTGCTCTAAACTTTATTATTTCTTTCCTTCTGCTTGTTTTAGGTTTTATTTGTTCTTCTTTTCCTAGATACTTTAAGTGCAAGGTTAGGTTGTTTATTTGAAATTTTTCTTGAGTTAGGCCTGTATTGCTATAAACTTCCCCCTTAGAACTGTTTTTCTTAGAACTGCATCCCAGAGGTTTTGGACTATTGTGTTTTCATTTTTGTTTCCATGAACTTTTTAATTTCTTCTTTGATTTCCTGTTTGACCCATTCATTTTTTAGTAGCATGTTGTTTGGTTAAACAACCATGTATTTGTGGTCTTTACAGATTTTTTTTCTTGTGTTGACTTGTAGTTTCATAGCATCGTGGTCAGAAAATATGTACTACCATGATTTCAATTTTCTTGAATTTGTTGAGGTTTGTTTTGTGGGCTAATATGTAATCTTTTTTAAAGACTATTGCATGTTCAGTGCACTTGAAAAGATTGTGTATTCTGCTGTTTTAAGATGCAGTGTTCTGAATATATAAGTTAAACGCATGCATTCCTGTGTGTCATTCAAAGCCATTGTTTCCTGTTGATATTCTGTTTAGATGATCTGTCCATTGATTTTGGTGGGGTGTTAAAGTCCCCTAGTATTATTGTGTTATTATCAGTTAGCTTTTTTTTATGTTTGTTATTAACTGTTTTATGTATTTAAATGTTCCTAAGTTGGGTGCATAAATATTTACAATTGTTATATCTCCCTGTTGGATTGTTCCCTTTGTTATTATGTTGTTTTCTTTGGGTCTTGTTACAGTCTTTGTTTAAAGTCTATTTTGTTAGTTAGAAGTTTTGCTACTCCAGCTTTCATTTCACCTGCATTTGCATGTTAAATGTTTCTCTATCCCATCACTGTTAATCTGCAGATGTCTTTAGATGTAAAATAGATCTCTTTCAAAGCATGAGAGACTGTGGACTCTGAGAAACATACTGAGGGTTTTAGAGGGGAGAGGCATAGGGGGATGGGTGAGCCTGGTGGTAGGTATTATGGAGGGCACTTATTGCATGGAGCAATGGGTGTGGTACATAAACAATGAATCTTGGAACACTGAAAAAAAAATAAAGTAGTATTTAATGGAGTAATACTTGGGTATAAAAAAATAAAAAATAAAATGGGTCTCTTGTAGGCAGCATATAGAGTCTTTTTTTTAATCCATTCTGATATCCTGTGTCTTTTTTTCTTTCTCCAGATTTTTATTTAAATTTGGTTAACATAGAATGTAGTATTAGTTGCAGATGTAGAATTTAGTGATTCATTAGTTACATACAATACCCTATGTGCATCACAACAAATGCCCTGCTTAATCGCCATCACCTATTTAACCCATCCCCATGCTCCCCTCCTCTCCAGTAACCCTCAGTTCATTCTCCGTAGTTAAGAGTCTATTTCTTGGTTTGCCTCTCTCCCCTGCCCCACATGTTCATTTGTTTTGTTTCTTAATTTCACATATGAGTGAATTGATATGGTGTCTGTCTTTCTCTGACTGGCTTGTTTTGCTAGTGTAATACTTTCTAGCTCCTTTTATGTTGTTGCAAATGGCAAGATTTCATTCTTTTTTATGGGTAATAGTCCACTGTCTTCTGCATGGAGCATTTAGTCCATTTACATTCAAAGTAGTCATTGATATGTATTTATTGCTATCTTATTATTTGTTTTGTCATTGTTTTTGAAGATTTTCTCTGATTCTTTCATGTTTTGCTGATTTTATTTAGTGATATATTTGGATTTTTTTCTCTTTATTCTTTGCATGTATATTACTGGTTTTGATATATGGCTACCATGAGGTATATAACCTCTTATATAGCAATCTTTATTAAGTTTATGGTCATTTAAGTTTGAACCCATTCTCGTCTCCCACATTTTCTCCCACATTTTAGGTGTATGTTATTATATTTTTTAACCTTTGTTGTGAGTTCCTTGACAGGTTTTTTGCAGGATTATTCATTTTCACTGTGTGTTGGTTACTTGTGTACTGTCACTTTTGGTCTCTTCTTTCCATTCAACATGGCCCTTTAAAAGGTTTCTTGCAGAGTTGGTTTAGTGGCCATGAACTCCTTTAGTTTTTGTGTCTGGGAAAGTGTTTAATTCTCCTTCTTTTCTGAATGATAGTCTTGTCAGATAGGATATTTTTGGCTGAAGATTTTTCCCATTCAGCTCTTTGAATAAATCATGACAGTCCCTTCTGGCTTATAAAATTTCTATTGAAAAATATCCTGCTAGCTTTATGGGTTATCCCTTTTAAGTTAGTGACTTTTTTTGTCTTGCTGCTTTTAGGATTTTTTCTTTATCACTCTATTTTGGAAATTTAATTACATTATGTCCTTGTGTCACTCTTATTGACTTTGATGTTTGTCCTCTGTGTCTCTTGAATCAGGATATCTGTTTCCTTCCCCAGATTAGGAAAGTTTTTGGTTATTTCTTCAAATAAATTTTCTGTCCCCCTTCCTCTCTCTTCTTCCTTTGGGACTTCTATAATATGAATGTTATTATATTTGATGGAGTCATAGATTTCTCTAAGTGTGTTCCTGTTTTGCATAATTCTTTTTCCTTTCTTTTGTTCAGCTTGATTACTTTCCATTACTCTGTCTTCTAGGTCACTAATTCATTCCTCTGCTTCTTCCATCCTGCTGGTCATTCCATCAAGTGTCTTTCTCCTTTCATTTATTATACCCTTTATCTCTACTATGTTATTTGTTATCTCTGTGTTAAGTGCCTTAATCATGTCTTCCAGTCTTCTGAAGTCCAGTGAGTATCCTTATTGTCACTGATTTAAATTCTCTATCAAAAATATTACTTATATCTGTTTCACATAGATCTCTGGCTGTGGCCTTGTCCTCTTCTTTCATTTGGGATAAATATCTCTGTCTCCTCATTTTCTCTGCCTCTCTCTATTTCTCTGTGTTAAGAAAGTCAGCTGGGTCTTCTCTTAAAAATAGTGATTTTATGAAGAAGAGGTCCTGGAATGCTTGCAGTGTGGTATCCGTTTTTCACCAGAACATGGTACTTCAGGAGAGTGTCTTATGTGTGTTGATTATGCCCTGCTGTTGTGTCTGAGTCACTTTTCATTTCTGTGCAGCTACCTGCACTGACTCTCTGTCTGCTGTGGTGTGGGCTTGCTCTCTGTGGTGTTAGTGGGACCCAAGCAGGCTAGCTCTGATGGGGCGTGCCTGCCAGGGAACTTGGGAGCAGGGTGGTGGTGTTAGAAAAATGTGCCCTGGGCCAGTAGTTCTATGCCAGATCCTCTGAAGTGTTCTGGTTGCTGGGGGCAACCAGCCAGGGGTATGAGGCTAGGTGCAGCGTGCAACACTGGCTGGGGGCATGCTGCTGGGTGCAGTGTGGTGGTTTGTCCTGGTGCAGTGGCTGGGGGTGGGTGTGTGGAGCATGGCTGCAGCTGTACACCTGGTGACTGTGCCCAAAGTGTGAAGCATGGGACGCTTGACTTGGAATGGTGCAAGATAGCACCTATGGACACCTCACTGGGAGTGGCATGAGGCAGCTGCTGGGGATATGTGACTGGGTGAGATACACAAGGGTGTCTTGGGTATAAGAGCTAAGTGTGGCACTGTGGATGTGTATGGTATTTGGTGGCAGCTGTGCACCAGGCAGCTGGTGGGGTGCCTGCTCAACTTTCACAAAATTTGCCCTGAGCCCAGGGCTGAGGCCAGAAGGATTGGAGTGGGCAAGTCCTCAGGAGAACTTGTGCATGTGGCACACTGCTAGATGGTTAGTTAGAAAGTGTCTGTGTAGTCCTGCCTCTGGCATGTGTCTCTATGCTTATGCTCTGGAGTGGGGAGGAAAATGACTCCTGCTAGCTCCCTTGTGTCCAAAGTCCCCCAAGATGTTAAGAAATCAGAATGAACAGATCTGTCTCTTGTTGCCCTGGTGTTGTGTAAACTGAAGTTTTTGTGTTGCCCCTCTATGCTGCTCAGGCTGCTCTTTCTTTAAGGGTGGTGACTGGCTATCACTGGTTCTCTGGGCTCCCCAGTGTTGAGTCGGCTGAGCTTTAAAGCTCCAGTTTAGAAGCCCCACTGGTTTTACAAGCTCATGTATTCCTATTCAGCCCCTCTGGTTTTTAAAGCTGTGTGTTATGGGGATTAGTCTTTGTGAACTCCCTGGTATAAGGGCGAGTTTCTAGGCTCTCTCTGAGCGTGCAGCTCTCCCCGTCCTGTGGGCAGCCTCTCTCTATCTGTCCTTACTAACCTTCCAGATGCAGCTTCTTCTCTATATTTAATTGTAGAGTTTGTTCTTCTGCCAGTGTTCAGATTGTGTCCAGTTTATTGACTTGGATGTGGATGATACTTGTTGAAAACATTGGATGGGGTGAGCTCAGTGTCCTCCTACTCCACCATCTTCCCAAACTCTCAAAATTTAGTCCTAATTCAAAGGGCCATTTTATTCCAGAGACATGCTACATATAAATATCTGTTCCTTTTTTTTTCTGGAAGAAAAACAGATGCACCAAAGGTTTAAAGATTTTATTAATGAAAAAATGCAAATCAATGACTAAGTCAAGAGTAAATACTAAAGTGCAAATTCTTTTGCTTGACTCACTGACTATCAAACTGCACATTTTAGAAGTTGAGTGATTATCTGTGAGTGACCCATGAAGTCTGGGTTTTCCTACACTGGAGAATTTTTGCTGAATGGCAAAATAAGCATTCAAAAGTACAGTGTCTATGCACAACATGGATTGTTAAGACCTGGAGCAAGAACTTTGTGCCAACGATCAATTTAGAAGATATCATTGTGCCTCTCAGAGCTTCACTAAACCCTTTAAGATTTATAATTGATGTGAACTGAAGTTGGAGGCAAAGACAAACTTCCTCCTTTGATTATAGAAAACATTATTTTACTGTTAGACCCAGTTAGCTGTAGGATAGGTGTATTGAATCACATTAGCCTTCTGCTAACATAGCAAGTGAGTGCTTCTTGAATTCAGATGATGATCAATCTATGCAACTAAAGAGTCTTCAAACACATTTTGCTGCTGGAGTTGGCACCAAGAAACCACCATTCCAAACTAACCATCTCTTAATAATCTTTTGGTGTTTCCTTTGTGATGCTAATTAGAGACCCATAAAAGTATCTGCTTTGGATCTTTGGTTTAAAATACAATTTTCAAAGAGATACAATCCACTTTAAGGCTTCCATTAGTATGGTGTTTCTCCTCATGAGGGAAAACGACTGATTTGGCATTGAAGTTTGTGTGATTAATCCATAGTGTTCCAGTAATTTAAATGCCAGAAAAAGTTGCTTCAGTAGTTGGTGTAATTTATTATGCTCTCCAGATTCCAGTGGTACTGAAGTGGGTGGCAGATGTTTCTATCAGCATTGTATGTCCACAGTCTGAAGGTACCCATTCCCAGCCTGTAGCCTTGCCTTCCAGACTGCTTATCTGCCTTTTGCTTTGGATTTAATTCCTCTTGATTGCCTGAGGGGGTTAGGCCTGTGTTTTGCTTCCTTTCTGCAAGATGATGAGCCAAGAAATGAGCGTTGTACTGTTGGATGAAGGAAAAGGAAGTCTTCTATATTGTATAAGAGCTGTTTAGCTCAAAATGATAGCTTATCAAATGGGCCCATTCAACATTCAAACTATTACATTTGCATGGTAAAGATGAAGGGCAAGCATTTCTTGCTGCTGTAGTACCACATTCCCATTCCATCTCTGATAGGTTTCATACCCAGAAATAAGTGCATCACTGAGCAAAGAACATTGTGACATAAGTGTTGAGTGTTGAATGCCTATCTTCATCCTGTGCTTTTGTTTCTCTATCTACACACCTTTAAGTGCCTCATTTCTCTTTCATTTGTCTTAAATAAAAATTACCTACAACAAATGACTTATACGATTCTTGTGGACAGAATCTCTGGATGAGGAATTGACTGTATATTAAATAAGTGAGATTTGCAACATTAGACATTGTTTTCTTTGATTCAGAATAGGATACTTCTTCCGGATGCTTAATATTAATTATCTAGGATCTTTTAGAGTTTAAGATACCAATACCAGAAATGTAGGCACAGAACCCAATATTCTACTTATAGCATTACTTAGAGCCCTTTTGGTATCTTAAGTTTTCACTGTCTTCAATATAAAAAGTTTAAAGTGCTGAAATGTCCCCCAAATTATTGTAGCAGGAGTTCTTGTTATAATGTTATAATATATTATTTATTCCTTATAGCAATTCTGAGAGGGAGACAAGCATAGAATTCCAAAAAGTTAACAGAGGAATGATAGCCATTTAAGTTGAGACTCAAAGTCAGAATCTTAACTGATTGACAAAGAAAGAGGAAATGGAAATGAGGAGTAATGAGAGAAGTAAGATACAAATATCTGGGGTTGCAACTAAGTTTGGCAGGGACATGAAGGGCATAATCTGGACTTCCCTTAATATGTACTAGCTAATCTTTTTATGTACTGAGTCTTCTAATTGTCACGAGAATCTTCCAGATAGATGATACACCATCAATTCAGGCTCTAAATAATGTGAGCAAGTCATATTGAGTCAGCACAACTGCTTCTACTCTATTCTCTTCTCAAGATTGACTTCATTAGTCTGCCTGTAAATCCAAAGGCAAGAACAGCATCATGGTGGCTAAGAGTTGAGATTCTGGAATAAGATAAATCCAAGTTCTATTCATATCTTTGCCACTTAATAACCATTGACCTTAGTCAAGTTACTTACTATTTTTCTTGAATCTTCAATATTCTTATCTGCAAAATGGGAATAAAAAAGAAATTGCTGGGGCACCTAGGTGGCTCAGTGGCTTAGGCCTCTGCCTTCAGCTCGGGTCATGATCTCAGGGTCCTGGGATTGAGCCCTTCATCGGGCTCTCTGCTCAGCCGGGAGCCTGCTTCCCCCTTTTTCTCTGCCTGCCACTCTGCCTGCTTGTTCTCTCTCTCTCTCTCTCTCTCTCTCTGTGTGTGTTTGTGTGTCAAATAAATAAATAAAATCTTTTTTAAAAAAGAAATTGCTTCTCAGGGTGGTTGTGAGATGATCCAAGTAAGCTACTTAGTATACTTCCTGGTCCATAGTAAGTGCTCAAAAAATAGAAAGGGCTGTTATTACAGAGATTCAGTTAATGAAATATCCTCCTCCTTGCATAATTTCAGGGACACCACCATCCAAAACCTCATCTCTTTGCTGCTGTCTGTGATCCCTTTAATATAGGGTTAGGCATTTCATTTTACAATAACAGTTCAAACTTCAAGCAACCCTTGGGAAGAGGGAATGAATTTGTTCAAATTTACACTAAGTTGTTAAATGACTATTGCTAGATTGTTTCTAAATTTGGAATTTGGCATACATGGGGGGATGGTTTCTAGAATATTGAACATTTAGAGTCTCGGGGTGGGGAGGAAGCACAGAAAAAGGGTGCTAAGAGTGACAACCTTCTGAGTTTGCCCAGAGCTATCAATGTCCAAAGTAACACTGAGTAATTGTTACTTGATTTACTCACTATCAAATGTCTAGATGCTGAAAAGCTGCCTTCACTATCAAATCATTTTTCTGAATTAGCCCAGATTCTGGTTTGAGGAATTATAGAATGTCTATCAAAGGTTTTTATGAAACTTGGAAAAGAGGTTTGTGTTAATCGACATTACAAAATGTACACTCTTAAGCACCTGTGGTGAGGCAAGCAAAGCTATAATCCTTTCTGGTGACATTGACTCTGCTTTGCTCTCCCTATGTAAAAATGTACATGCCCCAACCCCAGAGTCCTGATCCTTCTTCCCTGCTCTCCCTTTATTGCTTCACGGCTCTTAAATGGCTAATGGGTGCAGATAACATTTTGATTCTTTTTTTTTTTTTTTTTTGGCTCCTATCTCATGCCCAGACTTTCATTAAGAAATAAATGAGGACATACATTTTTCATTTCTAGTTTTCCTTTAAAAAAGTCACCCTTCAAAGGATCCTTCCTTTTCTTTTTTTTTTTTTTTCCAAATGGACTGAAAAACGCACAGCTCCTACCTGAAGTGTTATATCTCCTTGTCATATGAATGAGCTCACAGTAGATCCATGGAGACAGTGTCATCTGAGTAATGGTAGGAATTTATGTGTCTTTGGATTTCTGCCTCCTTTTGTAGTGGAAAAATGAATTTGTTAATGATAAAAAAAATCTCAACCGAGGTCTCTTATAAAATCCTTTCTATATAAATGCCAGGAGAAAGCTACTCAAATATATAGCTGATAAATGAATTTATTTTTTTTACTCTTGGCTTGCTTAGAGCTGGTTGTCTTATATTAATATGTCACATGACTCATCTTCACTGGTTATAGTATGATGAATTTAGGTGGCAGACTGTGGTTTTGTGGCATAAAATATTTTGGCTGGTAAAGGACCTTATGATGTGTTTGTGTTTGCCAATAAATGGAGACAGAGAAAGGGAAAGGGAGAAAGACAGTGGGAGGAAAAGAGTGGAAGGAGGACCAAAGGGAGAGGGAGAAGGGGGGTTCAAACACAGAGAGAACTGTGTGGAATTAGGAATAGTCAAAAAGAACTTATAACATAGGGACAGGCACTGTTGTTGAAAAAGATTCTGAAAAAGTTTCATAGCTTGAACATAACATTACACGATCAATGTAACTGGAAGTGCATAATTTTTGACTTCCTTAAAATCCAAATCTATGTGCTATATGCAAAATGCTAAAAAGATAATTATAGCCCTAATATAATGCCATGCTGCCCAGGGAAAACTAAGAATTATAGTTTTCACTCTATTATTTATTCATCACAGAGCCCCAGATAAGTCACTAAACTCTCAAAATCCCAATTCTTATATTCATAGATGGGCTGATGAGCAGTGTTGCAATAATGTTGCTGGGATTAAAAATCAAAGTGATATTTATATTTGCATAATACCTTTTGTTAGTACAATATTATCATAAATCAGATAGTTTTTTAAATTATTATTTCTGTGTCCTTCTGCTTGCTGGCCTGTTGATCTGAGCACTTTCACTTTCAGCACAATCTAGTTTAGCAGAAAGAGAGCACTGACCTGAGAGTCAGGGGCTTTCAGTTCTCATCATATTACACAAATTAATAGTTGTCTGGTTGTACACATATTTCTTGTCCTGTCTAATGTCTGGGTTTCTCATCTGTAGGATGGAGGATTCTGGTAGTACCTACATTACAGAGTGGTTGTAAGGATTAAATGAGATCACACATATAACGCATAGAAAAGTGCCTTTTCTATAGTAGACAGTCAAAGAATGATAGTGATAGGTGAGGCTGATGAAGTCATTCTTCTTCTTGATTTATTGTCCTTGTTCACTTGTCCATATCACTTTCTCCTTTAAAATCTTGCACAAAATTGAAGTTTTATAAGAAAAAAGTCTTTCTTGACTATCAGTTTGTCCTGATTTGTATTTTACTCGCCACCTCTTCAACACCTATATACACAGTTTATATCACATTAATTAGCTTTTTGCTTATTTTTAATGTAAAATGAGGTGGTTGATAATTGTTAAGATCCTTCAATTTCTAAGCTCTTTTTTTCCCTGCATTTTCGGTTCTGGGCCCAATTTTTTCAGATTCCTGAGCACATGGCCATTTGCCAGTGGATCCATAATGAGTGCCATACTCAAGTTAACAGATGGTGTGGTGTGCTTGCTTTGAGGGGTAATTGCTCTTTCATCTTAATTTCCTCCCTTTGGCATTCCTTTCTTGGAAGCTGCTCAATGGTAATGTCATGAAGCATGGGGTGAAAATCAAAGTGAAGTCTATTTCAGAAAAAAAAGTACAGTTAAAAACTAAAGACCAGTGGGGGCCCCTGGGTGGCTCAGTGGATTAAAGCCTCTGCCTTCGGCTCGGGTCATGATCCCAGGGTCCTGGGATCGAGCCCCATATTGGGTTCTCTGCTCAGCAGGGAGCCTGCTTCCTCCTCTCTCTCTCTCTGCCTGCCTCTCTGCCTACTTGTGATCTCTGTCAAATAAACAAATAAATAAAATCTTAAAAAAAAAACAAACTAAAGACCAGTGAAGTACTACCAAGGGAGGGACTTTTCACCCTAGTATTAGGGGCCAAATAAGTCAAAGGGTACAATGGACTTATATTATTTGTTCATTCCTCTTTTTCTAAGCAAGGTGGCTATTCCTAGTTGTTAACTGTCTCCATTTTCTGTAAACAAAATTTAAGACTCCTCCTTCTCCTAACATGTGATATCTTTAGATGTCTAAGTCTAACACTTTAAGCCAAATCTTGCATTCTTTCCTCTATGGGGTCAGTTGCAAACTGCTACCTTTAGTACAGACTTTTGTTTATCTTTTCTTCCCCATCCCTCTCCCTCCACACACTTTCTTCTTTGATGTTTCTTATGTAGCTCTTTCTCCAGCCCTCCTCCTTTTAAGTTCAGCCTTACTCTATCCTCTTTCCTTCTAGGGATAACTTCTCTTCCATCATTTTTATGAAAAATGGAGATTTTTCAATGGCATTAAATAAGAATTTTTTGGTTGTAGTAGCTCAGCATTCCCTTGTGGAAGATTTTTATGGCTTCTTTTTATTTGGCACCGTTTTCTTCTTTATCACTTTTTCCCCTCTTCCCTCACAGCTCATAACACACTACTATGAGTGGAGAAGACCTTCAGTGAACAAATCTTGATCAGTTCATTGCTGTGAACACTACCAAACAACAGATGCCATCTGCCAATGTTGGATCCTCAGGGCAGTACTCATCCACCCCATTTTACAAATTCCAAAGGTGAAATTATTTACTCTTAAGACACGGCAAGGATTAAAGAGAGTTTGTGTTTCCTGGCTTTGTTATATTAGTCCAGGGCATTGTTCTATTTTTCCATTTGAAATCTCAAAGCCTACTGGACTAGCAGGAAGTTCTGAAAGGACTACCTCCTCCAGTTCTAAAAGGACTACCTCCTCCAGTTTAGAAAGAATGTTGCTTAGGGAAACTGCAGCAGAGTATAGCAGTGAAGGCAGAAAGATCAGGGAGTCAGAAGCATTACTGTGAGATAGAAGGAAATAACTGGTGTGCCTAACTAGCCCAGGAGGCATGTTTGATAATACCCAGGAGGGTCTACAGTGGTGCTACCTGTATAGATACTGGCCTTTCACTTTGTTTCTTACATTTTACTCTTTGAGTTGGTCTGCTGTGTTTTCTGTGTCACTGGCAATTCTGTTGACCACAACACTTCAGTTGAATCACAGCTTGAGTGTTCTTGAAGTTTCATTCCCTCTAACTTTGCTGGATTCTTGCTTATGTGAGAGTTTAAAATTCTTTCTTTCAAAAAGTACCTGATGAAATTCAAGTCTTTCACTTCTGTTCCCCTTGTCATTTCCTCTAATCTGGACTTTTATGGATTGAATGTTTTTATTATAATAAACGCTAAAAGTTTTGTCAGATGACCCAGTCATTCTAGATTTCCTTGTTCTTTGTGGTACTGTATGAGCATTTTAGGGATGGTCATTTCTCAAAGATGATCTAAAAAATATCTCCATATTATTAAAACACCCTGTGATCACTCTTTACTTTCCAATAGGTATTGAAAAAATTCTTATTTTTTCCCCCTTTTAACTGGGGTTTTTGTTGCATAGGCAAGGAAAATCCTGATTCAGGTATCTGGATTCAGGTCCTGAATCTGTTACTAACTCCATTTGTGATCTTGAGCAACTAACTTTCTCTCCTTGGGCCCCAGGTTTCTTATTGTAAGTGAAGAATTTGGACCGGGTTGATTTTTTTTTTTAATTTTATTTATTTATTTCACAGAGAGAGATCACAAGTAGGCAGAGGCAGGCAGAGAGAGAGAGAGAAGGAAGCAAGCTCCCTGCTGAGCAGAGAGCCCGATGTGGGGCATGATTCCAGGACCCTGGGATCATGCCCTGAGGGGAAGGCAGAGGCTTAACCCATTGAGTCACGCAGGCGCCCCGGGGTTGATTTTTATATAGGGGCTAATTATTGCTGATAGTTTAGGACTCTTTATTTTTCATTTAGTATGAAAAGATTATTGGGGAAGTAGAAGGGATTTTGGCTGGATTTTCCTCTGTATTTCTAAAGACCAGAATGGGAAATCTTAGTCATGGGGTTGTAAAAATCATTCCATCATAGTTAGGGAAATTAACATGAAACAGTGGTGAAGGTAGCTTGTGTAAAACATTCTGAATTTCTTTTTCTTCTTTGACTTTTGTTTGCATGTGTTTAGCTTAACTCTGCTTTTAAGTGTGTGTATTTTTGTGGAAATGGTCCTCTTTTCCTTTTACGCCTGCTTCATGTTCTCATCTTCCCTCTCCCTTACTGAATCATTCATTTCTGAATAGTTTGCAATTTTCAACTTAATTAGGTCTTTCCCCTAAGTGAAGAACACAGCTGTTTCTTCTCTAATGCTTTGGCAGCTGCCTCTGCCTTTCCCAAAATGGAATCATTAGCTCTTTCCTTCAGTTTCTTAGTTGGTCATTAGTTCAGGACTACTAGCCCATCTCCTGGTGCTAGAACTCTCAAATCTCATGGCCAGAGTTACTCTCATTGCCTTTGGTGTCTTTCAATCTTTTGGGGGTTTAATTCTTATGAGAAGAGATCTAGCAGTCCTTCAGAGTTCTGCTTGCCTCATTATCTCTGGTGATTCCATTGTTCAGCTTTTTGAGGTGCTGAATCATCTACGGGAAGAACCTAGCCTGATGTTGCTGATGTGGTTTTTTTAGAGAAAGAGAGGATAAGAAGATCCCAAGTGTACTTTGTCCCTGAATTAGATGACCCCTATTTGTTCACTTCACAGATTTTGCACTACAATTTCTAAGAAGCATTCTTGCCCATTGGTCTTTTTGTCTTACTTTTATGTGCCCGTGTTTCAGAAAGTGATTGCTATTTTTCTCTAGATGCTCTGACTTTATCTGCCCCTCTGGCCTTTAATTTTATGATTACTCACATCAATGGTTAATTGTCAGGATTTGCACGTATCATACCTTGCCCTAACATCTAAGCTATCAAGTCAGCTTCTGTGCTCTACTCCAACTCCCTTCTCACATTATGCTCCCTGTTAATCAACCAAAAGCCTTCTGTATTGTCAGTTTAGCAGTGTTGTTACAAATGTGTTTGATGAAGCCTGGTTTTGCTTCCCCACCCCAAGTGCCTCATTCAATTTAATTCTTCATACTTAACCTATTAGGTATCTTGTCAGTATTTCCTTTCTGAGGTCTAGATTTTAAATTTGAGTGCGTTCTGTGTGTGTGGTTATTTTTCTTAAGTGGTGAGATCTGTTGCAGCAGAGTCAGAATTAGCTTTGTATCTAAGAGGAAAGCAAGCACAGAGAGAAAGAACATTGCTCACATTCTCAGAAGGAATATTCAAGGGTGAGCCCTTGGCAAAATTGTGTCAACCGTGTGACCATATCTATCTGCCTGCATCTTCCCCTCCATTTGAGAGCACAGGCACCCAGTGCTCCTCTTGGGTTTTCTTAGTTTCTGTCACCATTAGCCTTTCTACTCGGGGCCCTGCATTCTTAGGCTTTCTTTGCTTGTTTTTTGCTTCCAACATATAAACTTACCTGTTCCATGTTCCATTTCCCCAAGGTCCTAATTATTTCAAGGGACCTGTGAAACTCACTGGTCTTCCTTTGCAAATAGCATTTAATATCTTTTTTTTATTGAAGTATAGTTGACATTCACTATTACATTAGTTTCAGGTGTACAGAGTAGTGAATTGACAATTCTATACATTATGTTATGCTCACAATGGTAAGTGTAGTTACCATCCATACCATATGATGTTATTATAATATTATTATCTATATTCCTATGCTGTACTTTTCATCTCCATCATTTATTTTATAACTGAAAGTTTGTGCCTCTTAATCCTCTCCAGTTATTTAATGTAATGATAATACAAAGAAAAAAATCAGTGGTAGCATTTGGGTCACCAAGGCAGCCCTGATGAGGGTGATATCTTTAACATGGAGTCTCTCCTAGCATCCCTTCCTTGATATCCCACCATAGTTGGCTTACATGGTCTAAGAATAATGCCAGCTTGGACTCCCATCTATTCCCAAAAAGTCAGAGCTTCCTGATTAATAACAATATTTAATATGTAGTGAGTTCTTCCTTTGTGCCAGGAACTCTTTAGCTTGGTTTACATGCATCCCCACTTTATTTTTCTTATCATGTGATTGTTGGCTGAAATCTGGGTTCATTTCATGTCTTTTCCTCCTTCTGTAAATTAGAAATCATTGGAACATTACAAATAATCATTTTAAATTTTCAAAAAGGTACCCCCCCCCAAAATAAACCATCCTAACACCCCCAGGAGGTCAGTGTTATTATTCCTATCTTACAGATGGAAAAAATAAAAACAAACCAAGGCACAGAGAGTAACTTTAAGTAACTTCCATACAGTAGGGCTATAAAATGGTAGAACTGGGACTTAAACCAGACAATCCTGCTCCAGATCACATAGTCTTAGACCCTATGCTACACTGCCTCTGGAAGAGAGATGGTGCATTTTCCAAAAGTGCACTTCGCTGAGAAGAGCTGGATTCAGACTTGCTGCAGGGTATAAGTAAGCTCTTTTGACAAGGAGCAGATTATGTCTTGAGTTGCCCCAGTAGAGGTGACTTATGTATATGTCATTTTTTCTTAAGAGAAGCTTGCCTTCAGATATAGTGCTGCAACAGAAAGGTTTGCCTTAGCTTTTCTGCCCCCCATCCCGGCAATTAGCAGTGTTAAAAGATTTTCTTCACCAGTCCCTATGGTGTTAGGGCCTCATGGTTGTCAAATGCCTAGGACCAAGCTGACACTCTATTTTCCCCTACCTTTGGAGCTGGGGATGAGCTATGGGGAGGTCTCTTCTTCGTGTTGGTGAGCAGGAACACAGCAAACTCACAGTGGGGGCTCTATGAAGGGGAGAGAAGACTCACCCATACTCTCAAGGGTGAGAATGGTCAGAAACCCTGCCTCAGTGAGGTAGTGCCAACCTTTTCGTTATAAGCAGTTTTTCCATGTAGTTGTAGAATGAATTGTTTTCTGAGGTGGATGGTTGTATTCCCTGTTATTACTGCTTTTCCTACTGGACTTAGATTTTATTGGCTGCTGCTTACTTACTAGCAGACAGAAATCTTAACCCCGTGGGCTGCTGCAGCCATGGTAATGAATACTCTGCTCAGGAAGGGAGCTTTCTTTTTCTTTCCCAGTAGCTGTTATCCCAACACTGGGAATTTAGTACATTCACTTATTCATTTATAAACAGATTTAAATCCAGAATGAAACAGGGAGCAGTTATAACCAGTCTGTGCTTTGCATGGTTTTCAAGGTCTGCAAAGCTCCAGCTGTGTAAACATGATTGAAGAACTTAGGTATTGTGTAATGGAGGCTTGTAGTTTGGGATAGGCCCATCAAGGCTGGGCTGGAGCCAGACATTCTTCTACCTACTCCAGTCCACACCCTGTGTGTGGCTTGCTCAGCTCCTAGAGTCAAAAGTGAAAATGGGCAGCTGGTGTTAATTATACTGTCTCATAGCTTCTTAGCAGTAGGGGATGAGAAGTAGGTTAGGGTTAGGACACTCTAAAGCCTATCCTCCAATATGCTCCAGTTATGGTGCTAGGAAACAAACAAAGGGAAGGCATTGGACAAAATAAGAAAGCCCAAAATATTAAATATGACAATAAAAAATAAAATACCTATTAAAAATAGAGCTGCATTTATATTTAGTTTGATTCTTTCTGGAATCAAGAGCAGAAGCAAGAGCAGAGAAATACCATGTTCAGAAAGTACCAGTTTGTTCTGATATCTGGACTCAGCTTTGTCATTGAGATTCATTTACATCAGGACTAGCTCAAGAATGCTAAAGACTTTTACTATATAAGTGCAACTATTGTGGAAGAAAATGTGGTTTCTCCATCACAAATACAAATATTATGGATCATCCAATTCACAGAGTCTGGGTTCTGTCTAGTAATTGTTCTGTACCTCCAAAGAGGCATATGGGCATGCATATTCCTGAGCTCCAAGGTATAGACTTTCTGATGAAGTAGCAGATTTCTATGCCTTAGATTCTCTAGGTTATTCTTGGGGAAGGTCAGTTATAATTAAAACTAAGGCAGTTAGTTGGCTTTCCACTGGGTGTGAATGCCAGGACATGGTTCTGATCAAGGAAGAAAATAAAACATTATCTTTTAAATGCACTGGGATACTGTTGCATTTGGGGATAAGCCAGTAGGTTAGGTTCAGTCCTAATAGAATTGACTATTGGAAAACTATTTTCCTGAGCAACTCCTTCTTTTTTTTTTAATTTTTTATTTTTTATAAACATATATTTTTATCCCCAGGGGTACAGGTCTGTGAATCACCAGGTTTACACACGTCACAGCACTCAACAAACACATACCCTCCCCAATGTCCATAACCCCACCCCCTTCTCGCAACCCCCCTCCCCCCAGCAACCCTCAGTTTGTTTTGTGAGATTAAGAGTCACTTATGGTTTGTCTCCCTCCCAATCCCATCTTGTTTCATTGATTCTTCTCCTACCCACTTAAGCCCCCATGTTGTATCACCACTTCCTCATATCAGGGAGATCATATGATAGTTGTCTTTCTCTGCTTGACTTATTTCGCTAAGCATGATACGCTCTAGTTCCATCCATGTTGTCGCAAATGGCAAGATTTCATTTCTTTGATGGCTGCATAGTATTCCATTGTGTATATATACCACCTCTTCTTGATCCATTCATCTGTTGATGGACATCTAGGTTCTTTCCATAGTTTGGCTATTGTGGACATTGCTGCTATAAACATTCAGGTGCACGTGCCCCTTTGGATCACTACGTTTGTATCTTTAGGGTAAATACCCAATAGTGCAATTGCTGGGTCATAGGGTAGTTCTATTTTCAACATTCTGAGGAACCTCCATGCTGTTTTTCAGAGTGGTTGCACCAGCTTGCATTCCCACCAACAGTGTAGGAGGGTTCCCCTTTCTCCGAATCCTCGCCAGCATCTGTCATTTCCTGACTTGTTGATTTTAGCCATTCTGACTGGTGTGAGGTGATATCTCATTGTGGTTTTGATTTGTATTTCCCTGATGCCGAGTGATATGGAGCACTTTTTCATGTGTCTGTTGGCCATCTGGATGTCTTCTTTGCAGAAATGTCTGTTCATGTCCTCTGCCCATTTCCTGATTGGATTGCTTGTTCTTTGGGTGTTGAGCTTGCTACGTTCTTTATAGATTTTGGACACTAGTCCTTTATCTGATATGTCATTTGCAAATATCTTCTCCCATTCTGTCAGTTGTCTTTTGATTTTGTTAACTGTTTCCTTTGCTGTGCAAAAGCTTTTGATCTTGATGAAATCCCAATAGTTCATTTTTGCCCTTGCTTCCCTTGCCTTTGGCGATGTTCCTAGGAAGATGTTGCTGTGGCTGAGGTTGAAGAGGTTGCTGCCTGTGTTCTCCTCAAGGATTTTGATGGATTCCTTTCGCACATTGAGGTCCTTCATCCATTTTCAGTCTATTTTCGTGTGTGGTATAAGGAAATGGTCCAATTTCATTTTTCTGCATGGGGCTGTCCAATTTTCCCAACACCATATATTGAAGAGGCTGTCTTTTTTCCATTGGACATTCTTTCCTGCTTTATCGAAGATTAGTTGACCATAGAGTTGAGGGTCTATTTCTGGGCTCTCTATTCTGTTCCATTGATCTATGTGTCTGTTTTTGTGCCAGTACCATGATGTCTTGATGATGATAGCTTTGTAATAGAGCTTGAAGTCAGGAATTGTGATGCCACCAACTTTGGCTTTCTTTTTCAATATCCCTTTGGCTATTCGAGGTCTTTTCTGGTTCCATATAAATTTTAGAATTATTTGTTCCATTTCTTTGAAAAAGATGGATGGTACTTTGATAGGAATTGCATTAAATGTGTAGATTGCTGGAGGAGTCAAGATGGCGGAGAAGTAGCAGGCTGAGACTACTTCAGCTACCAGGAGATCAGCTAGATAGCTTATCTAAAGATTGCAAACACCAGCAAATCCATCGGCAGATTGAAGAGAAGAAGAACAGCAATTCTGGAAACAGAAAAACAACCACTTTCTGAAAGGTAGGACTGGCGGAGAAGTGAATCCAAAGCGACGGGAAGACAGACCCCGGGGGGAGGGGCCAGCTCCCGGCAAGCAGCGGAGCAACGGAGCACAAAAGCAGGACTTTTAAAAGTCTGTTCCACTGAGGGACATCGCTCCAGAGGCTAAACCGGGGCGAAGCCCACGCGGGGTCAGCGTGGCCTCAGGTCCCGCAGGGTCACAGAAGGATCGAGGGTGTCTGAGTGTCGCAGAGCTTGCGGTATTGGAACGGGAAAGCCGACTACAGAGACAGAGCCGACAGTGAGCTCGCAGCTCGGTGTTACCTTGAACTGGTCACAGGCTCTGTGAGCTCGGAGCGCGGCTGGAGGTCAGGCAGACGGGAGTAACTGGGCGCTGTTCTCTGAGGGCGCACTGAGGAGTGGGGCCCTGGGCTTTCGACTCCTCTGGGCCGGAGACCAGGAGGCCGCCATTTGTATTCCCGTCCTCTGGAACTCTACGGAAAGCGCTCAGGGAACAAAAGCTCCTGAAAGCAAACCCGAGCGGATTACTCAGCCCAGCCCCTGGTAAGGGCGGTGCAATTCCACCTGGGGCAAAGACACTTGAGAATCACTACACCAGGCCCCTCCCCCAGAAGATCAACAAGAAACCCAGCCAAGACCAAGTTCACCTACCAAGGAGTGCGGTTTCAATACCAAGGAGAGCAGCAGAATTGCCGAGGAGGAGAAAGCAAAGCACGGAACTCATGGCTTTCTCCCTGTGAATTTTTTTAGTCTTGCAGTTAATTTAATTTTTTTCTTTTTCGTTTTTGTTTTTTTTTTCTCGCCTTCTGGTAAAATTCTTTTTTAACTTTTACCCTTTTCTTTTTTAATGTTTTTTAACTAGTTTATCTAATATATATATTTTTTCTTTTTTATATTTTTATTTATTCGTTTTCTTTTTTTTTAAATTCTTTTCATTTCTTTTCTTTTTTTCTTTTTTTTTCTTTCTTCCTTTTTAAACCTCTTTTTATCCCCTTTCTCCACCCTTACGATTTGGGATCTCTTCTGATTTGGTTAAAGCATATTTTCCTGGGGTTGTTGCCACCCTTTTAGTATTTTACTAGCTCCTTCATATACTCTGATCTGGACAAAATGACAAGACGGAAAAATTCACCAACAAAAAATGAAAAAGAGGCAGTACCGAAGGCTAGGGACCTAATCAATACAGACATTGGTAATATGTCATATCTAGAGTTCAGAATGACAATTCTCAAGGTTCTAGCCGGGCTTGAAAAAGGCATGGAAGATATTAGAGAAACCATCTCGGGAGATATAAAAGCCCTTTCTGGAGAAATAAAAGAACTAAAATCTAACCAAGTTGAAATCAAAAAAGCTATTAATGAGGTGCAATCAAAAATGGAGGCTCTCACTGCTAGGATAAATGAGGCAGAAGAAAGATTTAGTGATATAGTAGACCAAATGACAGAGAATAAAGAAGCTGAGCAAAAGAGGGACAAACAGCTACTGGCCCACGAGGGGAGAATTCGAGAGATAAGTGACACCATAAGACGAAACAACATTAGAATAATTGGGATTCCAGAAGAAGAAGAAAGAGAGAGGGGAGCAGAAGGTATACTGGAGAGAATTATTGGAGAGAATTTCCCCAATATGGCAAAGGGAACGAGCATCAAAATTCAGGAGGTTCAGAGAATGCCCCTCAAAATCAATAAGAATAGGCCCACACTGCGTCACCTAATAGTAAAATTTACAAGTCGCAGTGGCAAAGAGAAAATCCTGAAAGCAGCCCGGGAAAAAAGTCTGTAACATACAATGGTAAAAATATTAGATTAGCAGCTGACTTATCCACAGAGACCTGGAAGGCCAGAAAGAGCTGGCATGATATTTTCAAAACACTAAATGAGAAAAACATGCATCCAAGAATACTATATCCAGTTAGGCTATCATTGAAAATAGAAGGAGAGATTAAAAGCTTCCAGGACAAACAAAAACTGAAAGAATTTGCCAACACCAAACCAGCTCTACAGGAAATATTGAAAGGGGTCCTCTAAGCAAAAAGAGAGCCTACAAGTGGTAGATCAGAAAGGAACAGAGACCATATACAGTAACAGTCACCTTACAGGCAATACAATGGCACTAAATTCATATCTCTCAATAGTTACCCTGAATGTTAATGGGCTAAATGCCCCTGTCAAAAGACACAGTGTATCAGAATGGATTAAAAAAACAAAACCCATCTATATGTTGCCTCCAAGAAACTCATTTTAAGCCCGAAGACACCTCCAGATTTAAAGTGAGGGGGTGGAAAACAATTTACCATGCTAATGGACATCAGAAGAAAGCAGGAGTGGCAATCCTTATATCAGATCAATTAGATTTTAAGCCAAAGACTATAATAAGAGATGAGGAAGGACACTATATCGTACTCAAAGGGTCTGTCCGACAAGAAGATCTAACAATCTTAAATATCTATGCCCCCAACGTGGGAGCATCCAACTACATAAACCAATTAATAACAAAATCAAAGAAACACATCAACAATAATACAATAATAGTAGGGGACTTTAACACTCCCCTCACTGAAATGGACAGATCATCCAAGCAAAAGATCAGCAAGGAAATAAAGGCCTTAAACGACACACTAGACCAGATGGACATCACAGATATATTCAGAACCTTTCATCCCAAAGCAACAGAATACACATTCTTTTCGAGTGCACACGGAACATTCTCCAGAATAGATCACATCCTCGGTCCTAAATCAGGACTCCATCGGTATCAAAAGATTGGGATCATTCCCTGCATATTTTCAGACCACAATGCTCTAAAGCTAGAACTCAACCACAAAAGGAAGTTTGGAAAGTACCCAAATACATGGAGACTAAACAGCATCCTTCTAAAGAATGAATGGGTCAACCGGGAAATTAAAGAATTGAAAAAAATCATGGAAACAAATGATAATGAAAATACAACGGTTCAAAATCTGTGGGACACAACAAAGGCAGTCCTGAGAGGAAAATATATAGCGGTACAAGCCTTTCTCAAGAAACATGAAAGGTCTCAGGTACACAACCTAACCCTACACCTAAAGGAGCTGGAGAAAGAAAAAGAAAGAAACCCTAAGCCCAGCAGGAGAAGAGAAATCATAAAGATCAGAGCAGAAATCAATGAAATAGAAACCAAAAAACAAAACAATAGAACAAATCAACGAAACTAGGAGCTGGTTCTTTGAAAGAATTAATAAAATTGATAAACCCCTGGCCCGACTTATCAAAAAGAAAAGAGAAAGGACCCAAATAAATAAAATCATGAATGAAAGAGGAGAGATCACAACTAACACCAAAGAAATACAAACTATTATAAGAACATACTATGAGCAACTCTACGCCAATAAATTTGACAATCTGGAAGAAATGGATGCATTCCTAGAAACATTTAAACTACCACAACTGAACCAGGAAGAAATAGAAAGCCGCAACAGACCCATAACCAGTAAGGAGATTGAAACAGTCATTAAAAATCTCCAAACAAACAAAAGCCCAGGGCCAGACGGCTTCCCGGGGGAATTCTACCAAACATTTAAAGAAGAACTAATTCCTATTCTCCTGAAACTGTTCCAAAAAATAGCAATGGAAGGAAAACTTCCAAACTCATTTTATGAGGTCAGCATCACCTTGATCCCAAAACCAGACAAGGATCCCATCAAAAAAGAGAGCTATAGACCAATATCCTTGATGAACACAGATGCGAAAATACTCAACAAAATACTAGCCAATAGGATTCAACAGTACATTAAAAGGATTATTCACCACGACCAAGTGGGATTTATTCCAGGGCTGCAAGGTTGGTTCAACATCCGCAAATCATCAATGTGATACAACACATCAATAAAAGAAAGAACAAGAACCATATGATACTCTCAATAGATGCTGAAAAAGCATTTGACAAAGTACAGCATCCCTTCCTGATCAAAACTTTTCAAAGTGTAGGGATAGAGGGCACATACCTCAATATCATCAAAGCCATCTATGAAAAACCCACTGCAAATATCATTCTCAATGGAGAAAAACTGAAAGCTTTTCCGCTCTGGTCAGGAACACATTTTCACATATTTATTCTTCCAATCCATGAGCATGGAACATTTTTTTATTTCTTTGTGTCTTCCTCAATTTCTTTCATGAGTTCTTTATAGTTTTCTGACTATAGATTCTGTGCCTCTTTGGTTAGGTTTATTCCTAGGTATCTTATGGTTTGGGGTGCAATTGTAAATGGGATGGACTCCTTAATTTCTCTTTCTTCTGTCTTGTTGTTGGTGTAGAGAAATGCAACTGATTTCTGTGCATTGATTGTATATCCTGACACTTTACTGGATTTTCTCTTTACAGGATTTTCTCTTTGTCACTGAGACTTGTAAATTTTACTATTAGGTGACGGGGTGTGGGCCTATTCTTACTGATTTTGTGGGGCATTCTCTGAACCTCCTGAATTTTGATGTTCGTTCCCTTTGCCATATTGGGGAAATTCTCTCCAATAATTCTCTCCAGTATACCTTCTGCTCCCCTCTCTCTTTCTTCTTCTTCTGGAATCCCAATTATTCTAATGTTGTTTCCTCTTATGGTGTCACTTATCTCTCGAATTCTCCCCTCGTGGGCCAGTAGATTTTTGTCCCTCTTTTGCTCAGCTTCTTTATTCTCTGTCACTTGGTCTTCTATATCACTAATTCTTTCTTCTTCCTCATTTATCCTAGCAGTGAGAGCCTCCATTTTTGATTGCACCTCATTAATAGCTTTTTGATTTCAAGTTGGTTATATTTTAGTTCTTTTATTTCTCCAGAAAGGGCTTTTATATCTCCCGAGATGGTTTCTCTAATATCTTCCATGCCTTTTTCGAGCCCAGCTAGAACCTTGAGAATTGTCATTCTGAACTCTAGATATGACATATTACCAATGTCTGTATTGATTAGGTCCCTAGCCTTCGGTACTGCCTCTTGTTCTTTTTTTTTGTGGTGTATTTTTCCGCCTTGTCATTTTGGCCAGATAAGAATATATAAAGGAGCTAGTAAAATACTAAAAGGGTGGCAACAACCCCAGGAAAATATGCTTTAACCAAATCAGAAGAGATCCCAAATCGTGAGGGGGGAGAAAGGGGATTAAAAGAGTTTCAAAAAGAAAGAAAGAAAAAAAAGAAAAAAAGAAAAGAAAAGAATTCAAAAAAAAGAAAGCGAATAAAGAAAAATATAAAAAAGAAAAATATATATATATTAGATAAACTAGTTAAAAAACATTAAAAAAGAAAAGGGTAAAAGTTAAAAAAAATTTTGGCAGAAGAAGAGAAAAAAAATGAAAATGAAAAAAAATCAAATTAACTGTAAGACTTAAAAAATCACAGGGAGAAAGACACGAGTTCCGTGCTTTGCTTTCTCCTCCTCAGGAATTCTGCTGCTCTCCTTGGTATTGAAACCGCACTCCTTGGTAGGTGAACTTGGTCTTGGCTGGGTTTCTTGTTGATCTTCTGGGGGAGGGGCCTGGTGTAGTGATTCTCAAGTGTCTTTGCCCCAGGCGGAATTGCACCGCCCTTACCAGGGGCTGGGCTGAGTAATCCGCTCGGGTTTGCTTTCAGGAGCTTTTGTTCCCTGAGCGCTTTCCGTAGAGTTCCAGAGGACGGGAATACAAATGGCGGTCTTCTGGTCTCTGGGTCCGGAGGAGCCGAGAGCCCGGGGCCCCACTCCTCAGTGTGCCCTCAGAGAACAGCGCCCAGTTACTCCCGTCTGCCTGACCTCCGGCCGTGCTCCGAACTCACCAAGCCTGCGACCGGTTCAAGGTAACACCGAGCTGTGAGCTTACTGTCCGCTCTGTCTCTGTAGCCGGCTTTCCCGTTCCTATACCCGCAAGCTCTGTGACACTCAGACACCCCCGATCCTTCTGTGACCCTGCGGGACCTGAGGCCTCGCTGACCCCACGTGGGCTTCGCCCCAGTTTAGCCTCTGGAGCGATGTCCCTCTGCGGAACAGACTTTTAAAAGTCCTGATTTTGTGCTCTGTTGCTCCGCCGCTTGCTGGGAGCCGGCCCCTCCCCCCAGGGTCTATCTTCCCGTCGCTTTGGATTCACTTCTCCGCCGGTCCTACCTTTCAGAAAGTGGTTGTTTTTCTGTTTCCAGAATTGCTGTTCTCTTCGATCTGCCGATGGACTTGCAGGTGTTTGCAATCTTTAGATAAGCTATCTAGCTGATCTCCTGGTAGCTGAAGTAGTCTCAGCCTGCTACTTCTCCGCCATCTTGACTCCTCCCTGAGCTACTCCTTTTTAAAGCAGTGTCTCTGAGACACAATATCCTTTTGCAGAATAGAAAGCCTCTGGTTTGGGAAGAAAAGCTGGTGTGGTAGAGTACTGAGTTTGGAGCATATGGGAAGTGTTCAAGAATAGGATGGGGAGGAAAATCAATAAATTACCTTTCAGTGCAATATTGGGATGTCAGGTAAGCAAGACACTTGCTATAGAGTTCTAGGCCGTGATATAAACACATACATTCCTTTGTTCTGGGAATCTGAAGTTGTGGGAATCTGAAGAGACATAAAGGGGCCTCTATACTAGCAGCGGGGCATATGGGAACCCCTATGTCTTCCATCACATCTAACCAGGGAGCAGGCAGGCCTTTCAGTACGGTCCATGTGGCATGCCTGGAACTCAAGACTAGGATGCCTATTAGTGCTATGCTGAATGCTGTAACTGTAACATGTGCAGAGCATCCTATAACACTAAGATTCTGGCTTCTTGTCCAATTCGTTAGGCATGAACCCTGTGGGTGCCATGATAGCACTGGAAACATGATAGCACTGGAATTCCTGCAATTGAAAAGGGAACACATTTGTCTTCGACTTCATCTACAATCACTTACACTTAAGCTATTGATAGTTGATTGGGATCTGTAGACTGCTGGGCTTGTGCCATGGGACTTCTAAGCATATTTGATGGATGGAACAGACAGGGAGGCTATAGATTTTGGCAAGCTCTAGTTCCCATTAGTCACTATGACTGTATCTGACACTAGAGATTCCAGTTCACCAAGATGAAGCTTACTTCTCTAGGCTTTGGCTGATGGCCCAATGATATTAACGTGAAGAACAGGAGAGGAACAGTGTTCCATTAGACTATGAATTTCCAGTGAGCAAATCCTTCAGTAGTTTACTGAATACCCCGTTGGTTTTTTGGGGGCAGACATAAAATTCATGGCAACTTCTTTAGAATTTGAGGGAATTGCAAGTTTTTAATTTTTATTTTCTAATAAAAATTAACCATTTACCCTCCTAATAGGGAAATGTGGTCTCTTTATTATAGGGTGTGCAGACCATGTTTGTAGTTGTACAGTTAATATTCCTCTCCAAGTTTTTCTTGTAAGGGGTGCTGGTAAAATACCTTGCTGAGGACATTCCAGAAGGAGACACAGCTGTTTCTCATATTTGGAGCCCCCCACCCCGAATTATTAGGCTTATTCTGAAGGTTCCTTGGTGGGAAGGAGGAAATGTCCCAGAGAACAGATTTTTTCCATATTGGTGGATTTTCTGTCAGACTCGGTGGCTGCTCTTGTTTCTGATTGCCTCCCTGTAGCTTCCCTGGAGTTGTGAGTTTCTAGGCAGAAAGATTTGATGTGACGAGGAAAGGCTACAAAGGTGGAGGAAGAGAGTCTGAACTGAATGGTTAAGACAAGGCTATTTTGGGCATGGCAGAAATAAGCTGAATCCTGTGGAATGGAGAAAAGGGAAAGGAGATGAGGAAAGAGGAATACGAATTAATTCATGAGAGCACTTCTTATTTATAGGTGGGAATAAAAGGTCCATTGAACTCCAGGGAAACCTTCCTTTATGCAGTGCCTGGGACTATGTTGAAATGTTGTAAAGGCAATTCCATCTTAAATGCACTGGGGGAGCTGACAACCTACAGTTTGTGGATTACACTTACACTATCTAGTGCATAATAATTTGCTTTTCCCCAACCCTGGACAGTATTCAGGGTGTGGTCAGGAGAAAGTAAATTGAACAGATGGAAGATTTCCTCTCAAGAGAGTTCAAGGGTGGTTGGGAGAAGGGGGGTGGGGTTATGGACATTGGGGAGGGTATGTGCTTTGGTGAGTGTTGTGAAGTGTGTAAACCTGGTGATTCACAGACCTGTATCCCTGGGGATAAAAATATATGTTTATAAAAAAGATTATTTAAAAAAAAAAAGAGTTCAAGGGCTTCCTTAAACAAAGGCAAGATGTAAGCGACCCCTTTCATACTCCAAACAACCTTTCAGAGAACTACCTAGGAAATTCTCTGGCTTCCTCACAATTCCCAAGTAATTTCTGAAACATTTAGATACTCTGATTAGTTTTGTTTTTTAAAATAAAAGTTGGTTTATGTATGCTAAAAAAAATCATCTGGACAATCTGTGTCTATTTGGGTGGTGCAGAAGAAAGGTGAACTTTTGTATCAATCTTTATTCCTTCTATAAACACAGATGACCAGAAGGGAAGGCTGTTATTTATGGTAATGCAGACCAGAAAAAAGGCTATTATTTTCAGTCTGTTGAACAATACAAAAATGCTTCTCAAGCACTGTGTTCAGATGTTTCTTTTTATTAGCCGTCACACAAGGAATTAGACTCATTTCAAACAGTTCATTTTCCCACTCTTGTTCCTGTAAAATCATTACTCATGAGTGGTTTCTTTGTTGAAATACTGCTGACGTCCCATATTGGAATGGATAACAGGGCGTTGAACATATAAACTTTTCAGTTTGCATGAACTCTGGAAGAAGGGGGACAGAGATTCCCCAGGAGAATAAAATCATTTGTCAGTGTCCTTGTTTGTTAGTTACTGTCCTTTATAAGCATCTTATCCAGAAAGCTGTCAGCATTGCAATTCTGTGTTTTGTGTGTGTGTGTGTGTGTGTGTGTGTGTGTGTGTGCGCACGCGCACACGCGCGCACGCGTGTGTGTGATTAATAACAGGAGAGAGCTCTTTGAATGTCAGCAGGAGATTTAAAATATAATTCTGCATCTGCCCTGCTCTTTTCTCCTTTCCAATTTTTTTCTACCCCTTGCCTCCAATCCAAGACCATTAGGATAAATAAAGGAGTTGTGCCATGTCTTAATACATGAGCAGATGATGATCCTTAGCTCTTCAGCTAGGCACCGTTTGCATTTTGCCAAAGCTGATTATTTTATCTGCAGTTTTAATAACAAGCCAAATCATTTTCTGTTCACTAACCGATAGAAGCAAATAAAAAGATTGCAGAGTGGAATTGAGAGGATAAGAAAGCTCTAGGGCCAAAGAAGTCTTTTTCTTTAATTAATAAGTTCAGTTTACTCTTAGAATATTTCTATGCTAGAATCCAACTTCTTATATTAAACGAGTCTGCACCCTTCCCCTCTGTAACTGCCAGATCGGAATCTCAGAAAACAGAAATCATGCAGGCTTGAATGAAGCTTTAAATTCTCTACTCTCAGTCCTTTCTTGTTTTCTGAACATAGAACTAGATTTCTCAGGGCTTCTCTAACCACAGCATGACATTCCTTCATTAGGTACATGTTTTGCAGACCCAGTCATGAAAGATTGGCGTTTTATCCAACAAAGGGCAAATGCAATATAATGGAGTTCAGGAGATGTAACGTTTTGGAAAAACAGATTATCCCAAGGCTGTAAAGATACATGATCTGTACTAAAAGGGCAGAGCATTTAAGTTTTACCAGACTAGTTTTAATAATCTTTTGATTTGTTCCATGGATTTTCTTGCAACTTTATTGAGAAATAATTGACATATAATCCTCCATTGTTTTAACCTGTGAATGGAAATGAGTATTCAGGATGATGAGGACTGGTGGTGGTATGTGCACATGCATGTGTATGAATGTGTGTGTGTGTGTGCAGCGTGCGCACATGTGTGTGTGATCTGTTTTTGTGCTTTAATCTAGGCTCACTATGCGTCAGTATGTGCACAGATTTTACTAGACCTGTATCAGAGTGTCTTAACCCCTGTCATCTCAACCAAAAAGCCTTCTGCTACTCTTATTATTCAGAGTTTGAGCCACCTCAGAAAAAGCCCTCACAGCTGTGGCCCAAAGAGATTCCCAGAGTTCTTTGATGTTTCAGATGGAGCAACCATTTTTTCTTTCAATGGAGAGTTGGACAAGCTAAGGGCCAGGGGGTCAAACATTAACTGTCATGGGCTAAAGGTGTAAAGGACTTTTTCTTCCTAATAAGAGCAGCAGAACAAGCATAGGATGCCTTCAAATGATCAAGCTTCCTCAAAGAATAGATTAACTGGTTTCACTTCTGAATTTGTCTAATTGCTTTTGCGGCAGCACCCTGAAAAATGGAACTTGCTTTCTAGTAGTATGATTAAATGGACACTTGGAAAAAGAATAATTATGAGTATTTCTAAGGAAAAGAGCAAAATAATAAAACTGAGCATTGTCCATGAAAGATGGATAATGACAAGTAAACATAGAAGGTGGTGTCTGATCCCATCAATTTTGGTATTCATTATTCATAGTTATTATTCATAAATTTGAGCACAAATGTTAGGCCTGCACCTCAATGACACATTTGCATTTTATTTTAAGTTGATTTCTACCTGGTTTTGCAAACAAGGATTTAATGGTTTTTCTTGTCTTTCAGTCTCCCTCTGTTGCTATAGCTTGTCTTTCTCATATACTGACTTCTTTCCATTTCACACTATCTCAATCATCTGTCTCATTCCCTTATCCAAGATTCATTCATTCCTTTCCTCCCCCACTTCCTCCCTCCCTCCCTCTAAAGTTCTAGAAGAAAAGATTTCTAACACATAAAAGTGATATTCAAATAGATTCCCCCTAGGCAATCAATTTACTTTTAATTTGTCTGAAACTAAGCTTTTCTTTGTTGCAATGAGGAAGGATTGAAACTGCTGTAAAATTTATTAGCTTCCAGGAAGATATTTGAAATGAAATTTTTTTTAATGATTGTGCTGTTTGCTGTACCCAGAAGCGGTGTCATAGCAATTACAGTATTCCAGATGGTTGCTGAAGTTACACTGAAACATCAAGATAATGTTAGACTTTTCTATGAGGCTTTTGTTGGTAACAAATAGTCCAACGTAGGTAGTTAATAGATATTAATCTTTCTGATACTTGTGTGTGCCTCCAGTGACTATTTCTGGTGACTTCTACCTAGCTGATGTCATAATGTACACTATCCTTTTTTTTTTTAAAGATTTTATTTATTTATTTGACAGACAGAGATCAGAAGTAGGCAGAGAGGCAGACAGAGAGAGAGGAGGAAGCAGGCTCCCTGATGAGCAGAGAGCCTGATGCAGGGCTTGATCCCAGGACCCTGAGAGCATGACCTGAGCCGAAGGCAGAGGCTTAACCCACTGAGCCACTGAGGCGCCCCGACTATCCTTTTGAATCATTGCAAGAGACAGTGATTGGTTTACTGAGAACTTTATTTTTCAAATGTGAAAGAAATGATTGGAGAATTACTAATGTTGCTTCTTAGCTTCCCCACCCAGTAATAAGAACATTTTGGCAGTCAAAAATCTTCAAAGAATTTAAAAATTTCTGCTGCAACATTTTTTTTGTCTTATGTATGGTATTGCCTGTTTTACAAAACTGAATGTCCTGGGACTTGACTGAAGGAAGCGTCAGTTCCTGTTAAGAGGAACACCAGCTTTTTTTTCCCCCTCCAACATTAAATTTTCATTAAAAAAGGAAAGTTTTTTTTTTCTCTCCTGGCTAACATACCCTGTTTCTCTCGCTTTCTATACTAGTCTTATTTGTGCCATCCTCACTACATATTCTGTCTAATCCCCTGAAGCTCATGACCAACATAAAAGTGACTTTTTTTCTCAAACTAAAGATGTATTAGCAATTTCCTTATTTTCCAGGAAAGAGTAAAACCAAGTTGGCAGTGACTTTAATTCAGCGCCACCTGTAAGGATCATCTGAAGGTTCTGTCTTGCCAGCAGCATAAACTACCTGTAGAATGTGTGAAATGGTCTGACTATTTTTAATCTACACAAAATCAAACAACTGGTTTGAACTCTTCACAGAAGTGACTAGGTGTTATAGGTGTCTGACAGATACAGGCTAAGGGATTTAATTCTGTGGACATTGTAGAATGAAACCTTAAAATATGGTTCCACTTTGCTCAGAGTTTCAGTATTTCTGTGTTCCTCCTTTGGGGGACAAGTTCATTGCCCTTCTGTGACACCTCATATTTGACTTGTAAACATGCCTTTTCATAGTTTCTAAGCACCCAGATGAAGTCCAGCACTTTGTAAGATAATTTTCTTTACCATAGAAGCCAAAATACAAACATTCCGGTTTAGTCAATTTCTGCTTGTCTCAGTCACTGTGAACACCTCTTCTTTCTTAGTCTCAGTTTTCCAGGCAGCCTTCTGCTTCATTTCCTTGCTCCCCATGCATCAGTACAAATGATTTATACTTATATACATCTTGAAATCTCTTATTTATGGGTTGAATTGAATTGAGTGCTAGTACAAAAATGAAAACTCCAGGGACTATTGTGATTGCCCAAACTGCAACTTAGATTATATGATTGACTGTACATGTCACACTATCGTCTATCATAAATACTCAATTCTCAAGCATTCAACTTCAATATGTTTTAACTTTGTCTCTTTGACACCAGCTCAGCACTGAAGATTCCATTGAAGATAATTTAGTTGCTTTGGGCTTTGAATTCTGAAAGGGGCATCTTTTCAATCTATTTTCATGTTGTACCGGGAGTGAGTGAATTTCAGGTGCACAGACTGTGAATGAGGAGAGAGGCTTATGTGCCATTTGGCATCACAGAGGTCAAGTGTTAGGTGGTACTTGCTAATTGATGCTGGTCTGTCAAATGGTCTAGAACAAGATTGGGGTCCATCAGTTTTTTTCAACCATCCTCTCCACCCTAAGCTAAAACTCAACTTTACAGATTCCTGCTGTTTAATGGGTTAGCTATCCTGAAAATGCCAAGCTATGCTAATCGGGGCTGCCCTTTTTCTTTGCCTATCTGCTGTTTTTTGACATCTCTTTGTCGGCCTCAGGAAACTTGTGCCTACACCCTATCCCCCTCCATGCCCTTCCTAGGTATCTCTACCTCTAGACATTTGTAGCCTTTATTATTCCACAAAACTCTCCTAACCTGGGTCCCCTTCACACATATTTTTGCTGTATCACCAAAGAAAGTCTAATGATCTCAGTTTTGTAATGGATTCTCTTATTTTAACAGAGACCTTTAATGCTTGTACCTGGCTGAATGAAAAATGTGGGAATTTCTCTCTCTGTTACAAGGGCTGGCTTTTGGATATCTCTCCTTTGGCATCCATCAAATAATACTACATAGGTGTTCTGAGTATCATCACGGTTCTGGCATCTTACTCCTTCTACCTGTTGTCTGTCAGACCATAGTGCTGTGAGAAGGGCTGCTAACAAGTCGGATGCTAGGGAACAGAAGAAGAAAAAGGAAGTATTAGGGAGGAACCAAAATGTCAGAAAATTCTGAAAGAAAGAGAAGAAGGGAGTGAAAAAGAGACAAGGCATTGTAGTGTAATTTGTGATTTACTTATTACACTAGAGCGACTGCTGGTTATCTTGGTGTCATTGGTTCATGAATCTCTAGGAATATCTCAGCCTTCACTGATGTGTCCTTGAATATTTTATAGATGGAACCCCAACTTTTCTTGCCAAAACTTTGGATCCTTTAGGAAGTGAGTGTAAACTCCTTTCAGAATTACAGCCTGGGAGTACTCTGGGAAGTTGTCATTTTGCAAAGTCCTAAGCTCTTATTGAACTTTTGTTAGTTTCTCTAAACACCCCAAAGAAGCCCAGTCCTTAATATGTCAATCAGATCAAAACCAAGACAGAATGTTTAAAGCCTGGATAATATTTCCAGCTCCTCTCTCTTCCTCCCTTCCTCTCTTCCCTTCCTTCTTCCTTCCTTTCTTCTTTCCTCCTTCCCTGTCTTCATTCCTTCATCCCTTCTTTCCTTCCCCTCCTTCCTCTTTCACTGAGCCCATTGCTACTCTCCTTGCCCTGTTAAGTTACAGATGTTCTTTCCCTTGACTTTGCAGGCCTTAAAATGCTTTTAAGAACTCTTTCCAGGATAATTATTTCTTTTGGTAATTCCTGGGATATTTGGGGCATTAATTTTGCCATCCATATTTTAATTAGTTTTGCCAGAAAGAGTCAGCATCTGCAGTTGGTCTCAAAGGCTCACTATAAGGTCCCATTTTTGGTTTCAATTTTATAGGAATTAGCAGCAGTTGTGTTTGATGCCAAGAAAACAATGCTTGATATTTGAATAACACATTCATTTAATAAAATAGTTGTTTCTGCTTATTGCATTGTTAACTTATTAGAGTACAGGCCTATTAACTGTTGTTAAAATTGAAAACTCCGAAGCACATGACAAATATAGTTTCAACTGCACATCAAAGCATGGTACATTTCTTTAAGACCTGCATATAGTATTTAGGAAACCACTGAAGTGGCTAAGATGACACTTGACTTTAATATTTCTTAAATGCTACATTTACTTTATTATTTGTGACACAACCATCCAGTTTTCTTTGTAGGTTTTCTTGGTGTTTCTACTAAATAGAATAGTAATTTCCACTTTTAGGAGTTGTATCAGTGGCACAGTATCTGGTGTGCTGACTAAAGTTTTTTTTTATTGCTATCACTCATATACCTTTTTTTATCCAATCGCATTAAACTGTTACTGAGTGCCTGCTCTATGCTGGACACATTGCTAGCTTCTTTGGGTATGGGAGGGAACAAAATAAATATAATCTTTGTTCATTTAGAGTTTATAAGCTAACATTGAATATAAATATTAGATAACTATAATGAGTGTTATAAAAGGAAGTGGTGGTCTCTCTAAGGGATCAGGGATTCCCTGAGAAAGTTAAATTTAAACGGAGACTTCAGGGATAATGTATCAGTTATAAATAGTGTTCAACTGCTAGTAATAAAGACTCTCCTCTCCCACTAAAGAAAATGAATTGATGGCCTAACCAAGAGAGAGGCTTATTTTTCCTCTTATATGAAAGAAGTTCAGGTCTAGTGAGGTGGGTCTATAATATATTTGGTATCCCAGAGCTCTTCCACCTTTCTATTCTGCTATCCATAGGTATGTGGCTTCCATCCTCAGGGTTGCTTCATGGTGGTAAGATGGATACTATAGATCCGGCCATCATGTCTCCATTCCAGGCAGGACAAAGCAGGAAGGAATAAGGACAAAAGGGCCTCTCCAGCTACATCACCCCCCTCCTCCTATTAAGAAGTTTTCTTGACATCCTGCCTTCAAAACATTGGTCCAATCTTAGTTAAATGGCCACGCCTTTTGACAAGGGAGGCCAGGAAATCCAGTGTTTTAGCTGGCACATTGCCAATCCCTACCAATAAGTGGTTCTATTTCTAAATATTAAATATAGATACAGATATTTGGGTGCAGTTCATTATGTGTGCTCCAGATGATTAAGAGGTAGGTATATTTAATATAAGAGTATTATATAATATAAATATAAAGGGGGATATTTCCTAGCAGTTATGTTTTCTTGATTAGGCACACATGAGAAATTTTGACAACACTTAACCTGTTCATAATTGGTGCTACCATCCCCTCCATTATATCTTACAAAAATTGCTTTTGTTGTAGATTATTTTGCTCAGGGGGTGATGTAGATTAAGCTAAGTGGATGCATGTGAGTATAATCCAGGAAGCTTTCCTGATTTACATATCACTTGCTTATAGGTTATGTTACTGCTGCTACTTAGAAGTAATTAACTACTTGAGTTCTTAGGAACTGGAACTCACTTTAACTTTCCCTTTCTGCCTCATTGACTGCAGATCACTTTTGAGGAGGTAGCCCATAGCTCTTGTTAACTGTTACCTTGAACTTTTCTATGCTAGTTTTTTGTCTCTGATCATTGATATCTTTGAGTTAAATACATCCAAACTCTGAATCACAATAAAGACCTGCAGCATTATTGAACACATCCATTGTGGCTGGACATCTATACAAACCCAACAGAGCTTCTTAGCTCTTCTATTCCACCAGGACTTAGAGAGTTTTAGCAAAGCCTAAGATGGCGTTTTCATCATTTTCTTCTTTTACTTTGGTTGGGACCATGCATAGGCTCCTTCTGGTGTGGAAGCACATTGTTTGCCTACATCTGAAGAGATCGTGGTTTTATGAGGAGGGTAGAAATTGCTGCAAAAAGATTTGCTAATATTTGCACAAAATAACATATTCTTTCCTTTTTCTATTTGAATTACTTCCCTATCCATCATGTCTTAATCATTGTTGTATCTTATGCCTTTTATTTGAGGCAAAATAAAAAAAAAATTTTAAGATTTTGTTTATATATTTGGGAGAGAACAAAAGCAAGAGAGATCACAGAGGGAGAGGCAGACTCCTGCTGAACAGAGAGCCTGATGCAGGGCTTGATCCCAGATCCCTGGGCCAAAGGCAAATGCCTAACCAACTGAGCCACACAGGCACCCTTAAGATATAATTTTTTTTTTTTTTTTGCCAGAGGTTCTAGGTTTCTGTCACCAAGGTCACTAAGGACAGATTGTGACCAACTACATATTACCACCTAGACTGAAGTGATAGTATGTATTTTTTTCTCTGTATTTTGAATTTTGGTCTAAACCTGATAAAAAAAATGGCTTTGAGATTTGTGTGTTCCTCTTCCGAACTTACATGTTTTACCTATTTATTTTTGTAAACCTTAGGGACAAGTTCAGAATCAGGGAAGACCAATTTGCAAACTCATTATTCACCCCTAATTATTTATACATTTGAATTAAAGACATCTGCCTTCATTTATCTGTACCTGACAATGTGTTTGAATTTCCACAACTATATGTGGATTTTAGAGGTTTACATTTTGCTTTTTGTAGGCTCTGATAAAGATGTAACAAGGTATAGAGTCATAAATAGACACATAAGAGGAATCTTAGCAGAGAATTAGTGAATTATTAGCTGACCTCTGTTTTAGCTGAAGCCTACATCTTGACAGTTAATTTTTTTGACAACTATTTTTCATGATACAAAATGGTTCCTCTCTACTCTCATACCTCCATCCCTAGCCCTAGCACTACATGATGGCAGGCACATAACCTCTACCAGTCCTATGCTATTCCAGAAGTAGTTTATTTGCTTTTTCACATCTGGTCTGACTTCATTGCTATTCTTAAGGGGCTTTGTATTGTGACTTTCTCACTTTTAATATGCAATTTCCTTACTAAACTGAAGTTTTGGCTTTTGAAAAAGTAATATACCTGCAATACATTTGTGAATGTAGTTTACCTTTGGCTGGAAAGACATTCTTCCTGCCTATCTATATTCAACATGTTCTCTTTCATATTTCACATTGCTATAAACACTAAAGCCAGGTTAGATTTTTGTTTTAAATTCAATTAGCAAACATAGAGTACATCATTAGTTTCAGATGTAGTGTTCAATAATTTATTAGTTGCATATAACACCCAATACTCATCACATTGAACTGACACCAATGTCTTCGAGTGTTGTTTGATACTAAAAATGATAAACAGCAAGTCACTGCTCTTAGTAAGGATTTAAAGAAATAAAAGATATCAGATCTAAGCCAGGCATGAAACACTGTGAGGAAATGAGTCTCTTAGATTCAAGTCTTTGGCTGCTTTGAGGTAAGAGCAGTGAACATATAAGTTCACATACTTAATCCAAAAAATACTTATTTTTTTAATCCTATATAGGGCTGGAATAGGCTTAGTGATATTGATGTGTAGGCTTATGATCACAGTCCTGGGGATGCTGAGTGAGTTTACCCTTTCCTCGTCCTGGGTTTGGGGGGTAATTTATCCATTTAGGCAGTGGGTAAGTTGAAAGTGAGTACTGTCTTTGCAGAGAAGTTTCTAAGACTGAGTTCTCTGCTCTGTTCTGCCTAGATTCATAAGATCTTATAGGTGTCTGTCTCTGGATTCTCTCCTCTCCTTCTGTGTGTGGTGGGGGTCCAGGTCTTCCCATGCTGTTCATTTGAAGCAGTCTAATATGGGAAAGAGCACTGTACTTGCATTCACTATAACACATGGATGGCATTCTCCTACTGAAATGTGTTAAAAAAAAAAAAACCCTGCATCTCCAAATTGGAAGGTCAGCTACTTGATACTAAAAACTCAAATGAGAGCTATATATTGAGCTCATTGGGATGATTCTGCTAGATTATAATTCCCCACAGTTCTACTTTAGGTGTGTGACTAAGTGTGTGACTCAGTCTGAAGGTCAGCTGGGATTTCCTCTTAATAGCTGGTCAAATGTCCAGGTTCCAAGGTTCAGAGACTAAGTCCTTCATGACTTGGTGCTATAAATTAGGAACAAAAGGAGAGGGATCTCATAGTCTTCTGGACATTTTTTTTTCTTTTTTTTTTTTAAAGATTTTATTTATTTTATTTGACAGAGAGAGAGATCACAAGTAGGCAGAGGGGCAGGCAGAGACAGAGGGGGAAGCAGGCTCCCTGCTGAGCAGAGGGCCCGATGCGGGGCTCAATCCCAGGACACTGAGATCATGACCTGAGCCGAAGGCAGCGGCTTTAATCCACTGAGCCACCCAGGTGCCCCCATTTTTTTTTCTTTTTGCTGGCTTCCAGGACCCTCTTAATCAGATTTGTAGAAATAGAAGTTAGTTATTAAACTATTTCCCAATTTACACCTCCTTAATCTTTACCTCAGAACAAATACACTAATTCTTTAGAGCTATTACTCGGAAAGTTATGATATGGACTTCAGAGGAGATGGAGAAGAAAGAACAAAACATCTTTTTTGGAAACCCTGAACATGTGAATTCTGTCCTACTGGAGGGATCTTGGGTGCTTCCTGGGAAAACAGTGGATTTGGATGAAACTGATTGTGGGTGGATCATCTGTACTCTCCCACTGATGTTGGACTCTATACAAAGCAAATGTTTCCTAAGTACGTTCCAGCATGTTTTCCTTACTTTCATATTTTCTGTCTCCTGGACATACACATTTGGAATGATGATAGGTATCAGAGGGCAGCTCTGAGAGAGTTTGCTGGGAAGAGGCAGAGAAAAGGCTTTGACAACTCTTTTTTTTGTAGAGGTGGTCATGCAACCCTAATGTGGAACTATGCTGAAATTCACAGAAGCATTGCCCTATCTATGTAGAAGGCACTTATCTTTCTGGTGAAAATGCTTATTTGTTATTTGGCTTCATATCTACAAAATTCTGGGTGTTTTATTCTCCACCACTAAAAAGGAGCATAATATGGCCATCTTAAAGATCAATTGGCAAGTTGTGTCCCAGTACACTGAAAGGGTCTTAACTTTGATTGGCTTTTCAGTAATTTAAACTATGTCAAAGGCTGTTCCCAGAGTTGTGTTGAAATCTGGACTCAGCCAGGATTAGGCCTTGACATCTAGTGGCTTCCAATGCCTTTTCTCCAACTGGTGAGGTATACATCCAATTCAACCATTGTTTCTTGAGCCTCCCCTCATATGTGCCCCTTTACCAAAATAACTTCTGATAGATGAGGCAGAACATTGCCTCTTTGCTATGTCATTTACTATTTAAAAATAAGAAGCAAACAAAGAAATACAAGTATATAAGGAAGGTATGTTATATATAGACTATTATCAGGCAAAACCCTGAATTTCAGACTTCTTCCCCCAGCAAAAAAGCAATCACAGAATATATTTTCAACGTGTTTTGGCATGCTTTTTTTTTTTTCCAGTCTTTTCTTGTCTCCCCACCTCCTTGGATCCTGCCCTAAGGTTTTCTGTAAATGTTAAACTGCTCATATTTTGATGCTCTATATAATGTGATGAAAATTTTGATTAGGTCATCCTCACACAAGAATGTAATATAAATAAAATTGGATCTGGAAGATGAACAATTTTCCAGTGGACAAGCAGAAATTAACCCTGGGCCCATGCCTTGATGAAAGCCATGTACAAAGCCTCTCCAAGAGTCAAATTAAAGCCTTAACTCTAAATGAACCTGATTTGAGAAGAGGAAAAAGTCTCAGCAATAATTATGAATTTCAACTGCTGAGATCTTCTATAATAGAATTAAAGTAATCCATGAAAGATTTCTTTAAGAAATATGATCCTAATGGGGCACCTGGGTGGCTCAGTGGGTTAAGCCTCTGTCTTCGGCTCAGGTCATGATCCCAGGGTCCCGGGATTGAGTCCCGCTTCAGGCTCTCTGCTCAGCGGGGAGCCTGCTTCCCCCTCTCTCTGCTTGCCTCTCTGCTTACTTGTGATCTCTCTCTGTCAAAATAAATAAACAAAATCTTTAAAAAAAAAAAAGAAATATGACCCTAACAAAACTACAGATAAGGAAAATAAGGAGGGATGGCTAGTTGAGTATAATTAAATGATGCTCAGCCTATGAGTGAGGTGTGCATAGGGTCAATCAAAGCTTATGGGTCAGATGGAAGGAAAAGATCTCAGTATATGCCTTCTAATGGGAAATCAAGTCATGTAAATAACTTAGTGAGAAGATTGGCTGGTGGAACTGATGGCCAAAAAGAAGTGAAGTGATTGGGTTTTCAAAGAAAGCGCAATACCAATCTAAAATTAAGCATGTCGTATCACTAACAAGTAGGGTGGAAACACGGTTGGCAGGGCTGTTGCTCAAAAGTATGGCCAAGTTCTCAGATACATTGACTGTTGAATTTCCGCTCTGCCTCTACTCCCTCTTCTGCTGGAACCAGTTTCAAATGCAGCTGACTTTTAGCAGGAGTTGTTGATAAAAATGCTGACTCTCAGCACCTTGACACTCAGGATTAATCTTTTTGAAAATACATTTTTTTCATCATAATGTGTTTCCTTTTAGGTTTTTAGTTTTGTCAGCAGTGAGAACAACAAAAATAATAATAAAAGAAAGGAGTATACAGGGCAAGATCTACGGCCTTTTAAAAATCCAATTCTTTACACCTGTCCCAAAAGGCAATAAAGGACTATCTAAAAGTGCCATTTCCCAAAAGGACCCATGGGTACCTAAGAAACCAGAACACTGGGGAGTAACAATGATTCCTGGGAAAAGCTGATGTAATCGACATTTTATTTTCTCCAAACAGATCAGAATGAAGGATTTCATTGCAGGGAAGAATGTCGGATTCTTGGCCACTCTGACAGGTGCTGGATGCCCCGGAATCCCATGCCCACCCGCTCCAAGTCCCCTGAGCACATGAGGAATGTCATCGCACTGTCCATTGAAGCTACTGCTGCTGATATTGAGGCTTATGACGACTGTGGCCCCACCAAGCGGACTTTTGCAACCTTCGGAAAAGATGTCAATGACCCCCCGGCTGAGGAGAGGCCTGCCTTGAAAGGCAGGAGAACTGTCGATGTGACCATCTGCAGCCCCAAGGTCAGCGGTGCTATCCGGGAGGCGGGCAATGGCTGTGAAGCTATTAGCCCTGTCACCTCCCCCCTGCACCTCAAGAGCCCTCTGCCCACCAAGCCCTCGGCGTCTTACACCGTTGCCCTGGCACCCCCGGCCCATGATCTGGAGCAGTATATCAACAATGGCCCATCTCGTCCCTCTGAAGCTGAACCCCGTGGAGCTGACAACGAGAAAGTCATGTATGAGGTCAACACCACTCTGAAGGAGGGTCCTGACAAAGGGTCTCCTGGTGTGAAGCGTCTGAAGGATATCGTTCTCTAAAGCAGTCTCGGGGAAGAAGAGGGAGAAACCATGCTGGTTATCGAGGAAGCAGGAGCTGATTGTTTTGATTGCTCACCAATGGTTGGTTCTTGAGTGGTTGTTATTTCAGAGCTTTCCCTAAATATATTGTTTATAAGTGACTGTTATTCTGTGACAATCCCTCTTGTTTCAACAAGCAGCAGGGGTGTTCAGTTGAAGCAAATTAGCTTTGGCTTGGGTTGTTCATGGGGCCTTGATGTTGGGGAAACAGAGACAAATTCAGTTGTGAAAAGTATTATGTATGAAGTGTTTGAATTTATATATTTTTCTATGTCAAAATTATAATATAAATTACCATTGTCTGTGGAGGATTACATTTAAAAACAACAACAAAAACAAAAAAAAGAGAAAGCTCTGGACATCTTTAATAAGCTTGCCACTGTTTTATAGTGTAGACAAGTTAATGGTCATTTATTGTGTACTATTCATTGATTCAGTGATGTGAAATTGAGCCCCCAAAAGGTTGTTTCTGAAGCTTGAGTACTTTCCAATGCCACTACTTTGCTGTGGACACCCCTGCTTTAAGAACCCTTTTGCTAGCTGTGCTATTGTTGTATTTGATATTGCAAATTGCTATGTGTGTGGTGATAGCAAAAGGCTTTTAGAAGTTGGTTTTTTTTTTCTTAAAAAAATAAACTATAGACAAAAACAAAGTGCAAAAAACTGAGATGGCCAGTGAATGAGCGACACCACACATATAGATTGAAAACTTGGAAGATACTCACTCATGGAGGATACCCATGTACTGGTTACTCACCACCTTGCAGAGTATTTCTCCTGCCTTTCAGTCTTCTGCCCTTATCAGTGATAGATCATTACAGAAAGTCATTTTTGGATATTCTGCTGTCTAATTTGCAGTTGTCAGAACTACTGTGCTGAAAGTTTTATGGCATCATTCTTTAAAATTTTCAGGCCCTGAATGGGAAAGTTGCTCCTGAAGTTATCAGTTTCCAGGCTTAGAAATTCCCTGTCTCCAATCATCTAAAACTCAAAAAGACTGAATCTATTTTGAGATCTAAATTAGCATCTTTTCCGACACACACTTCCTGATTCAATGTTTCCCAGCCACAATTTGAATTAGACTGCAAAGCATGTTGGGGGCTGGAATTGAGAACTCCATGTTGCTCTGTATTGTTGGATAATAAATAGGAATAGAGTAAGCAGTACAAAGTGTACATTTAGGAAAAGATAGGTGACCAGTAATAGCATCACTAATCCAATTATTGTGCCTTCTAAATGGAGACACTTGGACACTTGAACTCATCTTTTTATGACTAATACTTCTTTTTAAAATTAAAAATGTGAACAGGAAACTATTGAAAATCCTTTAGATTTAGCTTACTCTTTGCTGTAGGCTAAGAATACACCTTTTATTACTAACAAGTTTGTTACTCACATTCTTTTTTTGTTTAACATTTCTCCAACTCCCCCATTTAGTTTTTATTAATATTTAGTAGCCAACATAGTATTCTTGCAGCCTTAGAGTTCATTATTTAAAACTAAACAGATATGTCACATTTGCTCTGCCTTAGTCTTAAAGAAGTTGTTTCTAGAGCAACAAGTGTGGTTCTGTTCTCATTTGTTTCATTTTTTGAAATTCAAGAGTACCCAGAAAAAAGGCTTAGAGGTAAGAGCATGAAAATGCAAAAAAAAAAAAAAAAGGATTTATTTTCTTAAGTTTAGTTGAATAAGTGAGCTCTTTTAAATGTTTTCGTTACTTTTGTCTGAGTTCTTGGCTTTATACATTACTAGGAATATTTTCCTTTATGGGAGGGAGGGTTTTGAGGGAGGCTGGTAGGTAAGGCAGTAGGGATGGGGTTAGGTAGGAGAGAATATTTCTGAAAAAGTACCTATAATGAAGCTATAAATTCATCCTTCTTTCTTATTCTGTGCTGAATACTACCTCATGCAAAATACTGGTGTGGCTGAAAATACCCCTTGAGACTGATATAATTAGAGATTAATTACCATAACGCTCATTTCATTAGCTCTCATATACTTTTTTCCCTCTCTGATTCATTTCATTTTAGCAGATTTTGAATTAGGTATATATTTGTGTTTTCAAGTGACTATTTGATAAACACATTAAAATTATTTTTTTCCTATAAGTTATGATGGGTGCCTATAGAATTTAGACTGTTCTTCACCTGATCCATCCTGATACTGTGTTGTTAGCTACCATACCAAGGTCACTTTCGAGTTAGATTTGACAGTTTTTGTACAGGTGTATTTCCTACTATGCTCAGAGAGAATGAGGGAGCTGAGAAGATTGTGGCAAGTGGGAATGTTAAATATTATATAGCTGTTGAGCCAGAGAGGGCACTGGCTGCCATGTCTCTTACCAGCCAGGCTGAAAATGGTTAGAGTAGCAGTGGTATTGATTTTGATATTTTCCCCCATTTTTTTCAGAACTCAGTTTCAAGCTACAGACCAATCGCCCCCCCTTTTTCTTTTTATCAAAATACTTTTTTTCTCAGTGGGAAGTCAGAGATTTTTTGGGGGGGCTCCTAAACCCTTTATTGAGCATGTTCAGAGAATTCCCCTCTAAGGAAAGTATCTTTTTTTCCCTCTTTCTACAACTGTCTGATGTATACACACTCCCAGAAGCACAAGTGCATCCTAGGAGGGCCTTGTAAGCTAGTTTTATAGACAAGATATGCTGCAAGCAGGAATTCTGTGCAAGGATCCTAGATTTCCTTTTGGCTCATGTTTTTCCCTTCTTTTCAAGATGAAAAGCCACATAATGTCAGAGAACCAAATATTCTTCCTTTTCCCCCTCTCTAAACATGTTACACATTTCAATGTAAGGGGGCAGTTTCAGTTCCTAAATTCTAGGGAGTTCTATTCCATCTATTCTGATGTCCCTTTTGGGAAGGAGTTGGTGTTGAGGCATGACTTGCTTTTCTAAACAGCTGCATTGGGCACATCCTTGGACAGGTAAACTTCTTCATGCAATATAAAGGCTTTAGTTTGCATTGATTGCTTTTTTCCAAATACGGGAATATGCTATATACAAAGAATAGGAAGAAGAAGAGAGCCACGCTGTGTGGAATCTCTTTTTTTTCTGTTCTATTGACTGATCTTTGGCCCTGTTCAGAATGAAACTCTCTTTGATCCTCTTAAAGCCAGTAGAGTAAATTGTGGTCCACCTCATTGTCCAAATAGGTAATAGGCCAAGGGATCCTGCAGTTCTTAAAAGGCAGTTGTTCTTGAAGTATAGTCTTTGAATCAGCAGCAACCACATCACACGAGAACTTCTCAGAATTGATAATTCTCTGCTCTCACCCAGACCAACTGAAGCAAAAGTGCTGGCGTGAGGCCTAGTAATTCATATGGATCAGATGGCCTCTAAAGGTTGAGGGCTTGTTAAAACACAGGTTGATGGACCCCACAATTTGAGTTTCAGTGGGCCTGGGGTAGATCCTGGGTCTTTGCCTGGTTAAAAATTCCAAGGTGATTCTCCTACTGATGATCCAGGAACCCCACTTTGAGTATCACTGCTCCAGAGTAAACCTGCCTAATAGAGCTAATTGCATGTAAGCTGCCCATTTAAGCTCATTTGTTGACATGGTGATCCGCTGATCATGAATCAAAACTGTTAAGGGGTATACAATGTAGAACTATGAAAATTAGCAACACCCAGTGTATCATCCTGATAGTGTTCCTTCAGTATACAACTGACTGTATGATGGGAATTCAATTGAACTTTTCATATTGTTCTTTTGTATCATTAACAAGCAAGAGAAAAGTGGTCCACTTGAGGCAGCAAGGACAAAGGGCAGTTTGGGGAGAGGCAGGGGGTTTAGGGGATAGCTCAATTGGGCATCCATGGTGGGAAAAGGATTATTATTGTACATAATAGGAGTTCTAGTTGGAATTCCAAATTTAGTCTATGGGGATCATTTTGATGTTGAATGTTCCCCAAAGCATCCTGACAAGTCTGGTCCACTTGGCTCTTTACCCAGGGTAATAAGACCCTAATTGATTTTGGAAACCTGGCATACATGAGCTTAAGAAGTCCATTGTATACAGTCCTAGTGTTTGCCTTCTCAGTAAAATTACATTTAAGGATGTCATTTCATGAGTCAAATTGTATCTGCTGACGCTGAAGTGTATTGAGATGTTGTTCTTTAGTTTAAGTATGTAACCAAGTAATATTCAAAGGGGATGTGTTGGGGGTGGGGCTGGGACTGGGTGGCTTTATATTGATAATGAAATATTCCAGAGCAAAACACATTGTCTTAATGAAGTTGTTGCAGCTCTCTTTGTTTTCTTGTGAGGCTGGAATTGGCCTGTGGGTCACTTGTGCAAAAGTGAGTTAATTTCACATAGAACTCATATTGCTTTTGTAAAACAAAAAAAATCAACCACCTTGTCTGAAATGTATATTGCAAAGCGCTCTTGGTAAAGAACAACCCACGAAAACCTGATCTTGATTGGAAAGCACTGTAGGTCATTAGGGAAAACTGATGATGCTGATTGTTGCTCCAGCTGTGTTGGCAATTAAAGATGACCTTGTTACTAACTGAAAGTTGCTGTCAACCTTAGCAAACAAACCAGCTAACTCCATTACAACACTGGTTAAGTAGATTTTTACTGGCACTGGATGGCGTTCAGCTGAGAAAGGCTAGGATACAAACTTTAATGACCAAGATCCAGACTAGCTCAAGCTAGATGTTCAGCAACAAATACCTCCTTGTGCTATTTGAATGCTAAGGTATTGGTTGCAAAAGGCTTATGCCTTCGCTCCTCTAGTGAGGGGAATGAGCCTGATGACACTATTACTGTTTACCTGTCAAACCAGGGTGGAAATTTAGAGGGATGCAAGTGCAGTATGTTTCATTAAGCAGTCTCTGTTGCTGACTATATGAAGATGAAATCGTTGTATATGCTGATCTGTATGTTATGTACATTTTCACAGTGATTGAATCATTGTAAAAAGAAAAAAAGACAAAAAAGAATCACCACTGTCTATTTTATGAAAATGATAAAGCAGCTTTATTAAATTATTACAGTTATGTTTTAAATGGTGTTATCTGCCACATTGTTTCCTTTTATCTGGTGGTTCTCTGTTTCCCCCTTAAATGTGTTTTCTCTGCTTCAAAAATTTAATGCATTTTAGTATTAAAGGCTATTATGGAAAATGTTGAGTGTTGGGTGAAATGTGTCTTAGAGAGCATTGGCTGGCTCCAGGATGGATTAACTATTAGGCCAAGGAGGTAACCAGCCCATGGCGGGGTCACTGCTGTTCAGGCCCAGAGGGTTCCTCTTCCCTTTTCCACTTCACACTGTTGCCAACTCTCCAACTGAGGGGATTCTTCCTTTGACTAGTCTCCAGTCATTTCCTGAGTGCCTCCCCTCCTTCCCATCCCAGTTAATACCATTTTCTGAGGAGAGAGACCCATTCATATCTAGAATGGTAAAGAATTTTCTGGGTGGTACTTTAAACAAGAGCACTAAAACTATTCCTTAAGAATAACCATTTTAGGCCAATTTCACAGTGGGACTTCTTTGAAGAATTAATTTAAAAAAGGTGAGAAGTAGTAGAAACTGACAGCAGGAGAAAAGAGAGTTTGAAACAAAGATGACCTGGCTGCCCCTTTGATGCCTTCGGGTTTGAACATGAAGCAACAGGCTCTGACTTTGCACATAACGAGGCTGCAGTATAAATCCAGATAATCTTTCTTTATCCAAACTGTTGTTCTCTGGGACTTAGCACTTGGACTGTAAGTATTCATTCTGGCTGCAACTGGCAGGGGAAAAAATCCCAGTAGAGTAAAAAGGGGGCATGACAGAACAGTTCCAAAGAGTGCCTTTAGTGGTTAAAGACCAACTTGCTTCAGCATGACCTAGTCTCTCTAGACTATTAAAAAAATGATCTCAAGGAAATCCACTCTTGCCCTGGATCTCCAGCTTCCTGTTACCTCTACCCACCTGTATTAAATTGAATGTGCATCTCATCCCCCAGCATGAGCCCTAAAGCCATAGCAATAGCCAGATTCTTTTTTTTTTTAAGATTTTATTCATTTATTTGGCAGACAGAAATCACAAGTAGGCAGAGAGAGAGAGGAGGAAGTAGGCTCCCCGCCGAGCAGAGAGCCCGATGCGGGGCTCGATCCCAGAACCCTGGGATCATGACCCAAGCTGAAGGCAGGAGCCTTAACCCACTGAGCCACCCAGGCGCCCCACAATAGCCAGATTCTTGACGCTGCAGTTTAACAGGTTACATCAGAATGCGAGCACAGACCTGCTGGGACAAATGAAATCACATATGCAGATGTAAATACAGATGTTCACACAGACTCACAGATGTTCATAAAGGTGTATTGGAAGGAGGCTGATGGGTCACTAGCTTGGAGGCCATGAAGTCATAGGAAGCCATTATGAGTGCTTATTTGTTAGCCCACACCAAAAGTGCAAGGAAAAGAAGTATCTCTTACCCTCTTCTATTTACCTTTTCTTTCTTTTTTTTTTTTGCCTCAAAAAGGAATGGAAATTCCTCCTTAAAATAATATCCTTCAGGGAATGAGCAAGAAAAAGAAATCAGTTGTCACATGATGAAGGGCATTCATACATGGAACACAAGTACATTCAAGGTCATGGACAGCTACTGTACCTCTGCCAAAAGTGGGATAGTTACCAGATTAGAGTCATAACCTCAAAGCTATTCAAGTTTATAGAACAAAACAAGGCAAATGATTAAAATAATACACTTCTTCATTTTGGTAACAAAGTACTTGTGACTCATCTCAGATGTCATTGATTTTTGCTGTGTGTGGGGTCAAGAAACCATGGTGGGAAACTTCTAAGAGGGAAGCTTCTAATAAGAGGTGACAGCTGCTCTAAGGATAGATAGGACTACCTATTTTCATTATTTTGGTTTTGGGGTATAGATATGCCACCATTTGTAAGGGGATGGGACCCTTAACCTGTGAAACAAAATTGTCCTGAATGGGACTGGAGAGGTGTTCTCTTAGAGTTTTAAGTCCTAACCTTACTTTATGTAAGTAGGTCAGGGTTACTTGCATGTTTCGCACATTCGTCATGTGCTTCTTTTGATGTGGAGGAGGATGACTGAGAAGTGATGTAAGATTCTCTTAATGACATGCAATTATTGGCTTGCTGGCTCTAACCCTACCTCATTCTCTCAATGATCAGTGTGTTGGGGAGTCAGTCCACAGAGCCCTGTTGGAAACCTCTGCTGTTTCTGCCCAAAGGTGAGGGAGAAACTGTGGCAATGGCCCCAGCATTTCCCTACTTTCCTTCTCTCTGTGTGTCAGTGTCTTGACTTCCCCCCAGGTGCCCAAAGCCTTAAATTTTCCTTAGATGTCCAGGTTTTCCAATATGCTCCCTTTTCCCCAACCAGAGTTTTCTCTTTTCTTGTGATTTTCTCCCCCACTTCCTTTTCCACTCTAGATTACCTCTAAAATGTAGCCACATCCCATTTTTCTAGAGTTCTTTTCTCTGCTGGGTTCAAGGAAGCCAGAATTTTATGTGCCAGACACTTTAGAAATATCATCTCATTTTATCATCACCGTAACCTTACATAGTAGATGATGATTATCTCCATTTTATATACACATAAATTGAGCCTCAGAGAGTTTAGGGGACTTGCCCAAGGTTACATAGCTACTAAGCAGCAGAGTTAGGACTCAAAACCATGTCTGTCTACTTAGAAATTATTACTCTTTTCAACTACTCTTAAGAGATAAGTAACCAACCTGATATGTTCTTCCTTACTAGAATATTAATAATAGGATGCTAATGTCTTAAAACATACTGACATTTTAACTGAGATCTTTGAGAACCCAATGTCATGGTCCAAAGAAGTGATTGTAGCAGTGGGACTTTTAAGCCAGAGGGCTTTTGATCAGCCTCATAGGCACCTTGCTACTCTCCCTATACCCAGTGTCTGCCTTTCAAGTTGCATTAGTCATGCATGACAGGACTATGGCTCCTTTTAGAGTCTGTGCACTCTAGCTAGTCAACAGCCCTTGAAATGAAGGTCTGGTAACCCTATATTCATCAGTCCCTCTGGGTTTCAAGCAATCTGTCTAGGCTGGATTCATGTGTGTTACAGGTCAGCATAGCTGGAGTCAATCCCAATATATGTTCACAATAGGCTCTGGTGACTTTTTAGATCCAGGAAGTTGGTTGAGAACAAGGGAGGATGAGGGCTATAAAGCAGGGTGATAGTGGTCATGGGGAGGAGAGGCATATCTGAAAAAGAAATTGAAACCCCAGTCTTTCACAGGAGAGATATCAAGGAGTTAAAAAATTGCTGGGAAAATTGGCTGAATCAGTTGTGAGCACTTGGCTGCCAGAGGCCTAGGAATTGGTTCGTGTGCCTGCCTCATAGCTTAGGTATAATTGAAGAAGTGTTGATAGGCTCCCAAAGACCCTTTATCTGGTTCTTCCCAGTCAGCAAGGGCCCTGACAGAGAGCTAAGCCTGGAAGTGCGGTCAGACAAGGGAAAAAATGGGAAGGGAGGAATGATTTCAATTACACGCATAAAGTCTTTGGTAATGAATTCATCAACTTCCTCAAAGGAGGTCTTGAGATAAAGAATTTAAAGATAAACCCATTTTGATATTCCTGTTGAAGTGTTCTTGTCCAGTTTGTCTTGGTGGCATAGCACTTTCTCAGTCTGGGATGTAGTTTTCAGGATTTTGGATGTCAGAAGTGAGTAACATGCAATGCTAAGCACTGAGATGCTTTGCCAACACTCTTCTAGCCTTTTTTTTTTTTTTAGCAGAAAAAATATGGAGTTTCAGAGACTGAGACAGAAGTATTTTATATCCCCAAATTAACACACTGGAGCTTTTCAGAAAATGTCTAATAAACTCTCCTCATTCCCACTGCCACCACTGTTGTCTGGGCCATAGCATCCCTCATCTGGATGACTGAAATAGTCTCCTAATTTATCTCCTTTCATCTACCCTGCCTCTTTATTGCATTCTTCACACTGCAGCCAGAAGAATCTTACTAAAATATGATGCTGGTGAAATTACAACTCTGCTTTAAACCTCTCAGTGATTTCTCTCAAGATGAAGTCCAAACTCATTAACATGGACTAAGGTGTTTTTCAGTTTTTTGGATGGCTCCCTATAGTAAAGAATTCATTTTCAAAAGATTTTATTTATTTATTTGAGAGAGAGAGAACATGAGCAGGGGGAGAGGCAGAGGGAGAAGTAGACTCCTTGCTGAGCAGGGAGCCTGGTGTGGCATGACCTGAACTGAAAGCAGATGTTTCACCAACTGAGCCACCCAGGCACCCCTAAAGAATGCATTTTGCATTGAGGAAGTGGTGATGCAACATGGGGGCTTAAGTGGGTAGAAGAATAAATGAAACAAGATGGGAATGGGAGGGAGACAAACGGGGGTGTCTGAGACATAAGTGACTCTTAATCTCACAAAACAAACTGAGGGTTGCTGGGGGGAGGGGGTTTGGGAGAAGGGGGTGGGATTATTGACATTGGGGAGGGTAGGTGCTTTGGTGAGTGCTGTGAAGTGTGTAAACCTGGTGATTCACAGACCTGTACCCCTGGGGATAAAAATATATGTTTATAAAAAAAATAAAAAAATTAATTAAAAAAAATATATGTTTATTAAAAAAATGAAAAAAAAGAATGCATTTTGCATCATGACTTAGTATCACACATGTATAACTGAAACAAATATTTCACAAACAATACTCATCTTTGTAACCTGCAGTGAACTTTTGAGATTTTCTATTCACATCTGTATGCCAATGGTCAGCAAACTTTTCCTGTAAAGGGCCAGATGGTATATATTTTAGGTTTTGTAAACCACAGAGTCTCTGTCACAACTGTTAAACTTTACCAATTCAGTCGTGTACACAAATAGTTTCATTTATAATTCCTAGGACTTTGTGAATCCTCCAAAGATGCCCCTGGTTTTCAGATGCAAAGCACCCCACACTCTGTTCCAGGTAGAAAGCACTCTAACTAGAGACATTTTGTTATCACACAGTCTTACCTACAGGTCCAGATCCTGAGCAGCTCCACACCATTGTCCCCTTTATATGTCACACTTAATGTTTTTCTTATATTTCTTCTCCTTGAAGTATTTATGAATGAGGTATTTATCTAATCTTGATTAGCAGGCAATGAGAATAATTTTCATGATCATTGGAGAGAGGGAAAAAAATCCAATGAGTCACAAAACGAGTTCTATCCCTTTTCTCTCTTTCTTTCTCGATATATATATAATGTTCACATGTATGTATGTAAATAAGTAGGTACATACATATATATGAGAAGTAAGGCACAGTTTAACATAAATTCAATCTCTATCCCAACTTCACAAAATGAATCTTTACAAAGAATGCAGGTTCAAGGGAGAAAGAGGTACCCTTGTTTCAGAGCACAATAGTTTGAGTTTTTAGATTATACGGCCTACAGACCTTATGCATTTTGAAGGAGAATGCTGAGGTTCAAATCTTACAGCTAGCTGTGTAGTTGTTTCTTTATACAGTTTCTTTCCTGACTTCTCATTCTTGTGTTTACCATGGGTATTTAAGGGGCTTAAGTGGGTAGGAGAAGAATAAATGAAACAAGATGGGATTGGGAGGGAGACAAACCATAAGTGACTCTTAATCTCACAAAACAAACTGAGGGTTGCTGGGGGGAGGGGGTTTGGGAGAAGGGGGTGGGATTATGGACATTGAGGAGGGTATGTGCTTTGGTGAGTGCTGTGAAGTGTGTAAACCTGGTGATTCACAGACCTGTACCCCTGGGGATAAAAATATATGTTTATAAAAAATAAAAAATTAATTAAAAAGAAAAAAAAAAAGAAAGAAATTGGGCCAATTATTTTCCTCTTTAGCCTGCCTCTATCTTTCGCCTATCTTCAAGCATTAATCCATATCTGAGCTTCCTAAGAATTCTAGCTGTGTCCAACTGCCTTCTACACTGAGAAGTAGAAGGCAGTATCATTCATATATAATGTATCATAACTCTACCTCTACAACCCTGAGCCCATTGCACATGGCCTGAGCTTTGAGGGGTCTGGGAAAAGCATCACTTCTGAATGCTTGCTGAATATAAAACTTTTTGAAGAATGGATTGACAGTAGATTGGACACTGGGGAGATTAAGTAGAAAACTCTTGTCATAATCTAGGCACAAGGTATGAGGACCTTAATTAGGATAGTGTCAGTAGTAGTAGAAAGAAAACTTGACAGTTCTGATTATGTGATTAGAGGTAAAAGGGCAAGAATGAAAAGAGTTGGTAAATGGAAGAATTTATAATGTTCTGATTAGAAGAAGGTGGTCATATAATATAATTTTCTACCTAATTCCTCAACCTGCAGCCCTACCAACACACACACACACACACCCCTCTGTGGTTTCTAATGCATTTTTTCATTCAACAAGTATTAAATGAGCACTTACTACATGATAGGCAGTCTGCTCGGTACTAGGGATATAAGAGTGAAAAAAATAGACAAAATCTCTGCTCTCATAGAGTTTATACTCTGTGGGTACCATAGACAATAAATAAGATAAATGAGTACAATACATATTTTGTCAGCTTGTGATAAACATTAAGGAAAGGAAAACAATCAGGCAGAAAAGGGGGATTGTAAGTATCTAGGGGAGTTACTGAAACTTTAGTTAGCCATGGAAGTTCTCACTAAGAAAGTAATTTTTGAGTAAGACCTAAGGAAACTGAATTAGTAGTCATGTGGGTATCTAGTCCTGAGAGAGGAAGAAGGCATATCTAGGTTTTGAGCAGAGTAGTAATCTGACTAAAAATTTAACAGTATCACTCTGACCAATGCACTACAGAAGGTCAAAGGCAGAAGAAGCAGGAAGACTGGTTAAGAAGCTACTACAGTAATGCAGGCTAGAGAAAATGGTGGCTTGAACTGGGGTGATGGCCATGAAGAGGGTAAGACGTGATCCAAGCTGGATACATTCTTTACTGCCTCTTCATAGCCAAAAGTGGGAATATCATTATCAAAAGAAAAGAAACACTGGAGAGTGGCAAGAACAACTATAAAATGTTAGGGAGGCATGAGGTCCTGGTGAGTAAGACAGAATAGGACCACATGGGAGAGAGAAGGCAGGCAATTAGAATGTTTGAAATCAGTTTTCAGTATCAGGGTGGACGATACAGGCATGTTCCATGCCTTTAACAATGTTGATCTCTTGCAGCACTTTGAAATAATCAACTTGTTCTTTTTTATATGTATAAATTAGGGAGATAATTGTTCTTCTACAAGCTAAATGAGGCAAAAGGAAATTCTAATTGGTCCTGGGAAAAGTAATTAATGGGTCAGAACAGGTCTATCCATTTTTTTTTTTTTTTGAGGAGTACTCCCTGCATGAATGGACTATAGGCAAACGTCCTCTCTTTTCTGCTCCCTGATCAAGTGTGGTATGCTAATTCTGGGGTTCGGGACCATCTAAGCAACTTAGAATTCCTTCCTATTGGCAGAAGGCTGGAAACAGAGTAAGGAGTATCTGCAAATTGGGCCTTGAGGTTTTTTATTATGAAAATTTTCAAACATACATAGTAGTTGAGAGAATAGTGTAATAAATGTAATGTCCCCATCATCCAGCTTTAAAAATTATCAGTACACTTGGGCTTGGAATTTCATAGAAAATGAAGGGAAATGTGAAACCTGGGTTAAACTTTGTCTTTTGGAATTTTGACATTTTGATCTCTCTGCAATCAGAAGGCTCAGCATATGATTAGGTCCAGAAATCATATGCTATTGAAATCAAATCCTATTTCTGGTCCAGAAATAGGAAGCATCTCCAGGTTTTGCAGACTGAAGAACATCTGAAGGGAGAGAGGGGAAGGAAGATAACTTTGAAAATTGGAAAAATTCTACAGAGGAAAAGTAGAAGACTCCGAGATTTTGGTGGAACACAACCCTCCAGAGGTTATAGTGTTGGCATATTACAGTTAACTTCTTTCTCCCTGAAGTTTTCAGCTTTGTTTATTCATTCTACTTGGGGCTTTTCCTCTTTTCCTTCTGATAAAACACTAATTCACTTTTATATTTTAGCACTGAGATCTGTGGGAAAATTGTACATTTTGCCAATAGCTCCTTTTCAGTTACTGTTTTTTATACAGTGCATTTTGTAGTGCATTGACGTTTTGAAGTTCAAGCACTAGGTTTCTTGAAAGATGGACAGTCTTTACTGTAGTGTTTCCCCATAGAATAAATCTCAAACTTAACTTTGCACCACTTTCACTACTATTATCCATGATTGTGTTAGGGGAAAAAATTTGTGTATTTATGTGTGTGTGTGTGCGCACGTGCATGGGGAAGGGTGCTTAGGAGTTTCTGGGATGGGGTGAGAGAGAAGAGGATGTACTTAAAAATGTTTCCACTCTTTTGGTCAGCAGTTGTTGCCAAAAAAGGATCATACTTACAAAGACTGGTATAATTTTGTGTAGAAAATAGGTATTTTGGCACAAAGAACTCTCTGGTAAGGTTTTATCAGGGAAGGTCATGTTCATTTGCCATGGATTGTGGTAGTTGTGTGGAGGACTAGTCTGGACACTAGAACCTCCACCCAGGTGGAGCTTGAGTAGATCATATGGTAATTTTGTTTTTCGCTTGCTTAGTTTCAGATGGCAGGTCAAATATTTGGCCTGGATCAATCCCTCTTGAGGTCTGCAAAGGCAGCTGAAGATGTTTTAAATCTCTCCCAGCACTTTGTCAGGGAACTGCACCTGGCTTTGATAAACCATGGAGTAATGTGATCAAACAGCAACCTCAGTCAGAAGGCAGTGAGAACAAGAAGGCTTTTCTTCCCAGGACAGCATAAGAGAATTGTAGGTTTGGAAACTGCAGGTTCCTAATGACAGTAGCACTTCTGAGAGAGGCTTTCCCTGTCTGTCCTAACTGAAGTTTCAGTAACCCGCTAGATATTTACTATCCCCTTAGCATTTATTACAATCCGACACAATATACAGATGTTTCCCAGCAATGTGACACAAGTAAGAAAGCTTTGCTGAGACTGAGGCTTTCATTTTTTCATCTGACAGCTCAGGCCCAACCCAAAGGAGGTGAGATTCAAAGACATTTCCAAAAAATAGATCTGCTATGCAGATTGGCCCTATTTGACATTCCTAGGTACAGTTGGCCATATGGGGATCAACTTCTCACATAGGGCCTTATGAATGGCATATCATAGAGTGGCAGAGCTTAAATAGTATTAGCCACAGTTTGTTGAGCATTTAGTATGTGCCAGGCCCATCAAAGTGAAATATATATATATTGCTATTTAGTCCATCCCACATGACAACAAGATAGTTGCTATTATCAGTATTCACATTTTGTAGATGAGAAAATGGAGGCTTGTAAAGCCTTTACTTGATTCAGGTTCAAACATCCAAAAAAGTACCAGAAATGGGCTTTCAAAACCAGCAGCCTTATCTGAAAACCCATGGTTTTAGCCAGCATGTTATGTTTGATTTCTGAGGTGAAAGAGACTTTAGTGGTCATTGAACTCCCTAATTTGACAAATGAGGCGGGGGAAACACACACAGGGAAGGGAATTGACTGGGCTGTAAGATCCACAAATACACGAGGGCAGAGATCATAACTATTTTGCTTACCACTGTAGACCCCAGTGCCAATTTCAGGCCCCACTACCAATTTCAGGATCAAGCCTATAATGCTGAATGGATAGACAATAAATTAGCAAAATGGAAGGCTTGAATCATGGATCTATGAGATCTCTTACATGCCTGACATTCTGTTTCCTTTGAGCCTCAGATACTTAATTGCTAAAGGTATATACACAACATTCTATGTAGTGAGGGAGGCCATGGGCATGAAAAATCAAATTTCAGTAGCTTTACAGTTCCTCATGATGGAGGGCTGGTACAGACTAGAGGGACAACATTCATTTATTCATTCTACAAACAGTTTTTGAGATCCTAACCTGTGCTAAGCACTGCAGTAGGTTCCAATGGCACAGATGTAAATGAGAGCTAATTTTCATGTATCTGTACAGGGTATGTTCTAAGGCTTTATGTATAACCAGCATATTTGTAATGTGTATATATATATTTATATATATATAAAATTATATGTATGTGTAATTAGCATATTTGTATTGAACACTTCTTGCATGCCAGGTATGTTCTGGGATGCATAATTGAACATAATTAAACAAAACAGACAAAAATTCATGTCCTCATGGAATTTATACTCTAATCTTCATGACACATTTATGAGGTTGAGTCTATCTTTAGGCCCATTTTATAGATGAGGAAGCTGAGACAGAGAGAGATAATTAACCTGTTCAAGATCTCACTGGCACAGCCAGGCTTAGGCTAAGGGAGTATGGTTCTTTTTTTTTTTTTTCTTTTCTTTCTTTTTTTTTCCCAAAGAGTTTATTTATTTATTTGACAGACAGAGATCACAAGTAGGCAGAGAGGCAGGCAGAGGTGGGGGGGGTGGGAAGCAGGCTCCCTGCCAAGCAGAGAGCCTGATGCAGGGCTCCATCCCAGGACCCTGAGATCGTGACCAGAGCCCGAAGGCAGAGACTTAACCCACTGAGCCACTCAGGCACCCCGGGAGTATGGTTCTTAAGACTACTTCTAGCTATTTCTATTGTCTTTCAAAAAGGAAGAAGAGTCTTTGCACTCAAGTGGCTGATGGGCTATCTGGGGAGACTAGGCAAGAAAATTAACTGTATAACAAAAATAGCAGTAGCTAACCCTTATTGAGGGCTTACTCTGTTCCAGTCTTTGTGTTAAGAATTTGACATAGTTCCTTTCATTTCATTCTCCTAATGACCTAAAGGGTAAATAACATTATGATCCCCATTTTACAGATGAAACGGTTGTAGACTTTCCATATCCTTAACTGCTGTAATGTAGGGTTCTCCAAATAAGTGTTTAAAATACATTATCCAAATACAAGAGCACAGTCCAACTTACAGAGTAATAAAGTTGTAACCTCTCCACCCCAAGCCTTTGTTTTTACTTACTTTCAAACCACTAATGCTGTATTTTGGCCTTTGGTAACTTGTCCCTACTGTAGGAGCTACCTGCTTTGCCATGACAGTCTTCTCTGAAAGTCCACTTCAGTTAGCTGCTCAGTTTCTGAGATATTTCTGGCCTGATGTCTCTAGAAGTTCTGTCAGATTTTACTGGAGCTGGAGTCTGCTGTTGTAACAGTATTTTTAGGGAATTAAAAGAAATGGGACTGTGTCCCTCCAAGAATGTAGTGAATAAACTTGTTATCTTTAGAGTCTTATGGCCTAGAGTTCAAATCCAGTCTACTATCTCTTTCTAGCTTGGCAAGTTACTTAAACTTTCTGCTTAAAACCTTTGTATTCTAGCACTTAAAGAAAATTCTAGAAGCTTTAAGAGGAGGGCAAAGTCTATATTTAAAAAAGGACTAGGAGAGCTACTTATTTTTTTTCAGTGCTGTGTGTGAGTATGTGTGTGTGCATGCACGCACGCATGTAGCATGAACGTGAAAGTACAGACCCAATCTCATGGTCTCCAATTCCCCAGCCCAAGTGGCTACAAAATAAAGAAGTATTCTTCCCATTCATTCAGCCATCCTTTATGATTTTCCCTTTAGAAAGTGCCATATAATAGAATCACACATAAAACTATATTTCATATCTATCCTCATAATGAGTTCACTTTTGACCACATTTGTTAAAATGAATATCAAATAATGATTTTCCACTTATTATCAAATGTTAGCCAACTTTATATCCACCTCTAGTTATCATGTAACAGTTGAACATTAATATTTATTACTAGATGTTAGCAATTTTACAGAGCTTTGCTTCAAATGTTTGGTGCCTCACAATCTGTTGGCACAGAAAGTGTAACAAAGCAAATGACAGGAGAGCAGATGATAATGGAGTCTGATGGTTCATTTTTAAAAGGGAAACCTATTTCCAGAGAGAACATCTGTTCTTAATGTGGAGTGTAGAGCCATAGCTGGAGCTGCTATACTTTTAGCAGATGATAGTAGTGTGGACTGGAAATCCACAGAGCATGGGAGACTGAAGTTTGTCACCTCCCCAGTTTGCTTCCTAGATAGTTCCTTGTCTAGTAGTCTTGAACCTGAAAATGCCAAATGCACATTGTCTTCTGAGTAAAAAGACCTTCCCATGTCTCAATTTCAATATTACTCTTGTTGAGAGACTCATGGTTCAGATAGTTACATGTTTCCTTCTACTGTATACATGGGAAAATCGCAGTCCATTTGTCTGTAGATGCATTTGCGAGAATTGAATGATAAAGTCATGGCTATCACATATGGAAAGAATCTATCAAGACAATTAACTTTCCCCTAACCATAGCAGGATTGGTCCCTCGATAATCAATCTGGCCTTTGTCCAGTTTCACATTAAAGAAAAAGCATTTGCAATATTCCCTTTCACATTAGACTGTTAGCCTCCTGATTGTAATATGTTTTCTTTATTCCCTCTCCCCACCTTTTCTTGGTCAATAGTTCTCTTAAGATAATGAGATCTATTCTGTGTTGTTACTCAAAGATCTAAAAGTAAAACATAGGTAGTTGCATTCTGAAGGTTACATTTAATGGAATATATTTATATTTTGAAAATGACAGTTAAAATGTAATTTGGAAACTCTAAAACTCTGTGCCAAAGTGTCATTCCTATCTCTACCAGGAAAGGACAATATATTTAATATATTTGACTTAGTACCTATGGCTGATGGGCTATTGGACACTAGAAATATATAGAGGGATAGATTGAGATAAGAGAGGCTAGTAATTCACTCTCACTTATCAAATGATATTTCATTCAGAGTTATGAATATGCCATAATAAACACAGTGCTATGATTTGTAGCTGAGCATCAATAAAAGAAGATGAATATGAGTGGTGAAAAAATAAGCAATAACTAGAAGAGTTCCAAAAATTACTATAAGTAAAGACTTTTCATCACATAGCCTTCTGTGTCTCTGGGAAGAAGATATTTTTAACTCTTATTTTATTACTTTATTTTATTAAGATATAATGTATTATTTGCTTTAGGGGTTCAGGTCTGTGAATCATCAGTCTTACACAATTCACAGCACTCACCATAGCACATACTGTCTACTCCCCAAGGTTCATAACCCAGTCAACCTATCCCTCCCCAACCTCTCAGCAACCCTCAGTTTGTTTCCTGAGATTAAGAGTCTCTTATGGTTTGTCTCCCTTCCCGGTCACATCTTATTTCATTTTTTTCCCTCCCTTCCCCTCATGACCCCCCATCTGGCTTCTCAAATTTCTCATATCAGAGAGATCATATGATAACTTATGACATATGATAACTTATCAAATGATAACTGATTGACTTATTTCACTTAGCATAATATCCCCCAGTTCTATCCACATCATTGCAAATGGCAAGATTTCATTTTTGATGGCTGGATAGTATTCTCTTGTATATATATACCACATCTTCTTTATCCATTCATATGTTGATGGACATCTAGGTTCTTTCCATAGTTTGGTTATTGTCCATAACTATTTTCCATAGTTTGGTTATTTGGACATTGCTGCTATAAACATTTGGGTTTGTGTGCCCTTTCAGATCACTTTGTATCTTTATGGTAAATACAGAGTAGTGCGATTGCTGGGTCGTAGGGTAGCTCTATTTTCAACTTTTTGAGGAACCTCCATGCTGTTTTCCAGAGTGGCTGCACCAGCTTGCATTCCCACACTCCCACAGTGTAGGAGGGTTCCCCTTTCTCTGCATCCTTGCCAACATCTGTTGTTTACCAACTTGTTGATTTTAGCCATTCTGACTAGTGTGAGGTGGTATCTTACTGTGGTTTTGATTTGTATTTCCCTGATGCTGAGTGATTTTGAGCACTTTGTCATGTGTCTGTTGGCCATCTGGATGTCTTCTTTGCAGAAATGTCTGTTCATGTCTTCTGCCCATTTCTTGATTGGATTCTTTGTTCTTTGGGTGTTGAGTTTGACAAGTTCTTTCTAGATTTTGGATACTAACCCTTTATCTGATAATGTTATTTGCAATTATCTTATCCCATTCTGTCAGTTGTGTTTTGGTTTTGTTGACTGTTTTCTTTGCTGTGCAAAAGCTTTTGATCTTGATGAAGTCCCAATAGTTCATTTTTGCCCTTGATTTCTTGCTTTTGATGATATTTCTAGGAAGAAGTTGTGGCTGAGGTCAAAGAGGTTGCTGCCTGTGTTCTCCTCAAGGATTTTGATAGAGTCTTGTCTCACACTGAGGTCTTTCATCCATTTTGAGTCTATTTTTGTGTGTCGTATAAGGAAATGGTCCAGTTTCATTTTTCTGCATGTGGCTGTCCAATTTTCCCAAAACCATTTGTTGAAGAGACTGTCTTTTTTCCATTGGACATTTTTTCCTCCTTTGTCAAAGATTAGTTGACCATACAGTTGAGGGTCCATTTCTGGGCTCTCTATTCTGTACCACTGATCTATGGGTCTGTTTTTGTGCCAGTACCATACTGTCTTGATGAGGACAGCTTTGTAATAGAACTTGAAGTCTGGAATTGTGATGCCACCAACTTTAGTTTTCTTTTTCAACATTCCTCTGGCTATTTGGGGTCTTTTCTGGTTCCATATGAATTTTAGGATTATTTGTTCCATTTCTTTGGGAAAAAAATGATGGTATTTTGATAGGGATTGCATTATATGTGTAGATTGCTTTAGGTAGCATAGATATTTTCACAATATTTGTTCTTCCAATCCATGAGCATGGTATGTTTTTCCATTTCTTTGTGTCTTCCTCAATTTCTTCCATGACTACTCTATAGTTTTATGAGTACAGATTCTTTTCTTCTTTGGTTAAGTTTATTTCTAGGTATCTTATGGTTTTGGGTGCAATTGTAAATGGGATTGACTCCTTAATTTCTCTTTCTTCTGTCTTTCTGTTGGTGTATAAAAATGCAACTGATTTCTGTGCATTGATTTATATCCTGACACTTTACTGAATTCCTGTACAAATTCTAGCAATTTTGGAGAGGACTCTTTTGCGTTTTCCACATAAAGTATCATATCATCTGCAAAGAGTGAGAGTTCGACTTCTTTGCCAATTCAGATGCCTTTTATTTCTTTTTGTTGTCTGCTTGCTGAGGCTACGACTTCTAATATTATGTTGAATAGCAGTGGTGATAGTGGACAGTACTGCCATGTTCCTGACCTTAGGGGAAAAGCTCTCAGTTTTTTCCAATTGAGAATGATATTCCTAGTGGGTTTTTCATAGATGGCTTTGATGATATTGTGTTATGTACCCTCTATCCCTACACTGTGAAGAGTTTTGATCAAGAAAGGATGCCATACTTTGTCAAATGCTTTTTTAGCATCTATTGAGAGTATCAGATGGTTCTTGTTCTTTCTTTTATTAATGTATTGAATTGCATTGATTGAATTATGGATATTGTACCAATCTTGCAGACCAGGAGTAAATCCCACTTGGTGGTCCTGAATAATCCTTTTAATGAACTGTTGGATCCTATGGCTAGTACTTGGGTAAGAATTTTTGAATCCATGTTCATCAAGGGTATTGGTCTGTAATTCTCTTTTTTTGATGGGGTCTTTGTCTGGTTTTGGGATCAAGGTAATGCTGGTCTCACAAAGTGAGTTTGGAAATTTCCCTTCCATTTCTATGTTTTGGAGTAGTTTCAGGAGAATAGGTATTAATTCTTATTTAAATGTTTGGTAGAATTCCCCTGGGGAGCTGTCTGGCCCTGGGCCCTTGTTTCTTGGAGAATTTTGATAACTGCTTCAATCACCTTACTGGTTATGGGTCTGTTCAGATTTCCTATTTTTTCTGGTTCAGTTTTGATAGTTTATATGTCTCTAGGAATGCATCCATTTCTTCCATATTGTAAAATTTACTGGTGTATACTTGCTCATAATATGTTCTTCTAATTGTTTGTATTTCTTTGGTGTTGGTTGTGATCTCTCCTCTTTCATTCATGATTTTATTAATTTGGGTCATTTCTCTTCTTTTTGATAAGTCTTGCCAGGGATTTATCAATCTTATTAATTCTTTCAAAGAACCAGATCCTAGTTTTGTTGATTTGTTCTACTCTTTTTTTGGTTTCTATTTCATTGATTCTGCTCTGATCTTTATTATTTCTCTTCTATTGCTAGATTTAGACTTTCTTTTTTCTTTCTTTCTTCCTTCCTCTCTCTTTCTTTCTTTCTTTCTTTCTTTCTAGTCCCCTACAATTTTTGTGTTATTGTCTATGTGTTCCTTTGATTTCATTATTAATTGGTTTTTATAATTGGCTGATCCCATGTTAGGGGCATAGATATTTTAAATTTTTAGGTCTCCTTGTTGGACAGACCCTTTAAGTATTATATAATATCCTTCCTCATCTCTTATTATAGTTTGGTTTAAAATCTAATTTGTCTGATATAAAGATTGCCACCCCAGGTTTCTTTTGATGTCTATTAGCATGGTAAATGTTTTTCCACCCCCTCACGTTAAATCTGGAGGTATCTTTGGGTTTAAAATGAGTCTCTTGAAGACAGAATATTGTTGGGTCTTGGTTTTTTTTTTTTTTTTCCCATTCTGATACCCTGTGTCTTTTGATAGGGGCATTTAGTCCATTTACATTCAGGGTAACTATTGAAAGATATGAATTTAGTGGCATTGTATTATCTGTAAGGTGACTGTTGCTGTATATTGTCTCTCTTCCTTCCTGGTATGTCACTTTTAGGCTGTCTCTTTGCTTAGAGGACCCTTTTCAGTATTTCCTGTAGGGCTGGTTTGGTGTTTGCAAGTTCTTTTAGTTTTTGTTTGTCCTGGAAGCTTTTTATCTCTCTGTTTTCAATAACAGACTAGCTGAATATAGTATTCTTGGCTGTGTATTTTTCTCATTTAGTGCTCTGAATATATCATGCCAGTCATTTCTGGCCTGCCAGGTCTGTGTGGATAGGTCTGCTGCCAAACTAAGATTTCTACTATTGTATGTTGCAGTCCTCTTCTCCCAAGCTGCTTTCGGGTTTTTCTCTTTGTTACTGAGACTTGTAAGTTTTAGTATTAGATGACAGGGTGTTGACCCATTTTTATTGATTTTTGAGGGGAGTTCTCTGTGCCTTCTGGATTTTGATGCTTGTTCCCTTTGCCATATTAGGGAAATTCTGTGCTATAATTTTGTTCCAATATACCTTCTGCCCCTCTCTCTCTTTCTTTTTCTTCTGGGATCCCAATTATTCTAATATTGTTTCATCTTATGGTATCCCTTATCTATCTCTCAAATTCTTCCCTCATGGTCCAGTAGTTGTTTATCTCTCTTTTTCTCATCTTCTTTATTCTCCATCATTTGGTCTTTTATCACTAATTCTCTCTTCTGTCTCATTTATCCTAGAAGTAAGAGTCTCCATTTTTTATTATACCTCATTTATAGCTTTTTAAATTTCAACTGGATTAGATTTTAGATATTTTATTTCTCCAAAAAGGGATTTTATTTCTCCAGAAATGGATTATCTAGTATAATCCATGCTTTTCTGGAGCCCAGCTAACACCTTGATAATCTTCATTCCAAACTCTAGTTCTGACATCTTACTAATGGCTGTATTGATTTGGTCCCTAGCCATTGGTATGGCCTCTTTTTTTTTTTTTTTTTGAGGTGAGTTTTTCTGCTTTGTCCTTTATCCAGATAAGGATAGATGAATGAGAGAACAAATACTAAAAGGGTAGCAATGATCCCAGAAATATATACACTAACCAATCAGAAGAGACCTGAGACGAGGGGGAGAAGAAAGGAGAAAAAAGTTACATCTATCTATCTATCTAACTATATATATGTATGAATTTATTATTATTAGACTGGTGAATAGAACATAGCCACACAGTTGGTTTTGGATGTATTTTGGTCTGTTAGAAGAAACTGCCTCCCAAAATTTCAGAGAAAGAAAAGCTTATATATATACAAAAATAAGGGTAAACATGATAAAGTGTTGGAATATGTCTATAAATATAAAAACTACAAGAGATTCTAAAAAAGGAATTGATAAGAAGTTGGTTGAAAAAAGAATGAATGTGATCAGGCTGGAGACTAGAAAAAGCAATGTGATAGATTTAGGGTATATTTTGATCTGTTAGAAGAAATTGTATTTCAAAATTTTACAGAAAGAAAAACTTATATGTTACAAAAAATGATGTTAAATGCAATGAAGGGTTAGAATATGAATATAGCAATGAATATTTAAAAAGATTTTAAAAAACATATTGATAAGATAAAATTGTTTAAAAAGGTTAAAATAGGAAAGAGGAAACATTTAAAAAATAGAATAAGAAAAAAATATAATTAGAAAAAATTAACTTTGAAAGATTGAAGAATCATGGGAAAAGAGCCATGAATTCTAGGTGTTGCTTTCCCCTAGGCCAGGAGTTCCACAGTTCTCACTGATCGGTGAACTTGGTTTGGCTGGATATTCTTGCTGATCTTCAATAGGAGGGGCCTGTTGCAGAGATTCTCAAATGTCTTTGCCCAAGGCAGAATTTCCCCACCCTTACCAGGGGCCAGGCTAAGCAATCTGCTTCAGTTCACTCTCGGGAGCTTTTGTTCCCTGAACACTTTCTGTACAGCTTTGGAGGACAGGAATGAAAATGGCGGCCTCCCAATCTCTGGCCCCATAGGATCCAAGAGCTCAGGGCTCCACTCCTCAGTGCACCCTCTGAGAAAAGCAGTCAGTCCCTCCCATCTCCCTGGTCTTTCTATCTACACTCTGAGCTCACCTGGCCTGTGATGGAACTTTTCTATCTCTGTTTCACAGCCCCGTTTGAAGTCTCCAAACCCAGCAGATTCCTGCAGCATATTCCTGCATCACTCCTCCCGGAGGAGGAAGGAGGGGGTCTCTCCGGATCTGCCAACTGTGTCATCCCTGCTCGAGGATTAGTGGTCCAAATGTGCCTTGGATCGCTGTTTAAGGTAATCCTGAGTTGAGAGTCCCCTCCTTGACTCCATCTCTGTAGCTGGCTTCCCTGCTCTGATACCTGGGATCTCTGCCACACTCAGACACCCCTGGTCTTTTTGTGACCCCTTGGGTCCAGAGACCACACTGTCCCAGCGAGGGCTCTATCCACCACTACTCCCCCCCACTCCGCTTAGCCTCTTTTTTTTTTTTAAAGATTTTTTTATTTATTTGTTTGACAGAGATCACAGGTAGGCAGAGAGGGGGTGGGGAGAGGAGGAAGCAAGTTCCCTGCTGAGCAGAGAGCCCGATGTGGGGCTTGATCCCAGGACCCTGGGACCATGACCTGAGCAGAAGGCAGAGGCTTTAACCCACTTATCCTCTTGAGTGACATCTCTCAGTGGAGCAGAGTTCCAATTTTGTACTCCACTGCTCTACTAGGGAGGGGGACTCCCCTCCTCTCCCCCCACCATCTACTTTCCCGGATATATCGCCCCAGATTCACTTCTCTGCACCTTCCAGAAAGTGGTTGCTTTTCTGTTCCTAGAATTGCTGCTCTTCTTATCTTTGATCTCCTGTTGAGTTTATAGGTGTTCAGAGTGGTTTGATAACTATCTAGCTGAATTCCTGGGACCTGATAATATTTAGGTTTTCTACTCCTTCTCCTCCCCCTCTAACTCTTTAATTTTTAAACAATAAAAATCAAAACAAAAGCATTGACAATAATACTACATACACATTGCACCTTAAGTATTCGTAAACCCTCTTGGCCCCAAAAATCACTCCCTATTTAATAACACTTTATATTATTTAACAAAATCTTGATTGTCTACCTATTCTGTGGAAAGCACTGTGCTAGGTGCTATGAAAAGAACAAAAGGGTATATCATTATCTCTTTGACATGTAAAATAACAATGTTCAGAGCCCTGTCCAATATGCTTTCTTCCCCACAACCTCTTTATATTTTGTATTTTTAACAATCAATACACAAGTGACAGTCTGCAGTATCAAGGCAGACTAAAGAGGCTGCTTTTCAGCAAGCTGATTTCAAACTAAAGAGACAAGTAATGGTGCACAATTTATGGAGCCCTAAGGGCTCTGTGAATCTAACTCATCCTATAGGACTAAGGACTAGAAGATCTCAGAAGTGCAATGTGTGTGTGAGTTTACAGATGCATAATAACCAGGTATCAGATCTGGGTTTGAGGTAAGACAGAATACCATAGTGTTTGCTGTATTTGTCAGGTGTATATAGTTACATATCCTAGTGCTCTAATCATCTGGATGTTTGACTTTCTTTACTTCGACTTGGTATATGATCTTTTAGTAATGTGTGGTTGCTCAAAAATATTTAGATATAAATTTTGGAATATTGAAGCATTTTGGCAATTTGCCTGTGTGTGCCTTAACATTTTTTAAAATAGAAAGTATCAATTTCTTTGAAGGGTTCTTTTCACTCATTTTTGACATTTCTGATTCTAAACAAAACAAAAGATCCAACCTGCCTTGTACTGGACGTACTTTAAAACTGGCCCTGGGATTTTCCCTTTCTTCTGTAGAATTGTTTTTGGTGAAGCAATGAGAAATCAATCAACAATGGCTAGGGAAAAAGCCAGTGGTAAGAGTAGGAAGACAAATCCTAGCTTTCTTATTAGAAGTTAAGAATGGTGGTATTCATCAGTAAAAGAGCTAACATTTACAGGTATGTCCTGTGAGCCAGGTTTTGCTTTAATTATTTTACATGAATTTTCTCACCATAACTCTGTGGTTTAGGTTAGTTGAGGCAACTGAGGTAAAGTGATTAAATTAATTTGCCCACCATCTCACAGTCTTAAGTGGCAAAGCTCAGTGTTACACTCAAATAGTCTGGTTTCCGAATCCAAGAGAGTAACCACTAGTGTCCCACCACTGAGACAGATGTGAGAGTGGTGTGACCTGGTAACTGGCATTAAAAAAAATCTCCCTGGGGATTCTGATGAGCTTCCTGGGTTTAGAAATTCTGTTTGAAAGCAATCTGGCCTTACTTCTTTGAAAAAGAGCCAATACTCAGGTCTGAGAAAAAAAGAGAGGCAGACAGTAGAGATGCTCATGAGTCATAGGATGATAAATACCCTCCATAAGGTCAAAATGATTCCCATCGCCTCCCAGTGAGGGAAGCAGACACTTTGCATATGAAATGCACTGTTTATTTTCTTGCAGTGATTTCAGTTACAATTAAGTGTTTCACATCAGACAAGGAATTAATAACAAATGATCTCCTCCCTCAGTGGTGCAGTAACAAATATGTAGTAATTTGAAGGCTGGGAAGAAAATTATTACTCCCAAAGATGCAATAAATATGATATGTTTAGAGAGTCCTTTGATGAAATGAACACTGAAGGTGCTGCTAGCAGTACTTCTGCTTATGAAAAAAAGTACTGTAAAAAGAAAAAAAGCAGCATTTAAAAATGCTGTCTGATCTGTCAACATTCTGTTAACATGTAATACCTTAAGGACACAACTTAGAAGTAAAATCTTCAGTGAAGCAAAAACTCATTCTTCTTCACATCACAGGAGAGGAAACTAGAAAGCAGAACAACCAGGCATAAAATTTTGCCGTTTAAATCAACTTAGCAAGATAGGCTGCTTCTGCCTCTTCTCTTTCTTTGTTTGGTCTCTGAAAAGGGCAATGGCCAAATGTTGTGATTTTCTTCAGCAAGGTACCCTAATGCCTGCCCCTAAGACCCATTTCCAGTCTATTATCTTAGCACTTATTCTGGGAGATCTGATATTTTTCCTCTCTCTGCTAGGCTCCCTGTTTCAAGGACTCCAAGGAAAGCAGTCTCTATATTCAGTTGACTCTGGCCCTGATCTAAGGCATTAGCAGAAATGAGAAAGAAGTCCAAGGCCAGGACTAGCTCCTACTGCCAGTGTCCTGTCCCTGGGGACAGTCCAAGTTTAGGTCTCTTCAAAGAGCCTTGCTTGCTTAATGCTTGCCACAACCAGCCTTTCTCTTGTGGATCATAGTAGGTAGGGCACTGCAGTGGAAGGCAGCAACCCCCCCATGTTGGAATTGGGCTTTCACCTTGTATTTAAGAATTTTTTTGAAATACATATAAAGACACACAAGAAGTTGCAAAAATGAGCAAGGAGCTTCATGCATTATTCACTCCTTCTCTAAAGTTATCATCTTGCAAATCTATAGGTATAGTATTAAAACCATGAAATTGACATTGGTATGATCCACAGAGCTTATTCACTTGATCTTAGCCAAAAGGCCGAGAAGCGATCCACAGAGCTTATTCAGATTTCACAATTATAGTTATACCCATTTGTGTGTGCTGGTGTATGTATGTGTGTGTGTGTGTGTGCATGTGTATGTAGTTTTATATAATCTTATCATGTGTATCTGTCTTGATTGCTGTAGCTACATCATAGGCCTTAACAGCAGGAAGAGTGATTTCTTTCCCACTTTTTTTAAGAAAAAATTTTTTGCTTGTATTTTTTCCTCCTTTTTCTCATTCCATTCCAGAGTGACTCATCAGCAAATTTTCCTACCCCCAAATTGGCTATGGCTAAGAGTTCATGCTATCTAGTCTGAATAGAGCTAGTGCATTCTGGAAGTGGACAGAGGAACCAATTTCCTTGGGAGGATATCCAGGTACATGGTTTAGATTTTTCCTTGGGGAAGAGAATGAGGGAATTGGAAGATTTATTTGGTTTGCTTTACTACTAGAAATGCAATCCCAAACATCTCATCCCAGCTGTATCACCTAGAAAAGTTGTCTGATTTTTCTTTCCTCTGTGTTTCTTTCAGTTATGAGGAAACTGAAAAACACAGGAGTTAAACCATTGGCCTAATTGAAAAAACAAATCAGAGCAAAACAAAACACCTTTAACTTTCTAATATAGTCAAGTGAAAATTTGAGGAAAAATTATATCCTGATGATGTGGTATAATTTGGGGTATATACCAAGTTGTTCTTAATTTTTAATGTTTCTCCCCAACTGGTAGTATATCAATACTCATATACTACTTCATATCTTTAGCATAAGCTTTTAAGTCCCTATAACATGCAGGTATCCATGGGAGGGCTGATTCTTTTAGCACTTTTTGATAATTTACATCTTAGTATGAGTCTGAGTCTGTGTATTTCATCTTTTCTTGAGACTAGATTTTTGTGGGGTAAAACCTGTGACGATGCTGGGTACTAAAAGTTTGAGAATGCCAGAGAAGGGCCCAGAATGGAGGGGTTGATGGCTTGAGGACAAACTTTGTTCTGATTATAGTATTTTCTGAAGCAAATTTTGCCTCAGACTCTCAGATTTCTGACCCAACTATGTAAATCATCCTCCTCTTTTACTTAGATAGTTACCATTATAAAACCAAAACCAAAACCAAAACCCAGATCTATCTTTGTTCTTCGTATTTTCTATGTTCTATTAAGCATTTGGTTATTCTCAGATTGTTTGAGGAAGTTTGAAATGGGACACTTGGAAGACTGCCATATATGTGAAAGGAAAGACCCCACTTAATACATCTAAACCAGTTGAATTCTATTTTAATTCAATCTAATTATATGTGGTTCAATTCAGTTCAATTCAATTCAATTTGATTTAATTCAACATTTATTGCATGTTGAGCAAATGCCAGGCACTTAACTCTGGTGATGAATGTGTATGTTAAACCAATACAGAATCATTTCTGCCAAATGGTATTGATACCCAAGCCAGTCACTCACTTTTACCAGGACACGAAGTGGCATTAAAAAAAAAAAATAAAGACAAAAGGCAGTTAGGTTAAGAACTGATGAAAAAGGGATTTCTGAATGGAACTTACATCTCTGAATCAAACTGAGATGTGCTTCCTGGAGTATGAGTCCATGATTTCCTGGCTTTACCTTGTCTGACATGTCAGCAATAGATCAGAGGGCTGCTGAGAGGAAGAGTGGGCTGGGACATAATAGTCCAACCAAGATAGTATGATAGTGGTACATTCAGCCTCAGAGCAACCATCTATTACTGGGATTTATTCCTGAAAATTGTTGTGGGTTGATGCCTCCATTACAAGCCTTACACTCTTTATTTCAGTGAGCTGCATAACAGGATTCACATTATGTTTTAAAAGAGATACAAGCTTGTGCTGACTTTATGTCAAGCTGGGTAAGTGCAAATGGGTTTGAATCTTAAAACACCTTCAGTTGCTCCTTCTGTCATGTTGATCTATTGTGGTGCCTCGCTAACACAACAGTGGCCTTGCTTCAGAAAATGATGCTGGCTAGTTTTTGGATCCAATTAAACCTTTGAAGCTGAGAAGGGAATCTACATCAAGAAGAAGTGAATTTCTACATCATATACAAAACAGCTTCAAGTTGTTTCTCAGGCTGGCTCAGAAGTGAATATCTGCCCCATGTAGAGACTTTTCAGGCAAAGTAATCTCCTTAATGCAAGAAAGTCATGTAGCTGAGCCTGGATAAATGGCCACTGTGACAATCCTGGCTAGTAGGCATCTAAAACTTTTTACGGAACTGCAAGGTATTTCTCGTGCTGTGCAGGCAGAACCTGTGTGGTATGTGTGGGGTGTCCAGGTCCCTTTCCTGGCCCTCAAAGCACAGGTTATCACCTGAGAGAATCACTCATGGGGAAGCTGCACATCTTCCTCCCTCCCCCAACTCTCCTGACATACAGTGGTGAGCCAGTAAGGTCAGTGTATCAATTTTGGGACGTGCCATTAACAACTGCGTGAGTGTGAGGGAGGTGAGGTGAGAGGCAAGCGTGAGAAATATGTCAGATCTTGATGTACAAAGACTTATAGGTTGTCCTGCACTCCCTGTAAAATGAGAGGGCTTTTAGTGGTAAGGAAAGTTAAAAACAGGCATGATTACTGATTTAACTGCCTATTAAGCAAGATCTTTTAAGTTGAGGTTTCCAAATCAGGTCCTTCTTTCTTGTTTAATAAGCTGCTTATAGGTAATGTTTATGAATTGAAGAGGCAGTGGGAAAATACTTTACTTCTTGCCCACCTCAGATGTAGCTTAGTCAGTAACTGGAATGTTTGGGGGGAAGGGAGCAGACATGGAGGCAGGAAACACTGTGGGAAGGAGAACCTCAGGCCAACTATTTGTAAAATCAAATCACATTACTTAGGAGCCATCCTAAACTTCTGAGGCTTTTCTAGGTCATTGTTTTTGCCTCCTCCTCACTTCTGGGGATTGCTTCCAGGACAGGGATAAAGGAAGTGTGAATTAGTAAGATCTGTAACATGTCAGCATCACTGGTCAAAAGGGTCAGTGGGAACACACAAAAAAAATGTTTAGTTTTCTTGGTAATCAAAGAAGTGAAAGAACATTAAGAATCTCCCCCATTAAAATAGTAAAGGAGGGGAAGGGAAATAATAGAGCTAAAAAATATATGATGAAACAGAAACATTCAAATGGTGCTGGTGGTTGTAGAAGTTGGTACAACTCTTTTAGAAGATAATTTGCCAGAGTTTATATCTTTTGATGTGATAGTTTAACTTCTGGGAATCTATATAACTTAAGTGAATTATATTAATTAGGTGAAGCTTTAAGCACAGATATGCTCATTGTTACTTATTTCAGTCAAGTGGAAGACACAACCAAAGTGTATGACAGTGTGGGAATATATTTAAGTACATTGTGGCATATCCACAATGACTGCACTAGGTAGTTGTTTAAAAATGTGCTTACAAGGTGCCTGTGTGTCTCAGACAGTTAGGTGACCAACTCTTCATCTTGATTTCTGCTCAGGTCATGCATGATCTCAGGGTTGTGGGATGGATCCCCACAACGGGCTCCATGCTGGGCGTGGAGCCTGCTCAAGATTCTCCCTCTGCCTCTGCCCACCTCTCTCCCTCTGCCCTTCCCCCCTCATACTCTCTAAAAATGTGCTTACAAGGAGCTTTTAATAACATGGGAAAATACTTATAATATGGCCAGATAAAAGAGCATACAAACCTTTATATAGAGAGTGAACACAACCACATTTAAAAATATGTAATTAAATGCACAGTAGAGCGGCGCCTGGGTGGCTCAGTGGGTTAAAGCCTCTGCCTTCAGCTCAGGTCATGATCCCAGGGTCCTGGGATCGAGCCCCACATCGGGCTCTCTGCTCAGCAGGGAGCCTGCTTCCTCCTTCTCGCTCTCTGCCTGCCTCTCAGCCTACTTGTAATCTCTGCCTGTCAAAATAAATAAATAAAAATCTTTTAAATGCACAGTAGAAAGGATGGAAGGAAATGCAACTGAATCCTTAACAAGGGTTGAATTTGGGTGGTAGAGCTATGATTGGTTTTCCTGATTTTTATTTTTATTTTTGCATTTTTTCAAATTTTCTACACTGAACATGTACTATTGTTATAATCAGGAAAGAATTTTATTCAAAAAATATTCAGTGAGGGTCTGGGTGGGAATTGAAAATATTGACAAAGATGAATTTAGGAGATTATCCAAGAGTTCTATTTAGCTGTATTCTTTCTATTTTTGTTTACCTCAGAGAGTTGAAAAGTAGTTATATTTAAGTCTCAGGCTATGCAGCCCTGCACAGCTCATTTTACACATTCTTCTGACTCTGTAAATGACATTGTCTTAGGCCCTACTTGGGAAAAAAATACTGTTAGCTATCTTTTATTGAATGCTTACTATGTACTGGGTATTAAGCTAAACTCTCAGCATTTATTATTTCACTTAATCTTCACAAAAACCCTATGAGGTAGGTTATGTTATTTTTTAAAAAAATATTTATATATTTGAGAGAAAGAGAGAGAACGTGAGTGGGGACAGGAGGGGCAGAGGGAGAGGGAAAAGCAGGCTCCCCACTGAGCAGGGACCCCGATGCAGGACTCCAGCCCTGGACCCCATGATCATGACCTGAGAAGAAGGTAGATGCCTAACTGACTGAGCCACCCAGGTGCCCAGGTTATGCTAGTATTATGATACCAATTTTATAGAAATCAAAATTAAGGCTTAGAGAAATTAAGTAACAATCTAAAACACACTGCATTAAAAACCAATGATGTGGGGCACCTGGGTGGCTCAGTGGGTTAAAGCCTCTGCCTTCGGCTCAGGTCATGACCCGGGGTCCTGGGATCGAGCCCCACATTGGGCTCTCTGCTCAACAAGGAGCCTGCTTCCACCTAACTCTCTCCCTCTCTGCCCCCCTCTCTGCCTACTTGTGATCTCTGCCTTTCAAATAAATAAACAAAATCTTTTAAAAAAATGCTTCAGGGGTGCATGGGTGTCTCAGTTGGTTAAACATTCAACTCTTGATTTTGGCTCAGATTTGGGGCTGTAGGAACAAGTCCAGAGTGGGACTCCATGCTCAATACAGTGTCTCCTTGAGATTCTCTCTCTCCCTCCCTCTTTGCCCCTCCTCCTCCTCACTCTTTCAAAATAAATAAATAAAATCTTTTAAAAAATATTCCGGGTTGGACATTTTTGCCTGAAAGTACCAGAAAACTCTACTAACAGTTTAAGCTACAAGGCCAATATAGTTTTATTTATAGTAAAACCTGCAAAACTAGATTATTCCTGGGGTGTTTCAGCAGCTATACGATTCCTGGGGCCTGGGTAGCCATCTCTGGGATTTTTTTGGTCTCTCTTCAGAGTTTCAGGATGGCTGAAGAAGTATTAATGCATCATGTGAGCATTGTGTCTTCACATGTAAGTGCTTTAGGCAGGGAGAAACGGGAGGTGCTCTATTTTTGCAGGTTTTTCTTTTTACTATGGAGAAAAATCTTTCACAAAAACCTCTATATGAGGGGTGCCTGGGTGGTTCAATCACTAAATTTCTGCGTTTGGCTCAGGTCATGATCCCAGTGTCCTGGGATAGAGTCTGGCACCATGCTCCCTGCTTGGTGGGAAGCTTGCTTCTCCTTCTTCCACTCCCACTGCTTGTGTTCCCTCTCTTGCTGTCTCTGTCTCTGTCAATTAAATAAATAAAATCTTTTAAAAAAGTTCATTTTTGGAGGACAGTTCTCCAATAGTCACTTGCATTTCAGCATGTCTTATGAGTAGAGACCATGACTGCCTTTGTTTTGGACTATTTTTTCAAGAATGTTTGTGTAGTAGATAGGCTTGGAAGAAAGAGATGTCTTCTCACAGGGCAAAGAGCAGGACTGCTTACTGCCTATTATAAAAGATTTGTGCTTCCTAAACTCATGATTCCTTTCTTATAACCTAATGTACTAAGTACACAGTGGTCATGTATCTTTGTATCAACTGTGGGAACTGGGGATAGGAGGACAGGCTGAAGAAAATGCTGATACTCTGGTCAGTAATACTGCTGTGAGTGAAAAAGTCTTGTCTCTGACTCAAGATTTGTGCATCTTCTGCCAGCTTCAATAATACTGGCAGGTTAATCTGTTAGCTAGTAAGTAGAGTAAAATCTAGACCCTTCACAGTTCTTGACAGTCTCATTGGTTAGGATATTTTTCATATGGCTACCCAGCTGTGAGGAACCAAAGATAGAGGTTGTATGGCAAAGGAAAATGGAATTATCATATTTGGCTTAGATAAGTTAAAATTCATTCCCTGGTGCTTGGCACATTGCTCCTCCAACCAAGCTTTCTTTTGGCAAGAAGTGGGGGAAATGGTTATTGAGTAGGCAACCAACAGTGTTTGTCACAAAAATGACTGTCATAAAGGGATAATGTGACATGTACTTTAAGGCAATGAAACTAGAGACAGTAGCTACAAAAGAAAAAAGAAAAGATATTTTGTTTGAGAGCTTGGAATTAGAGAAAGCTTCATAAAGGAGGTAATGATTTGTATGTCCAATGAAAGATAGAATTTTTATAGATTTTGATGAGAATGGCCAGGCTGGTAAGAAAATATTCCAAGCATGGGAATAGCATCAGTCAAGGTATACTCTGAAGAAAACACATGGCATATTCAGGGAGAAGTAAAGATTAATTAATTTGTACTGTAAAGTCCATTCATCTAAGTATTCTACAGAGTAAAGATGGAATACTGTGGTTTAAACGAAATCTGTGAATTTGGAAAAATCATTTAGTCATTGTCTCTCAGCAGTGTCACATGCAAGATGAGACTGTTTTTTAATTTGTAGAATCATGGCAAATAATACAGATAGTGGCTCTGAAGTTACATGGAGGCAAATGGCCAAAAAAGTATCATTACTATGATTTATGCAATTAAAAGGACGAATAAGGGGCACCTGGGTGGCTAAGTCAGTTAGGTGCCTACCATCGGCTCAGGTCATGATCCTGGAGTCCCAAGACTGAGCCCTGAATCATCAGGGAATCTGCTTTCCCTCAGCCCCTCCCCCTGCTTATGCTCTCTCTCTCATGTTCCCTGTCTCAAATAAAATAAAATAAAATAAAATAAAATAAAAATAAAAGGGCAAATCAGTTGAGAAATATCATTAAATAGCTTATTTTATAGAAGTTCCCATCCTGTAGAAAGCAGCAAGATACATATGAGGAACCAGAAGCCTGGCTTTGAGGCCTAATTTATTCCCTCTTGATTTATTTTCTTCACTTACAGAACAATGGCTATGAATTAAGAGTTTTCAGTCTGATATTTTATATATTTCTAGATTAGGATAATTATCCCTAGTCACATACAAAGAATGTGTTTTTTATTACCTCTACTTCTTCCTACTTAGCACACATACATATCACATGCTAGCAGTATGATGCATAGACATACTAAGACATGCACTTTGATATTACTAAATAATTTTTTTAAGATATTATTTATTTATTTGGCAGACAGAGATCACAAATAGGCAGAGAGGCAGGTGTGGCAGGGCGGGGCAGGGGGAAGCAGGCTCCCTGCTGAGCAGAGAGCCCAATGTGGGGCTTGATCCCAGGATCCTGAGATCATGACCTGAGCCGAAGGCAGAGGCTTGACCCACTGAGCCACTCAGGTCCCCCTAAATAAATATTTTTGTGTCAAACTCATGTTGAAGCTCTGCATCCCTTATGGAGTTTATTTTTAGTTTACCCTTTGTATCTATCTAATCATTCTGTAGAAGGTGAGGTCAAGATGACTCTTAGTTTTAATTTACTCATTTATGTATTTATTTTTATTTGAATATAGTTTACACACAATGTTACATTAGTTTCAATTGTACAACATAGTGATTCAACAAGTTATACATAATATGCTATGCTGACCACAACTATAGCTACCTTCTAGCACCATACAACACTATTAAAATACCATTGACTATATTTCCTATACTGTAACTTTTATTCTCATGATTTATTTATTGCATAACTAAAAGTTTGTATCTCCCACTCCCTATCAAACATTTTGACCATCTCCTTACCCTCTTAGTTTTAGAACGGGCATTTTAATATACGTTGGGTTCGTTCCTTATCCTATGAATTCCATTAGAGTGGAAGCTTAGTTCTAGACTTCCCTATCTGCTATTTTTAATGCCCTATTAAATGCATTATCAATTTGTGTGACCTGTGACGGCTCCATAACTCAGCTCACAGAGGAATTAGGGTGAGACCAACCTCATGCAAAATCTCCAAGTCATCAGCTTTCAGGTTTCATTTTGGAGCTTCCTTTGTCATATCCCTCAAAAACCTGTCACTATGGAGTGTTCCTTTAGTGCAAAAGGGCAGGAAGGAGCTCAGCCTGTTTGGAGTCTGTCATTCTTTATGCATGCATTTGTGATAGATAGAAAATGGCAGTAGGCAAGGAATCTTGCTCTGAGAGCATAGAAATGAGGCCTGTGAGAAATTCATTCAGTACAGAAGTCAGATGCAGTGGGGATTCTTATGTCTTGGTGGTTACTGCACTCTGGTTCTCTTGAAAGCCTAACAACCTCAACAATTAGCATTGCCACTCATGGCACTGTCTGAGCTCCCACTGTGTGCACACCACTCTTATAGCCACAGGTGAGGGAGAAGAACAGGATGCATGATTACAAGGAGCTTGCTATGAACTTGGGGAATATTTTGCATAACAAATGACTTATAGTAACATCTGCAAAACAGTATACAAATTAATGTAAATTAATACAACACAACTAGAATAAGGATGAAACATGGAAACCCAGAATTAAGAGGTGATCGTGATCATAGTGAAGAAGGGGTATTATAGAGGGCACGGATTGCATGGAGCACGGGGTGTGGTGCAAAAATAATGAATACTGTTATGCTGGAAATTTAAAAAAAAAAATTCAAAAAAAAAAAAAAAGAAGGGTTAATAAGAAAAGGCTTCCCAGACGAGAGTTTTAAATAGAATTTTGAATGAAGGAGGCCCCTAACACATACACATAGTCTTCCTGGCACCATTCTTTCATGCAATAAGTATTTGGCATCTGTTGTAGCATGGCACTATGCAGGATTGGGGGGGATACATGCAAGTATAAAGCTCAACCTCTGCCTTTCCTCAGGAACTTCCAATCTGATAAGGAGGTTCACTTCTCCCCCACTACTGAAGTTTCCTTCTACGTGAAGTGACATCCCATTAACATCACACTCTGGCCTGTCTCTGCTCCCCCATTCCATCCTCTCTTGAGGAAAAGGTATAACTATTTGATTAGTGAGTTTGAGAGAAGGTGTTGGGCAGGTATAGCTCAGCAATACTTTACTTGAGATCCTTGTAGCTTATGTCTTTTGAGATACATTTCAGCCTACTCCTGCATGCCTTAAGTAATATATGTGGAGGTCCCCACATGGGAGGACTGCTGACTTCTAGTGCCATTTGTGACAGAGAGTTAAGTCTATCTAGTTCTGTTTTTCAGATTTAGGAAGGTCACATAAGCTATGTCCTTGACTCTAGATTTCAGCAGGAAAAAAAAAGTGATATTTTAGTTTCTATCATCTGAATTCTTTATCTAGAAGGCAGTTGACTCAGAAGTCAAAGGAGTACTATTTATTTGGCCTAGTTATTCCAATCCATCAAAGTATAATAAGAAGTATGAAACAAGTCTATATATAATAAGGAGAAAAGGTGAATGTGATAAGCACTGTCAATGTGGCTTGGACCCTTTAAGATTTCTCTCTTAACTCTGCAGAACCTGTCACCAATATATAGTCTCTACAGAATTGGTTGCAGGGTGGCCACTTTTCACTTGCTTTCAACTGTCTCTTCACTTTCTGATTGTTGACTTTCAACTTCTCCCATTTCTAGTTCTGACCTCTCTCCTGAGTCTGACTTGTATATTCTGTTGCCTACTTGACATCTCCATTTGGATGTTACACAACTTATTCCAACTTTAAGTGACCAAAATTGAAGCCATGAGTCTGCAGAACTCCACCTCAACCTGTACCTCTCCCAGTTTTCCTCATCTCAGTAAATGGCACCATTATCCATCCAGGTGCTCAAGTGAAAGATCTTTGTGTGGTCTATATTTGTTTGGTGGTTTGATCATGCCTGTATCTTTGGTATCATCTTTTTCCTTTTTTTCTGTACTATAATAACTACTATGCCTCTCTGGGTATCAGGCACATAGTGGGCACTCAATAGATATTTGTTAAGTAAGTATATTTTATTAATTATACCTGATTAAAGCCTTTTCAACTTAATGCAGCAGTTTGTTTGTCTTTGGACCTTTGTTTCTTTCTGCTTGAATTCTAGCATCATCTTGCCCTTCTCTAACCAAGACTAAAATGTGTTTTTGTCCTAGAACAGTGCATATAAATTACTTAGAAAATTCAGAGGAGGGGACTAGGATGGGAGAATTATGGAAAGTTCATGGAGGAAGAATAATTTGAACTGGGCCTTGAAAGCAGGATTTTGGTGTGTGGTGAAATAGAGGAAAGGTAATAAGACATTACTAGTGAAGAAATTCACTAAGGGAAAGATGTAGAGAGAGTTAGAGAAGCTCTAAGTATTTTGGGAACACAGCCAATAGACTGATCTGTGAACAGGTATATTGGAAGCTACAATTAGAAAGGTAAGCTACAGCCAGTTTGTGGAGAGAAAAAAGTACCTAAAATTCATCTAGGAAGCATGAATCTGCTTGGTAAAACTATACAATATGATCTCTTCACTAAAACTGTTAAACTATAGAGAGTATGAAATTAAAGTCTAGTCCATTAGGTTATGACCAATTTTCCTGTGAGATGAGCATGGCTGAATCTTGGAGAATTTCAGAGTAATATGCTACTTCTGGCAATATTAATATTTCTTGTAGAATTCTTGACATCCTGACCATTCTCTTGGATTTGCTGTGAAACTCTGCAAGTGCAATTATTCTCCTTGTCATCTCACAAAAACACGTTTCAGGTTCATCCATTCTGTGGACACTCCAATTTTCCCCTGGATTCTAAGGGCAAATTTTGGCCTAAGACATTAGAAATGCAGTGTTGGGGGGTGTACTTTTCAGTTAAAGAGACTCCACTGGCCTCAGCATCAGGGAATAACTAGTGTGTAATGTAGAGCAGTGTGAGAAATTGTTCAATTTCAGGGAGAACAAGCATTGAAGAGAAAATGGATCCATTTTCCCAGTTCCACACTTGAATACATTTGTGCTGGCTGCTTGCTTTTGCGAATTGGAGGCCACCCAGCAAGTTGCTGTTTTTAGCAGTGATTATTTCACCAGACTCATTTACATCTCTATTTTTGTGGAAATGCTTTCTCTTTGAGGTGGGCTTCCCTGGGACTGGGGATGTTCCTCAGACTACTGGATGTGGGCATGTATATGAGTGCAAGGAAGGAATGTCTTCCTCATTTCAGCCTGACTTGGAAGGACTAAAGAGCTGCCTTCTTTGATGGGAAGAGTTATCATATGAGCAAGTGAGTAGACAGTCTTTGGAGCTTCAGAAGATAGATCTCGGACTAACTGGCAGAAGTTCCGAAGAGGCAGACTTTGATTTAGCATAGGAGCTTTGTTGCAATCAGCTGCTCAGAAAGGATGAACTGCCTAGTCAGTTAATGACTTTTGTGTTGAAATGATGAGTAGAGAAAATTCCTGCCTTGGGTTGTGGGAAGTAGGATAACCTCAAAGAGGTCTTTCCAAGCTCTGTTCATCTGTGAATCCTACTGCCTGTATATAAAATTCTACCCATGTTCTAAGATCAAGCCCTAATCTCATCTTTTGCACAAGGCCTTCTGTAGCACTTGTCCATTCTCCGTACTTGACACCACTTATTTGTGGCCTTATGTTGTTAGCCCCAGGTGTCAAAAATAGCTGTCTCCAGATACATAGAACACAAACTCCTCTATATATAAGAGTCTTCTGTAACTTTAAACCCATTTCTGAATTTTACCCTAAGCTTGCTCCCTACCCCATCTGTTTGGCAGTCTAGGATGGGGTGAAAGCCAGAGAAGTGATGAGGATGTAGACATCACATATTATGTGTTTTGCATTTACCTTGTTCAAGAGCCTGTCCTAAGCCTCACTGAACAAAGTACATTAGTGAAGAAAATAGAAAAATATCCTTGCCCTTATGGAGCTTACATGTATATCAAATGCCAGCACATAGGAAGAACTCAATATATACTAACTTCCTTCTTAAGTCTCCTTTGCTAGTATGACATCAAAGAAGTAACATTTATTGAACATCTACTGTGTGCTGTGTGCTTACACATGTGATCTTATTCAATCCTTGAAACAACCCCCAGAAGTAGATTTTCTCTTCTATACTCTTACATCAGAAAAACTGAGATTAAATATTTTATCCATGACCAAATTATAAGTAGCACAAGCATAAGTCAAACAAAAGTTTGTCTAATTTCAGACTCATGCTTGTGCATTAGGTTGCTTCCAAGAAGCATGTTTCTTGTTTATTTTATGGGTGGTAACTTTCTACATAGCAGAAGATCATCTTTTGTAATACTAAATTATGGTCTCTAAACACATGATCCTCATATTTCAGTATGTGTAAGCATCACATTGGAAGCTTGATAAAAATGAAGATATCAGAATTCAAACTTTAACAAGGACCTACCTGCAAATAGCTTCGATATCCATAAGCCACGGAGCATACCTTTAAGGACATCAGGTCTTTTACAGTTGTAACACTTTGTGTTTCTATGAGATTTTGACTAGTTTCAATTTTGTTGTTTATAATGTGTGAGCGAACTTTTGAGATTCATTAGCAGTCAGCGTAGTCATTATAATCAACTCTGCCACCACCTTCAACGCCATCAGATATAGTTGTTACCCATTTGTAAACCACTTTATGGAAATTTTGTTCTTCTTGGGGAATACATGTGCAAGGGATAGCCTTTTGTCTTCTGCTGGTGCTTCCTAGCTGGTTGGCTAGCCCATACAAAATCAACAAAACCAAGCAGTTCAAGGGTGGGCTTTATAAAGCCATTAAAGTCAATTAGTGATTTGTTTTTAGATCATATACCTTGAAATAATCAGTATTATGGATTTGGACTACTCAGACCCACTGAAGGCCTGGTTTTTCCCACTCAATGAATTTACTTTTTATAACTGCGATGCCACCCCCAACTACCTTTTGAAAATGTTGCCTTTAATGGATCCACTGTTGACAAGAGAAAGGTTGTGCTTTGGGGCTTAACTGCTGAACATTTTGTTTTGAGAATAGGGTTGATTGGGTGCTGGCAATGGACAATATAGGATTTCAATAGCTGCGTCTTAGAATTTACATGCTTTTCCACTCAACAACATTATAAGAGGTTAGAGTGTCTCTCACGTTGTGTTAGCATGGTTCTGGGCCCTCAATATACATTTGGCTGATATTCGTAATAATTGCTAACATTTATGGGTTATTGACCATATGTCAGCCACTATAGTAAATGTTTCACATGCCAAACACCTTGTTCAATTCTCCTAACAATCCTTGTCTGTACTTTTGTGGTCTTCATTTTATAAATGAGGAAACCGGCTGGAACTTAGAGGGCTTAAGCAATTCAAGTGTACACAGCTAGGAAGTGGTAGAGCTGGAATTTAGATCCAGTCTAATGGCAAAGCTTTCGCTTCTGTTTTCAGTCTGTGTATTCGATACTTTATAAAAATGAAAAGGCAATATCTTAGAGGTGCTTGAACATTTGGATGAGATTAAGGGTTAACCTGTAAAGTTAAGCTGGAAGAGAAAGTGATTCAATCATGTTTGAATTTTGCAAAACATATTTTTTGCTAGTATATGTCTGTTTTCCTTTCTTTCTTTTTTATATTAAGAAGTCTTTTCTATTATGTCTGTGCACTTAGTAAATAGCTAATGACAATGGCTGCCACCTGTATTCCTCAAAAATGGATTGAAACTTAGAATGCCATTACAATTAATGTGCATGAAAATGAACATTTTCAAATTAACACAGAGTATTACAGTGCAGAATGTAACGTGGCAACATTTTCAGCATAGAAGTAAGCATGGACTAATTAAGCATCACTGCTCCCCACTGATGAGTCTGCAGCCACACAGCTACTTTGTTCCTTCTCTCTATATGGGAGTTATCTCTAAAAGCAGCCAGAGGAAACATTGCTCAGTGCTTACTTAACTCTCAGTCTTCACTACTTCTCTCCTCATTGCTTCCCTGTACTTATGTTGTGGAGCCCTATTCCTTTTGAATTTCTTATATTGCTATTATTTGGATTATCTAGTCTTATTTTCATTTTAAAAATAATCCTGTTCATGTAAAAATTCAAACTGAAGAAAAAGCAAAAGATGAAAAGTAAAATCCTCCTCCTTTCCTATCTCTTCTCTATAGTAGCTAGTAGTCACTTAAGTTTCCCATATAACCTTCTAGAAACTTTGTATGCATATACAATATTTATGCACATACACAAAACTACATATAACTTTTACCAGTGTTTGTATTGTCATAGTATTTCTCAACCTGATGGGTAGAAAAAATGATATCTTATTGTTTCATTTTGCATTTCTTTAATTACAAGTGAGGTTGAATATGAATTTGTATATTTATTGGTGATTTGGATTTTTATTTTGTGAACTGTTCATTTTCTATTTTTTTCTTATTAAATTTTAATAGCTCTTTGAATATGAAAGAAAATGGCCTTTTTCCTGTAACATACACAGCAAATATTTGTTTATAGCTTATCATTTATCTTCTGGTAATTTTTTTTGCATATAGAATATTTTAAGTTTTATGTAGCCAAATTTGTTAAATATTTTCTTGAAAGTTCCCAAGTTTTACATCTTCATTTGAAAATTCTTTCGCATTCCAGTGTTATTTTAAAATTCCCTTTGTGCTTTATCTCTTTTTTAAAAAGTAAATTTTAAAATTTTATTTTAAAAGTAATATTGAGGGATTGGCTGGAATTAGATACCAAGAGAACCCTCCTTGAGGATTCCTACAAAAAGTAGATAAATTATAACAAGTCTTCTATTAAATATATAACTTAGCTCAAGGGAAGGAAAGCACATTGTTAGGGTTCAGAAACAGAGAGGTAAAAGCAGAGAAGTAAACTTTCTGCTTTTAAACTTTCTTTTTTATGTATTTTATGATATGCCCTAGAGAGAGGTACAGAGAATGTATCAGGCCTAGTAGTCTAAAGATTTGTGTTTTAACACCTATATGAGGATAAGAGATAAAACCTTGGGTCAGTGCAAACTGCCTTTTATATAAAACCAGGAAGCCAAAGAGCTATAATCTAAATGAAATGATTGTACCTGCAATAATACAGAGAAATAACAAGGAAGCCTATCATTGTCTTGGATCTGAATGAGGAAAAAGTCCTTCCTGAAAATTTGCAATAATAGATCATATTTCCCATAGATTTAAAGTTTGTACTTACACTACTTGCAGGGTTTAGGAACTCTCAAGTCAAGTATTTAACATAAAATTAGTTCTCAATAATGAATTTGAAGAGTTAATATTGTTAAATTGTCCATATTACTCAAAGCAATCTACAAATTCAGTGTAACCCCTATCAAAATGTCAATAGCATTTTTCACAAAACTGGAATAAGTAATTCTAAAATTTGTGTGGAACACACATATTCAAGACATTCTTTCATTATTATCCGTACCACTGGATCAGTACTATATGATTGGAAAGGAAATTCACAGCCTCCAGTATTTCTCTGGAGAGGGAAAGAATTAGCACATGTCTAAACTTCAAATTTTCCAAGGGAGCCCAGAGGACTTTCTTGTTTTGCCTGTCTCAAAGCACTGACAGGACCTGGCATACTCTACACACCTGGGGTCCAGTGAGAACAAAGATGGTAGTTTGAACTAGTATATGAAATCAGTTGCCATAGCCTCTCCTCCTGATCTGCACAGAGTAAGTGGGTGAAAAATCTCCAGATCCTGGTTTCTCCTGGAGAACTGAAAAAGTTGAAACACATGACCAAAGTTTTAGCTTTTCCAGGGGCTTTCCAAGTAACTGATTTCTGCCTTGCCTGTCTCAGAGGGCTGATAGGACCTGGCATGCTCTAGATATATGGGGACTACTAGTACAAAGATGGTAATTTGGACTAGTACAAAGAGGCTCCCAATTGGTGGTAGGATTATTTGGGGTGTGTGTGTGTGTGTGTGTGTGTGTGTGTGTGTGTTGCTGCAGTAACAAACTCATAAATTTAGTGACTTAGTAACTTAATAAAAACCTGATATGTTAAAGTTCTTTAACTTAAAGAACTTAAAGTTCTTTAACCTGTTATGTTAAAGTTAGGTCAGAAGTCTGAAATGAGTCTCATTGGGCTAAGAATAAGGTGTCAACAGGATTGTTGTTCCTACCTAGATATTGTAGGAAAGAATCCATTTCCTTGCTTTTCCCAGCTTTTAGATGCTGCCTGCTCATGATCCCCTTCCTCCATCTTCCAAGAGAGCAAGGTCTCATCCCTCTGACAAATCTTCTGTGGTCATGTCTACATGAGAACTCATGTTATTTAATTGGACTCAACCATATATAATTCAGGATAATCTCCCCATATTTTGTTGCTTAATCACATGTTTTAATCACATGTACAAAGTTCATTTGTCACATAAAGTAACATATTCACAGGTGCTAGCATTTAGGAGGTGGACATTTTGGGAGGCCATTATTCTGCCTACCACTATACATTATATATATATATATATATATAGATATCTATATATATATAGATACAGATATATAGGTTATATATATAGATATCTATATATATATCTATATCTGTATATATAACCTATATATCTGAATCTATTTATCCCCACATTTCTTATATACATAAACATTTCTTTTTTGCATTTTCTTTTTTGAATTTAATGATAGCTCATGAACTTTTTTTATAATTTCAAATATACTTGAAAGCATATTTTTTAAAATTTATTTTTATTTTTTCTAAACATATAATATATATTTTCCCCAGGGGTACAGGTCTGTGAATCGTGAGGTGTACACACTTTACAGAACTCACCAAAGCACATACCCTCCCCACTGTCCATAACCCCACCCCCCTTCTTCCAACCCCCCTCCCCCCAGCAACCCTCAGTTTGTTTTGTGAGATTAAGAGTCACTTATGGTTTGTCTCCCTCCCAATCCCATCTTGTTTCATTGATTCTTCTCCTACCCACTTAAGCCCCCATGTTGTATCACCACTTCCTCATATCAGGGAGATCATATGATAGTTGTCTTTCTCTGCTTGACTTATTTCGCTAAGCATGATACGCTCTAGTTCCATCCATGTTGTCGCAAATGGCAAGATTTCATTTCTTTGATGGCTGCATAGTATTCCATTGTGTATATATACCACCTCTTCTTGATCCATTCATCTGTTGATGGACATCTAGGTTCTTTCCATAGTTTGGCTATTGTGGACATTGCTGCTATAAACATTCGGGTGCACGTGCCCCTTTGGATCACTGCGTTTGTATCTTTAGGGTAAATACCCAGTAGTGCAATTGCTGGGTCATAGGGTAGTTCTATTTTCAACATTTTGAGGAACCTCCATGCTGTTTTCCGGAGTGATTACACCAGCTTGCATTCCCACCAACAGTATAGGAGGGTTCCCCTTTCTCCGCATCCTCGCCATCATCTGTCATTTCCTGACTTGATAATTTTAGCCATTCTGACTGGTGTGAGGTGATATCTCATTGTGGTTTTGATTTGTATTTCCCTGATGCCGAGTGATGTGGAGCACTTTTTCATGTGTCTGTTGGCCATCTGGATGTCTTCTTTGCAGAAATGTCTGTTCATGTCTTCTGCCCATTTCTTGATTGGATTCTTTGTTCTTTGGGTGTTGAGTTTGCTAAGCTCTTTATAGATTTTGGACACTAGCCCTTTATCTGATATGTCATTTGAAAATATCTTATCCCATTCTGTCAGTTGTCTTTTGATTTTTTTAACTGTTTCCCTTGCTGTGCAAAAGCTTTTGGTCTTGATAAAATCCCAATAGTTCATTTTTGCCCTTGCTTCCCTTGCCTTTGGTGATGTTCCTAGGAAGATGTTGCTGCGGCTGAGGTCGTAGAGGTTGCTGCCTGTGTTCTCCTCAAGGATTTTGAGGATTCCTTTTTCACACTGAGGTCCTTCATCCATTTTGAGTCTATTTTCATATGCGGTATAAGGAAATGGTCCAATTTAATTTTTCTGCATGTGGCCGTCCAATTTCCCCAACACCATTTATTGAAGAGGCTCTCTTTTTTCCATTGGATATTCTTTCCTACTTTGTCGAAGATTAGTTGACCATAGAATTGAGAATCTATTTCTGGGCTCTCTATTCTGTTCCATTGATCTATATGTCTGTTTTTGTGCCAGTACCATGATGACTTGATGATGACAGCTTTGTAATAGAGCTTGAAGACAGGAATTGTGATGCCACCAACTTTGGCTTTCTTTTTCAATATTCCTTTGGCTATTCGAGGTCTTTTCTGGTTCCATATAAATTTTAGGATTATTTGTTCCATTTCGTTGAAAAAATGGAAGGTATTTTGATAGGAATTGCATTAAATGTGTAGATTGCTTTAGGTAGCATAGACATTTTCACAATATTTATTCTTCCAATCCAGAAGCATGGAACATTTTTCCATTTCTTTGTGTCTTCCTTAATTTCGTTCATGAGTACTTTATAGTTTTCTGAGTATAGATTCTTGACCTCTTTGGTTAGGTTTATTCCTAGGTATCTTATAGTTTTGGGTGCAATTGTAAATGGGATTGACTCCTTAATTTCTCTTTCTTCTGTCTTGTTGTTGGTGTAGAGAAATGCAACTGATTTCTGTGCATTGATTTTATATCCTGACACTTTACTGAATTCCTGTACAAGTTCTAGCAGTTTTGGAGTGGAATCTTTTGGGTTTTCCACATATAGTATCATATCATCTGCGAAGAGTGATAGTTTGACTTCTTCTTTGCCAATTTGGATGCCTTTAATTTCCTTTTGTTGTCTGATTGCTGAGGCTATGAGTTCTAGTACTATGTTGAATAGCAGTGGTGATAATGGACATCCCTGCCGTGTTCCTGATCTTAGTGGAAAAGCTTTCAGTTTTTCTCCATTGAGAATGATATTTGTGGTGGGTTTTTCATAGATGGCCTTGATAATATTGAGGTATGAGATATTTGTGGTGGGTTTTTCATAGATGGCCTTGATAATATTGAGGTATGTGCCCTCTATCCCTACACTTTGAAGAATTTTGATCAGGAAGGGATGCTGTACTTTGTCAAATGCTTTTTCAGCATCTATTGAGAGTATCACATGGTTCTTGTTCTTTCTTTTATTACTGTGTTGTATCACATTGATTGATTTGCAGATGTTGAACCAACCTTGCAGCCCTGGAATAAATCCCACTTGGTGGTGGTGAATGATTTTTTAATGTACTGTTGAATCCTATTAGCAAGCATTTTGGTGAGAATTTTCACATCTGTGTTCATCAAGGATATTGGTCTATAGTTCTCTTTTTTGATGGGATCCTTGTCTGGTTTTGGGATCAAGGTGATGCTGGCCTCATAAAATGAGTTTGGAAGTTTTCCTTCCATTTCTATTTTTTGGAACAGTTTCAGGAGAATAGGAATTAGTTCTTCTTTAAATGTTTGGTAGAATTCCCCCGGGAAGCCGTCTGGCCCTGGGCTTTTGTTTGTTTGGAGATTTTTAATGACTGTTTCAATCTCCTTACTGGTTATGGGTCTGTTCCGGCTTTCTATTTCTTCCTGGTTCAGTTGTGGTAGTTTATATGTCTCTAGGAATGCATCCATTTCTTCTAGATTGTCGAATTTGTTGGCGTAGAGTTGCTCATAGTATGTTCTTATAATTGTCTGTATTACTTTGGTCTTAGTTGTGATCTCTCCTCTTTCATTCATGATTTTATTTATTTGGGTCCTTTCTCTTTTCTTTTTCATAAGTCTGACCAGGGGTTTATCAATCTTCTTAATTCTTTCAAAGAACCAGCTCCTAGTTTCGTTGATTTGTTCTATTGTTTTTTTGGTTTCTATTTCATTGGTTTCTGCTCTGATCTTTATGATTTCTCTTCTCCTGCTGGGTTTAGGGTTTCTTTCTTGTTCTTTCTCCAGCTCCTTTAAGTATAGGGTTAGGTTGTGTACCTGAGACCTTTCTTGTTTCTTGAGAAAGGCTTGTACCACTATATATTTTCCTCTCAGGACTGCCTTTGTTGTGTCCCACAGATTTTGAACCATTGTGTTTTCATTATCATTTGTTTCCATGAATTTTTTCAATTCTTCTTTAATTTCCTGGTTGACACATTCACTCTTTATAAGGATGCTGTTTAGTGTCCATGTATTTGGGTTCTTTCCAAATTTCCTCTTGTGATTGAGTTCTAGCTTCAGAGCATTGTGGTCTGAAAATATGCAGGGAATGATCCCAATCTTTTGATACAGGTTGAGGCCTGATTTAGGACTGAGGATGTGATCTATTCTGGAGACTGTTCCATGTGCACTAGAGAAGAATGTGTATTCTGCTGTTTTGGGATGAAATGTTCTGAATATATCTGTGATGTCCATCTGGTCCAGTGTGTCATTTAAAGCCTTTATTTCCTTTTTGATCTTTTGTTGGATGATCTGTCCATTTCGGTGAGGGGAGTGTTAAAGTACCCTGTTATTATTGTATTATTGTTGATGTGTTTCTTTGATTATTTATTAATTGGTTTATATAGTTGCCTGCTCCCACGTTAGGGGCATAGATTTTTAAAATTGTTAGATCTTCTTGTTGGACAGATCCTTTGATTATGATATAGTGTCCTTCCTCATCTCTTATTATAGTCTTTCGCTTAAAATCTAATTGATATGATATAAGGATTGCCACTCTTGCTTTCTTCTGATGTCCATTAGCATGGTAAATTCTTTTCCACCCCCTCACTTTAAATCTGGAGGTGTTTTCAGGTTTAAAATGAGTTTCTTGGAGGCAACATATAGATGGGTTTTGTGTTTTTTATCCATTCTGATACCCAGTGTCTTTTGATTGGGGCATTTAGCCCATTAACATTCAGGGTAACTATTGAGAGATATGCATTTAGTGCCATTGCATTGGCTGTAAGGTGACTGTTACTGTATATTGTCTCTGTTCCTTTCTGATCTACTACTTTTTAGGCTTTCTCTTTGCTTAGAGGACCCCTTTCAATATTTCCTGTAGAGCTGGTTTGGTGTTTGCAAATTCTTTCAGTTTTTGTTTGTCCTGGAAGCTTTTAATCTCTCCTTCTATTTTCAATGATAGCCTAGCTGGATCTAGTATTCTTGGCTGCATGTTTTTCTCGTTTAGTGCTCTGACTATATCATGCCAGCTCTTTCTGGCCTGCCAGGTCTCTGTGGATAAGTCTGTTGCTAATCTAATATTTTTACCATTGTATGTTACTGACTTCTTTTCCTGGGCTGCTTTCAGGATTTTCTCTTTGTCACTAAGACTTGTAAATTTTCCTATTAGGTGATGGGGTGTGGACCTATTCTTATTGATTTTGAGGGGGGTTCTCTGCACCTCCGGGATTTTGATGCTTGTTCCCTTTGCCATATTGGGGGAATTCTCTCCAATAATTCTCTCCAGTATACCTTCTGCTCCACTCTCTCTTCTTCTTCTGGAATCCCGGTTATTCTAATGTTATTTCGTCTTATGATGTCACTTATCTCTCGAATTCTCCCCTCATGGTCCAGTAGCTGTTTGTCCCTCTTTTGCTCAGCTTCTTTATTCTCTGTCATTTGGTCTTCTATATCACTAATTCGTTCTTCTGCCTCATTTATCCTAGCAGTGAGAGCCTCCATTTTTTATTGCACCTCATTAATAACTTTTTAAATTTCAATTGGTTAGATTTTAGTTCTTTTATTTCTCCAGAAAGGGCTTTTATATCTCCTGAGAGGGTTTCTCTAATATCTTCCATGCCTTTTTCGAGCCTGGCTAGAACCTTGAGAATCGTCATTCTGAACTCTAGATCTGACATATTACCAATGTCTGTATTGATTAGGTCCCTAGCCTTCGATACTGCTTTTTGTTCTTTTTTTTTGTGGTGAATTTTTCCACCTTGTCATTTTGTCCAGATAAGAGTATATGAAGGAGCAAGTGAAATACTCAAAGGGTGGCAAAAACCCCAGGAAAATATGCTTTAACCAAATCAGAAGAGATCCCAAATCGTGAGGGGGGGAGAAAGGGGATAAAAAGAGGTTCAGAAAGAAAAAAAAAAGAAAGAAAGAATCAATTAAAAAAAGAAAATGAAATAAGAAAAATATAAAAAAGAAAAATATATATATATATTAGGTAAAATAGTTAAAAAATGTTAAAAAAGAAAAGGGTAAAAGTTAAAAAAAATTTAGCAGAAGTGAAAAAAAATTGAAAAAGAAAAAAAAATTAAATTAACTGCAAGTCTAAAGAATCATGAGGATAAAGCCATGATTTCTGTGCTTTGCTTTCTCCTATTCTGGAGTTCCGCTGCTCTCCTTGTTATTGAAACTGCACTCCTTGGTTGGTGATCGTGGTCCTGGCTGGATTTCTTGTTGAACTTCTGGAGGAGGGGTCTGTTGTAGTGATTCTCAAGTGTCTTTGCCCCAGGTGGAATTGCACCGCCCTTACCAGGGGCTGGGATGAGTAATCAGCTCAGGTTGGCTTTCGGGAGCTTTTGTTCCCTGAGCGCTTTCTGTAGAGTTCCGGAGGATGGGAATGAAAATGGCGGCCTCCCAGTCTCCTGCCCAGAGGAGCGAGAGCTTGGTGCCCCACTCCTCAGTGCGCCCTCAGAGAATAGCAGCCAATTACTCCCTTCTCCCTGGCCTCTGTCTGCCCTCCAAGCTCATCGATCCTGCGACCGGTTCAAGGTAACACCGAGCTGAGAGATCACTCCTCAGTTCTGTCTCTGTAGCCGGCTTCACCGTTCTAATACCTCTGCAACACTCAGATACCCCCGATCCTTCTGTGACCTTGCGGGACCTGGGTCCATGCTGAGCCCGCGTGGGTTTCACCCCGGTTTAGCCTCTGGAGCAATGTCTCTCAGCGGAACAGACTTTTAAAAGTCCCAATTTTGTGCTCCGTTGCTCTGCCGCTTGCCGGGAGCCGACCCCTCCCCCCGCAGTCTATCTTCCCATCGTTTTGGATTCACTTCTCCGCCGGTCCTACCTTTCAGAAAGTGGTTGATTTTCTGCTTCCAGAATTGCTGTTCTTCTTCTCTTCGATCTCTGGTTGGATTTAGGTGTTTGCAATCTTTAGATAAGCTATCTAGCTGATCTCCTGCTACCTGAAGTAGTCTCAGCCTGCTACTTCTCTTCCACCTTGACTCCTCCAGCCGAAAGCACACTTTCTAATGACTATGTAGTACTTAATTATATGGATTATAATATCTTACTCAATTCCTTTATTTTAACATTAATATTATTGTCATATCCACTTCTGCAAGAATATCCCTTTTATATATACCTATGGGTCTGTCATTATTTCTTCCAAAATTATTTGATCAAATCTGCCAAATGTCTCACTCATCTTGAATCCTAATACTTATTTTCAAGCCACTTTCTTGAAAGTATTTATCAATATGTATTCTCACCAATTTGAATGAGCATATCCATTTCCCCAACCCTTTACTAATACATTATACTATTTAAAAACAAACAAAAATATTTATCAGTTTTTTATGTGATACTTCCAGTCTTTCTATTGTCAACAGCTATTTTTAGAAATTTGCTCAGGACTTATGCAACTATATGTTGTCATTGGCCTTGTCCAAAAATTCATTAAAACAGAACCACAACTCCCAAAGAACGGAAACTGTTTTTTTGGCCTTGGAGGAGTCAACCAATTTATACCAAGTGCTTTCTGTGAAATATACTAGACAGATTTCTCACCTCTTTTTTCCTTGTCTCAACAAATTACAAGATATTTGCAAATAAGAAGGTAGGACTTTATGAAGTTTGTTATATTTGACAATTCTTCAATGAAGGATCATTCAGATTTGGACAGAAAAAGCTTTCTGCTTAAAATATTGATATGGACCTATATTACATTTTGGGATAGGTATTCTTTTTTTTTTTAAAGATTTTATTTATTTATTTGACAGAGAGAGATCACAAGTAGGCAGAGAGGCAGCAGGGAGAGAGAGGAGGAGGAAGCAGGCTCCCTGCTGAGCAGAGAGCCTGATGTGGGACTCGATCCCAGGACCCTGAGATCATGACCTGAGCCAAAGGCAGCAGCTTAACCCACTGAGCCACCCAGGCGCCCCCTGGGATAAGTATTCTTGGATTAAAAAAAAATAAAAGCAGCATATTGAGAAATGTGTATTCAGAAGGATGGGGTAATGTAATGAATATTTACTTAGAATTTATGTGTTAGGATTCTAGTAGGAAACACAGATGGTGCACTCAAAGGACAACTGAAGAGATACCGATGAAGGGAGAATTTACAGAGGTGTGAACAGGATTATGGGAGCCAACAGGGGATGGTGAAGTGCCCTGAGACTAACAACAGTAAGAGGTGGTCACCACCCTAGACTTGAAAGGACACAGGGAGAAAATGGTGCTGCTGTAATCTGGAAAGTGGATCCATAATGAGAGAGCCATGTGATGAGAACTGCCAAATCACAGCCTGACAGAGAAGGAGTGGGTGGAATAAATAACCTGACCTTTCTCTCCTCCTATCTTATTTCTTGCCAGTGCTGCTCATTGGTTGGACTTAGTTCAAAGCCCAAGGGGAAAGGAGCCCAGCTGATGTAGTCAATAGAATTTTTCTGCTTGAGGCCCAGAGTGGAACACAGAGAGAAGAGAATGACAATGGAAGCACAAATAGAAAATAACCACCAAAGTGTATATACCAGACGTTTTATAAATGTTAGCAGATTTAAGCTTTACAATAGCCTTGTGAGTTACATTTTATCTGCTCCCTCCTTATTTTATTTTATTTATTTTTTAAAAAGATTTTATTTATTTATATGACAGAGAGATCACAAGTAGGTAGAGAGGCAGGCAGAGAGAGAGGGAAGCAGGCTCCCCACTGAGCAGAGAGCCTGATGAGGGGCTCGATCCTAGGACGCTGAGATCATAACCTGAGCTGAAGGCAGAGGCTTAACCCACTGAGCCATGCAGGCACCCCTCCCTCCTTATTTTAAAAGTGAGGGATGTGATGCTCAGAAAGGTTAATACCTAAGGTAACACAATTATATGGTAAAATTAGGATTCAAACCCAGGTCTGTCTAACATAAAATCTTATGGCTTCAGTCTACTATGAAACACACATCTTTATTTAGGACCTTTATGTGCCAGATATAGAGCTATGTTCTGTAAGGAATACAAGGACTAAAAGTCCCTTCTGTCTAAGAAGTTAAATTGTTATTCTTTATGTGCATTATCTCATTTAATCTTTTTAACAACTTTATGAAGCAGAACTATTATCATCACCATTAAACAATTATTTAACAAATAAAATTATTATAAGATATAATTTTGTGCCTTTTATTCCATTCAGTAATCTTCCTTGGAGATGGAGTCTTAGCATTTCATATATATCTACTTTATTCTTTTAATGATTGCATAACAGATGATTTGATAGATACATCATTTATTTAATCACTCCCTATTAAAGGACATTTGAGTTGTTCCGGTTTTGTGCTGGTATAAATAATACATCAGTGAACAGTCAATGTACATTTCTCTTGGCATACGTTTGTGGATATATACTTAGGTTAAACTCTCAGTGGAATTGCTGAATCAAAGAGTAGGAACAGCTACATTTTTGATGAATTTTGCTAAATTGTTCTCCAAGTAATTTGTACCACATTTCCTCCAATGGAGTGTAAAAGGCCTTTACTTCTACATGACATATGGGGAAACTAAGGCTCAAAGAGGTTATGTAAATCACTCAACGTCACAAAGTAGTAAATAGCAGATGTGGTTTTGCACACATATCTGTTTAACTCCTAGTGCTCTTATTTCTCCAGACTACTTTGTACATAACAGCAAAGAGAGATTGTTTAGTTGTATTTTAAGTTCATTTACTGATTGTAACCTTTAATAATGTGGTTGTTTCCATCTGATTTTCTCTTCTGTATCATGTGGTCTAGAAGAGGACTAATCAAACTGTGGTCTATTGTTAAAATTTGGCCCATCACCTATTTTTATTTGACTTGCAAACTAAAAATGGTTTTTGCATTTAAAAATGATTGGAAAAAATAAAAGAATACTATCTGTGATGCATGAAATATCATAAAATTCAAATTTCATGGTCCATAAATAAATTTTTATTGGACCACAGCCATCCATGACGATTCATTTATATATTGTACAATGAGGCCACTCACTGAGTAGTAGTGACAGAGTTGAGTAGTAGTGACAGAGGTTGAATGAAATACAAATCCTAAAATATTTGCTATCTGGTTTTTCCCAGAAAAAGTTTGTTGGCACTTGGTTTAAATCTACAGAATCAGGGCACTGGGGTGGCTCAGTGGGTTAAGCCTCTGCCTTCCACTCAGGTCATGATCTCAGGGTCCTGGGATTGAGCCCCACGTTGGGCTCTCTGCTCAGTGGGGAGCCTGCTTCCTCCTCTCTCTCTGCCTGCCTCTCTGCCTACTTGTGATCTTTCTCTGTCAGATAAATAAATAAAATCTTTAAAAAAAATAAATCTACAGAATCAGTCGTCTAACAAATAAGTACTTATTCTTTATGAAACAGAACTCAGGGAACAACTTATTTGTATAATTTTCAAATTTATTTTCATTTGTTCAACCCCCTTTTCAAGTGAAATATTACCTAACCCCAGTAGTAATAAAGATAAAAGCAAAACTTCTTGATAGATGTCATGATAGGGATAGGTGTCTAAAAGTCTCAGATGACTGGCTTTCCTGTTGGTCTTTCCTTTTGCCTTGTCTCTTGGCAGTTCCCAAGGAATTCATAGCTCTATAGGCATATGAAATCCAAGGTCTTTGTGGAATGTCATTTGAAATTTACTGATATATTCATCCATTTACTTTTATAGAGAACAATAAAGACCCAGAAAAATTAAGTAACTTATCCAAAATAATCCAGTGGCATAACTGAAACTATCACCCACCTATCTGGATTTGAGTGTATATGGGGCAGGGTGGTTCTAATGTCCATACAAGTAAAATTTATAAAAACAAGGTCAGCTTTCTCTGTGGATGAAGTTTCTTCTGACGAATTTTTTTTTCCTTTTCAAATTTTTATTTAACTTCTAGTTAGTTAACATATAGTGTAGTATTAGTTTCAGGAGTAAAATTTAGTGATTCATCACTTTCATATAACAATGCTCATCATAACAAGTGCACTTCTAAAAACAAACAAAACAAAAAAACCCCAAAAAACAAATAAAAAACCCACCTGGTACCCTGACCTCCTAACCCCCGCCCCTTCAAAACACTCAGATTGTTTTTCAGAGTCCATAGTCTCTCATGGTTCACCTCCCCTTCCAATTTCCCCCATCAAAATCCTAGAGGAGAACATAGGCAGTAATCTCTTCCATATCAGCCACAGCAACTCCTTTCAAGATATGTCTCCAAAGGCAAAGGAAACAAAAGCGAAGATGAACTTTTGAGACTTCATCAAAATCAAAAGCTTCTGCACAGCAAAGGCAACAGTCAAGAAAACAAAGAGGCAACCCACGGAATGGGAGAAGATATTTGCAAATGACAGTACAGACAAAAGGCTGATGTCCAGGATCTGTAATGAACTCCTCAAACTCAACACACACAAAATAGACAATCATATCAAAAAAAATGGGCAGAAGATATGGACAGACACTTCTCCAATGAAGACGTACAAATAACTATCAGACACATGAAAAAATGTTCATCATCACTAGCCATCAGGGAGATTCAAATTAAAAATCTTGCCATTTGCGACAACATGGATGGAACTAGAGCGTATCATGCTTAGCGAAATAAGTCAAGCAGAGAAAGACAACTATCATATGATCTCCCTGATATGAGGAAGTGGTGATGCAACATGGGGGCTTAAGTGGGTAGGAGAAGAATCAATGAAACAAGATGGGATTGGGAGGGAGACAAACCATAAGTGACTCTTAATCTCACAAAACAAACTGAGGGTTGCTGGGGGGAGGGGGGTTGGGAGAAGGGGGTGGGGTTATGGACATTGGGGAGGGTATGTGCTTTGGTGAGTGCTGTGAAGTGTGTAAACCTGGTGATTCACAGACCTGTACTCCTGGGGATAAAAATATATGTTTATAAAAAATAAAAATTAAAAAAAAAAACTACATTGAGATATCACCTTACACCAGTTAGAATGGCCAAAATTAGCAAGACAGGAAACAACATGTGTTGGAGGGGATGTGGAGAAAGGGGAACCCTCTTACACTGTTGGTGCGAATGCAAGTTGGTGCAGCCTCTTTGGAGAACAGTGTGGAGATTCCTCAAGAAATTTAAAAATAGAACTTCCCTATGACCCTGCCATTGTACTCCTGGGTATTTACCCCAAAGATACAGGTGTAGTGAAAAGAAGGGCCATCTGTACCCCAATGTTTATAGCAGCAATAGCCACGGTCGCCAAACTGTGGAAAGAAACAAGATGCCCTTCAACGGACGAATGGATAAGGAAGATGTGGTCCATATACACTATGGAGTATTATGCCTCCATCAGAAAGGATGAATACCCAACTTTTGTAGCAACATGGACAGGACTGGAAGAGATTATGCTGAGTGAAATAAGTCAAGCAGAGAGAGTCAATTATCATATGGTTTCACTTATTATATTGTTTATTTCTGTTTTAGTCTTTATTATTCCCCTTCTTCTGCTGCATTTAGGCTTTATTCATTATTCCTTTTCTAACTGTTATAGACATAAGGTTAGGTTGTGTATTTGAGACTTTTCTTACTTCTTGAGGTAAGCCTGTTTTGCAATATACTTCCCCCTTGGCACTGCCTTTGCTATATCCCAAAGGTTTTGGACTGTCATGTATTCATTTTTCATATGCTTCCATGTATTTTATTTTTAATTTCTTCTTAAATTCCTAGTTAAGCCATTCATTCCTTAGTAGGCTATTCTTTAATCTCCATGTGTTTGTGGTCTTTCCAGATTTTTTCTTGGGGTTGACTTCAAGTTTCATAGCACTGTGGTCTGAAAATATGTATGGTATGATCTCCATCTTTTTGTATTTGTTGAGGTCTGATTATGACCCAGTATGTGATCTGTTCTGGAGAATGTTCCATGTGCACTCAAAAAGAATGTGTATTTTGCTGCTATAGGATGAAATTCTCTGAATATATCTGTGAAGTCCATCTGGTTTAGTGTGTCATTCAAAGTCATTATTTCCTTTTTGATTTTCTGCTTAGATGATCTATTGCTCTAAGTGTGGTATTAAAATCCCCTACTATTGTATTGTTGTCAATGAATTTCTTTATGTTTGTTGTTAAATGATTTATATATTTGGGTGCTTTTAAGTTGGGGGCATAAATACTTAACAACTGTTAGATCTTTATGATGGATAGACTCCTTAATTATGATATAATGCCCTTTTTCATGTCTTGTTACAGTCTTTGGTTTAAAATCTGGTTTGTCTGTGGTACCTGGGTAGTATAATCTGTTAATCATCTGACTCTCCATTTCAGCTCAGGTTGTGATATTGAGGTTGTGAGATTGAGATCTGTGTTGAACTCCACACTCAGCTTGAAGTCTGCTTGAAACTCTTTCTCCCTCTCCCTCTTCCCATCTGTCTCATGCTCTCTCTCTATCTCTCCCTCTCAAATAAATAAATAAATCTTTTAAATAATAAAAAATAAAATCCAGTTTGTCTGATGTAAGTATGGCTACTCCAGCCCTTTTTTTTGGTTTCCATTATCATGATAGATGGTTCTCCATCCCCTTACTTTCAATCTGCATGTGTCTTTAGGTCTAAAGTGTGTCTCTTGTAAGCAATATATTGATAAGTCTTGTTTTTCTGTCCAATCTGATACCCATGTCTTTTGATTGGACCATATAGTCCATATACTTTCAGAGTGATTATTGATATGAATTTAGTGTCATTGTATTGCCTGTAAAGTTGGTGTTATTGGTGATGTTCTCTTTTCTTTCTAGTATTTGTTGCTTTTGGTCTTTTTTCCCCACTCAAAGAGTCCCCTTTAATATTTCTTGTAGGGCTGATTTAGTGGTCACAAACTCCGTTGGTTTTTATTTGTCTGGGAAACTCTATCTCTCCTTCTGTTCTTAATGACAGCCTTGCTGGACAAAGTATTCCTGGCTGCATATTTTTCCCATTGAGCATGTTGAACATATCATGCTACTATTTTCTGGCCTAAGTTTCTCTGGAAAGTTCTGAGAACCTAATCTGTCTTCCTTTGTAGCTTAAGATCTTTTTTTTTTTTTCCCTTGGTGCTTTCAAGGTTTTTTCCTATCTATGTATTTTGTGAGTTTGAGTAAGATATGTCTTGGTGTTGGCTGGCTTTTGTTGAATTTGATAGGAGTTCTCTGTGCTTCTTGGATTTTGATGTCTGTTTCCTTTCCCACATTAGGTAAGTTTTCCTCTATCATTTGCTCAGGTAAACCTTCTACCCCTTTTTTTTTTCCTCTTTTCTCCTGGGACACCTATGATTCAAATGTTATTATACTTTAAGGAGTCACTGAAGTCCCTAAGTCTACATTCATGATCCAATACCTTTCTTTTCCGTTTCATTATTTTCCATAATTTTATCTTCCATAACACTCATTCATTCCTCTGCTTGTCCATCCTTGTTGTCATTGCATCCAGTTAGTTTTGCATCTCAATTATAGCACTGTTTACTTTGGCCTGACTAGTTTTGAGTTCTTTTATCTTTGAAGTAAGGGATTCTCTAGTGTGTTCTATGCTTTTCTCAAGCCCAGCTAATATCCTTATGATTGTTGTTTTAAAATTCTGGTTCAGACATCTTACTAATATCTGTATTGATTAAATCCCTGGTGGTTACTTCTTCCTGTTCTTTCTTTTGGGGTGAATTCCTCTGTCTTGTTAGTTTGTCTAGGTATCTGTTTTTTTGTGTGTGATTGTCAGGAAAGTCTCTTATATCCCTGCTCCTGAGATTAATGGCTGTTTCGAGAAGAGTACTGAACTGTCTTGGGCCTGGTGTTTCAGGAGGTTTTCAGAGTATGTATTTTGCTATTGTGTTTTCGTTGCTCCTTCCCTCAGGTAAGTCCTCTGCAGACTATCTCCTTTCCTGCAGTGGGGGGGTATTCAGACCTTGTCCACCATATGACACACCTAGTTTTAACTAGGTGTGTTTTGGTTTTCTTGTTAAAAGAACTTAGACCGAACCAAACCAAACAAAAACACCAAAGAAGCTAGATCTTATTTCTGCTAGAGCTGAAGCTTTGTAGCACTCTATGATCAGTAGAAGACTTGGTGCATGTGAGGGTTTTGTGCTGATCTTCTGGGAGAGGAGTCTGCTGCACTGATTATCAGGCAGACTTGTTTTAATGGAAATGCACCTGCAAGGTACAGGGAGGCAGGACTTGGTGTAAGTGGCTCCAGCCTCGGGGGTGGGGGCAGTGCTGTGTTGCTCACTGAAGTCTGTCAGTGCTGATGGGTGGGGGAGGAAGGAATGATGTCCCCTGCTCTCTTTCCCTGGGAGTGGCGAATTCCCACCTGCCACTCTTCAGAAAGCCCTTACAGAAGAGCAAGAAATCACCCCTTTTGTGTCCCCAGCTTCTGTTATAGGTTTGCCTTCACCCTGTTTGTGTCTGAGCTGTCTGCCTGCCAGGTGGCATAGTACTCTTGTGTTTTGTCCTAAGTGTGTGTCTGGGTTTCAAAAATTCAAATTTTAGGGACCTGAGCTGACCTTCTGTGGGAGGATTTTGCTGCACTGTGTCTGAGGTTGGTTTGTTCCAGAAAAGTGGTTGCATGACCACATAGTGGTTCGGAGTTTATGACAAACCACAGCAAAAAACTGGTACCAAGCTTTGCTTCCCTCAGCCAGTGTCTTTGTTCCTATGCTAATGAACAGGCATCACATTGGCATGACCCGTTCTTTTGTCCCTGGAGAGGTGTGCCACCTCTTCCAAATGCATTCTAAGCAGGGGAACTGTTTCTCCCTCTGAGACCGAGGGGATCCTCAGACCATGCTGCCGGCTTCCAGGCCATTTGCACTCCTTCCCCACTGGAGCACTGTTAAACCCACCAGCCATGACCCCCAGGGATGGCGTGGATTTTCTAAAACTTCAGATTTGAGCTCTGCTGCTTATAAAAACCAGTGGTGGTCAGCCCCTCTCCTTTTCTCAGGCAGTGATTTTGGGGAAGGGTTTTTCTTGTGCATTCCCCTGCATGCTGCTTCCTCTCTCTCTCTCTCTCTCTCTCTCTCTCTCTATCACACACACACACACACACACACACACACACACACACACACACACACACATTTTCTCTCTTGCTCCTTTCTCCATGATCAAGGCTCCCTCACCTCCATAGCAACCGGAATTCCTTTTAGGCCCCAAACAACTCTTCACAGCCCCTACTTTCCACCATGTGACCATTTTTAACCTGTAGATATGCAGCTTGTTCTCTTAGTCCTCAGATCATTTTCATGGGCAATCAGAATGATTTGATATTTATCTAGCTGTGTTTGAGGAATGATATAAGCTTAGGGTCCCCCCACTTCTACACCATCTTAACTCCTAGCCTCTTCTGGCCAAAGTTAACATAGACTGTCTATACTGGAAGTGTAGTTATCTAGTTCAAAGCTTCCATTTTTTCCATTGAAATGACAATATGGGAGTAAAGTAACTTTCTCAATCAAGTTGAACCAGTGAGTTGCCAAAAAAGCTAGAATTTTGCTTTCTTTTTAGAGACATTTACCTTAAACCAGGCTGCCCCCTATTTCACTACAGGTATGTTTACTTTTGAAGGTAAGTTGTCCACTAAAAACCTCTTTTAAAATATGCAGAAGTAGAAGGTAATATATTAACATTTAGTTTTTCAGAAATTAACAAGTCTTTAGCATCTTTGGCATAGCATCAAGTGACTGGGTGAGAGTCTGGCTAGAAGGGAAGAATTAGGTGGTTAAAGTTAGCCGGGAGATGGTCTTACTTGTAAGGTTATAATCTATGAATATTTAAGCCAGCTCTTACTTACTTGGAAATAGCTACCCAGGCTTCTAATTAGCCAGACCACACCTCCGTTTTGCTGCTTACCTTCTGGGTATTTTTCTTACTTTTCTAGCTGCTCAATGTATGACAAAAGCATTGGTGAGAGGGATTATAATAATTAGCTCAATACATGTCTTGTGACCATCTGTAGATATATATTTTCTCCATTAGTTTGGTCACTGAATAAAGGGCCATTTAGTGTTTTGCTGAGGAGACAACATGCTATAAGGATAATTTAAATATTTTCTTTGACAATAATCCTTTTTGCAGCATAAAATTGAGTATATTTACTGGGTGTACAGATGTAGGTACATTTTTCTATATCCTGAGTTGTGTTCACTTTGAACAACATGATTCCTTGATATTAACAAGCAGGGTAATTTCTTCTCCTTAACTGTTGGGATTCCCTGATTTTACTGTTCAAGAATTGTATTGCTTCCAGATCTTCTGAAACAAGCCTAGAAATGTTGCCACGTGGCTGTTTTTTGGTAAAGTGACCTTTGCTGGCATGGTAGATACTTTGATCTACTTGACTGACAAGTTTCTTTTTTGAGGAAGTTAAAAAGGTTACTTAAGAAAAAGGCTACTGCATGACTAGATGGTAGGCTCTCAACTTAAATTTTTACTGGATATATGCTGAAAGAGAGGTGTTATAAAAGCTGCATTGTGGATCCATTGGACTTTTCAGTTTCTTATAAGAAGGGCTGGAAGGGTCCATCCTTCAACTCAAGCAATCAGGTTGGCCTGAAAGTCTTGGTTAATGGCTATACAATAAGAACAACTTGTATTTTGGTATAAGTTAGCTAATTATCAGTGAAGTGAGCTGTTTCGTGGAGGGGGGGTTCCTGCAGGAGAAAAAATGCTCTCATTGTCTTGCAATCACTGGATCTTCAAAGGAAAGTTATTTTTTCTATTATATGCTCTTGGTAATATGATAATATCGTCAAATTGTTTACATGCTTTTATTCTTTGCTGTGACAGTTGCCTTTCTTAATCAGTAGTTTTATATAATTAAAAACATTATAAGCCTTAAATTGGAGATACAATCAGACAGACTTGAGCTCTCTTTGGAGAACACCTGGCTATCTTTGAACAGTCACCTGACTTCTGAGTCAAGCAGTAGCCCCCAACTTGGCTGTACTCTGTCTAAAATCAGACTCTTATGGGCTTTAATTAGTCACCAATGTCTGTAATTATATTCACTCTCTGAATTAACTAAAGTGATCAGACATTCTAGTTTGCCTGGGGACAATTATAGTTTATACCTGCTGTCCTAGTGTAATTATTAATTGCTGCCAATTTTACCCTAAAAGAAATCATGGAACACTACATCAAAAGCTAATGATGTACTGTATGGTGACTAACATAACATAACATAATAAAATAAAAAAGTAAACAACAAAATATATGGTTATCCTGTGTGCTGGCTGCTATTCTATGGTTCCACCTTGTAACAAAATACCCTGTTGATTCTGGTTATCCTTTCCTTCACTGTATGGCAGAAGGGAACAAAAAATGACAAGCTGACAGGTTGCAGTCACTGGTGAGAAACTCTACTATTCACTAGCTTTTAGGATAATCTTCACTGCCTCAGAACAGGGTAATTCATGGAAGCTCTTTCTTTTCTAATATTGTTCCAACATGAAGTGCAACTTCGGTTTTAAAGGCTCTGCATTCGGGTGCCTGGGTGGCTCAGTGGGTTAAAGCCTCTGCCTTTGGCTCGGGTCATGATCCCGGGGTCCTGGGATAGAGCCCCACATTGGGCTCTCTGCTCAGCAGGGAGCCTGCTTCCCCCGCCCCTGCCTGCCTCTCTGCCTACTTGTGATTTCTGTCAAATAAATAAATAAATAAATAAATAATCTTAAAAAAAAAGGCTCTGCATTAAGGAGACTCCTGATCATTTTAAATGTCTTTGAAAGATGATATCAGAGTCCTTTTCCTGCCTATTTTACTCCCAGTACTACCTCATTTCAAATTTCTCCAACTTTCTAGAAATTCTCTTCAGGAGAACTGTTCTCAAAAACAACAAAACTAGGCTTGATTTGTCTCCAGTACAGCCAGAAAATCTTGACCTGGAGCTGTGTTTTTAAAGATGTGCTATGTCATACACACACACACACACACACACACACACACACAGACAAACCAAAAAAATACACACACTAAAATCTCATTTTCTTTTGGGCCTCCAAGAGTAAACTAGGATATTTTTATAAAAACCATTTTAAGTCAGGATAATATAGACTTCTCCTGTGTTAGTAATACCGATTTTTTTATTTTATGCAATACATTTGATGCCAATCATCTGTTTTCCTCAGGTAGTAAGCTTAGCTTACAAAGAATAGCTCCAAATAAGCTCCAAACAGAGGAAGTGTAGAAAAGGTTTCTGAAAAGCACCAACTTCTGCACCTCTGGGAGGTAGTGGCATCACTGTGGATTAAAAGGGACCTGTGAATGACGGAAGTGAGGGCAGCTTGGGTAGACTCTTTAACTTTGTACCAAGAAAGGTAATTCTTCCTAGGATTTACCTTGGTTAGGACTAGTTAGAGCCAGATAATTTAAAAGCATTTAGACTTTGTAACATAATTTAGATGACAATATAGATGAAGCCACCATCTCCACCTCATTTTGATAAGGGAATTTCTGATATTTTTGCCTGCTATCCAAAAGGCGAATAAAAAGACAAATCAACAAGAGTGGAGGAAGGTTGACAAGCAGTAGAAAGTTGTGGACTGAGTCTTATGAAAAAAAAAAATTCTTACCTTTCTTGATGTTTAAGGCAGATATTTAAAGGAGATATGGGGGCAGTGATGTTTAAGGCAGATATTCCTGGCATCCTAAAATCTCTTGGATAGATGGAATATGAAGTTCTTATCTGTCCTCTCTCTGTGTCTCTCTCCCTCCCCCTTCTCTCATCTCTTACTCCATTTTTTTTCTCCCTCTCTCTCAATGTAACATCAGCCATAGTTGAATCCTCGAATTCTGGAAGTGAACAACATTTGGATATTATCGATTGACGTTTACTGGGATTTGGATTGAGGGCATAAAAGTACTCAATACAGTGGATCTTAAAACAAAGTTTTGGATGTGGCTCTAGAGAGATGGCAAAACTTGGGCAAGAAAGGGTTATAGGGTGCATAATCCTAGTAATTTTGGAGTTTGAAGGGATTTCAAGATAGATACCATCTAACTGATTTTTGATTGTAATATACCAATAATATTTAAAAAATCAAAACATGAGATCTAAGATAGTTTTATTAATGTTGAATTTTCCAAATAGAGACATTATTAAAGAAAAATATTACCATTTCTATTATCACCAGATAATGAAATAATGACCTTTTGTGGTCCTATAGCAGTAAGTCCATAAGTTCAGAATTTTAAAAACTGAGTAAATTTATCTTAATGAAAAACTTACTTCATTGTCTTTATCTCATTTTTGTTCAGGAATGACTGATAAATATTTTGTCACTGACTGATATCTTTCTTGGACTACTATTTGGGAATAGTTGCGTTAGTCTGACTATATTCATTTTATAGTTGAATAAATGGAGGCCCAGAGAGGGAAGGTAATTTGCTTAGGGTCCCACAACTGGTTAGTGATAAAGGTGAGCCTAGAATATGGATCTTATAAGTTCAGTTCATGATTCTCCATAGTCCTAGCATTGAACATGAAGTGAGAAAGATTTTTTTATGGGAAAGTCTATATATTATGACAGAATTTTAAATAAAACATGATTTTTTTTCTTACAGCAGATGCTATTGCAAACTCTAGCTTAATAAATTTGTTATGTAGTTAGTGCTATGCTTATCTGTATAAAGGGATGAATATGATTTGAGATATACAGCTGGTTGCATTGATTTAATTTATTCTTCCATTATCCAGTTGACTTTATAAGAGTAAGTGGAGGGAGAAGTTAAGTACAAAGAATGGTTTCCTAGGTCATAAGGTTGTGAAAATTGTTTAAATTTTATTAGTGTCTAAATATGAAATGTTGCCAGGGAGTTTAGGACAATTTTTTTAGCACAAAATTTTTTGTGAAGAGGCTGTCTCTTCACACCACTTTAAATATTTGTGTTGCTTTAGGGTCAGTCAGTGAATCCAGTTGCTACATGGACCCTCAAATGCACAATTTTACATTGCATAACAAGCGACTCCATATGTGCCACCTTTATCTAGGAAAATCATGAAGAGGAGGATGTGAAGGGGCACACATTCTCACTTTATTATCAGTATTCATACCACAACCAATAGATCACTGGGAACTCAGTGCTGTCAGCTACCCAGTTGTCAAACCCAAGACTGGATTATATGGCCAACTATGTACACCTAGTTACAGATTAAAAAGTGACTGGGCTCAGAAGTAGAGGTGAACTGGGGGAGGCATTTTTTTTCAGAGTAATCTGTTGCCTATGTGAGAGTATGTGAAGGATTCCAGAAAGGGTTCAGTATCCCCAAGTAATGGTAATCCCATCCCTTGTGGCTCATTCCTTTGGGATAAGAAAGTATTTGTTCCTTATCAGTGGGTAGTTACTAGAGAAGGAAGGGAAAAAGGCACTGTATCAACTTCTAGCACTTTAGTCTAGATTTTGTTCACAGACTTTTCAGGAAATAGTTGTGCAGAAGCCAGCTGTAAAAAATAAATTACTGAAGAAAGAGGAAGTGGAGGGAGGCTCAAAGGGGGCTGTTTGGAGAGAAGAAGGCTGTGGGTGCTGTAATGGCTCTCCTCATCATCATAGGGATAGGAGTAAAGAATTGGGAGCTTGGTTAATGGTTATGAGTGGTTATGAGGTTAGTGGTTCTGAAGGAGCTTGGTTAGTGGTTATAGAGCAATTCTTTAAAAGACAGGCTACAATCTGAGGGGTTTGAAGTGGCGGGGGTGTGGGAGGTTGGGGTACCAGGTGATGGGTATTATAGAGGGCACAGATTGCATGGAGCACTGGGTGTGGTGAAAAAATAATGATACTGTTATGCTGAAAATAAATAAATGGGAAAAAAAAGACAGGCTACAATGGCTATATAGGTACCACTCATTTTCTATTACCAAATGGTTTCCATTACCTCAAAAGTCTTTTAGGAGGTTCACTGTGCTCACTTATATGTACGAGCAGGGAGAGGAATAGGGCTTCAGAAAAGGTTGACCTTGGAATAAGGATGAAACATGGGTGGTATAAGGAGTAATGCTGATATTGATAGCAATAGAAATCTGTCAAAGAGTTATTCAACCATTTATTCATAGGCAGTGGGTTAAATGGTACCTGGTGCTTTATAGTTTATGAAATACTCCTACACCTTACAGTTTATCATATACTATTTCATTTAATTTCTACCCCATATAGTATCTAAGGCAGGCATTATTATTCTTATCCTACAGATGAGAAAACAGATATTACTTAATTTCAAATGAATTGTCCAAGGCCAAAAGGCTAATATGTGACTGAACTGAGTCTAGAATGCAGGTATTCTCAATCCAAATCCTGTGTTTTCCCAGTAAATGTTGTTAACATTCAGTTTTCTGAAGCCTTAATATTTTTACAATTCAAGGATTCATTTACTCACTATTTGACAGTATACTTTGCATAAAATTGTACGTATAGAATCCACCCTCACAAAGGTCTTACATAAATACTGTCTGAGGAAATGAAGAGTAATAGCCAGAGGAACAGGATAAGCTAGATGCCTAGGAATTTAGAGAAGGACATAAAAGCATAGCATCTGCACAACCTGGAGGCATTACTCACAATATCTCCTCCAACAACTGATTCTAAAAAATAATTTGCACTTTCTATCCTTGAGAATGTATATCCAGTTTCTGTTTAAATTTTTCCAGTGATGGGGTTGAGGGTTAAGCAGGGGACTCTACCATGTATATGAGATAGGCATGGTGGATTGTGTGTGTATTAGATTCATTGGTGGAATGTCTTCAAATTGCATATACCCCACACCACTCCTTAGGTCTTTTTCCTTTCTTTCTGGGCAGAGATGTTATGTTACTTGACCCCAAACTTTCTGTTCTCAGTACAAATGTTCCCAGGCCCTTCAGCTACTTACCATATATTATGTTTCTGTACTCTTACCATATATGTCTGTACTCTTTCACCACTCCAGTTAATTTATTCTTAACTTAATCTAGTTTGTAAATGTTTCTTTTAAAATTTTGAAAACTAATACCACAGATGTGGTTGGAGTGGAACAGGGTATGATGGGACCGTTGTTTTTGTGAACTGGACAAAATACCTCTCTTAGTGTACCTTCAGATTGCAGTACTTTAGAAGTCACATCCCACTGCTGGCGCATATTGATCTTGAGGCCAACTAAAATCCCAAGGTCTATGTCACATAAACTGCTGTCAGAACTGTCAGAACCAGTGTCTCCCTATCCTATACTTGTGAAATTGATATTTTGAACCCAAATACTGGATTTAACACATATTCCAGTTAAAATGAGTCTTTTTGGTTTAGACATTTTATTCTGGTTTATTGAGATCATTTTGAATCCTGATTAGGTTACCCATCCTATTGACTGTTCCTTCTAAGCTTTGTGTAATACTCATATTTTACAGTTTGCCTTTTGTATTCATTTGGGTTGGTATAAAGCTTTCTGTTTAAGGGGATAGCGGGGATTAAAGAAGGCTTCATGGAGGAAGTAGATTTTTTGTTAGGGTCCTGGTGGGGATTCCCTTATGCTCAATGGACATGAGATTTTCCTAATTGGGAGAAAGCCTCAAATGAGAGCTGTTTTTTCATTCATGCATTCATTGACTGAATATTTACTGAGCTCCCATCATATCCTCAACATGGTCTAATTCTGCTGGGGATGTGAAAGTCATGGTAACTGCTCTTAGAAAGCATATAGTATAGTTGGCTAACTAAGATCTAGCTTAGAACTGGTACACTATGTAGCCAGAGAAGACTACATTTACAAATCATAAGTTTACTCTTTTTGCGTCTATAGGAGTTCAAATACAGTTATTTTCAATTTGATTCAACAAATACTTATTTACTAGGCATTGTGCTAGGTACTGAGATACAGTGGTGAAAAAGAAACATGTTATCTCTATTTTATTGAGCTTATAGTTTAATACAAGTGATTAAGCAAAGAAATAAACAATTATTATCAATGTGATAGGAAACATTCTTTGACACGGATAGTGCATGATGTTCAAATCACATGTAGCAGTATCAACCAGCCACGACTTGTGGAGAAAGGGTGGTCAGGGAAAGCTTTTTGGCAGAATCACATTTTAGATGAGAAAAATGATTTTTTAAATCATTTTTAAAATGATTATTTATTTATTTATTTGAGAGAAAGAGAGAGATCACAAGCAGGGGGAATGGTTAGAGGGAGAAGCAGACTCCCTGCTGAGCAAGGAACCTGGGGACTTGGTTCCAGGACCCTGGGATCATGACTGGAGCCGAAGGCAGATGCTTAACTGACTGAGCCACAGAGGGACACAGGAAAGATGATTAAGAGCAAAACAAGTGAAGTAGCGGGGTAAGAATATTCTAGGCAGAGGGAATAGCTGTGAGGTCTTGGAAATATGAAAGAGTACAGAACATTGTAACAACTGGAAGATGTTCTTTGGGCTGGAGCAGAGTGAGGGGGTGGGGATTGCTGTTAAGGAAATTTGGTCTGCCTTGGTTTAGGGTACTAACTTGTCACATGACACCCCCTCTTTATTTCTAAGGGGATTTTATGGAAGGCAGATTGCTACTTAAACACTGTTTAACAGCTTTGAAGGGGTGATATCATAAAATGACTTACTGTTTCCTAAAGACTTACTGTCTGGTTGCAGCTGTAGTAAAATTAGAGAAATCCTTCACTTTTTCAAGTACTTTTTCTTCTAGTGTTTACTTTAACAGGTGAGATATTTTTAAAACATATTTTTATAAATTGGCTGTTTGACTCAATCTTGCTAAGCTGTTTGACCCTGGGGATGAAGCTCATCCTTTATAAGCACTGCTTCTGCTTACCTTATTGAAATAAAAGATGCAATTGCTTTATGGCAAAAAATAAGTTTTTTTGTGATTAAAAATAAATAATAGGTATGACTGTGCATTACAGGCACACTAAATATTTCAATGTGGGGACTAGGAACTCGGGTTTTCATACAGTATGAGGTAAGTTAATCGAACCATTTGATTCTTTGCAAAGTGTTTTAAAAGGGAGCAGATTTTCATAAAAACAAAGCTAATGTGAAGGAGACTTTTTAAAAAATTTAAAAGATGTTATTTATTTATTTGACAGAGATCACAAGCAGGCAGAGAGGCAGACAGAGAGAGAGGGGGAAGCAGGCTTCCTGCTGAGCAGAGAGCCCAATGCGGGGCTCGATCCCAGGACCCTGGAATCATGACCTGATCTGAAGGCAGAGGCTTTAACCCACTGAGGCACCCAGGCACCCTATGAAGGAGACTTTAAAAACCTGTTTGAGGTATGACCCAGTAAAGAGGTTCTCAGGCATCATGGCTAAAATAAAGGATTCTGGAGTTTGGATAGATGCTTAAAGCAGTTGAATTGAAGGGCTGACTAGGTGAATTTGGTTATTTTTGGAGAAGAATCTTATGTTCAGTTAAAAAATCTGAGACTTATTTTTCTCCCCTGGCACGGCACATTTGAAGGTCTTAATACAGCTGTTAAGTCTTATACCTGGAACATAGGTTATGGCTACACCTTGTGTCTTATAGTTGGAGCAAAGCTTGTGGGTGCTAGGGAGTAGTTGCATTTTTGCTAGAATGCCAAGTCAGGCTTACCTCTAAATGGAGGATAGAGAATTTCTCTATACATGAAAATATTAAATAATACTCTAACAATGATAATGAAGATTCATTGAACACTTAGTATATGCCAAACACTATGCCAGATAATTTACATGTATGATCTCTTTTAGTTCACCCTATAGTTTTATGAAGTATTTACTGACATTATTACCCTCATTTTACAAGTGAGAAAACCAGGATCCCACAACTAGCAGTGTTAGAAGTGGGGTTTTTCTGGGTCTTTCCGGTGCTAAGCTCCTGTTGGTAATCATTATGTTGTCCTTTCACCACCAAATCCCAGAGGAAGGGATTCTTGAGATGGTGTGTAACCTTCTTTTAGTCAATAGGTCAGTAATACTGCTGAAAGTTGTCACTTCCCTTCTCAACCTCTTACGTAGCCGAGAGGCAGCACTTGACATTGGAAAGGGCATACATAGATTTTGCATTCACACAGACCTGGTCTAATCCTTCCTGTACAATTTAACGTGAGCATAAATAAGTGACTTAACCTCCCTGTCAGTTGCCAAATCTATAAAGGAAAGGTCATGATGTCTACTTGCAAGGCTGTTTTAAGGATTAAATGCAACAAGACAAGCAAAATGTATAACAGAGTCTTTTGGGTCACAGGTACCCAATAATGGTGGCTGTTTCAGTAATTAGAAGTGGTCCATTTAGATTATTGAGTTGTCAGATGTTCTGGAGATGGGTACTTAATATCTTTATTCAGAGCCAAGTGAATAAAAAACAGCAACTGTATGTAGCTCTTCAAGCAGGTCCTATTCAATGTGGCTTCTAATCTCTCCAACCTCTAACTGCTACATCCAATAGATTAGCCTTAATGTAAGTAATAGAAGTTAATATTCCTAAATTGTGGTATTAACCTAAACTCAATTAAAGCCCCATATTGCATTACTGCACTCCTTCACACATTTGTGATTGCACACCACTCAAATAGATGCTGGTTTTCATGGTATTGTTTCAAAGCAGCACATTTCATACATGGAAATCCAACTGCAGTGCAGAGGGAGACATGGTGAGAAGTTACTTGTAGGTTCAGAAAAAACAGAATATCCTTAATTTATACCCCATTCATAATACACAACCATTTGTTCAGCAAAAAGCTCTGCTGCATTTAGACTGTAAAATATTTGCTGGAAATCTGAACTACAGAAAAAGCTGAATTCAGTTTCTTTGAATTCAGTAGCAGCAAAGCCACTTATTGTCACTCTTTCGTCTGGGAAAGTAAATCCTGAGTACAGTGCATTTCCCACATAGTCAGAGTTTGTTGGTTATTTATGTTTCAGTGTTGAATTTTCATCCCCCTACTTTTTATCGAAAGCAATTATGAAGCCACAATTATGAAAATAATGAGTACACAAATACGTGGTTCAACATGTCTGCACTATGATTCTTCAGCCGATTCAAATAAAGCTCTAGGGTTAATTTCTTTACATGTAATTTGCAATTTGTCCTCTTTGGCCCCATATATGCTAAGAGTCAGTATTGTTACACAGCCCTGCTTTCCATGTCCTCTGAGGTTTGAATATGATGAATAAAACAAAAGAATGAGGAAAAAAACCGAAGGTTTTTTGGAATTGTTTGGAAAATATCACCAAGTCAAGAATATTCAGAAAGGAGGATGAGGGAAGTTTCATTTCTACCAACCAACAAAAGGACTTGGGAAGTTCTAAAATTATCCTCAGCCATTGAAATTAGTCCCAAAGAACAGGACATGTTCTATTTCTCAGTAGAATTATATGCCAGGAAGCATAAAATCCAACAACAAACAAAGAACAGTTAGGAGACTTGAAGGAGATAATACATTTGAACACCCACCATAGTGACTGATCAGACACACACTCAATGGAAGTTAAAAATCTGATTGAGAACTTTGTATTGGCACAGCATTATGCTAAAGGGCTATCAAGAAATTTAGGGTATAGTCTTAGACCTTATGATGAGCTTTATCTTATCATAAACTGGGTGATACCGGACCCACAGATGAAAAAACCAGCAATATGAGACAGTGTAGGTAAGTGTTAAATGATGGATGCAAACAATGAGGAAGTAAACTAGCATTTGAGGAGCATTTACTGTGCCATTGATTCCTCATAACAATCATAAGATTGTTATGCTATCATTATTTCCAACTTACTGATGAGTAAACTGAAGTTCAGAGCAGTAGAGTAATTCTGACGTAGTCACACCGGTAGTAAGTGACATATCTGGGATTTCTCCCCCTGCTCCAAGTTCTATATTCTTCCGTGGTGTGTATTATACTTTTTCTTATGGTCAACAAAAGTATATCCCTCTTGATCACACATTATTTGCTAGACTCCTTATTAAATACTGTACATATAGCATATCATTACAATGTAGAGGTTAAGTTCATGGACTCCCTAGATTTAATTCTTCTCTCCACTCATCAGCTATGTGATCTTAATCTCTCTGTGCCTCAGAAGCAAGTGAATTAATACATGCAACACACTTATAAAAGATTTTGGCATATTGTAAGTCAAATATAAGTGATGATTGTTATTATTTTTGTTATTTAATACTTTTAAATCTTTATGAAGTAGGGACTATGGTTATGTTCACTTTACAGATGAGGGAACTGAGCCTTAGAGCGAAGAAATGGCTTTTCCAAAGTTACCTGGGTGGTAAATTCTGGGTGGTAAATTCTGGTGTTCAAGTATAAGCTTGTTGACTCTAAACATTTTTTTTCCTTCACTATGGCACATTACTTTCCTAAGTGCTATAGCTGCTCAAGAGAGGGAGATATCTATATGAGCTGAAGGCTTCATTAAGGATGTTGGACTAGAGGTTGAAAAAGAGTAATGAGAAAAAGATTCTGTGTAGGAAGCTTGGATAAAGAAGGAAGGATAGTGTGTGTTGAGGGGAGGAGGAGAGAGGACCAAACATTTCTCCTTCTAGAAGACTTTTAGAGAATGAGGGAATTCAGTCCTGCTATTAGTGACAGGAAAGCAAGTGCAGGCCTGTTCAAAGGAGCCTGTCCTACAGCCCAGTCACAAGAAGGCCCTGAGGGCAGGAAGCAGACTACACCTTCGCAAGAAAAATAAATCTGAGGAAAGCTGTAAATGAATCTCAGGGTAATCTCCTACAACGGCATGCCTAGAATCATAAGCCTGTTTACAACAGCCTTGTCTACCTGCAGGTGGCTCAAGGCCTCTACAGACGGTCATATGGCAGAAGAATTTCCAGAGGAGAAACTAGCACTTGAATACCAAATTAGGAAGAAAAGAATCCAATTGCTTAATTGAAAATTTATAAAAATATGTACAATTATAAGTGCATTACATTGTGCGGCACAAACCCCCCACTGTAGAATGATTTAACTGCTGTTTGCTTCCTACTCTGCCTAACTGACTCTCCTGGGGGCCATTGCTTTAGTAGTTTGGCTATCTCAGCTGCCACTGTGCCTCCTCATTTTCCTCTATTCCTGAGTTTTAAGAGGTGTGACTTGGGAAGCCAACCATCTCTTTTGCAAAGTCTGGCAGTTTGCCTATGTAGCTGGTAAGAGCTGCTGATTTATGTCTGGGAGTCTGTTTAACTGGGGTTTCTGCCTGCCTGAAGCTTCTAGTGGTAATAGCCCTACTAATTAACTCTGTTATTCTTTACTCTTCACTCTTTGAGCTTCCTTTGAAACTCTCCCAACTTTGGATGACTCCAACTTTTAGAGAAACATTTTCCTTTCACTTAAACAATTTCACTTAAACTCCATCCAGTCCTTCAAGTCTCGCATCAGCACCTGTGCCTGCATGTATTTTGTAGTGAGTCCCGGTGTTCCAGTAGAGAATTTTTTTGATGTATCACAATTACACAGGATATAGCTAAAGGACTCTGTGGCAATCTACTGGGAACATTTCACTGGTTCAGGAGCTTAGAAATAGACTTAATTTACTCTGCCTAAACAAAGTGTACCTGTGCCCACTGACTCTTAAAAGGATAGTCTGCTGAGCAATGGGATTCTGAATTAAAAAATCCTTGAGCAACTGTCTTTTTTCCACTGTATATTTTTTCCTGTTTTGTCGAAGATTAATTGACCATAGAGTTGAGGGTCCATATCTGGGCTCTCTACTCTGTTCCACTGGTCTATGTGTCTGTTTTTATGCCAGTACCATGCTGTCTTGGTGATCACAGCTTTGTAATAAAGCTTGAAATCAGGTAATGTGATGCCCCCAGTTTTATTTTTGTTTTTCAACATTTCCTTAACGATTCAAACTCAACACACACGAAACAGGCAAACATATCAAAAAATGGGCAGAAGATATGAACAGACACTTCTCCAATCAAGATATACAAATGGCTATCAGACACATGAAAAATGTTCACCATCACTAGCCATCAGGGAGATTCAAATTAAAACCACATTGAGATATCACCTTACACCAGTTAGAATGGCCAAAATTAGCAAGACAGGAAACAACATGTGTTGGAGAAGATGTGGAGAAAGGGGAACCCTCTTCCACTGTTGGTGGGAATGCAAGTTGGTGCAGCCTCTTTGGAGAACAGTGTGGAGATTCCTCAAGAAATTAAAAATAGAACTTCCCTATGACCCTGCCATTGCACTCCTGGGTATTTACCCCAAAGATACAGATGTAGTGAAAAGAAGGGCCATCTGTACCCTAATGTTTATAGCAGCAATGGCCACGGTCGCCAGACTATGGAAAGAACCAAGATGCCTTTCAATGGACGAATGGATAAGGAAGATGTGGTCCATATACACTATGGAGTATTATGCCTCCATCAGAAAGGATGAATACCCAACTTTTGTAGCAACATGGACGGGACTTGAAGAGATTATGCTGAGTGAAATAAGTCAAGCAGAGAGAGTCAATTATCATATGGTTTCACTTACTTGTGGAGCATAACAAATATCATGGAGGACAAGGGGTGTTAGAGAGGAGAAGGGAGTTGGGGTAAATTGGAAGGGGAGGTGAATCATGAGAGACTGTGGACTCTGAAAAACAATCTGAGGGGTTTGAAGAGGCGGGGGTGTGAGAGGTTGGGGTACCAGGTGGTGGGTATTATAGAGGGCACGGATTGCATGGAGCACTGAGTGTGGTGAAAAAATAATGAATACTGTTTTTCTGAAAATAAACAAATCAATTTAATAAAAAAGGGGGGATATATTTATTCTTTTTTTTAAATATACCTTGTTCCAAAGTGTGGAGGATTTAAAGGTGTACTTGAAGTTAACTTAATCAGATGTTCAATAAAACTATGAAATAAAAAAAAAATCCTTGAGCAAAAGGGAAGAGTCCTGGATGGCTTTGCAAACAAAATGCCTTCCTACACCTGTGAGATGCTGTTAAGAGCTGGTTTGATACAGATTTATAGAGATTTATACCATATCATTCTCAGGCATGATTTCCTGATTATTGGAGTTTTTAATCATTTATATATGCAATAAGTGCTGTTATAACTTCAGAGTGCTCTAGGCTGACATGGAAGAAAGCAAATAAACTTTCATGTAAGTTATTCTAGAATACTTTCCCATGAGTTTTGGTCAATGAGTGGATGAAGTAAGATAATTCTATTGTAACAAAATGATCAAGGGAATCCTGGAGGTTTTGTTGCCTTGCTGGGATCTTGGTAACATAGTTAAATTAAGCAAAATGGATTTCCAAGTAGATAAGCCTCGTATTTCTCTGATTCATTAAGACTCAATACTTGTGCCATACTTGCATTCTTTTTTTAAAAAGATTTTACTTATTTGACAGACAGATCACAAGTAGTCAGAGAAGCAGGCAGAGAGAGAGGGAGAAGCAGACTCCCCATTGAGCGGGGAGCCTGATGCAGGGCTCAATCCCAGGACCCTGAGATCATAATCTGAACTGAAGGGAGAGGCTTTAACCCACTGAACCACCCAGGTGCCCCCACACTTGCATTCTTTTAATCTGGCTCTCGTCACTCCCACTAGGTGTTTGGAACACAAACTAAGAAATATCAGGCCCCTTTCAGTGATTTGTTCTCCTTACTTTACCATCTATTGTCCAGAATCATCAACATATTTGCCAAAGCTCATGCAAGGTTCACATACTCTTATAAAGTCACAGCTCCTCTATTGGTCTCCATTCACTATTTAAAAAAATGTCAGTGATGTCCACTGATACTATTATGCTATACTCTGAGGGACAAAGAAACCTTGGTTATTACCTTCAAGTATAATGAGCAAAACAGAAGCTATTGGGAGGATTGTTGGGTACCTGTGAGCATATCTGTTAGGGCTTTATTTTGGAGACTGTGGTTTTTCAGAGCACTAGACACATCCATTTGATTTTTAAAAAATCCTATTTATGGTCAGCGGCCTGGATGTATGAATAGAGAAGGTAAGCAGTTAGGCTGATTAAAGGCTAACGATTTTCAAGACAATTTTGGTAGAATTGCCCAAGGAGACAGTAGATTTGAAGATATTGGTGAAAGAGTATTTCAAGATTAGATCACAAAATTGAAGCTAGGGAGGGAAGAAAGTGAAATGGACCAATAGACTGAAAATGGAAGGCACACAGGCTTGGAGAACTCAATGAAAATAAACAAAAGAAGTGAGCGTAATGGAGTAAATTTAACAATTACAAAGTGGTGCTCAAAGAAAGAGCTATTGGCTTTTAAGATTTATGAAATGGAGCAGTTTTGGTGGGAGATGAAGTCCAATGTGTGGCCCTGGGAGTGGGTTTTTAAAATGGGATGGGGACGAAATTCCTAGTAATAAAAGAAGTCTAAGAACCTCATGCAGCAGTGTTGGGCTTGCACCATGATTAAGACACATAAGTTAATGACTGGAGTTGAAGTAGAAAGACAAACTGAGTGTTGTGCCAAAGACCTTGGAGAATGTGGGTAAGTGGTCTAGGGGTTACGAGAAGACAGTGGTGAAGAAAGAGAAAAATATATATATATTGCGGTATAGTTGCGATACTAACGTGTATAGAGAATGCTGGAATGGAGTGTCAACGCTAGAGGTTTCTGTGTAACCAGCCATAGCTAAAGGTTTTTTTCTTCTTCTCTAAGAGGGAAACTTGTTTTTGTCTGTCCCAGAATTTTTTTCTTTTTTTCTTTTTTTTTTCTTATTCCTTCTATTATTACTTAGATAAGAAGTTAGAAAGTTAGGGTAATTAATTGTTAAAATGTTTTTGCCACTTTAATGCCCAGAACAGAAACTTCTAAATTAAGCAATTGTGAGGTAGGGAAATTATTTGGTGGGTTGCAAGAGCCTCCTTGGAAAAACACTAGGTTTGATGTTCATGCTATAAACCAAAACAATCATTATCCTTGCAATTATCAATGTAGAATGTAAGATTAGAGTAATTTACAATAGTTCCTCATCTGGTCCTATGGGATAGGGGAGTTCAATCATTCCTATTTGCAAAGGAAGGAATAGACAATGGTTCTGTGGTGAGATTTAAAACAAACTTATTGTTTTAGTTCCCTTTAATTGGCTATCACTTTCTAATTGGCTGATGATGTACAGTCCACTCAAAACTCCCAAGAGGATTCCCAGGAATCCAGGCTGCACAGTAACAATAAATGATAATTTGAATAACCTTGTTTCTCAGCTAAGGGGAGTTACGGGGCCAACTCTATAGGATTGTTACGTGGGCCTTTTTCTATTACTTCTAGTTAAGAACATTGAAATATTTATACCATCAGTGATTTTGATCATTAAAGCTCAATTGACATATTGTTTGCATTTGGTTCTTTACTTATTTAATCCAAGGATACTGTGCACTTAGATGCTTGGATGATAAACATTTATATTTGTTGTATATAAAATGAAATGATATTATTCCTTTTGTGTTTATCACCTTCAAACGTATCATGTTCCTTCCTTTGTTGAATTATCAACATTGTCTTATGCTATCAAAGAAAAAAATTCACATCTAGAGTTCACTCTGGATTTTACAGTTAGTCATGGACTTGGGCACTGGCAGGATCAAGCTATTTTGGAAGAACAGTATCCTGGACAATTACTCCAATACTGACACGTGTATAGACAATGCTGGAATGGCGTGTCAACGCTAGAGGTTTCTGTGTAACCAGCTATAGCTAAAGGTTTTTTTCTTCTCTAAGAGGGAAGCTTGTTTTTGCCTGGTTCCCAGAATTCTTTTCTTTTTTTTTCTTTTCTTCCTTCTATTATTCCTTAGATAAGTAAAACCACATACTTAAAATATATAATCATCTCATTTGTAGGCAATTGACTCAGACTCAAAGTTGTTGTGAATGAATAGGTATTTTTAAAAAGACCCTAAGCTTGCTCTGAGATAGAGGATTTTGGTTTTGGTACAGGCCATCTTTAGAGCAAATGCTGTCTAGTTTTGGTGTTCTTTATAGTGCTTGGCTGAATGAGACTATGGTTTCTCCTCATTGTATTTTTTTCTATTGATATAAATTGCTAGAGTTTAGGCTTTGCCTGCATTCAGGCACTATATATTTCCATTTGCGAGGTGCATCTGAGGACTCTGGTATTTTGGTGAACTTTGGAGTTAAAGGGAGCCAACAAATTCCATTAAATTATTTCTTAGTTGGTTCCTCTTCCATTCTCTCCCAGTCAGTACCCAGGGAGTTTGTAGGATTGTTCCTGATTTTATTCTTTTTTTTTTCCCTCTTCAATAAGTTGCAGGACTCCCTCAGGTGCCCTCTAAGGGTTTTACTTTCTGGTTTCCTCAGTGAATTCTCAGATGAGACTGCAACAGATATCCACAGAAGCCTTCAGATAGGGGAAGACGATGTGCCTCTTCACACCTCTCTGTAGTTTTGCCCTTGCACATGGATACTTCTTGAATAACCATGCCCCATGGGTTCTTACATTGGCCCCATAAAACTAGATATCATTATTAATAGCATGTTTACCCCCACCCCATTTTTTTTAGAAAGTTACATACAAATTGTTGTTGCCACCTCCTTCTCGGGATCTTGAGTGAGCACTAGAGAAAATAATTTAGATATTGGTTCCTCTGGAATTTGATCTGAGAGATGCACTCATGTATAGTAATACACTACCCCTTTACTGGCCTTCCAGGAGGATGATAAATGTGCCAAATGGAGAATAACATTGGAGAATCTTGTGTTGTTTATACTCAGAGGTGTTTGCTAGGTTATCTTGGTGCACATTTGATAGGCTGGAGCTTTTGTTATAAAGTTCAGTTCAGGGAGGGCAGAGACATCATGAAATACCTAGGTGTGCTGGGGGCCTTAGGGAATGATGGGCTGAATCAGTGTTTGCTTTTTACATTTAATCCTGTTATGATCATGAGATTTAATTTTTTTGTATTTGGGTTGGTAGCTTGGACTCTTTACCAACATCAGAACAACATCAGTCTGTTGCAGACTCTTTACCAACAACAGCAGACAATGTCATGTGCAGTATGCTGAATTTGAGTCAGCCTACACTTCTAGGTCAAGTTTCTATAGTATTGTCTTCTATGCCTTTTGACCCTTCAGAAATAGCTATTTACTGTTTTGTTTACTATGTCTTTATTGTCCTTAGATCTGTCCCCATACTCATATATATCCCCATTTTATCAGGTGTCCAGGGAATTTAACTTTTCTCCTATAACACCTTTAAACACTCTTCTCCTCAAATTACTCTTCTTGATTAAAAAAATACAAAATATTTTAAATGTAATGATAATTTTATTTATTTTTTATTTTTATTTTTATAAAGATTTTTATTTATTTGCTAGAGAGAGAGAGAGAGAGAGAGAGAGAGATACAGAGTGGAAGCACAGGCAGACAGAGTGGCAGGCTAGAGGCAGAGGGAGAAGCAGGCTCCCTGCTGAGCAAGGAGCCGGATGTGGGACTCAATCCTAGGACGCTGGGATCATGACCTGAGCCGAAGGCAGCCGCTTAACCAACTGAGCCACCCAGGCGTCCCTGTAATGATAATTTTAAACAAAAATATTTACTTTGACAAATTGATGTTCTGCTCAAACACATTGCTAAATTTGTAGGTTGGACAATCTTATGAAAAGCTATAAAATTGAATGTACTCTTTTTTTCCCTCTACCTTTTTTTGTTTTTGATTATATTTTTTCCCCTTTGCTCTCTTTCTTTTCCCTCTTCCTGCCCCCTACTCTCCCTTTCTTAAAAGTTTTTAGCTGGATCTTTTACATGTATTTTTTTGTTCTTCTTGTTGTGAAAAGATTAAATTTGCTTGACCAGGTCAAGCTTTAGTTGTGAAGCTAAAGATAAATGGATCTCTTTTATCTGCATTCTTCCACTAATGTTTCTCTATCTAGAAGTCTTTATTACTCATTCTAAATGTCCGTTAGTTTACACTGGTGGTTTCTTGGTATTCTCTTATTTTGACACCTTCTTCATGAGGAAATATTGATTACACCACTGCTCTCTCCTCAGAGCCCTTATGTGTCCTCTCTGCATTTCTTTACTTTCTTCTTCTGTTCTGTTCTGTTCTGTTCTGTTCTCTTCTCCTCTCCTCTCCTCTCCTCTTCTCCCCTTCTCTCCCCTCCCCTTCTCCCTTTTCTTCTTGTCTCATTTCTTCTCTTCCTTTTCTTTCATTTTTCTTCCTGCAGTACCTGAATAGTACACCAAATCTAATAATTAAGAGAATTTTATGCTTTATTCATGTTTTCAATCTTTTCCCCTGAATTGCTATCAAAATCTAGATTCTTTCCAACTAAACACTAGATTTCAAATGACTTTAGTCTTAAGGAAATAATCAGCCTCTAAAAGGAAGCACCCACCAAACTTCTATATTTTATAGATTAATTTTGCTATAGCTGATGTTTTATGTATATAGATGTGAGTTTGCACTGAAGCGATATCTACTTTCAACATTAAAAATAAACATAATGAAAAAAAATGTAATGAGCAGAAAAAAATCCTCCAGTTATAATCTAATTGATAGTCTAATGATTTTTAAGCATGTTTTGACTTCTGAGGGGTTGGTTTTTTAATATGTCTGGCTTGACAATAAGAGATAGAATATCTCATAATGAGATAGAAGAGCCTTGGGGAGAAGAGTGCAGGTTTCTGGGTCACCATAAGTCTAGGTTTGAATCTGAACTCATCACCTTTCTAGTTGTGCAGTCTTGTGTAAGTGAGTTAATAATTGTCTCTGAGACAGTTTCCCAATCTGTAAAATGGATATTAATGTAGTACTCATCTTATAGGGTTGAGAATTATATAGGTGAATATATATAACTATTTATATGTGGCACATATATACTTGATGGATGTTAGATATCATGTTTATGATAACTTCATAGATTCCTCATGGAAATAATAATACATTATGATGCGCCTAAAATGTACTGAAATTTGTAATTGAAACTATAATTCAGATTTCAGTGGAGTGTGTCTTTCTTGTGACTGTGATAATACAATTCTCAGATGGATGGCTGATTGCCTGTGTAACAGATTTTTTCCATTTGAAGCTTCTTACTTTTTGATCTTGAGCTTATTAACTCAGTATGGTTTCCAGATGCAAATCTCTAACCTAAATCTCTCTTAGACTCTGTTAACTTTTTAGGGTAAGAAGAACCTTCTCCCCATTCCATCTTTCTTGTATGTATGTGGAAGACCTAGCATTGACAATTAAAGCAAGTGATTGCTTTAAGAAGACTGAAGAGCTTAACAGTATCCATCAGTGCTTCTGACTTTGTAGTACAGTCAACATTTTCTCATTATGATGCATTTTCTAAAAATTTTAATCAGATTTGGATCAGAATAATCATCACTGTGGGATACACAGTAGTGTATTGAGGAAGCACCTACTATGATGGTCTGGATTAGCTTTTTGCTTTGAGATTCTTGAGGTGATAAAACTCTAGGCAGCCTTTAGGCAATGACCCTATACCCTTCAGGTATTAAAGCCACAGGAGTCTTATCTTACAAGTACCTCTGTTGGGAAGAGCAATTCTTTTCCTGTTGAGAAGGTTTTTGTTTTTTTTCCTTTTTTTTCCTTTCTTTTTTTAAAAATTTTTTTATTTTTTATTTTTTATAAACATATATTTTTATCCCCAGGGGTACAGGTCTGTGAATCACCAGGTTTACACACTACCTGTTGAGAAGTTGTTTATGAAAGTTTAGATTTGTTGGTCACAAAGGATGTTAGTGGACAAATGAGAAGGGATTTCTTAGTTAGAATTCCAGGTGACTCTTATTTCTTCTGGTTAAAAATAGCACTCCCATGTCCTTGATTCTTTGGAGAGGTTTGTATCTATCTCCTCTCAATCTCTCTCTGTCTCTGTTTCTCACTCTCCTTCCCTCATATGTTGTACCATGGTGGTTCTCAAATTTCAATATGCATAGATCTGAAGAGGGGCCTGAAATTCTGTGTTTCTAAAAAGAACCCAGTTTATTCTGGTGTTGCTGCTCAGTGGACAATACTTTGGTTAGTAATGGTGTAATAGATGTTGGTGGTGACCCATCCATGTTTCTTGACACTCATTTCTATGCATTGGAGGTTGCTTACTACTAACAACTTTGACTCTGTCTGAGATTTCATTTTTGGGGTTTTTTTTTTTTTTGCCTGTGGGAGCACTTATTCTGTATGCAGGGTACGCCTGAAATGTCAGAAAATTAATGGTCCTAGAAGCAATACTTAACCAAAGTCTGATGGGAATTTTGTGGACAAATATTCCAGTTTCCTTTTCTTTCAGTTAGGGTAAATTTCTTCAGAGTTCCACATAAAGATTGAGCTCTTATTATCATTATTTATTGTCTTCTTTCCCTTCCTCACCTCACTTCTCCATTTATCTATGGCTGTTTTTTTGTGGTCAGCTTCCCCCAAAATTTACTGCATTTGAATTTTATCTCAGGATATGCTCCGGAGGGAACTCAAACCCTAGGACTTTAGGGGTTTGAGTAATTTTGAAAATATATACATTTTTTATTTTGTTACCTTAGCTATTTGAGAGATACATCCTTTAACTTGACTGATGGTCTTTAGGTTTGACTTTCAAGTATCTGAAGGAAAGTCTCTATACTAAGAACATAAGGAATCTTTGAGTTGGAGTCTACTGGTCCTATCAGTTCCATAGAAACACACTAATACTGGTTTTTAGTACTTGGTATGTAACCTTCAGTCAGATTCATGACATTTGGAGAGAATTGTTTAGAAAGAATGTTTTAATGCAAGGGAATGATTATTTTTATGTATCTAATTTCAGTGTGTTTCATGTCAACAAGGATACTCATGAATTTAATAAATTGCACACATTGGAAAAATCAAATCCTAAATGAGTCTTTAAGGGTAAACCTTGGCCAGCTGGACTGTCACTCACAAAGGTGACTTTTGTACTAAAAATCCCCATTTAAGGCCCAATTTAGTATTAAATAGTCACTAAAGTCACTAACAGTGCAACTGCATAGCATCTTCCTAGAACAGCTTCTTTAGTCTAATGCAAGTTTGATAATTAAACATTAACATTCTGCAGAGGCAGTCTCCCACTTTGCCCATATTTGGAGATCACTGATATTTTATACTGCAGAGGGGTTGGGAGTGATAGAGTACCAAGCTTTGGATGCATAGCCAGACTTATTTTACAAAGGGTTGTCTAAAGAAGTATTCAATGCCCCTTTTGGCCATCGATGCTAATATGCAATAAAATCGTGTGGCCTCCCTAAAATACTGTTTATGGCAAAGCTATAGCTAGGGTTGTAAATGTAAACCTTTAGCTTTCTATAATACTTTTTCTCCTTCAAAGTATATTCTCTTGTATTATCTGATATAAAATGCCTTATATTTTAGATAGATAATTCAAAATTCATTGAATATTGAAGTTCACAAGAAATAAATGGTCATTTTGAAACTGTATCTAGCCCCCTCCCATTCTATCACACTAAGTTGAGGTCTCAGGATAGCAAAATCAATGAGGCATCAAGGACAAAGTAAAAGATCATGCTTAAACTTTGGTTTAGATCTCTCTTGTGGCTGTCATTCATCTGATTTTACACAAATCAGGTTTACTAAAGCCTAGTAACTTTAATGAAAGCCTATCCCTAAACCTACCCCTATCCTCTAGCTCTCAACCTCTGTGTGATTCTGTAATTTCTATACAGGAAGAGCTAAGGAACAATTATCTATCAGCTCTGGGTCTACATGTCTTACCTTAAAACTGTGTTTAGCAGTATACTCTTTTTATTTAGGTTGTACGTATATCAATTTAAAAAATTTCCAAGTATCCTAAAGGCATTTTTATTCAAACAATATAAGGTTTTCTTCTTCTTTTTTTTTTTTTCTAATTTTGTTTAGAGTGCCTTGGGAAATGACTTGCCCAAGCCATTCTTTGGTGTAACATCATGGGGAACTTCAAAACCTTAATTAGTTTGCCAGAAGTTGCTTTGTATTATAGCTCCTTGTGTGGATGGACAAGGTTGTTAATCCCTTGATTTCTGCTTCCTGTGAAACCTGCTACTATTGCTCTTTGTTGAGTGATTGTGTTAACACCCTACGAAGCATTGCATCTCTCCATTCCCCTTTCTCATCAATTTTGGCTTTTTGGTGGAAAAGACCAGTTTCCAAAAGACCATTCAGAGCCCTCCTGTTTCTTGGCTTCTTATGCTGGCCTCCTGTTAAACTTTGATAAAAGCACACACATTTTGGAAAGCCTAAAAAGGAACCTCTTCCACGTCCATGTGCAGGTCTTCCTTACATCACCAACTCCAGAATTTGATGAATATTATATAAATTAAAAGAGAAATATGTTTTTCTTTCACTTCTTAAGACACAATCAACAAGACCTGTTACACAAAGAGAGCTGCTGTCCAATTACCTTGCTGGCTAGGACAGATGCTTGTAATTATTTGCAATACCAATATAGTGCAAATAGACACATTTACAAGTGTATTACAAGTATATTGCAAATAGTACTCTCACTGTAACCAGTGATGGTTAATGAAGAGTTGCAGAATCTTTTTTTTGCAAAATCTTTATACATAAGTCCCAATGATTGGTTTATATGAGAATTATGATTTTAAACTGCTTTCAGTACCAATCACTTATATATGAAGTTAGTACACTGCTGAGTAATGGTGCTTAGGATTTTCCCCACTCTCTTATGTGGGTGAAGGAACAAGATTAAGGAAGGTTCTTAAGATCACATTATTAAAAGGCCAATTTACTGAACACACAGTTGGAGCTTAATAGCTCCTATTTGAAATGCCAGAACTTGCTCTGCAGTTGAGATCCCACTGAATAAATCCTTTTCTTTTGTACCTGTTCCATTACTCAGAGATCCAGATTTGTTGCCAGACACATTTTAATAAGTGTATCTTTACTTTTTAAATAACTACAACAACAACAAAAAAGAAAATATTTCCACAAAAACAACACCAGAGTTATCAGTTTAAAACTTTATCTGTGTGAAAATTAGACATTATTGTGACTATACTTTTCAAATGATTTTGAAAAGGGACAGGGAAGAGAGTGCACTAATAACCACATTTCTTGGTTTCTTCTTGCTTGTATGTCCTTTTCTGGACCCCAGGAGTTAGTGGAGGAATCATAATTTTGCTTTTGTTTAATACCACAATTTTCCGGGCCTTTCCCACAGCTTCCTCAAGTTTGGCATCATATAAAGGAAAGAAGCAACAAATTAGTATGGGATAGATTTGGGAGGGGGAGACTGAGGGAAAAAGCTCCACCGTCCTGGAGTGATAGTACTGAACGATATGTTTGCTGTTTTTTGACAGAATTCACAGATCAGAGCAGGGCTTCAGGAATAGTGACCCTGCATGAGTGTCAGGAAATGTGCGCCGAGTTGATGAGTTACCATGGTTTTATATAACATTATGGATTTTTAAGAATTTGATCATTTTGATGCTCTAAGAATCACACAAACCACTACTACAACAAACAATCCTTTTGCAAAACAAAGACGTTTTTGGCAATAGAAACAGGTGCAACAAGGGCAAGGTTTTTCGGCAACTCCCTCCTTATAGCAGCCAAAGAAACGCATACCTAACCCAAACTTCCTATGTTCCTTTGTACTGTTATGAGAAGGTCTGGTACTGGTTAATAAATAAATGATTAAACTTTAACATTTTCATGGAATATTGTCAGTGGGGCAATGGAGACTCCTCTGTTGCAGAAAGTGAGGTAACAGATTGAAATTCTTTATTTCATATTCAGCATCCCTTCAAAAGAAGAAGAATATATTAAAAACAAAGTCCAGCAATAGAAATGATTATCAAAATGAGAAATATCTGGCAGAGGGAAGATTTAAATAGACTATTTACATTTTTAAGAGAGAGGAGAAAATGGGGGAGACATGAGCAAACATGATTAATAATAGAAGGATAGCAGAATGCACCTTTATTTACACTTCCCTCTATTGTGGGAATAAGAGAATGTTTTGTGAAATTAAACATTAACCATCATGAAAAAAAAAACCCTTCATTTACATATGCCATGTGAAATAAATGAGAACATATATGTTACCTGGCATGTCAACACATTTTTTTTTCCTTTTGATAGGTTTATCTTAGGTAAATTAAATGCCATGAGCAGGTACAGTAACAGGGCTAAACTGACCAGGGCCATTAATCTTCTATCCTCAGGGTGGCCAATTCATCCTTGAGGTGGTCAAACCAAAAAATTTTCCTAGTGGACTCAATCCTTTCTAGGAACATTTCATTTCCCTTAGGAACTTGTAACAGTGGACCCCTGCTATATTTTCTCCTATAGTGTTATCCACAACTTGGAATTACTATACTTTTTACTTGTTCACTATCCATGTTTACTAGACTAAAAGCTCTATGACTTATGAATCATATCATTGAGGTCCACTGCTGATTCCCCAGCATACAGTAGGTTCTTAATAATCATTCACTGAAAATTTGAATGAATAATTGAGTGATCACTACTCATGGTGGTACAAGACTGCCATTGCATTTTATTGCGGTAAAACACAGCCATATTTATCACCTTTTGGGTGCACCGACTCAAAATATCCTGAAATCTTTTAGTAAGAGGCACAAAAAGTACTTAACACCTGCACAAATGCATCTTAGAATTAATAAAGTATAGTGAGGGAGCTGTCATCACACCTCTTACAATCATATTTTCACCTGTCTTGTCTGTCTGTGACTAGAGGCTGGTAGAGAGTATTTACTAATGAAAGAACTCTTCAGCACCAGATTTGTTTTGGACAAGAAATATTTTTAATATCTTTAAAAGAGGCACACATCTGCATTAGTTCATTCAGCTGTAATTCTCTCTTACTGGGCCAGGTTCAATAAACGGGTAATGGGAGATGTTTTTGTCCTTTGAATTTCAATGATTGAACAACCATTTCTATTGTCTCCTTTCCAGTCTTAACAAATATTGTAGCTACAGCCATAATTACTAGATTTTGTTTTTGTTCTGCTGAACCATTTTTATTGAAGAATGCCAAGCACAGGCAAGATTACATACAAACATAGAATTTAAATAAAATAACTCTTGAATTCAGTAGACAAAAGAAAAACATTAATAATGAAAAAATAAGACAGCTACTTTTCCCCTTGGCATTTGTATTTTGCCACTCACACTCTCATGCTAAAATCATGCCAAAGTTATCATTATTTTGCATGTGTTAATATGAGAGTTACTTGATTTCCCAATGAAAGATTTTAATGATTCACTTTCATTCTGTTTCATTACAAGGAAAATTAAGAGCATTTGTTGTACCTGCTCACTCTCATAATTTCCTCCTCCTGCTTTTTATTCCAAATGCCAAAAAGGTGTGCCTACTTATTCTGACATCAGCCGGGATGGGACTGGACCAAATAACATAGTGGCCTCCATTTCTTCCTTTACCTTAGAAGAGTCTAAGATTGTTGTTAGAGATACTCATGGCTTAAAACTTGCTCTCTGTCCTATATACATCCCTTTTCCTGAATCTTCAAGGAGATTCTACTTCTGTAGAATTGGCAGACTGTATGGTAGATAGTAACTATTTATTGGTTGCTTACTGCTGCATAAATTCTTTATGTAATATCTCATTTAAAGGTCACAGTGAACCTATGGGGTAGATAATATACACACACACACACACACACACACACACATACATACATACATACACACACTGTGGTCTAGGGAGGTAAAGTGATTTTTCCAAGGTCACAGTGCATGGTGGAGCAGGTATTAAAATTCAAATTCATTGCCGAAGCTTGTGCACCTCACTACTATTATATACTCTAAGCTGTGGCTTCATATGTCCTAGGAAGTCAATGCCAGAAGTGTGTCTTAGGAACAGGTTCATAAATGGAACTTACAAATATAAATTTTAAATAAAAAGACCTTTTGTCATCACTTCTAGCTGCCTGCCCAGATAGGAATTATTCAGCTGTATAAACATATGGATTTAACTTTTGACTTGGAACTACTTAAGTAATTCACTCAAGAAATTCTCCCCATAGCTTTATAATAGTGTATTCACCAACCACTAAGGTAAAAATCAGGCACAATGTGACTCTTATTGATTAAGCACTCTATACAAGCTGAGACATGGCACAGAATATGGAGTGCTAACATTTATATTTAGATGCCTAAAACAGATGCTCGAGTACACAAATGCCTATTTCAGAGTCCTGTGAGAGACTGTCATTGGACCTGCATGGCTAAAGCTGGAAAAAAATGTGGATAATTTGTTTATGGATTCGTTTGTAGGAAAAATTATGTGGTATCAGGTAGCATGAAGAAATAAAAAGGGCGATGAGGTAAAATCATTTTAGGAAACATATAAAAACACACAAGAAATTTTGATCAATTTTTATAAAACACATTGATACCATCAGGGCATTAAGACATCAAGAAAGGTCAATAAAGGTGTTTAAGTTCAGGAACAGAACAGAAAGCAGAAAGCAGTTCTTGACAGAAGACAGGTAGTCAAGATGACAGAACAAGGGACACCTGGGTGGCTCAGTGGGTTAAGCTCAGGTCATGATCTCAGAGTCCTGGGATCAAGCCCCACATCGGGCTCTCTGCTCAGCAGGGAGCCTGCTTCCTCCTCTCTCTCTGCTTGCCTCTCTCGTACTTGTGATCTCTCTCTGTCAAATAAATAAATAAAATCTTTTAAAAAATGTAAAAAAAAAGATGACAGAACAAAACTGAAAAAAGGAATAGTATCCTCTGAAAGGAGAAAAGAAGACAAGGTAGGAGTGAAAGTTTAAAATTTCCTCAATTTAAGTGGGAAAGGTGGTTTTGAGTTTAATTAATAGCATGTGTATTATACTGTCTTAATGCCTCTGTGGATAGGTAGCAAGATGCTATACCACTGTAAGAACATAGGGTGTGGGGAGGGGAGAAGAATGTGCGATCTAGAAATAGAGACCCTCATATCAAATCCTAGTTCTGTCACTGACTAGCTGTGTGACCTTGGACAAATTACATTTTTATGCCTCATTTTACCAATATGTAAAACAAGAATATCAGTATTATTTACTTCATAGTGTGTGGTTCTAAGAGTTAAAAGAAATAATGCATAGTAATCACTTAACACAGTGTCTAGCGTATACTGAAAGCTTAATAACTTCTATTTTATGTTTTTTAGCATTATGCTGTTTATGTGTCTGTGTCATAGTTAGCCACAGTAGTGTATTTTTATGAGGAATTACTTGAAGGCTGGGCCTGGATGAGTTGCCTATTATTGCAAAACGGCCTTTATATGAACTTTCCTTTGAGCTTTGGTGAATAGGTTTTGTTTGCCAAGAGGACGAGGACAGAACTGACTATGTTTGGAAAAGGCTGTGACTATTAACATGGAGACCTTCAGGTCAGAAAGCCTGGGATTCTTTTGTGGTTGTTTACTTTTTTCAGTACCTCAGAAAATCCCTCCTTGCCTTCCTATCCCCAGCCTTGATCCAAGTCCAGGTTATATTTCCCTTATTACACCTACAAGCATTGAGAAGTGTTTTGAGAAGTGGACAAGGAGACAAGAGCAGCAAGCCAAGCTGAACCTACAAGGCTGGCAGGTAGCCACAATGGCACTGATGACTTCAGCACTAGAGGGAAGTTCCAGTTCTCTCATTATTTGATGGCTTTTTGAAAAATAAAACCCAATCTATCTTGTAACTAACTGAACTCCTTTTAACTGTTTAATTCCATGCTCTGTGAAAATCAAATTCCTTATGGTAAGTTTAATGTTTATTCCAGTTCTTAGTCCTGAAAACAAATAACTTTCTCTGGAGTGGAGGTATAATTCAGAAAATGTGAATAAAAGATTGATCTGGTATGGTGCTAATAAGTCAGCCTGCAGATCTTGATATACCTGGTATTTAGCACATAATGATCAAAATGCATAATATCCAGAGTGGTTTGAACCAGTTGAATGAGAGACTGAAAGCTCAGGGTTAACTGTTCAGTTGTATGGTTGGAGATGATGTTTAAAGCCCAAAGATCCAAATCTTACAGCCTGTTGAGTGCATGTTGTTTTATTTGAATCCAAAGGTATTAGGTTAGCTTGGAGGTTCCTGTGGCCCAGGATGGGGGGTGGTTTGCAGATATGGTCAGACCTCTCTTTTGAGATTTGTTTCCAAGATTCAAATGCCTTTTTTTTTTTTTTTTTTTTTGCATCCCAGCTCACTAAAAAGTGAATTAAACAATGGTTTTCCATTATTATTGACTGGCCACTGAATAGTTGTCAGCAACAACCTGGCAGGGAGGGTTAGGGAAAAAAACATGCAACAATATTTTGCTTTATAAAAAAGCCTCTTCAGCTACTGCATGACATTTGGGAACCATGCCTTTGCATTGTTTAACATGGAGTCTTAATGAAGAGTTAAAAAAATACATTCATGCTTTGTTTTTTCAATAAAGAGTTGATATTGAATTATCTTCTAAACCAAACATGCTTTATTTTTCTAAAATATTTGAAAAGCTTATGAAATAATTTGTGTGGGTGGTTAAAATAACACTGGCAATAACAATAAAAGCCCACATTTATATTAGTGAAAGTCCTACTCTTATACCAGTTTTAGGAAGATAAAATTGCTATGTACCCATGAGTATCCATGAGTTAAAAGTTGGGATAATACTCTACCCATGTGGGTGTAACTATAGACTAGAAGCAGTAAGTGTATTGATGGGGCCGTATGGTACTTTTGGAATGCTGGCTGATTCATGAATCACCTGGTTTCACAACTGCATTTTTCCCAGAAACCAAATTCTTTATATAACTAGCTTGAGTATGTTTTTAATCCTGGAGAAATAATTATTCTCTTAGTATCCTATATATCCATGATACTGGAGTTTTATGCAGTGATAACAAAATATTCTGGAATATATGTGGATTATGGCTTGTCAATGACAAAATGGTGATTATCCAATCTAATATAGGTTTCCCCTGTTACTATCTATGAGAGATACATATTTTCTTATAGCACTAAAATTACCTGATAATATATTATATATTTGCTTATTAGTTCATCATCTTTCTCACTCTCATATGAGGGCAAAGGATCCTGTATGTTTTGTTTTCCATTGTCTTTTTATCACCCAGCACAGTGTCTAGCACATAGTAGGTACTTACTAGTGTATGGAAACACAACAGATTTCTATATATTAATTTTGTATCCTGCAACTTTACTGAATCTATTTATTACTTCTCATAGTATTTTTTGGCAGAGACTTTAGGGTTTTCTGTATATAATATCATGTCATCTGCAAATAGTGACAGTTTTATTTCTTTACCAATGTAAATACCACTTATTTCTTTTTCTTATCTTATTGTTGTGGCTAGAACCTCCAGTACTATGTCAAATAAAAGTGATGAGAGTAAACATCCTTGTCTTATTATTGATCTTAGATGAGAAGTTCTCAGTATTTTTAGCATAGAATATGATGTTACCTATGGGTTTTTCATATATGGCCTTTATCATGTTGACATGTTTCCTGAAACACATTCTGTTGAAAGTTTTTATCATGAAACATTTTTGAATTTTGTCAAATGCGTCTTCTATATCTATTGAGATGATGATATTATTTTTATCATTTGTTTTATTATTGTGGTGCATCACATTGATTGGTTTGTAAATAATGAAACATTCTTGCATGCCCATAATAAATCTCACTTGATTTTGAAGAATATTACTTACTTAGTGAATGAACTTAGCTAATATTTTGCTGAGGATTTTTGCATCTATATTCATCAGAGTTATTGGCATATAATTTTCATTTACTTGTGGTAGTGTCTTTGTCTAGTTTTGGTATCAGGGTAATGCTGGCTTTATAGAATGTATTTGGAAGTTTTCCTTCCTCGTATATATTTTTAGAATAGTTTGAGAATGATAGGTGTTAACTCTTCTTTTATTTATTTATTTGACAGATGGAGATCACAAGTAGGCAGAGAAGCAGGCAGAGAGAGAGGAGGAAGCAGGCTCCCTGCTGAGCAGAGAGCCCAATGCAGGGCTCAATCAGGGCTCAATCCCAGGACCCTGGGATCATGACCTGAGCCGAAGGCAGAGGCTTAACCCACTGAGCCACCCAGGTGCCCCTAACTCTTCTTTTTTTAATCAACATATAATGTGTTATTTGTTTCAGGGGTACAGATCTGTGATTCTTCAGTCTCACACAATTCACAGCACTCACTATAGCACAGTATCCTCCCCAATGTCCATCACACTGCCACCCCATACCTCTCACCACCCTCCACTCCAACAACTCTCAGTTTGTTTCCTGAGACCAAGAGTCTTTTAAGGTTTGTCACCATCTCTGGTTTTGTCTTGTTTCATTTCTCTCTCCCTTCCCCTATGATCCACTGTCTTATTTCTCAAATTCCACAAATCAGTGAGATCATGTCATAATTATCCCTCTCTGATTGATTTATTTTGTTTAGCATAAATTACCCTCTAGTTCTATCTACATCATTGCAAATAGCAGGGTTTCATTTTTTTGTTGAATGTATAATATTCCATTGTATATATGTACCACACCTTCTTTATCCATTTATTAGTTGATGGACATCTAGTTCTTTCCATAGTTTGGCTATTATGGACATTACTACTATAAACATTGGGGTGCATGTGTCCCTTCAGATCACTACATTTGTATCTTTAGAGTAAATACCCAATAGTGCAATGGCTAGGCAGTAGGGTAGCTCTATTTTCAACTTTTTGAGAAACCTCCCATACTGTTTTCCAGATTGGCTGCACCAACTTGCATTCCCACCAATGGTGTAGGAGGGTTCCCCTTTCTCTGCATCCTCACCAATATCTTTTCTTTCCTGACTTGTTAATATTAGTCATTCTGACTGGTGTGAGGTGATATCTTCCTGTGATTTTGATTTCGATTTCCCTGATGCTGAGTGATGCTGAGCAACTTTTCATGTGTGTTGGCCATTTGGATGTTTTCTTTGCATAAATGTCTGTTCATGTCTTCTGCCAATTTCTTGATTGGATTATTTGTTCTTGGGATGTAGAGTTTGATCAGTTCTTTATAGATTTTGGATACTAGCCCTTTATCTGATATGTCATTTGCAAATATCTTCTACCATTCTGTCAGTTGTCTTTTGGTTTTGTTGACTGTTTCCTTTGCTGTGAAAAAGCTTTTGATCTTGATGAAGTCCCAGTAGTTCATTTTTGTCCTTGCTTCCCTTGCCTTTGGAGATGTTTCTAGGAAGAAGTGGCTGTGGTTGAGGTCGAGTTGCCTGTGTTCTCCTCAAGGATTTGGATGGTTTCCTATCTCACACTAAGGTTTTTCATCCATTTTGAGTCTATTTTTGTGTGTGGTGTAAGGAAATGGTCCAGTTTCACTTTTCTGCATGTGGCTGTCCAATTATCTAAACACCATTTGTTGAAGAGACTGTCTTTTTTCCACTGGACATTCTTTTTTTTTTAAAAAAAAGATTTTATTTGTTTATTTAACAGACAGAGACTACAAGTAGGCAGAGAGGCAGAGCGATGAGGAAGCAGGCTCCCTACCAAGCAGAGAGCCCAATGCAGGACTCGATTCCAGAACCCTGGGATCATGACCTGAGCCGAAGGCAGAGGCTTCAGCCCACTGAGCCACGCAGGCGCCCCTCCATTGGACATTCTTTCCTGCTTTGCCAAAGATTAGTTGACCATACAGTTGAGGGTCCATTTCTGGGCTCTCTATTCTGCACTATTGATCTATGGGTCTGCTTTTGTGCCAGTACCATACTGTCTTGATGATGACAGCTTTGTAATAGAACTTGAAGTCTGGAATTGTGATGCCACCAACTTTGGTTTTCTTTTTCAACATTCCTCTGGCTATTTGGGGGTCTTTTCTGCTTCCATATGAATTTTAGGATTATTTGTTCCATTTCTTTGAAAAAAAATTGATGGTATTTTGATAGGGATTGCATTAAATGTGTAGATTGCTCAAGGTAACATAAAGATTTTCATAATATTTGTTCTTCCAATCCATGAGCATGGAACGTTTTTCCATTTCTTTGTGTCTTCCTCAATTTCTTTCATGACTCCTCTACAGTTTTCTGAGTACAGATTATTTGCCTCTTTGGTGAGGTTTATTCCTAGGTATGTTATGGTTTTGGGTACAATTGTAAATGGGATTGACTCCTTAATTTCTCTTTCTTCTGTCTTGCTGTTGGTATATAGAAATGCAACTGATTTCTGCACATTGATTTTATATCCTGACACTTTACTGAATTCCTGTATGAGTTCTAGTGTTTTGGAGTCTTTTAGGTTTTCCACATAAACTATATTATCTACAAAAAGTGAGAGTTTCTTTTTTTTTTTTTTTCACTTCTTCTTTACTGATTTGGATGCCTTTTATGTCTTTCTTTTTTGTTCTTTTTTAATTTCATTTCAGTGTTCCAGAATTCATTGTTTATGCTCTACACCCAGTGCTCCATGTAATACGAACCCTTCATAATACTTTGTATTTCTTTTTGTTGTCTGATTGCTGAGGCTAGGACTTCTAGCACTATGTTGAATAGCAGTGGTGATAGTGTACATCCCTGCCATTTTCCTGATCTTAGCTGATAGTGGACATCCCTGCCATGTTCCTGACCTTAGGGGGAAAGTTCTCAGTTTTTCTCCATGAAGAATGATATTCACTGTGAGTTTTTTTAAATAGATGGTTTTTGTGATATTGAGGTATGTACTCTATGCCTACACTCTGAGCAGTTTTGATCAAGAAAGGATGCTGTACTTTGTCAAATGCTTTTTCAGCATCTATTGACAGTATCATATGGATCTTGTTCTTTCTTTTATTAATGTATTATATCAGATTGATTGATTTGTAAATGTTGAGCCACCCTTGCAGCCAAGGAATAAATCCCACTTGGTCATGGTGAATAATCCTTTTAATGTACTGCTGGATCCTAAAGGCCAGTATTTTGGTGAGAATTTTTGCATCCATGTTCATCAGGATATTGGTTTGTAATTCCCTTTTTATGAAGGGCTCTTTGTCTGGTTTTGGGATGAAGGTAATTGTGGCCTCATAAAATGAGTTTGGAAGTTTTCCTTTTCTATTTCTTGGAACAGTTTAAGAATAGGTATATTTATAATTGTGTTATGTTAGTCACCATAAAATACGTCATTACTTTTTGATGCAGTGTTCCAAGATTCATTGTTTATGTACAATACCCAGTGATCCATGCAATATGTACTCTCCTTAATATGCACTACCAGGCAAGAATAGGTATTGATCCTTCTTTAAATGTTTGGTAGAATTCCTCTGGGAAGTATCTGGCCCTGGACTCTTGTTAGTTGACAGATTTTTTTTTAAGTTTTTATTCGAGTTCCAGTTAGTTAACACATAGTATGACATTAGTTTCAGGTATACAAAGGGATACATGCACCCTTATGTCTATGGAAGCATTATTTACAACAGCTAAATTATGGAAGCAGCCCACATGTCCATCCACTGATGAAGAAAGAAAGAATGGGCTGTATATACAATGGATTATTATTGAACCATGAAAAAGTATAAAATCTTGCCATTTGCAATGACATGGATGGAGCTGGAGAGTATTGTGTTAAGTGATATATGTCAGAGAAAGACAGATATCATATGATTTCACTTATATGTGGAATATAAGAAAGAAAATTAACAAGAAAAATTCACAGATTTTTGTTGACTGTTTCAATATCTTTATTGGTTATGGATCTGTTCAGGTTTTCTATTTCTTCCTGGTTCAGTTTTGGTGGTTTATACATCTCTAGGAATGCATTCATTTCTTCCAGATTATCTAATTTTCTGGTGTATAGTTGCTCATAATATATTCTTATAATTGTTTGTGTTTCTTTGGTGTTGATTGTGATCTCTCCTCTTTCATTCATGATTTTATCAATTTGGGTCATTTTTCTTTTTGACAAGTCTGGCCAGGGGTTTATCAATCTTATTAACTCTTTCAAAGAACTAGCTCCTAGTTTCATTGATCTGTTCTGCTGTTCTTTTGGTTTCTATTTCATTGATTTCTGCTCTGATCTTTATTATCTCTTCTCCTGCTGGGTTTAGGCTTTTTTTTTTTTTTTTTTTGCTGTTCTTTCTCCAGCTCCTCTAGGTGTAGAGTTAGGTTGTATACTTGAGACCTTTTGTGTTTCTTGAGAAAGTCTTGTGTTGCTACATACTTTCCTCTCAGGACCACCGTTGCTGTGTCCCAAAGATTCTGATCAGTTGTGTTTTTATTTTCATTTATTTCCATGAGTTTTTTAAATTCGTCTTTGATTTCCTGGTTGGTCCAATCATTCTTCAGTAGGATTCTCTTTAGCCTCCATGTATTGAGTTCTTTCCAAATTTCTCTTGTAGTTGAATTCATGTTTCAAAGCACTGTAGTCTGAAAATATGCAGGGAATGATCCCAATCCTTTGGTAGTGTTTGAGACCTGATTTGATTTGATTTGAGACCCAGGATTTAATCTATTGTGGAGAATGTTCCATGTGCAGTAGTAAAGAATGTGTATTCTGTTGCTTTGGGATGGAATGTTCTGAATATATCTGTGAAAGTCCATCTGGTCCAGTGTGCCATTCAAAGCCTTTATTTCCTTGTTGATCTTTTGCTTAGATGATCTGTCCATTTCAGTGAAGGGGTTGTTAAAGTCCCCTACAATTGTTGTGTTGTTGTCTATGTGTTTCTTTGATTTCATTATTAATTGGTTTATATAGTTGGCTGCTCCCATGTTAGGGGCATAGATATTTAAAATTATTAGGTCTTCTTGTTGTATACACCCTTTAAGTATTATGTAATATCCTTCATCATCTCTTATTATAGTCTTTGGTTTAAAATATAATTTGTCTGATATAAGGATTGCCACCCCAGCTTTCTTTTGATGTCTATTAGCACGGCAAATGTTTTTCAACTCCTTCATTTTAAATCTGGAGGTGTCTTTAAATCTGGAGGTTCTAAAATGAGTCTCTTGCATAAAGCCTATCAGTGGGTCTTATTCCCCCACCCCCATCCTGATACCCTGTGTCTTTTCTCTGGGGCATTTAGTCCATTTACATCCAGGGTAACTATTGAAAGATATGAATTTAGTGTCATTGTATTGCCTGTAAGGTGACTGTTACTGTATATTGTCTCTGTTCCTTTATGGTCTATGTTACTTTTAGACTCTCTCTTTCTTTAGAGGACCCCTTTCAATATTTCCTGTAGGGCTGGATTGGTGTTTACAAATTATTTTAGTTTTTGTTTGTTTTGGAAGCTTTTTATCTCTCCTATTTTCAGTGACAGCTTAGCTGGATATAGTATTCTTGGCTTCATATTTTTCTGGCTTGGTGCTCTGAATATATCATGCCAGTCCTTTCTGGCCTGCCAGGTCTGTGTGGATAAGTCTACTGCCAATCTAATATTTCTACCTTTGTGGGTTACAGACTTCTTGTCCTGAGCTGCTTTCAGGATTTTTTCTTTCTCTCTTAGTCTTTTAAGTTTTACTATTAGATGATGGGGTATTGACCAATTTTTATTAATTTTAAAGGGGATTCTCTATGCCTCCTGGATTTAGATGCCTGTTTCCTCCCCCAAATTAGGGAAGTTCTGTGGTATAATTTGCACCAATATATCTTCTGCCCTTCTCTTATTTATTTATTTATTTCAGCTATCAATTTATTTATTTTCAGAAAAACAGTATTCATTATTTTTTCACCACACCCAGTGCTCCATGCAATCCGTGCCCTCTATAATACCCACCACCTGGTACCCCAACTTCCCACCCCCCCGCCACTTCAAACCCCTCAGATTGTTTTTCAGAGTCCATAGTCTCTCATGATTCACCTCTCCTTCCAATTTACCCCAACTCCCTTCTCCTCTCTAACACCCCTTGTCCTCCATGATATTTGTTATGCTCCACAAATAAGTGAAACCATATGATAATTGACTCTCTCTGCTTGACTTATTTCTCTCAACATAATCTCTTCCAGTCCCATCCATGTTGCTACAAAAGTTGGGTATTCATCCTTTCTGATGGAGGCATAATACTCCATAGTGTATATGGACCACATCTTCCTTATCCATTCGTCCGTTGAAGGGCATCTTGTTTCTTTCCACAGTTTGGCGACCGTGGTCATTGCTGCTATAAACATTGGGGTACAGATGGCCCTTCTTTTCACGACATCTGTATCCTTGGGGTAAATACCCAGGAGTGCAATTGCAGGGTCATAGGGAAGCTCTATTTTTAATTTCTTGAAAAATCTCCACACTGTTCTCTTTATTTCTTCTTCTTCTGGGATCCTAATTATTCTAATATTGTTTCATCTTATGTATTCCTTATCTCTCGAATTCTTCCCTCATGTTCCAGTAGTTGTTTATCTCTCTTTTTCTCAACTTCTTTACTCTCCATCATTTGGTTTTCTATATCACTGATTCTCTCTTCTGCCTCATTTATCCTAGTAGTAAGAGCCTCCATTTTTTTATTTCACCTCATTAATAGCCTTTTTGAGTTCAACTTGGTTAGATTTTAATTCTTTCATTTCTATGGAAAGAGATTCTCTAGTATCTTCTATGCTTTTTCAATCCCAGATAGCATCTTTATAACTGTCATTCTAAACTCCAGTTCTGACATCTTCCTAATGTCCATATTGATTAGGATCTTAGCAGTCGGTACTGCCTCTTTTTCTTTATTTTGAGGTTTTTCCATTTTGTCATTCTGTACAGAAAAGAATAGATGAATAAGAGAACAAAATGCTAAAAGGGTAACAATGACTCCCGAAAAAATACACTAAATGAATCAGAAGAGACCCATGTCAGGGGGGAAATGAAAAGAAAAAATAAATGAGTATGTTCAGGCTGTTGAACAGAGCAGGGCCACACACCTGATTTTGGATGTGTTTTGATCTGTTAGAAGAAAATTCCTCCCAAAATTTTAAAGGAAGAAAACTTTTTTATATGCTAAAATAAGGGTAAATACAATGATGGGATGGAATATGACTGTAAAGATGAAAATCAAAAAGATTTTAAAAAAGGAATTGAGGGTGACTGGCAAGATGACAGAGAAGTAGGAGACCCTATTTCAACTGGTCCCCTAAAGTGAGCTAAATATCTACCAGAACACTCTGAACACCCAGGAAATCAGCCTGAGATGTAGGATTATATACTTCTGGATCTCTACAGGGGCAGAAGACATCACTGGAGAGGTAACGCGGAGTGGCAAAGCTCAGACTGATATTGGAGGATAAACATAAGGGGGAGGATGCCACCAGAAGCAACCCACTGGAAAGTAATACCACAATAAAAAAATGCTTTGTGCTTGGGGACCAGCATTAACTTGGAGTCTGGTTAAAAGCACTCAAAAAGATTAAAATATCTTAAGGGGCAACTGGTGGAATTGGGTGGTTATGGGCATGGGCCGAAGCCCACGGACCCAGGATGGCCACCACAGGTGACCACCCGTGCCAGAGAGAGTGAAGCAGAGCCTCCTGTTCCTCGTGCCTGATCCTCCAGTGTTGCACTGCTTGTACCACAGCTTGGCTGTGGGCATTCTCGTCTGTGCATGAGGGAGTCTGGTGTGGGTGTCAGCTGGCACTCTCTAGAACCACAGCTTTTGCACTGTGCACACACATCACAACCAAGGTCTGACCTCACTTCCCAACCACACCTCAGAGAGTTCGGTGTGGGTGCTAGTAAGAGGAGACTGGCTGAGGGTCTGGACACTCCCAGCTGGTGCCTAATGGAACTCAACCCAATCTCTGCTCAGGATCCCCAGGAGTGGCAGCCTTATGAAACCTGCACTGTTGTGAGGTCTGGACTCCAGAGAGTAGTCCTGGCAAAGGCAGTCACCAGAGGTGGGATCCCAGGACCAATATCAATCACGGTTTTAGTGGCATGGGGGTGCAGAGAAAAGTGGGCACTTTGGGGCCTCTGAGATGGTGGCTGGGGATGTGCACCACCTGTAGGAGGTTGCAGTGTTTAGCAGAGTTTGCAGAGGGGGAGTCCTTGTTTTCTCTACCACCCAGAGGAGAGCACATTGAGGCTTCTCTCTGAGGTGGAGGTCTGGGTGCAAACTGCTTTCCACTAAATCTCCAAAAAGCTGCATAAAGCCACCAAAGAACAAAAACCTTCAGAGAACAAAAGCAGAAAACTGGTTTCCACAGAGCCTAGCCCCTTGATAGGGGGCAGGAGGATTCAAGCCAAGCAAGACTGACTGAAAAACAATGTGGCTGGCCCCTCCCCCAGAAAGCAAGCCAAAAGAATGAGAGGACAACCACCACAGGGTCCCCATAAAACTGTAAAACCCTAACATCAGGCTAATACACATATAGATATAAACTTCAAGTTAATCCTTTTTCCCTAATAAATACTACCCCTATATAAAAACCAGTTGTAAATCTCCCTTTATCTTTGGAAAGTTGAGTCCTTTAAAAAAGATATGAAGATACATTCAGGAAGAATCAAAGAAGAATCAAAGTAACCTTGCTCACTCACATTGAGAACTTATAACAACCCTCCCATCTTTTTCTTCTGTCAATGTTTCTGTGTATTTGTTTTTATTCTGGTATTATATAAATCTTATCCTTGGGATTCATCTTGGCTGGGTTCTATTTTTTTCTTGTCATTTACTTTTTTGTCCATTTTTGTTTATATGCCTTATAAATATTACTTTTAGGGCTCATTCTGGCTGGGTTCTCTTTTTTTTTCCTCTCTCTCTCTCTCTCTCTCTCTCTCTCTTCCCCTCTTTTTTTTCTTTTTTTCTTTCTTTTTGGGCGACTTCTGATTGCTCTGAAGTGTTCCAGGGTGCACCTTGCCTGGATCATGGTTGATATATTCAGCTACACATCCCCTCAAACATCTCTCACCAAAATGACTAGGAGGAGGAACACCCAACAGAGGAAAAATCCAGAAACTGTGCCCTCCCCATCAGAACTATTGGATATGGACATAAACCATATGTTGGACAGGGAATTCAGGGTAACAGATATCCAGGCAATGGCTAGGTTCGAAACAACCATTAGTGACAACATAGAATCTCTAAGGGCAGAAGTGAGAGCTGCCCAGGAAGAGGTTAAAAAAGCTACCAATGAGAGCTAATCCAATCTAAATTCTCTAACAGCTAGGGTAACTGAGGCAGAAGATAGAATTAGTGATCTAGATGACAAACTGATAGAGAAAAAGTATCAGGAGGAGTCATGGAAGAAACAGCTTAGAAGCCATGAAAACAGAATCAGAGAAATAATTGATGCCATGAAACATTCCTATGTCAGAATTATTGGGATCTCTGAGGGGGTGGAGAAAGAGAGAAGACTAGAAGATATAGCTGAAAAATTCTGGATGAAAACTTCCCCAATCTGGGGAATGCAACCAGCGTTTGTGTCCTATAGGCAGAAAGGACACCCCCAAAATGAACAAATCTAGAAAGACGTCAAGGCACTTGATTGTGAAACTGATGAACTAACTTTAGACAAGAGCTTCTGAGGTGAGCTAGGGGGAAGAGATTCTTTAAGTACAGAGGAAGGTCCATCAGAATAATGTCAGACCTGTCCACAGAAACCTGGCAAGTCAGAAAGGGCTGGAAAGACATATTCAGAGCACTAGATGAGAAGAACATGCAGCCAAGAATACTTTATCCAGAAAGGCTGACATTCAAAATGTTTGGAGAGAGAAAGAGCTTCCAAGACTGGCAAGGTTTAAAAGAGTATACACAAACAATCTATAGAAACAAGGACTTCATAGGCAACATGATATCATTAAAAAATGTATTTTTCTTTTTTTTTAAATTTTATTTATTTATTTGACAGAGATCACAAGTAGGCAGAGAGATAGAGAGAGGAGGAAGCAGGCTCCCTGCTGAGCAGAGAGCCTGATGCAGGGCTCGATCCCAGGATGCTGGGATCATGACCCACTGAGCCACCCAGGTGCCCCCAAAAATGTATCTTTAAATAATCACTCTCAACGTGAATTGTGTAAACACTCCCAGAAAATAGCACAGAGTTGCAGATTAGATAAAACAACAGGATCTGTCCATATCCTATCTACAAGAGACCCATTTGGTACATAATGATACATCCAGACTGAAAGTGAAGGAATGGAGAAGCATTTTTCATGCCAATGGGCCTCAAAAGAAAGCTGGGTTAGTGATTCTCATATCAGATAAATTACATTTTAAACTAAAGACTGTAGTCAGAGATAAAGAAGGACACTACATCATTCTTAAAGGTCTACCCACCAAAAAGATCTAACAATTCCCAATAATTATGCCCTTAATATGGAAGCAACCAACTACATAAGACAACTATTAATCAAAATAGTCATAATCAAGATTAGAGCATAGATCAATGAAATAGAAACTAGAGATACAGTAAAACACATCAGCAAAACTAGAAACTGGTTCTTTGAAAGAATCAATAAGATCAGTAAACAACTGGCCAAACTAGTTTAAAAGAAAAGACAGAGGACCCAAATTAATAAAATTATGAATGAAAGGGGAGAGATCACGATGAACAGCAAGGAAATGAAACAATCATCAGAAATTATTATTTACAGTTATATGAAAATAAGTTAAGTAATCTAGGTGAAATGGATGCATTCCTGGAAACCTGTAAATTCCAGAACTGAATAGGAAGAAATTGACAACTGAATAGACCTATATCTAGTAATGAGATTGAAGCAGTGATCATAAATCTCCCAAAAAATAAGAGCCCAGGACCTGCTTGATTCCCTGGAGAATTCTACCAAACATTCAAATAACAAACAAATAGAAATAAATCTTATTCTCCCAAAGCTGTTTCAAAAAATAGAAACAGAAGGAAAACTTCCAGACCCTTTATCTGAAGACAGTGTTATCCTGATCCCCAATGCAGGCAAAGACCCCATCAAAAAGGATGATTTCAGACAATATCCCTGATGAATATGGGTGCCAAGATTCTCAACAAGATCCTAACTAATAGGATCCAACAGTACATTAAAAGTTTATCCACCATGACCAGGTGGGATTTATTCCTGAGATGCAAAGGTGGCCCAACATTTGCAAATCAATAAATGTGATAGAACAAATTAATAAGAGAAGAGAGAAGAACCACATGGTCCTCCCAGTTGATGCTGAAAAAGCATTTGACAAGATATATTATCCTTTCCTCATTAAAACCCTTCAAACTATAGGGATAGAGGGAACATTCTCGACTTCATAAAATCTATCTATGAGAAACCCACAGCAAATAGCATTCTCAATGGGGAAAAGCTGACGGTCTTCCCATTGAGATCAGGAACATGACAAGGATGTCCACTCTCACCATTGTTGTTCAACATAGTCCTGGAAGTCCTAGCAACAGCAATCAGACAACAAAAATAAAAGGTATTCAATGTGGCAAAAAAGAAGTCAATTATCATATGGTTTCACTTATTTGTGGACCATAACAAACAGCATGGAGGACAAGGGGAGTTAGAGAGGAGAAGGGAGTTGGGGGAAATTGGAAGGGGAGGTGAACCATGAGAGACTATGGACTCTGAAAAACAATCTGAGGGGTTTGAAGTGGTTAAGGATGGGAGATTGGGGGAACCAGGTTGTGGGTATTAGAGAGGGCACGGATTGCATGGAGCACTGGGTGTGGTGCAAAAACAATGAATACTGTTAGGCTGAAAATAAATAAATTAATTAATTAAAAAAAAGTCAAACTCTCTCTCTTTGCAGGTCACATGGTACTTTATATGGAAAACCCAAAAGACTCCACCCCCACAATACTAGAACTCATACAGCAATTCAGTAATGTGGCAGGATACAAAATCAGTGTACAGAAATCAGTTTCTTTCTTAAACTGACAATGAATATACAGAAAGGGAAATTAGAGAATTGATTCCATTTACTATGGCACCAAGAATAATAAGATACCTGGGAATAAACCTAACCAAAGAGGTAAAGGATCTGTACTCGAGGAACTACAGAATACTCATGAGAGAAATTGAAGAAGACACAAAAAGATGGAAGAACATTTCATGCTCATGGATCAGAAGAATAAACACTGTTAAAATGTCTATACTGTCTAGAGCCATCTATATTTTCAATGCCATCCCGATAAAAATTCCACCAGCAATTTTCAAAGAGCTGGAGCAAACACTCCTAAAATTTGTATGGAGTCAGAAGAGACCCTGAAGCCCTAAGGAAATATTGAAAAAGAAAAATAAAACTGGGGTCATCATGTTGCCTGACTTCAAGTTTTACTACAAGGCTGTGACCACCAAGACAGCATGGTACTGGCACAAAAACAGACACATAGACCAGTGGAAAAGAGTAGAGAACCCATATATGGACCCTCAACTCTCTGATCAAATAATCTTCGACAAAGCAGGAAAAAATATACAGTGGGAAATAGGCTGTCTCTTTAATAAATAGTGCTGGAAAAATTGGACAGCTATGTGTAGAAGAATGAGACTCGACCATTCTCCTAAACCATATACAAAGATAAACTTGAAATGGATAAAAGACCTCAATGTGAGGCAGGAATCTACCGATATCCTAGAGGAGAACATAGGCAATAACCTCAACAATATCAGCCACAACAACTTCTTTCAAGACATATCTCCAAAGGCAAAGGAAACAAAAGCGAAAATGAACTTTTGGGACTTTGCCAACATCAAAAGCTTCTGCACAGCAAAGGAAAGAATCAACGAAACAAAGAGGCAATCCATGGAATGGGAGAAGATATTTGCAAATGACAGTATAGACAAAGGGCTGATATCAAAGATCTATGAAGAACTCTTCAAACTCAACACACAGAAAACAGATAATCACATCACAAAATGGGCAGAAGACATGAACAGACATTTCTCCAAAGAAGGCATACAAATGGCTAACAGACACATGAAAAAGTGTTCATCACTTTTTTAGCCATCGGGGAGATTCAAATCAAAACCACATTGAGATACCACCTTACACCAGTTAGAATGGCCAAAATCAACAAGACAGTAACAGCAAGTGTTGGAGAGGATGTGGAGAAAGGGGAACCCTCTTATGCTGTTGGTGGGAATGCAAGTTGGTGCAGCCACTTTGGAAAACAGTGTGGAGATTCCTTATGAAACTAAAAATAGAACTTCCCTATGGCCCTACAATTGCACTACTGGGTATTTACCCCAAAGATACAGATGTAGTGAAAAGAAGGGCCATCTGTACTGTTTACAGTACCAATGGCCACAGTATCCAAACTGTGGAAAGAGCCAAGATTCCCTTCAATAGATGAATCAATAAAGAAGATATGGTCCATATATACTATGGAATATTATGCCTGCATCAGAAGGGATGAATACCCAACTTCTGTGTCAACATGAACGTGCCTGGAAGAGATTATGCTGAGTGAAATAAGTCAAGCAGAGAGAGGCAATTATCATATGGTTTCACTCGTGGAGCATAAGGAATAACACAGAGGACATTGGGAGGTAGAGAGGAGAAGTGAGTTGCAGGAAATCGAATGGTGAGACATATCATGAGAGACTCAGAAACAAACTGAGGTTTTTTGGAGATGAATGGTGTGAGGCCTTGGGTGAGCCTGGTGGTAGGTATTAAGGAGGGCATGTATTGCATGGAGCACTGGGTATGGTGCATAAACAATGAATCTTGGAATGCTGAAACAGAAAATAAAATAAAATTAGAAAATAAAATGTAGAAAATAAAATAAAAAAATAAAAAAGGAATTGATAAGAAGTTGGTTGAAAATAGAACGAAAATAAATAAAAGAATATGGAGAGAATGTGATCAGGCAGGAGACCAGAACAAAGCCATACCTTGGTTTTAGGGTATATTTTGGTCAGTTAGAAGAAAGTGTATCCTAAAATTTAATAAATTTTAAAATTTAAATAAATAAATAAAATTTAATTAAGGAAAAAATGTGTATATACCTATACCTATATCTATATCTCTCTATCTATGGTTAAATACACTTAAGGGATAGAATATGACTATATAAAGGAAAATTTAAAAAAATATTTTAAATAATGTTGATAAGACATTGGTTAAAATAGGAAAGAAGAACAATTAAAAAAGAAAAAATAAAGAAAATTTAAAAAATTTGATTTGGAAGACTAAAGAATCATGTGGGAAGTCTTTAATTCCATGTGCTATAGTCTCCTAGTGCTGGAGTTTTGCAGTTCTCATTGGTAGGTAAACTTGGTCTTGTCTCGATGTTCTTGCTGATCTTCTCGGGGATGAGCCTGTTGCAGTGATTCTCAAGTGTCTTTGCCTGAGGTGGAATTGCCTCATCTTGCCAAGGGCCCAGGCTAAGTAATCTGCCTGGGTTTGTTATCAGTAGCTTTTGTTCCCTGAAAGCTTTCCATATAGCTTTGGAGGATGAGAATCAAAATGACAGCCTCCCAGTCTATGACATGGAGGAGCTGAGAGCTTGGGGCTGCTCTTCTCAGTGAGCCCTCACAGAAAAACAGAAAAACTCCTGTCTTCCTGGTCTCCAGGTGCACTCATTGCTCACTCAGCCTGTGACTTCAGAATTTTTATCTCTGGCACATAACTCATTTGGAGTTTCCAAACCCAGCAGCTTCCTGAAGCATGCTCCCATGCCACTTCTCCTTTTGAAGTAAGGTGGGGAGTCTACCTGGATCTGCCAACTGTGGGGTCCCTGCTTGAAGAGCAGTGGCCTGACTGTGCTGGGGACCATGGTTTATGGCAACCTTGAGCTGAGATCCCATTCTTTTGCTCTGTCTTTGTGGCTAGCTTCCCTGCTCTGATACCATTCAGGCACCCTCAGTCTTTCTGTGACCCTGAGGTCCTGGGACCACACTGTCCCAGCGAGGGCTCCACCTCCCATTTATCCACTGGAGTGACCAAATTCAGTGGGGCAGACATGAAAATGTGGAGGCTAAACAATCAATGAGTCAATTAAAAAATCAAAAAAGAAATTTTAAAACTACAAGGAGGTAAATTAAAATGAAAACACCCTGGTCCAAAATCTTTGGGATGCAATAAAAACACTTCTAAGAGAATTTATAGCAATTCATGCTTACCTCAAGAAACAAGAAAAATCTCAAATGAACAATTTAATTGTACACCTAAAGGAACTAGACAAAGAAGAAAATCAAAGCCCAAGGTTATTTGAAATTAAGATGTGGTCCATATACACTATGGAGTATTATGCCTCCATCAGAAAGGACAAATACCCAACTTTTGTAGCAACATGGGCAGGACTGGAAGAGATTATGCTGAGTTAAATAAGTCAAGCAGAGAGAGTCAATTATCATATGGTTTCACTTATTTGTGGACCATAACAAATAGCATGGAGGACATGGGGAGTTAGAGGAGAAGGGAGTTGGGGTAGATTGGAAGGGGAGGTGAATCATGAGAGACTATGGACTCTGAAAAACAATCTGAGGGGTTTGAAGTGGGAGGTTGGGGTACCAGGTGGTGGGTATTATAGAGAGCACGGATTGCATGGAGCACTGAGTGTGTTGAAAAAATAATGAATACTGTTATGCTGAAAATAAATAAATTTAATTAAAAAAAAGAAATAATAAAGATTAGAGTTGATATCAATGAAATAGACACTAAAAATATAGAAAAGATCGATGTCTTCTAGGTTGTCCAATTTGCTGGCATATAATTTTTCATAGTAGACTCTTATCATCCTTTGTGTTTCTAAAGTTTCAGTTGTTACTTCTCCTTTTTTGTTTTTGATTTTATTTATTTGAATCCTCTCTCTGTCTCTCTGTTTCTCTCTGTCTGTTCTGATAAACCTGGGCGTTTATCAATTTTTCTTATCTTTTAAGGAATCATCTCTTGGTTTCATTGATCTTTTCTGTATTTTTAGTGTCTATTTAGCCTCCACATGTTTGTGTCTTTTACAGTTTTGTTTTGTGATTGATTTGTAGTTACATATCATTGTGGTTGAAAAGATGCATGATATTATTTTAATCTTAAATTTATTGGCATTTGATGTAATTTATACTGGAGAATATTCCATGTGCACTTGAAAAAACTGTATGTTGGTGTTTTTGGTTGTAATGTTCTGTGTACATCTGTTAAGTCCATCAGGCCTAATATGTCATTCAAGGACACTCTCCTTATTGATTTTTTGCCAGATATTCTATCCATTGATGTAGGTGTGGTGTTAAAGTCCCCTATTATTATTGTATGGTTGTCAAATTTCCTTTTATGTTTGTTAATATTTGCTTTATGTATCTAGGTGTTTCAATGTTGAATACATAGATACATACAATTGTTATATCTTTCTGTTGTATTCATTCCTTTGTCATTATGTAATGCCCTTTGTCTTTATTTTTCTTTTAGTATTTTATTTTTGGTCTGATATAAGTATTGCTACCCCAGCCTTTTTTAAAAATTTTTAAATTTTTAAATTTTTTAAATTTTTTTATTTTTATTTTTATTTTTATTTTTTTAATTTTTTTATTTTTTATAAACATATATTTTTATCCCCAGGGGTACAGGTCTGTGAATCACCAGGTTTACACACTTCACAGCACTCACCAAAGCACATACCCTCCCCAATGTCCATAATCCCACCCCCTTCTCCCAAACCCCCTCCCCCCAGCAACCCTCAGTTTGTTTTGTGAGATTAAGAGTCACTTATGGTTTGTCTCCCTCCCATTCCCATCTTGTTTCATTTATCCTTAAGTGGGTAGGAGAAGAAGAAGAAGAAGAAGAAGAAGAAGAAGAAGAAGAAGAAGAAGAAGAAGAAGAAGAGGAGGAAGAATTTTTTTTATTTTTTTATAAACATATTTTTATCCTCAGGGGTACAGGTCCATGAATCGCCAGGTCCACACACCCCACAGCACTCGCCAAAGCTACCCCAGCCTTTTCTAACATCCATGTGCATGGAGTATCTTTTTCCATCCTTTCACTTTCATTCTGTATGTGTCTTTAGGACTAAAGTTAGTCTATTTTAAGCAGCATATAGATTTTTTTCTCTTAGGATATTTTTATTTATTTATTTGACAGACAGAGATCACAGGCAGGCAGAGAGGCAGGCAGAGAGAGAGGAAGGGAAGCAGGCTCCCTGGCGTTCAGAGAGCCTGATGTGGGGCTCGATCCCAGGACCCTGGAATCATGACCTGAGCCGAAGGCAGAGGCTTTAACCCACTGAGCCACCCAGGCGCCCCAAGCTGCATATAGATTTTTTAAAATCCATTCTACCACTGTATATCTTTTGAGTGGAATATTTAGACCATTGGCACTTTAAGTAATTATTGGTAGGTATGTACTTATTACCACTTGATAATAGTATTCTGGTTGTTTTTGCAGTTCTTTGTTCCTTTCTTTATCTCTTGCTCTCTTTCTTTGCAGCTGATGATTTCTTAGTGTTATGCTTCACTTTTTCTTTATTTTATGTGTATCTTTTAAAATTTATTTATTTTTTATTTTTTTAAATTTTAATTTTTTCAGTGTTCCAAGATTCACTGTTTATGCACCACAGCCAGTGCTCCATGCAATATGTACCCTTCTTAATATTCACCACCAGTCTCACCCATTCCTCTACCCCCTCCCCTCCAAAACCCTCAGTTTTTTTTCTCAGAGTCCACAGTCTCTCATGCTGCTTCTCCCCCTTCGATTTACCCCAATTCACTTTTCCTTTCCTTCTAATGTTCTCTATGCTTTTCCTTATGCTCCACAAGTAAGTGAAACCATATGATAATTGACGTTCTCTGCTTGACTTATTTCACTCAGCATAATCTCCTCCAGTCCCACACATGTTGATAAAATGTTGGGTATTCATCCTTTCCTATGGAGGCATAATTTTACATTTTATATATGGACCACATCTTCTTGATCAATTCCTCTGTTGAAGGGCATCTTGGCTCTTTCCAAATTTTGGCGATTTTGGATATTGTTGCTATGAACATTGGGGTACCTATGACCCTTATTTTGACTATATCTGTATCTTTTATCACTTTGTGTTTGTGGTTACTGTGAGGTTCATATATAATATGTATAATAAGTATATCATAGTCAATATTAAGCTGATGGTCACTTAAATTCAAACCCATTCTAAAAGAGCTTCTTTTTAAATCCCCTCCATGTTTTATGTATATGTTGCCATATTTTACATCTTTTTATTCATAATTTTCTTATATCTAATTATTTCCTTTTCTTTTCCACTTAATGAAGTTCCTTTGACATTTCTTGTAAGATTGATTTCATGATAATGAACTCCTTTAACTTGTGTTTGCCTGGACAGCTTCTTATCTGTCCTTCAATTATGAATGGTATCCTTGCTAGGTAGAGTATTTTTGGTTGTAGGTTTTTTTGCCTTTCAGTATTTTGAGCACATCATACAGCTCTGTTCTGGAAAGCAAAGTTTCTGCTGAAAAATAAACACAACCTCATGAGGTTTCTCTTGTATGTAACTAGTTGTTTTTCTCTCTGCTTTTAAAATTCTCTCTGTATCTTTAATCTTTGACATTTTAATTTTTATGTGATATGGTGTTGGTCTCCGTAGATTCATCTTGTTTAGAACTCTGTGCTTCCTGAGCCTTGATATCTCTTTCTGTCCCCAGGTTAGGAAAGATTTTAGCTAAGGTATTATTTCTTCAAATAAATTTCCTGCCCTTTTTTTCTCTCTCTTCTCCTTCTTGAACCCCTATAATGTAAATGTTTATTTTGATACACCCATGAAATCCTTTAACATATCCTTATTTTAAAAAAAAATATTTTTTCTTTTTGCTGTTCATTCTGGGTACTTTCCATGTTTTCCAGATTGCTGATATGTTCTTCTACCTCATCTGATCTACTGTTGATTCCTCCAGAGTACTTTTTCATTTCAGTTATTGTATTCTTCAACTCTGATTGTTTTTTTTAATATATATTTTTTATCTTTCTGTTGAAGTTCTCACTGAGTTAATCCACTCTTCTCTCATGTCTGGTGAGCATCTTAATGACAATTAGTATGAACTCTTTGTCAAGTAGATTGCTTGTCTCCATTTCATTTAGTTCTCTTCTTAGTTTTTTGTGTGTTTGTTCTTTAATTTGCAGCATATTCCTTTGTTCATTTTGCTTGACTTTCTTTGTTTCTGTGAATTACTTGGAGCAGCTGCTTTTAAACTTGAAGGAATGGACTTTTGTGTGTCTTATTCCTTGTGTACTAGTGTGTCTGGTGTCTTTGGCTGGATTGCTGGTGCTGTGGCTGGTGTGGCATGGGGTTCATGGGACACTTCATCCTGGGAGGAGGATTGGAGCTGAAGTGGGCATGGGTTAGAGAAGTCATGGGTCTCCCCATGATGAGGTGCCTTGGCAAGGCTGCTGAAGTAGGTGCAATCCAGGGGTTTCCTGGGGCTCTCTGCATAGAGGGTGCTTTACAACTGAAGCTGAAGTGGGCACAGGCTGGAGTGGTCCTAGGGATCTCTTTGCAGAGGGCAACCTAGTAGGACCCCTGAAGCTGATGTTGGCATAGGTCCGGGTAGTGCTGAGGATATCCATGCTGAGGGTACCATGGTAGGACATATGAAACCAGTGGATGCAAGTGCAGATATTACAGGACACTCCATATAAAGGGAACCCTGGGAGAATTTCTGAAGCTGAGGTGAGCTTTGGCTGGAAGGTTCTGTGTGTTTCATGTATAGAGTGTCCTGGTGAGTTTTCTGGAGCCGAAGTGGGTGTGGTTCAGGTGGTCCTGGGGTGCTCTGAACTGTTGATTGCTCTGAGCTCCAGATTACTTGCCAGAGCAAGTAATTACTTTCTCTGGCAAGTAATCTGGAGCTGAAGTGGTACAGGCCTGAACTTTTCTGGGGTGCTTTGTGCCTGTGTCATCTTTGTGAGATAGCTGGATCTGTAGTGCATGCTGATCAGGGGTGTCCATCCTGGTGTACACTATGCTGGGGCTGACTTGATGGGATTGCTGGAGCTGATGTGGACTAGGGGCACAGGAATATCAGGGACAGTAGGCCATCTAGGGTGCCTGGACCCTGCTCCCAGCCATACAATCAATGTGGAAGGGAAGTGTAAATCATGGTGTTCACCAGGTTCTTTGATGCAGAGACAGTGCCAGCATCTCTCCCACCATTTGGCAGAATTTTAGGGCTGAATACTTTAAATTCTAGTTTTTCTTTTAAATGATGAATTTTCTTCTGTATCCTAGGCATCTGGGACTGGTATGGTATAGCATCCTCAGGGATTACTGAGGCAACAGGCCAGTTATGGCATCTGGACCTTGTCCCCACCTCTGTTATCAAGGTAGAGAGGGAACATAAACCATGGCCTCCCTAACCCCTCCAACTTGGAGAGAGTTCTAGGAGCTCCTCTACCATTTTGTATAATTTTAGGGCTGGTTCTTTTATTTTCTAGTTGTCCTTTTAAGTTGTGACTTTTTTGTATGTGTGTGCCCCAGGGCAGACAAATCTGTTCCTAGTCCCTCAGTACTATCCCTCTCCATTGCAGTTTGCAGCACTGGGAAATAAATATTCCTTTGCTTACCAAGTGTCTCTGTCTCTCTTGCAGTTCTCTGTGTGATCTTTCTTTTGTCTGTCTTTTGTTATTCAGAAGCTGTTTAGTCAGCCCTCAGTTCTTTGGGAGGAATCACTCTATAAATAGATATAGATTTAGTGTGTTCATGAAGGTGAGTTCATGATGTTCAACATCACCATCTTGGACACTCTAGTACTTTATGTATATCACAATTTTTTTCAAATATGCATCAATAAAGCTAAAAAAAAGTCCAAATTCCCTAAATTTGTGACTATAAGATGAAATATTTGAAGGCATGAAAATCAGTAACCAAATACTGAATTATGTACTTGTGATAAGCTACAAAGATGTCCACATCCTAATTCCTGGATTCTATGAATATGTTACTTTATACAACAAAAAGAACTTTACAGATGTGATTAAGTTAAGGATCTTGAAATGAGGAGACTATCCTGGATTAGGCTTGAGATAATCACAAGGATGATTATAAGAGGGAGGCAGAAAACTAGAGTGAGTACTAGGTAGTATGAGGAAAAAAGGCTGGAATGTGGGAAACCTTTAGAAGCTGAAAAAGGCAAGGAAAGGATTATTTCCATTGATACCTTGATTTTAGCCTAGTGAGAACTATTATAAACTTCTGACCTCCAGAACTGTAGGATAGTACATTTGTATTGTTTTAAAGCAAATTTGTTTTGTGGCAAATTATTATAGCAGAAATAGGTAACAAATATAGTACTCATTATGTGTCTAGCACAGTGAAACATGGTAGGCAATAGAAATGTTCCTTCTCTTTATCTACATGTATTCAGAATATACCTACCTAATCATTGAAATTCCAAATTAATTACCACCTTCTTTTTTTAAAAGATTTTATTTATTTGACAGATGGAGATCACAAGTAGGCAGAGAGGCAGACAGAGAGAGAGGAGGAAGCAAGCTCCCCGCTGAGCAGAGAGCCCGATGCTGGGCTCCATTCCAGGACCCTGCAATCATGACCTGAGCCAAAGGTAGAGGCTTTAACCCACTGAGCCACCCAGGTGCCCCATAATTACCACCTTCTTTAGGAAGTCTTTATCTCACACATCTTTACAATTTTTCAACCTAGCTAGCATTTTATATAAAAGATTTTTAAGGCTCTTATTTCTTCTTACCTTGTATTATAGTTATTTGTTTATATTTTTATCTTCTCAACTAGACTATACATTTTCTGAGAACTTTTGTGTTTTACATATTTTGTACCTCATATTCTTCTCTCCTCAGCCAGCCATTGTGGCATGCATTTGGGAAATGTCTGGTAAATATTTGCTGAATGGGTGTTTGTACCCTTATGACATCCTAGGAAGTCCAGCTGCAAACTAGGATGAAGTAGTTGGCGAGGGAGGGATGTAGAAATAAACTAATGAATATTCAGTGCTCTAGTATATTTGAGACAAAGTATTACAAGCATTTTTATAGGTTAGTTAATGCAGAGATGTGTAAAGCATAGAACTTGTCCTTGAGGAACTTATAGTACTAAGGAGAAGACGAAGTTTAGTTAACTTCACCTCAATGTTTATATCTAGATTAATGTGCTTCTCTACAATAGGGCCATTTAGAAACACTTCCTTCTCTTCCTTTCTGAATTGGAAGCAAGTTAATTTTTTTATTCCTCCCAAAATTCTTACCCTCCACTAAAGTAGCATCATGAGTACTCAGATGTTTTACTAAAACAAAACAAAACAAAACAAAACACCAAACCTTTCCTTAAAAATAGATGAAGGCAATAGACCTGCATAATAAAATCTTTATTATAAAAAACTGGCTTCTATTGTGTTTTGGTTTGCTTTGAAACTTCAAGTGGGACAAGAGGGAGGGGATGTTTAACTTCTAAGTTGTATCCCACAACAGAGCTAGTCTAAAAGAAAGATGATGGTATTGAATATGAGAACTTTGGGATGGAGTTTTCATCTATTAGCTTTGGTTTTACACTGATTCATCCTATTTGAGAATTTGAGGTTTTCCTAAGGCTAATTATAATTATAACATTGCAAGGTAGACAATCTTAGTTCACAGAACCAAGAGAAAGCCCCTCCATCCCATGAAATGTTTTTAGTATCAGTGGTATGTTTGTCCTGTGGCACTGATAAATTAGTCAATTTTATCTGTTGTTCCAAGTATAAGAGGAAACAATGAAAAAAGGCAAAACCTAGAAAGTAAGCAAAAGTTTTTTTTTTTTTTTTAAGATTTTATTTATTTGTCAGAGAGAGGGAGGGAGCGAGAGCGAGCACAGGCAGACAGAGTGGCAGGCAGAGACAGAGGGAGAAGCAGGCTCCCTGCTGAGCAAGGAGCCCGATGTGGGACTCGATCCCAGGATGCTGGGATCATGACCTGAGCCGAAGGCAGCTGCTTAACCAACTGAGCCACCCAGGCGTCCCTAAGCAAAAGTTTTGTGATGAAGAAGAAGATGATAACAGTGATGATGATGATCGTGATTTTACTTAAACATTTTTTTTTTTGGTAGTATTATATGTAACACACTGGGTTAGGCACAGTTGGTAAGGCAAAGGTGAAGAAGCCCTGGTGTGTAAGAAAGACCTGGATCCAGAGGACTAAAACAATGACAATACAAAGAATCATATGGTAAGGGCCATATGAAAATTGTCCTTCTATGTTGTAAGCTTAAATACATATACCTATATGCTTAATTTTTGGTCTTAAATATGACCAAGGTTTTTCTTCTTCATGGTCAGTAGAACTATACTTGTCTTAGGTCATCTTGATTTGGATGTTCTGGATACGGAAAAAAATACCAAGTCAGCTTTGTAGGATAGAGGTAAAGAGAAAAAGAAATAGGTGTATAATTTGGGGTCCTACAGAGAAATTGAACCAATAGGATACAGATAGATATAAAAACAAAGAGATTTACTATAGGAATTGGCTTATATGGTTATAGAGGACTGAAAGTCCCCCATCTTCCATCTATAAGCTGGGGAACCAGGAAAGCTAGTGGTACAATCAATTCAATCTGAGTCCCAAGGCCTGAGAAGTAAGGGAGCTAGTGGTATAATTTTCAGTTTGAAGCAGAAGTCCCAAGAACCAGGAGCTCTAATGTCTGAGGTCAGGAAAAGATGGGTATCCCTGCTCCAGAAGACATAGTGAGAATTTGCTTTTCCTTTGCATTTTTGTTCCATTAAAGCCTTAAATAATTGAATGATGCCCACCCACATTGGTGAGGGCAGATCTCTTTACTCAGTCTATTGAATCAAATGATAAATCTCTTCCTGAAATACTCTCACAGACACTCAGAAATAATGTTTTCCCAGTTATCTGGGCATCCCTTAGCCCAGTTAAATTGGCACATACATTTAACCATTACAGTAGGTAAATATGCCCCTGGAAACCAAACTATAGAAAAGCATTTAGGTCTTTAGGGATAAGTACAGTGTGTAGGATACTCCAATGTGAAATCTATGGACAATACCCCCACTCCATCACCTCAGAGTATCTTGGGTGGTATTCTCTTTTGTGTCCTAGTTTTGTTTTGTTTGTTTGTTTTTACTATCATTTCCAGATAAAAGGTACTGGGTTATGAATCCTGTCTAATTCATGATTCTCTTTTATTGTCAACCATTTAATAAATTTCATTATAGAAATTCAAAATGTATTGGTGGCTATTCATTTATTCTCAACTCATATTTATCCAAGGTGTAATGTAAAGCAGACAATGCTCTAGGAACTGAATATAAAGTGAATAGAATAGGTACTATCTCTGCCCTGTGGGAGCTTAAACTCTAATAACAGATATATGTATTTAGAAAATTAACTCACAAATAAATGCATAATTACAAACTGTGGTAAGCACTATGAAGGACAAGTGAGTATACTCTGAAAGAGTAATGATGGGGGCTTTTGTACCACTTTAGATAGGCTGACCAGGAAAGTCTATTTTGGGGAAGTGATATTTAGCTTAGATATATTGTTAAATAGGAAGGAAGACTGGGCTAGGGATATTCCAGGCAGAGAAAAGAGCATGTGCAAAACATGTATGGTGGAAAAACTTGTCATGGTGTGGGACCTGAAAGGAGGCCACTGTGACTGGACCAAGTGAAAGAGGCTAGAAAGATAGGCAATGGCCAGATAACATACAGCTGTGTGGGTTCTGGTAAATGTCAAAATTTAAATTTTATCCTAAATTTAAAGAGAAGACATTGAAGTACTTTAACTAAGAGTAACATGATTTAAAAACATGTTTTTAAAAATTCAGTCTGTTCTATAGAGAATGTATGTGGGCAGAAAACAGATCATTTAAGAGAATACTTGAGTAGTGTAAGAGGGAAATGATTGGGACTTGAACTAGAAAGGTGTTGGGAAGGAAGGCCAAATTTAAGAGAGGCAGTTATGGCATCTTTGTGAGAAAGGTGGATACTCTCTTATTTTCCCTTATTTGGAATGTTGAGACAGAGAAAGTTTGAGAATGGAAAATCAGCTTGATGTATCATTCCTTACTGTGCCACATGAATATTACTATGTATTCAATGCAAAGACCAAGTTGGGTGAAATTCCAGAACACTCAACCCACTATCCCAGTATTGATCTTAATTTGTTAAATAGATATATTAATATAGACTAGTAGATCCTCTCAGAATCCAATAAAGTCTGAGGATTTTAAATGTTTTTAGTGGATGATGATATTAGTAGTTAAAATGAGTTATGTATTTTGAATTTGGATGGTATTCTTTTAAATATTTAGCTAAAATATTAATTTATTTAACTTACTTGACTTAATTAATGATCAACTTATTGCATGCCTACAAGTACTCAGTTTATCCTAAGCACCATTGAAGACGTCAAAGAGATATAAAGTATTGTATAAAAAACCATCCCCAAAACAATGACTTGAAACTATAACAGTTATTCATTTTGCTCATAAATATGAGGTTTGACTGGACTCAGCTAGGCAGTTCTTGCCCGGTCTCTGGTTGTATTAGAGATGCGGTTATAGTCAGGTGGTGGTTGGAGTTGGGGTTATTTCAACTGCTTCCTCACTCTGTCTTGTACTGTGCTAGGAAAACACAAAGAGCTAGAGTTTGGAATAGCTAGAGTGCCCCAGACATCATTATGTTTGTGTTATCTCCCTAGGTAGCTGAATTTCTTACTTAGTAGCTAAAAGGTCTCAGAGTGAATGTCCCAAGAGAAAATAGCGGAAACCTAGCCTCAGATGTCACCTCTTCTGTACTTTTTGTTGAGGCAGTCACAGAGGCCCATCTAGGTTTAAGCAGAGGGACCTTAAACTCTATCTTTTAATGGGAAGAGTGTCAAAGCATTTGCAAGCATGTTTTATTGTCACCGAAGACACAGTTCCTTATTTTATTTAAAAGAAAAAAAGCAAAAAATGAACCAAAACTTATATTTTAGATGGGCATGACCTCCATCAAATATCACAGGTACTTACATTGTTATATTTAGCTAGAGTAAGAAGACATTCTGGATATAAGTTTTTTTTTTAAGATTTATTTATTTATTTCACATACAGAGAGAGAGAGAGAGAGAGAACACAAACAGGAAGAGTGGGAGAGAGAGAAGCAGGCTTCCCACTCAGCAGGGAGCACAACTCGGGGCTTGATCCCAGGACCCTGGGATCATGACCTGAGCCAAAGGCAAATGCTTAACAACTGAGGCACCCAGGCACCCTAAGTTTTTTTTTAAATATTTTGTTTATTTATTTGACACAGAGAGAGAGAAAGAGCACACAAGCAGGGGGAGTAGCAGGCAGAGGGAGAAGCAGGCTCTCCACAGAGCCAGGGGAGCCCAATGTTGAACTCGATCCCAGGACCCCAGGATCATGACCTGAGGCAAAGGCAGTTGTGTAATCAACTGAGCCTTCCAGGCGCTCCCTGGATATAAGTTTTAATAACCAAACCCAAACATTTTTGGCCAGATCCATAAGAGAAACTTATTTAGAGAATTCTTCCTCTTCCTATTTATTTGTGCTATGGAAAAGAGCAATGAGCTTTCACTTATTTTCAACTAACAGTTTAATAACTGAGAATAAATCTATTAAGGGCACAGATTGCATGGAGCACTGGGTATTATACACAAACAATGAATCATGGAACACTACATAAAAAACTAATGATGTACTGTGTGGCGACTAACATAAATAAATAAATAAACAAATAACCAAATAAATATAAAGAATATGTACAGTTGAAAAATCAAGTCGGGGGAACATTATTTCTAGACTTTCTGAAGTAGTGTCTATTGTTTAAAGCAAAACAAAACCAACAAACAATAAATGCTTGGAAGTTTTTTATAATTTCACTAACTTTGGGTACAGATGTGATATCTGCTACAGAATGACTTTCTTAAAAATCTTAGTGAAAAACACATTTTTGAAAGGTTCTATATACTTTTGAAATATTATGGTACAATGAAAGGATGGTTGCTTGATGTCCTGTTAGCACATGGGTGCTCAGTTCTGGGTGGCTCAGTTAAGTGTCTGCCTTTGCTGGGGTCATGATCCCAGGGTCCTGGGATTGAGCCCCGAGTCAGGCTTCCTGTTCAGCAGGAAACCTGCCTCTCCCCTCCCACTCCCCCTGATTGTGTTCCCTCTCTCACCGTCTCTTTCTTTCTGTCAAATAAATAAATAAAATCTTCAAAAAAAGAATGAATTCCTATTCAATAAATAAACTGACTTCAGTGAAGAAAACTGAGACTATAGATAGAGTGCCTGGTCTATTGTGATGTCTAACATGTTTCTGAAGAAGCTGTGTAAATTTATTATCTCAAGTGCTATCTAATTTGAAGTCCCCCCCCATTTCAATAGCGCAAACATGCCTTATTTAAAATTCTTTAATTTAAAACGATCTATAAATATTTTACAAAAATAATTTTAATAAAACTATACTCTTCATTTTATTTTTTAAGTTTTTATTTTAATTCCCATTAATTAATATACAGTGTTATATTAGTTTCAGGTGTACAATATAGGGATTTAACATTTCCATACAACACTTATTCATCACAATAAGTGCACTTCTTATTCCCTTAATCCCTTAATCCCCATCACCTATTTCACCCATCTCTCCACAACACCTCCCCTCTGGTAACCATCAGTTTCTTCTCTCTTTTGTCCCTTTGCTCACTTGTTTGTTTCTTAATTTCCTTTATGTGTGAAATCATATGGTATTTGTCTTTCTCTGTCTGGCTTATTTTGCTTAGCATTACACTTTCTAGCTCCATTCATGTCATTGCAAATGGCAACATTTCATTCTTTTCTCATGGCTGAATAAAATTACATCATATATATACATGCCACAAACGTCTTTATCCATTCATCAATTGATGGACACTTGGGCTGCTTCCATAACTGGGCTATTGTTAATAATGTTATAAACAGAGGGGTGCATGTATCTTTTTGAATTAGTGTTCTTGTAATTTTTTTAATTAACATATAATGTATTATTAGGCCCAGGGGTACAAAGTCTGTAAATCACCAGGCTTACACACTTCACAGCACTCACCATAGCACATACCTTCCCCAATGTCCATAACCCCACCACCCTCTCCCTACCCCCTCTCTCTGGCAACCCTCAGTTTGTTTTGTGAGATTAAGAGTCTCTTATGGTTTGTCTCCTTCCTGATCCCATCTTGTTTCATTTGTTCTTTTCCTACCCCCCCAACCCCCCCATGTTGCATCTCCACTTCCTCATATCAGGGAGATCATATGATAATTGTCTTTCTCTGATTGACTTATTTCACTCAGCATAATACCCTCTAGTTCCATCCATGTTGTCGCAAATGGCAAGATTTCATTTCTTTTGATGGCTGCATAGTATTCCATTGTATATATATTCCACATCTTCTTTATCCATTCATCTGTTGATGGACTTCTAGGTTCTTTCCATAGTTTGGCTATTGTGGACATTGCTGCTATAAACATTAGGGTGCACATGCTCCTTTGGATCACTACATTTGTATCTTTAAGGTAAATACCCTGTAGTGCAATTGCTGGGTCATAGGGTAGTTCTATTTTCAACTTTTTGAGGGACATCCATGCTGTTTTCCAGAGTGGTTGCACCAGATTGCATTCTCACCAACAGTGTAGGAGGGTTCCCCTTTCTCCACATCCTTGCCAACATCTGTCATTTCCTGAATTATTAATTCTAGTCATTCTGACTGGTGTGAGGTGGTATCTCATTGTGATTTTGATTTGTATTTCCCTGATGCCGAGTGATATGGAGCACTTTTTCATGTGTCTGTTGGCCATCTGGATGTCTTCTTTGCGGAAATGTCTGTTCATGTCCTCTGCCCATTTCTTGATTGGATTATTCATTCTTTGGGTGTTGAGTTTGATAAGTTCTTTCTAGATTTTGGATACTAGCCCTTTATCCAATATGTTGTTTGCGACTATCTTCTCCCATTCTGTCAGTTGTCTTTTGGTTTTGTTGACTGTTTCCTTTGCTGTGCAAAAGCTTTTCATCTTGACAAAGTCCCAATAGTTCATTTTACCCTTGCTTCCCTTGTCTTTGGAGATGTTTCTAGGAAGAAGTTGCTGTGACTGAGGTCAAAGAGCTTGCTGCCTGTGTTCTCCTCAAGGGTTCGGATGGATACCTTTCTCACATTGAGGTCCTTCATCCATTTGGAGTCTATTTTTGTGTGTGGTGTAAGGAAATGGTCCAGTTTCATTTTTCTGCATGTGGCTGTCCAATTATTCAAACACCATTTGTTGAAGAGACTGTCTTTTTTCTATTGGACATTCTTTCATGTTTTGTCAAAGATTAGTTGACCATAGAGTTGAGGGTCTGTTTCTGGGATCTCTATTCTGTTCCATTGATCTATGTGTCTGTTTTTGTGTCAGTACCATGCTGTCTTGATGATGACAGCTTTGTAATAGAGATTGAAGTCTGGAATTGTGATGCCACCAACTTTGGCTTTCTTTATCAATATTCCTCTGGCTATTCGAGGTCTTTTCTGGTTCCATATAAATTTTAGGATTAAAAGTTTTAATTTTAATTTTATTATTAATTTTAATTTAAAATTTAGGATTAAAATTAAAATTTTAGGAAAAAATTGATGGTATTTTAATAGGGATTGCATTGAATGTGTAGATTGCTCTAGGTAGCATAAAGATTTTCACAATATTTGTTCTTCCAATCCATGAGCATGGAACATTTTTCCATTTCTTTGTGTCTTCATCAATTTCTTTCATGAGTACTTTATAGTTTTCTGAGTATAGATTCTTTGCCTCTTTGGTTAGGTTTATTCCTAGGTAGCTTATGGTTTTGGGTGTGAATGTAAATGGGATTGACTCCTTAATTTCTCTTTCTTCTGTCCTGTTGTTGGTGTATAGAAATGCAACTTGTTTCTGTGCATTGATTTTATATCCTGACACTACTGAATTCCTATACAAGTTCTAGCAAATTTGGAGGGGATTCTTTTGGTTTTCCACATAAAGTATCATATCATCTGCAAAGAGTGATAGTTTGACTTCTTCCTTTCCCGATTTGGATGCCTTTAATTTATTTTTGTTTTCTGATTGCTGAGGCTAGGACTTCTAGTACTATGTTGAATAATAGTGGTGATAATGGACATCCCTGCCGTGTTCCTGATCTTAGCGGAAAAGCTCTCAGTTTTTCTCCATTGAGAATGGAGATTTTCTTTGGATTTTTCATAGATGGCTTTGCTGATATTGAGGTACATACCCTCTCTCCCTACACTTTGAAGAGTTTTGATCAGAAAAGGATGCTGTACTTTGTCAAATGCATTTTCAGCATCTATCGAGATTATCATATGTTTCTTGTTCTTTCTTTTATTAATATATTGTATCACATTGATTGATTTGCAGATGTTGAACCAAACTTGCAGTCCTGGGATAAATCCCACTTGGTCGGGGTGAATAATCCTTTTAATGGACTGTTGGATCTTATTTGCTAGTATTTTGGTGAGAATTTTTGCATCTGTGTTCATTAAGGATATTGGAAGGATATTTTCCTTCCATTTCTATTTTTTGTAACAGTTTCAGGAGACTAGGTATTATTTCTTCTTTAAATGTTTGTTAGAATTCCCCTGGGAAGCCACCTGGCCCTTGGCTCTTGTTTGTTGGGGATTTTTGATGACTTTTTCAATCTCCTTACTGGTTACAGGTGCGTTCAGGTTTTCTATTTCTTCCTGGTTCTGTTGTGGTAGTTTATATGTCTCTAGGAATGCATCCATTTCTTCCAGATTTTCAAATTTGCTGGTGTATACTTGCTTATAATATCTTCTTCAAATTGTTTGTATTTCTTTGGTGTTGGTTGTGATCTCTACTCTTTCATTCATGATTTTGTTAATTTGGGTCCTTTCTCTTTTCTTTTTGATAAGTCTGGCCAGGGATTTATCAATCTTAATAATTCTTTCAACGAACCAGCTCCTAGTTTCGTTGATTTGTTCTATTTTTTTTTTTTTTTTGGTTTCTATTTCATTGATTTTTGCTCTGATCTTTATGATTTCTCTTCTGCTGGGTTTAGGCTTTCTTGTTCTTTCTCCAGCTCCTTTAGGTGTAGGATTATGTTGTGTATTTGAGAACTTTATTGTTTCTTGAGAAAGGGTTGTATCACTATATATTTTCCTCTCAGGACTGCCTTTGCTGTGTCCCACAGATTTTGAATGGTTGTGTTTTCATTATCATTTGTTTCCATCAATTTTTTCAATTCTTCTTTAATTTCCTCATTGGCCCATTCATTCTTGAGAAGGATGCTCTTTAGTCTTCATGTTTTTGGGTTCTTTCCAAATTTCCTCTTGTGATTGAGTTCTAGCTCCAGAGCGTTGTGGTCTGAAAATATGCAGGGAATGATACCAATCTTTTGATACCAATTGAGACCTAATTTGTGACCCAAGATGTGATCTATTCTGGAGACTGTTCCATGTGCACTAGAGCAGAATGTGTATTCTGTTGCTTTGGGATGGAATGTTCTGAATATATCTGTGAAAGTCCATCTGGTCCACTGTGTCATTTAAGGCCTTTATTTCCTTGTTGATCTTTTGCTTGGATGATCTGTCCATTTCAGTGAGGGGAGTGTTAAAGTCCCCTAATATTATTGTATTATTGTTGATGTGTCTCTTTGATTTTGTTATTAGTTGGTTTATATAGTTGGCTGCTCCCATGTTAGGGGCATCGATATTCAAAATTATTAGGTCTCCTTGTTGTAAAGGCCCTTTGAGTATGATATAGTGTCCTTCCTCATTTCTTATTATCATCTTTGGCTTAAAATCTAATTGATCTGATTCAAGGATTGCCACCCCACTTTCTTTTTTTTTTAAATTTTTAAATTTATTTTCAGCATAACAGTATTCATTGTTTTTGTACCACACCCAGTGCTCCATGCAATCCGTGCCCTCTATAATACCCACCACCTGGTACCCTAACCTCCCACCCCCCGCCCCTTCAAAACCCTCAGATTGTTTTTCAGAGTCCATAGTCTCTCATGGTTCATCTCCCCTTCGAATTTCCCCCAACTCCCTTCTCCTCTCTATCTCCCCAAGTCCTCCATGGTATTTGTTATGCTCCACAAATAAGTGAAACCATATGATAATTGACTGTCTCTGCTTGACTTATTTCACTCAGCATAATCTCTTCCAGTCCCGTCCATGTTGCTACAAAAGTTGGGTATTCGTCTTTTCTGATGGAGGCATAATACTCCATAGTGTATATGGACCACATCTTCCTTATCCATTCGTCTGCTGAAGGGCATCTTGATTCTTTCCACAGTTTGGCGACCGTGGCTATTGCTGCTATAAACATTCACCCCACTTTCTTTTGATGTCCATTCTCATGGTAAATTGTTTTCCAGCCCCTCACTTTAAATCTGGAGGTGTCTTTGGGTCTAAAATGAGTCTCTTGTGGACAGTATATTGATGAGTTTTGTTTTTTTATCCATTCTGATACCCTGTCTCTTTTGATTGCAGCATTTAGCCAATAACATTCAGGTTAACTATTGAGAGATATGAATTTAGTGTCATTGTATTGCCTGTAAGATGACTGTTACTGTACATTTCTCTGTTCCTTTCTGGTCTACTACTTTTAGGCTCTGTCTTTGCTTAGAGGACCCCTATCAATTTTTCCTGTAGAGCTGGTTTGGTGTTTGCAAATTCTTTCAGTTTTTTTTTTTTTTTTTTGTCCTGGAAGCTTGTTATCTCTCCTATTTTCAATGATAGCCTAGCTGGGTATAGTATTCTCGGCTGCATGTTTTTCTCATTTAGTGCTCTAAATATATCATGCCAGTTCTTTCTGGCCTGCCAGGTCTTTGCGGATAAGTCTGCTGCCAATCTAATATTTTTATCATTGTATGTTAGAAACTTCTTTTCCCAGGCTACTTTCAGGATTTTCTCTTTGTCACTAAGACTTGTAAGTTTTACTGTTAGATGACAGGGAGTGGACCTGTTTTTATTGATTTCGAAGGGGATTCTCTGTGCCTCCTGGATTTTGATGCTTTTTCCCTTTGCCATATTGGGGGAGTTCTCTCCAATAATTCTCTGCAATATGTCTTCTTCTCCCCCCTCTCTTTCTTCTTCTGGAATCCCAATTATTCTAATATTGTTTTATCTTATGGAATCACTTATCTCTCAAATTCTCCCCTCATGGTCCAGTAGTTGTTTGTCTCTCTTTTACTCAGCTTCTTTATTCTTGTCATTTCATCTTCCATAGCACTAATTCTCTCTTGTGCCTCATTTATCCTAGGAGTAAGACCCTCCATTTTTTATTGCACCTCATTAATTGCTTTGTTGATTTCAGGTTGTTTAGATCTTCATTCTTTTATTCCTGCAGAAAGGGTTTTTATTTATCCAGACAGGTTTTCTCTATTATCTTCCATGCCTATTTTGAGCCCAGATAACAACTCGAGAATCGTCATCCTGAACTGTAGATCTGACATATTACCAATGTCTGAATTAATTATGTCTCTAGCCTTTGGTACTGCCACTTGTTCTTTTCTTTTTTTTTTTTAAGGTGAGTTTTTCTGCCTTGTCATTTTTCCAGATAAGAATATATGAATGGGAGAATAAAATACTAAAAGGGTGGCAAAGATCCCAGGAAAATGAGCTTTAACCAAATCAGAAGAGACCCCAAATTGTGGGGTAAAAGGAAATTCAGAAAAGCTGAGTAAAAGAGAGATAAAAAATTTAAAAAAGAATAAAATAAAGAAAAAAATAAAAAAGAAAAAAAATATATTAGACTGGTGAATAGAACAAAGTCACCCACCTCATTTTGGGAGTATTTTGGTCTCTTAGAAGAAACTACCTCCCAAAATTTTAAAGAATGAAATATATATATATACACACACACACACACACAGTATAAGTACCGCGCGCTAATCGATAGCGCCACTGGAGCTCCCACACACACAGTAGAAGGGTAAGCACAACAAAGGGGTGTAATATGACTATAAAGATGAAATGTTTTTTTAAAAAATTTCTATAAAAGGAGTTGATAAGGTAAGTTGGTTGGGAGAATAAAGAAAAAGAAAGTGGAGAGAATTTGCTCAGGCTGGAGACTAGAACAAAGACCTGTGCTAGATTTAGGGTATATTTTCATCTATTAGAACAAGTTGTATCCTGAATTTTTTTAGAAGAAAAAACCCTATGTGTATATAAAGCTAGGTAGAATTAAAAAAATTAACTTTGCAAGACTAAAGAATCATGGGGAGAGAGCCATGAATTCCATGCTTTGCTTTCTCCTTTGGAATTCCACTGTTCTCCTTGATAAGTGAACTTGATCTTGGCTGGATTTCTTGCTGATCTTCTGGGGGAGGGTCCTGTTGTAGTGATTCTCAAGTGTCTTTCCCGGAGGTGGAATTACACCACCCTTACCTGGGGCTTGGCTAAGTAATCCGCTAGTGTTTGCTTTCGGGAGCTTTTGTTCCCTGAACACTTTCTGTGAGTTTTGGAGGACAGGAATGAAAATGGTGGCCTCCCAATCTCTGGCCCAGAGGAGTCAAGAGCTCAGTGCCCTGCTTCTCAGTGCACCCTCGGAGAACAGCACTCAATCACTCCTGTCTCTCTGGCCACTGGCCTCACTCCGAGCTCTCCCAGCCTGTGACCAAGCATCTCTGTCTCTGGCATGCAGTCCTGCCTGGAATCTCCAAAACCAGCAGATCCCTGCGCTCCTCCAGGGGGGTCTCCCTGCATCTTGTGGGGTCCCTGCTCAAAGAGCAGTGGTCTAACTGTGCCACAGATCACAGTTTAAGGTAACCCCAAGTTGAGAGCTCACTCCTCGGCTCCATTTCTGTAGCCAGCTTCCTTGCTCTAATATCTGTGAGCTCTGTGACACTCAGACACCCCCAATCCTTCTGTGACCCCACGTTCCCGTGTGGGCTTCACCCTGGTTTAGCCTCTGGAACAATGTTCCTCAGTGGAGCAGACTTTCAAAAGTTCTGATTTTGTGCTCTGTTGCTCTGCTGCTTGCCGGGAGCTGGCCCCTCCCCCCACAGCCTGTCTTCCCATCACTTTAGATTCACTCCTCTGCAGCTCTTACCTTTCAGAAAGTGGTTGATTTTCTGTTTCTAGAATTGCTGCTCTTTTTCTCTTTGATCTTCTGTTGGATTTGTAGGTGTTCAGAATGGTTTGGTAAACTATGTAGCTGATCTCCTGCTACCTGATGTCATCTCAGCCTGCTACTCCTCCACCATCTTGGCTCCTACCCTGTGTTCTTGTATTCTTTGGTTAAGTACCTAGTAGTGCAATTGCTGGACCATGGGGTAGTTGTATCTTTAACTTTTTAAGGAACCTCCATAATGTTTTCCAGAGTAGCTGCACCAGCATGCATTCCCAGCAACAGTGTACATACTCTTCATTTTATTTTATTTTTTAAAAAAGATTTATTTATTTATTTTAGATAGAGGACAAGCAAGTGGGAGGGTGGAGGGTTAGGAGAGAATCCTGAAGCAGGATCCCCACTGAGTGTGGACCCTGACCCCAGCCAGGCTCAATCCCAGGACCCTGTGATCATGACCTGAGCTGAAATCAAGTGTCAGCCACTTAACTGACTGAGACACCCAGGCACCCTACACTCTTCATTTTAAACTAATCTTTTCAAAACACTGTTTTGAATGTCTAAAGAATATGCCAGATGCAGTCACTTTATTAATAATGGTAATAATACATAAAAAAGTTCATCTGTGCAGAAATTTACTTGTTACAATGTAATTTTTATTACCCCTCCCTGAACATGTAGAAAAAACAATTTACCTAATCCTTAAGGGAGGTTGACAGTCTCATGAAAGGGACTCACTAGAGATCATTATGAGAGCAGAATATGTTAAAATCCACATAGAATGTTCTACAGATAAGCTAAGTATATTTGTTACTCTCCAGTGACATCTAGGCTTAATTTTTTTTAGAACTCTGTTGCTGATGGTAAGGTGATGCTTAGAGGCTACTGCATTATGGAGAATGTAGGCTTATGTGTCTTACTTCCTATACCAAACCTCCTAGCTCAATTTTTTTGAAACTAAAAAATAAATGCATATTAACATATTAAATATAAAATATAATAAAAGTTGGGGGAATTGATTTATTTTGTTGGATTTTGAGATTAGAGAAAGACATTTGTTATTCGATATTCAGTCTAAAGCAAATAAAAATTCTGGCAGCCACTTTATGTTTTGAGTATTTAATCTGATTCAAAATTTGGTCTATTCGTATACAATTTCCAGGTATGTAACACAACTTTAACCTTAAGCAGTAGTATAAATAATGTTATAGGTCAAAAGAATAGAACCTGAGAAAAATAAAATCTACAGTTATTTATTTATTACCTTTTGAAAGTCTCAAGAAATAGAAGTTTTATCCAAATGATTTGTTTGGTTTCTGTCACCAAAGAAATTCAGCTATCCCTGTGACAGAGACTTTGTAACAAAACCAGATAATTTTATAGTAAGGCATTTAAAGTGAGGAATAGAAGTTATGAAGTTAAATGAACATAGATTCCAGCTTCTGCTCTGTTCTTCAGCCTGGAACATTATCTTTCTGCTTCTTTTCCTTAAAATTTTCCAGGAGATCTTAAATGACCCATGAAGTTCAGCTCCTTTTGTTCTATGTGTTACTGAAAACCAGTACCATGGCCCCAATAGGTTGAAGTTTCCTAGTCTGTGTATGCTGAGATGAACACTATCATCTTGATCTTGGCTGGGGGAAGAGCTAATTTGCATTGGATGTAGGGATAGTTGGGAACTGACTCTCTAGTGCCTTGCATCTATTTCTACATTTTACTACTACTACTACTACTACTACTACTACTTCTTCTTCTTCGCTACATTTTACTTCTGAACTGTGATTTATTCAGTAAGTCCAGAGACTTTAAAAAAAAATGAACTGGAGGTTTCAATAAAGGCCCTGACTTTAAGATATAAAACCCGTAATGAAAAATAATGTCAGCTCAAAGCAAAAGAATGACCTTTACAAAAGCAGTAAGGGAATATTTGGGTTCTTTTTACTATGCTGAAATAAGTCTATTTCATGTAGTAGAGAAAGAAAATGGTTGGGAATTAAGACCTCAATTGGTACTAGATGTGATTTGGAGTGAAGAGATAGAACATCTTTGAAATGAATATATGTTGAATACCTGGACTGTTTATGTGAATTGCACAGGTGTGACATATAATGATCATGTGTGATGAAGTATTTATCCATGTAAATCTTGGTGTACGCCATGGACTGATGGAAAAAGTGTATGTTACCACTACATTCTCTCAGTGTGGATTCCCTCTGGGAATTAGCTTGAAAGCAGTAATGTCATTTTCTCCCAAATCATTCTGTTACTGTTGGGAGTAACTTTTAGCATTAGAAACTCTTGGGCCTTTGCCTTTCAGCAGACAGACTTTAGGCTTGAGCGCCCTTTAAAAGATGCTTGGAGTTTTCTTTATTGCTTCAGGATTCAGTTTAGAACTTTAACATATTTCCACAGGTGTGACCTGAAAGAATTAAAGGACTAAATGCCCTTTTATTAGAACCACTCACTTACTGCAATAGGGAATATGGACATTTCAATATCTAATTTTTTTTTAGAAATTTTTTTTTAAGATTTTATTTATTTATTTGACAGAGAGAGATCACAAGTAGGCAGAGAGGCAGGCAGAGAGAGAGAGAGAGAGGAGGAAGCAGGCTCCCTGCTGAGCAGAGAGCCCGATGCGGGACTTGATCCCAGGACCCTGAGATCATGACCTGAGCCGAAGGCAGCGGCTTAACCCACTGAGCCACCCAGGCACCCTCAATATCTAATTTTTATTTGAATTTTATTCCTTTTCCTGTAATTGATGACTGAAAAAAGGGTCATAGTGTATATTCTTTATGCAGTATATATTTAAATTTTTCCCCAAAATGCTTACCTCTTCGTACTTGCCTCTCCCTAGATGGAGTTAAGTATTTTGATGAAGGGTAGACTGAGGTGAAGCAGTAACTCTCATCAGCTGCTTGCATAAATTAAGTCTCCAACTATTTCAAAAGGGAAAAAAATGAAAAAGGTTATGAAGGACTGTAGGTGGCAGGTAAGAGCACTCAAGACAGATGTGTTAGAAAAGCTGTTTCAAAGACACAGTCCTATCTTTAGCAATTGCCTAGTGGTAGGTTGAGGTTGGGGGGACTTGTTTCTTTCTGCAGTGATGTGTTAGGGATGATTTGCTAGGCAGTAAACTCACTTGTGCACTGAGTCTAAAATGGTGTGCTGTTTGTTAATGCCAGTTTCCTTTTCAACTGCCTGCCCACCTTTCTTGGATGGGAGCCTCTGCTAATAGAATGCCAAGTGACACAACAAATGATCTGACAGTATTTTCCTGTTAGTCCTGTATAATCAGGATTTTACTGATGGCTTATGACCCTTATAGTATTAGAAGAGAGGCTTTCTTTTTCTTCTGAATTCTCATAGTACTTTATACTTCTCTCCAGTAGAATAATTACTACTATGCTGTATTGTAATTATTTGTGTCTGTCTTTTGATTGTGAGTTCCTTGATGGCATATATTTTGTCGTAATTATCTTTGAATACACAGGATCTAGCATAGTTTCTGGAATTTAGTGAAAACTCAATAAATGCTTGTGGACTCAATGAAGATTGAGTGAAAAACGTTAATCCAGGCTACAAGGCCAAACAGAGAACAAAATACCCACACTTATAAGACTACTTATTGTTTCATAATACTCAACTTCCTTGGGTTTAAAACAGTGCTTCTAGGCCTGGGCATCCATGTTTTATTCTATGAACATGAGGTATCATTGTCTTATTTCTTTGGAGAAGACAGCTATTTCTGTGCTGTTATTTTCTTCAAAACCTTTACTGGAGTGTAAGAATAGCACCCTTATTCATTGGAACCATCACAATTGGTTAATGCTCATTAATTATTTTTTCTGCATTTGTGCAATTTGATTTGATTAAGGCCTGTCTGTATCTTTCACTAGACTGTGAGTTCAGTGATGGAGGGTAAATACTTCTGATTTTGTTCACCATCACGGAATCTAATATAGTACCTGTCAAGGAGTAGGAAATCCATAAATGGACATTTACGTTCATTTTTATGCCAGCTTGGTGTGTGTGTGTGTCTGTGTGTGTGAGATTTTTCTGGAATAGGAAATTATATGTGTATCAGTCTTCTCAATATTACCTTGAAAATTTTTTTCAGGTTCTAATCTAACATTTGAGTATCCAGGCTTTTTTCAAGATACTATAATAAAATCTAGATAATAAAATTACTTGACCAGATATTTATTTTTGGAAAGAGAATGGCCATCTCTAAAGGTAATATGTTGACTTTTAAAGTGCCTAAGTTTGGAAAACTCAGTAGTGTTGATCTCAATAGAGTCTTTCCATTAACTTTTAAAGGAGTGAGTGTTAGGCTGCTGCATAGGCTTCTCTCAAGGGGAAGGGCCTTTAGAGTGACACTCATTAATTTAGCCATTAAGGTTAATGTTCATCTTCTCTCTGTCTATTGAAACATCTAAGGTAGGCAGTGCAAATAGCTTATCAGGTAGTTTTAAAGGTCATGTACAAAGGAAAAAAAATCCTGCACTGCTCATGGAAATGTCCTTAGTAATCAGTGCCTGCCTATGGGAGGAGGGGCTGAGGCACTCTCTCAGCTCATCTATCTTGCCTTTTCCTCCAGGTCACTTTGTGACAAATTTTGAGTTGACAGCATCCCATCCTGGAAGGTAGATATGGACATCTCTGCTTTCTCTATTAGTGACGTCAATAAGTTGTTTTTTTTTTTTAAACAACTTTTTCTCTTTTCTTCTTCAGCCTCTGCACTCTACCTCTGGGGTGAGTCTGACAGAGATAGGAACAAAGAGCAGACTTCTTTGTTGAAAGTCTGCAGCATTGGTAATAACCAAAGGAGCACTGCTTGTTATATGCAACCAATGAATCAATAAATTCAACCCCCCAAACTAATAATACACTATATGTTAACTAAATTGAGTTTACACCAACCAACAAACAAACAACCCTCCTGACCTTTCAGAGAATGAGTTAGAATAAGAATGGTGGGATGCTTAGCATTTCCCCTTTTTCATTTCAGCCTGTGACAAAGCTATGCCCTCTGATCCCTCTGCCCTGCTGTGACCCTCTATGGAATACACAAATTGGGCCCTGCCTGGTCAGCACCAACCACATCATGAATCCCTCATAAACAGATCTTAAGCTTCTCAAGAGAAATGAAAACTTAATCTGCTACTCCAGATCCCAGCTGAGACCACTGACTTAGCTTCATTTGAGACTTCATTGAATTATTAGTCTTGACTCTAATGGTTCTTTTGGAAAAGTGAACTGTAACTCTGGGCTTGTTGTGATCACACAGTGGGAGAAAAGTCACAGAATGAGTCAGCAACAATGATGAAGAATGCACTTTTCCCAGTACACTGAGTAGCTGCTTTACATATAGATTCAGTAGTAAGATAAGAGTCTGCTCTCATTCTGTTTTATTATCTGCTTCTGAGAATATAGCAGCAGATTTGGGGGATTATATTTTCAGGAAAAGTTATATTTTCAAAATCTTACTGATGACTACATCCACTCCTTGTCTCCCTGCCTTGTTTCTCCCTTCTTCCCTGAGTCATAATAGGAAATTTTTTCAAATAAGGGAGTTTTTTTGTTGTTGTTCTCACATTCAGTTTATATTTGTTTTCCAGAACTCTGTAGTCTTCCATTTTTACTTTTGTTTTTGTTTTGTTTTATTTATTTATTTATTTATTTTCAGCGTAACAGTATTCATTGTTTTTGCACCACACCCAGTGCTCCATGCAATCCATGCCTTCTCCAATACCCACCACCTGGTTCCCCCAGCCTCTCACCCCCCACCCCTTCAAAACCCTCAGATTGTTTTTCAGAGTCCATAGTCTCTCATGGTTCACCTACCCTTCCAACTTCCCTCAACTCCCTTCTCCTCTCCATTTTTACTTTTGAATGGGAGTTTATTGGCAGACATAAGAAACAACAGTGAAGTGCTAGGGATGGCTTGAGCAGGTTAATTTCCAAGGAACTCAGCTCAGAGAAAAATGTAGTTTTGTTTAAATTTTTATTTCATCTTACAAAAACGAATTCCACATCTCCTGGCTATAGATTTGTTTTTGAGATGATGACCAAACTGTGTGCACCAGAGTCTCTTTCATGACATTTAATCTTGAACATCAGAGTAGAAAGGCCTTAAGATTGGAAATAGAAAACAAGTAAAGAATTGAAGTTTTGATTAGACTTTTCAGTCCAAAGTTAACTTTTATTAACAGCATGCATTTTATGTTTGAAAATAAAGGACAATGAGTCCTTCATCGCCACAGAATCTTGCAAATGACATTCTTTTTTAAAAAATTAAATTAAATTAAATTAATTTTGTGTGTGTGTGTTCTAAAATTCATTGTTTATGCACCACACCCAGTGCTCCACGCAATATGTGCTCTCCTTAATACACACCACCAGGCTCATCCAACCCTCCACCTCCCTTCCCTCCAAAGCCCTCAGTTTGTTTCTCAGAGTCCATGATCTCTCATGGTTTGTCTCCCCATCCAATTTCCACCAATTAATTTCTCCTCTCTATCTCCTAATGTCCTCTGTGTTATTCCTTATGCTTCACAAGTAAGTGAAACCGTATGATAATTGACTCTCTCTGCTTGACTTATGTATGCTGAGCAAATGACATTCTCAAGTATACTGGTCATAATTGTAATAATTGTACCATGTTTTGGTTATTTGTTATATATGTGGTAGGCATTATATATACTATATATATATACACACATATATATAAAACATATATATATACATATATATGTTCTAATATTAATAATTATAATCACATTGCAAGATATAGATTGTCTCCATTTTGTAGACAAGGTGACTGAAACTTAGAAAAGTTTAGGTGGCTCAAATATTGGTGCCCAGTTAATAAGTGGTCAAAGTTTTTCACTCTAAATTTGTAATTTTTATGCTGAAAATTTTTCAAGTGAGAGGATTCAAGAGGTCAGTTTCTCCTTCAATTGCCAATGTACTCTATTCATATGCCCTGCATAGCTGGCTTCAGGAAACTGAAAATAGTTCTATGAATGTGAATTTTTTTTCCAGGGCTTCTATATTCCTGGAAAAATAGACAATTTTCTAGGGTATGCCATCTTTTGGAATACAGATTTAGTATTAAATTTGTTCCTATATTGGAAAGACAATCCTGAGTGTCTATGGAGCAAGCATAACCACAATGTGGTGATTTAAAGACCAGTTCTTTCACATTGCTTATTATAAGGACAGTCTCCTAACATACTCCAAAATATATGTTATGGGTCCCTGTATTTCTATTCAAGGAGTGAAACAATTAGTCCTTCAGAATAAGTTATGAAAGAAAGCTAAAGACCACAAAGCCTGAAATTTTCTTCTGAAATAATTAATGTAACTAGTCTTAATATGAACATTGTTGGGTCACCTGGTTGGTTCAGTCAGTAGAGCATGTGGCTATTGATCTCAGGGGTCATGAGTTCAAGCCTCATATTGGCTGTAGAGATTACTTAAAAAATATGAACATTGTCTTAAGATCTGTACAATGATGGTAATTTGAATGTTATTGGAAATATCAAATCAGTGTATATATAGCTTTAAATTGAATTTCTTTTTTCCATTTCTTTTCTTTTTTTCTTTTTTGGTTTATAAATTTGACATAAGAAAGTACATAGTTTAAATCTCAAAAAACTAGGAAGTAGCGGCCAGTTGACTGAATTTACATCTGATATTTTGGGTATGATGTTGATCCTGAAATACACAGTGAAGAAAAATAAATTAGAGAATACTGCCCAGTACCTCAAGTCCCTATAAGAATCTCAGAGAATCTGAAGTCATCTAGCTCATCTTTTTCTAAGTATGTCCTTAAAATGTCATGACTTCCTAATAGATAGTGCCGTTTACTGTGTGGCTAGAATATATAAAGAATAAGGTCCCCTGAATTGCATCAATTTCAATTAATCAGTTTTATTAAGGTGTAATTTAAAGTAGCAAAATTCACCAATTTTAAGTATATAATTTGATGACTTTTGACAAATGTGTACGTCATGTAATTAATACCATGATCAAAATGTAGAAGTTTTTATCAATCCAAAATGTTTTTCATACCATTTTGCAGGAAATCCCAAGCCCTCAGCATGGGGCACTGCTTTCTGTCACTATAAATTTTCTTTATTAAGAATTGCATATAAATAGGGGTACCTGGGTGGCTCAGTCATTAAGCATTTGTCTTTGGCTCAGGTCATGGTCCCAGGGTCCTTGAATTGAGCCCTGCATTGTGAATCCCCGCTTAGTGGGAAGCCTGCTTCTCCCTCTTCCACTCCCCCTGCTTGTGTTCCCTCTCTCTCTGTCTCTATCTTTCAAATAAATAAATAAAATCTTATAAAAAAAGAATTGCATATAAATATAATTATACAGTATATACATACAGTCTTTTGGAGCTGGTTTCTTTAATTTGTATTGTTACATGCATCAGTAATTTATTCCTCTTTTTGCTGAGTAATAGTCCACTGAAAAAATCTAGCATAATATTTTTATGTACCCACCAGTTGATGGATATTTGAATTGTTTTTGCTTTTTGGCTCCTATAACTAATGCTGCAATAAATATTCATGTATAATTTTTGGTGTATGCCCATGTTTTCATTTCTTTTGATTATTAACTGGAGTGGAATAGCTAGATCAAAATTTTAGAATATGATTAATGTTCTTTTTAGTTTTTAAAAAGATTTTACAGGGATACTTGGGTGGCTCAGTGGGTTAAAGCCTCTGTCTTCACCTCAGGTCGGGATTCCAGGGTCCTGGGATCAAGCCCTGCATAGGGCTCTCTGCTCAGCAGGGAGCCTGATTCCCCTCTCTTTCTCTGTCTGTCTCTTTGCCTAGTTGTGATCTATGTCTGTCAAATAAATAAATAAAATCTTTAAAAAAATAAAAAAGATTTTATGTATTTATTTATTTTAGGGCAAGAGATAGTGGGGAGAGAGGCAGAAGGAGAGGGAAAGAATCTCAAGCAGACTCTGTGCTAAGCACAGAGTCCAATGCAGGGGTCATTCTCCCAACCCAAGCCAAATAAAAGATAAAGATGAATTAAAAAAATGAAAGATAAGAGAGAGAGGAGCACGGAGGGGAGCCCATAAGGACAATGTTTCCCAAAGCCATTTGCTTGCTTGGAAAATGAGAGGGACTAAATTTCATGAGTTTTTTTTTTTTTCTTTTTGCAACCAGTAGGGCTTAGCCTGAAGTTTTAAAGGTCAACAGGTTTGGCTGGGATAGAGCTTGGAGGGCACTTCCCTGCTCCTGGAAAGAAGGCAGGTAAACAACTGGGGTGGGAGCAGACAGCATGGAAGCAGTGATCTGAATAATGCCTGGGCACACAGGGGGATTATTCACTCTTCTCCAAGCAGTTGCTGAGAGGCAGCATTCACAGAGATGTCACTCCAGGAACAGAAGAGCTGGCTGGCACCATTTCCCTCCCTTATCCCTCAATGTAAACATAGAGCTACCTGAGGGAAGCGACTCAGTACTAAAACTAATTGCCTAACTTGCTTACACAAAGACTTACCTCCCTGTTTTCTGGTAGGAATTCCCTTCTCAGTCAAGCCTGCCTTAGTCCCAGTGTGGTGCCACACCCCCCCAACCACTGAAGACCAGCATGGGCCCCTGCCATATGGTGTCTCACGAGCAGAGAATTCTGCAGGGCCTCAGTTCTAGAGGAACTGGTGTCAGGTCTCATTTCAGAAGCAGATCAGAGCACAGCTAGTTGAAACTTGCCACATTCATGCCAGACACCAGACACTGCAGAGAAGATCCTCTGCAGACAACTGGCCTGAGTGATAGAGCAGCCAAAACACAACAGATGAACATACGCAACACAGAGTGAAGGCACTCCCTGAAGCATCAGGCCCTGGGTACCAAATGACTTCCTCTTCATAAAACTTTCAAGAGCAGGAAACATAAATGGAATTTATAACACAGAGAAGAAAGAGCAGAGACTTAGATAAAATGGCAACACAAGGGAATTTATACCAAATGAAAGATCAACATAAGGCCATAGCCAGAGATCAAATTAAAAAAGATATAAGAAACATGCCTGATGGAGAATTTAAAGCAACAGTCATGAGTCCTCATGACTGTTGGGCTAGAGAAAAGAAAAATAGACATAATTGAAACTTTTACCACAGAGATAAAGAATTAAAAAATAATCAGAGATGAAGATTACAATAAATGAGATTGGAAACAAGTCTGATACAATGAACAGCAGGGTGAAAGAAGGAGAGGAATGAATTAGTGATATAGAAGACAAAATAATGGAATATAATGAAGCTGAACAAAAGAGACAAAGATGAATTATGGAACACAAGAACAGACTTAGGGCACTCAGTGATGCCATCAAATGTAATATCATTTGAATTATAGGAGGCCCAGAAGAGGAGAGAGAAAAGGGGGAAGAAGACTTATTTTAGGAAATAATAGCAGAAAACTTCCCTAATCTGGAGGAAAGAAATAGATGTTCAGCTCCAGGAGGCACAGAAAACTCATCAAAATCAACAAAAGCAGGTCAACACCAGGAAGTTTTGTAATTAAATTTGCAAACTATAGTGATAAATAAAAAAATCTTTGAAGCAGAAAGACAAAAGAAGTCATTAACTTTCAAGGGAAGACCCATAAAGCTAGCTAGCAATTTCTCAACAGAAAGGTGGCAAGCCAGGAGGGAGTGGCATGATATATTCTATGTGCCAAATGGCAAAAATCTGTAGCCAAGAGTATTCTATCTAGCAAGGCTATCATTCAGGATTGAAGGAGAGATACAGAGATTCCTAGACAAAGAAAAACTAAAAGAGTTTATGCCCACTAAACCAGCCCTGTAAGAAATATTAAAGAGAACTCCTTGTATGCAAAGGAGAGACCAAAAGTGACAAAGACAAGAAAAGATCAGAGAAAATCCCCAGAAACAACAACAAAATGAGTAATAAAATGGCAATCTTTTAATGCATGTCTTTCTATAGTTACACTGAATGTAAATGGGCTAACTGTTCCAATCAAAAGGAATGGGGTGTCAGAATAGGTTAAGAAAATAAGACCCATCTATATGCTATCTGTAAGAGAGTCAGTTTAGACATAAAGACATCTACAGATTGAAAGTGAGGGGGTGGAGAAGCATTTATCATACAAGTGGATGTCAAAAGAAAGACAGAGTTGCAATACTTATATTGGACAAACTAGACTTCAAAACTGAGACTGAGAAAAGAGACAAATAAGGGTATTACATAGTATAAAGGCTACAGTCCAACAAGAAGATCTAAAAATCATATATATATATATATATATATATATATATATATATATATATATATATATGATTAGGCACCCAACACGGGAGCACCCAAATATATAAGGCAATTAATAATAAGCATAAAAGACTGAATTAATAACAACATAATAATATTAAGGTACTTTAGCACCCCACTTATATCAACAGGTCATTTAAACAAAAAATAAACAATTAAAAAGTGGTTTTGAATGACACACTGGACCAGATGGACCTAACAGATATATTTAGAACATTCCATCCCCAAAAAGGAGAATACACATTCCTTTCAAGTGCACAGGGAACATTCTCCAGAGTAGAACATATATTAGGTCACAAAACAGGCCTCAATGCATACAAAAAGAATTGAAATCATACCATACACTTTTTCTGACCACAACACTATGAAACTAGAGTCATCTACAAGACAATATTTGGAAAGAATACAAATACATGGAGTTTAAACAACATGCTACTAAAAAATGAATGTGTCAATGAGGAAATAAAACAAGAAATACAGAAGATACATGAAAACAAAGAAAATGTAAACACAGTTTTCCAAAACATTTGGGATGCAGCAAAAGTAGTCCTAAGAGGAAAATATATAGTAATACAATCCTACCTCACAAAGCAGGAAAAATTTCGAATAAACAACCTAACCTTATACCTAGAGGAGCTAGAAAAATCACAAGAAATGAGGCCTAAAACCAGAAGAAGGAAGGAAATAATAAAGATTAGAGCAGAAATAAATGATATAGAAACTAAAAAAGAAAATAGAACAGATAAAACCAGTAGTTGGTTCTTCAAAAAAAAAATTAATACAATTCATAAACCCCTAGTCAGACTTATCAAAATGAAAAGGTGTGTGGGACTCTCAAAATTTTTACTGCTTTATGCATGCATATGTCTGCAAATGACTGAGAAATCTCTGTGACTATTGATTTTGGGTTACAAATAAATTTAAGTGAGGTTCAAATTTGAAAAATATGGAATCTACAAATGATGGATATTTACTATCCTCATCCGTGACTTGTTTCTTTCCACTTATCTATTCTGACCTAGTGATACTTAAAGGGTATACTGCCTGGAAGTTGGCACATTCCCAGTTATATGACCTCTTCATAAGACCTATGAACCTCAAGAACTGTCTTTATCATAAAAAACTCAAAATGCCAGGAGGTCATTCTAATTGAAATAGGAGTTGGGGGCTTTTACCTCAGAATTTTATGGTACTCTAACCATTTTGTAGCACAGACCACTGCTCCTGGTACTAACTAGTTGGACCCACCTTCCCTCAGTCTATTTATTCTTGACAGAAGGAATATGGTACCCAAATATACTTCATATACTTTTGACCCAATTATGTATTTCATTGTCTGTATCAACCATTTTTAGTGTATAAGTAAGGTTATACACTAAAAATACTTGTTTATATGTATCATTAGGAAGTGTATGGTTTCATCAGAGCACTTTTTCTCCAATCGACTAGTCAGTTTTACCCTACCTATTACCCTCTTTCATCTCATGAAATTCTTTAGGTTTAAGAAAATTGTCAGGTGGTTTTCTGTCAGTGATTAAGAAAGGTCACTTTGAAATTTCCTTTTTTGGCCTTTTTTGGCTCTTCTGTCATGTCACATTAGATTTTTTCATGGATTATGCCATGCATGGTATTGTAAGGATACTCAGCCTATCATGAAAATAAAGCCCCTGTAAGTGAAAACAGGGAAAAAAGATCTGCACTTTGTTGAAAAATAGATTAAAGAAGTAAAAATCATTATTTAAAGATAAATCCTGAATCTGAGAAACAAAAGCCAGGAAGGGCAACCTTGACACAGTTTTCAGCAGAAGCTTGTCTTGAGAGGCCAAAGAGAGATTTTTTTCTATAAAAAAGGGACATTTGGGTTTATCTTCAAGTCTTTCAGACAAGGCAGGGAAAATGTGGTGTGCTTCATTTAAACAGAGCTTGCTCCCTTCTGAGCTTAGAGTTCCTTGTATCTGGGGCCAAAGCCTTTCAGTGAGTCAGACTCCAGAGGCCTGCACGAGGGCCAGTATCTAAATGTTCTGGAAGAAGTAGAAGCAGTACGGTATAAAAATATCCAAAGGTTTAAAGACAAATTTGTGGAAAGTTATTTTTGTGTGCATGTTTTACTCCAAAATATAAATAATAGTAATAATAATTTATATAGTTTGGAATCTAACCTGGTGTGCCATTGGTTCTCCTCTAAATGAAGTGTCATTTGTGAATACATGCATTTCTTCTTTCCCCTTTACCTCCAAGATCTGACATACTTTTGAGTTTCTGAACTTAGATTTCCTTTTTTCTGGTTTTCTCCTTGATCTGAGTTCACTTTTGACTTTTCTTCCTCATGAAACTTTTTCCTTACATTAAAAAAAAACCAAAACCCTCTTTTGTCCATGCCAAGTGATTTCCTATGCTCATCCTATTTAATAGTCTGCTGCCCCAGACATCAGCTGTCCCTTTGAGGGGTCTCTAAGTTCATGCTCTTGCAGTGTTCATCTAGAGGGAGAGCCTGTCCATCAGTGTCTTCTTTCAGTTGCTCCCTTAGAATTCTTCAGGTTATTTCCTCAATCCTGACTTTGTTCGGAATCTTTAAGGCTCTCTCTTGCTCTCTCTCCATCTTCAAGCTCTCTCTTGCTCTCTCTATCCACTTTTTCCCATTACCTATAAACAAGTTGAGCTCTAGAAGCCCTTGAAATCCTAATAATAGAAAACTTGGCCTAAATGAGCCCCTAAATCATCTTTATTATTCTTGGTAGCAACCGTCCCGTTTCTTTCTCCTTTCATCTTCATATTTTTAAAAAGAATAACTCACTCTTGTTGCTGTGATTTTCTTTATCTGCAGTCTAAATCTTTTGTTCCTACAACTCTAGAGAAGCTATTCTAGTCAGGGTATTTAGTGATTTTGAAATAATCAAATATAGTGATTTGTGCCAGTCTTTCTCATTTTCCTTAGTCCTTCAACTTTGTCATGGTTGAACCAAACTTCATTGGATGATATTTTGAAAAATGTAAACTAAAAAGTATAGAAGTTTCCCAGCTCTGCTCTGGATTCCTCATTTCTACTTGCAGAAAGCAATAACTGTAACAGTTTATTATATAACTTACCAGAAATTTTTTATGTATGATCAAACACCTTTTAATACAAATAGGATCATATTATATCTAATTCTTTATGTAGACTGTTTTCCCCACTTAAAAATGTGTCTTCTAGGCCTTTCCATATTGGTATATACAGATTTACCCCATCAAAAAAATGACTGAGCAGTTTTCCCTGGTAAGGATGAATCATAGCTTATTTAACTGGTCTCACACTGTTGGATGTTTTGATGGTATCTAAATCACAGTGTTATAGTGAATATGCTTATAAAACAAATGTATTTACATTTGATTGCTTGTATAATATATCCATAGGATAATTTCTGGATTTGGAAATGCTCCTGAGTTCCCTCTTTTTTGAAATATTGACACTTTAAATAATATAACAAATACCAATGTTATCTCCAGATTAAGAGATGGAATGTTTGCCCATCTGTATTCCTCTTTCCTACATCCTCTTCCATCCCATCCCCCAAGTAATAACTGATTTGGATTTTATATTAATAATTTTCTTGCTTTAAAGATGTAATTTTGCCATATATATGGCATGCTTATATATACATCTTTATATATGTATTTCTATGTTTTATCTGTTTTCTTTAATCTTTATGTAAATTGAATCAGACTTCTATGACTTGCCTTTAAAATTCTGTTTATCTAACTTATCCATGGTGATATACCCATCTCCATCATCTTAGCAGTCTTTTCTCCATTGACTTTCTATCATCCTGGATCTCTTCTTTGTTCACTTTTTCTGTTTTGTTTTCCTCTCTGATTTCTTTCCATCTCTTCAGTCTGTCTGTTCTCTGAGTTTTAGTCCACTGTGCTCTGTTCTTCATCTCAATTTCCACTAAGTGACCTTAACCCTCTTTTATATCTTCTATCCTCTTACTCATTTGGATGACTTCCAGAACTATGCTTCTGCCTGTAACCTCTTTTCTGAGTTCTAGCCTATCATCTTCAATATTTTTACATGTATATCTTGTTAAGTACCTTAAATTATATTGGATTCAAATAGCATTTAGTTGATATGATTTTATTTTAATTCCAGACCCCATGCTAGATGCTAATGATTCAAGGAAGAATAAGATATGGTCCTGCACTTTGATACAAAAACACAGATGTGCCAACTTGAATAAAAGTTTATATGAGTTTATTGCATTTTCTTAGATTCCTTCTGCCTCTATAACACCATCATTTTCCTCCTCACCCAGGCTCATTCAATTACCTTAGCCTTTCTTTTCTCTAAGACTTCTTACTCCTTAGGTTTTTTTTATCTTTTCCTCTTGCTTCACATAAAGATTCAGTTACCACATTTATTCAGTTCTTAACTTTTGTGTATAATCTTCAACTTTCCCCCACTTAAAACCACTCTTCAAAGATCTCCCCTCTCCACACTGAGGCTCTTACAAAAAATTTTTTTTCAACCTCTAATGCATTCTGTAACTTGTACACTATTTAAGCTTTCCAATATTCAGATTTTAATATTGTTGCTACTCATCCACTCAAAAAGCTCCAATAGTTATCTGGTGCTTATTAAATAAATCTCAATTCCATAGTATTACATTTAGGGCTATATAGTCTGACCCAAAACTCTCTCTTCAAACTTCTCTCCTGTTACTGATTTCCTGTGGAGGATTTGCAAACTCAAATGACCATAATCATTAGGAAGGTAATGCAAATTAGTGAAACTGGCTAAGTGAGGACTCTAGTGAACTGGGAAGCAAATTTTCCACCTAGGGTGTACAGCCTGTGGCTAAAATTAAGCTGATTATTGCTGTGTGGCAATTGCAATTCCAGTGTTGCCTGAGTTTTAGTTTTTTCAAGAGAAGCCAGAAATTCAGATTTTTATATAAAATCTTTGCATTATTAGATGCTGGCCACTAATAAAACCCTGTTTTGTGAAAAGAGCACGTGGCTGAGGGCTGCCAATTTATGGCTTCTGCCCTATGAAAACTCTAGCCAGGCTGATACACCATTTGGATTCTCACCTCTATTTTGCTTGCCTAAAATGTCTTTAGCCATTCTCTCAGCTTATCAGAATCTTTTATAACCTAGCTATTTTGGGAAACGTTTCCTGGCTAGAAAACCTGATTTCCTAGGGTACTTATTATGTCTTTTAATAATTTGGCATTTAAAAATGCCTTATAAAAAGCTTGCGTCCTTCCTGTTGAGATCAGGAACATGACAAGGATGCCCACTCTCACCACTCTTGTTCAACATAGTATTAGAAGTCCTAGCAACAGCAATCAGACAACAAAGGGAAATAAAAGGTATCCAAATTGGTAATGAAGAAGTCAAACTCTCTCTCTTTGTAGATGACATGATTCTTTATATGGAAAACCCAAAAGACTCCACCCCCAAACTACTAGAACTCATACAGCAATTCAGCAACATGGCAGGATACAAAGTCAATGTGCAGGAATCAGTGGCTTTCTTATACACTAACAATGAAAATACAGAAAGGCAAATTGGAGAATTGATTCCATTTACTATAGCACCAAGAACCATAAGATACCTGGGAATAAACCTAACCAAAGAGGTAAAGGATCTGTACTCAAGGAACTACAGAACACTCATGAAAGAAATTGAAGAAGACACAAAAAGATGGAAGACCATTCCATGCTCTTGGATTGGAAGAATAAACATTGTTAAAATGTCTATACTGCCTAGAGCAATCTATACTTTTAATGCTATTCCGATCAAAATTCCACCGGTATTCTTCAAAGAGCTGGAGCAAACTATCCTAAAATTTGTATGGAATCATAAGAGACCCCGAATCACTAAGGAAATGTTGAAAAACAAAAATAAAACTGGGGGCATCACGTTACCTGATTTCAAGCTTTACTACAAAGCTGTGATCACCAAGACAGCATGCTACTGGCATAAAAACAGACACATAGACCAGTGGAACAGAGTAGAGAGCCCAGATATGGACCCTCAACTCTATGGTCAATTAATCTTTGACAAAACAGGAAAAAATATACATTGGAAAAAAGACAGTCTCTTCAATAAATGGTGTTGGGAAAACTGGGTAGCTATATGTAGAAGAATGAAACTCGACCATTCTCTAACACCATATGCAAAGATAAACTCAAAATGGATAAAAGACCTCAATGTGAGACAGGAATCCATCAGACTCCTAGAGGAGTACATAGGCAGTAATTTCTTCGATATCAGCCACAGCAACTTCTTTCAAGATATGTCTCCAAAGGCAAAGGAAACAAAAGTGAAGATGAACTTTTGAGACTTCATCAAAATCAAAAGCTTCTGCACAGCCAAAGAAACAGTCAAGAAAACAAAGAGGCAACCCATGCAATGGGAGAAGATATTTGCAAATGACAGTACAGACAAAAGATTGATATCCAGGATCTATAATGAACTCCTCAAACTCAACACACACAAAACAGACAATCATATCAAAAAATGGGCAGAAGATATGGACAGACACTTCACCAATGAAGACATACAAATAACTATCAGACACATGAAAAAATGTTCATCATCACTAGCCCTCAGGGAGATTCAAATTAAAACTACATTGAAATATCACCTTACACCAGTTAGAATGGCCAAAATTAGCAAGACAGAAAACAACATGTGTTGGAGAAGATGTGGAGAAAGGGGAACCCTCTTACAGATTGGTGGGAATGCAAGTTGGTGCAGCCTCTCTGGAGAACAGTGTGGAGATTCCTCAAGAAATTAAAAATAGAACTTCCCTATGACCCTGCCATTGCACTCCTGGGTATTTACCCCAAAGATACAGATGTAGTGAAAAGAAGGGCCATCGGTACCCCAATGTTTATAGCAGCAATGGCCATGGTCGCCAAACTGTGGAAAGAACCAAGATGCCCTTCAGCGGATGAATGGATAAGGACGATGTGGTCCATATATACTATGGAGTATTATGCCTCCATCAGAAACGACGAATACCCAACTTTTGTAGCAACATGGGCGGGACTGGAAGAGATTATGCTGAGTGAAATAAGTCAAGCAGAGAGATTCAATTATCATAGGGTTTCACTTATTTGTGGAGCATAACAAATACCATGGAGGACATGGGGAGTTAGAGAGAAGGGAGTTGGGGGAAATTGGAAGGGGAGGTGAATCATGAGAGACTATGGACTCTGAAAAACAATCTGAGGGGTTTGAAGTGGCAGGGGGGTGGGAGGTTGGGGTACCAGGTGGTGGGTATTATAGAGGGCACGGATTGCATGGAGCACTGGGTGTGGTAAAAAAATAATGATACTGTTATGCTGAAAATAAATAAATGGAAAAAAATAATAAAAAAATAAAAATGCCTTATATTTGCTGACTGTTTTTCTTTCCTGTTCTTATGTTTCTTTGAAGAGTTTAATGATTATACAGATAATATAAATTCCTTATAAACATTTTAAATACATAATAAATTATCCAACTTAAATAATGACCCCTTGTGTTACCACTAAACAAAAGTACTGTAAACAGCTTCATATGCCCTTATTTCTTTCTAGGCACTGTGAAAGCTCTCTATCCCTCCCTTTATCTCTATCCTCTCCATTTATCTCCATGTTACCTTTCCTAAGGCTTCTATCAGTTTACATTCCTATAAACAATATATGAGAATACATTTTAAAATTTTATTTCATTTTTTTTCAGTGTTCAAAATTCATTGTTTATGCACCACACCCTGTGCTCTGTGCAATACATGCCCTCCATAATACCCACCACCAGGCTCACCCAACCCCCCACCCTTCTTCCTCCACAACTATGAGAGACTGTGGACTCTGAGAAACAAACTGAGGGTTTTGGAGAATATTTTTAACCCACCACTGTTTTAAAATTAAAAAAAAAATTTTAATTCAAGTATAATTAACATACAGTGTTATATTAGTTTCAGGTGTATGATGTAATGATTCGACAATTCTATATATTATCTGATGCTCATCATGATAAGTGTATTATTTAAAAAGATTTTTAGAGAGAATGCACACATGAGCGAGGTGGGGAGAGGAGGGGCAAAGAGATAGGGAGAGAGTATCTTTTTTTTTTTTTAAATTTTTAATTTTTTATAAACATATATTTTTATCCTCAGGGGTACAGGTCTGTGAATCACCAGGTTTACACACTTCACAGCACTCACCAAAGCACATACCCTCCCCAATGTTCATAATCCCACCCCCTTCTCCCAAACCCCCTCCCCCCAGCAACCCTCAGTTTGTTTTGTGAGATTAAGAGTCACTTATGGTTTGTCTCCCTCCCAATCCCATCTTGTTTCATTGATTCTTCTCCTACCCACTTAAGCCCCCATGTTGCATCACCACTTCCTCATATCAGGGAGATCATATGATAGTTGTCTTTCTCTGCTTGACTTATTTCACTAAGCATGATATGCTCTAGTTCCATCCATGTTGTCGCAAATGGCAAGATTTCATTTCTTTTGATGGCTGCATAGTATTCCATTGTGTATATATACCACATCTTCTTGATCCATTCATCTGTTGATGGACATCTAGGTTCTTTCCATAGTTTGGCTATTGTGGACATTGCTGCTATAAACATTCGGGTGCATGTGCCCCTTTGGATCACTGCGTTTGTATCTTTAGGGTAAATACCCAATAGTGCAATTGCTGGGTCATAGGGCAGTTCTATTTTCAACATTTTGCGAAAGGAATCCGTCAAAATCCTTGAGGAGAACACAGGCAGCAACCTCTTCGACCTCAGCCGCAGCAATATCTTCCTAGGAACAACGCCAAAGGCAAGGGAAGCAAGGGCACAAATGAACTATTGGGATTTCATCAAGATCAAAAGCTTTTGCACAGCAAAGGAAACAGTTAAAAAAATCAAAAGACAACTGACAGAATGGGAGAAGATATTTGCAAACGACATATCAGATAAAGGACTAGTGTCCAGAATCTATAAAGAACTTAACAAACTCAACACCCAAAGAACAAATAATCCAATCAAGAAATGGGCAGAGGACATGAACAGACATTTCTGCAAAGAAGACATCCAGATGGCCAACAGACACATGAAAAAGTGCTCCATATCACTCGGCATCAGGGAAATCCAAATCAAAACCACAATGAGATACCACCTCACACCAGTCAGAATTGCTAAAATAAACAAGTCAGGAAATGACAGATGCTGGCGAGGATGCGGAGAAAGGGGAACTCTCCTACACTGTTGGTGGGAATGCAAGCTGGTGCAGCCACTCTGGAAAACAGCATGGAGGTTCCTCAAAATGTTGAAAAAAGAGAGTATCTTTTTTTAAAAAAAATTAAATTTATTTTTAAAATTTATTTTCAGTGTTTCAGAATTCATTGTTTATGCACCACACCCAGTGCTCCATGCAATATGTGCCCTCCATAATACCCACCATCAGGCTCACCCAACCTCCTACCCCCCCCCAAAACCCTCCGATTGTTTTTCAGAGTCCACAGTCCATCTTAAGCAGGTTCCATCTCTGACCTGAGATCATGGCCTGAGCCTAAATCAAGAGTTTGACACATAGCTGACTGAGCCACTCACGTGCCAAATGATAAATGTAGTCTTAAACCCCTTCATTTATTTCACACATATGCCCACCCACCTTTCCTTTGGCAACCGTTAGTTTGATCTCTATATTTAAGAATGTGTTGAGACTCCTGGGTGGCTCAGTTGGTTAAGCCACTGCCTTCAGCTTAGGTCATGATCCCAGGGTCCTGGGGTCGAGTCCCACATCGGGCTCCTCGGTGGGGAGCCTGCTTCTCTCTCTGCCTCTGCCTACTTGTGCACTGTCTCTCTCTCTCTCTCTGACAAATAAATAAATAAAATATTTTAAAAATGTGTTTTTGTTTATCCTTTTTTTCTTTGTTTATTTTGATTCTTAAATTTCACATATCAGTGAAATCATGTATTACTAGTCTTTCTCTGAATGACTTATTACACTTAGCATTATACCCTCAGACCTATCCACATCATTGCAATTGGCAAGATTTTATTCTCCTATTAACTGACTAATATTAATATATATAATATATATATACACATACATATATATATATGATATATATCAAAGGACACATATGTTGCTCCATATCTTACCTATTATAAATAATGCTACAATAAACATAGGAGTGCATATATATATAGATTTTTGAATTAGTGTTTTAGTATTCTCTGGGTAAATACCCAGTAGTTGGATTACTGGAGCGTATGATAATTCTATTTGTAACTTTTTGAAGATCCTCCATACTGTTTTCCACAGCAGGTGCACCAAGTACATTTCAAACAAAAGTGCGTAAGTGTTCCTTTTACTCCAGATCCTCACCAATACTTGTTGTTTCTTGTGTTTATTATTTTAGCCACTATTTAGATAGGTGTGAAGTGATATCTCATTGTGTTTTTGATTTGCATTTCCCTGATGATGAGTGGCATTGAACATCTTTTCATGTATCTGTTGGCCATCTGTGAATCTTCTTTGGAAAATGTCTATTCATGTCTTCTGCCCATTTTTAATTGAATTGTTTATTTTTCTGGTGTTAAGTTGTACAAGTTCCTTATATATTTTGGATACTACCCCCATCATTTGCAAATATCTTCTCCCATTTAGTGGGTTGTCCTTTTGTTGATGGTTTCCCTCACTATATGAAAGCTTTTTATTTTTGTGTAGTCCCAGTAGTTTAATTTTACTTTTGTTTCCCTTACCTCAGGAGACATATCTAGAAATATGTTTCTATAGCTGATATCAAAGAGATTATTGCCTATGTTTTCTAGGAATTTTATGGTTTCTGGTCTCACATTTAGGTCTTTAATCCATTTTGACTTCATTTTTGTGCATGGCATAAGAAAGTGGTCCAGTTTCATTCCTTTGCTTGCAAATGTCTTGTTTTCCCTAAATCTCTTGAAGAGACTGTCTTTCCCATTGTATATTCTTGTCTCCTTTGTTATAGATTACTTGACAATATAATGATGGGTTTATTTCTGGGGTGTCTATTCTGTTCCCTTGACCTATATGTCTATTTCTATGTGAGTACCATACTGATTTGATTAATACAGCTGGGTAATATATCTTGAAATCTGGAGTTTTGATTCTTCCAATTATGTCTTCTTTGATAAAACTTTGAATATCTTCAGTTGTTCAGAGTTCCACACAAATTTTATGATTATTTATTCTAGTTCTGTGAAAAACGCTGTTGCTGTTTTGATAGGGATTACATTAACTTTGTAGATTGTTTTGGGTAGTAGGGAAATTTTAACAATACCTGTTCTTCTAATCTATGATCATGGAATATCTTTCTATAAGTATCATCCTCATTATTTCATCAATTTTTTATAGTTTTCAGAATACAGTTCTTTCAGTACCTTGGTTAAGTTTATTCTTTGGTATTTTATTATAAGACAATGGGATTATTTTCTTAATTTCTCCTTCTGGTACTTCATTATTAGTGTATAGAAATGCAACAGATTTCTGTATACTAATTTTGTGTTCTGTGACTTTATTGAATTCATTTACCACTTCTAGTAGCATTTTTTTAAAAAAATGGAGTCTTTAGGGTTTTCATGTTTAGTATCATGTCATCTGCAAATAGTGAAAGTTTTACTTCTTCCTTACTAATTTGGATGCCTTTTATCCCTTTTCTTGTCTAATTTCTGTGGCTAGGACTTCCAGTACTATGTTGAATAAAACTGGTAACAGTAGATACACTTGTATCATTCCTGACCTTAGGGGGATAGCTCTCAGTACGTCATCATTGAGTATAATGTTTGCTGTGGTATATTTGTATATGACCTTTTTTATGTTGAGGTATGTTTCTTCTAAGCCTACTTTGTTGAGAGATTTTTCTTATCATAAATGGATATTGTACTTTGTTAAATGGTTTTTATGCATCTCTTGAAATGATTATATGGTTCTTAGTCTTTCTCTTGTTGATATGATGTATCACATTTATTGATTTGAGAAAATTGAACCACCTAGGACAACAGGAATAAATCCCACTTGGTCAAGGTGAATGATTTTTTAGTGTATAGTTGGAATTGGCTTGCTAACATTTTGTTGAGGATTCTTGCATCTATATTAACCAAAAATCTTAGTGTGTAGTTTTTTTTTTAATAATGTCTTCATCTGTTTTTGGGATCAGGATAATGTTGGCCTTATAGAATGAATTTGGAAGTTTTCTTTCTTTTTCTATTTTTGGGGTAGTTTGAGAAGAATGGGTATGAACTCTTTAAATGTTTTGTAGAATTTACCTATGAAGCCATCATGGTCTTGGCTTTCACTTGTTGGGAGATTTTGATTACTAATTCAGTATTCTTGCTAGTAATAAATCTATTCATATTTTCTATTTCTTCATGATTCAGTCTTGGAATATTGTTTGTTTTTAGGAAATTAACCATTTATTCTATGTTGTCAAATTTGTTGGCCCATAGGTTTTCATAATATTCTCTTATAATCCTTTATGTTTCTGTGGTGTTGATCATTAATACTTCTCTTTCATTTCTGATTTTGTTTATTTCAGTCCTTTCTCTATTTTGATCAGTCTGGCTAAAGATTTACCAGTTTTGTTGATCTTTTCAAAGAACTAGCTCCTGGTTACATTGATTTGTTCTATTGAGTTTTTAGTCTATGTTTCGTGCATTCTTGCTTGAATCATTATTTCCTTTCTTCTATTGGCTTTAGTCTTTCTTTGTTCTTCATTTTCTTTAAGTGTAACATTCTTTCTTTAGGTGTAAGATCGGTTGTTTGAGGTTTTTCTTGATTCTTGGGGTAAGCCTCTCTCACTATATTTTTCTGTCTTAGATCATCTTTTGTTGCATCCCAAAGACTTTTGATGATTATTTTCTCATTTTTATTTGTCTAAAGATTGTTTTGGCTATAGCATCAATAAACTTCTTATTTTGCAGTAAGTGAAATGAAAAAAAAATTAATGGACAATAATGTACTGTTTGTGCTGCTTTCAAGTGGTTGATACAATTTATCTGATGATCATATTATCCAGATCAGTCTTAGATAATATTTAGTAACTGAAAAGTGAATAAAAGTTATTTATTCTGATGCATGTATGACTTAAGGATTATTCTTTTTTTCTTAACTAGACTTATCTAATCTTAGCACGAGTAACTCAACTGTTCAAATCCATCATAAATTACCACCAAATAGGGGTGCCTGGGTGTCTCAGTGGGTTAAAGCCTCTGCCTTCAGCTCAGGTCATGATCCTAGGGTCCTGGAATCAAGCCCTGCATTGGGCTCTCTGCTCAGCAGGGAGCCTGCTTCCCCCTCTATCTCTGCCTGCCTCTACCTACTTGTGATCTCTGTCTGTCAAATAAATAAATAAAATCTTTAAAAAAGTAATTATTTAGCATGAGTAACTCAATTGTTCAAATCCATCGGAAATTACCACCAAAAGAAATTAAACTGATAAATAAAAAAAATAAAGAGATTGGTTTGGCTATTCAAGGCCCCTTGTAATTCCATAGGAATTTGAGAATCAGCTTTTCCATTTCTATGAAGAGAAGACTGTTGGAATTTTGATAGAGACAGTGTCTTTTTATTACACATTTGTCTGAATATCAGTGAATTTGGATATTTTTCTGTACTTATCAGCCATTTGTGTCTCTTATTTTGTAAATTTTTTGATGGTGTTCTCTGTCCATGAATCTTTTAAGGTTTTTATAATTGCTTTTATTTATTCAGATGAGCTCTTTATATATTAAGATCATTTGTCCTTTAAAAATGTTTAAATATTACAGCTTGTATGAAAAATTTTTCCATGATCATTTTCAATGGAAAAATGAAATTTTTTTTTTTTGAGAAATATTTATTTATTTTTTTTCCAGCATAACAGTATTCATTATTTTTGCACCACACCCTGTGCTCCATGCAATCTGTGCCCTCTATAATACCCACCACCTGGTACCCCAACCTCCCACCCCCTGTCCCTTCAAAACCCTCAGATTGTTTTTCAGAGTCCATAGTCTCTCATGGTTCACCTCCCCTTCCAATTTCCCCCAACTCCCTTCTCCACTCTATTTTTCATGTTTGTCAAATATATTCAATCTTTTCCCGTATGACTTCTATTTTTCTTAAGTTCTGCAAGTTCTGCCTCATTTTTTAAAATTAACGTATAATGTATTATTTGCTTCAGGGGTACAGGTCTATGAATCATCAGTCTTGCACAATTCATAGCACTCACCATAGCACATATCCTCCCCAATGTTCATAGCCCAACCACCCTATCCCTCCACCACATCCCCCAGCAACCCTCAGTTTGTTTCCTGAGGGAACATAAAAGACATAAAAGCATAAAAGACTCTAAATCCTGAGATTTAGAGTCTTTTATGTTTGTCTCCTTCCCGGTCCTGTCTTGTTTCATTTCTTCCCTCCCTACCTGCCACAACCCCCTGCCCTGCCTGCCAAATTCCTTATATCAGAGAGATCCTATGATAATTGTATTTCTCTGATTGACTTATTTCAGTTAGCATAATGCCCTCTAGTTCAATCCATGTCATTGCAAATGGCAAGATTTCCTTTTTTATTTGATGGGTGAATAGTATTCTAGTGTGTGTGTGTGTGTGTGTGTGTGTGTGTGTGTGTGCATGTGCACGTGTGTACCACATCTTTACCCATTCATCTGTTGATGGACATCTAGGTTCTTTCCATAGTTTGGCTATTGTGGACATCGCTGCTATAAACATTCAGGTGCACATGCCCCTCTGGATCCCTACATTTGTATCTTTAGGGTAAATACCCAGTAGTGCGATTGCTGGGTTGTAGGATAGCTCTATTATCAACTTTTTGAGGAATCTCCATACTGTTTTCCAGAGTGGCTGCACCAGATTGCATTCCCACCAACAGTGTAGGAGGGTTCCCCTTTTGCCTCATCCTTGCCAACATCTGACATTTCCTAACTTGTTAATTTTAGCCATTCTGACTGGTGTGAGGTGGTATCTCATTGTGGTTTTGATTTGTATTTCCCTGATGGCAAGTGATATTGAGCACTTTTTCATGTGTCTGTCAGCCATTTGGATGTCTTCTTTGCAGAAATGTCTGTTCATGTCTTCTGCCCATTTCTTGATTGGATTATTTGTTCTTTGGTGTTCAGTTTGATAAGTTTTTTTTCTAGATTTTGTATACTAGCCCTTTATCTGATATGTCATTTGCAAATATCTTCTACCATTCTGTCAGTTGTCTTTTGCTTTTGTTGACTGTTTTCTTTGCTGTGCAGAAGCTTTTGATCTTGAAGTCCCAATAGTTCATACACCGCCCCACCCCCCATGCTTCCCTTGCCTTTGGTGATGTTTCTAGGAAGAAGTAGATGCAGCTGAGGTTGAAGAGGTTGCTGCCTGTGTTCTCCTCAAGGATTTTGATGGATTCCTGTCTCACATTGAGGTCCTTCATCCATTTTGAGTCTATCTTTGTGTGTGGTGTAAATAAATTGTCCAGTTTCATTCTTCTAAATGTGGCTGTCCAATTTTCCCAACACCATTTGTTGAAGATATTGTCTTTTTTCCATTGGACATTCTTTCCTGCTTTGCTGAAGATTAGTTAACCAAAGAGTCGAGGGTCCATTTCTGGGCTCTCTATTCTGTTTCATTGATCTATGGGTCTGTTTTTGTGCCAGTACCATACTGTCTTGATCATTACAGTTTTGTAATAGAGCTGGAATTATGATGTCAACAACTTTGGTTTTTCTTTTCAACATTCCTCTGGCTATTTGGGGTCTTTTCTGGTTCCATATAAATTTTAAGATTATTTGTTCCATTTCTTTGAAAAAAATTGATGGTATTTTGATAGGGATTGCATTAAATGTGAAGATTGCTTTAGGTAGCATAGAGATTTTCACAATATTTGTTCTTCCAATCCATGAGCATGGAACGTTTTTCCATTTCTTTCTGCTTTCCTCAATTTCTTTCATGAGTACTTTATATTTCTCTGAGTACAGATTCTTTGCCTCTTTGGTTAGGTTTATTCCTTGGTATCTTATGGTGTTGGGTGCAATTGTAAATGGGATCATCTCCTTAATCTCTCTTTCTTCTGTCTTGCTGTTGATGTATAGAGGTGCAACTGATTTCTGTGCTTTGATTTATATCCTGACACTTGACTGAATTCCTGTATGAGTTCTAGTAGTTTTGGGGTGGAGTCTTTTGGGTTGTCCACACAACGTATCATATCATATGCAAAGAGTGAGAATTTAACTCCTTCTTTGCCAATTTGGATGCATTTAATTTGTTGTCTGATTGCTGAGGTTTGGACTTCTAGTACTATGTTGAATAGCAGTGGTGATAGTGGACATCCCTATTGTGTTCCTGGCCTTAGTGGAAAAGCTCTCAGTTTTTCCTCATTGAGAATATTTATTGTGGGTTTTTCATAGATGGCTTTGATCAAGAAAGATGCTGTACTTTGTCGAATGCTTTTTAAACATCTATTGAGAATATCGTATGGTTCTTGTTCTTTCTTTTATTAATGTATTGTATCACACTGAGTGATTTGCGGATGTTGAACCAAGCTTGCAGCTCTGGAATAAATCTTACTTGGTCATGGTGAATAATCCTTCTAATGCAGTGTTGGAGCCTAAGATTAGTATTTTGGTGAGAATTTTTGCACCTGCGTTCATCAAAGATATTGGTCTGTAATTCTCCTTTTTGATGGGGTCTTTGTCTGGTTTTGGAATCAAGGTAATACTGGTCTCATAAAATGTGTTTGGAAGTTACCTTCCATTTCTACTATCTGGAATAGTTTCAGGAGAATAGGAATTAATTCTTCTTTAAATGTTTGGTAGAATTCCCCTGGGAAGCCGTCTGGTCCTGGGTTCTTGTTTGTTGGGAGATTTTTGATGACTGTTTCAATCTCCTTACTGGTTATGGGTCTGTTCAGGTTTTCTATTTGTTCTTGGTTCAATTTTGGTAGTTTATATGTCTCTAGGAATGCATCCATTTCTTCTAAGTTGTCAAATTTTCTGGCGTATAGTTGCTCATAATATATTCTTATAGTTGTTTATATTTCTTTGGTGTTGATTGTGATCTCTCCTCTTTCATTCATGATTTTATTAATTTGGGTCCTTTCTCTTTTCTTTTTGATAAGTCTGGTCAGGAGTTTATCAATCTTATTAATTCCTTGAAAGAACAAGCTCCCAGTTTTTTTGATGTGTTCTGCTGGTCTTTTGACTTCTATTTAATTGATTTCTGCTCTGATCTTTATTATTTCCCTTCTCCTGCTGGGTTCAGGCTTTATTTGCTGTTCTTTCTCCAGCTTCTTTAAGTGTAAGGTTAGATTGTGTACTTGAGACCATCCTTGTGTCTTGAGAAAGGCTTATATTGCTATATACTTTCCTCCCAGGACCACCTTTGCTGTGTCCCAAAGAGCTTGAACAGTTGTGTTTTCATTTTCATTTGTTTTCACAATTTTTAAAAATTCTTCTTTAAATTTCTAGTTGACCCATTCATTATTCAGTATGATGTTCTTTAGCCTCCACGTATTTGAGTTCTTTCTAACTTTCTTCTTATGGTTGAGTTCTAGTTTCAAGGCATTGTGATCTGAAAATATGCAGGAAATGATCCCAGTGTTCTGGTACTGGTTGAGACTGATTTGTGACCCAGGTTATGATCTATTGTGGAGAATGTTCCATGTGCAGTAGAGAAGAATGTTATTCTGTTGCTTTGAAATAGAATGCTCTGAATATATCTGTGATGTCTATCTGGTCCAGTGTGTCATTTAACCCTTTATTTCCTCATTTATCTTTTGTTTAGATGGTCTGTCCATTTCAATTAGGGTTTGTTATATTCCCCTACTATTATTGTATTATTGTCTATGTGTTTCTTTGATTTTTTTATTAATTGGTTTATATAATTGGCTGCTCCCATATCAGGGGCATAGATATTTAAAATTGTTAGATTTTCTTGTTGGACAGACCCTTTAATTATGATGTAACTTCTAGTTAAAAACATTTAAAAATACTCAAGTCTTTAATCTGTTATGTTGGTATATGATGTAAAGTTTTAAAGGGATTTTTTTTCCTGACATAACATATTTTGTCTTTAGGGAAAAAAAACCACCTTGCTCTTCCTACATATTTCTGTTGTTATTTTAATCATTTATTTAATTCTTATGTATCTTAGGTCTAGAGTTTGAATCTATTTTAATGCTTCTTTTTGTCATTGATTTGACTGTCTGCTTTTACATAAGACCCAAATTATTTTCATTATTATAATATTGGAGTGTGTTTTACTAAACAGTCAAATCAATCTTCTGTCATTATTTTTCTTCAAAATTTAGATATTTTTATATACATGTCCTAAATAGATTTTTGGTTATTTGAGAACAAAAGCATACCCTATTCATCTATTTATTACCCCCACTACCATTTTGGCCATTATAGTGCCTTGCACAATTAATTTTGATTCAACTTTTTAGACTGCACATTTTATAGGTCTTACATTTTTGTTTTTTTACTTGTTTTCTGTACCCAAATCCATCTCTGTACCTTAGGATCATTGATATAAAGCCTCATATATAACGCTGTTTATTAAACCCTTCTTATTTTTCAGTCTGAGTGCTCTTTTGGACTCTAGGAGCTCTGGCTTTCTGGAGTGCCTTTTTTTCCCAATGTCATGTCACACATTTAATACATGTTAATTTTGAAGAGACTCTTCTAGTAGGAAGCAGACTAGCATCCTGGCAAAATGGAACCTATTATGTATTAACTGAGACTTGACATTTCTTTTTTTCCCTCTTCCCCACTATCATCTCTTAACATTACCTCAAGATATTTGAACACTCCTTAAATGCTGCCTTTTTTCCTTCTCCTTTTCTTATCTTAGTTATAGTGCTTACTAAATCTAGACACTCATTTATTTGTTATTGGATTTACCCATCCTTTTCACTTCAATCCCACTGCTAAGATCATGAGCTATCATTTAGTTGTCCCTGACCACAAGCCCCAGAGTAATTGTTTTTGGCCTTCCTGCAATGTACAGCTCATTTTATATAATATGTAAATGGCAGTAGCTCAGATCACTCCCTTCCTCTAAGAAATCTATTGAGCTTCTTTCTTAAATTATACTAGGGCTTGGTGTGCATTCTACATGTAGGCTCCTTCTGTATCTGCCTATGAAAATCAGATAAAATTTCTTTTACCAATAAGGTATAGTTACAGAAAAGTATATAAAAAGCTGAAACTTTCATAGGATGAAGCCTCAAACACTTTTCTTTCCACCACTTTAGTAAAGCCTTATAACACAGAATATCATGACAAAGATGGCTCCCTTGGTATCTCATCTATTTGAGTCATTTTTCTTCTGTGTTTTGCATTTGTTTTTTTTTTTTTAAAGATTTTATTTGTTTGAGAGAGAGCACACAATCATGGGGAAAGATAGAGGGAGAGGGATAAGCAGACTCCCCACTGAGCAAGGAGCCCAACAGAAGCTTTGGTCAAGAAAAGTGGCAATGGGTCTCTTAGTGTTTGGTTTGTGTCATATTTAGTACTCATCTATGGTGAACAAATATTATTTTGCTTTGCATGTATTTATTTATTTAAAGTTTTTATTTATTCATTTGACAAAGAGATAAAGAGCACAAGTAGGCAGAGTGTCAGGCAGAGGGAGAGGGAGAAGAAGGCTGAGCAGGGAACCCAACTTGGGTCTCAATCCCAGGACTCTGGGATCATGACCTGAGCCGAAGGCAGCAGCTTAACTGACTGAGCCGCCCAGGTGCCCCTTTGCTTTGTATTTAAGTGAGGCCTACATAATATATGAAAGAAAAAATTAAAGAGTGCTGCTAGGCTTAACGATACTATCTCCTAGATATAGGTATGTGGCTCCCTAGAGCTTTGCCATACAACTGTTTCTTGCTTGGGCCTTTACACAATATACTCTAAATTAGTGGTTGTTGAGTATCTGCCTTTTGACTAGGGGTGGCATAGAATTATAGCAAAAGATATAAAAATCTAGGCCTACCAAATATTGCTTATAGAATAAATAGATAATGTACTTTGGATATCCATGTACTACTGTTTCATAAAAATAAATAGATATTGCTATGATGAATAAATATTTATTTTAATTTATAAATGTTGCTGAATTTATTGCAGGTTTTTGTTATTGAGCATTTTTTCAATCAAATATCTCAAATATATGATTCCTGTGTGTGTTTGCATATGAGTGAAAGAGAGACAGAGAAATTTATATATTTTTTTAAGTTTAAAAGCAATCCACAAAGCTTAAAAAATTGGGAACCACTGCTCTAAGCACTTTATTCTATTAAGAAGAAATCTTGTCTTTGTCTAAATCTCAGCTTTTCTAAGCAGCTTCAAAGGAACTGTTTACAGCTATCCTTCCTCTCCTTTTAAAGCTTCTTTCTCTTTAGGCATTGACGATGAGAAAGACACAATAGTAGCTCCAATAGTAATAATAACTTCCCCTTAAATAACATGTTTTATCTGATGCTCTCTAAATGCTATGTGATGAAATCTCACTGTCACTGGGAATAGATGCAAAACCAAGAGATGCTGTAGCTGGGAACAGAATCCAGGTGGGATAATCCCTCCAACACATGTTCTTCCTGTTGAGGCCTGCCTATTTCTGAGAGGGTGGGGCTTGTATATTTCTGAATTAACCTTACAACTCTAAGGGAATTCTTGGAAGCAAAAACTCCAACCATTTGGGTGATTTAGCAGGCTGCCACCCCTTCATTGTACTTAGAGACTTAAGTAAATTCTTCTGTATCTAGCATGGCTGAGGAAATAGAAAATTAGTAGTCAGTTTATAAAAATCATTCTTCATTTTCTAATGAACTACATACAGTGTGATAAAATACATCCAACAAAGGTTAGGCTGAAGAAAATTTCTTTCTTTGGAGATTCAGAAGGCATTTTCTAACTGGGACAGGGCCATGAGATCAGCATTATGAATGCCAGTGAACATATTGCTGCCGGTGATCAGTTGTGCTGAGGCATTCAAGTAAAGAAAGCACAAGATAACTGAGTAGGTGGCAGGTTTTTTGTATCTATATCTTAGAGGCTTCTGGGCCCAGAGTTATCTCTAAGGAACAGGGGGCTTGGGGAAAAATCAGAATGTGTATCTTTTTTCATCATTTGTATGTGGACAAAATCAGGTTGAAATTAACATTTATGTTGCCTTTAGGGTGGTGAGTGGTGGTAGGAAGGAAACCAAATAGGGACAGTCAGAAACAGGATGTTGAGAGAGGCAAAGACCACTTTTATGTTTTGAGTGTCTTGGCATATAAAAAGTATAGAAAAGCCAAAAGAAGAGGGTTATACAAATAAGCATAGGTTGTCAACAGCTTTTATAAAAAGGATCTAATTTATTAGAATGGAGCCTGTCATTGGTCTGTCTCTCTCTATCTCTTTCTCTTTCTTCTGTCTCATAACACAAGGTCCTTTCTTTTTGCAAATCTCAGTACACATCATTCAGCAAAGGGCAAGCACCTTTTCTATTGTGTTATTCTCATCTCTATCAAAATCAGAATTAGACATACTAAAGGTCACTGAGAAAAAAAAAATCTGTTGAATTTAAATAGACATAGAGCAATTTAGGCCACAAATGTAATACTCAAAGTAATTTGGTCCAGACAGAAAACACTTGTCCATGTTGTGAATCCAGATGGGCGAAGTTGACAGTCTCAGGAGAACTGTAGTAGTGCCCCACAGTAAGGATTAAGAAGACAAATGATCTCAGAAGCCAAATCTTCTGGAGTAAATTGAGGAATCAACCTTTTAAACGCTCAAGATGGCTTGCAGTTTGCTTAAAAATGTTTCACCCTGGATACTTCAGAATCTCATTTCCACTTTTGCTATTTTCTCTTCTATCTCTACTTTTATTTTTTAATTTATTTTTTAAAAGGTTTTATTTATTCATTTGACAGACAGAGATCACAAGTAGGCAGAGAGGCAGGCAGAGAGAGAGGAAGGGAAGCAGACTCCCTGCTGAGCAGAGAGCATGATGTGGGGCTTGATCCCAGGATCCTGGAATCATGACCTGAGCTGAAGACAGAGGCTTTAACCCACCGAGCCACCCAGGCACCCCCTCTCTCTAGTTTTAATGGTAACAAAGAGAACATATTTATCACATCAAGTATATTAAATTTTAACACCCCAAAAGTCAGTTCATTTCAAGTGTGGTTTTTTTCAAGTGACTATAGCTACTTGAAAGAAAAACTAAGCGGGGTGTGGGGGTCTGAGGTGAGAGGTGGGGTGGGGAGGTTGAACCATTGGCAGGGAAACTGGAAAAGGAAATGCAAAAAGCCTGTCAGAGCTGGGTCTGACCTTTCTAAGTAGCCAGACTTTCCAGAGGTGACCTCTGTACTCCAGTGAGTTTTCTGGAGTCTGTATGACAATTCCAGGTATGATCAGAAGTCAGGTGCTTGTTAAACTGATGAAACAATTGGGGAATAGAAGAGTATTTTTAAAAAATTTTATCAGTGTACAAATGATATAATGAAAACAAAAACATAGAAATAAAAAATCACTCACAATATCACTACATAATGTATCAACTTTTAATGTGAACTTTACATACATACTTAACTTTACAAAGTTGTAAAAATAATGGAGATACCTTTATGTCTTTGTTCTTTATGTAATATTATAAATGGTTTGTCATGCAGTTATATGTTTCTCATAATGTGGCGCACAGTGACTGAACAATATTCCTTTAGGGCAATTCATCATGATTTAGAAAGTCTACCATGGGTCATTTAGGCTGTTACTAAATTTTTGTTATTATAAGGAATGTTGTAATGAATAACTTGTTGCATATAGTTTTTAGAACTTCTTGAATTCTTTCTTCACTTAAATTCCTTGCAGTTTAATCACTGAGTGAAAGGGTCTAAACATTTAAATTTTTCACAAAATATATTGCCAAGCTGATTTCCAAAAACATAAATAATTGACTAATTTCATTACAACCTTGCCAGGAAACTGGAAGAAATTAAATTAAATTGATAAAAATGTTATCTCATTATAGTTTTAAGTTAAACTTTTCTGATTGTTTTGAAGATTGTTCATATTCCCATATATTTGTTACATTTTCTCTTGTGAGTACTGTCTTCTCATTTTTGTTTTTTTACGTTGGCCATTTATCTACTGGGGACTTGTAATTTTTCTAATTAAAATCCTCTATCCCTATACTTTGAAGTGTTTTAATCAGGAACAGATGCTGGATTTTGTCAAATGCTTTTTCTGCATCAATTGAGAGGACCATGTGGTTCTTCTCTCTTCTCATATTAATTTGTTTTATCACATTGATTAATTTGTGAATGTTGAACCATCCTTGTAGCCCAGGGATGAATCCCGCCTTGTCATGGTGGATAATCTTTTTAATGTGCTTTTGGATCCTGTTTGCTAGGATCTTGTTGAGAATCTTGGCATCCATATTCATCAGTGATATAGGTCTGAAATTCTCCTTTTTGGGGGGGTCTTTGCCTGGTTTGGGGATCAGGGTAATGCTGGCTTCATCGAAAGAGTCTGGAAGTTTTCCTTCTGCTTCAAGTTTTTGAAACAGCTTCAGGAGAATAGGTGTTATTTCTTCTTTGAAAGTTTGGTAGAATTCCCCAGGGAATCCGTCAGGTCCTGGGCTCTTGTTTTCTGGGAGGTTTTTGATCACTGCTTCAATCTCGTTACTAGATATTGGTCTATTCAGGTTGTCAATTTCTTCCTGATTCAATTTTGGGAGTTTATAGTTTTCCAGGAATGCATCCATTTCATCTCGGTTGCTAAGTTTATTGGCATATAACTGTTGATAATAACTTCAGATGATTCTTTCTACTTCCTTGGTGTTCATTGTGATCTCTCCCTTTTCATTCATAATTTTATGAATTTGGGCTTTCTCTCTTTTCTTTTGGATTAGTGTGGCCAATGGTTTATCGATCTTATTGATTCTTTCAAAAAACCAGTTTCTAGTTTCATTGATACGTTCTACTGTATCTCTGGTTTCTACCTCATTGATCTCAGCTCTAATCTTGATGATTTCCCTTCTTATGTGTGGAGTTGGTTTGATTTGTTGTTGATTCTCCAGTTCTTTAAGGTGTAGAGACAGCTGGTGTATTCTGGATTTTTCAATTTTTTTGAGGGAGGCTTGGATGGCTATGTATTTCCCCCTTAGGACCGCCCTTGCTGTATCCCATAGGTTTTGGACCGAAGTGTCTTCATTCTCATTGGTTTCCATGATTTGTTTCAGTTCTTCTTTGATCTCCTGTTGATCCAAGCATTCTTAAGCAAGGTGGTCTTTAGCTTCCAGGTGTTTGAATTCCTTCGGAACTTTTCCTTGTGATTGAGCTCCAGTTTCAAAGCATTGTCATCTGAGAATATGCAGGGAATAATCTCAGTCTTTTGGTATTGGTTGAGTCCTGATTTGTGACCCAGTATGTGGTCTATTCTTGAGAAGGTTCCATGTGCACTTAGAAGAATGAGTATTCTGTTGTTTTAGGGTGGAATGTTCTGTATATATCTATGTGGTCCATCTGGTCTAATGTGTCATTCAATGCTCTTGTTTCTTTATTGATTTTCTGCTTCGATGATCTGTCTATTTCTGAGAGAGGCCTGTTGAGATCTCCTACTATTTGTGTATTCATATCAATATGAGTCTTTATCTTGATTAACAGTTTTCTTATGTAATTGGCTGTTCCCATATTGGGGGCATAGATATTTACAATTGTTAGATCATCTTGGTGGATAGTCCCTTTAAGGATTATGTAGTGTCCTTCTGTATCTCTGACTACAGTCTTTAGTTTAAAATTTAATTTATCTGAAATGAGAATCACTACCCTAGCCTTCTTTTGAGGCCCATTTGCATGAAAAATGCTTCTCCATCCCTTCACTTTCAGTCTGGGTGTATCTTTAGGTTCAAAATGGGTCTCTTATAGACAACATATGGATGGGCCCTGTCGTTTTATCCAATCTGCAACCCTGTGCCATTTTATGGGCGCATTTAGGCCATTCACATTGAGGGTGATTATTGATAGATACATTTTTATTGACATTGTGTTACCTTTGAAGTCTTTCTTTCTGTAGATTGTCTCTATATTTCTGTTCAATGCTATTCTTGGGCTTTTTCCTCCTTTAAAGAAGCCCCCTTAATATTTCCTGCAATGTCAGCTTGGTGGTTGCATAGTCTTTTAAGCCTTGCCGGTCTTGGAAACTCTTTATCTCTGCATCCATTTTGAATGTCAGTCTTGCTGGATAAAGTATTCTTGGCTGCATGTTCTTCTCATTTAGTGCCCTGAATATATCTTGCCAGCCCTTTCTGGCTTGCCAGGTCTCTGTGGACAGGTCTGACGTTATTCTGATGGGCTTTCCTCTGTAAGTAAGGAGCCTCTTTGTCCTAGCGGCTTTCAAGAGATTATACCTATAATTATGATTCCTCAATTTGACTATCAGGTGTCGTGATTTTTGAGTAATTGAAGTATGTAGAAATTATATCCATCATATTTTTAAATCAGGTTTGTTCTTATATTTGAGATACTTTCTTAAACAGAAGAGAAAATGCATGGAATGCACATGATTTTATCTTGAATCTTATTCAGAGTGACTCTTCATTGGTATTATTTGTATTTTAGTTTAAAGCCTGCAGGACTCAACATCAAGAAGAATATCCTGGGGGGGAAAAGTTTATAATTTTGGAATCAGAGAAAATTTAATTCAAATCTGGGGCAATATCTGGTTGATTTTCTTAGTTTGATTTAAAGTCTTTTAAATTTTATATCAGTCCTTTCTGTGTCATAGTCATGTTAATTTAATGGGGCTACAATTTGGTGAACAATAAATCTGAATTGCAGGGAGTAGGGGCATTCGAATTATGGCATCTTTCATAGCATGTGAAAGACTACAATTGCCCTAAAGCCAGTCTCTAACTCTCTAAGCCCGTGACCTTGAGTCTTACTTGTTGTGTAAGCAGAATCATACAAGACATTTCTTTTTTTTTTTGTTAGGCAAATCCTAAAAAAGCCCTTTCTTTGCAATATTTTTATTGCATTTCCAACACTTTTATATTTGTATCATAACTTGGTCAATCTCCATAAAAGGAGAAAAGAAAAAGTCCTAGTTGGAGAATTCTAGGTTGGTTCCTGCCATCCTTAGGAGTATGTAGTTGCTGAAGGAGTTTGCCAAAATTTATGCTTCCATTTTTGGGCCTTGTCACTCATTGTAATAGCTCATAGCAGCTATACTCCACCCTCTTTCAGTGAGTCTGTAATTTTTGAGCATAAGAAAAATAAATTAAGAAAGATTTGCTGGGGAACGGTCTGCTGCTGGCAGATGGTGAAAATAAATTCCAGGAGAGGGGATAGGTGAATTTAAGAGTAGTTCATTAGAAAAACTTTAGCACTTGGTATTTGGTATTGCAAAAACAAATAAGCATCTTTTTTAAAAAATAGAATTTGATTTTAATTGTCTGGAACAGACTCTTTGACATAATTAGACAACAAATAGGCAACACTTTCATGCAGAAAACCAAAACAAACCATGAAGTTTGGAACCAGAAATCCACAATTTAAATTCTGTCAGTTTAGTGTTTATGTGGCCTCAGATAATTAACTTATATGTTGGCATCTTTTATTTCATTTTATTGTCAAAGCTTCTTTTAAAATAAGAAGGACTTCTCTTCCTTTGATATTCTGTGGAAAAACCAGAATTTCCATATAGCCTATTCATGTTCCATAAATTCTGTATACTCATTTTTCATTGCTTTAAAAATATTTTTAATTTAAATTCAATTAGATAACATACAGTACATTATCAGTTTCAGACATAGTTTTTGATAATTTATCAGTTCCAAATAATACCCAGTGCTCATTACATCATGTGCCCTCCTTAATGCTCACCACCCAGTTACCCCACTCCCTCACCCACCTCCCCTCCAACAACTCTCAGTTTGTTTATTATAGTTAAGAGTCTCTCATGGTTTTTCTCTCTCTCTCTGATGACTTCCCATTCAGTTTTCTCTCCCTTCTCCTATGATCCTCTGCACTTTTCTTATATTTCACATATGAGTGAAACCATGTGATAATTGTCTTTCTCTGTTTGACTTATTTCACTTAGCATAATACCCTCCAGTTCCACCCATGTCTATGTAAATGGTAATTATCCTTTCTGATGGCTGAGTAATATTCCATCATATATATATCCCACATCTTCTTTATCCATTTCTCTGTTGGCAAATAGCTCTTTCTACAGTTTGGCTATTGTGGACATTGCTGCTATTTTCATTGTTTTCTTGAAACATTTATTTTACTGTCTTCTTTCCTATAATTTACAGATCTTGTCACCTCTCTCTCTTAACAAGCTTCAACACACTCATCTTTCTCTTTTTGTACCTCTAGTCCTAAATTTATCTCTCCATCTCAGGGCTCTCTACTGAGCTTGCAGTGGATGTATCTAGCTCTTTCTGTATTTCCACTGAATATTTCAGAGTCCTTTAGACTCCTATCCCTACGCAAGCTCACAATCTTCTGTAAACCTGGTCCTTTTCCAGTGTACCCAATCTCTTACATCCAGTGCAAGCCAGAAACCCTGACATTATTTCTGAATTCTTCCACTCTGACATTTCATAGCCAATTACCCAGTCTTGATAATTATACTTTTTAAAATGTCTCAAATCCAATATTTTAATCCTTCTCTGCTATCACTTTATTATTCCATGTCTTCATAATGTCTTACATAAGCTATTGTAAAAGCTTTTTTATGTAATTCCCTAAATCCAGTCTTTCCTCCTTCCAATCAAAACTTTCATGGCTTCCCAAAAAGGTAAATTTTATCATTTCTCTCTCCTGCTTAAGAATCTCTGATGGCTTCCCATTGTCTTTGGCATGGTTTTAAAGACACGCTACCTGATTTCCTTTTTGGCCTCATTTTCTACAAAATTCTTTATGCATCCTATGATACAGCCACACTTAATTGCTTTCTATACGCCAAGTGTAGTAACTATGCTCACATCTCCATGCCTTTTTTCTTCTTTGGACTAACTGACCAAATTCTATGTAGCCTTTAAGATTCAGCTCAAAGGTCACCTCCTTTATAAAATAATTTCTAATTATCCTCTCCTCCTGAACTATTTCCTCACCTCAACTCCCACAAAGTTAGACATTTCCTTTTCATTGCTTCTATAGCAGATTGTACATAATTAAATATAACATATATCCCATAACATCTGAATATTTTATATACTATTTTATTTTCTACACTAGGTGGGACATCTTTGAGGGCAGAGATAATATTTATTTTATATTCCCTCCACCATTTAATATGGTAGGCCCTGTATATACATTTATTGAATGAAGAACGAAAAATATACTTTATCCTTTTTAGTGACATTTTTCTCTTCATTATTTTAATTAATTTTTAGGCTTTGGAATTTCCATTTTCCCCCCAGTGGGGCTTAATCCTCAAGACCCGATTATTGTACCCTTTTAATTCCCTTTCCTTTTAACAAGACTCTATGATACATTTTGTAGCTATAACTTGACTACTTTTTATATACTAAGCTTAGGCAATAAACTCTAAAAATGTTTGACACGTTAAAAAAATTGTTTAACACTTTCAAAGATCATGTACTGCTGTTTCCTCACATATATGCTATTCTTTTGAGCAGAGTTCTTTTCTGCTGCATCAGAATTATAAATTCCCGTTTGTTTTTAAAACATTCTGCAAGACTTCCTCAGCCTTGTCTTACTCTACTCCTTGTTGCTACTTAATTTTTTTAATGTCCTCATAGGTCCATCAATTAATTTTTACTTTATGAGTACAATCTCTCTTTGATGATTCTTTGTACAAAACTCTCCTGATTGTACTTTTAAAAAATCTTGACCTTTAGATTTTATCACTTTCTTTACCACATTCTTTTTGCTTTCTTATACATTTCATTCTGTATCTGTTTTTTTTTTAATTTTTTATTTTTTATAAACATATATTTTTATCCCCAGGGGTACAGGTCTGTGAATCACCAGGTTTACACACTTCACAGCACTCACCAAAGCACATACCCTCCCCATTGTCCATAATCCCACCCCCTTCTCCCAAACCCCCTCCCCCCAGCAACCCTCAGTTTGTTTTGTGAGATTAAGAGTCACTTATGGTTTGTCTCCAACGAAACTGTATCTGTTTTTAATGATTTTACTTATTTATTTGAGAGAAAGAGAGCACAGGAGCAGGGGGAGGTGCCCAAGAAGAAACAAGCTCCTGCAGGACTTGATCACAGGACCCTGGGTTCATGACCTGAGCTCAAGGCAGATGTTTAACTGATTGAGCCACCCAAGTGCCCTCTCTTTCTGTGTCTTTGACCTGCTTCAAATTCTGTGTTACTGCTCTCCTTCTGAGAGCTAGTTCCTTTCCTGCCTATTTTTTGCACATGGGCAGGTTCCACATAAATATGGTCCCCAACTTAGGATGGTTTGATGTATGATTTTTTGACTTTATGATGGTGCAAAAGAAATGTGCATTCAGTAGAAACCATACTTGGAATTTTGATCTTTTCCCAGGCTAGTGATACAATTCTCTCTTGAGATCCTGGGCAGCAGCAGTGAGCCACAGCTTCCAGTTAGCCATGTGATCATGAGGATAAATGACCAAGACTCTTAACAGTCATTTTGGATCCATAAATCCATTCTGTTTTTTACTTTCAGTACAGTATTTAATAAATTACATATTTAATATTTTATTATAAAATAGGATTTGTGTTAAATGATTTTGCCCTACTGTAGGAAAATCTAAGTGTTCTGAGAACCTTTAAAGTAAGCTAGACTAAGCTATGATGTTTGGTAGGTTAGGTGTATTAAATGCATTTTTGACATTATAATTTCAACTTATGATGGGTTTATCAGGATCTAACACTGTTTTAAGTAGAGGAAGATCTGTGCAGTGAGATCCATCTATCTCTTCCAGTGGGTATTGCTTTGTGCCCCTCCTACCTAGCCCCACACATATAAATTTCTTCAAGTCCTTTCTTCCTTTTTTCCTTTGTGTAATTTCAGTCTCCTATCAAGCAATGGAAACCATCACATTTAATCAGATGTTTTGCTTGCTCATCTCTAGTCATTGTGTTTTCTTGTCTTTGCTTGTTCCATTGTTCTTATTCCTCTCTGCATTTCTTGCAGAAGTCCCCTTCTTTATCTTGCATTCACTGGCTCTTTAGTGTTAGTTTACCTTTCATTCCAAATTCTTGCAATAGACCCAATTTATTAAACCACTTGATATATGATATAAGATCATAACAAACCAATAGAGTAAGAAATAGGTTACTTTATAATGTTGAGAAAATTGATTATTTGAAAAAGAAGCCTCACCTCACATCATGCACTGAAATAAACTCTAGATTAATTCATTAGCTAAGTGAAAAAAATGAAATCATAAATGGCTGGAATAAAATATATAATAAATATATAATATATAAATATATAATAAATAAAATAAATAAAAATATAACTGATAACTAGATGGGGAAGAACTTCTAATTCATAAAAGCAATCATTAAGTAAGAGTTTAATGTATTTACGTATATGTTGTATTTTCTATACAACAAAAATAATAAAAATAGCATAGTCATAAAACAAGTTAAAAACATTTCCAATAAATATGACCAAAATTAAGGTTCTTGATATAGTTAACTAACAAGAATGTAACAAGGACGACACTTTGCTGGCAAAACATGTAAACAAAACAGTTCACAAAAGAAATTAACATCAAATATAGTAATTAAATGTAACTTCAGTAAGATTTCTCATGTAGTACTGGTATGGATACAGTGAGATGAATATTTTCATATATTGGGAGGAATTCAAGTATCCTTTCTGAAGGGCAATCTCTGTGTATGTGTATACACATATGTATATATAACACACAACATTCATGAAACCATAAAATGTTCACATTATGAGTTTTGAGAATGTATCCTAAGAAAAATCAAACTATATATAGACAAAAAATCCCATAGCAGCATGATTTATAATGATACAAAGTTGGATAATTAAATATCTACCAACAGGTAGATGTTTATATACATCCAAAAATGGGATATAATGCAGCTATTAATAGTTATGTTTTCAAAATCAGTCACTTCCTGGAAAGATATTAATATAACAGGTAATAAAAATGCAGATGTGCAACCACATGTACAAACTTATACTAATTTTAAAGATTTTATTTATTTATTTGACAGAGAGAGAGATCACAAGTAGGCAGAGAGAGAGAGATGAGGAGAAGCAGGCTCCCTGCTGAGCAGAGAGCCCGATGCGGGACTCCATCCCAGGCCGCTGGGATCATGACCTGAGCCAAAGGCAGAGGCTTAACTCACTGAGCCACCCAGGCGCCCCCAAAGTTATACTAATTTTAAAAAGTTATATCTTGGTAATGGAGTCAAGTACATACATCGAAGATGATGGTGAGGTTATAGGTGATGTTATTTACAAAAGTATTTCCCAATAACTTTCAAATTTTCTTTTGGCCATATTTTATTACTAAAATCAGATAAATGACAAGCATGATTTATGAAGGAAAATTTATGACTCTGCATGTTTTCTCTGTGGACATGCTCCTGAATAGTTTGTATTGCTTTGGAATTTTCAATTTTATAAAAATAGCTGTTGTGTTTTCCCTATTCTCTTAGCTTTAATTTTGCCCCCAGATTTCTTAAGAGACACTGGTCCTTTTTAAAAATATGTTCTCTAAAATCCAATTTCTTTACTGATCTGAAGATCATATTTGACTATGGACCTGAATTACTGCAAGTGTATCTCTTGGAAACATTCTAATTAAAATATTAATTAGGACACTCACCACCAGTTTTCTGTATAACTCCTTTGTGAAGTGAATTCATAAGACAAATTTCATTCGAAGACCTTCTCCTATTGTCCTCCTTAATCCCTTTTAAAAGTTTTTCCTGAGGAGGAGGAGTCAAGATGGCGGAGAAGTAGCAGGCTGAGATTACTTCAGCTAGCCGGAGATCAGCTAGATAGCTTATCTAAAGATTGCAAACACCTGAAAATCCATCGGCAGATTGAAGAGAAGAAGAATAGCAATTCTGGAAACAGAAAAACAACCACTTTCTGAAAGGTAGGACTGGCGGAGAAGTGAATCCAAAGCGACGGGAAGATAGACCCCGGGGGGAGGGGCCGGCTCCCGGCAAGCGGCGGAGCAACTGCGCACAAAATCAGGACTTTTAAAAGTCTGTTCCGCTGAGGGACATCGCTCCAGAGGCTAAACCGGGGCGAAGCCCACGCGGGGTCAGCGTGGCCTCAGGTCCCACAGGGTCACAGAAGGATCGGGGGTGTCTGAGTGTCACAGAGCTTGCGGGTATTGGAACGGGAAAGCCGGCTACAGAGACAGAGCCGACAGTAAGCTCACAGCTCGGTGTTACCTTGAACCGGTCGCAGGCTCGGTGAGCTCGGGAGCGCGGCCGGAGGTCAGGCAGACGGGAGTAACTGGGCGCTGTTCTCTGAGGGCGCACTGAGGAGTGGGGCCCCGGGCTCTCGGCTCCTCCGGGCCGAGACCAGGGGGCCGCCATTTGTATTCCCGTCCTCCGGACTCTACGGAAAGTGCTCAGGGAACAAAAGCTCCTGAAAGCAAACCCGAGCGGATTACTCACCCCGGCCCCTGGTAAGGGCGGTGCAATTCTGCCTGGGGCAAAGACACTTGAGAATCACTACAACAGGCCCCTCCCCCAGAAGATCAACAAGAAATCCAGCCAAGACCAAGTTCACCTACCAAGGAGTGCGGTTTCAATACCAAGGAGAGCAGAAGAATTCCAGAGGAGGAGAAAGCAAAGTACAGAGCTCATGGCTTTTTCCCTGTAATTTTTTTTTAGTCTTGCAGTTAATTTAATTTTTTTCTTTTTCATTTTTTGTTTTTTTTCTCGCCTTCTGGTAAATTTTTTTTTAACTTTTACCTTTTTCTTTTTTAACGTTTTTTAACTAGTTTATCCAATATATATATATATTTTCTTTTTTATATTTTTCTTACTTGTTTTCTTTTTTGTAATTCTTTTCTTTTCATTTTTTTTATTTTTTGTTTTTTTTCTTTCTTCCTTTTTGAACCTCTTTTTATCCCCTTTCTCCCCCCTCACGATGTTGGATCTCTTCTAATTTGGTTAAAGCATATTTTCCTGCGGTTGTTGCCACCCTTTTAATATTTAACTTGCTCCTTCATATACTCTTATCTGGACAAAATGACAAGACGGAAAAATTCAACACACAAAAAAGAACAAGAGGCAGTACCGAAGGCTAGGGACCTAATCAATACAGACATTGGTAATATGTCAGATCTAGAGTTCAGAATGACAATTCTCAAGATTCTAGCCGGGCTCAAAAAAGGCATGGAAGATATTAGAGAAACCCTCTCGAGAGATATAAAAGCCTTTCTGGAGAAATAAAAGAACTAAAATCTAACCAAGTTGAAATCAAAAAATCTATTAATGAGGTGCAATCAAAAATGGAGGCTCTCACTGCAGGGATAAATGAGGCAGAAGAAAGAATTAGTAATATAGAAGACCAAATGACAGAGAATAAAGAAGCTGAGCAAAAGAGGGACAAACAGCTACTGGACCACGAGGGGAGAATTCGAGATATAAGTGACACCATAAGATGAAACAACATTAGAATAATTGGGATTCCTGAAGAAGAAGAAAGAGAGAGGGGAGCAGAAGGTATACTGGAGAGAATTATTGGGGAGAATTTCCCCAATATGGCAAGGGGAACGAGCATCAAAATTCAGGAGGTTCAGAGAATGCCCCTCAAAATCAATAAGAATAGGCCCACACCCCGTCACCTAATAGTAAAATTTACAAGTCTCAGTGACAAAGACAAAATCCTGAAAGCAGCCCGGGAAAAGAAGTCTGTAACATACAATGGTAAAAATATTAGATGGGCAGCTGACTTATCCACAGAGACCTGGCAGGCCAGAAAGAGCTGGCATGATATTTTCAGAGCACTAAACGAGAAAAACATGCAGCCAAGAATACTATATCCAGCTAGGCTATCACTGAAAATAGAAGGAGAGATTAAAAGCTTCCAGGACAAACAAAAACTGAAAGAATTTGCCAACACCAAACCAGCTCTACAGGAAATATTGAAAGGGGTCCTCTAAGCAAAGAGAGAGCCTACAAGTTGTAGATAAGAAAGGAACAGAGACCATATACAGTAACAGTCACCTTACAGGCAATACAATGGCACTAAATTCATATCTCTCAATAGTTACCCTGAATGTTAATGGGCTAAATGCCCCTGTCAAAAGACACAGGGTATCAGAATGGATTAAAAAAACAAAACCCATCTATATGTTGCCTCCAAGAAACTCATTTTAAGCCCGAAGACACCTCCAGATTTAAAGTGAGGGGGTGGAAAAGAATTTACCATGCTAATGGATATCAGAAGAAAGCAGGAGTGGCAATCCTTATATCAGATCAATTAGATTTTAAGTGAAAGACTATAATAAGAGATGAGGAAGGACACAATATCATACTCAAAGGGTCTGTACAACAAGAAGATTTAACAATTTAAATATCTATGCCCCCAACGTGGGAGCAGCCAACTATATAAACCAATTAATAACAAAATCAAAGAAACACATCAACAATAATACAATAATAGTAGGGGACTTTAACACTCCCCTCACTGAAATGGACAGATCATCCAAGCAAAAGATCAGCAAGGAAATAAAGGCCTTAAACGACACACTGGACCAGATGGACATCACAGATATATTCAGAACATTTCATCCCAAAGCAACAGGATACACATTCTTCTCTAGTGCACATGGAACATTCTCCAGAATAGATCACATCCTCGGTCCTAAATAAGGACTCAACCGGTATCAAAAGATTGGGATCATTCCCTGCATATTTTCAGACCAATATGCTCTAAAGCTAGAACTCAACCACAACAGGAAGTTTGGAAAGAATCCAAATACATGGAGACTAAACAGCATCCTTCTAAAGAATGAATGGGTCAACCGGGAAATTAAAGAAGAATTGAAAAAAATCATGGAAACAAATGATAATGAAAATACAATGGTTCAAAATCTGTGGGACTCAACAAAGGCAGTCCTGAGAGGAAAATATATAGCGGTACAAGACTTTCTCAAGAAACAAGAAAGGTCTCAGGTACACAACCTAACCCTACACCTAAAGGAGCTGGAGAAAGAACAAGAAAGAAACCCTAAGCCCAGCAGGAGAAGAGAAATCATAAAGATCAGAGCAGAAATCAATGAAATAGAAACCAAAAAAAAAAACCAATAGAACAAATTAACGAAACTAGGAGCTGGTTCTTTGAAAGAATTAATAAAATTGATAAACCCCTGGCCCGACTTATCAAAAAGAAAAGAGAAAGGACCCAAATAAATAAAATCATGAATGAAAGAGGAGAGATCACAACTAACACCAAAGAAATACAAACTATTATAAGAACATACTATGAGCAACTCTACGCCAATAAATTTGACAATCTGGAAGAAATGGATGCATTCCTAGAAACATATAAACTACCACCACTGAACCAGGAAGAAATAGAAAGCCTGAACAGACCCATAACCAGTAAGGAGATTGAAACAGTCATTAAAAATCTCCAAACAAACAAAAGCCCAGGGCCAGACGGCTTCCCGGGGGAATTCTACCAAACATTTAAAGAAGAACTAATTCCTATTCTCCTGAAACTGTTCCAAAAAATAGAAATGGAAGGAAAACTTCCAAACTCATTTTATGAGGTCAGCATCACCTTGATCCCAAAACCAGACAAGGATCCCATCAAAAAAGAGAGCTATAGACCAATATCCTTGATGAACACAGATGCGAAAATACTCAACAAAATACTAGCCAATAGGATTCAACAGTACATTAAAAGGATTATTCACCACGACCAAATGGGATTTATTCCAGGGCTGCAAGGTTGGTTCAACATCCGCAAATCGGTCAATGTGATATAACACATCAATAAAAGAAGGAACAAGAACCATATGATACTCTCAATAGATGCTGAAAAAGCATTTGACAAAGTACAGCATCCCTTCCTGATCAAAACTCTTCAAAGTGTAGGGATAGAGGGCACATACCTTAATATCATCAAAGCCATCTATGAAAAACCCACCGCAAATATCATTCTCAATGGAGAAAAACTGAAAGCTTTTCCGCTAAGGTCAGGAACACGGCAGGGATGTCCATTATCACCACTGCTATTCAACATAGTACTAGAGGTCCTAATCTCAGCAATCAGACAACAAAAGGAAATTAAAGGCATCCAAATTGGCAAAGAAGAAGTCAAACTATCACTCTTCGCAGATGATATGATACTATATGTGTAAAACCCAAAAGACTCCACTCCCAAACTGCAAGAACTCATACAGGCATTCAGTAAAATGTCAGAATATAAAATCAATGCACAGAAATCAGTTGCATTTCTCTACACCAAAAACAAGACAGAATAAAGAGAAATTAAGGAGTCAATCCCAAAATACAATTGCACCCAAAACTATAAGATACCTAGTAATAAACCTAACCAAAGAGGCTAAGAATCTATACTCAGAAAACTATAAAGTACTCATGAAAGTAATTGAGGAAGACACAAAGAAATGGAAAAATGTTCCATGCTCCTGGATTGGAAGAATAAATATTGTAAAAATGTTTATGCTACCTAAAGCAATCTACATATTTAATGCAATTCCTATCAAAGTACCATCCATCTTTTTCAAGGAAATGAAACAAATAATTCTAAAATTTATATGGAACCAGAAAAGACCTCAAATAGCCAAAGGAATATTGAAAAAGAAAGCCAACGTTGGTGGCATCACAATTCCGGACTTCAAGCTCTATTACAAAGCTGTCATCATCAAGACAGCATGGTACTGGCACAAAAACAGACACATAGATCAATGGAACAGAATAGAGAGCCCAGAAATAGACCCTCAACTCTATGGTCAACTAATCTTTGACAAAGCAGGAAAGAATGTCCAATGGAAAAAAGACAGCCTCTTCAATAAATGGTGCTGGGAAAATTGGACAGCCACATGCAGAAAAATGAAATTGGACCATTTCCTTACACCACACACAAAAATAGACTCAAAATGGATGAAGGACCACAATGTGCGAAAGGAATCCATCAAAATCCTTGAGGAGAACACAGGCAGCAACCTCTTCGACCTCGGCCACAGCAACATCTTCCTAGGAACAACGCCAAAGGCAAGGGAAGCAAGGGCAAAAATGAACTATTGGGATTTCATCAAGATCAAAAGCTTTTGCACAGCAAAGGAAACAGTTAACAAAATCAAAAGACAACTGACAGAATGGGAGAAGATATTTGCAAACGACATATCAGATAAAGGACTAGTGTCCAGAATCTATAAAGAACTTAGCAAACTCAACACCCAAAAAACAAATAATCCATTCAAGAAATGGGCAGAGGACATGAACAGACATTTCTGCAAAGAAGACATCCAGATGGCCAACAGGCACATGAAAAAGTGCTCCATGTCACTCGGCATCAGGGAAATACAAATCAAAACCACAATGAGATATCACCTCACACCAGTCAGAATGGCTAAAATCAACAAGTCAGGAAATGACGGAGGCTGGCGAGGATGCGGAGAAAGGGGAACCCTCCTACACTGTTGGTGGGAATGCAAGCTGGTGCAGCCACTCTGGAAAACAGCATGGAGGTTCCTCAAAATGTTGAAAATAGAACTGCCCTATGACCCAGCAATTGCACTATTGGTATTTACCCTAAAGATACAAACGCAGTGATCCAAAGGGGCACATGCACCCGAATGTTTATAGCAGCAATGTCCACAATAGCCAAACTATGGAAAGAACCTAGATGTCCATCAACAGATGAATGGATCAAGAAGATGTGGTATATATACACAATGGAATACTATGCAGCCATCAAAAGAAATGAAATCTTGCCATTTGCGACAACATGGATGGAACTAGAGCATATCATGCTTAGTGAAATAAGTCAAGCAGAGAAAGACAACTATCATATGATCTCCCTGATATGAGGAAGTGGTGATGCAACATGGGGGCTTAAGTGGGTAGGAGAAGAATAAATGAAACAAGATGGGATTGGGAGGGAGACAAACCATAAGTGACTCTTAATCTCACAAAACAAACTGAGGGTTGCTGGGGGTGGGGGTTTGGGAGAAGGGGGTGGGATTATGGACATTGGGGAGGGTATGTGCTTTGGTGAGTGCTGTGAAGTGTGTAAACCTGGTGATTCACAGACCTGTACCCCTGGGGATAAAAATACATGTTTATAAAAAATAAAAAATTAAAAAAAAAAGTTTTTCCTACCTTTTCCCTGTCTCTCTTGCTCTTCCCTCTCCATTTTCTTTCTCTGGTTTCTCTTTCCCTCCTTTATCTTTTCTTGCCTGTCCCTTTTCCTCACTTTTTGTCTGACCAACTATATCTACTTTACTTTCTTTCCTTACTCATCTCCATTTATCTTTGTTTTATGCTAGTCTTACTTCTTCCTACATGAATTATTTTGATTTTCCAGTCAATTCTCTGTGCCCTACTATCTGTCAATCCAAAAGTTTGATGCTTTGGACATACTGAAGTGCTTATAGACTGGCATAACCTTTCTTCCTTTTTTTTCCTATTAAGGAAAATTCATTTTTGTAACTTGATTAGCACTGGCCTTTGGAGTTTATGGTTATGTTGCTGATACATGTTCATTTTACTTTCCACTATAACCCTCAGACTCTTGTGATTTTATTTTGCTTTGGTGCATTTGATTTTTCTTTCCTTTGTAAATCACATTACATTTATGAATGTTTTATCAAATCTTATTTTATTGATATTTGCCCATTTAAAAATTTTATCCTGCTTGTAGTCTATTTTTATGCCTATCCTGCAATGTTCAGGAACACCTGAAAAATTTAATAAGCATTCTCTACCTTCTAGTCCTTAAGTAGTAAATGAAAATATTGAATTGTACGGAACTCAGAGTGGACCCCTAAAGGACTACCTGACACCTTCACCCAATGCAGAAATGAACTGTCAGTAACAACTTTTTTGCTCAATTTTTTTAACTAGTTCTGTATCTAAACTATTCATCTTATGACACTTCCCTCTAATTTATCCTTTTACAACATTTTTGCTAGGCCACATCTCCACCAACTTTTTCTTTTTTAAAGTACTAAACTTATCCTCTTGAAGGAAGGATTGAATTATAGTTTCATATGATTTGTTTTTGACAAACTCGTACTATCTATTACTTGTCTTTTTATTTCTTTCAGGTTTACATCGGTCATTATCAACAGCTTCACATATTGTGTTAGCTGTTCATTGCAATGATTCAGTGCTGAATTTATTGATTCATTGCCTTTTGGAGTTATGTCATTCTTTCCACACAGCCCACGTAGACTTTTTGAAGGTCCTGGTTGTTCAACAGGCTACTAAAATAGTTATCTTTTTATCTATACATTTTATTTTATATCTCTTTTGGTTTCAAAGGATCATCTTTTTGTCCATAATATGAGCTATGACCATAAAGTATTTTCTGTTCTTCCTAGTGAGTGTTCATCTGTAAAACATTCCATTTGTGTGTTTATTGAATAGAGCTGGTCCTCTGTGTTTGCTTTATATTTGTTTCTTAAGACCAGATATTTATTTTGGAGGCATTTCTATAATTCCTATTCCATCCCCCCCCCCCAAATAAAGCCCTTAAAATTATTTGTACCATAGAAAAGGATTTGTTTTTTTTTTTGTTTTTTAAAAATTTTATCTATTTATCTGACAGACAGAGATCACAAGTAGGCAGAGATGCAGGCAGAGAGAGAGGAAGGGAAGCAGGCTCCCTGCTGAGCAGAGAGCCCAATGAGGGGCTCTATCCCAGGATGCTGGGATCAAGACCTGAGCAGAGGCTTTAATCCACTGAGCCACCCAGGTGCCCTGGATTTGTTTATAATCAAGGTGTGAAAAGGACATTTTTAAATATAATACAAAATACAGACGCTTTAGAAGAAAATATTGACAATATTTATTTTTTTTAAATAATAGAAAAATCATGGTGGAAAGTGGTGGGGTTGACTGGCCATATAGGGCAGCTGGCTAGGGATCTGCCTCATGCAGCCTGATGGGTGTCCCTGCTGCAGTGCTTGGGCTGGCCTGGAGGCCAGTGTTGTTCCATGGGTGCCCCTGAGGAGCAGCTGCTGCCAGTGACCTACACTATGGAAAAAAAAAAAACCCATTGTCACCTGTGTTTTAGATCAGAGCTGATTCACCTCTATTTATCCAATACTTTGCCAGCAGCTTCCAAGAGAACAGATGGAATGGAGAAGGTACCTTGGCTGGGCTTCAAAAGATCATTCACCTAGAATCTAACTTTGTTCAATTCAAGGAGAAACTGCTGCTCCAGGAAGGGAACAAAGTCCCTCTTACTTTCCCCTTTCTTCATATCTATTTGATGGAATGTTGTGATACTGGTGTGTAAAGCTACAGTAAAAGATGACCTCACCAAGTGGCAGAAAGTTGTGAAAGACTGAAGCTCTGTGGACTGGTTAATAGTGGTGGCTGAAAACTTGGAAGAAATCAGAGAAAGAGAGCAAACCATGAGAGAGACTCTTGACTCCAGGAAACAAACTAAGAGTTGTGGAAAGGGGAGGTTGGTGGGGGGAAGGAGTAACTAGGTGATGGGCATTAAGGAGGAAGTCACATGATCTGATGAGCACTGGGTGTTATAGGCAGCTGATGAATCATTGAACTATACATCAAAAACTGGAGATGTACTATATGTTGGTTAATTGAATTTAAATAAAATTTTAAAAAAGAAAGTGGTGCAAGAAAATAAAACACAAAAAACAAACCAACATCCTTTCCTGAACTTCTATTGTGGACAAAATAAGAAACAATTTTTGTAATAAACAAAGGGGCCAGTGTGTCATGCTCTCCAACCCCTTAAAGAGCTCTTCTTGAACTCAGGAATCCTTGTAATATCTTCTTTACCAAACTCAGGACATTGTTTCCTATGTCTTTTACCAAAAACCTAGGCAAGTTTGAGGATGACCTGAGAACTTTGAGGGAGAGGGGGACTGAGCCAGGCTGGAGCTTTTGTGAGTATTTCATGGTTTGGGAGGAACTTGCCTTTGTATTTGATATGCTGCAGCAATTTGAAGATGCCCTGGTACAATATAATGAACTGGATGCCTTGTTTTCTCAGTATGTTGTCAGCTTTGGTTCTGGGGATGGTGCCAACTGGCTCACTTTTTCCGCCAGCCAGTGAAAAGCTGGAATGGATTGATCCTCCAAAAGCCCGTAGACATGTGAAAGTTTGAATTGACACAGAGGCAGGAAATTCCCCTGTTAGATCTGTGCATTTACTTGTTTTCTCACCAGTGCACCTTGTTCCTCTTCCCGTAGAGCCTGTGGGAGGTGGCTCAGCATGCCCTAGAGCTGCTGCACAACTATGTGTAGGAACTGATGCTCTTAGAAGTCTGTTCCACATGGTGCTCTGGACTGCTGTCTTGGAGGTACTTCAGAGGATAGAAGGTTGTTGTGACTGGACAGAGATAGACTCAAACTTTGCCCACACTGTGGATTTATGGAGCTATGCTACCGGAAACTAAAGTTCTTGGGCTATTTGTGTAGACTTGTGTCAGAAAAAAGAGCTAACTCAGAGGACCTTGACAGGGTAATTGATCTTTTGGCAGGTTTGGGAGCTGAGTGACCTGAAACAGCCAACATAGCTCAGAGTCATTATAAGAAACCCAAAGAAACATTTTCATCAGCAGAAGCTTTTGAAAAACACTACTCTGATTGGTCCCATGCTGCCATCAAAATACACACTAGCATTGGGAAGATCCTGCCTGTTAATTTCATTGGAAAGGATCCTGCAGACTTTTCCATGTAATTGATTTTGAACTTTTCTTTGCGTTTCAAATATTTCATACATGTAGTAAAAGAAGGCTTGTTATGCATGGGATCAATATAAAATGTAAATAAATTTGTAGAAGGAATATGTAGAATCTGTCAACCAATCATCATTTTTTTTTCAATTTCTTCTGAAAACTAAATGGAGAGATTTTCACCTTGCTACTCTTAATCCTCGTTATTGATCATCATGTTTCTTTAATTAAATTAAGGTAATGTACCTCTGTTATATATGCAGGTGGTGTATATATGTAGGTGGTATATATAATATATGATATATAGTATTATAATTTTATTTAATTAAAGCATTATGAGGAAATAAAGAATCTATAACTAGAGGCATAAATTCGGATCCAGATTCTTTTTTTAGGGGGAGGAGTGATCCAGATCTTAAATACTTTGTTATATAACATTTTCTCTAGTTTGTATCAGTTGCTTCTTGTGCAGATTGAAAACCTTGAGGTCAGTGATGTAAAGTACCTGCAGTATCTATGAGAGAGGGATGCTCAAAGACTGACTGAGAGATAATGTGGACAAGTACTGCAAATGTTGCCAGTCTAGCTCCAGTTTTGGAGTTGGGTTCCAGAGGAAAAAACTCAGAACTTACATAATTCTCATGTGTTTGATAGAATCAGCATATCAAAGAGAAGAAACCCCAGCTGGCAGTGCAATTGCTATTTCAAAGCCCTGGAAAAGGATATAAATTACAAGGGGAAAGATATTTACTTTTTTTTTCAAATATGTGTTTGAAATGCTAGCTTGAAATCTATAATTAAAAAAGTAATTTTATTAGATGAGACAAAAAATTCATGGCAAAACACTAAAAAAAAAAGACCTTTGGCCTACCATATTGTTTTTAATAGTGGCTGCATCAATTTGCATTTTTACCAATAGTATAGAAGGCTCCCCTTTTCTCCACATCCTTGTCCACACTTGTTATCCTTTTATATTTAATTTAATATATTTTATATCATTTTACTTTATTTTTGATAATAGTCATCCTAAAGGGTGGGAGATAATACCTCATTGCGGTTTTGATTTGCACTTCCCTTATGATTACTGATATTAAGACCTTTTTCATATACCTGTTTGCCATTTGTATGTCTTCTTTTGAGAAATATCTACTCTCGTCTTTGCCCATTTTTTGCGTTTTTACTTTGTTGATAATTTTCTTTGCTGCTAGAGGCTTTTTAATTTGATGTAATGCCACTTGCTTATTTTTGCTTTTGTTGCCAAAATCTTACAATCTATGTTTCCAGGAGTTTTATGTTTTCAGGTTCCTTTAAGTCTTTAATCCATTTTCATTAATTTTTATGTATGGTGTAAGAAAGTGGTCAATTTTCATTCTTTTGTATGTGGCTGTCCAGTTTCCCCAACACTGTTTATTGGAGATACTGTCCTTTCTCCACTATATATTCTTGGGTCTTTTGTCATAAATTAATTGACAATACATCTATGGATTTATTTCTGGTTCCACAGTCTGTTTCATTGATTTGTATGTCTTCTTTTGATGTCAATACCATACTGTTTGGATTACTGCAGCTTTTTAATATAGTTTGAAATCAGGGATCATGATGCCGTCAGTTTTTTCTTCTTTCTCAAAATTACTTTGGCTATTTGGGGACTTTGTGGTTCTCTGCAAATTTTAGGGTTACTTGTTCTATTTCTGCAAAAAAAAAAAATGTCTTTAGAATTTGGGTAAGAATTGCATTGAATCTGTAGACTGTTTTGGGTACCTTGGCTATTTTAACAATATTAATTCTACCAATCCATGAGCATGGAATATCTTTTCATTTTCTTGTGTCATCTTCAATTTCTTTCATCTGTGTCTTTATAGTTTTGACTATACAAGCATTATATCACCTTGGTTAAATTTATTTCTGGGAAAAAAATTATTTCTGGGTATTTTACCCTTTTTGATACAACTATAAGTGGGATTGTTTTCTTAATTTCTCTTTGTGATAGTTTATTAGTATATAGAAATGCAAAAAATTTTTGTATTTTGATTTTATATCCTGCAACTTTACTGAATTCATATATTAGTTCTAACAACTATATATATATATATATATATATATATATATATATATATATATATATAATATTATGTCATCTGTAAATAGTGATAGTTCTACTACTTACTTTCTAATTTGGTTGCCATTTATTTCTTTTTCTTGCCTAATTGCTCTAGCTAGAATTTCCAATACTGTGTTAAATAAAAATAATGAGACTGGGAATTCTTGCTTTGTTCTGATCTTATAGGAAAATCATTCAGCTTTTCACCATTTAAAAATTTTTTTTTCCTCTTAAAACTGATTTTGTTGCACTCTACAGATTTTGGTATGTTATGTTTTCATTTTTTCTTATCCCAAGATATTTTTTGATTTCCTTTTTTTAATTTATTTTTGATGCAACTCTTGTTCAAGGGTTTATTGTTAAATTTCCCATACTTGTGATTTTTTTCTTTTCTCCTTTAGTTATTGGATTCAGTTTCATTCTATTGTGGCTGGAAAGATACTAGGAGTGATTTTACTGATTTAAAATTGTTGACTTGTTTTATGGCCTAGTATGTAAATTATTCTATAAAATATTCTGTATGTGCTTGAGAAAAATGTATATACTGCTGCTGTTGGGTAGAATGTTCCATATATGTCTATTAGGTCCATTTGGTGTATAGTGTTGTTTAAGCCGAGAGTTTCCTTATTGATTTTCTGCATATATGATCTATTCATTATTGAAATGGGTATTAAAGTCTCCTATTATTGTATTGCTCTTGCTCCCTTTAGTTCTTTCAATTTTTCCTTTATATTTTTAGGTGCTCTGATGTTGGGTACATATGGGTTTGCCATTGTTATATCTTCCTGTTGAATTATTAAAAATTTATCATTATGTAATATCCTTCTTTGTCTCCTTTGACAGTTTTCAACTGAGTGTCTCTTTAGTCTGATATATGTATAGCAATGCCTGCTCTTTTCTGATTACCATTTTCATGGTATGTCTTTTTCCATCCCTTCCCTTCAAGCCGCTGTGTGTCCTTAAATCTCAACTGAATACTTATAGACTGCATATACTTAAATATGAGTTTTTATCCATTTGGCCACTCTTTATCTTTTAATTGGTGAAATTAATACATTTACATTCAAAGTAAATATTGATAGGTAAGGTTTTACTATTGTCATCTTGTTAATTGTATTCTGTTTTGTAGTTCTTTTGTTCCTCTCTCTCTTGCTGTCTTCCTTTGTTATTTGATATTTTTGTAGTGGTATTCTTTGGTTCTTTTTGTTTTACATTTTTATATTTACTGTATTTTTTTGTGGGTACTGGAAAATGTAGGAAGTGCATTTTGTAATTATAGTAATTTTAATCTGATAACAACCTAACTTCAGTATTATACAAAAACTTTTGGTTTTTACTGCCCCCTCCATGTTGTTATTGATGGCAGAATTTACTCTTTCTTATATGAATCTACTAATATATTTTTGTGGTTATAATTATTCTTTTTTTCAAGAGAATATTAAATCATTTATTGATTACACATGATAATGGATGATACACAAGCTTTAATCCCATGTATAATTTTATCTAATACCATAATTCAATTTAGATATATTGCATAGGATGTGCCAACAATCATATTAATAACCAAATAAACTCCAGGACTTTGCTTGGGTGACCTTTTAATGGTGAACTCCAGGTCACAACACATTAACTGTCAGTTCAACTACACCAAGGTTTGTGGAGACAACGGCTTCTGTGCCCAAGCAGGTTGCAAATAAACTTCGAATGGAACCTGGCATCACCCTGAAGGAATTCTAACTTCACCCTGTTGGGGTAGTGTACCAAGATGGCTTCAGAGTAGATTAACTTTACACAGCACATTTTAAAAAAAGACACATTTATTCAGCATCATGATCAGACTATTACATTTAGCAGTCAACAGCATGGGTGCAAAAAAAAATCTACATTAAAACCCTTTGTTGGAATGCTTTACACTTTCCACAGAACAGAAACTAAAATAACCTGTTATACAATTAGTCACAAATACAGTCCTCAAGTTTTTTTGCCCATACACTTGAGTATTGTCTAAAACATGTCTTCTTTGTAGCAGCTAGGCCCTGCCACCACTGTGCTTGGCTGAGTTCACAAAAATGTCTTAACCTGTAGTTTCCCTGTCACTTCTCTGGCTCTCCTCTCCTGCTAAGCTTTGTTTCCTGGCAGTAATTAAAACCTTCTTCCACTGCCATAGCTGCTCCTGCTGCTGGAACCACCATAGCCACCTTCGTTTCATGGTTTGGTAAAGTATTGGCCTCCACCACCATAAGGGCCAGAGCTTCTGCCTCCAAAATTGCCTCCTTTCATGGTTGCAAAATTTGAGGATTGATTGTTGTAATTGCCAAAATCATTATAGCTTTCACCACCTCCAGAGCTGCTTCCATCATTACCAAATCCGTTATAGCCATTCCACTGCCACCATATCCACCACCACCTCGACTGCTACCAAAGCCACCTCGACCACTGAAGTTTCCTCCACGACCAAAGTTGTCATTCCCACCAAAACCACCTCCACGACCACCACCAAAGTTTCCAGAACCACTTCGATCTCTTTGGCTGGATGAAGCACTAGCCATCTCTTGCTTAGAGAGTGCTTTCCTTACTTCACAGTTGTGGCCATTCACAATATGGTATTTTTGAATGACAATCTTGTCTACAGAATCATGGTCATCAAATGTTACAAAAGCAAAACCCCTCTTTTTGCCACTGCCTTGGTCAGTCATGATCTCAATCACTTCGATTTTCCCATACTGTTCAAAATAATCTCTTAGATGATGTTCTTCAGTGTCTTCTCTAATGGCACCAATAAAAATCTTTTTCACAGTTAAGTGGGCACCAGGTCTTTGAGAATCTTCTCTTGAGACAGCCCTCTTTGGTTCCACAACTCTTCCATCCACCTTGTGTGGCCTTGCATTCATGGCTGCATCCACCTCCTCCACAGTGGCATATATGACAAACCCAAAGCCCTTGGAGCACTTGGTGTTTGGATCTCTCATTATCACACAGTCCATAAGTGTTCCCCATTGCTCAAAATGGCTCCTCAGACTCTCATCGGTTGTTTCAAAGCTCAGACCTCTAATGAAGAGCTTCCACAGCTGTTCAGGTTCTTTGGGAGACTCTGACTTAGACATGACGGCGGTGGGAGGGGAGACTTTAATGATGCTTACTCAGCGGCATCCACAGGCAGAAAGCGGTTATAATTATTCTTAATAATTCTGCCTTTTAACTTATGTTAAGGCTAAAGGTGATTTATGTATTATCATAAGATTATTGCACTATTATGTGTTTTTATATATACTTAACTTTGTCAGAGATTTCCCCTATGTTTATCAGTTTTGTTTCTTCAATCCCACATGAGTTAAATCCTATGGTATTTTTCTTTCTCTGACTGACTTATTTTGCTTAGCCTAATACCTTCTAGTTCCATCTATGTTATAAATGGCAAGATTTCATTTTTTTATGTAATATTCCATTGTGTGTGTGTGTATACACACACACACACACACACACACACACACACACACACACACACACCACTTCTTCTTTATCCATTTCTCAGTTGATAGTCACATGGCCTCTTTCCGTGTTTTAGCCTTTGTGGACACTGCTCTTATACATGGGGTACATGTGCTCCTTTGAATCACTATGTTGCAATTGCTAGGTTGTAGGGCAGCTCTATTTTGGATTTTTTTGAGGAACTTACATACCGTTTTCCTGAGTGGCTGCAACAATTTGCATTCCCACCAACAATGTAAGGGGGTTCCCGTTTCTCTGCATCTTTGCCCAACATCTGTTCTTTCCTTAGTTGTTAATTTTACCCATTCTGACTGGTGTGAAGTATATTTCATTGTGGTTTTGATTTGTATTTCCCTGTTGGCTAGTGATATTGGGCATCATTTCATGTGTCTGTTGGCCATTTGGATGTCTTCTTTGCAGAAAGGTCTGTTCATGTCTTCTGTCCATTTTTTAACTAACTGGATTTTTTTTTTTATTTTGGGCAGGGGTTAAGTTTGATATGTTCTTTATAGATTTTGGATACTAATCCTTTATCTGATATGTCATTTGCAAATATCGTCTCCCATTTTGTGAGTTGTCTTTAGTTTTGTTGATTGTTTCTTTTGCTGTGCAGAAGCTTTTTATTTTGATGAAGATTCAATAGTTTAGTTTTTGTTTTGGTTTCTCTTGCCTTTGGAGATGTGTCTAGTAAGAAGTTGCTGCAGCTGAGGTTCAGGAAATTGCTGCCTGTGTTCTCCTCTAGGATTTTGATGGATTCTAGTTTCACATTTAGATCTTTTGTCCATTTTGAATTTATTTTTGTGTACTATGTAAGAAAGTGGCCCAGTTTTATTCTTCTGCATGTTGTCCAATTTTCCCAAGACCTTTGTTGAAAAGACTCTTTTTTTCCATTGGGTATTCTTTCCTGCTTTGTTGAAGATTAATTGACCATATAGTTGTGTGTCCATTTCTGGGTTCTCTATTCTGTTACATTGATTTATGTGTTGATTTTTTAAAAAAGTATTTTGTTTATTTATTTGAGAGAGAGAGAGAGAGCATGAGAGGGGGAAGGTCAGAGGGAGAAGCAGACTGCCCGCTGAGCAGGGAGCCCAACATGGGGCTTGATCCTTGGACTCCAGGATCATGACCTGGGCCAAAGGCAGTTGCTTAACCAACTGAGCCATCCAGGTGCCCCTCTGTGTTGATTTTTGTGCCAGTATCATACGGTCTTGATGATTATAGCTTTGCAATACGGTTTGAAGTCAGGAATTGTGATGTCTCTTGCTTTGCTTTTCTGTTTCAAGTTTACTATGCCTATTCAGGCTCTTTTCTGATTCCCTACAAATTTTAGAATTGATGTTATAGCTCTGTGAAAAATGCTAGTTGTATTTTGATAAGGATTGCATAAATGTGTAGATTGCTTCGGGAAGTATAGACATTTTATTTTATTTTTTTAAAAGATTTTATTTGTTTACTTGACAGAAATATATAGAGAGAGCACAAGTAAGCAGAGTGGCAGACAGAGGGAGAGAGAGAAGCAGGCTCTCTTCTGAGCAGGGAGCCCAATGTGGGGCTCAATTCCAGGACCCTGGAATCTTGACCTGAGCCAAAGGCAGCTGCTTAACCAACTGAGCTACTCAGGCACCCAAAGTATAGACATTTTAATAGTTGTTCTCCCAATCCATGAGCATGGGACATTTTTCTATTTCTTTGTGTTTTACTCATTTTCTTTCATAAGTGTCCTATAGTTCTCAGAGTACAGATATTTTGCCTGTTTGGTATTCCTGGGTATCTTACTTTTAAAAAAAATTTTTTTTTTACGTTTTATTTTTATTTATTTTTTATTTATTATTTTTTTTACTCTTTTAAAAAATTAATTAATTTATTTTCAGCATAACAGTATTTATTATTTTTTCACCACACCCAGTGCTCCATGCAATCCGTGCCCTCTATAATACCCACCACCTGGTACCCCAACCTCCCACCCCCCTGCCACTTCAAACCCCTCAGATTGTTTTTCAGAGTCCATAGTCTCTCATGATTCACCTCCCCTTCCAATTTACCCCAACTCCCTTCTCCTCTCTAACACCCCTTGTCCTCCATGATATTTGTTATGCTCCACAAATAATAAGTGAAACCATATGATAATTGACTCTCTCTGCTTGACTTATTTCACTCAGCATAATCTCTTCCAGTCCCGTCCATGTTGATACAAAAGTTGGGTATTCATCCTTTCTGATGGAGGCATAATACTCCACAGTGTATATGGACCACATCTTCCTTATCCATTCATCCATTGAAGGGCATCTTGGTTCTTTCCATAGTTTGGCGACCATGACCATTGCTGCTATAAACATTGGGGTACAGATGGCCCTTCTTTTCACCACATCTGTATCTTTGGGGTAAATACCCAGGAGTGCAATTGCAGGGTCACGGTTTTTGCTGCAATTGTAAATGGGTAAATTCCTTGATTTCTCTTTCTGTTGCTAAAAATGGTGCATAGAAATGCAACAAGACTTCTGTTGTATTGATTTCATATCCTGTTACTTTATGGAATTCCTCCATCAGTACTAGCAGTTTTTTAGTGGGGTTTTTGGGTTGTTTTCTACATAGAGTATCACATTATCTGTGAAGAGTGAAAGTTTGGCTTGTTCCTTGCTTTTATTTCTTTTTGTTGTCTGATTCCTGAGGCTAGGACTTCCAGTACTATGTTGAACAACAGTGGTGAGAGTGGACATTCCTGTGGTATTCTTGACCTTAGGGGGAAAATCTCTCAGTTTTTCCTCATTAAGAATATTAGCTGTGGCTCTTTCATACATGGCCTTTATGATGTTGATGTATGTTCCTTCTCTCCCTATTTTGTTGAAGGATTTTATCAAGAAAGAATGCTGTATTTTGTCAAATGTTTTTTCTGCACCTATTGAGAGGATCATATGGTTCTTATCATTTCTCCTATTGATGTAATGTATCAAGTTGATTAATCTACAGATATGAACCACACCTGCAACCCAAGAATGAGTTTCAGTTGGTTGTCTGAATAATCCTATTAATATACTTTGGATTCAATTTGCTAGTATCTTGTTGAGAATTTTTACAACCATGTTCATCAGGGATACTGGTTTGTAATTCTCACTTTAGTGGGGTCTTTGATTTTGAAATCAAGGTAATTCTGGCCTCATAGAATGCATTTGGAAGTTTTCCTTATATTTCTGTTTTTTGGAACAGTTTGAGAAGAATACGTATTAACTCTTCTTTAAATGTTTGGTAGAACTTCCTTGGGAAGGCATCTGGCCCTGGACTCTTGTTTGCTGGGAGGTTTTTGATTACTGGTTCAATTTCTTTGCTGGTTAAGTGTCTGTTCAGATATTCTATTTCTTCCTGCTTTAGTTTAGTATTTTTTATGTTTCTAAGAATTTATCTATTTCTTCCAGATTGCTTAATTTGTTGGCCTATAATTTTTCATAATATTCTCTGATAATTGCTTATATTTCTGCAGTGTTGGTTGTGATCTCTCCTCTTTTATTAATGATTTTATTTATTTGAGTTATTTCTCTTTTCTTTTTGATTAGTCTGGCTAGGAGTTTATCAATCCTATTAATTTTTTCAAAGAGCCAACTCTTAGTTTTGTTGAACTTCTTCTACTGTTTTTTTTTAATTTCTGTATCATATCATGATAGATATGAATTTCATGTCATTATATTACCTGTAAAGTCACTTTTCTTGTAGACTGTCTCTATTTCTTTTTAGCTTTTGTTGCTTTTGGTCTCTTTCCTGATCATAGGATCTCCATTAACATTTCTTGTAGAGCTGGTTTAGTGTTCAGAAACTCCTTTAGTTTTTGCTTGTCTTGGAAGCTCTTTATCTCTCCTGTTATTCTGAATGACAGCCATGCTGGATGAAGTATTTTGGGTTACATATTTTTTCCATTTAGCACACTGAATATTTCCTTCCATTTGATTCTGGCCTTCCAAGTTTCAGTGGACAGGTCTGCTGCTAACTTTATGTATCTGCTTTTGTTGGTTAAGACTTTTTGTCCCTAGCTGCTTTCAGAATTCTCTCTTTATCTTTGTATTTTGCAAGTTTCACTATATGTCATGGTGTTGACTTGTTTTTTATTGGTTTCAAGGGTAGTTCTCTGTGCCTCTTGGGACTGGAATGTTTATTTCCTTCTCCAGATTAGGGAAGTTGTCAGATATAATTTGTTCAAATAAACCTTCTGCCTCTATCTCCTTCTCTTCTTCTTCTGGGACACCTATGATGCAGATATTGTCTTGCATTATGGAATTGGTGAGTTCCATACTTACCTTCATGATCTAATAGATTTCTTTCTGTCTTCTTTTCAGCTTCATTATTTTCTATAATTTTATCTTCTATATAACCTATTCTGTCCTCTACTTCTTCAACTCTTGTTGTGATTATATTTAGTCAGTTTTACTTCTCAGTTATAGCATTTTAAAATTTCAACCTGACAAGTTTTTAGGCACTTTATCTCTGCAGGGAGGGTTTCTCTGGTGTCTTCTCTGATTTTTTCTTTTATTAAGATTTGTTTATTTATTTGAGATAGAGTGGGGGGGAGGGGCAGAGGGAGAAGGAGAGAAATAATCTCAAGCAGTGAGTGAGCAGAATCCCTGCTGAGCACAGAACCTGACATGGGGCTTAATCTCATGACTCTTAGAGCATGGCCTGAGCCAAAACTAAGAATCAGCCACTCAACTGACTGAGCCACCTTGTTGCCCTTATGTTCTTTTCAAGCCATGCCAGTAGTCTTATGACTGCTGTTCTAAAGTCTTATACAGATGTATTGCTTATATCTTTTTTTTAAAAAAAGATTTTTGTTATTTATTTGACAGAGAAATACACAGCAAGAGAGGGAACACAAGTAGGGGGAATGGGAGAGGGAGAAGTGGGCTTCCCATAGAGCAGGGAGCCAGATGCAGGGCTTGATACCAGGACCCTGGGATCATGACCTGAGCCAAAAGCAGATGCTTAATGACTGAACCACCCAGGCGCCCCTGCTTGTATCTGTTTTGAGTGAGTTCCTGGCTGTTATTTACTCTTGAAGTTTCTTTTGGGGAGAATTCCACTATCTTGTCATTCTGGTTAAGTTTCTGTCTTTTGTGCATTATGAAATCTTGTTATGTTTCCTGCACCCGAGAGTAATGCTATATTACACTGTCCAGAGTGTGGCACTTGAGGAAGTATTTCTGGTGTGTGCTGTGTGCACTCTGCTCTTGCATTTTGGCACTTTTCCCAATGGTCAGTTTCTGCAGAGTTCCTCCTTGCTTGCAGTGGGGATGTTTGGACCTCTAAATGGATGTGCTTTGATTTGTTTGTTAAAGTTATCTTGGGGAAAAAAAGAAATAGATAGAAAAGGAAGCCTGATCCAAAAAAATTAAAAAAAAAAAAGAAAAAAGGAAAAGGAATAAAAAAAACACAATCAAATTCTATAAGGCTTTGAGGAGTTCCTTATAGATGTTGGATATCAGCCCTTTGTCTGTACTGTCATTTGCAAATATCTTCTCCCATTCCATGAGTTGCCTTTTTCCTTTGCTGTGCAGAAGCTTTTGATCTTGATGAAGTCCCAAAAGTTCATTTTTGCTTTTGTTTCCTTTGCCTGTGGAGACATATCTTGAAAGAAGTTACTGTGGCCAAAGTCAAAGAGGTTACTCACACACAAAACAGATAATCACATCAAAAAATGGGTAGAAGACATGAAAAGACATTTTTCCAAAGAAGACATACAAATGACTAACAGATACATGAAAAATTGTTCCTCATCATTAGCCACCAGGGAGATTCAAATCAAAACCACATTGAGATACCACCTTACACCAGTTAAAATGGCCAAAATCAACAAGACCGTAAACAGCATGTGTTGGAGAGGTTGTGGAGAAAGGGGAACCCTCTTACACTGTTGGTGGGGATGTGAGTTGGTGCAGCCACTTTGGAAGACAGTGTGAAGATTCCTTAAGAAATTAAAACTAGAGCTTCCCTGTGACCCTGTAATTGCACTACTGGGTACTTACCCCAAAGATGCAGAAGTAGTGAAAAGAAGGGCCATCTGTACCCCAATGTTCATAGCAGCAATGGCTACGGTCGCCAAACTGTGGAAAGAGTCAAGATGCCCTTCAACAGACAAATGGATAAATATGTGTTCCATATATACAATGGAGTATTATGCCTCCATCAGAAAGGATGAATACCCAACTTTTGTATCAATATGGGTAAGTGAATGTCAAGCGGAGAGATTCAATTATCATATGGTTTTGCTTATTTGTGGAGCATAAGGAATGACAAAAAAGACATGGGGAGATGGAGAGGGGAAGTGAGTTGGGGGAAATAGGATGGGGAGACAAACCATGAGAGATTGTGGACTCTGAGGCAGAAACAGGGTTTTGGAGGGGAGGGGGAGTGGAGGGTTGGGTTAGCCTAGTGGTGGGTATTATGGAGGACACATATTGCATGGAGCAGTGGATGTGGTGCTTAAAAAATACAATTGCACTACTGGGTATTTACCCTAAAGATACAAACGTAGTGATCCAAAGGGGCACGTGTACCCGAATGTTTATAGCAGCAATGTCCACAATAGCTAAACTATGGAAAGAACCTAGATGTCCATCAACAGATGAATGGATCAAGAAGATGTGGTATATATACACAATGGAATACTATGCAGCCATCAAAAGAAATGAAATCTTGCCATTTGCGACAACATGGATGGAACTAGAGCGTATCATGCTTAGCGAAATAAGTCAAGCAGAGAAAGACAACTATCATATGATCTCCCTGATTTGAGGAAGTGGTGATGCAACATGGGGGCTTAAGTGGGTAGGAGAAGAATCAATGAAACAAGATGGAATTGGGAGGGAGACAAACCATAAGTGACTCTTAATCTCACAAAACAAACTGAGGGTTGCTGGGGGGAGGGGGTTTGGGAGAAGGGGGTGGGATTATGGACATTGGGGAGGGTATGTGCTTTGGTGAGTGCTGTGAAGTGTGTAAACCTGGTGATTCACAGACTTGTACCCCTGGGGATAAAAATATATGTTTATAAAAAATAAAAAATTAAAAAAAAGTGAATTCTGGAATACTGAAAAGAAATAAAAAGAAAAATAAAACTATGACTGATTCCAAAGAAAAGAAAGAAAAAAAACAAAGAAAAAGTAAAAAAGAAACCTGATCCAAAAAAAGAGAAAAAGAAATGAAAAAGAAAATTAACAAACAAACAAAAACTATAAGCCTGGGGCACCTGGGTGTCTCAGTGGGTTAAGCCGCTGCCTTTGGCTCAGGTCATGATCTCAGGGTCCTGGGATCGAGTCCGAAATCGGGCTCTCTGCTCAGCAGGGGGCCTGCTTCCCTTCCGCTCTCTCTGCCTGCCTCTCTGCCTACTTGTGATTTCTCTCTGTCAAATAAATAAATAAAATCTTTAAAAAAAAATAAAAACTATAAGCCTGATTTCAAAGGAAAAATAAAAGGAGGAGAAAAAAAAAAAAGAAAACAACCTGGCCCGATTTCCACCAGAACTGCAGGTGATGTTCTGAAACACTGTACAATCAGTAGAATTGGTGCATGTGGTCTGCTGCCTGTGTTCTGGGGGAGAGGCACAGAGGCAGTCCTACCCCAGTAAATATGCATTTTCCACATATAGGGGAGCAGGGATTGGTGTGAGTGGTATCCATCTACACTGGGGCCACTGCGTTGCTCTCTGAACTTGGACTATTTTGTTGGTGAGCAGAAAACAGCATGACTGCACTTTCTTGTCCTTGCACAGGAAATCTACCTCCTCCTCCCCCTGCTGTTCAGAAGCCCTCCCAGAAAAGTGAGGGCCATCAGTGCATCAAAGCTCTCCTGTATTTTATCTTTGGTGTGTAGCTGTGATTAAACTCCAAATATTAAAGGACCCTGCACCAGGGTGGATCCACTCCTTCCTCTGGAGTAGAGCCTCCCTGCTGCACTGTGTTTAGTGTCCTTTGTCCCAGAAAAACAGTCCCATACCTGGGTGGTACATGGGATCTATGGAGTAGCACCTGTAAAAGTAGCATCTAGGTTATCCACTCTTTACACATGCCTCTGTCTCCCCCAAATGAAAGGCCATTTGCTGGTGACTGCAGGGTCTTTTGTCTTTGGAGAGGCAATATACCCTCTTCCAAATATATTCCAGGAAGGGAAATGTTCTCTCCCAGTGTGACTCAGAAGATTCTTTTACCACTTAGTGCACTCTCCAGCCAGAAGTCTCCTTCTCCCCAGGAGCGAGTGCAAGAGCCCACTTCAGGGAAGTGAAGTCTGTGCACTTCCAAAACCTCAGAGTTTGAGCTCCACACACTGTTTGCAAAACAGTTCTCCCCCACCACCTTCCCAGTCGGTGGTCTGGAGAGGTTTTCTTCTTGTGCAGACTCAATGCCACACTCTCTCAACTCCTATTCTTCTCCCTTTTCTCAGCCCATGAAAAGGGCTCTCTTTCCTCTGTGGCATGGCAGTTTTTCTCTCCCCCAATTCACTTCCATACACATGGCACCTGCTGTGCTGTTTCCCTCCAAACATGGAGATGCTTCTTCCAATCCTCAGATTGATTTCCTGGATGTTCTACCAGATCTGACCTCAGTACAGGGATGAGGAGAGCCCAGGGTTCTCCTACTTCTCTGCCATCTTAACTCCTCCAAGATTTATATTATTTATGCTTTTGTGTTTCCATTTAACATCTTTTAATTTTCAACTTAAAGATCTTTCAGCTCTTTTGTAAGGCAAGACTGGTGGTTTAAAGTTCTGCAGGTTTTTTTTTTTATGCATGGGAATTTATCTGTCTTTCATTTGCGTTTCTGCCTATTATAGGATTCGTAGTTTGAAGGTTTCTTTTTTGTCTTTCAACAGTCTAGGAATATCATACCACCCCTCTCTGGCTTGCAAGATTTTGGTTGGGAAATCCACTAATAGTTTTAGGGTACTTTTCTTGTATATGAAAAATCACCCCCTTTTTCTGCTGCTTTAAAAAATTCCCTTTTTCTCTGAAAAACAATCTGAGGGTTTTGAAGGGACGGGGGGTGGGAGGTTGGGGTACCAGGTGGTGGGTATTATAGAGGGCACGGATTGCATGGAGCACGGGGTGTGGTGCAAAAATAATGAATACTGTTATGCTGGAAATAAAAAAAAATTCCCTTTTTATCTTTGAGTTGTGCCAGGTTAATTATAATTATTTCAGTGTAGACCCCCTTTTATTCATACTCTTTGAAATATTTAGGACTTCATAAATCTAGATATTCCTTTCCCTCCCTAGAGCTGAGAAATTTTCACCATTATTTCTTTTTTTTAAAGTTTTACTTCCACTTAGTGAACATATAGTGTTATATTAGTTTCAGGTATACAGTATAATAATTAAACATTTCCATACCTCACCCTGTGCTCATCACAAGTACACTCCTTAATGATGACTATTTATTTAACCCATCCCACCACCTGCTTCCTCTTTGGTAATCATCAATTTGTTCTTTTTTTTTTTTTTAAAAGATTTTTATTTATTTGACAGAGAGAGATCACAAGTAAGCAGAGAAGCAGAGAGAGGGGGAAGCAGGCTCCCTGCCGAGCAGAAAGCCCGATGCGGGGCTCAATCCCAAGACCCTAAGATCATGACCTTAGCCGAAGGCAGAGGCTAAACCCACTGAGCCACCCAGGTGCCCCCAATTTGTTCTTTATAGTTAAGAATCTTTTCTTGGTTTGTCTCTCTTTTTCCCCCTTTGCTTGTTTGGTTTCATAAATTCCACATATGAGTGAAATCATATAGTATTTCTCTTTCTTTGATGTATTTTTCTTACCATAATACTCTCTAGCTCCATCCATGTTATTGTAAGTGATAAGATTTCATTCTTTTAATGGCTAAGTAATACTCCATTGTATAAATATAAAACAATATCTTTATCCATTCATCTATCAGTGGACACTTAAGCCTGTTTCCATAGTTTCACCATTGTAAATAATGCTGCTGTAAACATTGAAGTGAATGTATCCCTTTGAATTAGTGTTTTTGTATTCTTTGGGTAAATACCAAGTAGTTCAACTGCTGGATAATAGGGTAGTTCTATTTTTAACTTTTGCAGGAGGCTCCATACATTTTCCAGAGTGGCTGCCCAAGTAGATTTACCACCAAGTGTAAAAGGCTTCCATTTTCTCTACATCCTCATTATTGCCTGTTGTTTTTGTGTTGTTGATTTGAACCGTTCTGACAGGTGTAAGGTGATACTGTAGTTTTGATTTGCATTTCCCTGATGATGAGTGATGTTGCATAGCTTTGCATATGTCTATTAACCATCTCATGTCTTCTTTGGAAAAATGTCTACTCGTGCCTTCTGCCCATTTCCTAACTGGATTATTTGGGGGTTTTTTGGTATTGAATTTAATAAGTTCTTTATATATTTTGAATATTAACCCTTTATCAGATTTGTTATTCATCAATATCTTCTCCCATTCCAAAGGTTGTCTTTTAATTTTGTTGATTATTTTGCTGTGTGGAAGATTTTTATTTTGATGAAGTCCCACTAATTATTTTTGCTTTTCTTTACTTTGCCTCAAGGGATTTATCTAGCAAGAAAGTTGCTGTAGCTAATGTTAAAGAAGTTACTGCTTGTGTTGTCTTTGAGGATTTTTGTAGTTTCAGGTCTCACATTTAGGTCTTTAATGCAATTTGGATTTATTTTTGTGAAAGCAAGTAATTTCTTATGAGTTTTTTTCATGTTGCTGTTCAGTTTTCAAACACCATTTGCTGAAGAGATTATCTTTTTCTCATTGTGTATTCTTTCCTGCTTTATCAAAGTTTAATTGACCATATAATTGTGGGCTCATTTCAGAGTTTCCTATTCTGTTAATTGACCTATGTATCAGTTTTTGTGCCAGTACCATACTGTTTTGATCACTATAGCTTTGTAATATGAAGTCCAGAATTGTGATGCCTCCAACCTTGCTTTTCTGTTTCTCAACATTTCTTTGACTATTTGGAGTCTTTTGTGGCTCCATACAAATTTTGGGATTGTTCTAGTTCTCTGAAAAATGCTAGTGATATTTTGATAAGGTTTGCATTAAATGTGTAGATTGCTTTGTGTAATAGAGACATTTCACCAATACTTGTTCTTTTAATCCATAAGCATGGAATATCTTTCCATTTCTTTATGTCATCTTCAATTTCTTTAAAAGAAAGATTTTGTTTATTTTTGCACATGTGTGCACACATGCATATGCAAGGGGGGAAAGAGAGGGAGAGAGAGAGAGAGAGAATGAATGAGTTGGGGAGGAGCAGGGGGAGAAGCAGACTTCCCACTCAGTAGCGAGCCCAATGGGGAACTCTATCCCAGCTCCCTGGGATCATGACCTGAGCTGAAGGCAGACAGTTTTCAATTTCTGTCATAGGTGTTCTATGGTTTTCAGAGTGCAGGTTTTTCGCCTCTTTGATTTGGTTTATTCCTAGTTACCTTATTGTTTTTAGTGCAGTTTTAAATGGATTGATTCCTCAATTTCTATTTCTGCTACTTCGTTATTGGCATATAGAAATGCAACAGATTTCTGTATGTTGAGTTTGTATCTTGCAACCTTACTAAATTCCTGTATTACTTCTAGCAGTTATTTGGTGTAGTCTTTTGGATTTTCTATATAGAATATCATGCCATCTGCAAATAGTGAAAGTTTGATTGCTTTCCTTACTGATTTAGTTTTTACCTCCTCTTCTTCTTCTTCTTTTTTTTTTTTTTTGGTTGCCTTGGCTAGGACTTCCAGTAGTATGTTAAATAACTGTGGTGAGAGTGGCTATTCCTGTCTTGTTCCTGACCATATGGGAAAACCTCTTAGTCCTTCCCCACTGAGGATGATACTAGCTATGAGTTCTTTGCATATGGCTTTTATTATGGTGAGCTATGTTCCCTCTACCAACACTTTGTTGAGGGTTTTAAACATGAGTGGATTTTGTACTTTGTCAAATGCTTTTTCTGCATCTATTGAAAGGATCATATGGTTCTTATCCTTTCTCCTATTAATGGTGATGTATCACATTGATTGATTTGATAGTACTAAGCCACCCTTGTAATACAGAAATAAATCCCACTTAGTCATGGTGAATGATTCTCTTAATGTATTGTTGGGTTCAGTTTACTAGAATTTTGTTGAAAAATTTTAGATCTAAGTTGATCAGGGATATTGGCCTACAGTTCTCTTTTTTAGTGGAATCTTTATCTGGTTTTAGTTTCAGGGTAACCCTGGCCTCATAGAATGAGTTTGGAAGATTTCTTAACTTTTCTACTTTTTAGAAAGTTTGAAAAGAATGGGTATTAGCTCTGCTTTAAGTGTGTGGTAGAACTTGCCTGTGAAGTCATCTGGCCCTGGACTTTTCTTTGTTGGGAGTTGTTTGATTACTGATTCAATTTCTTTGTTGGTTATCAGTCTGTTCAAGTTTTGTATTTCTTCCTGTTTCAGTTTTGGTAGTTTATATGTTTGTAGGAATTTATCTATTTTTTCCAGGTTGTTCAATTTGTTGGTGTAGTCTTTCATAATATTCCTTTATAATTGTCTTTCTTTGTTATTGGTTGTTATTTCTCTCTTATTTGCATTTTTTTCTTTTTTTTCTTCATAAGTCTGGCTAGAGGTTTTTCAATTTTATTAATTCTTTCAAAGAACCAGCTCCTGGTTTCATTAATCTCTATTTTTTTAAAAAAATTCCGTATCATTTATTTATGCCTAGTGTTCATTATTTCCTTTCTTCTGTTGTTTTTAGCCATTGTTTGTTGTTCTTTTTCTAGCTCCTTGAGGTATAAGGTTAGGTTGTTTGAGATTTTTCCTGCTTTTGAGTTAGGACTATATACTATTGTGTTTTCATTTTTACTTGTGTCCACGTATTCATTTATTTCTTCAATTTCCTGATTGACCCATTCATTGTTTAGTAGCATGTTGTTTGCTTTCATGTATTTGTGGTCTTTCCAAATGTTTTCTTGTGGTTGACTTCTAGTTTCGTAACATTGTGGTCAGAAAAGATGTGTGGTATGTTTCATTGTTTTTGTATTCATTAAGCTTGTTTTGTGGACTAACGAGTAATCTGCTCTGCAAAATGTTCCATGTGCACTTGACAAGAATGTTCATTCAGCTATTTCAGGATGGAATGTTCTGAATATATCTGTTAAGTCCATCTGGCCCAGTATGTCATTCAAAGCCAAACTTTTTCTTGTTTATTTTTTGTTTAGATGATCTGTCCATTGGCATAAGTGAAGTATTAAGTTCCCTGCTATTATTGGATTGTTTTCAATGAGTTCCTTTGTTTGTTATTAATTATTTTATATATTTGGGTGTTCCTATGTTGGATGTATAAATGTATGCAATTGTTAGATCATCTTATTGGAGTATCCCCTTTATGATTATAGGATGATGCCCTTTGTCTTCTTTTGCAGTCTTAGTTGTAAAGTCTAGTTTTTCTGATATAAGTATTGATACTCTGGCTTTCTTTTGACACCCATTTTCATGAAAAATACTTCTCCACCTCCTCACTTTTGCTCTGCAGGTGTCTTGAGGTCTAAAGTGACTCTCTTGGGCACCTGGGTGGCACAGATGGTTAAGTGCCAGTCTCAGCTCAGGTCATGATCCCAGGGTGCTAGAATCAAGCCCCACATCAGGCTCCCTGCTTCGCAGGGAGCCTGCTTCTCCCTCTCCTTCTACTGCGCCCCCTGCTTGTGCTCTTTTGCTCTCTCTGTCAAATAAATATATAAATAAAAGCTCTAAAAAAATAAAGTGATTCTTTTGTAGGTAGCATATAGATTATTTTTGATCTATTCTGACACTCTCTGTGTATTGATTAGAGCATTTAGTCCATTTACATTAATAGTAATTATTGAAAGATATCTATTTATTGCCATTTTGTTACTTGTTTTGTGATTGTTTCTGGAAATTTTCTCTTATCTTTTCTTGTCTTTGTCACTTTTGGTCTCTCCTTTGTACTCAGAGTCCCCTTTAATATTTCCTGCGGGGCTGTTTTAGTGTTCATAAACTCCTTTAGTTTTGTTTATCTGGGAAACTTTATTTCTCCTTCCATTCTGAATGATAGCCTTCCTTGATAGAGTATTCTTGGCTGCAGAATTTTCCCATTCAGCACTTTGAGTGTATAATGAGACTCCCTTCTGGTTTGCCACGTTTTTCTGTTGAGAATTCTCTAGCAAGCCTTCTGGGTCTTCCCTGGAAAGTTAAGGACATCTTTTTTCTTGCTGCTTTTAAATTTTTTCACTATATTTTGCAAATTTAACTACAACATGTCTTAGTGTTGGCCTGCTTTTGTTGATTTGGTGCGTCCTCTCTGTCCTTACTGGATCTGTTTCCTTCCCCAGTTTAGGGACCTTTTTTGTTATTATTTCTTGAAATAAAATTTCCACCCTCTTTTCTCTTATTTTCTGAGACTCCTGTGGTACTAAGGTGATTACATTTGGTGGAGTCACTGAGTTTCTTAAGTCTATTCTCATGTTGCATAATTCTTCATTTTCTCTTTTGTTTAGCTTCATTATTTTCCATTGTTTTGTTTTCCATATCACTAATTCTTTCCTCTCCTTCTTCCATCTTGCTGTTCATTGCATAACATCTGTTTCCAATCTCATGTATTGCATTTTTCATCTCTGATTGATTCTTTTCTTAAGTCTTTTATCTTTGTGGTAAGGGTCTCGCTGATGTCTTCTATTATTTTCTTAATCCCCTTGAGTATCCTTATGATTGTTGCTTTAATTTTTCCATCAGACATGTTACTTATATCTGCTTTACTTAGATATCTGGACATGGCCTTTTCTTATTCTTTCATTTAGAGAAAATTTCTCCATCTCTGCATTTTATATAAGCCTCTGCCTTCTTCTCTGTGTTAGAAAACCAGTTATGTCTCCTGCTATTGAAAGTATTGGCCTTATGAAGAAGAGGCCAAGTATCGACCAAGGCCTGTTGTTTCAGGGAGTGTCTCTGGTGTACTATGTGTTCTACTGTTGTGTTTTGGCTACTCTATCATTTCGGCCACTCATCTGTAGAGGCTCTCTTTGTCTGCTGCAGGCAGTTTTTGGTCTCTGGACTGAATGTGGTGGGTTTTAACTAGATGTGTCTGGTCTGCTTCTGAAATGAGATCTGACACCAACTCCACTAGAACTGAGACCTGTGGTACTCTCTGGTTGAAAAATGTGGTGTGGTGAGTAGTTTGTGTTGGTTGCCTGGGGGAAGAACCCACTGCACTGGGACTGAGGCAGGTATGACTGAGAAAGGTAGTACCATCAGAGCCCGTGGATGTGTGGCTTGGTGTAAGAAATCTAGGCAGTCAGGGACAGAACTGTTCTGCCTCCCACTGGGTGACTCTGTGTTCATGCTGATGGATGACAGAGGGGAATGGCATGAGCCAGTTCCTTTGTTCCACAGAGGCATCTCTGTGAATGCTCCCTCTCAAGGACACACTTCATGAAGAGCAAACAGTCTTCCCTTGTGTGTCCCAAGTGTTCCTGAGATTGCCATTTCCATGGTGTTAGCCTCCCAGGTTGTTAGCTTTCCCTTCCTCCAGGAACAGTACCCTGACCTCTGGGCTCTACCCCAGTGAAGCTTGCTGACCTTTAAAACTCTAGGCTTTAAGCCCTGCTGGTTGCAAGAACTCACATAATTCAGACCTCTCTTTCTCCAAGCCAGTGGCTTTGGGGAAACATTCTTCTTGTTCATTCTTCTGTGTTTTCCTCTCTCTTTTGTCCTTTCCTCTAGAAAGCTGAACAAAAGCATGTGTTTCTTGCCCATGTAGACTCAGAGGGACCTCTGGTGACACTTCAAAGCTGTTTCCTTCCTAGGACCAACTGTTGCACCTTGGGTGTGTTTTATCTATGGCTCTGCAATTTCTACATGTGGTTTTAAGAAATATGATTATAGAGGCTGATGCATCCAAGTGATATAAAATGTTGGGATTTTGGAGTAAATGGTCAAGAAATAACTCTTGAGGCATCTTTGGTGAATAAAGTGTAATTTTATTAAAGCATGGGGCAAGACCCATATGCATAAAGAGCTGCACTGGGATTGAAAAGAGTGGCTGATTATATATGTTCAAGTTGGAAGGGGGTTAAGGACACCAAAAGTCTCTAAGGAATTTGGAAGCAAGGTTTCCAGAACCTCGAGGGGGTAGCTGTTGTTAGTACAATGTCTTTTACTACTGTTTAATAACACCTTAGTCATGAGACTTTCAGATGTATATCAGTGGGCAATATGCTTGGAAGATGATTGCTAACATATACCTTGGTGTGGGGGTAGACTTAGAGGATATTTCCAAAGGGATTTTTATAGGATCCTGGAGGTTAGCTTAACATCAAGATAAGGTTTTCTTTTGTCTCTAGCAAAAGTATCAACATTGAGGCAGCAAACTAATCTCTTTGAGGAAGGTCACTCTGCCTCCCTCAAGGATTTCTCAGTGGCCTATAAGTTGTAGGGAAATTTAATTTTTTTCTTTGTCTTTCTTCTCCATGTCACAAAGATCTGCAGTTAAAATCTGGAGACTCAGAATAGCAGATAGTGTAGTTCTAGTCTGAGTCTTAAGGCCTAAGAATGAGGAAAGCACAATGATAGTATTTTAGTCCAAATTCCAGCAAGATCAAGGCTTAGGAAGCTTGTCTTGTGCAGTAGCAAGATGAGTAGATCTCTGAACTTGTCTGCCAAAACCTTAGTGGTTTATATAGAGTCCTAAGGATTTCATCAGGTATACAACCCTGGTGGTTACAACACATGCTCTTTTAAAACTGTATCCTTGAAACCCACTCCTACTGTGATCAGCTTCTTCCTTCCTTCCTTCCTTCCTTTCCTTTCTTTTCTTTCTGTCTATCTTCTCCTCCTCCTCCTCCTTCTTATTTCTTTTATTTGACAGAGAGAGAGACAGAGTGAGGGAGAGTGCAAGTGCACAAGCAGGGTAAGTGGCAGGCAGAGGGAGAAATAGGCTCTGCGTAGAGCAGAGAGCCCAAAGGGAGGGCTTGATCCCATGATCCCAAGATCCCAAGATCATGACCTGAGCCAAAGACAGACACTTAATTACTGAAACACCCAGGCACCCCCACCCATTACTTTTTAAAACAGATTTTCTTCCCCTTTCCCTTCTTCTTCTTCTGAGACTACCTTCTTGTGTGATTGGTTTTCTTGCTGGTGTTCTATAAATCTTATAGATTTTCTTTACTTGTTTTCTTTTTCTTTCTTGCTTGCTTGCTTGATTAACTCTGATGTTGAAGTTCTTTATTCATTTTTTATTTCCATTATGGTATTTTTTTTAGCTCCAAAGGTGTGTTTGGTTCTTTTAAAATAGTTCTTTATCTCTCTGTTGAGCTTCTCAGTTTGTTCATGTATTCTTTTCTTGATTTCATTTAGCTGTCTGTGTTCTCTTATAGCTCAGTGAGTTCCTTTAAAATGAATATTTTGAATTCTTTGTTTATATATCAGTTATATATATTTGTTATATACAGTTTATATATCTTTATTCCTTTATAGTTGGTTACTGGAGACACATCATATTTCCCTATGTGTGTGTGTGTGTGTGTGTGTGTGTGTGTGTGTGTGTGTGTGTGTGTTTGGATCACTGTAGCCTATTGTTGATGTTTTTGCATTTGAAAAATGAGTCATCTCTTCCAGATTTTACATACTGCCTTTGGGGAAAAAGCCTTTCACCAGTGAATTCAGCTAGAGATTCTGGGTGTGTTGACTGCCAGGCTCTGTGGGCCAGTGGGTCCACCATTGGGGACTGTGGGCTGACTGTTGAAATCTGTGTGCTGGTTGTCAAGGGCCCCTGCCCATTTCTTTGTTCTTAGCTACCCCCAGGTGATCACACCATGCTAATTACCTCAGTGTTCTTTGTGGGGTGTTACAGAGGTAGGCTTCTCATGTAGTATCTTGAAAAGTTCCCAAAGCCAGATGCTCATTTTGCTCTCCCTTTCCATCATGGGAGAACTTGGAGAATGATGGGCTCTCTCTTGGTTCTATGCTATGCCAGCTTGAGATGAATGGTAACTTGGGTCAAGTGAAATTATTCTTTTACCCTTTTCAACATATGTATTTTTATTTTCTATGATTTACTACACTGCTATAAACTCTCATTTGAATTCTGGAATTCTCATGAAGGTATTTTAATCCATGGATGGTTGTTAAGTTGGTTTCCTGTGGGGTAATAAATCTTGGAATCTCTTATTTTGTTATCTTGCTGATATATTTTCTGTAGGTTCTTTCCATAGTTTGGCAATTGTGGACATAGCTGCTATAAACATTTGGGTGCACATGCCCCTTCAGATTACATTTGTATCTTTAGAGTAAATACCCAGTAGTGTGATTACTGGGTCATAGGGTAGCTCTATTTTCAACTTTTTGAGGAACCTCCATGCTGTTTTCCAGAGTGGCTGCACCAGCTTGCATTCCCACCAACAGTGTAGGAGGGTTCCCCTTTCTCTGCATCCTCACCAACATCTGTCATTTCCAAAATTGTTACTTTTAGCCATTCTCGCTGGTGTGAGGTGGTACCTCATTGTGGTTTTGATTTGTATTTTCCTGATGCCGACTTATGTGGAGTAATTTTTCATGTGTCTGTTGGCCATCTGGGTGTCTTCTTTGCAGAAGTGTCTGTTCATGTCTTCTGCCTATTTCTTGATTGGATTTTTTTTGTTACTTGGGTGTTGAGTTTAATAAGTTCTTTATAGATTTTGGATACTACCCTTTATCTGATATGTCATTTGTGAATATCTTCTCCCATTCTGTCAGTTGTCTTTTGGTTTTGTTGACTGTTTCCTTTGCTGTGCAAAAGCTTTTGATCTTGAAGAAGTCCCACTAGTTCATGTTTGCCCTTGCTTCCCTTGCCTTTGGAGATGTTCCTAGGAAGTAGTGGCTGCAGCTGTGGTCGAAGAGGTTGCTGCCTGTGTTCTCCTCAAGGATTTTGATAGATTCCTGTCTCACACTGAGGTCTTTCATCCATTTTGAGTCTATTTTTGTGTGTGGTGTAAGGAAATGGTCCAGTTTCATTTTTCTGCAGGTGGCTCTCCAATTTTCCCAACACCATTTGTTGAAGAGACTGTCTTTTTTCTATTGGACATTCTTTCTTGCTTTGCTGAAGATTAGTTAACCATAGAGTTGAGGGTCTATATCTGGGCTTTCTATTCTGTTCCATTGTTCTATATGTCTGTTTTTGTGCCACCATACTGTCTTGATGACTGCTGCTTAGTAATAGAACTTGAAGTCTGGAATTGTGATGCCATCAACTTTGGTTTTCTTTTCCAAAATTTTTCTAGCTATTCAAGGTCTTTTCTGGTTCCATATAAATTTTAGAATTATTTGTTCCATTTCTTTGAAAAAAAAAATGGATGGTATTTTGATAGGGATTGCATTAAATGTGTAGATTGCTCTAGGTAGCATAGAGATTTTCACAATATTTGTTCTTCCAATCCATGAGCATGCAGTTCTACCTCTGTCTCCATCTCAGTGTAGGCGGCTCGGATCCCTGCATGGGCTCTTTTTAAGACAGACTGTAAAGCCTGCAGTGACTGGAGTACATACTGATCAGTCATTTCTGCTAGGGCAACCTCTTATAGTCATGGGCAGAGTGGAGGGGGTCGCCCAAACATTATTTCAAATGGGGTAACCTTGTTTAAGTAGGGTGTACATCATGCCCTAAGGAGGGCAAAGGGAAGAGGATCCACCCATCCACCACCAGTCTCCAGAATTAACTTTGTTAAGGTCTCTTTAAGAGTCCGGTTCATTCTCTCTACCTGTCTGGAGCTCTGGGGCCGGTAGGCACAGTGTAGTTTCCAATTAGTGCCTATGGCCTTGGCCAATGCCTGTGATACTGAACTCACAAATGCAGGGCCATTGTCTGACCCAATCTCGAGAGGCAAACCAAACCTAGGAATTATTTCTTTTAGTAGCTTTTTGGCTACCGTTCCTGCCGTTTCATATTTGGTGGAAAAAGTCTCTACCCAGCCTGAAAAGGTATCCATGAAAACTAACATATACTTGTGTTCATACTTTCCCTGTTTCATCTCTGTAAAATCTACTTCCCAATAAATTCCTGGTTCCCTTCCTCTTTCTCTTTTTCCTCTTCCCATCCTAGTTTCTTCTGCATTTACGGCCTGACATTGAGCACATCTATCAACCACATCCTGAGCCATATGCCCTAATTTAGAAACCTGGAACTGTTTACCCAGGAGCTCCTAAAGCTAGTGTGTCCCTAAGTGAGTGCCCTGATGTATTTGGCTTATTAATTTTTTATCCTAGTCTTCGAGGAAGAATTAACTTTCCTGCCCTAGTCTTAGCCCAATCCCCTTCATAGTCTAATTTAGTCCATTTTTGTAAATATTTTAAACCTTCCTCTGAATAATCTGGTTTTTCTGGTAGGGCTGGAGCCAGGAGTGTAACCAGTTCTTGAGGTTTCCCTGGCTGCTTGCTTTGCTGTTCGATCTGCTAATTGGTTTCCGTTTGAAACCAGATTAGTCCCCTTTTGGTGCCCTGGGCAATGCATAAAGGCCTCCTCTTTCGGGTCCCAAATAGCCTGGAGGAGAGCCAATATTTCCTTTGTGTTTTTAATTTCTTTTCCTTCTGCTGTTAATAGGCCCCTTTCTTTATAAATAGCCCCATGTATAAGGAGAGTAGCAAAGGCATACCTGCTGTACCTGCTGTCTATATAGATGGTGGTCTTACCCTTGGCCCTCTGCAGTGTCTTGGTGAGTACCATCAGCTCAGCTTTTTGCATCGAGGTTCCATGTGGCAGGGCCGCCTTCCAGAGCTCCTGTTCAGGAGAAAACCCTGCAGCCCAGGCATACCTCTTTCCATCAGCCATGTAGCTACTCCCTTCTGTGAACAGAGTCATCTCTGCATCCGGGAGGGGAGTGTCTCTGAGGTCAGGGCTTTTTTCTGTGATTTGGGTTAGGACCTCCCTGCAGTCATGTGGGTGGTCAGCTAGCTTTTCTGGCAGCAACGTGGCTGGATTTAGCACCGCTGGGGGCCTGAAAATCACTTTCGGTTCGTTGAGGAGGAGGGCTTGATACCCTGTCACTTGGGTGTTTGTCATCCCCCGGTCTGGAGGGGTCCGGAGGAGACCTTTGATAGTGTGAGTAGTGGTCAAGATGAAATTTTGACCCAAAGTTAATTTACTTGCATCCCTGACCAGGAGGGTGGTGGCAGCAATTATGTGGAAGCAAGGGGGGAGCCCAGTCGCTACTGGATCTAGTTTTTTTTTTTTTTTTTTTTTTGGCTAAGATAGGCTACTGGCCTTTGCTAAGGCCCCAGAGTCTGAGTCAAAACCCCTTTGGTCACCCCTGCCTTTTCATCTACATACAAGTGGAAGGGCTTGGTAACATCTGGGATGGCCAGTGCTGGGGCACTCAGTAAGGCTGTTTGTACTTTTTGAAATGCTCCTTCTGCCTCAGCTGTCCACTCTACCATAGTGAGTCCTCCCTTAATCAGCTCATAGAGGGGTCCAGCATTCTCCATGAACTGTGGTATCCACAGTCTGCAGTAGCCCACTGTCCCAAGAAACTCCCTCACTTGTTGGGGCATGGTGGGGTGGGGGTATCAGGTTTCCTGGACTCAGACAGTGAACACACTCCCTCATGGAGATCAAAGCCTAAATAAGTGGTGTGACTCTGACAAAGCTGTGCTTTGCTGACACCTGACACCTTTTTTTTTCCTGCAGAGTCTGTAAGGGAGTTTTCGTCCCCCCACCCCCAAGCATGACTCAGTCCTCAGCGACTATTAGCAAGTCATGAACATACTGTAACAGAGTGACTCCCAGGTTGGTGATTCTGTACTCATGCAAATCCTCATGTAGGGTCTCGTGGAAGATGGTGAGTGAATTTTTGAATACTTTGGGAAATCTTGTCCAGATGAGCTGGCCCTGGAACACTTCCTGTGGGTCAGACCACTCAAAAGCAAAGAGGGGTTGAGACTCCCTTGCCAAAGGTATGCAGAAAAATGCATCCTTGAGATCTAAGATGGTATACACAGTTCTTTTGGGGCCTAGGAGGGAGAGTAGGGTATAGGGGTTGGGCACCATCGGGTGGATATCTTCAACCCATTTGTTAACTTTCTGAAAGTCCTGAACAGGTCAGTACTCCCCAGTTTCAGCCTTTTTGACGGACAGTAAAGGTGTGTTCCATGGAGACTTGCAAGGAACTAGGATCCCGTCTCCTCAGAGGTGGTTAATGTGTTTTCTGATCCCTTCCTTTTCTTCCCAGGGGAGAGAGTACTGTCGGACTCGAATGGCCATAGCTGTTGCTTTTAACTCTACCACTACTGGAGGCCGTCCCTTGGCCAGGCCAGGAGGCCTCCCTTCTGCCCAGACTTTGGGAAATTCGAACTGTAGGGTTTGGAGAAGGCTTCCTTCCCTTATCTCCTCTGGTTTTGAGACTGGCTCATAAAGGAGATGTTCATCTACTGCTGCCACAAACATCTGCACAGTGGGTTGTCCCAAAGTCACAGTCATGTCTCCTTCCAAGAACTGAATGCCAGCCCATAGATTGCGGAGGAGATCTCTTCCCATCAGGTTATACGGGGCATTAGGGAGGACCAAGAATTGATGTTTGACTACTCCCAAGGCCAAATTTAAAGTCCTTTCTGCTGTTTATTTCTGTCTTTCTGTGCCATTTGCCCCTTGTACCCAGACTTCCTCTCCAGATAGTTTTCCCATAGGCTTTAGTAATGATGAAAAATTGGGCTCCCATGTCCACCAAAAATATCAATTGATTTCCCTCCACCTCGATTTTAAACCAAGGTTCAGGGAGGGACTCCAAACCGAACCATGACCCCTTCGGTCTTTGGTGGCCAGCATTGTGTTTTCTTCTTAGGGCACTCTCCGGCCCAGTGTCCTTTTTCCTGCAGTAAGCACACTGATCTGAATCTAAACCTTCCCACCTGCTTTCTCTGTGTTTAGGCTTTTTTTTTTTTTTTCCATTGACCATCTCCTACCTGCCTTTTCCTTTTCCACTGACCTTTTTTTCCTGTCTCCTTCCCGTCTCAAGTAATGTCAAAACTTTAACTATTTTTTTTACTCTGGTTTTTTTTATCTTCTTGTGTATCCCTGTTGTTAAACACCTTTTCTGCTATTCCCACTAACTCAGTCAGATTCTTCCCTTCAAATCCTTTAATTTTCTGAAGTTTCTTCCTTATATCTGGGGCTGACTGACTGGCAAAGGCAAAATTTACTGCCCTCTGATTTTAACATTTATTTGAATGGATCACCAATATAGATTTGCCATGACACAGGGCTTTAGTTTTCCTTCTTTAAATACTATGTCTCATTTGAACAGAAACACTTTACAGGAAAAGATTTATTAGTCTTTTTTCCCTTCTTATGAGTAAATCAATCATAACTGATCTAATATGGTCAAATTTTTTAACATATTTCATTGTTTCCTTTCAAACCTATAAACCAAGACAAATAAAAGTCACTTTCCCCAAGCCTTCTACGACTTACTGTATACCCTCAAGTTTAGTTTTTATTATCTCCTTTAATGTTCTGGTGAAACCAGATATTTTTACTTTAAGACAAAACTGTTTACTCTCTTAGGCCCTCTTTTTTGTGTGTACAGTTTTTTTTTAAACTTACTATCAGTCAACTGCTTTTCCTCTGTTTTTTTTTTTTCAGACAACATTAAAACTTTTTTTTTTATTTCCAGCATAACAGTATTCATTATTTTTGCACCACACCCCGTGCTCCATGCAATCCGTGCCCTCTATAATACCCACCATCTGGTACCCCAACCTCCCACCCCCCGTCCCTTCAAAACCCTCAGATTGTTTTTCAGAGTCCATAGTCTCTCATGGTTCACCTCCCCTTCCAATTTCCCCCAACTCCCTTCTCCACTCTAAGTCCCCATGTCCTCCATGCTATTTGTTATGCTCCACAAATAAGTGAAACCATATGATAATTGACTCTCTCTGCTTGACTTATTTCACTCAGCATAATCTCTTCCAGTCCCGTCCATGTTGCTACAAAAGTTGGGTATTCATCCTTTCTGATGGAGGCATAATACTCTATCCCCAGGGGTACAGGTCTGTGAATCACCAGGTTTACACACTTCACAGCACTCACCAAAGCACATACCCTCCCCAATGTCCATAATCCCACCCCCTTCTCCCAAACCCCCTCCCCCCAGCAACCCTCAGTTTGTTTTGTGAGATTAAAAGTCACTTATGGTTTGTCTCCCTCCCAATCCCATCTTGTTTCATTTATTCTTCTCCTACCCACTTAAACCCCCATGTTGCATCACCACTTCCTCATATCAGGGAGATCATATGATAGTTGTCTTTCTCTGCTTGACTTATTTCGCTAAGCATGATACGCTCTAGTTCCATCCATGTTGTCGCAAATGGCAGGATTTCATTTCTTTTGATGGCTGCATAGTATTCCATTGTGTATATATACCACATCTTCTTGATCCATTCATCTGTTGATGGACATCTAGGTTCTTTCCATAGTTTGGCTATTGTGGACATTGCTGCTATAAACATTCGGGTGCATGTGCCCCTTTGGATCACTACGTTTGTATCCTTAGGGTAAATACCCAATAGTGCAATTGCTGGGTCATAGGGCAGTTCTATTTTCAACATTTTGAGGAACCTCCATGCTGTTTTCCAGAGTGGCTGCACCAGCTTGCATTCCCACCAACAGTGTAGGAGGGTTCCCCTTTCTCCGCATCCTCGCCAGCATCTGTCATTTCCTGACTTGTTGATTTTAGCCATTCTGACTGGTGTGAGGTGATATCTCATTGTGGTTTTGATTTGTATTTCCCTGATGCCGAGTGATATGGAGCACTTTTTCATGTGTTTGTTGGCCATCTGGATGTCTTCTTTGCAGAAATGTCTGTTCATGTCCTCTGCCCATTTCTTGATTGGATTATTTGTTCTTTGGGTGTTGAGTTTGCTAAGTTCTTTATAGATTCTGGACACTAGTCCTTTATCTGATATGTCATTTGCAAATATCTTCTCCCATTCTGTCAGTTGTCTTTTGATTTTGTTAACTGTTTCCTTTGCTGTGCAAAAGCTTTTGATCTTGATGAAATCCCAATAGTTCATTTTTGCCCTTGCTTCCCTTAATGTGCGAAAGGAATCCATCAAAATCCTTGAGGAGAACACAGGCAGCAACCTCTTTGACCTCTGCCGCAGCAACATCTTCCTAGGAACATTAAAACTTTTAATAAAAACCTTACGGTGTTTTTCTTTTCTTTCTTTTTTTTTCTGAATATTTCCCTTCACAAAGCTTTTACAACTTTCTTTTGTATCCAGGTTTTGTCCCAAGCCATTTCCTTACAAACAACCATCTCATTTAGGACTAAACCACCTTTTCTTTAATAAAATGTATTCCCATTCCTTATCTTTCTTATATATCTCCTACTTTTTTACATATAGGGTTATTTCCCTTACTGCCATCAGTCTTAGTTACAGTTAGCAGAATTTTCTATTCTTAGAAACATTTCAGTTTCTAGTGATGGTTAAGTATTAACCAATTGTGAACAGTTACAACGGAATTCTACAGATGGCAAATTTATGAATCAGTTAAGCACAAAATATGTTTACCAACAGATTTAAATATTCTTAGTTTCTTTGCAGTAAGAAGTCAAAAGCACAAACCTACATAAAGTACTGAATGCTTTAGCATTTTATCCCATTTGGTTAAGACCTAGATGTCCAACAAATTTAATTCCATTTGCCATCCAACCAAAACTTTGAAGTTTCAGGTTTTGAAAGTTACTTTAACAATTACCCATTAAAACTTTGAGACAGACAATTAACCATCAGTTTAGTTATTTATTTGCTAACAGATTTTAACAAATAGCATGAGCTTATTTGACCTTCAGTGAACTTTGATTGAAGTTTCACATTTACTGGTGTAACTTTAAAGAATTAAACCAACAAACTTAACTTAGTTCAAATACTGATTTACATTTCACCTGGAACCACTCCACTTTTAACATTTACCTGAGACACAGGTGGGAAGATCTGGAGTGGGAGGTATTAGGTCCAGGGTCTTCTCTTCTTGCTCCTTGACAGTGAAGAGGAAAGGAGCCGTGGTGCAGGAAGCACTGAGGACGGTCTAGAGGCCAGTTATGCAGGCCACACCCAAGTTGGTTTAAAAACAGAAGGGAGAGTGCTACCAAAAGGCAGAGAAAAGATTCCCAGTTTTAGAGAGTTTTCCTGGGTAAACCTTGTCACCCAGCAGGGTGGTTTTACCTTGAAAATCCTTGAAATGCTGGAGAACAAGACTTAGGGGTGTCATAGGTCCCTTACTCTCCGCTTGCCCCATTTCTTCAAACACAACAAACAACACAACAGACAACAAAAAGACAAGACAAAGACAACCGCAGACCTGACCCAGCAGCCCTTCCTCAACCAGATATCAAGCTTAAGGGTGTGCTAGATATAATCCCAACTCAAAAATACACCCTGCCACTGGTGGGGATTTTCTTGGTCCCCTGACTGTTTAGGGGGACTTGAACCCCCTGGCAGGTCCCCTGACCACCTAGGGGGATTTGAACCCACTGGCAATCTCCCAGTGGAGGGATGGGGTGTCCCTGCATCCACTCCAGCCCTGGGGAGCAATGCTGCATCCAGCTTCTCCCTGGTGGGCTATACCCTGGAGCTCCACAACCAGACAGACACACCAGATCCTGCAGGATAAAATCTCAAGATATTACCTCTGGAGGCTTTTCCCAGAAATTCTGATGCTGACTCAGTTCTCGTCCTTTAATTGCGGATGAGCCCCCAGAATGTTGGGGTCCATTATAAAAAGAATGAGACTGAGACAAAGTGAAAGTTACGCAAAGCCTTATTCTATGCCAAGCATTAGAAGTTAGACTGACTGGCCAGGGGAAAGAGACTCAGACAAAGTGGAAGTTATGTGAAGCTTTATTCCATGCCAAGCATTAGAAGTCAGACTGACCGGCCAGGGCTGCCTTCGAAGGGAGCGACCCCTCCCGATTTCACAGGCTGGTTTTATAGGGCATAACCACAGACCCAAGGTACGTGGTTTCTATTGTTAAGGTGTTTACTCCCAGAATCGATACCCAGAACCATACCCGGAACTAGGGGGGTGTTTATTCCTGGAATGAAGTCCGTGGATGCAAACAACAATATGGCTGCCTAGGCAATATGGAGTTGCTCTGGCTAAGCAGGCCTTAATAGTTAAACAGGTTTTAACATTAAAACCCTATCACTTTGTAATATAACTTATAATCTGGAATTGTGATAACTCCAGTTTTGTTTTTCTTTTTCAACTTGCTTTGGCTCTTTGAGGTCTTTTGTGATTTCATATGTTTTATGTTTTTCAAAGCTAAGAAAAGGGAAACAAAGTTAAAAATTTCAGCAAGACTTAAATTATGATTTACCTAGCACAAACTCAAATTGGAACAGAAAGTTGATTTGTTATATATATATACATATATGTCCATATATATATATATATATATGTATAATCTATCTATTTATCTATATAGACAGATTTTATTTATTTATTCAACAAAGAGAGAGAACACAAGTAGGCAGAGAGGCAGGCAGAGAGAGAGGAGGAAGCAGGCTCCGTGCTGAGCAAAGAGTCCCAGGCTGGGCTCCATCCCAGGACCCTGAGATCATGACCTGAGCTGAAGGCAGAGGCTTAACTCACTGAGCCACCCAGGTGCCCCTGTTATATTTTTAATTATAAAAGATTTACCTGGTTTTTAGTTACTTGGCAGATACTCAAAATAACATAAGAAAAAAATCTATATTCTTTGATAAGGTACATGACTGGTTTTTGTGTATAAGTGTGTGTGTGTGTGTGTGTGTGTGCACGCACGCGCATGCGTGCATGAGCACATGTGTGTTATTACTTTTCAGAGAGAGAATGGGAGGGCAAAATGGGGGGAGTTTAGGGTGAGAAAGAATCTTATGTCCTTAGGCAGGCTCCACACCCAGCATGGAGCCAGATGTGGGGCTCAATCTCACCACCCTGATATCATGATGTGAGTTGAAATCAAGAATCAGATGTTGAACTGACTGAGCCACCCAGGTGCCCGTGCTTGTAATATATCAAGTAGATACTTATCTTTCATTCGATTAATTATAGTAGAATTAATTCCCAGCATGAGCTACTGAAAAGCTTGCATTTGTATATAACTTTTTAAGAAAATAAAAATTCGATGATCTTTGTTTTAGTTATTATTTTCCCAGATTCCACTATATCCCATTATTAGCTTCATTAATGTGAATTGATTTTTCCATTCTTCATAGAACGACCAAAAATGGCAAGGACAACTAAAATTCACTTTTGCTCTTATCCTTTTAGCTCCTGAGCTGGTGAGGTGTGAAAAAAACTGTGCCCTGTTTTAAGGTATTTGGGTTGGGAGTGGATGCAGGTAAAAAGATCTCCACTGGTAAAATATCTGCTGGGAAAATGTTGAAGTTTCATATCCTGTGGAGAGGATGTTTGAATTTGGTGTGATGAGAGTCCAATATTATACAGCAAGGCATTTGGGGTTCTCTTTGTTAAGCATATAGAACAGCACTAACATCTCCTTCTGCTTCTTTGTGAAATGAGAATTTTTACCTCTCATATTAAGCATAAAACAATAGCATAGAGCACTTATAAGTCTATGTTTCATACTTGTTTGGCTTGCTGTTTCCACAAAGTATCTCCCAGTTATATTGATTATATTACCAGATTATCTGATGATTAAAGCCATTAACAATCCACTCTTGAATAGTCAACATAATGATGTTTAGTTTCCTTGCAGTAACAATTAGAGAATGAAGCAATTTACCATAATTAGGTACTACCTGAAAAAAAAAAAAAGTATCCACATTAAGGGAAGTTAAAAAGACTTTTTTTTCTTAGGGTTAGGGGCAACTGTTAACAGAGTGATTTTTTTTTCTGAATTACAAGGAAAATTATTGCACTTTTAATTTGCTCATTATTACAAACATAGGAAAAACAAACGGTTCTTGTTCAGAGTTTGGCCCATGTGGCTTTGGGCAAATTGCTAAGCTTGTCTCTTTTTGTTGTTGTTGTTTCATTATCTAGGAGGCAATGATAATGGCCATACCATAAATAGATACTGATGGATAATTAATATTTGCAAAGTGCTTTGAGATCCTGGGAAAGAAAAAACTCTACAAATAAAAATGCACAATGTACATGAGACATTTCAATGAAAATTCATTGTTAAAACACTGTTTCCTATTCTTAATTTCTCTTCATCAAATAAAGACATTTTATTTTTTATATTTGTTTAATATTTTCAAGTATTTGAGTGCCACTTTCTACTTTTGTAGTCTGTATAGAATAAGGTTACCATTTGATTTTTGATTTTTGATGTTGTTCAAGCATCCAGGTGCCATACCCCCCCCAATTTTTTCTTGTTTGGCTTTAGAAATAATGCCATAATGGGCTGCCTAGGTGGCTCAGTCAGTTGAGCCTCTGACTCTTGGTTTTAGCTCAGGTCTCACGGGTTATGGGATTGAGCCCCATGTGGGGTTCCATACTCAGTAGGGAGTCTGCTTGAAGAATTCTCCCTCTCCCCCCTCCCACTCAGGTGTGTGTGCTCTCTATCTGAAATAAATAAATATTTTTAAAAGAATGCTACCATAAGGAAGGCAGGATTTCTTTTTTTATCTAGACACTGCTTTGTATCCCTGGATTTGGCAACTTGTCTGTTCCTGTCATCTAGGGCAGCAAAGGGAGGAAGAGGTAATGGGTTCCTGAGGTTCAACTAGATAGATTGGACAGTGGGTTTCAGAGATAGAAATTCTTAGTCATAATTTGGAAAACCTGCAGTTACTGGGGCATGTGGTTAGTCTAGCGGAGCATAGCTATATGTCAGATGTTAGATAGCTCAATGGACATCATTTCATATTTCTGTGCAGGTATGCCCAAACCTGAAATAGGATTGAGGTACTAGATTGGGTAACAGAGTAGAGATTCAGATTGGTGACTGAGGTAGTAGCTTAGACAGAAGCTTAGTGAATGAGATGAACATGAATGTGGGATTTGAAGGGAAAGATTTAAAGAACTACATATCAAAAAAGAGGAGAAAAGCATTTTCCTGATGAAATGGGTCTTGGGATTTTGAGTGAAATAATTCAAGCAGAGAGAGTCAATTATCATATGGTTTCACTTATTTGTGGAGCATAACAAATAGCATGGAGGACAAGGGGAGTTAGAGAGGAGAAGGGAGTTGAGGGAAATTGGAAGGGGAGGTGAACCATGAGAGACTACGACTCTGAAAAACAATCTGAGGGTTTTGAAGGGGTGGGGGGGTGGGAGGTTGGGGGAACCAGGTGGTGGGTATTGGAGAGGGCACGTATTGCATGGAGCACTGGGTGTGGTGCAAAAACAATGAATACTGTTACGCTGAAAATAAAAAAAAAATAAATAAAACAAAAACATTAACATGAACTTGGAGTGCTCATTATGTGCCAGGCACTAAGACCTTTATAAGCTTTCTAATGTTTAATTCTCTCAAGAAGTTAATGAGTTAGATACTGTCCTCACCCTCATTTTATAGATGGTGAAACTGGAAACTACAAGTGAAATAATTTGCCCACAGCAACACAGTCAGTAACTGACAGAGTTAGCATTTGCACTCTTAAAAAAAAAAAAAAAAGATTTTATTTATTTGAGAGAGAGAGGAGGAGAGAGAGAGCCCAAGCAGGGAGAGGCAAAGGGAGAGGGTGAGACAGTCTTCCTGCTGAGTGGGGAAGCCCGATTCAGGGATTTATCCCAGGACCCTGGGGTCATGACATGAGCTGAAGGCAGTCGCTTAACCAACTGAGCCACCCAGTTGCCCCCAGCATTTGAACTCTTGCAGTCTATCTTAGGAATTCATACATATAACTTCTATCTACCATTTATTTTTTTATTGGTTGGTAGCTGCATTTTCTCCTAAGGACTTAGGAGACTTAGGAGACTTAGAAAATGCAGAAGCCTTGGTGATCTTTACTGAGATACTAAATCTCAGGCAGGCAAATCTAAAACCAGACTAAACTGGATGGTGAGACTGAATATGCTGATACTCTCTTCAATTTGAATTGGCTCAGAAGCTGGGAACAGCTTGGATTTGCAATTTAAGTCACTACTGAACTTAGTTATGGGGAACTAAGAAAGGAAAAAAAAAGCAGAGAAGCAAAAGAGGGAACGATAACTACCTTCTACTAGACTGTAGTACTATCCATAGAACCATGCTATGGAATGTTAGTTTAGTTCATATTCTCAAATGGAATTAGATAGTTGCTGCCTTCTAACTCAATGAATCTTTATGTTTACTGTGATCTTCAAGCACTGGCTAATCCCAATTCTCTTTAGCTAATGAGGCCAGGTAAAAAATCTCAACCCAAATGTGCCTGGGAGAATTATATATACAACTTTTTAAAAACTTCCCTTTCACCTCTAGCATTCTAGATGATTGAGCTAAATTTGTATGATCTTCCTGAAATATAATTTATCAATTTGAACTTTCTAAAAGTAGTCAACCCCCTGGCATAAAGGACATATATGTAAGATTATGTATATATAGTCTATATAAACTTCTTAATTGACTATATAAAGTGAAACCTTGGATGCTGAAATTTCTAATATTACTAGAGTATCTGAAGGTGAGAAGGGAAAAGGAGAGTAGAAAAGACTTGACAGTGCTGGTGATATAGTGCAGGAAATTGTAGGGAAATAACATTAACTGCATGACTAGTCTATACTGGGCTTTATGCCAAATGGGTTACATATACAGTATTATCTCACTAACTATGTGAAGGAATATTGTTAGTCTCAGTGTAGGAGTGAGAAAACTGAAGCTCAGCAAAGTTAAGTAATTTGCTCAAGGACATACTACTGGTTAATAAGTGGTCAAGCCAGGATATGAGATCAGTTGGCACTAAAGTGCAATACTACAATAGTTTGTCCCATTCCTTTTCTTTGTTAATTATTCTTTTCTATGGCCTACTCTCAACTGAAAATGACAAATCATATGGATGTTGTTTATTTTATTCAATTTGTGCTACAAAATAGAGCTAAAGTCCATTTTGAGACTGGTTAAGTAATGAAAATGATGTTAATAATAATTAAAATGTTAGTAGTAAAAAAACACATTTAGTGAACAGTAGTAGGTACCCAACAGCATGCTATGTAATTTACATGGATTATTTTATTTTTATTTACAACAGAAATCATGAGATAGGAAATAGTGATTATCTCTATTGAGGAAAAAAACTCAGAAATGCTAAGTGATTTGTCTATGATTACATAGCTGGGGAATGTCAAAGCCAGGACAAAAATATTCAGATCTGCCTCACTATAAAGCTCAAATTCTTTGCTACTACCTCTTCAGGCTCTTCTAAATTATTTTTGAATTAACTTCATAGTAAGTTAAGGTCTGGGCTTCAACTATTTCTATGCAGCATTGTCTTCTCTGAGGGCTTTTAACCTGTACTCTGTTAGAATGAGAAATGATGCCTCAGCCTGTAAGTTTGGCCTGTTTTAGGATCCATAATGAAGGGCTATGAGCCAAGTGGGTAGTTCTTTTGCTTTCTTAATCCTTACGTATACTTCACTTCTACTTTAACGTTTTGGTATCCCTAGCACTGAGCTCATTGTCTTACACATCTGGGTCACTTGATGCCTATTTGCTGGTTATGTGAGATTTAGACTGGCACATCCAGGAATTAAATTGAGATGGGAGGGTGGTCATGATGGCTTTTTTTTTTTTTAAATAAATGTTAATGTGAAAAGTGGAAAAATTAATAAAGGGCTGTGAAATAGGTCAGAAGCAGCAAGAGGAATTTCTCAAATGTTTATTAAAAGTAGTGGGAAAAGGCCCTTATTAAAATCCACAAAGCTTCTTGCTGTTTTGCATAAATGAAGTTTAAAGTTTTCTGTTTCGTGTGGCAATTCAAACTGCTTTTCTTTAAGTAGGGACAGCAATGCCTCTCCATTCAAAAGGCAGAAATTCTAAAACTTGAGCTGCTCTCTGCACTTTTAAAAATGGAGGAGACTGAAAATCCATTACTTTGGAAATTAAAAGCTTATAGTCGGTATTCATGCTAAGGAGATCAGAGGTAAAAAAGGAAGACAGTAGGAAAAAATTTCAGTCACCCATAAAGCTGCAGGCAAGCTGAGGCTTTGGGAATGGCTTATTGAAGGTTTGGTCACTAGTTAATGAGTTTGGGACACAAGGATAATTAACGTTGTCTTGGCTGTTACTTATGTAAGAATTTCCTGTTCAAAAGACCTGTGCCATGAAAGACATGGGCTACATTAAAGGTTAGAAATCTGACTTAACAAAACAAGCTGGTAATGGAACTGTCGATAACAGGCACGGACAATTATGCTACAGCTTGTGTCAGCCTGGAACCAGGCTGCCTGCATGCTGTTTTCTTCTGCAGATGGGGTAGCACTTGGCAAAGCTGACATGGATTTGGAATTTAAAGCTACATGGTGATTTCAGTATTTCATTTTCCTGCAAATCAATAAGGATGATTCAAAACCAAACCAGATGGCTATGCAGCTACTGTGGAATATCAGCAACAGGCCAACCTTTTATTTTTCTTCAGAGCATTACCTCTTTTTTTTTTTTTAATTTTTTTATTTTTTTTATTTTTTATTTCCAGCATAACAGTATTCATTATTTTTGCACCACACCCCGTGCTCCATGCAATCCGTGCCCTCTATAATACCCACCACCTGGTACCCCAACCTCCCATCCCCCGTCCCTTCAAAACCCTCAGATTGTTTTTCAGAGTCCATAGTCTCTCATGGTTCACCTACCTCTTAAAAGAACTTTAATTTCCAAAGTTTCTTAAATGAAGATTAAAAAAAAATTCTGTAATATACATTATTTTTCTTACAACTGCCTTTAGGATTCTCAGGAAGATCTAATGCCTCTCAGAACTCAGAAAGCCAGTATGCACATTCAAAGTCTAAAAGAATGTGGAGCAGCTTGATAATTATCAAGAATGTGTTGGGAGGAGGATGTTGTTGGAATTGCACTTTGTTGTCCGCTTTTTCATTTCACTTTATCTTTTCTTAAACACTACGGGAAGAAGCATGATGATGATAGTTACAGAACTGCGAAAAGAGTCTAGCAGGCCTATCAACCTCTGAAAGTCTATTTCAGAAGTTTTTACAACAGAAATTCATAACTCCAGACTGACTTAAGATTGTGTGTGTGTGTGTGTATTGATTTATACACTCTTTCATCTCTCTTAGAGAACTTTAAGTTTTTTACCTGAATCTTTAATTGCTAGTAAATTGGTCCTTTTTTTTGCCTGTTCCCTCCTTTATTTTAATTTTTTATTTTGAAATAATTTTACATTTATAAGAGAATAGTAAAAATCGTAGAGAAAGTTCTTGTATACCCTTCACCCAGTTTCCCCTCATGTTAACACCTTATGTAACTATGGTGAATTTATCAAAACTAAAAAATTAACATTGGTGTATTACTATTAACCAAACTGTAGACTTTATTTGGATTTCACCTGTGTCTTCCCACCAATGTCATTTTCCATTCTGATACATTCCAAGATTTCATACTTTATTTAGTCATCATGTCTCCTTAGTTTCCTACAATCTGTGGCTTTTTTGTCTTTTCTTGTTTTTCTACAACAGACACTTTTGAAGAGTACTGACTGAGCAGGGTAATTTGTAAAATGGCCAATTTGGAATTTGGCTGATGATTTCCATGATTGAACTACAGTTATGAATTTGGGAGAAGAATACCACAGAGGTGTATGCCCTTTCTTATTCACATCATATCAGGTTATAAATGATATCAACTTATCACTCATGTTAATCTTGATCAGGTCCCCTTCTTTTTAAAAATGTACCTGTGTGTGGGTTACTTAAGAATGTGGTTAGGAGACTAGACAAAACAAAAATTTCCTTTTTTAAATGTTTATTTGTAGTAATTTTATTTTTTTAAATTTAATTTTATTTTTTCAGTGTTCCAAGATTCATTGTTTATGCACCACACTCAGTGCTCCATGAAATATGTACTATTCTTAATTCCCACCACCAGACTCATGCATCCCCTCTCTCCCCTCCCCTCTAAAACTCTCAGTTTGTTTCTCAGAGTTCACAGACTGTCCTGCTTCATTTCCCCCTCTGATTTACCCCAATTCACCTTCCTTCTTCTTTCTTCTTTCATTTTTCACTTCTTCTTTCCTTCTCCTAATGTCCTCCATGTTATTCCTATGCTCCATAAGTAAGTGAAACCATATGATATTTGACTTTCTCTGCTTGAGTTATTTCACGCAGCATAAAATCCTCCAGTTCTGTCCATGCTGATACAAAAGTTGGGTATTCATCCTTTCTGATGGCTATGTAACATTTCATTCTATATAAAGACCATATTTTCTTTATACATTCATCTGTTGAAGGACATCTTGGCTCTTTCCACAGTTTGGTGATTGTAGCCATTGCTTCTGTGAACATTGGGGTACAGATGGCACCTCTTTTCACTACATTTGTATCTTTGGGGTAAATACTCAGTAGTGCAATTGCAGGGTCATAGGGTAGCTCCATATTTAATTTTTCAATGAATCTCCACACCGTTTTCCAAAGTGGCTGCACTAACTTGCATTCCCACCAATAGTATAAGAGGGTTCCCCTTTCTCCACATCCTCTCCAACACTTGTTGTTTCCTGTCTTGTTAATTTTGGCCATTCTAACTGGTGTAAGGTGATATCTCAATGTGGTTTTGATTTGAATCTCCCTGGTGACTAACGATGATGAACATTTTCTCATGTGTCAGCCATTTGTATGCCTTTGGAGAAATGTCTGTTCATGTCTTCTGCCCATTTTTTGACATGTTTATCTGTTTTTTGGTTGTTGAGTTTGAGGAGTTCTTTATATATTTCTTGGATATCAGACCTTTGTCTGTAGGGTCATTTGTGAATATCTTCTCCCATTCTGTAGATTGCCTCTTTGTTTTCTTGACTGTTTCCTTTGCTGTGCACAATCTTTTTATCTTGATGAAGCACAACACAAAAATTTCTGTCTCAATGCCTGACACTCAGTAAATGTTCATTTATCCATTCATTCAGTAACAATTATTTGTTGAGTCAGCCAATGTATCAAATGTTGATAAATTTATCTATACAGGAAACAAATATTTAAATGGTAATTATATTTAAGAATGAGACTACAGCAAGGCAAGTGAGGGATTTACTTTGGATGCCAAATTTAAATGTAGCAGTAAACATGTGCTAGTTAAATTAAGAGTAGTCTATCACTTGAATATCTTACTTTTTATTAATGGCTAATAATAAGTAAGTTACATCAACCTTGGTAAAGTTGACGTTTGCCAGAACTTTGTCACTTAGAATCTGTATGACTTTGGGCTAGTCATTTAACTAAATCTCAGTTTCCACAAACTTATAATGGGAACAATGATAGTACTTAGCTTATGAGGTTTCTGTAAAGATCAAACAAGGTTTTATAAAAATATATAATATACAATATGATTAATGGACATGACACTAATTATTCAATAGGTGATTGTTATTTTATAAAAACTCGCCAAAATAGTTAATTTGACCTCTCTTCTATTATTTTTAAGATTCTATCTTTTTCACTAGTGAAATTAATCAGATAAATCACCTTACCACCTAAAAATATCCATGCAACTACCACCACTGCCAAAAACACAGTCATTAATCTGCCACATAATAAATGTTTAAAATGTAGTAGCTTATTTTATTATCACTGTTTATTATTATTATTATTATTATTATTTACTTTTATTATTGCCTAGGACAGTGAAATAGATCCCAACTGCAGGCACTTCTAGAGACTTCCCTTAGGAATTATCAAGAATTGTGTGCCTGAGGTTTTATACTACTTGCAAGATGGTACAGTTTCTTATATGCTGTTAAAAGACACAAAATTCTTGGGTCAGAGACAAAGGATTTTATTACTCACAGCAATAGTGGTGGTCAGAGTACCAACATTTCCTACACCAGTTTCCTAAGTCCCAGTTCTCACAAGACAATATAAAGAGGGTTAGGTAATATCTGCACATATATTGGATTGATTACAGGAAAGGAATCCTGAGCTTAGGGAACCCAAATATTTTAAAATTGGCAGTAAGTATATATTACTTTTGTTTCAGAGGAAGACACTAGCTCTGTCTTTCAGCACTATTAACTATACAAGCCTCCAGATAAAGATAGTATAGAACAATGGCAGTTTGTGCTTTTGCTCACTAGATGTGCAGAAATAGAAGATATCTATGAAGAATTTTACACAACAAAAAGCATACATTTGCCCAATCTTATCAGTTCTACCTAGAAAGATGATTTCATTAGGGAGAAAGGTCACAAAGGCAGGCATTTCCTAATTCATTATCTTCTCCCTTGATTTTCCTTTAAAGTCTACTTATTTTGTTAAGTAGATCTCACTAGATTCTTAAGATGATAGTCTGACATCTCATTTTGGAATATATTCCAGAACAGAAATACCTGTGTTCTGTACCGATGCAAATCTTGCCTGTATGCTGAGACTTTTAGTTTCTGCAGGGACACTCTTATCCAGTCTAGCCCCATGTATTTCTACTCTAACTTCATTACATGGCTTCTGCATTTGGTCCCTTTTCCCAGTGTAAGCAAATGTATTGAATTTGGTCTCAGCTTTTTCTCTAGATTGATTAATGGGTTTCTTTTCAAACTGTTGTATTTTGGGTTGATTTAAAGTTTTTTTTTTTTTTTTTTAAAGGACTTCAAATCATATAAAGAGTGAGATTGACCTGGTATTGTTCCCAGGGGAGATTGACCTTCCCATCTTGTTTTTGGGCCCTGTGTGGAACCAGTGATTCTCAGGATAAAAAGAACAGGTATTTGACCAGTTTTTCAGAAATAAGTGCAGAGACACTGGAAATGGCTTTTTTTCTATTCCCTTGAAGAAAGGCAAAGAGCAGAGTGTTTCTGTAGTGATAGACAGAGAGACCTTCAGCCTGTGGCTAATGATATAATAAACTACAATTACAGACATTAAAGATCCTTTTTTTTTTTTTTTTTAGGAGAGAGTGTGTGTGTGGACAGAAGCAGAGGGGAGGGGTGAAGGAGAGGGAGGGAGAGAATCTTAAGCAGGCTCCACACCCAGCATGGGGACAGATGTGAGATGTGGGGTTCCATCTTGTGACCCTGAGATCATAACCTGAGCCAAAATCAAGAGCTGATGTTTAACTGACTGACCCACCCAAGGGCCCTCAGATTTTTGTTTTATCATATTACTTACTTGTAGCATCTTAAAATAAGAAGAAAGTCTAGAACTCATTAGGCACAACGTGCTTCTTTTTACAAAACATTAAGTTCAGAGAACTTATTTGCAAAAGTCACAAAAATAAAACTGCCTAAACCAGTAGTTATACTTGTTTCTTAATGGTATTGTGTTAATTGGTTTGTTATAGGTGCTCCATAAATAATTACTGAAAAGATAAGAGTGATTGAAATGCCCTACTGTGTATTACCCTTCCTATGTGAATTATTGTTGTTTTAATAAGTTTCATATTAAAGTGTAATATACATACTGAAAAATTAATGAATCATTAGTGTATAGCTAGGGTGTGAATTCTTAGAAAAATTAACCTACAAAACTACTACTGAAATGAAAATAGTTCATTACTAATATCTTAGCGGATGTTCCTTCTCAGTCAGTACTCTTTCTCCCCAAATTACTATTCTGACATATTCCAATTGATTAGTTGTGCCTGTTTTTTGAAATTCATTGATATAAATCATATATACTCTTTTGTATCTGGCTTTTTAGCCAAATATTATATGAGAGACTTAACTATATTGTTGTATGTAGCTATAATTTCTTCTCTTCACTGTATAGTATTTTGCCATGCAACTATGCCACAATTCACTTACCCACTCTAGTATTTATAGATATTTGGGTTGTTTCCAGATTTGATCTCATTAACATTCTTCACGTCTTTGCTGCACATATAGATTTCTTTAGTACACACATGGGTATATATAACAAAGAGTGGACTTGTTAATGTGCCAAATGTTGTTGATACTATTTCATACACCCTAGACCCATCTCTGAGGTCACCTACAGCTCCAGTGGACCATATTAAGCACCTGTATTTCTCCACTGTTCTTCTTTTATCAGTGTATCTAGTCCTATGACAATTAATGTAATTAATGACTTATTTGGGTTTAAACATTAAACTTGTAGTTTTCTTTTTTTTTAATTAATTATTTTTATTTTTCATATATTTTTATCCCCAGGGGTACAGGTCTGTGAATCACCAGGTTTACACACTTCACAGCACTCACCAAAGCACATACCCTCCCCAATGTCCATAATCCCACCCCCTTCTCCCAAATCCCCTCCCCCCAGCAACCCTCAGTTTGTTTTGTGAGATTAAGAGTCACTTATGGTTTGTCTCCCTCCCAATCCCATCTTGTTTCATTGATTCTTCTCCTACCCACTTAAGCCCCCATGTTGCATCACCACTTCCTCATATCAGGGAGATCATATGATAGTTGTCTTTCTCTGCTTGACTTATTTCGCTAAGCATGATACGCTCTAGTTCCATCCATGTTGTCGCAAATGGCAAGATTTCATTTCTTTTGATGGCTGCATAGTATTCCATTGTGTATATATACCACATCTTCCAACAGACACATGAAAAAGTGCTCCATATCACTCGGCATCAGGGAAATACAAATCAAAACCACAATGAGATATCACCTCACACCAGTCAGAATGGCTAAAATCATCAGGTCAGGAAATGACAGATGCTGGCGAGGATGCAGAGAAAGGGGAACCCTCCTACACTGTTGGTGGGAATGCAAGCTGGTGCAGCCACTCTGGAAAACAGCATGGAGGTTCCTCAAAATGTTGAAAATAGAACTGCCCTATGACCCAGCAATTGCACTATTGGGTATTTACCCTAAGGATACAAACGTAGTGATCCAAAGGGGCACATGCACCCGAATGTTTATAGCAGCAATGTCCACAATAGCCAAACTATGGAAAGAACCTAGATGTCCATAAACTTGTAGTTTTCTTATACATTTATTTATTCAATGTTTCCTGTAATATTTTCCTTCTACTTTGCCTTATTTTGAATCAATTGAATATTTTTTATTATTCCATTTCATCCTCTAATTGCCTGCTACTTATATAGCCTTTTAATGTTTTTTAGTACATATACTAAGATTACATCATTCACAACATAGACTCTAATATTGTTTAGTATTTGGCTACTACTCAGCAATCATAGGACCTTATAGAACTTTTAATATTTATGATAATATGATTCCAACTGCATCTCCTACATTTGGGTTATTGTAATTTATTTTGATTCTGTGTAGATTTTAAACTCTACAAGCACTATTATTGTTTCATATACCCAATATGATTTATAATTATCCACACATTTAGCATTTCAATTGCTGCTTCTTCTTCTTCTTCTTCTTCTTCTTCTTCTTCTTCTTCTTCTTCTTCTTTTTGTATTTCTGAGTACCCATCTGCAACCCTCTTTGGGAAATTTTTTGGTGTATGTACATGGTTACCAAATCTGTTTTATTTGTCTTTAAATGTCTTAACTTTGCTTCCAGTTCTGAAGGCTATTTTTTTTGAATATAGAATTCTAGGTTGGCTCATAGCATCTTAAAATTGAAATTTTCTTTTAGTACTATTAAGATATCATTCCATTATTTTCTAGCTTCCATTATTCTATGGAGAAGTTGGTTGTCAGATTAACTTCCTTTGAAAACAGTAACTTTGCTTTTCTTCTCTAAATCCTTTAAGATTTTCTTTTCCTTTAATTTTAAGTGGTTTTATTCTAGTATACATAGATGTGCATTCCTTTGTATTTTTTTCTGTTTAATTTGAAGCACCTATTAACCTTTTGGTTTGATATTGTCAATCAATTCTTTAGAAAATTCCTGATCATTAATTCTTTAAATAGTGCTTCTGCCCAATTCTTTTTCTCCTCTCCCTCTGAGATGACAGTTAGTTTATGTTAAGTCTTATTATGATATTCCACATTTCTTTTTTAAATATTTTATTTATTTGTCAGAGAAAGAGAGAGAGTGCACAGGCAGGCAGAGGCAGAGGGAGAAGCGGGCTCCCTGTCGAGAAAGGAGCCCTGTGTAGGTCTCAATCCCAGGACACTGGCATCATTACCTGAGCTGAAGGCAGCCACTTAACTGACTGAGCCACCCAGGCATCCCTATTCCACATTTCTTATAAACTTCTATATTTTTCATTCTTTACTATTACCATAATTTAGCTTGGATATTTCTTACTAATTTATCTCCTGTTGCACTAATTTTCTATTCCACTGTCTCCATTCTTCAATTAAATCTATTTTTGATTAAGTGCTAGACATTATGTATGAAAAACCATAGAAGTTCTGTATAATTGATATTCTTCAAGGGAGGATAAATTTTATCTTTGGATAAGTAACCAGAGTAGGAGCTAATTACTTAATCTGGTCAGGAACTAAGCTGAATCAAGGCTGGATTTCAAATATTATATAGTTTGGTCTACTTCTGGTTTGCTTTCATTCTTAGGGTCTTTCTCTCAGAGGGTCCCAATTGAGCCTGGTGAGTTTCTTAGAACTCCTACTCTTTTGAAGGTATTGAAATCTAAATTTTTCTACTCAATCTGTTAAACAGATGATAAATTTACTGAGTGCTTTGACTGTTTTCTGATCAGCTTAGTTTCTAGCCCTGTGCAACTTAAGAATCAGCAAATAATCTAAGGCATACAGAATACTGGTCCCACCTCAGTGAGTTTCCCTTCTGTCTGGAATATTGGCCCCCTCATATCCTGACTATATTAGAATTCCTTTAAAACCTTCAGACAGATTATTTTTTGTATTTTATCTAGATTTTTCTATTTCTTTTAGTGGGGAAGTTAGTTCATTACATGCAATTCTGTTTTGATTAAGAGCAGAAGTCACAATTTATTCTTAAGTAACCACATTCTAAGTGCTTAAAAATATAAGATTCCAAAATTCTGTGAGAAGTATCTATTGAATAAGTGTACAACCAGTAGTTGGTAATGATCTGGCTTGTTATGAGATAGTTATTATTTATTTATTATTTTTGAAAGCTCTGATAGACTTTGACCAATACATGTTATGCAAATGACAGAAATGTAAGCTAAGAGTTGCAATTGATTAAAATTTACACAACTTACAAAACTCCATAACTTTCTAACATTATCTTACTTGATTTACAATGGAAAATCCCTGGTTTAACAGTAATGTGAATAGGGTTCCTATGTATTGATTCTGAGGCATGTATAATAATCATTCTTGCTGAATACTGAGCTTTCCATGGATTTGCAATCATCACTTTATTTTACTATTTAAGATCTTAAATTTTAACCTGTTGATATATTTATCTAAGTAAACTTAATTAATGAGAGGAGCCTCCCTCTCAGTTCTTCCAGACACAGTTGGCATCAATAGAGTAATTGCATGCTATCTACTATCACTACCTTTTTCTCTTAGGTATCCTTAAGAGAGGTGCTCCCACTTATCTTTATTTACTCTCTCCAGATTATTCATGCTTGGTATTGATTACTATTCAAATGGGCCTTGTATAAAAATTCATTAGGTTGTCAATGTTTTTTTTTCCTATGAACTTCTGTTATGAATACTTTTCTTTGATTTTTTAGTATCTACAAAATTCTAGGCTTCTGATGGTGTTAAAATTACACCTTTGTTAACTATGGATGGGATGGAGGGGTCGTGCACTAGAGAGCTGAATCTTAAAGGCTGCATGTACTCCAGAGGTGAGACAGATACTATAGAATCAGCTCAGAGAAGAACAATAACATTTATTGATTGCCTACAACATACCAGATGATTTGCAAATAGTTAAAACTGTCTTGATAAGATGGAATCACATCCTCATTTTACAGAACCCAGGCTCAGAGAGATAAAGTAACTTGTCTAAGACCAAGTGGTTATTCAAAGGTGGAACTACTATTTAAACTTTCAGGTAACTTTGACTCCAAAACCTGAGTTCTTTTTAAGGAAGCAAGTGATGGGAATAAGTTTAGATATGGAGGCAGTAGAATACAGTGACAAATGTATCTAGAACTCCTTCTTTTCAGAGGAAATGAACTATCTGAAAAACTGAGGGCTATGGTGCTAATCAAAAGATGAGAATTATTTTCAGGATTAAATCTGTAGAGAGGGAATTAGCTGAAAATAGCACAAGCACCAGGAACTGAAGGGAAACCAGGGAAACCTGAGGTTATAATGCCAAAACTATCAAGTCTAAATGCCAAATTTAGAGACCAAATGTAGGTTCAGGCAAGGTTCAAAGCTTAACAGAAACAGGGCAGAGGTTCAGAATGAATATGAGGGGAATTATTTCCAAAATTATTTCCATCAATTAAATAGGTATTTGTGACTCACCATTAAGGAACTTTGTTTTTAGATGGATACTATAGATTCAAAGGCCAGAATTAGATCACACAATAGCTAAAAGAGGAAAGAGTTTCCAGTCTATTCAGCAAGGTTAATGTCCAAAACCAGAAAAGGTGAATGTCCTGGAAAGTGGTGATTAGGTTTGTGTTGCACTAGCACTTGCAGAATTGAAGAGAACTAATTAAAAGTTGCCAAGCATTCTACCCCCAGGTCAAACCCTTTGAATGAGAGATAGGAAAGCAGCTAAGCCAAAGCTTTGAACTGGCTAGGAATCCAAGACAAAGGGTGACAAATAAGTCTAGTTCTCAATATAGCAGTTGCTGCCACTAGTCAATGAACAGTTTTGCAGCTCACCCAATGTAAAAGGGATTGTTAATCTCCCTATTATCTTTTTAGCTACACCCACAGATCAGCATTGCCATCAGTCTCCTTACACACCAAACTCTGGCAACTATTGAAAGGAAAATTTCTAAGCGCTTTGGCTCAGTTGCTCTAATGGTCACAGCTCACAAGTCATGCCCTGATTTTTTTCTGCACCTGGAAACTATGGGTGGGGGCTGATTTTCGGCTAGACCTCAAAGACTAACACACACCTGCACATGCTTTTGTTCCCCTTGGCAAGAAACATGTTTCACAAAACAGCTTGAAAAGAGTGCTGTTGTCACGGATTTTGTGCAACAATTTCTACATGGGCCTTGATTTTCTCCAGACTGAAATTGGCCGATATTTTAAAGATATTAGAATTGGTATCTCTGTTTTCATAGTGTGTTTTTTTCTTGCATTTAATTTAGTAGATTTTACTGGGAAGAGAAGATTAAGCATCTCTTTCTTTTGGTATAAATGGATCCAAAAAAGTATATCTCCTGTCTTTAGCTATCATGTTAACTAATTTTGGGAATTTCAATTTGACTTCTACATTATAATGTTGTTTCTAGGAAGTGACTTTAATAAAGTATCACCTTAATTAGTGTCCCCTGCTAATTTGTTCGAACCAACGTTCACCAATTGTTATGTCTTCAAAAGGGAGAGAAATTTGCTATAGCTAAAAGGTAATTTAAGAGTCAGAAAAATGACAGTTTTTCTAATGGAGTGAGTGGGAGAAGAAACTTAGGTTTTGGAAGAATGCATTCTCAATTTGAATTAAAAAAAAATTCACACTGTGGTCAATCTTGGCACACAGAAGGTAGCCAACCAATGTTCCATCATATTACTGCAGCAAATTATGGGTGCCAGTCAGAGAACTAGAACTGAAAAAGTTTAGTTTCAAGCAAAGTTTGAGGAAATAGACTGCAGTAAGGGATCAGAAAACGACTGAATCAGAATCAAAGCAGTAAACTAGGCTCAGAATATATAGAAAACCAATGGTCAGAATAAAACTTTGGTCAAATACCAGGTGAATAGGAAAGAAAAAGACTATAAATTAATGGAGAAACATATTGTTTCTAAGGCAATGAGTAATACAAGAAGTCTAAAGGTATGTGGCCCAAATATAGTCTCTGGAGATCATGGGGGCAAATAAGCTGAAACTGAAAAGATAAAATAGGGCAGAGGAACCAGACTACATGTACCTGGTCAGTAGTTGTAAAATGATGGTATTGTTATAGCTATGGACAGGTTTTGCTTGGTCTTCAGAGTATTTTGAAAGGCAGTGTAAGTAGGCACGTGTTAGAACTGGCTGTACTGCAAGATTCTTAGCACTTACTGTCTTATATCAGACCAGTTTCATTTGTCATTCTTGCTTGGATTATGTTAGACATTTCAGTTTGCTACTTCTGGTGGAGGCCACCTGCTTAGCACTTTACTTCCATACCCTTTCAGTTCCTATGACTACTTAGTCCCAAGGATCCAGAATGGCTTTGCCATGGTCTGGAACCATGAAGTCTGTTCCCAATCAGAAGAGAGTAAGGGGTTCTGGTCTAGTTCTTCCATATTTCAGCAACATATTGACCATGCTTCCCTTCTAGTGCCCAATTTTTTTCCTTTACTTATGCTTTGTAACTAAGCTCAATGCCTGTACAGTTACAGTACCTGAATCCTTATTTGTTTTGATAGTATTGAAATCTTCTTTTGGCACTTGTCTAGTATCTAGTGTCTAGTTCTAGTATTTGGTATTTCTGTTCACTGATATGTGACAGAAGCCCTTACTTATGAAGTGGGTTTATATTTGACTCTTTATGTAGGATTTCTAGCCATTATAAACCTTTTGCTCAGTAACCTACCAATTTTCCATTCAAATAATCTAACCTAATCCAGCATGAAATACTGGATTTTAATTAGTGTTATTCACACAGTTATTACTACACAACAGCAATATTTATTGAAAGACTAAATTATCAAATAGGCAAGCTGAAAAGGATGAAAAAAGTAGAAAAATAAAATTAAGGATGGGGATAAAGATGTTTCATATGTATGTATAAAATATCTTCCTGTCACATCCATATGTGCACACAAACAAAAAACAGTTTGACATATGGAAATTGAAATAATTGAAAAAAAACTTGGTATGGTAGTCATTTTTTGTTGTTTGTTTGTTTTGCTTGTTTTTTTTTTGTTTTGTTTTGTTCATTTTTTTGTTTGTTTGTAAATAATTATTGCTCTCCTCCTTATCTGAGCCCATTGTAGGATTGTGCTTCCTGGCTCGCTCATGGTTTGGTGGAACCATGCAATTAGTTTTGGCCTGTGTGGTTGTTAACAAAAGTGACATACCTTATTTCAGAGCCAGAGAGCCAGAAAATATAATTGCCTGAGTGAGATGCTTTCTTTCCTTCTGCCTCTGTGATTGGAAATGTTTAAGACCGTGGTTGCTCTGACTTTCTAAGAGATCCCTGTGTAACCCCAATAAGAGTACCCTTTCTCCACCACCTTCACTTCCAGCTATCCATGATAGAAATGTAGCATGAACAGGAAATAACACATTTGTTGTTTTAAGCCACTGACATTTGTGGTTTTTGTTACTATCTTATTAGTATAACCTACTCTATCTTGACAGATAGCTTGGATTCTAGTCTGGATATCAGGCTCTTTTCTGTTAAGTTCCTCAAAGAATAAGTCATATATCTACTGGTGATTGATAGTGGTATGGTTTTAAAAGGAAAACTTATTTTTAATCAAACTGGGGATTTCTGATTCATAAGGATGATCTCTACTAGCTTATTCTCAAATACTTGTGCTTAGAAATCTTTAAGTCATATACTGATCAGGATGATAAAGCTTGGCTTGAAATCTGTCCAAGAACAAGGGTATCAGTAAAAAGGCTGTTTGGAAGGGGAGTTGAACCATGAGAGACTATGGACTCTGAAAAACAATCTGAGGGTTTTGAAGGGACGGGGGGTGGGAGGTTGGGGTACCAGGTGGTGGGTATTATAGAGGGCACGGATTGCATGGAGCACGGGGTGTGGTGCAAAAATAATGAATACTGTTAAGCTGGAAATAAAAAAAAATATATATATATATAAAAAAAAATGAAATTTTACTAAAACAAAACAAAAAAAAAAAAAAAAAAAAAAAGGCTGTTTGCTGACCAAGCCTATACATCCCAGTAGGAAATTGACAATTTCAGTTATTTTACCAAAATGGGCTTTAGGATTCAGTTTTGGGTCAAAATGAAAAATTCCAAGGAACAGTAGAAAAACTTACGATAATTTATTATTTGACTGTGAATAAGAAATATTTGAGATTAGATAAGAAGTGTAGCCCAAGACAAGTAGAAAGCTTTTATGTCATCCTACTATTAACCTTTGCCCAAATTCCAAGTAATATCTTCCTTTTACTTCATACTTGTTATTTGTTTCATTTAAGGTCAACTAGCAATATTATATAATCCATATGTTGTTAAATACTGATGTTTTCAGCATTAAGTAATGTCATGTTGGAATAATTTCAAACTGTTGAAAATTGAAATATTTTATGGCTGTGATTTATTGGTTGATTGAAAATTTGTGTGAAGAATTCTAGTAAACCTTCGATTATGTTATTTCATCTTGCTAACCTTTCTAGAAAACGATCAAGAAGTCCAATTAAGGGGCGCCTGGGTGGCTCAATGGGTTAAGCCGCTGCCTTCGGCTCAGGTCATGATCTCAAGGTGCTGAGATCGAGTCCCGCATTGGGCTCTCAGCTCAGTGGGGAGCCTGCTTCCCTCTGTCTCTCTCTGCATGCCTCTCCATCTACTTGTGATTTCTCTCTGTCAAGTAAATAAATAAATAAAATCTTTAAAAAAAAAAAAAGAAGTCCAATTAAAAATACTTTTTATTTTCTTTCTGTGAGCCAGTCCCTGAACAAAATTCAGAACTTCTATTTTTTAAATAACATTTTTCTCTCATTTAAAAATCATAATTATAAAAAGTACAAACAAGAAAAAGGTAAATAAAAATCACTCTCAATTTCATCATCAAGAGGCACTGCCAATATTTTAACATACTTTTAAAAAAGTGGGATCATATTCTTTATTAACTTGTCTTTTTTCATTTAATATATCATGGAAATTTTTCATCTCTAATCTCTTTAAATAAACTTTTACAATGTATTTTGTGGCTTTATCATATATGCATTGACAATAATTTATTTAATTGATCTGCCTATAATTACACAAATAGATTGTTTCTAATTTTTTATATTATCAGATACTGTAATTAACAGTTTTGTGGTTAGTATTTTCTCATTTTTTTTCACTTCTGTAGGGCTTCTTACACATTTCTAGGAGAGAAATTGCTGCAGCAAAATATATACATTGTTAGGAAATTTTGTGAGTATTGCTTTCCTTTTTGGAAGCTATTTTTTTATTTTGCTCACATTTTATTAAATTATTTTTATTTTTATTTATTTTATTATGTTCAGCTAACCATTATATAGTTCTTCATTAGTTTTTGATGTAGTGTTCAATGATTCATTAGTTGCATATAACGCTTACTACTCAAAGAGAGAGACAAATCATGGGAGTCTCTGGACTCCAGAAAACAAAGTGAGGGTTTCAGAGGGGAGGGGAGAGGGAGGAGGGGGTGGGAGGAGGTGGGTGTCAGGGCTTTTGATATACATAAAATTATAAAATTTTCTTCTTGTAAGTTACAATCTCTTTCAGCAATGGATAGAGTGCCTATTTCTCAGCACCTTTACAGATACTAGATATTTCCATTTAAAAGTATTTCCCAATCCAAAGGGCAAAATATACTGATATACATTTTAAAGATAAGCCACCTTTAAAAAAAAATTTTATTTGCAGAAATGTCTGTTCATGTCCTCTGCCCATTTCTTGATTGGATTATTTGTTCTTTGGGTGTTGAGTTTGCTAAGTTCTTTATAGATTCTGGACACTAGTCCTTTATCTGATATGTCGTTTGCAAATATCTTCTCCCATTCTGTCAGTTGTCTTTTGATTTTGTTAACTGTTTCCGATGGCCAACAGACACATGAAAAAGTGCTCCATATCACTCGGCATCAGGGAAATACAAATCAAAACCACAATGAGATATCACCTCACACCAGTCAGAATGGCTAAAATAAACAAGTCAGGAAATGACAGATGCTGGCGAGGATGCGGAGAAAGGGGAACCCTCCTACACTGTTGGTGGGAATGAAAGCTGGTGCAGCCACTATGGAAAACAGCATGGAGGTTCCTCAAAATGTTGAAAATAGAACTGCCCTATGACCCAGCAATTGCACTATTGGGTATTTACCCTAAGGATACAAACGTAGTGATCCAAAGGGGCACATGCACCCGAATGTTTATAGCAGCAATGTCCACAATAGCCAAACTATGGAAAGAACCTAGATGTCCATCGAAAGATGAATGGATCAAGAAGAGGTGGTATATATACACAATGGAATACTATGCAGCCATCAAAAGAAATGAAATCTTGCCATTTGCGACAACATGGATGGAACTAGAGCGTATCATGCTTAGCGAAATAAGTCAAGCAGAGAAAGACAACTATCATATGATCTCCCTGATATGAGGAAGTGGTGATGCAACATGGGGGCTTAAGTGGGTAGGAGAAGAATCAATGAAACAAGATGGGATTGGGAGGGAGACAAACCATAAGTGACTCTTAATCTCACAAAACAAACTGAGGGTTGCTGGGGGGAGGGGATTTGGGAGAAGGGGGTGGGATTATGGACATTGGGGAGGGTATGTGCTTTGGTGAGTGCTGTGAAGTGTGTAAACCTGGTGATTCACAGACCTGTACCCCTGGGGATAAAAATATATGTTTATAAAAAATAAAAAATTTAAATAAAAAAAATATTTTATTTATTTGACAGAAAGAGACAGAATGAGAGAGGGAACACAAGCAGAGGGAGAGTGAGAGAGAAGCAGTCTCCCCACTGAGAAGGGAGTCTCATGCGAGGCTCTATCCCAGGACCCTGGGATCATGACATGAGCTGAAGGCAGAAGCTTAATGACTGAGCTACCCAGCTGCCCCAAAGATAAGCCTCCTTGCTAAAGAATACGTCTAACTATGGAATGCATTCTTAAATAGGACTATACTTTAGAGTCTAGAAGTAATTTCTTCCCTAACTTTCCATTTAAAATTTCCCACAGAGCTTTGTTTTATACAATGCCATCCATCATAACTACAGATGTGTTACAACAGTAACTCACTAATCATTCAAGTCCTGGCAAACCTTTGATATTTGCAATTTGCATCTATTGCATATATTTATGTATTTATTCCCTTTCACTCCCTTTTCATTGGTAAGAAAACAGCTACATTTGCCTCAGTGGTATTGTTAGGGAGAGAAATAAATTAGGTTTCACCTGTCGGTATTCCTTTATCTGATTTACTGTAGTATATGATCTTCTGATTTGTGAAGTAACTACCAAGTAGTGACAAAGAAAGTGTTTTTTAGCCAAAAACCCCTTTTTAAATTGTTTCACCAGTTGGAAAGGTAAAGTATTCAGAAGAGAAGAGTATGTCATCATAGAACTAAATTAGATGATAGGTAATAAGGCATAATAGCATTTCCTAAACTTTGGATAAATCCTCAAGAACCTATTACATAGAACAAAATATCACTAGGGTGTGCATTCTCCTTAGTTGTTTTGTGATTATTTATAACTGATAAGCATATTGCTTGGTGGAATTAGAAATATACAGGGAGCTTGGCATTCTCTGGTTTACATTGGCTCAGCTCAGCTATAGTTCGTGGCTTCAATTTTTTTCAGATTGTTTCACTGAAAGAAGAAAAGAAAAAAGAAAGTTGACTTGTGTTTATGCTCAACCTCTAATGAAAACCAATGGGAAAATATTGGGGTTCAAGTCTTCATTCTCTAATTCTGCAGTGAAGCAAGGTTACAGGTTTCTAAAGAATGGCTAATTCTGATAGTAATGTATTGGGTATTTTGTTATCCCTTAGACAGTCACATGAAATAGCTAACTTTTCAGATGTTGATTTTCCCCATGCATTATTTAGTACACCCATCTCTAGCCCTACTTGTAGTTTACTAATTATTTAATAAGAGCAAATAACTTCTTTTTCAAGGATAAAATGGATCAAAGAAGGTATGATCCACCATGCTGGCTCATTGTGCCCACTCACTGAAAAAAGATTGGGAATCATGCCCTTAGTCACAGCCTTAGCCACCTTTGATTTAGGATTTTATTTGACATTCTAAAACTCTGTAACATGTGAAATAATAGAATCCTTTTATTTTTTAATATTTTATTTATTTATTTGACAGAGATCACAAGTAGGCAGAGAGGCAGGCAGAGAGAGAAAGAGGGAAGCAGGCTCCCTGCTGAGCCGAGAGCCCGATGCAGGACTTGATCCCAGGACCCTGAGATCATGACCTGAGCCAAAGGCAGCAGCTTAACCCACTGAGCCACCTAGACGTCCGGAAATAATAGAATCCTTAAACAGTAATTGGAATAATCATTCTTGGTGATCTTCATTTTCTTCTTTAAGTAATATTTTATGTAACGTTCATCAAGATAAAATCATTAGGGGGCGGCTGGGTGGTGCCGTTGATTAAGCGGCAACTCTTAGTTTTGGTTCAAGTCATGATTTCAGCCTGTGAGATCTCCCAGGGGGTGGGCTCCATGCTCAGTGGAGAGTCTCGTTGAGATTATCTTTCTCCCTCTCTCTCTCCCTCTTCCCCTACCCCGCCTCTGTCTTTCTCTCTTTCTCAGACAAATAAATCCTTTAAAAAATATAAAATCATTAGGTCATTCCAAATCTGAACTTCTAACTGAGTCATATTTTGGTCTTTCATTAATGTGATAGGTAGTTTTATATGTGAAGTTATCAAAGCTGTGGGGTGCCGAGATATTTGTTTAAATACTTTTCTGGCTGTCCATGAGGGTGTTTTTGGATGAGATTAACATTTGAATTGGTAGACTGAGTAAAATAACTTGCCCTCCCTAATGTAGGTGGGCCCTTTTCAATCAATTGAAGACCGGAATAAAACAAAACGAAAAAAGGTTAAGTAAGAGGGAACTCTTTCCACCTTACTGACTTGAGACATTGGTCTTTGTTGCCTTTGGACATACACTGAAACATTATCTCTTCTTGGGTCTTGAGCCTGAGGGAGTCTAGACTGTAACTTACACCATTGGCTCTCTTGGGTCTCTGGACTGCTGGCTGGAGATCTTGTTGCTTGATCTCCTCAGCCTCAGCCTCCATCACCTTAGCCAGTCCTAAAATAGATCTCCCTCTCTCTCACCTCCCCTCTATCTCATTCTATTTCTCTCTCTCTAGGTAGGTAGGTAGGTAGATAGATACTCTTGTCTCCTTTCTGCCCTACATTTATGTTATTGAAAACTTACATAAATAAACAAAAGCTGTACAAAAATTATCCCAAATTGTGTATTACTTTGAAACAGTAATCTTGAGAGATATTATCACCTAGGACCACCTCTTTCTTTGCCTTGGCCATAATTTCTTCCTCTTTCTCAGCCTTGGCCTCTACCAGCAATAGCTTCCCTTATCTATATTTCATCTTCGGTTCAACATTCATGAGTAGTGTATCCAAAGGTAAGCTGTCTGGCAAGTAAAATATGAAATGTTTTTTTTTCCCTGAATACCTGAATATTCAGTATTTCCAGTTGTACAGTTTCTATGTTCTTCAGGGTAATTTTCACAGCTTTAAGATATATATTCATGCTGACCTCCACATCTGTGATTGTTCCATGGACCTGGGTTCCATTCTTTAATTTAATGAGACAATTATATTTCATGACTGGGGACAAGATATCTCTAATTCTATTAATCAAATTCTTGGGGTTACTTCAGCATCTTCATTCATAGCATTCTGCTCTTACATCAGCTGTATACAGACATTGTGATAAGGCTGACTTGTAGAGTGATGATTAAAATAAAAGTCTTTTTATACCTTTCTTGTAGAGACTAAGAAAACTATAGAAACTTATCATTTTAGAGAAATTTGAACATTTACTGGGTTGTTTCTTCTTGTACATTAATATTTTCTAAGACACAGATTTTATATTATTCATTTTGCATTTTTCCATGACCTACACATATTTTAGGTAATTAAGAAATGTTTATTAATAGAACAGACATCCTCAACTATATAATATTTGTATAAGTCTTGAGTCACAGTGAGCAGTGATTAGGGACTTTGCTAGTTGGGAAACACAATATGTCCTTTCCAGTGAAGGTCATTTTTCACTTGGGCCATCTGCTGGCAGTGAAGGAGCACTAGTAGCTGTCATGTGATCCTAGAAGAAGCACTCACTCAAAGGCTTATGCATCTTTTAAGAAGCTATCAGCTACTCATTGACATGTTTTTTGGCTTTATAAGTTTTAATTTTAATACCAGTTTAACATACAGTGTTGTATTAGTTTCAGGTATACAATATAGTGATTCAACAATTCCATACATCACTCAGTGCTCATCACCACAGGTGCACTCTTTAATCTTCATCACCTATTTAACCCATCCCCCACCTCCACTCCCCTCTGGTAAACATCAATTTGTTCTCTATAATTAAGAGTCTATTTCTTGATTTCTCTTTCTCTCTTTATTCCCATTTGTTGTTTGTTTCTTAAATTCCACATAACTAAAATCATGTTGTATTTGTTTTTCTTGTAATGACTAATTTTGCTTTGTATTATACTCTCTAGCTCCATCCATATCACTGCAAATGGCAAGATTTTCTTATTTTTTGTGGCTGAATAATATGCCATTGTGCATGTATGTGTATACACACACACACACACACACACACACACACACACACACACATGTTCTGGGCACTAAGTAGAAAGATATGTGGAGTTGTGGAGTATGCTTGAGATGAGTAGCTGTCAGTAGGATCCTAACGTGCCGCTGTCCATCACAGCTCTGGCTGAAATTGGAGTTGAAACTGGGAGACCTAATGCAGGGAGCCAGAGGTCTCACCTGTTCTATCTGACATCATCAGGAGTTCTCTCTTCTCTCAGTTCGCACTTGGCTCTTGAGTTCATTCTATTGACTGCTGTCATCTTGTGCAAGGCAAGGTGCACTGTGAGAGGAATTGTGAGAAAAGATGATTTTGTCACTGGTGTTGGTCTCATGCTTTTTTTTTTTTTTTTTTTTTTTTTTAACATTTTTTATTTTTTTTTATTTTTTTTTATTTCCAGCATAACAGTATTCATTATTTTTGCACCACACCCCGTGCTCCATGCAATCCGTGCCCTCTATAATACCCACCACTTGGTACCCCAACCTCCCATCCCCCGTCCCTTCAAAACCCTCAGATTGTTTTTCAGAGTCCATAGTCTCTCATGGTTCACCTCCCCTTCCAATTTCCCCCAACTCCCTTCTCCACTCTAAGTCCCCATGTCCTCCATGCTATTTGTTATGCTCCACAAATAAGTGAAACCATATGATAATTGACTCTCTCTGCTTGACTTATTTCACTCAGCATAATCTCTTCCAGTCCCGTCCATGTTGCTACAAAAGTTGGGTATTCATCCTTTCTGATGGAGGCATAATACTCTATCCCCAGGGGTACAGGTCTGTGAATCACCAGGTTTACACACTTCACAGCACTCACCAAAGCACATACCCTCCCCAATGTCCATAATCCCACCCCCTTCTCCCCAACCCCCTCCCCCCAGCAACCCTCAGTTTGTTTTATGAGATTAAAAGTCACTTATGGTTTGTCTCCCTCCCAATCCCATGCTTTTAATCTCAGTCAAGTGGAGTAAGAAAAACAAGTGCTTAGAAGGTGGTTACTGATGAAAAAAGTAACTTATCATTTCTAGTGTTTGTTTTGTTTTGTTTTGTTTTGTTTGTTTTTTTTTTCTGTAAAGGATAAGTTAGTGCCTGTCAGATAATAACTGTTATATACTCTGATATATACATATGTGTATATATATATATACACACACACATACACATCACATATATATAATGTGTATGTATGTACAGATATATATATTGTATATATACACATATATATAATGTGTATGTATGTGTGTATGTGAATGTATGTGTGTGTGTATATATATATATACATATATATATATAATGTCTTTATATACATATATATCACATCTTCTTTATCCATTCATCTTCCAGTAAATACTTGGGTTACTTCTATATCTCAGCTATTGTAAATAATGCAGCTATAAACATAGGGATGCATGTATCCTTTTAAATTAGTGTTTTTGTATAAGATAGGATCAGGAGGGAGACAAACCATATGAGAATCTTAATCTCACAAAACAAATTGAGGGTTGCTGTGGGGAGGGGTGTATGGAGAGGGTGGTTGGGTTACGGACACTGGGGAGGGTATGTGATAAGGTGAGTGCTGTGACGTGTGTAAGCCTGATGATTCACAGATCTGTACCCCCTGGGGTAAATAATACATTATATGTTAATAAAAATTAAATTAGTATTTTTGTATTTTGGGGGTAAATTGGCTAAATCATAGGGTAGATCTATTTTTAACTTTTTGAGGACTCTATACTGTTTTCCACAGTGGCTGTACCAGTTTGCATTCCCACCAGTGGTGTAAGTGGGTTCCTTTTTTCTCCATATCTTTGCCAATACCTCTTGCTTCTTGTGTTGCTGATTTTAGCCATTCTGACAGGTGTAAGGTGATGTCTCACTCCAGTTTTGATTTTCCTTTCCCTGATGATAAGTAATGATGAACATCTTTTGATGTGTCTATTGGCCATCTCATGCCTTCTTTTTTTTTTTTTTTTGTCTTGAAAATTTATTATATTATGTTAGTCACCATACAGTACATCATTAGTTTTGATGTAGTGTTCCATGATTCATTGTGTGTAATACCCAGTGCTCCATGCAATACATGCACTCCTTAATACCCATCACCAGGCTCACTCATCCCCCTCCTCTCTCTCCTCTAAAACCTTCAGTTTGTTTCCTGGAGTCCATAGTCTCTCATGGTTCATCTCCTACTCTGATTCTTTCCTTCATTTTCCCCTTCTTCACAACCTCTCCAATATTTGTTTCTTGCCTCATCAATTTTTGCCATTCTAACTGGTGTAAGGTGGTATCTCAATGTGATATTGATCTGAGATTCCCTAATGCCTAGTGGTGATGAACATTTTTTCATGTGTCTCTTAATCATTTGTATTTATTCTTTGGAGAAGTGTCTGTTCATGTCTTCTGCCCATTTTTAAACTTGATTATTTGTTTTGGGGGTGTTGAGTTTGAGAAGTTCTTTATATATCTTGGATATCAGCCCTTTACCTGTAGTATCATTTGCAAATATCTTCTCTCATTCTGTGGCTTGGCTCTTTGTTTTTTTGACTGTTTCATTTTCTGTGAAAAAGTCTTCTTTAGAAAAATTTCCATTTTTTTTTCTTCTGCCCATTTCTTAATTGGGTTATTTGGTTTTTGAGTATTGCATTTTGTAAGCTCCTTATATATTTTGGATACTAACCCTTTATCTGAGATGTCATTTGCAAACATCTTTTTCTATTCCATAGGTTGCCTTTTATTTTGTTGTTTCCTTTGCTGTGCAGAAGCTTTTTATTTTGATATACTCCAAATAGTTTATTTTTGTTTTTTTTTTCCCTTTCCTCAGGAGATATAGCTAGAAAAAAATTGCTACAGCTGATGCAAAGAAATTAGTCTGTGTTCTCTTCTAGGATTGTTATGGTTTTAGGCCTCACATTAAGGTCTTTAAACCATTTTGAATTTCTGTGTACTGTGTAAGAAAGTGGTCCAGTTTTATTCTTTTGCATGTTGCCGTCCAGTTTCCCCAACACAATTTGTTAAAGAGATGGTCTTTTTTCCCACTGGATATTCTTTCTTGTTTTGTCAAAGTTTAATTGATCATATAGTTGTGGATACATTTCTGGGTTTTCTTTTCCGTTCCATTGATCTACGCCTTTGTTTTTGTGCCAGTACCATACTGTTTTAGTCATTATAGCTTTGTGATATAATTTGAAGTTTGGGACTGTGAGGCTTCCAGATTTGCTTTTCTTTTTCAACATTGTTTTGGCTATTTGGTGCCACTTCCCAAGGGTGCATAGGAGAAGAATAAAGCACAAACAAGTCAGCAACAAGAGAAAGGGAGCAGGGGTCAGCCATTGAAAAGACTGCCCCCCCCCAAAAAAGTCCTCAGTCCTGTATTCATTAGGTACAAGATAACAATCAACAAAGAAGTTGAAGGAGATTATAGATAAGCAAGATATGCCTGATCAAGCAGTATAGGATTTGTGGTTGATTGAAAACATTTAAAGGGGTCATTTAATTAATTACAGGTGATCTCTAGAGAAGAGGTGATAAAAGAAAAAAGAAGCAGGTGGCATTCCACCCTGATTGGGATGTTCCCAGCTGCTTGGCTTCAAGGACCTATATACATCCTCTCCCTGTTGCTAGTACATGTTTAAGCATGTTTTTTGTCAGTACATTGTTCTGAGGGATGTATACAATTTGGGGTCTCTTATGGTTCCATACAAAATTTAGAATTGTTTTTTTCTATATGAAAAACATAGTGCATGGACCACTGGGTGTTGTATATACACAATGAATATTGGAACACTGGATCAAAAAATAATGATGTATTTTATGGTGATTAACATAACACAATAGAAAAAAAGAAAAATTGCTGTTTGCGTTTTGATAGGGATTACACTACATGCATAGATTACCTTGGGTAATACAGATATCTTAACAATTCTACCAATCCATGAGCATGGAATGTCTTTCCATTTCTTTGTGTCATCTTCAATTTCTTTCATCAGTAGTATTTTATCATTTTCAGAATACAGGTCTTTCACGCCTTTGGTTAAGTTTGTTCCTAGATATTTCATTGTTTGGGTGCCACTATAAATGGGATTGTTTTCTTAATTTCTCTATCTGCTGCTTCATTATTGTATAGAAATCCAACAGATTTGTATACATTGATATGTATCCTGTGGCTTTACTGAATTTATCAGTTCTAACAGTTTTTTTGTGGAATCTTTTGGGGTTTTTATATATAGTATCATGTCTCCTGCAAATAGTGTGTTTTACTTCTTCCTTGCCAATTTGAATGCCTTTACCTCTTCTTGTTGTATGATTGCTGTGTTTAGGACTTGCAGTAATATGTTGAGTAAAAGTCAAGAGTGGACATCCTTGTCTTGTTCCTGACATTAGGGGGCATGCTCTCAGTGTTTTCCCATTAAGGACGATGTTAGCTGTGGGTTTTTCCTATATGGCCTTCATTATGTTGAGGTATGCTCCCTCTAAACTTACTTTGTTGAGGGTTTTTTTTTTTATCATGAATGGAAGTTGTATTTTGTCAAATGATTTTTCTGCATCTATTGAAATGATCATATGGTTCTTACTCCTTTCTCCTATTTTTTTTTTTTACTTTTTAAAATTTTTTTTATTTTTTATAAACATATATTTTTATCCCCAGGGGTACAGGTCTGTGAATCACCAGGTTTACACACTTCACAGCACTCACCAAAGCACATACCCTCCCCAATTGATGTGATGTATCATGTTGATTGATTTGAAAATATTAAACCACCCTTGCAACCCAGGAATAAATCCCATATGATCATGGTGAGTGATTTTTTAAAAAGTATTGTTGAATTTGGTTTGCTAGTATTTTGTTGGGGATTTTTCCATCTATGTTCATCAGGATATCAGAATGTAGTTGTGCTATTAGTGGTGTCTTCATCTGGTTTTGGTATCAGGGTAATGCTGGTCTCATAGAATGAACTCAGAAGTTTTTCTTCCATTTATATTTTTTGGAAGAGTTGGGAGAAGAGTATGTACTAACTCTTTAAATGTTCAGTAGAATTTGCCTGTGAAGCCATCTTGTCCTAGACTTTTGTTTGTTTGGAATTTTCAATTCCTTTGCTGGTTATTGGTCTGTTCAAATTTTCTATTTCTTCCTGTTTCAGTTTTGATAGTTTATATGATTCTAGGAATGTGACCCATTTCTCCCAGGTTTTCCAATTTGTTGGCATGTAACTTTTCATAATATGTTCTTATAATTATTTGTATTTATGTGGTGTTGGTTGTTATTTCTCCTCTCTCATTTGTGATTTTATTTATTTGCGCCCCCTTTTTTTTTTCTTTTTAGAGTGGAAAGGGAGGAGCAAAACTGTCTTTCTTTTCTTTTTTTTTTTTAATTTTCATATCTTTTTTTTCTTGATAATTCTGGCTATAGGTTTATCAATTGATTGATTTTTTTCAGAGAACCAGCTCCTGGTTTCAATAATCTGCTCTACAAAATTTATTTATTTATTTATTTTAGGTTCTATAACATTTGTTTCTGCTCTAATTCTTATTAGTTCCTTCCTTCTGTTGATCTTAGGTTTTGTTTTTTATTCTTTTCCTAGCTTCTTTGGTGTAACATTAGGTTGTTTATTTGAGATTTTTCATGCTTCTTGAGGTAGGCCTGTACTGCCTTAAACTTCACTCTTAGGACCACTTTTGCTGAATCTGAATGTTTTGGAGCATTTTTTTCCCATTTTCATGTACTTTTTAATTTCTTCTTCAATTTCCTGGTTGACCCTTTTATTGTTTAGTAACATTTTATTTAACCTTCATGTATTTGTGTTCTTTTCAGATTTTTTGTTGTTGACTTCTAGTTTCATAGTGTTGTGATCAGAAAAGCTGCCACATGCCTCAAACTTTTATTTGTTGAGGGTGTTTTATGGCTTAATATATGATATATTCTGGAGAATGTTCCTGTACACTTGAAAAGAAAGTGTATTCTATTGTTTTAGGATGGAATGTTGTGAATATATATGTTAAATCTATCTGGCAGTATAGGATTTGTGGTTGATTGAAAACATTTAAAGGGGTCATTTAATTAATTACAGGTGATCTCTAGAGAAGAGGTGATAAAAGAAAAAAGAAGCAGGTGGCATTCCACCCTGATTGGGATGTTCCCAGCTGCTTGGCTTCAAGGACCTATATACATCCTCTCCCTGTTGCTAGTACATGTTTAAGCATGTTTTTTGTCAGTACATTGTTCTGAGGGATGTATACAATTTGGGGTCTCTTATGGTTCCATACAAAATTTAGAATTGTTTTCTTCTATATGAAAAACATAGTGCATGGACCACTGGGTGTTGTATATACACAATGAATATTGGAACACTGGATCAAAAAATAATGATGTATTTTATGGTGACTCTAAAATAAAAACTGTAACAGGAGATTAAAAAAGGAAATTATTAATAATAAAGGGGCTAATCTAATAATAATATATAACAATAGTAAATATTTATGTATCCAGCATAGAAGGACCCAAATACAAAAACCAGTTAATAACAAACATAGAGGAAGTAATTGATAATAATACAATAATGTATTGTATTACACTATAATGTCCAATATTATATAATATTGCATACAATATTGTATAATACAATAATGTAAGGGGACTTTAATACCCCATTACAACAATGGAAAGATCATCTAAACAGAAAATCAAAAAGGAAAAAATGGCCTAGTGATGATGAACATTTTTTCATGTGTCTGATAGCCATTTGTATGTCTTCATTGGAGAAGTGTCTGTTCATATCTTCTGCCCACTTTTTAACATGATTATCTGTTTTGTGTGTGTTGACTTTAGGGAGTTCTTTATAGATCCTAGATAACAGCACTATACTGTCATTTGCAAATATCTTCTCCCATTCCGTGGGTTGCCTCTTTGTTTTGTTGACTGTTTCCTTTGCTGTGCAGAAGCTTTTGGTCTTGGTGAAGTCCAAAAAATTCGTTTTACTTTTGTTTCCTTTGCCTTTGAAGACATATCTTGAAAGAAGTTGCTGTGGCTAATATCAAAGAGGTTACTGCCTATGTTCTCTATGGTTCTGATGGATTCTTGCCTCACGTTGAGGTCTTTTATCCATTTCAAGTTTATATTTGTATATGGTGTAAGAGAATGTTCGAGTTTCATTCTTCTACATATAGCTGTCCAGTTTTCTCAGCACCATTTATTGAAGAGACTGCCTTTTTCCCACTGTATATTTTTTCCTGCTTTGTCAAAGATTATTTGACCATAGAGTTGAGGGTCCATATATGGGCTCTCTACTCTGTTCCACTGGTCTATGTGTCTGTTTTTATGCCAGTAGCATGCTATCTTGGTGATCACAACTTTATACTAAAACTTGAAACCAGGCAATGTGATGCCCTCAGTGTTGAGTTTGAGGAATGTTCCCACTATCCTTATACCTTGAAGTGTTTTAATCAGGAACAGATGCTGTATCTTTTCAAATGTTTTTTCTGCATCAATTGAGAGGACCACGTGGTTCTTCTTTCTTCTCTTATTGATTTGTTCTGTCATACTGATTGATTTGCAAATGTTGAACTACACTTCCAATCCAGGGATAATTCCCACCTCGCCATAGTGGATAATCTTTTTTTTTTTTAAGATTTTTATTTATTTGATAGAGAGAAATCACAAGTAGGCAGAGAGGCAGGCAGAGAGAGAGGGGGAAGCAGGCTCCCCGCCGAGCAGAGAGCCCGATGTGGGGCTCGATCCTAGCACCCTGAGATCATGACCTGAGCTGAAGGCAGAGGCTTAAACCACTGAGCCACCCAGGTGCCCCGTGGATAATCTTTTTAATGTGCTGTTGGATCCTATTTGCTAGGATCTTGTTGAGAATCTTAGCATCCATATTCATCAGTGATATTGGCCTGAAATTCTCCTTTTTGGTGGGGTCTTTGAATGGTTTAGGGAACAGGGTAGTGCTGGCTTCATTAAAAGAATCTAGAAATTTTCCTTCTGCTTCAATTTTTTGAAATAGCTTCAAGAGGATAGGTGTTATTTCTTCTTTGAAAGTTTGGTAGAATTCCCCAGGGAATCCGTCAGGTCCTAGGCTCTTGTTTTTTGGGAGGTTTTTGATCACTGCTTCAATCTTGTTATTAGATATTGGTCTATTCAGGTTGTCAGTTTCTTCCTGGTTCAATTTTGGAAGTTTATAGTTTTCTAGGAATGCATCCATTTCATCTAGGTTGCTTAACTTACTGGCATATAACTGTGGATATTAATTTCTGATGATTATTTCTATTTCCTTTGTGTTAGTTGTGATCTCTCCCCTTTCATTCATAATTTTATTAATTTGGGCCTTCTCTCTTTTCTTTGGATTCGATTGGCCAAATGTTTATCAATTTTATTGATTCTTTCAAAAAAACAGCTTCTAGTTTCATTGATGCGTTCTACTGTATCTCTAGTTTCTACATCATTGATCTCTGCTCTAATCTTGATATATCGCTTCTTATGTGTGGACTTGGCTTAATTTGTTGTTGATTCTCCAGTTATTTAAGTTTTAAGGACAGCTGGTGTATTCTGGATTTTTAAATTTTTTTTTGAGGGAGGCTTGGGTGGCTATATATTTCCCCCTTAGGACCACCTTTGCTGTATCCCTTAGGTTTTGGACCAAAGTGTCTTCATTCTCATTGGTTTCCATGAACTGTTTAAGTTCTTCTTTGATTTTCTGCTTGATCCAAGCATTCTTAAGCAAGGTGGTCTTTAGCTTCCAGGTGTTCAAATTCCTTCCAAACTTTTTCTTGTGGTTGAGCTCCAGTTTCAAAGCATTGTTATTTGAGAATATGCAGGGAATAATCTCAATCTTTTGGTATTGGTTGAGCCCTGTTTAATGACCCAGTATGTGGTCTATTCTAGTGAAAGTTCCATGTGTACTCGAGAAGAATGAGTATTCTGTTGTTTGAGGGTGGAATGTTCTGTATGTATCTACAAGGTCCATCTGGTTCAATGTGTCATTCAATGCTCTTGTTTCTTTATTGATTTTCTGCTTGAATGATCTGTCTGTTACTGAGAGTGTTGTGTTAAGATCTCCTACTATTAATGTATTCATATCAATATGACTGTTTATCTTGATTAACAGTTTTCTTATGTAATTGGTTGCTCCCATATGGGGGGTATAAATATTTACAATTGTTAGATCTTCTGGGTGGATAGACCCTTTAAGAATGATGTAGTGTCCTTTTGTATCTCTGACTATAGTCTTTAGTTTAAAATCTAATTTATGTCATGTGAGAGTCACTACCCCAGCCTTCTTTTGCGGCCTGTTGGCAGGAAAGATGCTTCTCCATCCCTTCACTTTCAGTCTGGATGTATCCTTAGGTTCCAAATGGGTCTCTTGTAGACAACATATGGATGGGTCCTGACGTTTTATCCAATCTGCAACCCTGTGCCATTTTGTGGGTACATTAAGGCCATTCATGTTGAGAGTGATTATTGAGAGACACTTTTTTTATATCATGTTACCTGTGAAGTCTTTGTTTCTATAGATTATCTCCATAAATTTATCTTCAATGATGTTCTTGTATTTTTTTTCTTTTATAGAATGCCCCTTAATAGTTCTTTTTTTTTCTTTTCCAAAGATTCCATTCATTCATTTGACAGTCAGACATCACAAGCAGGCAGAGAGGCAGGCAGAGAGAGAGGAAGGGAAGCAGGCTCCCTGCCGAGCAAAGAGCCCTATGTAGGGCCCAATCCCAGGACCCTGAGATCATGACCTAGTCAAAGGCAGAGGCTTTAACCCACTGAGCCACCCAGGCACTGCCCCCCCTTAATATTTGTTGTAATGCTGGCATGATGGTCACATACTCTTTTCAACCTTGCCTGTCTTGGAAGCTCTTTATCTCTCCATCTATTTTGAATGTCAGCCTTACTGGGTAAAGTATTCTTGGCTGCATGTTCTTCTCATTTAGTGCCCTGAATACATCTTGCCAGCCCTTTCTGGCTTGCCAGGTTTCTGTGGACAGGTTTGACGTTATTCTGATTGGCTTTCCTCTGTACATAAGGAATCTCTTCCCCCTACTGCTTTCAAGAGCTCCAGTCTAAAATTATGATTCATTTTCACAATTAGGTGTCTCAAGGTCTTTCTAGATTCTGTTTTCTTGGGGGGTTACCGTTCTGCCTCTAGGACATTAACACTGGTTCCATTCACCAGATTGGGAAAATTTTCATGGAGAGTTTTTTCAACTATATCCTCTAGTCTTCTTTCTTTCCCCTCCCCTTCAGGGATTCCAATAATTCTGACGTTGGAACATTTCATGGTATCATTTATTTCCCTAATTCTGTTTTCATGGCTTCTAAGCTGTTTGTTCCAGGATTCCTCCTGATCCTTTTTCTCTACCAGTTTGTCCTCTAGATCACTAATTCTATCTTCTGCCTCAGTTACCCTAGCTGTTAGAAAATTTAGATTATATTGGAACTCATCAAAAACATTTCTCCAACCTAGCCATTGCCTGAATAATTGTTAGCCTGAATTCCCTTTCCGACATACTGTATATGTCCATATCCAATAGCTCTGATGGAAAGGGCATAGACTCTGAGTTTTTCCTGTTGTGTGTTCTTCCTCCTAGTCATTTTGGTGAGAGATGGCTGAATGGATGTATAGCTGAATTTATCAACTGTGCTTCAGGTAAGGTGTACTCTGGAACGCTTCTGAGCATTTGGGAGTCTCCATCAAAAAGAAAGAAAAAAGAAAAAAAGGGAGAGGGAGACAGGGAAAAAAAAAGAAAAAATAAATAAAAGAGAAGACCCTTACCAAATGGGCCCCATAGGTAAGATTTATAAAGTATACAAAGAAAAACAGACAAAAAGACTGACAAAAGTAAATGACAAGACAAATGCAAGAACCCAGCCAAAATGAACCCCAAGTATAAGATTTATATACTACAAAACAAAAACAAATACACAGAAACACTGACAGAAGAAAAAGATGGGAGGGTGGTTATAAATTCTCAGTGTGGGTGAGGAAGGTTATTTTGATTCTTCCTGGATGTATCTTGATATCTTTGTTAAAGGACTCACCTTTCCTGAGATAAAGGGGGATTAAAACTGGTTTATATATAGGGAAAGCATTCATTAAGGAAAGGGGATTACCTCGAAGCTTATCTCTATATGAATATTTTAAAAATAAAATTAGATAAATTTAAAAAAATAAAAAACAGAAAAAGCAAAAAAACCCCACAGATATATGTGTCAAAAAAGTTCAAGTTAAAATGTTATTGTGGAATTTATTGTACTTAACATCTCATTGTGATGGTAAATAGGTTAAAAATTATTTAAAAAATTGAAAACTATGAGAATAGTGGGAATGAACTAAAAATAAAAGTTGTATATATGAAGTAGTGGTGGTTGTCCTCTTGTTTTTTTGTTTTTTTTTTAAGCTGGCTTTTAGGGGAGGGGCCTGCCACATGGTTTTGCAGGTAGTCTTGCTAGAGTTGAGTCCTCCTGACCTCTATCAAGGGGCTGGGCTCCGAGGAAACTGGTTTTTCAGGCTTTTGTTCTCTGAAGATCTTTTTTTTTTTTTTTTTTTCTCCCCTTGGTAGCTTTCGGCGGTTCTTTGGAAGTTTAGAGGAAAGCAAACTGCACCCAGACTTCCATCTCAGAGAGAAGCCTTAGTCTTTTTCCCTCTGGGTGCTCCAGAGCACATAAATTTCCCCTCTGCCACTGGCAGAGCACGTCCCCAGTCATGGTTTCAGGGGTCACAGGAACTTCTGGTTGTACCCAAAACCATGAGAAATACTAGTCCAGAGAGCTGGCTTCCAGAGGCTGCCTCCTCCGCAGCTGTCTGGGCAGGTCCAGACTGCCAGAGAGGTCCCAACCAGAGATAACACACTGAGATTTTCACACTGGCCCGGGCTGTGAGTGTTCGGACTGTCCAGGTCCTAGAGAGTACTGGCTAGTGCCTGCAGGGACCTCTCTCAGTGGAGGGTGTGGAGCGGGACTCAGACCCCGGTCACGCAGCACATGTGTAGAGTACAAAAAGGCTGTGGTTCTAGAGAGCATGGGCTGGCATCCACACCAGGATCTTTCATGTGCGCCACCACCCAGATGCTCTCCCATGCACCAGTGGCTCAGGGACAAAGACCTGGCTTCTTCACTGACTCTCTCTGGCTCAGCACCAGAGGTGGCCATCCTGGGTCCGTGAGCTTAAGCCCCTGTCCCTAATCATCCAGTTCCACCAATTTCCCCTTAAGATCTTTTGCTCTTTTTGAGTGCTTTCAACCAGACTCCAAGTTAATGCTGGTCCCCAATCACTGGGCACTCTCATATTGGGGTCTTACTTTCCAATGGGTCACTTCTGGTGGCTCCCTCCCTCTTTTGTTTATCATCCAACATCAGTCCGATGTTCCCACTCCACTTTACCTGTCCACTGCCATCTTCTGCCCCCATGAGATCCAGAAGTATATAATTCTAATCTCAGGCTGAATTCATGGGTAATCAGAGTTCTTTGGTAGATAATCAACTCACTTTAGGGGACCGGTTGAAACAGGGCCTCCTACCTCTCTGCCATCTTGTCACCTTTCCCCTATAGAGTATTCTTGACTCAAGACTTTTCTCATTCAGCACTTTGAGTATATCATGCCATTTCTTCTGGTTTGTGAAGTTTCTTCTGAAATATCCCCTGCCAGCCTTATGGGTTTTCTCTTTTAACTTCCTGTATTCTTTTGTCTTGCCACTTTAAAAATGTTTTCTTTATAATTATATTTTACCCATTTAATTACCATAGATCAGCTTTTGCTGATTTTGATAGGAATTCTCTGAGTCTCCTAGATCTCGATATTTGTTTCATTCCCCAGATCTGGGAAGTTGTTTTTAGCTTTTTTTTTTCTTCAAGTAATTTTTCTGCCCCCTTTAATCTCTCTCCTTCTTGGAGTCCTATAATATGAATTTTATTATGTTTGATGGGGTCACTGAGTTCCCTAAGTCTATTCTCATGTTTCATAATCCCTTTTCTCTTTTGTTCAGCTTGATTACTCTGTCTTCTAGGTCACTAATTTGTTCTTCTGCTTCTTGAACCCTGCTGTTGATTCCATCAAACATGTTTCTCCTTCAGTTTACTGAATCATTTATCTCTGCTATGTTATTCCTTATCTTTGTGATAATGGTCTCAATGGTGTCTTCCACTCTTTTCTCAAGTCCTGTGAGTATCCTTGTAATCACTAGTTTAAATTCTCTATCAGACATGTTACATCTGTTTCACTTAGATCTCTGGCTGTGGCCTTGTCCTCTTCCTTCATGTGGGACATATTTCTCTCTCTTTTCACTTTGTCTAAGTCTCTGTGCCTGTTTCTACGTGTAAAGATAGTTAGTGGCCTTATGGAGAAGAGATTCTGTAGTTACCTGCTTTGTAGCGTTCCCTGTTTCCCATAGCCCATCACTTCTGTGAATGTTTCCAATATGTGCTGCATGTTCTCTGCTTTTTTGTCCTGGCTGCTTTATCCATCAGGCAAGTCATCTGCAGAGGCTCCCTTGGCCTACTGTGGGCAGTGTTTGGTCCCTGACCTGAATATGGCATGTTTTAACTAAGTGTGATCTGGTCTATTTTTGAAACGAGCTCTGTTGCTACTGCCATTGGAACTGAACCTGTGCAAAACTCTCACATTGGGAGATGTGGTGTGAGCAAGAGTTTGGGCTAGTCTATTGGGGGATGGGACTCCCCAGGCTGTGTTAGGGTTAGCATGATGGGGAAGGGTGGTTCCACCAGACTGCAGGGGGCAGGGCTTGGTGTAAGCAAGTTAGGTAACAAGTGTTGGTGCTGTGTTGGTTCTTGCAGGTGGACCTGTACTTATGTTGAGGGGTGGGTGAGGGAAATGGCACTGGCCAGTTCCTTTGTTCCTGGAGGGATCTGTCTGTGAATGCTGCCTCTCTGGAATGTGCTCTGAGAGGAGCAAATAACCTCTCCAGGGGCTCTTCAGATTGCTGTTTCCTCACTATGTCTGTTTGCCTGCTTCTCTCTAAAAGCAGTACACTGTCCTTAGGAATCTATTCCAGCCACACCTGCTTGCCTTTAGAAATCCAGGCTTTAAGTCCTTCTGGTTGCAAAAACTCAGGAAATTTGACCCCTCTTGCTTTCCAAGTCAATTGCTATAAGTATTTGTTTTCTCTGTGTGAGCTTTCCTGTGTGTGAGTCTGTCTCTCACTCTTCTCAAGGACCATGGCTTCCTCTCACTGCAGCAGCCATGATCTATTTTTTTCCCAAACTGCATCTCTGCACTTCCTATCTTCTTCAATATGACCTTTTTCTCCCTTGAATTGTGGAGTTTGTTCTGCTAGTCTTCAGGTCAATTTCTGAAGTATTTAGTATGATTTGATAGTTATCTAGTTGTATTTTTGGGAGGAAGCAAACTCAGGGTCCTCCTACTCTAAACTGCCATCTTCCCAAGTTCTATTTTTTGACATTTTTAATAATCTCTGCTTCTCAGTACTTCACAGAAGATCATGTGATTTTTTTTCTTTCTAAAAACTTATTATAAAATGTAGGAATAGAAAATATTAGCAATATAGGATATTTATTGGTTTTTGGTTGAGGTGAGGTAGGTAAAGTCCTAAATTGTAGGAATGTAAAGTATAAAATGTATTCATGAATATCTTCCTTTCATCCAAATATCCTATCTTCTTAACCCTCTCATATTTCTGCAACAAAATTATTTAAGAACAGAAATGAAATCCCTTAGAGAATGACCATAAGGGGAATGAACTGGGTCAGGGGATTTTAGCTCTAGCCTGATCATTTCAATCTGACCCATGTTAGTAATGAAAGTTGTTTGATGCACTGTGGAAAGATTTATGGTAGTCTAGGGCCACATTTAATGAGCATGTTTCTCTATCAGCACAACATATCACCACTGAAGAATCACATTTATGATCTCTGAAGAACTAAGAGGGCAATGAAGGCAAAATGGTTCTTAAGAAAAACAGGTAGGCTCTTCTCTGTCAAGGCTGAGATTAAAATCCTCTTAGCCAAGATTCTATTTACCACTCTTAGTGCTAGTGCTACAGAAGTCAAGTCATGGACTTATAATTTGATTAAAAACTTAAGTGCCCTGAATTCTAATGCTTTAAATTTGCATTATGCATCATTGAGTCATAAGATGGGAAACATCTGTTTGAATTGCAAGAAGGTATCAAACAGAGGCTTCTTAACACATCAAGAGCTAGCGAAAGTAGAACAATCAACAATTCGAAGGGGTGAAAATATTATGACCATCTCCAGATTCAGAAGTTGCCAGGAATGTCTTATAATCAGAAAAGTCATGAGGTTGATTGTCACTATAGTGCAGGTAATAAGGTCGTGGGAGGGAGACTGAAGTATATATCAAACAGAGGTCTCTTTTCAGATGTAATTTGGATTGAATATTAACTATAAATAAGGCATAATAAAGATGCCAGGCAAAAGATAATGGCGAGGTACCATAGGACTCTTTGTTCTCAAATCAGTATGAGAGCAAATATTATAACATTTCCATTGTAGAATGCAATACAGCAGCAAGGAGGAAGGATTATTATTCCAAAAATTCTAATAAAGGAATTACTGGGTTTTCCATTTTTACTTTATCAATTGGGAAGAGTGTTTGAGGGATGTCTGCTTGCCCAAAATCTCAAATACTCTAACACAGTGATTCTCAACCTTGAATGCATATTAAAATCACTTGGTGAGCTTTAAAAATAGAATCCACTACCTGGGCCACCCCAACCTTAACAATTTTGATTTAATGGTTCTAGGGTAAGGTAAAAGTACATATTAATTTAAAAAAAATCCTCGGGTGTTTTTCAAAGCCAGCTGTTTGAGAGTGAGATGTAATACTATCAGGCCCAGATATTAGCTCTATTTACAGGCCAATGAGGGAACACTCAAATGATGAGATTTCAAGTGTCCTAAAATCTCCTCAGTTTTTTTGGTATAATTTTTTGCATCAGCCCTGCTACACTGCCTAAAATAACTATGTTAGGATTTGTATAGCTAGCTAAAATGCATATGTTATCTGGGAAAGTTGACAAACTTATACCTTAGTTTGAATTTGTTATCAGATTAACTAGCAAGGGGAGCATACATTTTAATAGTGGAGCCAAAGCTCTAAAACATGGAATGCTATCTAAGTAGGCAAGTTATGCTTAGGGTGACCAAATTTCCCCATTTTTCTGGGATTGAGGACTCTCCTAGGATGCAGGAATTTCGGTTGCAAAAGCATAATTGTTCCAGGCAAACCAGTATGAGTTGGTAATCATAGACATGGTTTGGTGGAGGATCAAGAACCATGAGGGCTTGGGGCACATGGGCAGAAGTAAGAGACTCTAAAGACCAGAAAGCAATATGAAGAACCCATTTCATTTACTTTACCATTTTGCCTGTAGATGATATAACAATAGTGAGGCAAGATCATTTATTGGATCATTAAATATTAGAGATTATTTATTTTTCTGAACTACTAGAAGAAACACAAATATTAAGTTATATCTGTGTTCTTCCCTCATGTTTCTAGAAGGTAGTTAGGTCATTTTATCCCTGGAGTGGGGTATAGTTTATGCCACCAACATTAGTACAAACAAGACTTTTGACTTTTGGGGGCACCTGGGTGGCTCAGTGGGTTAAGCCTCTGCCTTCAACTTAGGTCATGATCTCAGGGTCCTGGGTTCGAGCCCTGCATTGGGCTCTCTGCTCAGTGGGAAGCCTACTTCTCCTTCTCTCTGCCTGCCTCTCTGTCTACTTGTGATCTCTCTGTCAAATAAATAAATAAAATCTTAAAAAAAAAGACTTCTGACTTTTGAAAAGCCTCAACTTATTAAAGAGTTTAACTGGAATGAGAGCACCTGAGGTAAGATCTTTGAAAATGAATAGGAGGAAGCTGCAAGATAACAAAAGAATAAACATTTACACTAGGTAGTGGATGGTACCAAGCAAACTGGGGTGCTTGGGTTGTGTGTGTATTGTCTGTGCAGGCATGTGCACATGCACGTGTGTGTGTGTGTGTGTGTGCATGTGTGTGTATAGAACGCTTGGTGGTGTACCTAGGGATGACAAATCTGAGGCCCATTATTTGCCCCAGATTTTTTTGGTCAGTTTTGTATTAGAATTTTTATGGCCAGTTTTGTATTAGAAGCTATGAGCTTCCCAACTTCAAAGGACCAATGTGAACTTATCAGTGGTGCTGTTATAAATCTACAAAGTCCTTTTCCAATGTTCTGTATTATGTAAGATTGTTGGGATGCTCAATTATGGAGGAGATTGATTGATTGATTGATTGATTTACTTGACAGAGAAAGACACAGCGAAGATAGGGAACACAAGCAGGGGGACTGGAAGAGGGAGAAGCAGGATTCAGTGGAGCAAGAAGCCTTATGCAGGGCTCCATCCCAGGACCCTGGGATCATGATCTGAGCTGAAAGCAGACGCTCAATGACTGAGCCACCCAGGTGCGCCTATGGAGGAGGTTTAATTTACTGTTGGTTCAGTAGGAGGGGCTCAGAAAACTTAATTAAATTTAAATAAATATGACAGTTGTAATACACGCAAAATTATAACAAAAAATTCACCCACTACAACATTTGCTATTGAAAACCTATATGGTAGATACTTTATTATGTGTACTATTGATGTTTATAAGCTGTAAGATTATATAATAATTATATATAATTATATTATATATTATAATATAATATAACACAGAATATAAATTATATAATTTATAATCTGTAAGATGTTTATAATCTGTAAGACATGTGTGTATATATATTGTGTTATACAATATATACAATATACAATGATATATATATTTATATACACACGCCCATCATAGGTTGTACATAACATACATAAACATAAGTATATATACATAAACATATACTTTGTAATATATTTGTATATAATATACACATTTTAAAAATGAGGATCATAATTTGGTACCAGAGTGGCTCAGCTGGTTAATCATATAACTCTTGGTTTTGGCTCAGGTTTGAGGACCTCGGGTCCTCAGCATGGAGTCTGCTGGAGAGTCTTTCCCTTCCTCCCCCTCCTTCCCCCTTTCTTCCTTCCCCTGCTAGTGCTCTCTCTCTCTCTAAAATAAACAAAATATTTTTAAAAATGAGGACCATAGAGATAGAGTTGACTTATCATACAACTTGTAAAAAGTGGCAAAGCTGGGAATTTTAATCCATGATTTCCCAATTCCAAAACATGTTCCTTCTCCACTCATCATGTTACTTTTGTACTGGTTAGATGAATAAAAGGAAAACAAAGTATTGAATACCTCTGTGGCTATTCATTTCTTTTCTCTAAAAGAAAATGTGTAGGTACAGATTGAAGGAGCAAATTTGTTGCATGTTCTGTGGGGTTGGCCTCACTTCCATGGAGGACATTTTGATGGCTTTCAAACCTAAGGATTGAACTTTGTCTCTAGAATAGGCAGTTCTGTGATGAAATTTTTTGGTACAGCTGTTTTGAGATGTATCCGTGTATCTACCTGGAACAAGCTCAGGTTTATTTCTAGACACTTTTAAATGTGTTTCTGATTGCTTTTGACCACAATTCATCACCAAGTGATTTTTCTTTTGGCCAGTTTTCATTTATCGTTCATCTTCAGCAAGAAAAAGGAGAGCAAATCTAGAAAGTGGCATAATACCTAGTAATTATTTTGCTTTCATAGTAACTAAGAGGAATTTTTAGGTAAGTTGTGTCTCTTTTGGCTTTCTAAGCTTATTGCATATAATTTTCACATGGTTTGGGCAGAGAAAAATTCATGGAGACAATCAGCTTTAGGCAAAGGTGAAACCATTAAGGATTTGAACATCAAAACAAGGATGAAAGTGGATCTGGTCATTAGTCATGTTCTTAAGGATTCTTGCTATGGTATCATGTGTATTTTAAAGGAAAATGTATTGACAACAATGCCTTCAAAGGTATAACTAACACATATTAAGGGTCAGATAGACCTAGATTTGGTTCCAGCTCCAGTACTTGCTCTGAGACTTTAGGTAAGTTACATAAACTCTTTAAACTGTATTTTCTTCATCTTAAATGAAGATGATAATATGTAACTCATGAGACATAAATGAACTAATGTAGGTAAAAAATTAGCACAATATCTGGTATGTAGCAAGTGGTCAATAAATGAGCTATTGCCATCATCATCATCATCATCATCATCATCATCATATTTATTCTGTACTTAGATTGTCACACTTGTTTTTTAAAAGAATCATACTATCTCCTCTTAGGTTTTAGAAAAATGCTTAAAAGCTGTGTCTACACAGCTCTATAATCCAATGAAAGAATTTAGTCCAACTGGTTTTTAGGCATTGTGTAAACAGAGAAAGTGAAAATCATGTGAAAGCCTGATATTATTAGAATTAAAATATTTCCCTTAATTTGTGGATAGGTTGAGGGTAACAGGACAACTTTTCCTTCTAGGTCCTTGGTTTAGCTAATCTTGCATTCTACTCAAAACATGTCTTTGACCTTCAATTCTACTTTTTTTGGGTCAACCAGAAATAGATGTCCCTCACTTGTTATGTGCCAGGGACACAATAATGAATTATACAGTCTTTGCCTGAAGGGAGTTTTAAATTTAATAACCATGATCCTACAGTAGCATAAGGTAGCTTTCATGTGGACATGACTGTTATCTGAACAATGTGTGAATGGTCAAGGTAAACTTTGATATCTATCTATCATCTATCTATCTATCTATCTATCTATTATCTATCATCTATCTATCTAATCAATCTTATTCTCCCTCCTTTTTACTTATGTGAACCCAATGTATGAGAGCTTTGGGTCTTTAGCAGCTCGAAAGCAATGTCAGTGGCGTTTCCTAAAGTTTCAAACCAACAGTGACTATTAAATGGTGAAAGGATTAGATTTCTCTTTGGTGGCTCCAAAGAGCCAAACTAGGATAGATAAATGTGTATCAGGGAGGCAGATTTTGGCTGAAATATATAAAAAAAAAAATCATGGGCTCCTCAGCTTTAGAAATATTTGGATAAACACTGAATTACTAGGGATCTGCGTGATTATAGAGTTAATTTTTGTATTTAGCAGGACATTTACCAAGCTTTTTCTGGTTCCTCTTAGTTCTGAAGTTCTAGGCAATATGTAGAACTCTCTAATTGCTTAGATATCCATGCTACTAATGAGAATTATTTTTTCAAAATTTCTTTGTTGACATTATTGAGCAGTTTAATCCCTTAAACTAATCATTTAATCTTACTAAGTATAACTTGGATAGTTTCTTATAGAAAGGGTACACATGAGTCTTTGAGAATCTACTATTTTTCTTATTGTTAAAAGGAAATGTAAATGGAATTGAATCTCTAATTTCTCTTTCTGTATTTTCACTGTTAGTGTACAAGAAAGCAACTGATTTCTGTACATTGACTTTATATCCTGCCACATTACTGAATTGCTGTGTAAGTTCTAGTAGTTTGGGGGTGGAGACTTTTGGGTTTCCCATATAAAGTATCATGTCTTCTGTGAAGAGAGAGAGTTTGACTTCTCATTTGTGAATTTGAATACCTTTTATTTCTCTTTGTTGTCTGATTGCTGTTGCTAGGACTTCTAATACTATGTTGAACAAGAGCGGTGAGAGTGCGCATTCTTGTCATGTTCCTAATCTCAAAGGGAAGGTTGTGAGCTTTTTCCCATTGAGGATGATATTTTCTGTGGGTTTTCCATAGATAGATTTTAGGAAGTTGAGGCGTGTTTCCTCTATACCTATACTTTGAAGCATATTAATCAGGAATGGATGCTGGATTTTGTCAAATGCTTTTTCTGCATCAATTGAGAGTACCACGTGGTTCTTCTCTCTTCTCCTATTGATTTATTCTATTATACTGATTGATTTGCGAATGTTGAACCACGCTTACAACCCAGGGATAAATCCCACCTCGTCATGGTGGATAATCTTTTTAATGTGCTGTTGGATCCTATTTGCTAGGATCTTGTTGAGAATCTTAGCATCCATATTCATCAGGGATATTGGTCTGAAATTCTCCTTTTTGGTAGGGCCTTTGTCTAGTTTGGGGATCAGGGTAATGCTGGCTTCATAAAAAGAGTCTCAGGGTTTTCCTTCTGCTTCAATTTTTTGAAACAACTTCAGGACAGTAAGTGTTATTTCTTCTTTGAAAGTTTGGTAGAATTCCCCAGGGAATCCATCAGGTCCTAGGCTCTTGTTTATTGGGAGGTTTTTTGTTTTTTGTTTTTTTTTTAATTAATTTTTTATTTTTTATAAACATATATTTTTATCCCCAGGGGTACAGGTCTGTGAATCACCAGGTTTACACACTTCACAGCACTCACCAAAGCACATACCCTCCCCAATGTCCATAATCCCACCCCCTTCTCCCAAACCCCCTCCCCCCAGCAACCCTCAGTTCGTTTTGTGAGATCAAGAGTCACTTATGGTTTGTCTCCCTCCCAATCCCATCTTGTTTCATTTATAAGAATATTGGGAGGTTTTTGATCACGGCTTCAATCTTGTTACTAGATATTGGTCTATTCAGGCTGTCAGTTTCTTCCTGGTTCAATTTGGGAAGTTTCTAGTTTTCCAGGAATGCATCCACTTCATCTAGGTGGTTTAACTTATTGGCATATAACTGTTGATAATTTCTGATGCTTGTTTCTATTTCCTTTGTGTTAGTTGTGATCTCCCCCTTTTCATTCATAATTTTATTAATTTGGACCTTGTCTCTTTTCCTTTGAATTAGTTTGGCCAATGGTTTATTGATATTATTGATTCTTTCAAAATATCAACTTCTAGTTTCATTGATGTGTTCTACTGTATCTCTAGTTTCTATCTCTTTGATCTCTGCTCTAATCTTGATTATTTCCCTTTTTGTGTGTGAAGTTGGCTTAATTTGTCATTGATTCTCCATTTCTTTAAGGTGAAAGGTAAACTAGAGAATCAATTCCATTTACTGTAGCACCAAGAACCAAAAGATACCTGGGAATTAACCTAAACCAAAAAGGTAAAGGATTTGTACTCGAGGAACTACAGAACACTCATGAAAGAAATCAAAGAAGACACAAAAAGATGGAAGACCATTCCATGCTCATGGATCGAAAGAATAAACATTGTTAAAATGTGTATACTGCCTATCTATCTATACTTTCAATGCCGTTCCAATAAAAATTCCACTGGCATTTTTCAAAGAGCTGGAGCAAACAATCCTAAAATTTGCATGGAATCAGAAGAGACCCGGAATTGCTAAGGAAATGTTGAAAAAGAAAAATGAAACTGGGGGCATCACGTTGTCTGATTTCAAGCTTTACTATAAAGTTGTGATCACCAAGAGAGCATGGTAGTGGCATAAAAACAGACACATAGACCAGTGGAACAGAGTAGAGAGCCCAGATATGAACCCTCAACTCTATGGTCAAATAATCTTTGACAAAGAAGGAAAAGATATACAGTGGGAAAAAGACAGACTCTTCAATAAATGGTGCTGAGAAAATTGGACAGCTATATGTAGAAGAATGAAACTCGACCATTCTCTTACACCATACACAAAGATAAACTCAAAATGGATAAAAGACCTCAATGTGAGGCAAGAATCCATCAGAATCAAAGAGGAGAACATAGGCAGTAACCTCTTTGATATTAGCCACAGCAACTTCTTTTAAAGATATGTGTCCAAAGGCAAAGGAATCAAAAGCAAAAATGAATTTTTTGGACTTGATCAAGATCAAAAGCTTCTGCACAGCAAAGGAAACAATCAATAAAACAAAGAGGCAACCCACGGAATGGGAGAAGATATTTGCAAATGACAGTACAGACAAAAGGCTGATATCCAGGATCTATAAAGAGCTCCTCAAACTCAACACACACAAAACAGATAATCATGTTAAAAAATGGGCAGAAGATATGAACAGACACTTCTCCAATGAAGACATACAAATGGCTATCAGACACATGAAAAAATGTTCATCATCACTAGTCATCAGGGAGATTCAAATCAAAACCACATTGAGATACCACCTTACACCAGTTAGAATAGCCCAAATTAGCAAGACAGGAAACAACATGTGTTGGAGGGGATGTGGAGAAAGGGGAACCCTCTTCCACTGTTGGTGGGAATGCAAGTTGGTGCAGCCACTTTGGAGAACAGTGTGGAGATTCCTTAGGAAATTAAAAATAGAGCTTCCCTATGGCCCTGCAATTGCCCTACTGGGTATTTACCCCAAAGATACAGATGTAGTGAAAAGAAGGGCCATCTGTACCCCAATGTTTATAACAATAATGGCCACGGTCGCCAAACTGTAGAAAGAACCAAGATGCCCTTCAGTGGACGAATGGATATGGAAGATGTGGTCCATATACACTATTGAGTAGTATGCCTCCATTAGAAAGGATGAATACCCAACTTTTGTATCAACATGGATGGGACTGGAAGAGATTATGCTGAGTGAAATAAGTCGAGCAGAGAGAGTCAACTGTCTTATGTTTTTTCTTATTTGTGGAGCATAAGAAATATCATGGAGGAGATGGGGAGATAGAGAGGAGAAGGGAGTTGGGGGAAATTGGAGGGGGAGATGAACCATGAGAGACTATGGATTCTGAAAAACAATCTGAAGGTTTTGAAGGGGTGGGCGGTGGGAACGTGGGTGAGCCTGGTGGTGGGTATCATGGAGGGCACGTATTGCATGGAGCACTGTGTGTGATGCATAAACAATGAATTCTCGTACACTGAAAGGAAATTTAAAAAATATTTTTTTTTCAAAAAAGGAAATGTATACAATGAGGCTCAGCTCACAGTAAAAAGCAGGATAGAAATCATCTGCTACATGGAAAGTACTTTCTCTTACTGGGGAACATACATATCTTCATCTTAGTTATTGCCAAGGAAAGATATTAGCCTCCACCTCATTTCTCCTGCTTCTGCTTTCTTGAATTATCCATTTGGCTTACTGAATTACCCACCTGCAGGCTCAGCTTTGTTCAGTTTTAGACTCATTTGAAGTTTATAATCTTGTGGCTCTTCCTGCTGATGTGACTAGGACACAACATCTTAGAATCTCTGGGGTCTTACATTGTTCTTAAGTACTCTGTATTATTCTGTACTGTGTAGATTGGAGGCCTATATGACCTGGTGCTGACAGCTGGCTTTAGGTATTGACTCTTGAGTTCCAGCTCTTCCTTTCTGGGTACCCCAATTTGTAGATTAAAGCTTTTGCTTTGGATTATGCTCTGACATTATGTTCCAATAAATGGTGTAGTATATTTTCTTTTTCTTATGATTTAATTATAGTAATAATAATAGCTATATATCTTGTCGCTTATTATGGGGTAGACTTACCATACTTTATTTTTTTAATTTTTTAAAATTTATTTTCAGTGTAACAGTATTCATTGTTTTTTTGTACCACACCCAGTGCTCCATGCAATCCGTGACCTCTCTAATACCCACCACCTGGTTCCCCCAACCTCCCACCCCCCCGCCACTTCAAGCCCCTCAGATTGTTTTTCAGAGTCCATAGTCTCTCATGGTTTACCTCCCCTTCCAATTTCTCCCAACTCCATTCTCCTCTCTAATTCCCCTTGTCCTCCATGATATTTGTTATGCTCCAAAAATAAGTGAGACCATATGATAATTGACTCTCTCTGCTTGACTTATTTCACTCAGCATAATCTCTTCCAGTCCTGTCCATGTTGCTACAAAAGTTGGGTATTCATCCTTTCTGATGGAGGCATAATACTCCATAGTGTATATGGACCAGATCTTCCTTATCCATTCGTCCACTGAAGAGCATCTTGGTTCTTTCCACAGTTTGGCGACCATGGCCATTGCTGGTATAAACATTGGAGTACAGATGGCCCTTCTTTTCACTACATCTGTATCTTTGGGGTAAATACCCAGTAGGGCAATTGCAGGGTCATAGGGAAGCTCTATTTTTAATTTCTTGAGGAATCTCCACATTGTTTTCCAAAGTGGCTGCACCAACTTGCATTCCCACCAACAGTGTAAGAGGATTCCCCTTTTAACCACATCCCCTCCAACACATGTTGTTTCCTGTCTTGCTAATTTGGGCTATTCTAACTGGTGTAAGGTGGTATCTCAATGTGGTTTTAACTTGAATTTCCTGATGGCTAGTGATGATGAACATTTTTTCATATGTCTGATAGCCATTTGTATGTCTTCATTGGAGAAGTGTCTGTTCATATCTTCTGCCCATTTTTTTTAATAAAAATCAAAAGCTTCTGCACAGCAATGGAAACAGTCAACAAAACAAAGAGGCAACCCACGGAATGGGAGAAGATATTTGGAAATGACAGTACAGACAAAAGGTTGATACCCAGGATTTATAAAGAACTCTTCAAACTCAACACACACAAAACAGATAATCATATAAAAAATGGACTTACCATACTTTAAAAATTGAGATGGAAAACTGGAATTTTCAGAGAAAAGTAGTAAAAATGTTTTTTTTTCTTTGATATGAGAACAAACTACTGTAATGGAGATTTTTTTTAAGGCAAGAATTAATTGGAATCCCATCTTCAATGAGTGTTATAAGGAGAAGTATTTAATAGTTTTTTTTTTATCATTCAGAGATAAGGAGAATTGAAAAGTGGTTAAAACAGAAGCAGTAGAAATTTCTATTGAATATAATGAAAACCTTTATGGTTATAAAAATGTAGCAAACACACCAACCAGATGCTGCTAATTAATCTCTCCCTGATTTAAAAATTGCTTTAAATCTGTATATAGAAGCCTGCTCAATTAAAAAAAATAATCTTATACCACTGGTTTTTAGGTACTGTGTAGACATAGCAAAAATGAAAATTGTGTGAAAGATTGGTATTTTTAGAACTGAAATGCTGTGCTGATTGACTCCAAGAAGAGACTAAATAACTGGTCCTGAAATGTTTAGCTATCCAGCTGCCTGAAGGCTGGCAAATAGACCCTCTAAAAGACATTCTAATTTTCAGATTCTCATCATTCTCTGAAGTTGCAATTGAGAATGGAACTGTTTTCGATTAGGTAGGAAATATTTAGTTGTTTCTCTCTCCACCAGAATTTTTAAAATGCACATTTTTCATGATTTTTGTGATGAACATGTAACTGTGTATTTTGATTTATCTCTTTTAATGATCATAATTAAATATGATTCATTGCTGTAATTTCATCAATAAATCAAAGTATAACACAAGGTAACATCATCTGTTATAAACAACTATTCATGCATTGTGTTAAATTGGAAAAAAATTATTTAAGAAAGAAGGAAAAGACTCCATTTAGATTCCAGTGTCACAACATTTTACTCTTTAAGAGTGTTGTAGCCATTTTCTCAATATCCACCCTGTATTAAGCAGATATGTATTTGAACAGGCCTACCACTTCAGAATAAATACATTCTTTTTTAAAATCATTTTTTAATTTTTTATTTATTTTCAGCATAACAGTATTCATTATTTTTTCACCACACCCAGTGCTCCATGCAATCTGTGCCCTATATAATACCCACCACCTGGCACCCCAACATCCCACCCCCCCGCCCCTTCAAACCCCTCAGATTGTTTTTTAGAGTCCATAGTGTCTCATGGTTCACCTCTCCTTCCAATTTCCCCCAACTCCCTTCTCCTCTCTAACTCCCTATGTCCTCCATGCTATTTGTTATGCCCCACAAATAAGTGAAACATTCTGAGATACTTTCTGTTGACATTTTTACCTTATCAGTGCAATGTTGTTTGTTCATACTAAAGACATGGATCCTATTTCATGAAGGTTGCACAAGTAGCAAGAGCAGACCCAGTTGCAGGAGCTCAGAGTTCAGGCAGGAAGACAAAGCATGCTGACCAAGGGGTGGAGCAATCTGGAGGCATAGTAAAATAAACTGTGAATGTGGTAGGAGAATGGTCAGTAATCCATAATGAAGCTGCATGATATCTCAGTGGGTAGATAGAGTGAAAAAACAAGAAATATGGGAGAGTATAGTTTAGGAAAGAGTTGAGGGAAGTCTGAGACCTATATTTTCTCTTCTACAAAATGGAGCTAAATATTACCTATGGGATAGAATATTGGGAAGGTTGAATGAGATGTTTATAAAATATTTAGCACATTGCCTGGTGCTTAAAAAGACTCCGTAGATGTTCATTCTTATAAGACTGTGACTAGTAAAGAGTGAGAATCCCTTGCTTAATGTGTAATTTTTTCTGTATATTTCTAGGTCATATTTACAATAGTATTGCAATACTGGCTCTTACTTAGCTTGTAGTCAGTTAAGAATTTCAAGCCTCTTAAGCGATAATTATTTTTAGTGAGATCTCCCTTGTATTTGTCGTTGTCTTTTTTTTTTCATATTAAGTTTGTTCCTAATATTTGTGCTTTCTCTTGTTGACATTATTCCTTCATCGTAGGACTATTTCTATGTATATAAATGTTCATTTTGCATGTTATTTCTGTACCATAATCCTGCCAGTTTTAACATCCTCTGAACATTTGATTAATACATTTTAAGTATTTTTTAATTCAAAACCCCTGTTTGCTTGCTTTTCTTCAACAAAGTTGCTGGCTCTGCTCAAAGGTCAACAGACAGCAAATAAAGAACTGTCAAAGAAGGTGGAACATACTAAATTTTTTTGTAACTTAAATTTTTATTTGAACTACTTTTGGGCTCTGGGGCACCCAGTTGCAGTCTTACCTCTATGGTTGAATTAAATTATTTATAGATATCATCTGTTTCTTAGCCATTTATTAAGGGATTTATTAAGATTTATTAAGGGAGGGTGCCTGGGTGGCTCAGTGGGTTAAGCCGCTGCCTTCAGCTCAGGTCATGATCTCAGGGTCCTGGGATCGAGTCCCGCATTGGGCTCTCTGCTCAGCAGAGAGCCTGCTTCCTCCTCTCTCTCTCTCTGCCTGCCTCTCTGCCTACTTGTGATCTCTCTCTGTCAAATAAATAAATAAAATCTTAAAAAAAACACCTTATTAAAAAAAAAAGATTTATTAAGGGAAATTTTACTCCTACACCATGGGGACAAGAACATTTCTTGGAATGTGACTGTTACTACAACTCAGTAAAATCTTCTTATTAATATATAATAAAATACCAATTCAAATGGGATGAAATTCAGCAGTTCAGTTTTAATATTCTCACTGAAGAATTAAAGGAAGTCAATTTGGGATGTTTTCTAGTTTCTGTGAAAGGTAAATATTTTTAAATATTTTTTATTGTAGATCACTTGTGTTTAACATACCTTCTGAAATACGATTTTTTAGAAGAGATAATAGAAAGAAACTAAAAATGAATCATTGAATTTAACTATAGCATGAGACTGTCCAAAAATTTATTAATTCATATTACATGAAGAAATTGGGGAACTAATGGTTATCATTAGTTTAGCCTTCAGAGTAATTATTGTTCAGTTGATTTAGCACACTAGATAAAAATGAAAGTTAATGCCTATGCTAATTAGGAAAATATTTTGTTAGCTCTTTTATTGAGTTTTGAAATGCACAGAGATTAATTTTAAGCTTTATTATATTCCATTCAGATCACTATCACATATAAAATAGATCAAAATATGTCAAAATTTATCTGTAATATGAATTAATGCAAGACGATTTGATTTCGTTAGAGAAAAGAATTTCACTGGAGAATAATAAATAATGAGGGAGATTGTTTCTAAAATACTATTTAGGATTATTAGGGGCCACAGGCAAAAAAGGGGTGGAGGCAGTCCTACATCATTTTGTTAATGAGAAAATAAATGTTTGACAATGTCTTTGGTTCCAAGCAAAATCACAGCTGGGAGGGCTTTGAAGATTTGTTCTTCATTCCGTTTGGGAGAAAAGAGTGCTAAAAAAAACTTACTAAGAAAAATGTTAATCAAAAATTGTTAAATTTCCAGTATTCTAAATCTCTTTCACTAGAGAAAAAAGAAAATCAAACTTCCTTCTCCAAACAGATCCCTATGTTGCTTATTGAATTTGTCATTGTGGGTATTTTGTAATATGTTTAACACAGGTCCATTTTGAATTTCCAAGAACCTCGATTTTACTTCATCAGACAACTGACTGATTTTTGCCTCAGCATACCAGGGTGGTTACAGTGTTGTCCTCACTACAGTACCCCTTCTACCCCAGTCCTCTCCATAGTAGAGCTGATGCCTACGTAGATGTTCAGAAAGTTAGACATTTCTATAATTTTCTTCTCCAGAATAAATGAAAACTTTACTTCCTCCAGGACCCTCATAGAAGATTCCAATGAATAAGAGTGATTTTCATTTAACCCATGATTTTCAAATCATTTACAATTTTGTTTAGTCTGGTGACTTGGCTTTCTGTCTAGATGTGTTGAAAAGGAGACCAACTTACACTGAATGATATTTATAAGTTGCAGTAAAGATTCAACTCAACGTCTCTAACAGATTTGTTTTTTTCCTTGAACTTGACTTTAGAGAAAAAGAAACAAACAAGACAATAAGCTCTCATCAGTGTTTTATTTTAATAAATTTCTTGCTGTGTCTTGAAGTCAGTATAAATTTGGTTTAGAGCACTATACTTTTACTTACACTCCTGAACAACTAATTATAACCAGAATGCTGACTTTGAAACTCTGCAGGTTGTCAATCAACAAATATTTGTTCCATTTACTATTAAAAAAGTCAAACATTTTCCATATTCTTTATTTACTATGCTATAAAAATTGTTGAATATGCATTATGATGTTCAACAGAAAACATTGAAACAAAAAGGATTTCAATAACCAGAAGACTCCATTTCCTGAGCATTTCAGTCAAGCATCCTTGAATCCAGAACCCTCACTGGTCCAGTTATCCAGCTTGCTGATCCATTTGGATGAACACTAATTTTTCCTGAACAAAATTTTTTTTTTATTATGTGATGTTAGTCACCATACAGTACATCATTAGTTTTTGATGTAGTGTTCCAAGATTCATTGTTTACATATAACACCCAGAGCTCCATGCAATACATGCCCTCCTTAATACCCGTCACCAGGCCAACCCATTCCCCCACCCCCCCCAAAACACTCAGTTTGTTTTTTAGAGCCCACAGTCTCTCATGGTTCATCTCCCCCTCCAATTTTCCCCCTTTCATTTTTCCTTTCCTTCTAATGTCCTGCACACTATTCCTTATGTTCTGCAAGTAAGTAAAACCATATGATAATTGTCTATATCTGCTTGACTTATTTCACTTAGCATAATCTCCTCTAGTTCCATCCATGCTGATACAAAAGTTGGGTATTCATCCTTTTTTGATGGCTGAGTAATAGTCCATTGTATATATGCACCACATCTTCTTTATCCATTCATCTGTTAAAGGGCATATCAGCTCTTTCCATAGTTTGGCTATTGTGGACATTGCTTCTATGAACATTGGGGTGCATGGCCCTTCTTTTCACTACATCTCCATCTATGGGGTAAATTCCCAGTAGTGCAATTGCCAGGGCATATGATAGTTCTATTTTTAAGTTTTTCAGGAACCTCCACATTGTTTTCCAAAGTGGCTTCACTAACTTGCATTCCCTCCAACAGTGTAAGAGGGTTCCCCTTTCTACACATCAACATTTGTTGTTTCTTGCCTTGTTGGCTTTTGCGTTTCTAACTTGTGTAAGGTGGTATTTCAATGTGGTTTTGATTTGAATTTCCCTGATGACTAATGATAAACATTTTTTTCATGTGTCTGATAGCCATTTGTATGTCTTCATTGGAGAAGTGTCTGTTCATGTCTTCTGCCCATTTTTGACGTGATTATCTGTTTTTGGGTATTGAGTTTGAGAAGTTCTTTATAGATATTGGTATCAGCCCTTCACAGTGTCATTTGTGAATATCTTCTCCCATCCCGTAGGTTGCCTCTTGATTTTGTTGACTGTTTCCTTTGCTGTGCAGAAACTTTTAACTTGACAAAGTCCCCAAAGTTCATTTTGGCTTTTGTTTCCCTTGCCTTTGGAGGCATGTGTTGAAAGAAGTTTCTGTGGCTGATGTTGAAGAGGTTACTGTCTATGTTCTCCTCAAGGATTTTGATGGATTCCTGTCTCACATTGAGGTATTTCATCCATTTTGAGTTTATCTTTGTGTATGGTGTAAGAGAATGGTCGAATTTCTTTCTTCTGTATATAGTTGTCCAATTTTCCCAACACCATTTATTGAGAGACTTTTTTCCACTGGATATTTTGAGGGTTAGAGTTGAGGGTCCATATATGGGCTCTCTACTCAGTTGCATTGGCCTATGTGTCTGTTTTTCTTCCAGTACCACGCTGTCTTGGTGATAACATCTTTGTAATATAGCTTGAAGTCAGGCACCATGATGCCCCTAGTTTTGTTTTTCTTTTTCAGCCTTCCCTTGGTGACTCAGGGCCTTTTCTGGTTCCATACAAATTTTAGGATTGTTTGTTCCAGCACTTTGAAAAACATTTATGGTATTTTGATTGGGATGGAATTGAAAGGATAGATTGTTCTGGCAGCATAGACATTTTTACACTGTTTATTCTTCTGATCCATGAGCATGGAATGTTTTTCGGTCTTTTTGTGTCTTCAGTTTCTTTCGAATGTTCTGTAGTTCCTCGAGTATAGATTCTATACCTCTTTGGTCAGGTTTATTCCAAGGTATCTTATAATTTTTGGTGCTATTGTAAATGGAATCAATTCTGTAATTTCCCTTTCTACAGTTTCATTGCTAGTGTATAACAAAGCAACTGATTTTTGTGCATTGATTTTGTATCCTGCCACATTGCTGAATTGCTGTATGAGTTCTAGGAATTTGGGGCTGAAGTTTTTTGGGTTTTACACATATCATGTCATCTGTGAAGAGAGAGAGTTTGAATTCTTCTTTGTCAATTTGATTATCTTTTATTTCTTTTTGTTGTCTTAGTGCCATTACTAGGACTTCTATTACTAATTTGAACAGCAGTGTCGAGAGTGGACATCCTTATTGTGTTCCTAATTTCAATGGGAAGGCTCTCAGCTTTTCCTCATTGAGGATGATATTTGCTGTGGGTTTTTCATAGGTGGATTTTATGAAGTTGAGGAATATTCCCTCTATCCCTATATTCTGAAGAGCTTTAGTCAGGAAAGGATGCTGTACTTTGTCAAATGCTTTTTCTGCATAAATTGAAAGAACCATGTGGGTTTTCTCTCCTCTCTTAGTAATTTTTTCTGTCACATTGATTGATTGATTTGTGGATTTGAACAACCCTTGCATTACAGGGATAAATCGACCTGGCCATGGTGGATAATCTTTTTAATGTACTGTTGTATCCTACTAGTAGGATCTTGTTGATAATCTTAGCATCCATATTCATCCAGGATATTGGTCTGAAATTCTTCTTTTTGCTGGGGTCTTTGTCTGGTTGGGGAACAAGGTAATGTTGGCTTCATAGAAAGAGTCTGGAAGTTTTCCTTCTGTTTCTATTTTTTGAAACAGCTCCAGGAAACTAAGTATTATTTCTTCTTTGAATAGGATTCCCCAGGGAATCTGTTGGGTCCTGGACCCTTGTTTTTTGGGAGGTTTTTAATCACTGCTTCATTCTCATTACTAGTTAATGGTGTATTCAGGTTGTCAATTGCTTCTTGTTTCAGTGTTGGAAGTTTATAGGTTTCCAGGAATACATCCATTTCTTCTAGGTTGTTTAACTTATTGGCATATGACTGTTGGTAATAATTTCTGATGATTGCTTCTATTTCCTTGGTGTTAGTCATGATCTCTCCTCTTTCATTAATAAATTTATTAATTTAGGTCCTTTCTCTTTTCTTTTGGATTGGTCTATCCAGTGGTTTATCAATCTTGTTAATTCTTTCAAAGAACCAGCTTCTACTTTCTTTGATGTGTTCTACTGTATCTCTGGTTTCTAATTCATTGATTAGATGATCTGTCTATTACTGAGAGTGGTGTGTTATGATCCCTTGCAATTAATGTATTCCTATTAATATGTCTTTATTTTGATTAAGAGTTGGTTTATGTAGTTGGCTGCTCCAATGTTGGGGGCATAGATATTTACAGTTGTTATATATTTTTGTTGGATAAAGCCTTTGGCTCATGTCGTGATCTCAGGGTGTTGGAATCAGGCCCCGCATCAGGTTCTCTGCTCAGTGGGGAGCTTGCTTCTTCTTCTCTCTGTTTGCTGCTCTGCCTGCTTTTATCTCTCTCTCTCTGTCAAATAAATAAATAAAATCTTAAAAAGAAGAATGATGTAGTGTCCTTCTGTATCTCTAACTACAGTCTAGCTTAAAATCTAATTTATCTGATATGACAGTTTCTATCCCAGGTTTCTTTTGAGGTCTGTTGGCATGAAAGATGGTTCTCCATCCCTTCACTTCCAGTCTGAATGTATCTTTAGGTTCAAAATGTGTCTCTTGTAGATTGAATATGGATAGGACCTGTCTTTTTATCCAATCTGCAACCCTGTGCCATTTTATGGGAGCAATTAGGCCGTTCATGTTGAGAGTGATTATTAAAAGATATGTTTTTATTTTCATCATGTTGCCTCTGAGGTCCTTGTTTATATAGTCTCTATATATTTCTGTTCTATATCACTTTTGGGGTCTTTCTTCTTTTATAGAACCCCCCTCAATATTTCTTTCAGGACCAGCTTGGTGGTCACATATTCTTTCAGTCTTTGCTGGTCTTGGAAGCTTGTTATCTCTCTATCCATTCTAACAGCCTTGATGGATAAAGTATTCTTGGCTGCATATTCTCATTTAGTGCCCTGAATATGTCTTGCCAGCCCTTTCAGGTTTACCAGGTTTCTGTGGACAAGTATGACATTATTCTGATGTTCCTCTATCTGTACATAAAGAATCTCTTTCTCCTAGGTGCCCTTAAGATATTTTCTCCAGTTTTAAGATTCACAAGTTTCACTATCACATACCGGAGGTCACTCTTCCCTCATTCATCTTGGGGTGGTGTCCTCTTTGCCTCTGGATATGAACACTTGTTTCATTCCCCAGATTAGAGAAGTTCTCAGCTAGGATTTGCTCAGCTTATATCGTCTAGACTCTCTCTCCAGCCCCTCAGGGATCCCAATATTTCTGACTTTGGAATGTTTCATGGTGTCATTTATTTCTCTAATTCTGTTTTCATGGATTGTAAGCTGTTTGTTTTAGGCCTCCTCCTGATCCTTCTTTTCTATCAGTTTGTCTTCTAGATCACTAATTCAATCACCTGCCTCATTTACCCTAGCTGTTAGAGTATCTAGATAAGATTTGATCTTATTGATACCATTTTTAGGTTCTGCCAGATCAGCTTTAACTTCTGCCATTAGAGAATCTATGTTGTCACCAATGGTTTTCTCCAACCTAGCTATTGTCTGCATAACTGTTACCCTGAATTCTGTTTGCAATATCTTGCTTATGTCCATATCCATTAGTTCTGTGGCAGAGGTCACATCTCTGAGTTTTTCCTCAGAGAAAAACTCTGGGGGGGTTCCTTCTAATCATTCTGGTGATAGGTGTTTGAGGGGATGTATAGCTGAAAATATCAACCACAATCCAGACAAAGTCCACCTGAGAGCTTAATATACTGCTTTCCCCTGGTGTTGGAGTTTTACATTTTATAGGACCTTGTGGTGGTTGTCTTCTTGTTCTTTCAGCTTGTCTTCTGGGAGAGGGGCCTGCCACATTGTTTTTCTGTCAGTCCTGCTTGCATGGAGTTGCCCTGTCCACTACCTAGGGGCTTGGCTCCGTGGAAACCAGTTTTTTTCACTTTTGTTCTCTGAAGGATTTTGCTCTCTGGTGGCTTTTTGCATTTTTTCAGAGGGTCAGAGAAAAGTTAACTGTTTGTACCCAGACCCCTGCCTCAGATAGAAGTCATAGTCTGTTCCTCTCTGATCCAGAACACACAGACTCCCCTTCTGCAAACTCCGTTGAATACTCCAGGCTCCCACAGATGGTGTAAACCCAGCCCCCTCTCAGTGGTTGCCTGAGGCCCTCTGCTTGTCTCTGTACCTTGTGCCACCAAAACTGCAAGTGATACTGGTTCGGGCAAGCCCGGTCATGGTGGCAGCCATTCCCAGGACCTCTGACTCAAGTCCACACTAGGTTCTCTCAGCTGCATCAGAGGTGGTGGTGGTTGTGGTAGTGGCAGCAGCCACCAGCCCCAGGGACCATTGACTCGAGCCTATGCCAGGTGCCCTTAGCCCTGGCAGTGGTGGAGGCAGCAGAAGTGGCTGCTCTGGCTGGGGCAGCTGCCAGACCCAGGGACTGCTGACTTGAGTCTGCTCCAGGTCCTCTCAGCCATGTGCAAGCAATGGTTGCCACTGGGCCACAGGTCTGTCCCTGTGGCCTCCCAGTTCCAGCAATCTTCCCTTAAGCCCCTTTTTTCTGTCTGACTGATGTTAGCAATCCCTTCCTGTCTCACAGCCACTGGTATCCAAGCTATTAATGGTTCCCAATTGCAGGACACTTTCACATTGAGGTATTACTTTCCAGTGGCTCACTTCTGGTGGCTCCCCCTCCCTTCTGTTTATCCTCACGCTTTATGCACACACTCCCAACTCCTTTGTACTTCTCCACTGATGATCCTCTGCCCCCACAGAGATCGAGAAGTGTATAATCTTACATCTCAGGCTGATTTCATGGGTGTTCAGAGTGCTTTGGTAGATATCTAGCTTAATTCAGGGGACTGGTTGAAGTAGGATCTCCTACTCCTCCACCATTTTTACCCCTACTCCTGAACAAAATTTTATAATCAGCATGATAACTGAGGTATAGGAACTACACCTGGAACCATAAGAATTAAGTTAAAATACAAATTTTGCTATCAATCAGCTGTGTGACCTGGTTAATGAATGTCCCCAAGCCTCAGTATTCTCATCTGTAAAATGGAGTTGACTGTACTCAAGGTACAAGGCCACTTTATAAACTATAAAATATCAGATATCATTTTATTATTCATACAACTTGTAGTTCAAAGGCTGGGGAATTGTCATATTTATTTTATACTCTTTAGAGTGTCAAATCACTCTTATGCTTCACCATCATTGTTTTAAGCATATGAGTGCTCTCCTTGTACTCAATCCAACCTTTGCTATTAATACCAATTTACATGTGATTGATAAAGATAAGGGGCAAAGAAAGATACTAATGTACTTTGGCATTTGGTACCAATTAACAAAAAGCCCCAAAGGTAATGTCTTTGTATGTGGCAAAGCCTCATACTCCATAAAACTGCCCTTTTGGCTAGATATACAGATACCACATATGATGGTTTAGTTCCCAAATACAGATTTCCTACATAATTTCTTTCCTTCCTTACTCCAGAGTGTCCGGCCAGTTAGACTTCCTTTAATTTATATTTCTTAGATATCTTATAGGGGCAAATGATGTATAGACATTCTTTTTCTTTTCATTTGGGCTTTTTATTTGTTCATTTAGGCTTTTCTAGGGAAAACTTATTAGTTTACTGATGAGTACAGAAGCTCCCATTGCTCCTACCTATTCCCTCTGCACAAGAGCTAAGCATTTACATCTGAGCACCGCTAGATCATTGTAGTGCATTCCAAGAGAAATATTTAAGACATTCTTATCCAAATAACTTTAAGCTGGAGAATGTCTTGGAGGGAACAATGCTATAACATTGGTTTCACACCAAGAAGTAAAATTGATATTTATTATATTTTTAAGATTTTAAAAGATTTTATTTATTTGACAGAGAAAGAGAGAGAAAGCACAATCAGGAGGAGTGGGAAATGGAGAAGGAGCCCTGAGATCATAATCTGGGCCAAAGGCAAAGGCTTAACCAACTGAGCCACCCAGGTTCCCCTATATTATGTTTCTTAAAGATTTATTTAAGAGGCGAAATGTCTGGGTGGCTCAATCAATTAAGCATCTGTCTTTAGCTCAGGTCATGATCCTGGGGTCCTAAGATTAAGCCCCAAATCATGCTCCCTGCTCCATGGGGAGTCTGCTTCTCCTGATCCCTTTGCTCCTCCCCTGCTCCCACTCACACTTGCCCTCTCTCCTTTCTCTCAAATAAATAAATAAATAATTTAAAGATAGAGAAAGAGAGAGAGAAAGCATGCTAGTGCAGGGGGAAATAATCTAAATCAGAATCCCTGCTGAGTGGGGAGAACACATGTGGCTCAATACCATGACTCATGAGACCACAGCCTGAGCAGAAACCAAGAGTTGGAGGCTTAACTGACTGAGCCACAGGCACCCCAGTAAAATAGATCTTTAAGTGTGCTTTTATTTTGATTTCTATCTGCTATGATTTTAGAGTTCGTTTTCATTCCTTGCAAGTAACTTATGATATTAAATTATCAGTTATCTTCTGGAATAGGGCTAACCTGTGTAATTGAAATCTACTGATAATCACAAAGTCTTTTTTTTCAGTTTATATCATCAGTCTTTCCTTTTAAATACACTTGCAATAAAAATAAAGATAAAATTTCTAATAAGTAGCGAAGTGCAGTACTTGTGCTTTCCTTTTTCCTTTCTCACTCTACACTGGAGATGCTAATGAACAGAAACATGCTAAAAGCCAGGCAGTCAAGAAAAGGAGAAGTGGAGGTCACAAATAATTCACTGGAAAATGAATAATCAGTGCCTTAATAGTGAGATGTTACTACACTCATGTTTTTGTATGATTCTTCTGTTTCTTTAAGATTTTATTTATGTATTTGAGATAAAGAGTATATACAAGTGGGGGGGCAAAGGAAGAGGGAGAAACAGGCTCCTTGCTGAGGAGGGAGCCTGACACTGGGCTAAGTTCAAGGACCCCAAGATCATGACCTGAACCAAAGGCAGACGTTTAAATGACTGAACCACCCAGGTGCTCCTCTACAATTATTCTTGTTCCTCTTCCTCTTTTTCTTTTTCTTTTTCTTCTTCTTTTTTGAAATTTAAATTTCTTTATTAAGTTAATTTATTTAATTTCAGAAAAACAGTATTCATTATTTTTTCACCACACCCAGTGCTCCATGCAATCCGTGCCCTCTATAATACCCACCACCTGGTACCCCAACCTCCCACCCCCCCAACACTTCAAACCCCTCAGATTGTTTTTCAGAGTCCATAGTCTCTCAAGGTTCACCTCCCCTTCCAATTTACCCCAACTCCCTTCTCCTCTCTAACACCCCTTGTCCTCCATGATATTTGTTATGCTCCACAAATAAGTGAAACCATATGATAATTGACTTTCTCTGCTTGACTTACTTCACTCAGCATAATCTCTTCCAGTCCCGTCCATGTTGCTACAAAAGTTGGGTATTTATCCTTTCTTTTTTTTTTTAAAATTTTTTTATTTTTTATAAACATATATTTTTATCTCCAGGGGTACAGGTCTGTGAATCACCAGGTTTACACACTTCACAGCACTCACCAAAGCACATACCCTCCCCAATGTCCATAATCCCACCCCCTTCTCCCAAACCCCCTCCCCCCAGCAACCCTCAGTTTGTTTTGTGAGATTAAGAGTCACTTATGGTTTGTCTCCCTCCCAATCCCATCTTGTTTCATTGATTCTTCTCCTACCCACTTAAGCCCCCATGTTGCATCACCACTTCCTCATATCAGGGAGATCATATGATAGTTGTCTTTCTCTGCTTGACTTATTTCGCTAAGCATGATGCAGTCATCAAAAGAAATGAAATCTTACCATTTGCGACAACATGGGTATTCATCCTTTCTGATGGAGGCATAATACTCCATTGTGTATATGGACCACATCTTCTTTATCCATTTGTCCGTTGAAGGGCATCTTGGTTCTTTCCACAGTTTGGCGACCGTGGCCATTGCTGCTATAAACATTGGGGTACAGATGGCCCTTCTTTTCACTACATCTGTATCTTTGGGGTAAATACCCAGGAGTGCAATGGCAGGGTCATAGGGAAGTTCTATTTTTAATTTCTTGAGGAATCTCCACACTGTCCAAAGAGGCTGCACCAACTTGCATTCCCACCAACAGTGTAAGAGGGTTCCCTGTTCTTCACATCCTCTCCAACACATGTTGTTTCCTGTTTTGTTAATTTTGGCCATTCTAACTGGTGTAAGGTGATATCTCAATGTGGTTTTAATTTGAATCTCCCTGAGGGCTAGTAATGATGAACATTTTTTCATGTGTCTGATAGCCATTTGTATGTCTTCATTGGAGAAGTGTCTGTCCATATCTTCTGCCCATTTTTTGATATGATTGTTTGTTTTGTGTGTGTTGAGTTTGAGGAGTTCATTATAGATCCTGGATATCAACCTTTTGTCTGTACTGTTATTTGCAAATATCTTCTCCCATTCCGTGGGTTGCCTCTTTTTTTTTTTTAATTTTTTTTTTAAGATTTTATTTATTTATTTGTCAGGGATAGAGGGAGAGAGAGCGAGCGAGCACAGGCAGACAGAGAGACAGGCAGAGGTAGAGGGAGAAACAGGCTCCCTGCCAAGCAAGGAGCCCAATGTGGGACTTGATCCCAGGACACTGGGATCATGACCTGAGCCGAAGGCAGCTGCTTAACCAACGGAGCCACCCAGGCGTCCCGCCTCTTTGTTTTTTTGACTGTTTCCTTTGCTGTGCAGAAGCTTTTGATTTTGATGAAGTCCCAAAAGTTTATTTTCGCTTTTGTTTCCTTTGCCTTTGGAGATGTATCTTGAAAGAAGTTGCTGTGGCTGATATCAAAGAGATTACTGCCTATGTTCTCCTCTAGATGGTCAATTAATCTTCGACAAAACAGGAAAAAATATACAGTGGAAAAAAGACAGTCTCTTCAATAAATGGTGCTGGGAAAACTGGACAGCTATAAGTAGAAGAATGAAACTCGACCATTCTCTTAAACCGTACACAAAGATAAACTCAAAATGGATAAAAGACCTCAACGTGAGACGGGAAATTTTAAAATTTTTTATTGAAATGAATATAACATATCAAATTTTATGAGATGCAGCTAAAGCAGTGTTTAGAAGGCATATTTTAGGAAAGAAGAAAATTAAATATATATTTTACATATGATCCACCTATTCTACTCCTAGGTATTGACCTAAGGGAGATGAAAGCCAATGTCCAAGCAATGACTTGCATATAAATATTCATGCCAACTTTATTTGTAATGGTCCCAAGCTGGAAATAAGTATCAATCAACAGATGAAAGAATAAACACAGTGCAGGATATTCATACAATGGAATACTCATCAGTAATAAATAGAAATGAACTGCTAATACTTACTACATTAGTGAATCTAAAAATAATTTTGCTGAGTGGAAAGAAGCCAGATGAATAAGAGTACATAATGTATGATTATATTTATATAAAATTCTAGGAAATATAAACTAATCTATATAGAGATAGAAAGCAGATCAGTAGTTTCTTTCTTTCTTTTATTATGTTAGTCACCATACAGTAGAGCATTAGTTGTTTTTTTTTTTAAGATTTTATTTATTTATTTGACAGAGAGAGAGATCACAAGTAGGCAGAGAGGCAGGCAGAGGGAGAGGGGGAAGCAGCCTCCCTGTTGACAGTGAGCCCGATGTAGGGCTCGATCCCAGAACCCTGAGATCATGACCTGAGCCAAAGGCAGAGATTTAACCCACTGAGCCACACAGGCGCCCCCAGTATAGCATTAGTTCTTGATGTAGTGTTCCGTGATTCATTGTCGGTGTATAACACCCAGTGCTCCTTGCAATCCATGCCCTCCTTAATACCCATCACTGGGCTAACCCATTCCCTGCCCCCCAAAACCCTCAATTTGATTCCAAGAATCCATAGTTTCTCATGTTTCATCTCCCTCTCTGATTCCCCCCCTTCATTATTCTCTTCCTTCTCCTAATGTTCTCCATGCTATTCTTACATTCCACAAATAAGTGAAACCATATGATAATTGTCTTTCTCTGACTTATTTCACTTAGCATAGTCTCCTCCATCCATGTTCATGCAAAAGTTGAGTATTCATCTTTTCTGATGGCTGAGTAATATTCCATTGTATGTATGGACCACATCTTCTTTATGCATTCCTCTGTTGAAGGGCATCTCCGTTCTGCCTATGGTTTGGCTATTGTGGAATTGTTGTTATGAACACTGGGGTGCATATGGCCCTTCTTTTCACTACATCTGTATCTTTGGGAGTAAATATCCAATACTACAAATGCTGTGTCATAGGGTAGCTCTATTTTTAAAATTTGAGAAACCTTCACACTGTTTTTCAAAGTGGCTGTACCACCTTACATTCTTACAACAGTGTAAGAGGGCTCCCCCTTTTCCACAACCTCTCCAACACTTGTTGTTTCTTGTCTTGTGAATTTTTGCCATTCTATCTGGTGTAAGGTAGTATCTCAGTGTGGTTTTGGTTTGAATTTCCCTGATGGTTAGCCATCTATGTTTCTTTAAGTGACACAAATATCTTCCATTTCACCTGCTACTCGAAGGACTTGATTTCTTCTTCTCCTTAGGTTAGGGAGTTACCTAAGGAACTAGTGAGTTATCTAAATTAAAAAAAAATGCCTCCCTCCTTGTATAAAAATCATTCATAGAGTCAGAGAATGACAGAGATAGAAGGGATGTCACAGGTCACCAAGCAATTCCATACATTTTCCAGATGAGAAACTGGGATCCAGAGAGAGAGAAATCACTCCTTTAAGGCAACGTAAATGGTTAATAGCAAAGCTGGGACTAAAAGCCAGCTATTCCGACTCTTATTTGTGGAGTTAATTCCATCACATCACACCAGTCAGTCTCAATACTTAATTGCTGTGAAGTAGTCACTGGGAAGTTAATGGTGTTAATTTTATCTCTTCATTTTCTCCTTGGGATGGATGATGCTGGACATTCTCTTCTCTGAGTTTCTTCAGTGCTCAATTACCTTTTCTCCATCTTCAATGCCACTGCTTCAGCTTAGGCTATCATCATCCCTTATACAAACTCTTGGGTTTGTCTCACAATACGACATCCTGACTAGAATCTCCTTTTACTCCATTAACCTCATTTCCATTAGAGTGAGTGTAGGTTTATAAATAATATTTAATTATGGTCTTATTAAAATCATTCAAAGACTCACTATTACTTATATCACTTACTACAGCATGAAGTCTAAACAGGCCTCATCATGCTCTAATCCTTAAATACACCTCTAGCTACATGGTTGTTGCTTTTCTCAACCCTCATCAACCCTTTCTGTTGTATGACAGAGCTTTAAAACAGTACTCACAGTATTCCTAAGAACTTATATTGGCTCTTGTTTATCAGATTTTACATACTATTCCCTGGAATAATCCCTTCTCTTTACCTGGTAAAATGCTCATGCTCCAAGATCCAGCCAAAGTATTTCCTTTCGATGAAGTCTCTGTCACTCCAGCAAGTGAATTGCACTCTTTTTGTGATAGCACTGTACCATTTACATACTTTTATTATAGCATTGTGTGACAAACATTTGTATGTATCTCCTGCATTGTAAACTTCTTGAAAGAAAGAACCTTGTCTAGTTCCCACTTCTTCTGTACACAAGCCCCACCTGAATGTGGGGTTTAATAAAAAAACACTTGATGTGGCCATGCCAAATATACTTTATAGGTTAAAGAGATAGCCAGACATTTAATTTAATAAATATTGCGGGTAATATTTTCAGTTGGGCTCTGTCATTCTGGTTAATATAACCTTTATGTTCATTTTACAAAATGCTGATCAATTATACTTTTGAAGATCTTGCACTGGCAGAGATTATGCTAAGTGAAATAAATCAAGGAGAGAAAGTCAATTATAACATGGTTTCACTTATTTGTGGAACATAAGGAATAGCATGGAGGACATTAGGAAAGGAAAGGGAAAAATGTAGGGGAGAAAATCAGAGTGGGAGATGAACTATGAGAGACTGTGGACTCTGGGAATCAAAGTGAGGGTTTTAGAGGGGATGGACGAGCCCAGTGATGGGTATTAAAGAGGGCACATATTGAATGGAGCACTGGGTGTTATAAGCAATGAATCATGGAACACTACCTCAAAAACTAGTGATGTACTGTATGGTGACTAACATAACATAATGAAAAAAATAGGCAGAATATGATATTTTTGTTTGGAAAGAATATTTAAATGTAAACCCACACAGAAAATTTTCTGTGTAACATAATTCTTTTTAATAAAGTAAATAAGTAAGCATTAGAGTTGTCTTTTCAATCTTTAGTATATAAACCTTTATTAATATCAGCAGAAAATATAATAAGATACCCAAATGTGAAAAATTCTAGTGCATTAACACAGAAAGCCTCCATACATTGTTTTACTTGGCACATAATTGACAAACATTAAGGCAATACAGGATTTTTTATTCATACCATGAACCAGAAAGAAACCTAATGGAACAGGATGATTTTCTATGCTAATAGCTAGACAAGGTATTTGAGACACTACACTTGAGTATTTTTGTTTGTTGTATTTTTGTCTGAAAGTTTACATGACTGAAAAGTTGGTAGGTATTGAAAATGTGGGGCCACTGCCTCTGGGCAGAATTTTTTGTCTGCACCATTGCTGTCTCTGCTTTTCTACTTCCTTCTTCACCTACTCCATTTTCTTTTAACATTATTTGCTTTGTGAGTTCTGATAATTGCAGAAAGAAATGTGTGGCTCATGACTTTCTTTTTATTATTTTATTTATATATTTGACAGAGAGAGACATACACAGAGAGAGAACACAAGCAGTGGGAGAGGGAGAAGCAGATTCCCTGTTGAGCAGGGCACCTGATATGGGGCTCGATCCCAGGACCCTGGGAACATGACCCGAGCCGAAGGCAGACAATGAGTGAGGCACCCAGGTGCCCCCACTCATGACTTTTTAAATACTAATCTTCTATATAATAGCTAAGTTTCTGGTTTGAGCATCATTCATCATGAACCCAGGATCTTACCTCCATATATCACAGATGTTGCTACATTTCTGGAGGGCTTTCAGGGTTCTCTGTAGAAAAATCAGAAAGGTGTTGATGTAGTCATTTTGTCAGAGTCTTGGCCAAAAGCATATCAAGTGAGGGATCAGAACCACCAAAGAAGCAAGTTTTTCCCCTACAGTTTAAAAGAAATGTGAGCCAAGTGGTGGGTATTAAGGAGGGCATGAATTGTGTGGAACACTGGGTGTGGTGCATAAACAATGAATCTTGGAACACTGAAAAAAATAAAATTAAATTAAAAAAAACCCGTGTGATCCAAAAATAACTGCTAGCCACTTAATTAACACATTGATGCAGTTTTTATTTTTGTAGTGGATTCCAGCTACCAACATTTGATACTGTCGCTGGGAATTCATGCATAGCCTCAAGATGTTAAAAATGAAAGGTAAATATACCTTATTCAAATCACATATCTCAATTTTCCTCAGAAATTTGTGAGTTTTATGCACCCAGGGCAAACATAACCATTCAACATTGAGCTCTTGGTATTATTTTTCATTGTTTTATGTTAGTCACCATACAGTACATCATTAGTTTTAGATGTAGTGTTCCATGATGCATTGTTCACATATAACACCCAGTGCTCCATACAATCTGTGCCCTCATTAATTCCCATCACCAGGCTTTTAGTATTTTATCATTCAAACATAGTTTGGAGCAATTTAATAACAGATTAGGGAATAGCTGTATGCTAGGTACAAAAAAGAAGATCTTACTCCTCTAATTCCACAACCCTAGTTTTGGTTTGAGTGGCTAGAGGGAGTTTGCATGGCTCTTTTTTCCCCAAGAAATAAGTGACTTTAGAGGTGAACTAATGAATGGATGAATAATTGAATTAACACATGATGATAAAAATAAAACTTTTATCCAGACCCCAGGAGATAGGATAGCACAGAATGTGGGGCCATTTAGCATTAAAGAGAATGAGGAATAAAGGTAATTAGATCTTTTGGGGGGAAAGAAGTGTAGCACCTACCTGTAGTTGAGGTAAGCCCTGAGCATGATAGGGGAGGTGGTGCAGTTGGACTTGAATCCCCTTTGACCATTTTTATGCACTATTTCCATATTTTTCTATTTATTTTGTATCTGTCCTTGGGAAAGCTTCTGGATCCCTAAAATTTATATGTGCTGACCTTCTCCAGCACACATAACTTCAATGATCTAGATATTTCCAGATCACTTTTAATTACCTACATGCCCCGGGATTCAACTTTTTGCAGTCCTGCTCTGTGATGGGGCTACTGGGATGCTTTAACTAATTTTCAGCTGAATTACTTTTGAATATATTCAAAAGAAATTTTGAAAATTGGATTCTGATTGAATTCTGAATATTGAACCATTTTGCATCCCCAGAATAAATCTCATTTGAACATGGTGAATAAATGTATTGCTGAATATTGATTGTTAATATTTTGTTGAAGATTTTTGTATGTATATTTGTCAGGAATATTGGACTGTAGTTTTCTTTTTTTTGTGGTGTCTGGTTTTGGTATCATGATAATGTTGCCCTCATAGACTGTATTTGGAACCTTTGCATCCTCTTTGATTTTTTGGAATAGTTTCAGGGATATAGGCATCAACTCTTCTTTAAATGTTTTTTTAAATTAATTTACTTATTTTCAGAAAAACAGTATTCATTATTTTTTCACCACACCCAGTGCTCCATGCAATCCGTGCCCTCCCTAATACCCACCACCTGGTACACCAACCTCCCACCCCCCCACCACTTCAAACCCCTCAGATTGTTTTTCAGAGTCCATAGTCTCTCATGATTCACCTCCCCTTCCAATTTACCCCAACTCCCTTCTCCTCTCTAACACCCCTTGTTCTCCATGATATTTGTTATGCTCCACAAATAAGTGAAACCATATGATAATTGACTCTCTCTGCTTGACATTTCACTCAGCATAATCTCTTCTAGTCCCGTCCATGTTGCTACAAAGGTTGGGTATTTGTCCTTTCTGATGGAGGCATAATACTCCATAGTGTATATGGACCACATCTTCCTTATTCATTCATCCGTTGAAGGGCATCTTGGTTCTTTCCACAGTTTGGCGACCATGGCCATTGCTGCTATAAACATTGGGGTACAGATGGCCCTTCTTTTCACTACATCTGTATCTTTGGGGTAAATGCCCAGGAGTGCAATGACAGGGTCATAGGGAAGTTCTATTTTTAATCTTGATAGCATTATCCATATTGTTCAGAGCCCTGCATTTGCATTAATGACTGTTATAATCATGCTATATGTTTGAAGATAGCATACTCAAGACTAATATTCAATAGTGTGGACTTGGGAAAAAAATGTAACAAATTTCCTTACCAAAAAACATTTTGTTCACTGTTCTATCACAATGCATGAAATCCTCTGTCATTTACTCAAACAGTTTAGGCTTAAAATTCTGTAGCACGTGGTAACAAGTTAGAAAAAATTTATTTTTGTTAATGAATACTACTATACTAAGGGGTTAGATTTTGAGATGTGAGAAAAGGATATTTGAGAGCAAAGGATCATTACCTTCTGGGTCTAGGAAGAGGATCTGTGGTTGGAAGACATGGGCTATATGGGATTAGTTTGTAAGCTATTTGTGCCTGGCAGAGGAGGGGCACACTGAAAAAAATCTGTTCATTTTTCAGTTTTGCCTGGGGCCAGACCTCTATAAATGTTTCTTTTTTTTTTTTTTTTTAAAGATTTTATTTATTTATCAGAGAGAGAGAGGGGGAGAGAGCGAGCACAGGCAGACAGAATGGCAGGCAGAGGCAGAGGGAGAAGCAGGCTCCCTGCTGAGCAAGGAGCCCGATGTGGGACTCGATCCCAGGACGCTGGGATCATGACCTGAGCCGAAGGCAGCTGCTTAACCAACTGAGCCACCCAGGCGTCCCTAAATGTTTCTTTTTATTAGAAAACTAACTACAGTAACATTATGAGATTGAGTTAATAGTTGTCAAATACTTTGCAAAGATAATGTCATGTGTAAATGATTTATAATTGCAGCAGAAAGCAACTAAGACTCTGGTAAGGAAAATACCCTGAATTATTATTTTCTGCTAGAACATGGGAACAAATATTATGAATATAAGTGAGGAACAGGGGTGTAGATATGATTTGATAAAAAGCTTACACATACATTATACTCAACTGATAAATTGCTGAACACTACATCTGAAACTAATGATGTACTATAAGTTGGCTAATTGAATTAAGAAAATAATAAGCTTACACATCTCTGGCTGGAGGGTAAATTCTTTTTTAGGAAAAGGTTAAGGAGTAGTAAAGGAAAGCTTACTACTATTTCCTAACTTCACATTGGCTCATTCTCTCAGACAAATTAGAAGCATTTCAGGGGTACAGGTCTGTGAATCACCAGGTTTACAAGTATTATGCCTCCATCAGAAAGGATGAATACCCAACTTTTGTAGCAACACAGACGAGACTGGAAGAGATTATGCTGAGTGAAATAAGTCAAGCAGAGAGAGTCAATTATCATATGGTTTCACTTATTTGTGGAGCATAACAAATAGCATGGAGGACATGGGGACTTAGAGTGGAGAAGGGAGTTGGGGGAAATTGGAAGGGGAGGTGAACCATGAGAGACTATGGACTCTGAAAAACAATCTGAGGGGTTTGAAGGGACGGGGGGTGGGAGGTTGGGGTACCAGGTGGTGGGTATTATAGAGGGCACGGATTGCATGGAGCACGGGGTGTGGTGCAAAAATAATGAATACTGTTATGCTGGAAATAAAAAAAAAATTAGAAGCATTTCATTTCTTTTTTCTTTCTTTTTTAATGTCTTTATTTTCTAGAATCAATTCCTATAAGCCATGAATTCAATATCCAGATTGTCCCTATTACCTGTTCCTGTTTTCCAGTTCTTCTCCATCCTTTCTTAGGACCTCAGAATGTTTTGTCTGTAAATTTTTTTTCCTTGAAGTTTAGTTGACACACAGTTTGATTAGATTCAGGTATACAACATAGTGATTTAACTGATTTATACATTTTCATGTGCTTACCTCAGAATATTTTGATGGATATATTGTAATATTCTAACTGATATCTCCACCATTCCCTTTGCCATTCTTTTAACTAATCAATCAATTAATTAATTTTGTTTTTATTTAGATTTTAGTTAGTTAGCATACAGTGTAATATTATTTTAAAGTCTCCAATAAGTGATTTAACATTTCCATACAACACCTGATGCTCATCACAAGTGCACCCCTTAATCCCCACCCCTATTTAACCCATCCCCCAACCACCTCCCCTTATCACTTTGTGGAGAATCCTATTAAGTATTACACAAAATGAAGTGGGGTAGAGGGAACATACTTTAACATAATAAAGGTCATATATGAAAAACCACAGATAACATCATGTTGAAATGGTGAAAACTGAGAGGTTTTCCCCCAAATCAAGAACAGGAAAAGGATGTTCACTCTCATAACTTTTATTCAACATAGTACTGGAAGTCCTAGTCACAACAATTAGGGGAAAAAAAAGAAAAAAGAAAGAAAGAAAGAAGATACATCCATACTAGTAATGAAGAAGTTAAGCTGTCACTATTTGCAGATTACATGATACTATACATAGAAAATCCTAAAGATTTGATCAGAAAGGTATTAAAAGTAATAAATGAATTCAGTACAGTTGCAAAACACAAAATTGATACCCAGAAATCAGTAACATTTCTATATACTAGTAACAAAATAGCAGAAAGGGAAATTTTGAAAATAACACTATTTACAATTGTACCACAGGAATAAAGTACCTAGGAATAAACTGACCCAAAGAAGTGAAAGACCTGTACTATCAAAAACTGTAAGCCTTGCTGTTTTTCTGAAAATAAATAAATTGAAAAAAAAATTCTTAACATTTGAAAAAAAAAAAAACTGTAAGCCTTGATGAAAGAAACTGAAGATGACACAATCAAATTGAAAAGTATTCCATACTCATGGATTGGGAGAATTAGTATTTTTAAATTGTCCATACTACCCAAAACAATCTACAGATTCAATTCAATCCCTATCAAAATACCAACAGCATATTTCACAGAACTAGAAAAAATAATCCTAAAATTTCTTTAGAAACAGAAAGACCCTGAATAGCTAAAGCAATCTTGATAGAGAAAAACAAAGCTGGAGCCATCACAATTTCACATGTAAAATATATTACAAAGCTGTAATAATCAAAACAGTAAGGCAATGGCACAAAAATAGACATGCAGATCAATAGAACAGAATAGAAACACCAGAAACAAATTGATGATTATATGGTCTGCTTCACATAAAAAAATGAAACCAGACAACTTTTTTAAATATCATACACAAAAATAAACTTAAAATGGAATGAATATTTAAATACAAGACATGAAACCATAGCATTTCTAGGAAAGAATACAGGTAGCAGTTTTGACATTGGCTATAGCAACATTTTTCTAGATGTCTCCTAAGGCAAAGGAAATAAAACGAAAAGTAAATGATTGGATCTACATCAAAATAAATGCTTTTGCACAGCAAAAAGAACCATCAACAAAACACAAAGGTAATCTACTAAATGGGAGAAGATATATGCAAATGATATATCTGATAAGGGGTTTGTAGCCAAAATATATAAAGAACTTACATAATTCAACACCAAAAAAAACCAAACAGACAATGGACAGAGGACCCAAATAGACATTTTTTCCAAAGAAGACATACAAATGGCTAACAGATACATGAAAAAATGCTCAACATCACTAATTATCAGGGAAATGAAAATTAAAACCACAATGTAATATTACCTTATATGTTTCAGAATGATTAAAATAAAAAGACAAGAAAGAGCAAGTGTTGGCAAAGATGTAGAGAGAAAGGAATTTTTGTATACTGTTGGTGAGAATGCTGATTGCTATAGCCACTGTGGAGAACAGTATGAAGATTCCTCAAAAAAACTGAAAACAAAAATATTATATGATATAATACTTCCACTATTGGGTATTTACCCAAAGAACACAAAAACACAAATTCCAAAAGACATATACACCCTTATGTTTCTTGCGTTATTATTTATAATAGCCAAGATATGGAAGCAAACCTAAGTGTCCACTGATAAATGAAAGGATAAAGAATAAGTATTAAAGGGGCACCTGAGGGGCTCAGTCTGTTAAGCATCTGCCTTTGTCTCAGGTCATGGTCCGAGGGACCATGGGATTGAGTCTTGTGTCAGGCTCCCTGCTCAGTGGCGAGTCTGCCTCTCCCTCTGCCCCTCCCGCTGGCTTGTGCTCTCTCTCTATCTTGTTTGTTCTCTATTAAATAAAGTAATTAAGTAAGTAAATAAGTAAATAAAGTGTTTTTTTAAAAAGAATAAATATTAAATATGCAATGCAATATTACTCCATCATAAAAAAGGATGAAATTGTGGCATTTGAGACAGCATTGATGGACCAAGGGGGTATTATACTAAGTGAAAAAAGTCAGACTGAGAAAGACAAATACCATATGATTTTGCTCATATGTGGGATATAAAGAAATGAATAAACAAAAAGCAGAATCAGACCTATGAGGCCAGGAAACAAACTGATGGTTGCCAGAGAGGAAGGAATAAGAGGATGGTCAAAATAGGCAAAGGGGAGTGGGAAATACAAGCTTCCAGTTATTCAATAAATAAGTCACAGGAACAAAAGGCACAGCATAAAGAATGTAGACAATGATATTGTAATAGTATTGTATAGAAACAGATGGTAGTTATACTTGTGGTGAACATAGCATAATGTATAAACTTGTCAAATCACTAATTGTACACTGAAACTAATGTAACATCATATGTCAACTATACACAAATATAAAGAAAATTTAAAAAGTATTACATAAAACTGTCTTTGACTTTTCACTGAGGAATAGGCTGTGGGTTAAAAGCACAAGCTGAATATGAATCTTTAATATTAGTATTGATACAGAACCTTACATTAATACTACTTTGGGAGTTGATAGGAATGATATTTTGATTATTAAGATAATAATATCCCATAGGTCTAAAATAAAGCTTCATAAAATGGTTTAGTAGCACTTTATACTATTCCTCCTTTATAAGGAATAGAAAGATAAAATTATAAATATGAAGAGTGAGTATCCTGAATATACTCTATTTCTCCCTGTAGTTGCATATTACTCCTATCTACATCCTCTGTTGTGTCTTAGATATTGGGTCTCTTTGGACCATAATAGAAGTCTCCTTTTTGTTCTGGCTTTTTGTCCAGTATAGCCAATGGTATATACCTTCAGAAGATCAGAAGGCTGGAGAAAAAAGAGAACAGGTGATAAACTGTCTTAGTTTTCTTTTTTCAAAAAGGGTAGAGCTCTGGCTCTATCTGGATTCTGGGAATCCCTTTGTCCATTTAACTCTCTAAGGATGGTGATGTTTTCATACTCTTGCTACCATGGGATGTTAATGCAAACTTGGTGGTTTTCCTTATCTGATTATTTTACTTTACATCTGTTAACACTTTTAAAAAAGTACCTTTATTAAATTATCTTCAATTTTCCCATTTGTATATATGCTATCTGTTTTTTCCAGGACTCTGACCAATGGAGTAACTTTACTAGACACTGGCCTATTTACTGCCAGAAAGAAGGAATTTACAGGATGCTCCAAAACAAAATTGTGTTTTTTATGGTAGATGTTACCCAATATTTACTTACATAGGTAAGGATCCTATATAGTAGGTCAATACCTTCAGTGAATTCAGAATACATTTTGTATGTATTACAAATACAGTTTATATGAGAGTTCATGAGGGAGATATCCTTTATATGGATGCTGTATTAATTATGACAAGCTAAGATTATGCTGCAGTAACAAATCTTAGGGGATTAGTGCGACAAAATCTATTTTTTACTTGGTTTAATCTGGTGAGGCTCTGGATAATTGCTTGGCGGTGGCTGTCTTTCATGAAGTGACTCAACAATTCAGTGATCTTGTAATTCATTGATTCCAACCCAAGCTTTTCTCCCTAGCATTGTAATAGGAGAAGAAGGTAATGGAAAAATTGTCTAGGAACTTTTCACCACCTCAGTCATAAAGGACACAATCATATTTCATTGATGAGTGCCATTCATGTATAGTTCTGTCAAACTTCAAGGGTCTGGGGAAGAGATTTTCTGTACTCAGGTTGGAGAGAATTATGACTAAGAAATGAGATTTGGTAAACACATCTGCTGTAGGTGCTTTAAGATTAGTTTTATAGTTTAGGTAGGTATTTGGTTATGCATACTTAATTTTTTTCCAGTTTAAAATTATTGTAGCTTTGATCTTCCATATTTCTCTTAAAGTAAACCCAATTTTCTTTTTATGGAGCAGAGCCTTTGTCTTGCCCTGAGTACCCTTTTATAATGCTCCCAAACTAGGGTTGTCTTCTTCTAATAAGGTGGGTGTCCTTGTAGGATGTGCCTCCGAAGTTAAAACAGACCGAATAGAATAGTTCCATAGTTCCATTCTAGCTAATCATCAGTAGGTATAGCTTTGAAGTCTTTGCAAAAGGGATCTTATAAGAAACTATCTTTTGCTAAGTGAAATAAGTCAAGCACAGAGAGTCAATTATCATATGGTTTCACTTATTTGTGGAGCATAACAAATAGCATGGAGGACAAGGGGAGATGGAGAGGAGAAGGGAGTTGAAGGAAATTGGAAGAGGAGGTGAACCATGAGAGACTATGGACTCTGAAAAACAATCTGAGTGTTTTGAAGGGGTAGGAGGTGGGAGGTTGGGGGAACCAGGTGGTGGGTATTGGAGAGGGCATGGATTGCATGGAGCACTGGATGTGTTGCAAAAACAATGAATACTGTTATGCTGAAAAGAAGTAAAAAAAAAAAAAAAAGAAACTATCTTTGAAACTGGCTGTTGTATTTAATGTAACTTTGCTGTTAAGGTATTGTTTTAGACATTTCACAGCATCCTCCCTATGAGAATCCACAGTAAATTCTTCTCTTGAGAAAAGGAAAAGTGCTTTTTCTGAATAGCTTAAAATAATCTCAAAGATAATGCAAATTGTGTATATGGTCATGTTTCCCTTTCATGTATGATAATTCATTAGAAACCAAATTAATTGTTTCTTTCTAATAAGCATACATTGATTCACAATATGCATTTGGATTTGGCTCTCACTTCATCTTATTTTTCCTGCAATGATTCTCCTTTGTCCTGATTTCAACACAGTGTTATTTCCATTTTACCGTGCTATATTTTTTATATGTCTTTATGCTGTCTTATGAAACAGTATATAACTTTATGCTGTCTTATGACTAGCATATGCTGTCTTATGAAATAGCATATACCAATTCTGATACATATATGAGTCCTTCAATACTAAACTTTGCCACTAGCTTGTGTGGTTTCAGGCTCTGGAAGATTACTTTCTGCAGTGGAAATACAGTATTTTGTAACAAGAGTACAAAATAGAGTTTCCAGATTTTTTAAGCGTAAATGAGAAAACTCACTGTAAAAAATCAAGGCAGTATATCATGCAGAGTTGTCAGAAATAACCCCATTGTCTAACATATAATGATTAAATAGATTCATTATTATTTTTTAAAGGGAACTACTACTTTATTTTCTTTATTTTCTTAAATTAACTTATTTTCAGAAAAACAGTATTCATTATTTTTTTACCACACCCAGTGCTCCATGCAATCCGTGCCCTCTATAATACCCACCACCTGGTACCCCAACCTCCCACCCCCCCGCCACTTCAAACCCCTCAGATTGTTTTTCAGAGTCCAGAGTCTCTCATGATTCACCTCCCCTTCCAATTTCCCCCAACTCCCTTATCCTCTCTAACACCCCTTGTCCTCCATGATATTTGTTATGCTCTGTCGCTCTCGCCAGCAAGACGACTAGGAGACCTCAGCGAAGCAAGCTTTATTTCTGCGTAGCTGTTGGGATCTCCCTCTCCCCAGCCCATGCATGTCTATATATACCAAGGTTGCACAACCAATCACTCGCAGCCACATAGATACAAAATCCTAAGTTCCGCCTACTGGCTCGCATCCAGCCGCCATCTTAATGGCGTGTTTACTTTCGGGCACCGAAAAAGTCTTGCAGCGCCCGGGGCCCCCGCGGGCCCAGCCGGGGCAGCTCCGCACCGTCGCCACCCGGCGGTGGCGGTGACGGCTTGAGGCAGCAGCGGCCGAGACAACGAGCGGGCACGGCGGAGAGCAGAAGCATCACCGCGCATGCGCTACAAGCCGATCGGGCACCGACAATGCTCCACAAATAAGTGAAACCATATGATAATTGACTTTCTCTGCTTGACTTATTTCACTCAGCATAATCTCTTCCAGTCCCGTCCATGTTGCTACAAAAGTTGGGTATTCATCCTTTCTGATGGAGGCATAATACTCCATAGTGTATATGGACCACATCTTCCTTATCCATTCGTCCGTTGAAGGGTATCTTGGTTCTTTCCATAGTTTGGCGACCGTGGCCATTACTGCTATAAACATTGGGGTACAGATGGCCCTTCTTTTCACAACATCTGTATCTTTGGGGTAAATACCCAGGAGTGCAATGGCAGGGTCATAGGGAAGTTCTATTTTTAATTTCTTCAATTAGCAATAATCGCGCCTCAGATAAACCTCATTGGCTACGATACTGCCACTGCGCAAAGCTTATTTTTAATTTCTTGAGGAATCTCCACACTGTTCTCCAAAGAGGCTGCACCAACTTGCATTCCCACCAACAGCGTATGAGGGTTCCCCTTATCCACATCCTCTCCAACACATGTTGTTTCCTGTCTTGCTAATTTTGGCCATTCTAACTGGTGTAAGGTGATATCTCAATGTGGTTTTAATTTGAATCTCCCTGAGGGCTAATGATGATGAACATTTTTTCATGTGTCTGATAGTTATTTGTATGTCTTCATTGGTGAAGTGTCTGTCCATACCTTCTGCCCATTTTTTGATATGATTGTCTGTTTTGTGTGTGTTGAGTTTGAGGAGTTCATTATAGATCCTGGATATCAACCTTTTGTCTGTACTGCCATTTGCAAATATCTTCTCCCATTCCGTGGGTTGCCTCTTTGTTTTTTTGACTGTTTCCTTTGCTGTGCAGAAGCTTTTGATTTGATGAAGTCCCAAAAGTTTATTTTCGCTTTTGTTTCCTTTGCCTTTGGAGACATATCTTGAAAGAAGTTGCTGTGGCTGATATCGAAGAGATTACTGCCTATGTTCTCCTCTAGGAGTCTGATGGATTCCTGTCTCACATTGAGGTCTTTTATCCATTTTGAGTTGATCTTTGTGTATGGTGTAAGAGAATGGTTGAGTTTCATCTTCTACTTATAGCTGTCCAGTTTTCCCAGCACCATTTATTGAAGAGACTGTCTTTTTTTCCACTGTATATTTTTTCCTGTTTTGTCGAAGATTAGTTGACCATATAGTTGAGGGTCCATATCTGGGCCCTCTACTCTGTTCCACTGGTCTATGTGTCTGTTTTTATGCCAGTAGCATGCTGTCTTGGTGATCACAGCTTTGTAATAAAGCTTGAAATCAGGTAACGTGATGCCCCCAGCTTTATTTTTGTTTTTCAACATTTTCTTAGCGATTCGGGGTCTCTTCTGATTCCATACAAATTTTTGGATTATTTGCTCCAGCTCTTTGAAAAATACGGGTGGAATTTTGATCAGAATGACATTAAAAGTATAGATTGCTCTAGGCAGTATAGACATTTAAACAACGTTTATTCTTCAGATCCAAGAGCATGGAATGGTCTTCCATCTTTTTGTGTCTTCTTCAATTTCTTTCATGAGTGTTCTGTAGTTCCTTGAGTACAGATCCTTTACCTCTTTGGTTAGGTTTATTCCCAGGTATCTTATGGTTCTTGGTGCTATAGTAAATGGAATCGATTCTCTAATTTCCCTTTCTGTATTTTCATTGTTAGTGTATAAGAAAGCCACTGATTCCTGCACATTGACTTTGTATCCTGCCACGTTGCTGAATTGCTGTATGAGTTCTAATAGTTTGGGGGAGGAGTCTTTTTGGTTTTCCATATAAAGAATCATGTCATCTGCGAAGAGAGAGAGTTTGACTTCTTCATTGCCAATTTGGATACCATATATTTCTCTTTGTTGTCTAATTGCTGTTGCTAGGACTTCTAATACTATGTTGAACAAGAGTGGTGAGAGTGGGAATCCTTGTCATGTTCCTGATTTCAACGGGAAGGCTGCAAGCTTTTTCCCATTGAGGATGATATTTGCTGTGGGTCTTTCATAGATAGATTTGATGAGGTTCAGGAATGTTCCCTCTATCCCTATACTTTGAAGCGTTCTAATCAGGAACAGATGCTGGATTTTGTCAAATGCTTTTTCTGCATCAATTGAGAGGACCATGTGGTTCTTCTCTCTTCTCATATTAATTTGTTGTATCACATTGATTGATTTGCAAATGTTGAACCATCCTTGTAGCCCAGGGATGAATCCCACCTGATCATGGTGGATAATCTTTTCAATGTGCTGTTGGATCCTGTTGGCTAGGATCTTGTTGAGAATCTTAGCATCCATATTCATCAGTGATATTGGTCTAAAATTCTCCTTTTTGGTAGGGTCTTTGCCTGGTTTGGGGATCAGGGTAATGCTGGCTTCATAGAAAGAGTCTGGAAGTTTTCCTTCTGCTTCAAGTTTTTGAAACAGCTTCAGGAGAATAGGTCTTATTTCTTCTTTGAAAGTTTGGTAGAATTCCCCAGGGAATCTGTCAGGTCCTGGGCTTTTGTTTTTTGGGAGGTTTTTGATCACTGCTTCAATCTCGTTATTAGATATCGGTCTGTTCAGGTTGTCGATTTCTTCCTGGCTCAGTTTTGGTAGTTTATAGTTTTCCAGGAATGCATCCATTTCATCTCGGTTGCTAAGCTTATTGGCATATAATTGTTGATAATAACTTCTGATGATTGTTTCTACTTCCTTGGTGTTAATTGTGATCTCTCCCTTTTCATTCATAATTTTATGAATTTGGGCTTTCTCTCTTTTCTTTTGGATTAGGGTGGCCAATGGTTTATCGATCTTATTGATTCTTTTAAAAAACCATCTTCTAGTTTCATTGATACGTTCTACTGTACTCTGGTTTCTACCTCATTGATCTTAGCTCTAATCTTGATGATTTCCCTTCTTATGTGTGGCGTTTGTTTGTTTGATTTGCTGTTGATTCTCCAGTTCTTTAAGGTGTAGAGACAGCTGGTGTATTCTGGATTATTCGATTTTTTTGAGGGAAGCTTGGATGGTTATGTATTTCCCCCTTAGGACTGCCTTTGCTGTATCCCATAGGTTTTGGACTGAAGTGTCTTCATTCTCATTGGTTTCCATGAATTGTTTCAGTTCTTCTTTGATCTCCTGGTTGATCCAAGCATTCTTAAGCAAGGTGGTCTTTAGCTTCCAGGTGTTTGAGTTCCTTCGGAATTTTTCCTTGTGATTGAGCTCCAGTTTCAAAGCATTGTCATCTGAGAATATGCAGGGAATAATCTCAGTCTTTTGGTATTGGTTGAGTCCTGATTTGTGACCCAGTATGTGGTCTATTGTGGAGAAGGTTCTGTGTGCACTTGAGAAGAATGAGTATTCTGTTGTTTTAGGGTGGAATGTTCTGTATATATCTATGAGGTCCGTCTGGTCCAATGTGTCATTCAATGCTCTTGTTTCTTTATTGATTTTCTGCCTCAATGATCTGTCTATTAAATAGATCCATTATTACTTAAGAGGAAAATGTTGCAAAAGACATGAAAATATGCTCTTATTTATTTTGGGCTTGAGAATGATCTCAATAGTGAATCATTTTACTCAGGTGTTGAATCCTGACGTATCAACAGTGATCAGTGTTTTGAGGCTCGTGGATGGCTAGATAATTTATCTGGTTCTTAAATCTCTGATTTAGAGCCTGGGCAAATATTTGTAGTGGTTTTGGACATTCATTTAGACATTGAAAGAAGCCTGCTTTTCTTTGCTGCTATTACTCTGGGGAAAATAAAAGATATAAAAATCTATCTATATAAATAACTCTGTAAAAACCTATCTATTATCTATCTCTAGCTTTCTTTTCCTTGTTATTTCCTTCCTCTTCTTTTAGCTTGTCTCACCCTACCCCCATTCTGTCTCACTGATATCTTTCCCCATCTCCTCTGTTCAAAATCTCTTTCATTAACTTGTTTTTTCCTTGTCTGATAATCATTTCATTATTTTACCTTTCAGTTCATTTGTCTTACTTCCATCTTCTCTCCCATACTGTGTTGCAAGTAGTTTGGCTTCTATACTCCTCTTGTTTGTCTTTGCCTTCTCATTCTGTTTGCTGCCCAGCTGAACTGGTTACTGCAATAGTGTTTTCAAAGGCAGAGCTATTTGATCCATGGAGATAGTGGGTTGTGTGAAAGTAAATGAAATAGTGTCAACTGTTATTTCATTTCTTAAGGGATGTCTTATTTGCTATTAGCTTTCTTATGCTGGGTAACATTTACCTTACGTATTTTTCTTTTGAGAACAATTTAAAAGAGTTTACTAACATTTTTTTTTCTTTTTGCCATGGAAACACATAGACCAATTAAGAGAATTTATGCTCCTCTTCCCCATGTAGCAGTTCCTTTTTACAATCATCAGACCTCCTTCTACCTCCTGTTAGTCTCTTCATGTGAAAGGTTCCACATTTACAATAGTCTTCTAATTTTCGGCTTTGAGAGAAATAGTATGCCCATCATGAATGACAAATGTATTCTCTTTTTGGATTTAGTATCTTGGGAAACTGTTCAAATTTCAGTTTGTTGCCTAAAAATGACTGAGTCAGTTGTGTTCTTTCTCACCTCTTGTTAAATCTGCTGAATCATGTGACAGCCTGGTGGTCTGCCTACCACATTGCTTTTTAAACATGGCTGAATTCCTGGGCGGGGGGAATTCAGCAGGGGAAGCAGGGGAATTTGGTTCATGTTACAAAATATTTAGTTACCCAATTCAATAGACTAGTGGATTGCTCCCATCAAATCTTGAGTTCCATTTATAATTTTATTTGCCTGAAAAATACTAATTCATTTATGAATCATTTACTTTATCACTAACAGTATAGTGGATACTTGCCTAAGTCTAAGATGGAGAGACTATCCTCATAGAGCTTATAGTGAAGTGTTCTCAGGGTAGGCCACATACTAGAATCAGCTGGAGAGTTAAATGTGCATAAATCTCAGTCTCACCCTTAGCAGTTATGATTTGTTTAGCTGTGAGCTGGACATAACAATTTTTAAAAGTGTTGCAGATCATTCTACTGTTTAGCCAAGGTTAAGATCCACTGATCTAAGGTAGTGGTTCTTTGTGTGTCATCCTAGACTAGCAACATCAACATTAGTTTCACCTGTGAACTTACTAGAAATGCATGTTATAGAGCCCTACTCTTGCCTTACTAAATCAAAAACTCTATGAGTGAGGCCCGGAAAGTTTTAACAAGCCGTATAGGTTAGTGACATGCAAACTTTTTTCTGTTAAAGGCCATTTAGTACATATTTTAGGCTTTGTGAACCATAGGTCCCTATCACAACAACACATCTCTGCTGTTAAAGCACTGAAGTAGCCATAGACAATATACAAAAAGATGACTGTGGCTATGCTTCAATAAAACCTTATTTGTAGAGCAGGGATGTGCAATGGATTTAGTTCTCAAACAGTGATTTATTGACCTCTACTCTAGGTGGTTCTGATATATGCTAATATTTGAGAACTGCTAGTCTAGGGGGAATGGCAAATGAATAGTCAGAAAAAAAATGCCATCAGGTATGATAAATTATTTGCTAGGGAAGAAAAAGGTGTCATGACAGTGCATTAAAAGACACCTACATTTGTATCTTTAGGGTAAATACCCAATAGTGCAATTGCTTGGTCATAGGGCAGTTCTATTTTCAACATTTTGAGGAACCTCCATGCTGTTTTCCAGAGTGGCTGCACCAGCTTGCATTCCCACCAACAGTGTAGGAGGGTTCCCCTTTCTCCGCATCCTTGCCAGCATCTGTCATTTCCTGACTTGTTGATTTTAGCCATTCTGACTGGTGTGAGGTGATATCTCATTGTGGTTTTGATTTGTATTTCCCTGATGCCGAGTGATATGGAGCACTTTTTCATGTGTCTGTTGACCATCTGGATGTCTTCTTTGCAGAAATGTCTGTTCATGTCCTCTGCCCATTTCTTGATTGGATTATTTGTTCTTTGGGTCTTGAGTTTGCTAAGTTCTTTATAGATTCTGGACACTAGTCCTTTATCTGATATGTCGTTTGCAAATATCTTCTCCCATTCTGTCAGTTGTCTTTTGATTTTGTCAACTGGTTCCTTTGCTGTGCAAAAGCTTTTGATCTTGATGAAATCCCAATAGTTCATTTTTGCCCTTGCTTCCCTTGTCTTTGGCGTTGTTCCTAGGAAGATGTTGCTGCGGCTGAGGTCAAAGAGGTTGCTGCCTGTGTTCTCCTCAAGGATTTTGATGGATTCCTTTCGCACATTGAGGTTTTGAGTCTATTTTTGTGTGTGGTGTAAGGAAATGGTCCAATTTCATTTTTCTGCATGTGGCTGTCCAATTTTCCCAGCTGCACTATTGGGTATTTACCCTGAAGATATAAATGTAGTGATCCAAAGGGGCACATGCACCCGAATGTTTATAGCAGCAATGTCCACAATAGCCAAACTATGGAAAGAACCTAGATGTCCATCAACAGATGAATGGATCAAGAAGATGTGGTATATATACACAATGGAATACTATGCAGCCATCAAAAGAAATGAAATCTTGCCATTTGCGACAACATGGATGGAACTAGAGCGTATCATGCTTAGTGAAATAAGTCAAGCAGAGAAAGACAACTATCATATGATCTCCCTGATATGAGGAAGTGGTGATGCAACATGGGGGCTTAAGTGGGTAGGAGAAGAATCAATGAAACAAGATGGGATTGGGAGGGAGACAAACCATAAGTGACTCTTAATCTCACAAAACAAACTGAGGGTTGCTGGGGGGAGGGGGTTTGGGAAAAGGGGGTGGGATTATGGACATTGGGGAGGGTATGTGCTTTGGTGAGTGCTGTGAAGTGTGTAAACCTGGTGATTCACAGACCTGTACCCCTGGGGATAAAAATATATGTTTATAAAAAATAAAAAAATATCCATTTTGAGTCTATTTTTGTGTGTGGTGTAAGGAAATGGTCCAATTTCATTTTTCTGCATGTGGCTGTCCAATTTTCCCAGCACCATTTATTGAAGAGGCTGTCTTTTTTCCATTGGACATTCTTTCCTGCTTTGTCGAAGATTAGTTGACCATAGAGTTGAGGGTCGATTTCGGGGCTCTCTATTCTGTTCCATTGATCTATGTGTCTGTTTTTGTGCCAGTACCATGCTGTCTTGATGACGACAGCTTTGTAATAGAGCTTGAAATCCGGAATTGTGATGCCACCAATGTTGGCTTTCTTTTTCAATATCCCTTTGGCTATTCGAGGTCTTTTCTGGTTCCATATAAATTTTAGCATTATTTGTTCCATTTATTTGAAAAAGATGGATGGTACTTTGATAGGAATTGCATTAAATGTGTAGATTGCTTTAGGTAGCATAGACATTTTCACAATATTTATTCTTCCAATCCAGGAGCATGGAACATTTTTCCATTTCTTTGTTCTTCCTCAATTTCTTTCATGAGTACTTTATAGTTTTCTGAGTATAGATTCTGTGTCTCTTTGGTTAGGTTTATTCCTAGGTATCTTATGGTTTTGGGTGCAATTGTAAATGGGATTGACTCCTTAATTTCTCTTTCTTCTGTCTTGTTGTTGGTGTAGAGAAATGCAACTGATTTCTGTGCATTGATTTTATATCCTGACACTTTACTGAATTCCTGTATAAGTTCTAGCAGTTTTGGAGTGGAGTCTTTTGGGTTTTCCACATATAGTATCATATCATCTGCGAAGAGTGATAATTTGACTTCTTCTTTGCCAATTTGACCTGGTGATTCACAGACCTGTACCCCTGGGGATAAAAATATATGTTTATAAAAAATAAAAAATTAATTAAAAAAAATGTTCAAAGAAAAAAAAAATAAAAAAATAAAAAAAGACACCTAAACTACATTTATTGGGTGAGAGAACTCTAACAGAAAGTATCAGATAGTAAGAAATACAAAGACAAGAAAGAACATTTTTGGCAGGAGGAGTTTTTATGCCACTTTTTCTGAATATGTACCCTCTATTCCATTCATATTTGCCTCATTACTGTCTTATTCAACTGTCAAGGCTCTGCCTACATGATTTTGTTTATACTACTCCCCCTTCTTGGAATGTCCTTTCTCTTTTTCCTTATACCTCTTAGTTCTACCTGTTCTTCAAGGCCCAGTTCAGATTGCAAAGGGAGTTTAGAATGCCCTTTCTGTCACAATACATGTTAGATGCCAGAAAGATTCTAGCTGTTTGTGAGAAGATAGATACATAAAGTTTGGGTTAAAGAGCCAGAGATCTTCCAAAATCAGCTGCAAATTTGCATGTCCTCTTGGAAGAAGGCACAGACTTTGAGTGAAATTGATGGATAAATATTAAGTATTTGAAGACTGTAAACAAATGGCAAGAGATTTCCATAATTTGTAATTAAAACTTGGAACAAGAAGGGAGTATTCCAAACAAATTATATGGGATGAGATTAATATTGGACAAACCAGGAGAACCAGGCTAGACTAAACTAGTCTAATAACCTATTCAAAACATTATAAAGCTTATCAGCTCTTCCTTAGTGAGGATCATCAAAGACTAATGTCCAAACACACTCTCTATACTTTATGGGTGTTGGTGTTTGTCCATTTAGAGTAAATCATTTTTACTTTTTGTTATAGACAGTGAATTGACATTTTCAGTAAGTTCATTACCCAAATAAAGTTCTATGCTGAAATATCTTTCTAGATACATTGAAATCAATATGCCTACACGAGGCAGACTCTACTTGACTATTAAGGACTTGGTTTCTTGGATTGTACAAAATCTGATAAGCAACCTCTTATAGAGAATTCTCTCTTAACATAGCTTACATTACTTTGGGCTTGCTACAAGTTACATAAAGGACTGAGAAGGACAGAGAAAAAAGAAAAACAAGAATGGGTAGAAGGTTAATTCTATATAATTTTAATATAGAGCATAGGAAAATGATGGGAGTTATGTTGTGGCTAGAGAGGCGGGAACTAGAAAATGTAGGACTTCAAATCCTATGCTAAATTGTTTGGACTTTATTATGACAGACATAGTGAGCCATTTATATTTAAATATTTAAGAAAGTAACAAAATTTATCTTGTATTAAGCAAAGACACTCAAAATTTTGTAGGGGAATAGACTGGAGAGAGATAATCCTGGGCATGAAGAAAACAGTGGATTCTGTTTGGGGTATGTCATATTGAGGTACCTCTGGAACTTTTTTTTCCCTCACCATCCAAAAACTTCTTACATTAGTTAATTGACTGATGCTATCTGTTCAAACCTAAGTTCTTCCTGGATTCAGTAAGTTACCTAATGAACTGAAAATTAACTCCTAATAATCACATATGCATATAGAAAAAAATAACATTTTAAAACAAAATTAGAGAAATCAAGTAGTTCATGCTCCTCATTTTACAAATAAGGGTTGTAACTATAAGAATTTTACAAAACCTCATGGTAATCACGAACAAAAAACTTTAGTACAGTCACAAAAGCGAAAGAGAAAGGAATCAAAGCATGCCACTTAAAAAAAAATAATTCCTAGAGGAGAACATAGGCAGTAATCTCTTCGATATCAGCCACAGCAACTTCTTTCAAGATATGTCTCCAAAGGCAAAGGAAATGGGAGAAGATATTTGCAAATGACAGTACAGACAAAAGGTTTATATCCAGGATCTATAATGAACTCCTCAAACTCAACACACATAAAACATGCAAACATATCAAAAAATGGGAAGAAGATATGAACAGACACTTCTCCAATGAAGACATACAAATGGCTATCAGACACATGAAAAAATGTTCATCATCACTAGCCCTCAGGGAGATTCAAATTAAAACTACATTGAGATATCACCTTACACCAGTTAGAATGGCCAAAATTAGCAAGACAGGAAACAACATGTGTTGGAGGGGATGTGGAGAAAGGGGAACCCTCTTACACTGTTGGTGGGAATGCAAGTTGGTGCAGCCACTTTGGAGAACAGTGTGGAGATTCCTCAAGAAATTAAAAATAGAACTTCTCTATGACCCTGCCATTGCACTCCTGGGTATTTACCCCAAAGATACAGATGTCATGAAAAGAAGGGCCATCTCTACCCCAATGTTTATAGCAGCAATGGCCACAGTTGCCAAACTGTGGAAAGAACCAAGATGCCCTTCAACGGGCGAATGGATAAGGAAGATGTGGTCCATATACACTATGGAGTATTACGCCTCCATCAGAAAGGACGAATACCCAACTTTTGTAGCAACATGGATGGGACTGGAAGAGATTATGCTGAGTGAAATAAGTCAAGCAGAGAGAGTCAATTATCATATGGTTTCACTTATTTGTGGAGCATAACAAATAGCATGGAGGACATGGGGGAAAAGAGAGGAGAAGGGGGTTGGGGGAAATTGGAAGGGGAGGTGAACCTTGAGAGACTATGGACTCTGAAAAACAATCTGAGGGTTTTGGAGGAAGACAGCAGGAGAGAAAGAAAATAGCAAAAAACTACAAAACAAAAAACAATGAACAAAATGGTAATTGTAAATCATTGCCTATAGGTAATTATTTAAAATGTAAATGGGTTGAATTCTCTGATCAAAAGACATAGAGTTGGGGGAAATTGGAGGGGGAGATAAACCATGAGAGACTGTGGACTCTAAGAAAAAACTGAGGATTTTAGAGGGGAGTGGGATGGGGGCTTGGGTGAGCCTGGTAGTGGGTGTTAAGGAGGGCACATATTGCATGGAGCACTGGGTGTGGTGCATAAACAATGAATTTTGGAACACTGAAAAAAATTAAATTAAAAAAAAATGAAGATGAAACTGGCAGCATCCTTGGACACTGTACCAAGGTGCCTGGCTGGCTCCAATTAAAAAAAAAAAAAGACATAGAATGGATGAATGAATAAAACAAACAAACAAACAAACAAAACACCAAAAAACAAGATCTAACTAATTTCTGCCCACAAGAGGCCTATGTTAGCATTAAGGTCCCACGTAAGATAAAAGTGAAGGCATGGCAAAATATTCCATGCAAGGATAATCAAAACAGATCAGGGATAACTCTACATAAATCAGACAAAATAAACATTAAGTAAAAAACATTCATAAACAGCAAGTTCATGGAAAATGGTAAGGGAGTCAATTCATAAAGGGGATGTAACAATTGTAAATCTATCTATCTATCTATCTATCTATAAATCTCTAGATCTAGGTCTCTAGATATAACTATCATCTATCTGTCTCTCTATTTATAGAGAGAGTGCCAATGTCAGAAAACCCAAATATATAAAGCAAATATTCACATAACTGAAAGGAGAAATAGCAATACAGTAATAGTTGGGGACTGCAATACTCCACTTTTATCAATGGATAGATCATCTAGAGATAAAATATAAAAAGGAAACAGCAGACGAGCAACACTGTAGACAAAATGGATATAAAAATATACAGTACATTCTTTTCAACAGCAGCAGAATACAAATTTTATCAAGTGCACAAGAAACATCCTTCAGGACAGATCACATGTTAGGTCACAAAATAAGCCTTGCAACTTTAAGAAGATTGAAATAATGTCAACTATCTTTTCAGACCACAGTGGAATGAAACTAGGAATCAGGAACTGGGAGAAAATTAGAAAATGTACAGATTTGTGAAAATTAAGCAAAAAACTCCTGAACACCAATGAGTTGAAGCAGAAATTTAAAAAAAAAAAAGAAGGAAGGGAGTAGTATAATAGCATAGTAGGAGGACCCTAGGCTTGCCTCATCCCTCAAATACAGCTAGACAACAGTCAAATCATTCTGAATGTTCAAGAAATTGACCTCAGGAATGACAGAATAAGCTGAACAACTTGAGGGAGAGAAGAGGTCACTTCAAGGAAAATAGGAATTGAGGAGACCTGGTTTGAAGGAGAAACAGATCATGGGTCCAAAGGGGAGGGAGCCCTGGTTGTGGAGAGGGACAAGAGACAAAGGAGTGCAGAGGGGATCCCACAAGGAGAATATTTCCCCAAAGCCATTGGCTGGGAAAAATAGAGGGACTGATTTTCATGAGTTTGTGCAAGTAGTGGAACTCAAAGACTGGAGAGAAGGAAGGCAGGTAATCCAGGGACAGACGGTGTGATCTGAGGATTGCCTAAGATGTGGGGGAGAGAATGTTCCCTCTTCTTGGAGCACATCTGTAAGAGATGGCATTGCCTCTTTGCATACAAAAGAGCAGGTGGGAGCCATTTAACATTCCTGCCCCTTGGCATAGGGACAGACACACCAGCTGAGAGCAACTAACCTGGACACTGGCTATTTAGCTTTCTTTGTTCCAAATCTCATGCCCTTGTGCTCTTGTGCAACTGTGCTTCTGGGTCAAACCTGCATCAATCTCAGCACATATACATATAGAAAAAAATAACAGATGTTAAAACAAAATTAGAGAAATCTTTTTAGGGAGATCTTTATCCAGAGGAAGAGTGCAGGTCCTTACCACACCAGGTCCTTGAGGTCTGTAAATTTAAAAGTCAGCATGTCTGACTATTGTAGAGCCCAAGGTATACTGCTATTCTCAAAATAGGCAGGTGACCCAAGAGACAGTGTGAAATCAGTGATTTGAAAAAATGCCTGTAACACATGAGGATAAGTTATTTGTTCCTCTGAAAATGTTTCCCTCTCAACAGCAATCATGGACTCCCCTTCCCAGGAAAAAAGGAACAGGCTAGTGACATTTCCCTCCCCTGTCCCACAGCATAAACCAATTCAGGAAACATCACAGCACCAACACTGGCTGCCTAACCTGTTTATACCAAGTCCTATCCCCTTGTGCTCTGCTTTTGTCAGGCAAACTTGCCTTATGAACAGCTCAGTGGGCTCCTCCCACAAAAGACCAGCACACACCCCCATATGCACCACATCTACTGTCCATAGACTTCTGCAAATCTTCAGTTCTGGTGGAAATAGTATCAGGTCTCTTTTATTAAGCAGATCAGAGAACACAAAGATAAAACCTGCCACACTCTGGCCAAGACCAAAACACTATGCACTACAGGCAAGGAAAAACTATGCAGAAGACTGACCTAGGGGAGAGAGCAGCCACAGTGAAGCAGCAGAGTGCATGCAGCACATACAGAGATACTTCCTGAAGTGCCAGTCCCTGGACAGCATATGACTTCTTCTTCATAAAGCCATTACTCTTAGGAGCAGGAAACATAACAGACTTTCCTAACACAGAGAAGACAGAGACCAAGACAAAATGCCAAGATGGAGGAATTCAGCCCAAAAGAAAGAACAGGAAAAGGTCATGGCTAGATATCTAATCAAAACAGATATAGTAATATGCTTAATCCAGAATTTTAAGCAATGATCATAAGGATACTAGCTGGGCTTGAGAAAAGCATAGAAGATATCAGAGAGATCCTTACCACAGAGATAAAAGAGCTAAAAACCAACCCGGCTGGAGGGGGGACAAGATGGCAGGGGAGTAGGAGGAGGCACCTTTTCAGCTGGTACCACAAAGTGAGCTGATTACCTATCAAAGAACTCCATTCACCCATGAAATCAGCCTGAGATCGGAATTATACATGTCTGGATCTCTACAGGGCAGAAGATGCCAGTGGACAGGTAAAGTGGGGTGGGAAGGTGGACTGATACTGGAAGAAAAACAAAAGGGGGAGGGAGCCACCAGAGGCGACTGGTTGGAAAGTAATACCCCAATACGAGCGAGAGTGCCCTGCGTCTGGGGACCAGCATTAACTTGGAGACTGGTTGAAAGCACTCCAAAAGAGCAAAGGATCGCGGGGGGAAATTGTGGGAATCGGTGTGGCTAGGGACAGGGGCTTAAGTCCCTGGTCCCAGGACAGCCTCCCCGGCGCTGAGGCAGAGAGAATGTGGTGGAGAAACCAGGTCTTGGTCCCTAAGCCACCAGCGTGCCCAAGAATGCGTGGGTTCTAGCTCCTGTGAGGAGATGGGAGCCACGCCGGTCAGCAGAATGCGCGAGCCCTACCACAAAGCCTGAGATACGCACGCACGCCCCTCATGCTCCCCTTAGAGAGTTACAAAGGCCCGGCTGGTGCTCTTTGACCCGTGCCATTGTTTCAAAGCCTAAGCCACGCGCCCCAAACTCTCCCCTGACAGAGGTGCGCAAAAATCCAGCCTGGTTCTCTCGGACCTGCGCCCCGTTCTCAGTGCCCGAGACGCGCGCGCGACCCATAGCCACCTCTGAAGGAGTAGTGCGCAAGCCAGGCACTCTTAGACCCAGCAAGACCAGGCACTCCCAGCCTGGGCCAGCGGCAAAATCTCAGTGTGCAATTGTTGCTTGGAACCTCTCTGGCGATCGGGAGCTCCCAGACAGCCGCCACTGCCTTCGCTTTGGGTACAAGCAAAAGATCCTGCGCCCCCAGGGTCTGCAACTTGGAACCTGCTTGCCAGTGGCCAAGGGGGAACTTATTTAGGCTCTGCACCCAGACTGAGGCTTCTCTCTGAGAGGGAGATCAGGGTGCGGTTTGTTTTCCTCTAAAACTACAAAAACCATCAAAGGCGGTCAAGGTGAGAGAAAAAAAAAAAGTGAACAAGCATAAAAACCGCCAGAGAACAAAAGCCTGAAAAAAACCAGTTTCCTCAGAGTCCAACCCCTTGAGGGGAGCGGGAGGACTTAACTCAGGAAACATCATTGACTGACAACCCACGTGGCAGGCCCCTACCCCAGAAAACAAACCCATAAAGAAAAAAAAAAAGAGAAAAAAAAAGGACTACAAGAGAACAACCACTACTTCATAGGAAAACTTGTATTGTTGACTCGTTCCCACTATTCCGGAACTTTTTTTTTTTTTTTTTTACATATAGGTAATTTTTTTAACCTATTTACCATCACAGCGAACTGTACAGTACATCAAACTCTATAATACCCTTATAACCTGAACTTTTTGATACATACACCTATGTTTTTCTTTTGCATTTTATTTTTTGAATTCTTTTTTAAATTTTAGTTTAGTCTAGTTTATTCCTTTTTATTTTTATCCTCTAATATTCATATAGAGTTAAACTTCAAAGTAATGCCCTACCCCAATCAAGACTACCCCATAGGTTAACCAATTGTTTTTAAGTGTGAGCCCCTCTAACCCCACATTTCATTTTTTTTTTAAGATTTTATTTATTTATTTGACAGAGAGAGATCACAAGTAGGTAGAGAGGCAGGCAGAGAGAGAGAGAGAGGGAAGCAGGCTCCCAGCTGAGCAGAGAGCCCGATGTGGGACTCGATCCCAGGACCCTGAGATCATGACCTGAGCCGAAGGCAGCAGCTTAACTCACTGAGCCACCCAGGCTCTCTGGTTAACCAATTTTTTTCCCCCCTTATCTTAGGAAAGTTGAGTCCTTTAACAAAGATATCAAGATACATCCAGGAAGAATCAAAACAATCTTCCTCGCACACACTGAGAATTTATAAGAACTCTCCCATCTTCTTCTTACACCAGTGTTTCTGTGTTTTTGTGTTTGTCCTGAGAGCATATAAATCTTACACTTGGGGTTCTTTTTGACGAGGTTCTTCCTTTATTTGCATATATATATATTTTTTTCTCTTGTCATACACTTCTATCAGTCTTTTTGTCTCTTTCATAAATCTTACCTTGGGGCCCATCTGGGCTGAACCTTCTCTTTCATCTTCCCTTTCTTTCCTCTCTCTCTCTTCTTTTTTTTTTTTTTTTTTTTTGGTCCCTCGTTTGGGTGGGGAATCCTGATTGCTTAGAATTGTTCCAGGGTGCACCTTGACTTCACCCAGTTGATACATACAGCTACATCTGTTCAGTCATCTCCCACCAAAATGACTAGGAGGAGGAATGCCCAAAAGAAGAAAAATACAGAGGATGGACCTTCTGTAACAGAGCTAATGGCTATCAACATAGACAATATGTCGGAAAGAGAATTCAGGCTAACAATTATCCAGGCAATAGCTAGGTTGGAGAAATCCATGGATGACCAAACAGAATTGATTAGGGCCAAAAGGAAAGCGACCAGACAGGATGTTCACAATGTTAGGGCGGAGCTTAAAGCTACCAGGGAGGAGGTTCCCAATGCTCTCAATGAGTTCCAATCTAACTTAAACTCTCTCAAAGCTAGGGTAACTGAGACAGAAGATAGAATTAGTGATCTGGAAGACAAACAGATAGAGAGAAAGGATCAGGAAGAAGCCTGGAACAAGCAGCTTAGAAGCCACGAAAACAGAATCAGGGAAATAAATGATGCCATGAAGCATTCCAACGTCAGAATTATTGGAATCCCTGAAGGGGAGGAGAAAGAAAGAAGTCTAGAAGATATAGCGGAACAAGTCCTTCATGAAAATTTTCCCAATCTCGCGAATGGAACCAGCGTTCATGTACTAGAGGCTAAACGGTTTCAACCCAAGATTATACATTCCAAAAAAAACATCACGACACCTGATAGTCAAATTGAGGAATTATAATTGTAGGTATAATCTTTTGAAAGTCGCAAGGGCAAAGAGGCTCCTTACTTACAGAGGAAAGCCCATCAGAATAACGTCAGACCTGTCCACAGAGACCTGGCAAGCCAGAAAAGGCTGACAAGATATATTCAGGGCACTAAATGAGAAGAACATGCAGACAAGAATACTTTATCCGGCAAGTCTGACATTCAAAATGGATGGAGAGATAAAGAGTTTCCAAGACCAGCAAGGCTTAAAAGACTATGCAACCTCCAAGCCGACACTGCAGGAAATATTAAGGGGTTTCTATAAAAGAGTAAAAATCCTAAGAATAGCATTGAACAGAAATATAGAGACAGTCTACAGAAAGAAAGACTTCAAAGGTAACTCAATGTCACTAAAAAGGTCTCTATCAATAATCACTCTCAATGTAAATGGCTTAAAAGTGCCCAAAAAGCGGCACAGGGTTGCAGGTTGGATAAAATGACAGGACCCATCCATATGTTGTCTGCAAGAGACCCATTTTGAACCTAAAGATACACCCAGACTGAAAGTGAAGGGATGAAGAAGCATTTTTCATGCCAATGTGCCTCAAAAGAAGGCTGGGGTAGCGATTCTCATATCAGATAAATTAGACTCTAAACTAAAGACTGTAGTCAGAGATACAGAAGGACACTACATAATCCTTAAAGGTACTATCCACCAAGATGATCTAACAATTGTAAATATCTATGCTCCCAATATGGGAGCAGCCAATTATTTAAGAAAACTGTTAATCAAGATAAAGAGTCGTATTGATATGAATACACTAATCATAGGAGATCTTAACACGCCTCTCTCAGAATTAGACAGATCATCGAAGCAGAAAATCAATAAAGAAACAAGAGCATTGAATGACACATTGGACCAGATGGACCTAATAGATATAAACAGAACATTACACCCTAAAACAACAAAATACTCATTCTTCTCAAGTGCACACAGAACCTTCTCCACAATAGACCACATACTGGGTCACAAATCAGGACTCAACCAATACCAAAAGACTGAGATTATTCCCTGCATATTCTCAGATGACAATGCTTTGAAACTGGAGCTCAATCACAAGGAAAAGTTCCGAAGGAACTCAAACACCTGGAAGCTAAAGACCACCTTGCTTAAGAATGCTTGGATCAACCAGGAGATCAAAGAAGAACTGAAACAATTCATGGAAACCATGAGAATGAAGACACGTCTGTACAAAACCTTTGGGATACAGCAAAGGCGGTCCTAAGGGGGAAATACATAGCCATCCAAGCTTCCCTCAAAAAAATCGAATAATCCAGAATACACCAGCTGTCTCTACACCTTAAAGAACTGGAGACTCAACAACAAATCAAACAAACGCCACACATAAGAAGGGAAATCATCAAGATTAGAGCTAAGATTAATGAGGTAGAAACCAGAGATACAGCAGAATGTATCAATGAAACTAGAAGCTGGTTTTTTAAAAGAATCAATAAGATCGATAAACAATTGGCCACCCTAATCCAAAAGAAAAGAGAGAAAGCCCAAATTCATAAAATTATGAATGAAAAGGGAGAGATCACAATTAACACCAAGGAAGTAGAAACAATCATCAGAAGTTATTATCAACAATTATATGCCAATAAGCTTAGCAACCGAGATGAAATGGATGCATTCCTGGAAAACTATAAACTACCAAAACTGAGCCAGGAAGAAATCGACAACCTGAACAGACCGATATCTAATAACGAGATTGAAGCAGTGATCAAAAACCTCCCAAAAAACAAAAGCCCAGGACCTGACAGATTCCCTGGGGAATTCTACCAAACTTTCAAAGAAGAAATAAGACCTATTCTCCTGAAGCTGTTTCAAAAACTTGAAGCAGAAGGAAAACTTCCAGACTCTTTCTATGAAGCCAGCATTACCCTGATCCCCAAACCAGGCAAAGACCCTACCAAAAAGGAGAATTTTAGACCAATATCACTGATGAATATGGATGCTAAGATTCTCAACAAGATCCTAGCCAACAGGATCCAACAGCACATTGAAAAGATTATCCACCATGATCAGGTGGGATTCATCCCTGGGCTACAAGGATGGTTCAACATTTGCAAATCAATCAATGTGATACAACAAATTAATATGAGAAGAGAGAAGAACCACATGGTCCTCTCAATTGATGCAGAAAAAGCATTTGACAAAATCCAGCATCTGTTCCTGATTAGAACGCTTCAAAGTATAGGGATAGAGGGAACATTCCTGAACCTCATCAAATCTATCTATGAAAGACCCACAGCAAATATCATCCTCAATGGGAAAAAGCTTGCAGCCTTCCTGTTGAGATCAGGTACAAGACAAGGATGCCCACTCTCACCACTCTTGTTCAACATAGTATTAGAAGTCCTAGCAACAGCAATTAGACAACAAAGAGAAATATATGGTATCCAAATTGGCAATGAAGAAGTCAAACTCTCTCTCTTCGCAGATGACATGATTCTTTATATGGAAAACCCAAAAGACTCCACCCCCAAACTACTATACTCATACAGCAATTCAGCAACGTGACAGGATACAACGTCAATGTGCAGAAATCAGTGGCTTTCTTATACACTAACAATGAAAATACAGAAAGGGAAATTAGAGAATCGATTCCATTTACTATAGCACCAAGAACCATAAGATACCTGGGAATAAACCTAACCAAAGAGGTAAAGGATCTGTACTCGAGGAACTACAGAACACTCATGAAAGAAATTGAAGAAGACACAAATAGATGGAAGACCATTCCATGCTCTTGGATCTGAAGAATAAACATTGTTAAAATGTCTATACTGCCTAGAGCAATCTATACTTTTAATGCCATTCCGATCAAAATTCCACCAGTATTCTTCAAAGAGCTGGAGCAAATAATCCAAAAATTTGTATGGAATCAGAAGAGACCCCGAATCGCTAAGGAAATGTTGAAAAACAAAAATAAAGCTGGGGGCATCACGTTACCTGATTTCAAGCTTTATTACAAAGCTGTGATCACCAAGACAGCATGGTACTGGCATAAAAACAGACACATAGACCAGCGGAACAGAGTAGAGAGCCCAGATATGGACCCTCAACTCTATGGCCAATTAATCTTTGACAAAACAGGAAAAAATATCCAGTGGATAAAAGACAATCTCTTCAATAAATGGTGCTGGGAACACTGGACAGCTATAAGTAGAAGAATGAAACTCGACCGTTCTCTTACACCATACACAAAGATCAACTCAAAATGGATAAAAGACCTCAACGTGAGAGAGGAGTTCATCAGATTCCTAGAGGAGAACATAGGCAGTAATCTCTTCGATATCAGCCACAGCAACTTCTTTCAAGAAATGTCTCTAAAGGCAAAGGAAACAAAAGCGAAAGTAAACTTTTGGGACTTTATCAAAATCAAAAGCTTCAGCAACGGCAAAAGAAACAGTCAAAAAAACAAAGAGGCAACCCACGGAATGGGAGAAGATATTTGCAAATGACAGTACAGACAAAAGGTTGATATCCAGGATCTATAATGAACTCCTCAAACTCAACACACACGAAGCAAGCAAACATCAAAAAGTGGGCAGAAGATATGAACAGACACTTCTCCAATCAAGACATACAAATGGCTATCAGACACATGAAAAAATGTTCATCATCACCAGCCCTCAGGGCGATTCAAATTAAAAACACATTGAGATATCACCTTACACCAGTTAGAATGGCCAAAATTAACAGAACAGGAAACAACATGTGTTGGAGAGGATGTGCAGAAAGGGGAACCCTCTTCCACTGTTGGTGGGAATGGAAGTTGGTGCAGCCTCTTTGAAGAACAGTGTGGAGATTCCTCAAGAAATTAAAAATAGAACTTCCTTATGACCCTGCCATTGCAGTCCTGGGAATTTACCCCATAGATACAGATGCCGTGAAAAGAAGGGCCATCTGTTCCCCAATGTTTATAGCAGCATGGCCACGGTTGCCAAACTGTGGAAAGAGCCAAGATGCCCTTCAACGGATGAATGGATAAGGAAGATGTGGTCCATATAGACAATGGAGTATTATGCCTCCATCATAAAGGATGAATACCCAACTCTTGTAGCAACATGGATGGGACTGGAAGAGATTATGCTGAGTGAAATAAGTCAAGCAGAGAGAGTCAATTATCATATGGTTTCACTTATTTGTGGAGCATAACAAATATCACGGAGGACAAGGGGCTTTAGGAGAAGGGAGTTGGGGTAAATTGGAAGGGGAGGTGAATCATGAGAGACTATGGACTCTGAAAAACAATCTGAGGGGCTTGAAGTGGTGGGGGGATGGGAGGTGGGGTACCAGGTGGTGAATATTATAGAGGGCATGGATTGCATGGAGCACTGGGTGTGGTGAAAATATAATGAATACTGTTTTTCTGAAAATAAATAAATTAATTTATAAAAAAACAAAACAAAACAAAAACCAACCAGGCTGCAACAAATGATGCAATAACTGGGATTTAAAACCAACTGTATGGAATGACAACAAGAATGGAAGAAAAAGAGGAAAGATAATTGATATAGAAAATAGAATTATGGAAAATAATGAAGCTGAACAAAAGAAGGAAAGAAAAATTTTGTATCATGAAAGTAGATTTAGGGAACTCAGCGACTCTATGAAATGTAATTATATTTGTATCATAGGAATCCTTGAAGGAGAAGAGAGATAAGGGGAAGAAAACTTATTTCAAGAAACAATAGTAGAAAACTTCCCTAACTGGGGAAGGAAACAGACATCCATACCCAGGAGGCACAGAGAACACCCATCAAAATCAATAAAAGCAGGCCAACACCAAGACATGTTGTATTAAACATTGCAAAATATAGTAATAGAGAAAAAAATTGTGAAAACACCAAGACAAAAGAAAGCCATACATACAAGGGAAGACCCATATGGTTAGCAGCAGATCTCTCCACAGAAATCTGACAAACCAGAAAGAGTGGCATGATATATTCAATGTGCTGAATGAGAAAAATATGTAGCCAAGAATATTCTATTCAGCAAGGCTAATATTCAGGACAGAAGGAGAAATAAAATCCTCCCCCCCCAAAAAAAAACTAAAGGAGTTTGTAACTACTAAACCCGCCCTGCAAGAAATATTCAAAAGAAATATTCAAAAGGATACACTGAATGGAAACGACCAAAAGTGACAAAGACTAGAAAGGAACAGAGAAAATAGAAATAATGATAAAGTGAGTAATAAAATGGCACTAAATACATATCTATCAATAATTACTGTCAATGTAAATGGACTAAATGCTTCAAACAGAAGACATACATTGTCAGAATGAGTAAAAAAAACCTAGACACAGTATAAGAGACACATTTTGGACCTAAAGACACCTGGAGGTTGAAAGTGAGGGCATGGAAAAACATTTATCACACAGATGGACATCAAAAGGAAGACAGAGTAGCAAGACTTATATCAGACAAACTGGATTTAAACCAAAGACTGGGGGCACCTGGGGGGCTCAGTGGGACCCTGATCTCAGGGTCTTGGGATCAAGCCCTGCATCAGGCTTTCTGCTCGGCAGGGAGCCTGCTTCCCTCCCTCTCTCTGCCTGCGTCTCTGCCTACTTGTGATCTGTCTCTGTCAAAGAAATAAATAAAATCTTAAAAAAAACCCCAAAGACTGTAACAAGAGGTGAAGAAAGGCACCATATCAAATTAAAAGGGGGACTATCCAACAAGAAGATATAACAACTGTAAATATATATGTCTCCAACTTTGAAACACCCAAATCTAAAAAATAATAACAAACATAATGAAACTCATTGATAATAATACAATAATAATAGTGGACTTTAACACTGCACCTACATCAGTGGACAGATCATCTAAGAAGAAAATCAACAAGGAAATGTTGGCTTTGAATAACGCACTGGACCAGATTACCTTAACAGATATATTCAGAAAATTTCATTCTACAGCAGCAGAATACACATTCTTTCTGAGTGCACATGGGACATTCTGCATAGATCACACAGTAGGTTACAAATCAGGCCTCAACAAGTACAAAAAGATTAAGATCATACCATACATATTTTCTGACCACAACACAATGAAACTTGAAGCCAACCATAGGGAAAAAATAGACAAAAAAAAAAAAAAAAACCCATGGATGTTAAAGAACATCCTACTAAGGAATGAAGGGGTGAACCAGGAAATTAAAGAAGAAGTTTTAAAAATGCTTGAAAACAAATAAAAATGAAAACATGATGGTCCAAAAATTTGGGATGCAAGAAAAGCAGTCCTAAGAGGGAAGTATATAGCAATACAGGCCTACCTCAAGAAGGAAGAAAGCTCTCAGATAAACAGTTTATCCTTACACCTTAAAGGAGCTGGAAAAACAACCACAAATGAAGGCTTAAGCCAGCAGGAAAAAAAGGAGATAATGAAGATTAGAGCAGAAATAAATTATGTAGGAACAACAACAACAAAAAAATAGAACAAATTCATGAACCCAGGAGCTGGTTCTTTAAAAAAATTAGTAAAATTGATAACCCCCTAGCCAAATTTATATAAAAAAGAAAGAACCCAAGATATTACAAGCAGCAACACAGAAATACAAACAATTATAAAAGAATATTATGAAAAGTTATATGTGAACAAATTGGAGCATCTGAAAGAAATGAATAAATTCCTAGAAAGGTATAAGCCACCAAACTGAAACAAGAAGAAATAGAAACATTGAACAGACTGATATCAAGTAAAGAAACTGAACTAGTAACGAAAATTCTCCCAAAAAACAAAGTTCTAGGGCTAGATGATTTTACAGGTGAATTCTACCAGACATTTAATGAGAGTTATTACCTGTTTTCCTCAAACTATTAAAAAAATAAAAATGAAGGAAAACTTCCATACTTATTCTGTGAGGCCAACATTATCCTGATTAAAAACAAACAAACAAACAAACAAACAAAAAATACAAAGACTCCACTATAAAAGAGAAATACAGGACAAATCGCTGATAAACATGGATGCAAAAATGCTCAACAAATACTAGCAAATAAAATCCAATAGAAAATTAAAAGAATAATTCACTACAGTTGAGATAGATTTGTTCCTGTGCTGTAAGGGTGGTTCAATAGTCACAAATCAATCAGCATGATACATCACATTAATAAAGGATTAGAACCATATGATCCACTAAATAGATGCAGAAAAACATTTGGCAAAGTACAACATATACTCATGATAAAAAAACTCAACAAAGGAGGTTTAGATGGAAAGTACCTTAAAATCATAGAGGCTGTATATGAAAACCCACAGCTAATGTAATCCTCAATGGGGGGATAAAAACCAAACAGTACTTTTTTTCTATGGTCAGGAATAAGACAGAAATGTCCACTCCCACTGTTATTTAACATAGTATTGGAACTAACTAATATTGTTATTAGTTAATATTGTTAATATTGTTATTGTTATATTGTTATTTAACATAGTACTGCTCAGTAAGCAGACAACAAAAAGAAATAAAAAATATCCAAATCAGCAAGGAAGAAGTCCAACTTTCACTATTTGCAGACGACATGGTACTCTATCTAGAAAGCCCAAAATACTCTACAAAAAATTGCTAGAACTGATACACAAATTCAGGAAAGTCACAGATATAAAATCAATGTGCAGAAATCTGTTGCATTTCTCTTTTTTAAATATTTTATTTACTTATTTGACAGACAGAGATCACAAGTAGTCAGAGAGGTAGGCAGAGAGAGAGGGCAAAACAGGCTCCCTGCTGAGCAAAGAGCCTGATGTGGGGCTCGATCCCAGGACTCTGGAATCATGACCTGAGCCAAAGGCAGAGGCTTTAACCCACTGAGCCACATTTCTTTTTCTTAAAATTTAGATTCAATTAGCCAACATACAGAACAACATTAGTTTTAGATGTAGAGTTCAGTAATTCACCAATTGCATATAATACCCAGTGCTCATCTCATTACATGCCTTCCTTAATGCCCATCACCCAGTTACCCCAACCCTCCACCCATCTCTTCTCCACCAACCCTCAGCTCCTTTTCCATAGTTAAGAGTCTCATGGTTTGTCTTGCTCTCTGATTTTTTCCCATTCTGTTTTCCCCTCCTTTTCCAATGACTCTCTGCACTTTTATATTCCTCATATGAGTGAAATCACATGATAATTATCTTTCTCTGATAGACTTATTTTGCTCATCATAATACCCTCCAGTTGTATCCATTTCTAAACATCAATAATGAAGCAGCAGAAAGAGAAATCAAGGAACTAATCTCATTTCCAATTGTACCAAAAACCATAAGGTACCTAGAAAGAATCCTAACCAAAGATCTGTATTCTGAAAACTATAGAACACTTATGAAAGAAATTGAAGATGACACACAAAAATAGACATATTCCATGTTCATGGAATGGAAGAACAAATATTGTTAAAATGTCTAAGCTACCCAAAGCAATCTATACATTTAACACAATTCCTATCAAAATGCCACAAGATTTTTTCACAGAACTAGAACAATCCTAAAATTTGTATGGATCCACAAAGAACTCCAAATAGCCAAAGAAATCTTGACACAGAAAAGCAGTGTTGGTGGCATCACAACTCTGGACTTCAAGCTCTATCACAAAGCTGTAGTAATCAAGAGAGTATGGTGGTACTGACATAAAAACAGACACATAGATCAATGGAACAGAATAGACAACCCAGAAATAGACCCACAATTGTATGGTCAACGAATATTCGACAAAGCAAGAAAGAATATCCAATAGGAAAAAGGTAGTCTCTTCAACAAATAGTGTTGGAAAAACTGGACAGCAGCATGCAAAAGAATGAAACTGGATCACTTTCTTACACCATACACAAAAATTAGTTTAAGATGACTGGAATAACTAAATGTGAGACGGGAAACCTTGAAAATCCTAGATTACAAAACAGGATTACAAATTATTTGTAGATTACAAATCCATTTAACATTGGCTGTAGTAACTCCTTATTGGACACAGCTCATGTGGCAAAGGAAACAAAAGGAAAAATAAACCATTAAGACTTCATCAAGATAAAATGCTTCTTTACAGCAAAGAAAACAATCAGTGAAGTTAATAGCCAACCCTCAGAATGGGAGAAATTTTTTGCAGATAACATATGTGATAAAAAGTTAGTATCCAAAATCTATAAAGAACACATAAAACTTAACACCTGAAAATAAATAATCCAGTATAAAATTGGGCAGAAGACATGAATAGACACTTTTCCAAAGAAGCCAAAATGTCCACTGACTGATGAATGGATAAAGAAGAATATATATATATATATATATATATATATATATATATATATATAATGGGCTATTCCTCAGCCATAGAAAAGAATGAAATCTCACCATTTGAAATGATGTGGTTGGAGCTAGAGAGTATTTTGCTAAATGAAATAAGTCAGAGAAAGACAAATATCAGATGATATCACTCATATGTGAAATTAAAAAAAAAAACTGATGATCATAAGGGAAAAAAGGAGGCAAAACAGAAAACAGACTCTTAACTATAGAGAACAAACTGATGGTTACCCAAGGGGAGGTGGACCAAGGGACACCTTGGGTGGTGGGTATTACAGGGGCACTTGTGACGAGTACTGGGTGTAGTATGTAAGTGATGAATTGCTAGATTCTACACCTGCATGTAACGTTGCACTGTATGTTGAATAAGTGGATTGAAAGACAGATTGAAAAATAATTTAAAAATGAAACAATAAATAAAAATGGAAATCAATAGTATCCTGAGACAAATGCAAACGGAAGCACACCATAACAAAACATGGGGTGCAGCAAAAGTAGTTCTAAGGAAATTTTATAGCAAAAAAATTTAAGAAAAAAAAAAAAGATCTTACATAACAACCTAACTTTGTATCTCAAGGAACTAGAGAAAGAAAAATAAAATAAGCACAATTTTAACAGAAGGAAAGAAATAGTAAAGATCAGAACATAAATAAATGAAATAGAAAATAGAAAAATAGTAATAGATCAACAAAACTGAAAGTTGGTTTTTTAAAAAGATTAAGAAAATTGACAAACTGTTAGCTGGGCTAACAAAAAAGAATAAGAGAGAAGTCTCAAATAAATAAAATTATAAATGAAAGAGGAGACATCACAGCAGAAATAAAAAGAAGTGTAAAAGACTATGAACAATTATATGCCAGCAAAGAAATCAATAAATTCCTAGAAATGACCTACCAAGACTGGATCATGAAGAAACAGAAACTCAATAGACCAATAATGAGAAAAATGAATTGAGTCAATAATCAAAAACCTCTGATAAAGGAAAACACTAACTGAAAGGAACACATGCACCCCAATGTTTATAGCAGCATTATATACAATAACCAAGATATAGAAGCAGTCCAAGTGACCATGGATGCATGAATAGAGAAGATGTGATATATATGTATGTATAATAGAATATTATTCAGTCATAAAAAGGATGAAATCTTGCCACTTGCAACTATATGGATGGAGCTAAAGAGTACAATGCTAAGCAAAATAAGTTGGAGAAAGATAAATACCATATGATTTCACGCATTTGTGGAATTAATGAAAAAAATAACAAGCCATATATTTGTGTGGGGGGGGTGCTATTAAGTTGTAGGGGTTAATTATATATTTTGGATATTATCCACTTATCAGATATATAATGAGCAAAACTTTTCTTCCTTTTTCATTTCTCTGACTTCTTTTGCTGTATAGAAGTTTTCAGTTTGATGTAAATCAACTTGTTTATTTTTGCTTGCATTGTATTTGCTTTTGGTGTTATGTCCAGAAGGATCATTAACAAAACCAGTGCAGAGGAGTTTTGTTTTTTCCCCTAGGGAGTTGTACAGTTGCTGGTTTTACATTTAAGTATTTAATCAATTTTAAGTTGATTTTGTGTATAGTATAATATATGGGTTAAATTTTATTCTTTTGCATATGGATAGAGAGTTTTTTAGCATAATTTATTAAAAAGACTATCCTTTTCTCATTTTATGTTCTTGGCACCCTTGTGGAAGATTAGTTGGCCACATTTATGTGCTTGTTTCCAGGTTTCTTATTCTATTCCATTGGTTTACATGCCTGTTTTTGTTTTTTTCTTCCCTTTTGTTTTGTTTCTGTTACTGCCAATACTATTAAGTTTGATCACTATAGATTTGTAATATAATTTGAAATCAGTAAGTGTAATGCTTCCAGCTTTGTTCTTTTTGCCCAAGTCTGCTTTGGCTATTTGGGGTCTTGTGCTTCTATGTGAATTTTTAAGATTTATTTTTCTATTTCTGTAAAAAATGCCATTGAAATTTTGATACAGATGTATTGAATCTGTAGATCACTATTCAATATATGGGCACTTTAACAATAATAATTCTTCCAATCCATAAAAATAGGATATCTTTCCATTTATTTATGTTTTCTTTATTTCTTTAACCTATAATTTATGGTTTTCAGAGTGTAGCTCTTTCACATCCTTAGTTAAATTTATTCCTGATTGTATTATTATTTTTGGTGTTATTATAAATGGAATTGTTTTCTTATTTTTTTCAGATATTTTGTTGTTATGGTATAAGAATGCAACTTATTTTTGTATGTTGATTTTGTATTCTGCAACTTTGTTGAATCATTTATTACTTCAAACACTTTCTTGGTAGTCTTTAGAGCTTTCTGTTTGTAAAGATGATGTCAACTGCAAACAAAGACAATTTTACTTCTTTTCTTCAGGTTTAAATATCTTTTACTTCCTTTTCTTGCCTAATTGCTCATGCTAGAATGCCCAATACATGTTGAATAGAAGTAGTGAGAGTGGGCATCTTTGTCTTGTTACTGATCTTAGAGTAAAAGCTTTCATTTTTTCACTGTTGAGTATGATGTTAGGTATGGTCTTTTTTTCCCAATAATCTCAATTATTTTTTGTAATTTTATTTTTTTTAGTGTTCCAAGATTCATTGTTTATGCACCACACCCTGTGCTCCATGCAATACGTGCCCTCCTTAATATCCTCCACCAGGCTCACCCAATCTCCCACCCCCTCCCTTCTAAAACCCTCAGTTTGTTTCTCAGAATCCACAGTCTCTCATGGTTCATCTCCCCCTCCAATTACCCCCAACTCACTTCTCTCCTCTCCCAATGTCCTCCTTGTTATTCCTTATGCTCCACAAGTAAGTGAAACCATATTTTCAAATGACACTACAGACAAAGGGCTGATATCCAAGGTCTATAAAGAACTCCTCAAACTCAACACACACAAAACAGATAATGACATCAAAAAATGGGCAGAAGACATGAACAGACACTTCTCCAAAGAAGACATACAAAGTGATGGATATGTCTATGCCCTTGATGGTAGTGATGATTTCACAGCTATATACTTATTTCAAATGCATTGAGTCTGTACATTAAATATGTACAGCTGTACAGATTTTTACATGTCAATAATTCCTCAATAAAGTGGTTTTCAAAAAAGAAAGAAAGAATCTGAGTTTTAAGGAGATTACATGATTTCTCTAAGGTTGCATAACTAATGGCGTGAAATTTGATTTGAGAGATCATATTTGTCCTAGTTGAGTGTATCTTTTTAATTATATATTTCCTTTTAATTTTTTAATTTTTTTATTATTTTAATTCCAGTATAGTTAAAGTATGGTGTTATGTTGGTTTCAGGTGTACAATACAGTGATTCAACAATTCCATACATCACCCAGTGTTCATCAAAACCATTGCACTCCTTAATCTCCATCTCCTATTTACCTATTTAACCCAGTTCCCCATTCTCCTCCCCTCTGGTAACCATCAGTTTGTTCTCTATAGTTAAGGGTCTTTTTCTTGGTTTGTTTCTTTCTCTCTTTTTCCCCCCTGCTCATTTTCTTTTTTTTTTCAAATTCCACATATAAGTGAAATCATAGTGTATTTGTTTTTCTATGATATTTTGTTAGCATTAGACTTTCTAGTTCCATCCATGTGGTTGCAAATAGCAAGAGTTCATTTTTTATTATGGCTGAGTGATATTCTATTACGTATATATGTATCACATCTTCTCTGTCCATTCATATATCAAAGAACACTTGGACTGCTTCCGTATCTTGGCTATTGTAAATAATGCTGCTATAAGAATTGGGTCCCTTTGAATTAGTGTTTCTGTATTTGGGGGGTAAATATCCAGGAATAAGATTAATGGATGCTAGGGTAGTTCTATTTTTAATTTTTTGAGCAACCATCATACTGTGTTCCACAGTGACTGTACCAGTTTACATTCTTTTTTTTAAAATTTATTTATTTTTTAATTTTCAGCATAACAGTATTCATTATTTTTTCACCACACCCAGTGCTCCATGCAATCCGTGCCCTCTATAATACCCACCACCTGGTACCCCAACCTCCCACCCCCCCACCACTTCAAACCCCTCAGATTGTTTTTTGGAGTCCATAGTCTCTCATGGTTCACCTCCCCTTCCAATTTACCCCAACTCCCTTCTCCTCTCTAACACCCCTTGTCCTCCATGATATTTGTTATGCTCCACAAATAAGTAAAACCATATGATAATTGACTCTCTCTGCTTGACTTATTTCACTCAGCATAATCTCTTCCAGTCCCATCCATGTTGCTACAAGAGTTGGGTATTCATCCTTTATGATGGAGGCACAATACTCCATAGGGTATATGGACCACATCTTCCTTATCCATTCGTCTGTTGAAGGGCATCTTGGTTCTTTCCATAGTTTGGTGACCGTGGCCATTGCTGCTATAAACATTGGGGTACAGGTGGCCCTTCTTTTCACTACATCAGTATCTTTGGAGTAAATACCCAGGAGTGCAATGGCAGGGTCATAGGGAAGTTCTATTTTTAATTTCTTGAGGAATCTCCACACTGTTCTCCAAAGTGGCTGCACCAACTTGCATTCCCACCAACAGTGGAAGAGGGTTCCCCTTTCTCCACATCCCCTCCAACACATGTTGTTGGTTCATCATCACTAGCCATCATGGAGATTCAAATTAAAACCACATTGAGATATCACCTTAAACCAGTTAGAATGGCCAAAATTAACAAGACAGGAAACCAGTTTACATTCTTACCAACTATGCAATAGGGTACATTCTGTTCACATCCTCACCAACACCTGTGTGAGGTGATATTTCATTGAAATTTGATTTGCATTTCCTTGATGGTAAGTGATGATGAACATATTTTCATGTGTTTGTAGACCATCTGAATATCTACCTTGGAGAAATATCTGTTTATGGCTTCTGCCCATTTTTATGATTGGATTATTTGCTTTTTCAGTGTTGAGTTGCATAAGTTCCTTATATATTTGAAAAGTAACCCTTTATTAGATATGTCATTTGTAAATATCTTCTCCCATTATGGAGGTTGCATTTTAGTTTCATTGTTTCCTTTGTTGTGCAGAAGCCTTTTCTGATGTAGTCAAATATTTCAATTCTGTTTTTGATTCCCTTGCCTCAGGAGACATATCTGGGAAGAATTTGCTACTGATTATTTTAAATATATAATTTCCTGTGCTCTCTTCTAGGATTTTTATGGTTTCAGGTCTCATGATCATTTTTTTTAGGACTCACATTTAGATTGTTAATTTATTTTTGAATTGATGTTTATGTATGGTAAAAGATAGTGGTCCACTTTCATTATTTTGCACATTTCTGTTCAGTTTTACCAAAACCATTTGTTGAACACACTATTCTTTTCTTATTAACATATAATGTATTATTTGCCCCAGGGTTACAGGTCTGTGAATCATCAGGCTTACACACTTCATAGCACTCAACATATCACATACCCTCCCCAATGTCCATAACCCAACCACCCTCTCCAACACTATTCTTTTTACAGTGGATATTCTTTCTTGCTTTCTCAAAGATCAGTTGAGCCTATAGTTGTGTCTTATTCCTGGGTGTTTAACTCTGCTGTTTTCCCAATTTTTATTGTGTTATGTTAGTCATTATACAATACATCATTATTTTTTGATTTGGTGTTCCAAGATTCATTGTTTACATATAACACCCAGTGCTCCAAGCAATATGTGCCCTCCTTAATACCCACGACCAGGCTCACCCATCCTCCCATCACCCTCTGCTCTAAAACCCTCAATTTGTTTCTTGGAGTCCACAGTCTCTCATGGTTCATCTCCCTCTCTGATTCCCCCCTTCATTTTTCCTTTCTTCTCCTAATATCCTTCATGTTATTCCTTATGTTCCACAGGTAAGTGAAACCATATGATAATTTACTTTCTCTGCTTGAAATTTCACTCAGCATAATCTCCTCCAGTCCAAAGTTGGGTATTCATCTTTTCTGATGGCAAAGTAATATTCCATGTATATATGCACCACATCTTTATCCATTCATCTGTTGAAGGACACCTAAGCTCTTTCCAGAGTTTGGCTATTGTAGACATTATTGTTATGAACATTGGGGTACATATGGCCCTTCTTTTCACTACATATATATCTTTGGGGTAAATATCCAGTAGTACCATTGCAGGGTCATAGTGTAGCTCTATTTTTAATTTTTTGAGGAATCTCCACACTGTTTTCCAAAATGGCTGCACCAACTTGCATTCCCATCAACAGTGAAAGAGGGTTCCCCTTTCTCCACATCCTCCCCCACATCTGTGGTTTCATGCCTTGTTAATCAGTGCCATTCTAACTGGTGTAAGGCAGCATCTCAATGTGATTTTCACTTGCATTTCCCTTATGGCCAACGATGATGAACATTTTTTCATGTGTCTGCTAGACATTAGTTTGTCTTCACTGGAGAAGTATCTGTTCATGTCTTTTGCCCATTTTTTGACTTGATTACCCGTTTTGTGGGTGTTGAATTTGAGTTCTTTATAGATTTTGGGTATCAGCCCTTTGTCTGTAGTGTCATTTGTGAATATCTTCTCCCATTCCGTAGGCTGCCTCTTTTGTTTTGTTGACTGTTTCTTTTGCTGTGCAGAAGCTTTTTATCTTGATAAAGTCCCAAAAGTTGATTTTCACTTTTGTTTCCCTTGCCTTTGGAGACGTGTCTTGGAAGAAGTTGCTGTGGCTGATGTTGAAGAGATTTCTGCCTATGTTCTCCTTTAGGATCTCCTGTTGGATTTCTGTCTCACATTGAGGTCGTTCATCCATTTTGAGTTTATCTGTGTGTATGGTGTAAGACAATGGTCAAGTTTCATTCTTCTGTATATAGCTATCCAATTTTACAAACCCCACTTATTGAAGAGACTTTTTTTTTGCCAATGGATATTTTTTCCTGCTTTGTTGAAGATTATTTGACCATAAAGTTGAGGATTCATATCTGGTCTCTCTACTCTGTTCGATTGGTCTATGTGTTCCTGGAAACCTATAAACTTCCACAACAGAAACAGGAAGAAATTGACAACATGAATAGACCAATATCTAGTAACGAGATTGAAGCAGTAATCAAAAACCACCCCAAGAAACAAGAGTTCAGAACCTATTGGATTCCCTGGGGATTTAAACCAAACATTCAAGGAATAAATCATACTATTCTCCTGACGCTGTTTCAAAAAATAATCAGAAGGAAAACTTCCAGACATTTCTATGAAGCCAGCATTACCTTGATCCCCAAACCAAAGACTCCATCAAAAAGGAGGATTTTAGACCAATATCCCTGATGAATATAGATGAAACAAGATACTAGGTAATAGAATCCAACAGTATATTAAAAGATTATCTACCATGACCAGGTGGGATTGATCCTTGGGATGCAAGGGTGGTTCAGCATTTGCAAATAAATGAATGTGATAGAACAAATCATAAGAGAAGAAAGAAGAACCACATGGTCCTCTCAATTGATACAGAAAAATTGTTTGACAAGATATGGCATCTGTTCCTGATTAAAATGATTCAAAGTACAGGGATAGGGGGAGTATTCCTCAACTTCATAAAATCTATCTATGAAAAACCCACAGCAAATGCCATTCTCAATGGGGAAAAGCTGACAGCCTTCCCTTTGAGATCAGGAACACGGCAAGGATGTTCACTCTCGCCACTGTTATTCAACATAGTACTTGAAGTCCTAGCAACAGCAATAAGACAACAAAAAGAAATAAAAGGTACTCAAATTGGCAGAGAAGAAGTCAAACTCTCTCTCTTTGCAGAAGACATGATATTTTATGTGAAAAAGCCAAAACACTCCAGCCCCAAATTACTGGAGCTCATACACCAATTCAGTAATGTGGCAGGATACAAAATCAATGCACAGAAATAAGTTGCTTTCTTATACACTAGCAATGAAACTGTAGAAATGGAAATTAGATAATAAATTCCATTTACAATAGCACCAAAAATGATAAGATACCTTGGAATAAACCTGACCAAAGAGGCAAAGGATCTCTACTCGAGGAACTACTGAACACTCATAAAAGAAACTGAAGACACAAAAATATGGAAGACTGGGGCACCTGGGTGGCTCAGTGGGTTAAAGCCTCTGCCTTCATCTCAGGTCATGACCTCTGGATCCTGGGATCAAGCCCCGCATTGGGCTCTGCTCACCAGGGACCCTGCTTCCTTCTCTCTCTCTCTCTGCTTGCCTCTGCCTACTTGTGATCTGTCTGTCAAATAAATAAATAAAACCTTTAAAAAAATATAGAAGACCATTCCATGTTCATGGATCAGAGAATAAACATTGTAAAAGTGTCTATGCTGCCCAGAGCCATCTATATTTTCAATGCCATTCTGATCAAAATGCCATCAGCATTTTTCAAATTCTTTTCAAAACTCTAGAATAAACAATGCTAAAATTTGTATGGAACCAGAAAATACCCTGAATTGCCAAGGAAAGGTTGAAAAAGAAAAAACAAACAAACAAACAACTGGGGGCATTATGTTGCCCGATTTCAAGCTTTATCACACAGCTGTGATCACCAAAACAGCATGCTATTGGAACAAAATACTCTGTTCTGTTGATATATGTGTCTATTTTTGTTTCAGTAACATACCGTTTTGATTGCTATAGCTTTGTCATGTAACTTGAAATTCATAATTGTGATTCATCCAGGTTTGTATTTCTTTTTCAACATTCCTGTGGTTATTCAGGGTCTTCTATGGTTCCATACAAGCTCTACATTTGTTTCTTCTAGTACTGTGAAAAATACTGTTGGTATCTTCAGAGAGATTGCATTATATATGTAGTTTACTTTGGGTAGAATAGACATTTTAGCAATATTGTTCTTCCATTCTATTAGCGTGGAATGTCTTTCTAGTTTTTTTTTTTTTTAATGTCATATTCAATTTCTTTCATCGTTGTTCTTGTAGTTTTCAGAGTGGAGGTCTTGCAACTTTTTGGTTAAATTTATTCCTAGGTATCCTATTATTTTGGTACAATTGTAAATGCAATTGTTCTAATTTTTCTTTCTGCTGCTTCATTATTAGTGCATAGAAAAGCAATAGAGATCTGCACATTGATTTTGTATCTTTTGAGTTTTGTGAATTTGTTTATTAGCTGACTAGTGTTTTGCTGGAGTCTTTTGGGGTTTCCTATATGTAGTATCATGTCATCTTCAAATAGTGAAAGTTTTATTTCTTCCTTACCAATTCGGATGCTTTTTATTTCTTTTTGTTGTCTAATTACTGTAGCCAGGACTTCCAGTATTATGTTGAATAAATGTTCTGAGAATGGACATCCTTGTCTTGTTCCTGACCTTAGGGGAAAATCTCTTAGTTATTACTTATTTAGTATGATGTTTGTTGTGTTGTTTACATATATGGCCTGTATTACACTGAGGTATGTTCTCTCTAAGCCTATTTTGTTGGTTTTTATCATGAATTAATTTGTACTTTGTCAAATGCTTTTTCTGCATTTATTGAGATGATCGTATGGTTTTTATTCTTTTTCTTATTGATGTGATGTATCACATTGATTGATTTGAGAATATTGAACAATTGCATCCCAGGAATAAGTTTCAATTGATTGTGGTAAATGACTTTTTAAATGTTAGATTCAGTTTGATATTATTTTGTTGAGGATTATTGCATCTATGTTCATCAGAGATATTGGTCTGCAGTTCTCCTTTTTTATGCTGTCTTTATCTGGTTTTGTTATTGTGGTATGTTCACCTCATACAATGAATTTAAAACTTTTCCTTCCTTTTCTATTTTTTGGGAATAGTATAGGTATTAACTCTTCTTTAGCTATTTGGTAGAATTTGCCTTTCAAGCCATCTAGTCCTGGACTTTTGTTTATTGGGGAGTTTTTTTTTTTTTTTTAATTATTGATTCAGTCTCCTTGCTGGTAATTGGTCTGTTCAAAATCTCTATTTATTCCTGTTTCAGTTTTGGTAGCTTATGTTTCTAAGAATTTATGCTTTTCTTCTAGGTTGTCTAATTTGTTGGCATATAGTTTTTAATAATATTCTCTTTTAATTGTTTGTATTTCTGAGGTGTTGGTTATTATTTCTCCTTTTTCATTGGTGATTTTATTTGATTACATTATCTATTCATTATCTACCTATCTATCATCGATCTTTGATAAGTCTGGCTAGAAGCTCATCAATTTTGTTGATCTTTTCAAAGAAGGAGCACCTGGTTTCATTGATATTTTCATTTTTTTAGTTTCTATATAATTTGTTTACATTATAATCTTTATTATATATCTTTTTGTTGTTGTTCTTTTCGTACCTCCTTTAAGTGTAAAGTTAGGCTGTTTATTTGAAATTTTTCTTGTTTCTTGAGGTAGGACTGTATTGCTTTAAAACTTCCCTCTTAAAATTGCTTTTGCAGTTTGGGTTTGGACTATTTCATTTTTATTTTCATTTGCTTTTCACATAATTTTTGATTTCTTCTTTGACTTTTTGGTTGACCCATTTATTGTTTAATAGCATGTTACTTAACCTCCATATATTTGTGGTATTTACAGATTTTTTTCTTGTTGATTTCTATTTCATAGCATTGTTGTCAGAAAAGATGCATGAATTGACTTTGATCTTTTTTTAATTTGTTGAGGCTTGTTTTGTGGGCTAATATGTGATCTATTTTGGAGAATGTTCCATGTGCATTTGAAAAGAATCTATATTCTGCTGTTTTAGAATGGAATGTTCTGAATATCTCTGTTAAATACATCTGTTCCTGTGTGTCATTCACAGTTACTGTTTTTTTGTTGATTTTCTGTTTGTACAATATGCCCATTGATGTAAGTAGTATATGCAATTGCCTACTATAATTTTATATTATTAATTATTTCCTTTATGTTTGTTATTAACAGTTTTATGTATTTGGGTTCTCCCATGTTGAGTACATATATCTTTACAATTGATATATCTACTTGTTGGATTGTCCCCTTTATTTTTTATTATACAGCATCTTCTTTATCTGTTTTTACAGACTTTGTTTGAAAGTCTATTTTGTCTGATAGAAGTATTTCTACTTTGGATTTCTTTTGACATTCATTTGCATTATAAATATCCCTCTGTCCCCTTACTTTCAATCTATAGGTATCTTCAGGTCTGAAATGAGTCTCTTGTATGCAGTATATAGATTGATTTAGTTGTTTTTTTCCTCCACTCTGTCACCCTATGCCTTTTGATTGCAGTATTTAGTTCATTTATATTCAAGGTAATAATTGATAGATATTTATTTATTGTTATTTTGTTACTTGTTTTGTAGTTGTTTTTTTAGTTTTCTCTGATCCTTTCTTCTTTTATTCACATTTTGCTTATTATCTTTAGTGATAGAATTGAATTCCTTACTTTTATTTTTTGCATTTTTATTAGCTTTTTAATTTGTGGTTACCATTCAGCTTATATACAATATCTTCTGTATAAAACAGTCTATATTAAGCTGATGATTGCTTACTTTGAACTCATTCCTTACTTATCTCTCCTCTACATTTCAGATATTTGGTATCATATTTTACATCCTTTTATTTTGTGCTTTTTTTGTCTGATTTTTACAGATATACTTATTATTATTATTTATTATTATTATTATTATTATTATTATTATTATTATTATTTTGCTTTTGTGTTCCCTATTTTCCCTTACTTTTACTTATTGTTTTGTTTTCTACTGACAGTCCCCATTAACACTTCTTGTAGGGCTGGTTTAGTGAACACAAATTCTTTTAACTTCTGTTTTTCTGGGAAACTATTTCTCCTCCTATCCTGAATGATTGTCGTGCTAGATAAAATATTCTTGGCTACAGATTCTTCCCTTTTAGAGCTTTGAACACATCATGGCCTGCAAATTTTCTACTGAAAAATCAGCTGATAGCCTTATGGGGTTTCCTTTGTATGTAACTCTCTTCTTTTCTCTTGAAAACTTTAAAATTCTTTATCACTATTTTTTTCACCATTCTTTGATTACTGTGTTCTTTGGTGTGGACCTCTTTGAGTTGAATTTGTCAGGGGATCCCCTGTGCCTTCTGAATCTGGATTTCTGTTTTCTTTCCCAGATTTGGGAAGTTTTCTGCTATTGTTTCTTCAAATATATTTTCTCCCTCTTTCATCTCTCGCTTCTCCTTCTGGAATCCCTATAATGTGAATATTATCATGTTTAACAAAATCACTGAATTCTTTAAGTCCAGTCTCATTATGTAGTATTTGTTTGTCTCTCAACTTTTTGGATTGATTTCTGTTATTCTATCCTCCAGGTTAGTGAAACATTCCTCTGCTTCCTATAGACTAGTATTTATCCCATGTATTATATTTTTTCCATGTATTGTATTTTTCATTTCATTTTTTGTTTTTCATATCTTGTATGTTATTTTTTATCTCTTTGTCAAGGGTCTCACTGATGTCATCCACCTTTTTCTGAAGTCTACTGAGTAACTTTATGATCATTACTTTAAGTTCTATATCAGGCGTGTTACTTATTTCTCTTTTGCTCTTGTTTCCTGCTATGATTTTTTTTCCTGTTCTTTCATTTGAGACATATTTTTGTGTCTCTTCATTTTGTCTACCTCTCCTTGTCTATTTCTGTGTTTGAACGTCTTATGCTTTTGAAAGTTGTGGCTGTATGAAGAAGAGGCCCTGTATGTAGTACCCTCCTCTGCAGTGTTCTCTGTTCATCAGAACCTGACACTTAAAGGGAATCCTTTCACTCCAGATGTCTGCACTAACTATTTGCCTGTTTTGTGCTGTACTTTCTCTCTATGCTGTTAGTGAGACCAAGGAAGTAAGACTCTGAGGGAACTTGACCACAGAAGGGCTGAGGGGCAGGGTGGTGGTATTAGCAAAGTTTGCACCAAGCTTCTGGTCCTAGGCAGGATCTCCCATGGTCGATTGGTCGCAGGGCATGGGCATGAGGCAGTGGTGGTAGTGGCTGGGGGTGCACAGCATTTGTGTGTATGGTGTCTGGACAGGGTGTGTATGTGTGTACAGCTTTATAAAAATGTGCACTGAGCCACTAGTTCTAGGCCTGATTCCCTGAAGTGTGGTGACCACTAGTGGACAGGGTGTGTGAGACAGCAACTGGGAAGGATAAATGGGGCATTTACAAAATTTTTGTTGACCTCAATGCAAGGCCAGCAGGCTTGGAGTGGATGTTTCCTCAGGAGAACTCATGGGTGGAGTGCCTTGCTAGCAGGTTAGGTAGCAAATATCTGGGTGGTGTCATTTACTGCCAGTGGCTCTTTGTTTATGGTAGGCAGTGGGAGAGGAAAATGGTGACTGCCAGATCCTTTGTTCCCAAAGAAGTCTCACAACATGCTCCAAAATCAGTATAAATAGATTTCCCTCCTGTTGTGCAAGCTCTTGCTTCTATGTTACCTCTCGTTAGGCTGTTTAAAGGTGGAGACCCTCTATTGCCTCTACTTTAGCTTTTTAAAGGTGGGGACCCAGCTCTCACTTGCTCTCCCAGCTAGCCCAGTGTTATGTCATTTGACTTTTAAAGGTCTAGGTTCTAGATCCTGCAGTTAAACAAACTCATGGAAATTAGCCACTCTCATTCTCAAGGCTAGATGTTATGGGGATTTGTTTTCCTATGTGGCACCCTTGTGTTTTCCCCTCTCCATTACCACAGCTCCTTCTCTCCTGTAGGTAGCTCCTTACCACTGTTTCTGCCCTTTCTCACCTCTCATATGTGACTTTTTCTCTACATTTAGTTGTGAAGTTTGTTCTGCCAGTCTTCAGATTGCTCTCCTGCTTATTTACTTGCATGTGAGGGATAATCTAGTTGTAAACATGGGACAAGGTAAGCTCAGATCTTCCTACTCTGCCATCTTCCAAGCCTTCTGTATCACCCAAATTTTAACATATGTTTGTCTCTGTGTATGTGACTATGTATCAAATATGCATATATATATATATATACATATGTATATGTATATATATATATATATACACTCTATTTTATACAGAAATCATCTTGGGAAATATGCAGCCAAGGTTAAATTTTAATAATAGTTTGATGGCTGTCTTACATTTAATAGAAACTAAACCAAGGGAAGGAACCCTTCTCTAGAGTATTTTTTTGATTATCCTTTTCATGACTGATCCAACAAATCTTTACATCAAAGGGAAATATTTGTTATATGCATGTCAGATTACACTGAATATTAGCCACTGTCTGGGTAATATTAACTATTAATCAATTGTTGAACATTGGCTGAAATAAGGTACAGGTTTATACATGTTAATTACATATATACATTTATAAACATTGTGGAACATTTAAAAATTTCTGATTATATGTGTCTCCCAATTTAAATAAAATATTTAAAAATTTTTGTCAAAATTAACCTTACCTCATATAGACAAGTAAGTCTACAGAATTAGAAGGTCTTAGTTCAGAGTTGATCAAGTTATTTTTAGATGGGTGTGTTTCTACAACTGAACACATTTTTGTAATTGGACATAATATATATGATTTGTCTACTCAAAAATCATCATTTGAAGAAGAACTTTTGTATTCAATGTGGAAAGAATGAAGGCCAAACACTTATGACATGTGCAAGGGAAGGAATTGAGAAAAGCAATAGAAGAAATTAAAACATTTGTGTAGATGTTCCTGAAATGAATAAACATTGCTCATGGTGACCTTTTCTGAGTACATCTTATTTAACTTACAGTTTTTCCATTCTTCTCAGGGGTCTTAGAATATTTGAACTGTGTGGATATTAATTCTGGGGAAGTGACATGTTCTTTGTATACTTATTCTTTTCTCAAAGGCTTATTTTAAAAAGCACTTTTAAAGCCATATTCAGAATTTTAAATGACACCAACAAAATTTTAAAAAATAGTATACATATTGCATCACCACTTCCTCATATCAGGGATAAAAATATATGTTTATAAAAAAATAAAAATAAAAAAAATAAAAATAAATAAAAAATAGTATACAATTGGAATATCAGCACCAGTGGAATTCATAATATACAACACATTATTGAATATTTATCTGGACACAAATAATGTGAGCAGTTATGTATAGAGGTTAATTTTATCCTTGAAATTGTCAGATGTTTTTCTTTTCGATTTTAGTAGACAAAACAAAGATGTCCAATTACTAAATTTAAAGATAATTCATATTACTATTACTTGATTCTATTCCCAGTTTACCTGTCAGTGTGTGCTCTGTTGCAAGTACCTTTACTTTTCACTATCATTTCTCTTAATTCCTAAAACCATTATTTTTTTGTATTAATTCATTTTATGGCAGAAAATATCTTCCCTGAAGCTCAATTTGTTTCTCTCTTTTTGTTTGCTTTCCTGTCTCACGAGGTTCAATTTTCTTTCCCACCATTATGGCTATTTTCTCAATGTTACATCCTCCTCCATTTCAGTTAGTCACTATTAGTACCTAAGGATGAAATTCCCTTTTTCCTTAAGACAAAACACTATTTATAATGTTGGTCAGTCTTCCAGAAACAAGGTTTCAATGATAGCATGATTATTCTTTTTGTCTCAATCTTTTTGGCATGAATTAGTTTACATCATGCAATTTGAAACACATGTTGTGTTTTATGCATCTCTTTTTCATCATGTAGTTTCAAACAGGAAATGAGAAACTCATTTTAAACCTAACATTAATAGTTTAGAAAGGTACCTAAAAAAGATAGGTAAAGTTTTCAGAAGTTTCCTTCCTTTGTCCTTAAAAAAGTCTATAGTTTTTTCTTTGGCTTCTAGCAGGGGGATACCTTGTCAGCTTTATTTCTTGGCTCGAAACACAACGTGTCAAATAAAAATCCTTTTTTGATTCAAGTCTGTTTTATTCACAGGAAAACTGAAGGGAAAAATATATTTTCTTTTAAATAACTTAAAAATGTGCCTTCATGGCTTCTTTAACCAAGAAATACTGATTGTGTCAATCTGAAACTGAGCTAAGAAAAGGTCTGGCTTCCTTTTTGTTTTTACTTTTTATGGTTAAGACAAGTAAAATTAAATCTACAGGACTAATCAAGACACTTGACATAAATCAAAACTCATTTTGGTTTTTATACAATGTGGAAATTAGTCAATATTGCTAATACTCATACAGGAATTATCTAAGAAAAATATTTTAAATTGGAGAACATTTTCTCCCTTAAAAAGTCTTCCTTTGTTTCATAACCATGGATGTTAAATTGCACAAAGAAAGCGTGAATTTTACAAAGATGTAACTTTCACAGTAAAAACAGACTTTTTTAAGAAAGCTATTTTTAAGAAAGTATCCTGATGGGGGAGACAAGATGGTGGGGAAGTAGGAGGAGGTGCCGTTTCAACCTGTACCCGAAAGTGAGCTGATTACCTACCAAAGAACTTTGATCACCCATGAAATCAGCCTGAGAACAGAATTATACACGTCTGGATCTCTACGGGGGCAGAAGACGCCAGTGGGCAGGTAAAGCAGAGTGGGAACATCGGACTGATATCAGAAGATAAACAAAAGGGGGAGGGAGCCACCAGAAGCGACCCACTGGAAAGTAATACCCCAATCCAAGAGTGCCCTGTGTATGGAGTCCAGCATTAACTTGGAGTCTGGTTGAAAGCACTCAAAAAGAGCAAAGGATCATAGGAGGAAATTGTGGGAATTGGGGAGGTTAGGGACAGGGGCTTAAGTCCCCGGACCCAGGACAGCCACCTCTGGTGCTGAGCCAGAGAGAGTACGGTGGAGAAACCAGGTCTTAGTCCCTGAGCTGCCAGAGTGCCTGAGAGCACATGGGGTCCAGCTCCTGTGAGGGGCTGGGAGCCTCATCAGCTGGCAGAAGCAAAGCCTTTTTGCACTCTCCATGCATGCACTGTGCCATGCCATGCATGCACAGAGCCTGAGATGGGAGCGCCCCATAACTCCCTGAGAGAGGTGCATGGAGGCGCCAGCCCGGTGCCTTGGACCCAGAGAGACCAGACACTCCCAGCCCAGGCCAGCGGGAAAATCTCAGTGTGCAATCACTGCCTGGAACCTCTCTGGCGGTCTGGAGCTGCCCAGACAGCTGCCGCTGTCATGGTTTTGAGTACAAGCAGGAGTTCCTGTGTCCCCAGGGACTGTGACTAGGAAGTGCTCTGCCAGAGGCCGAGGGGGAACTTATGTGCTTTGCAGCACCCAGAGGGGAACAGACTGAGGCTTTTCTCTGAGAGGGAGGTCTGGGTGCAGTTTGCTTTCCTATAAACCTCCAAAAACCATCAAAAGCTGTCAAGGCAAGAGAAAACAAACAAACAAAAAATGAACAAAGAAACATTAAAAGCCTCCAGAGAACAAAAGCCTGAAAAACCGGTTTCCACAGAGCCCACCCCCTTGAGGGGGGCAGGAGGACTTAACTCAGGGAACAATGCCTGAAAACCCACGTGGCAGGCCCCTCCCCCAGAAAATCAACCAGGAAAAAAGAAAAAAAGACGACCAGAGAACAACCACCACTAATTCATAGATATAACTTTTATTTATAATTCGTTCCCACTATTCTGGTTCATTTTTTATAGATAATTTTTTAACCTTTTTACCATCACAGTGAGATGTCCAGTACATCAAATTCCATAATAACCTTTCAACCTGAACTTTTTGATACATATACCCATGTTTTTCTTTTGCTTTTCTATTTTTTATTTTTTTTTAATTTAGTTTAGTTTAGTTTAGTTTATTCTTTCTTTTATTTTTATTTTTAAATATTCATACAGAGGTAAACTTCAAGGTAATCCCCTTTCCCCAATCAATGCTACCTCAATAGGTAAACCAATTTATTTATTTATTTATTTAATTTTTAATTTAATTTGATTTAATTTTTTTAGGTAAACCAATTTTTAATCCCCCTTTATCTTAGGAAAGTTGAGTACTTAAACAAAGATATCAAGATACATCCAGGAAGAATCAAAATAACCTTCCTTGCCCACAATGAGAATTTATAACCACTCTTCCATCTCTTTCCTGCACCAGTGTTTCTGTGTATTTGTGTTTGTCCTGATAGAATATAAATATTATACTTGGGGTTCTTTTTGATAAGGTTCTTTTTTTGGTATATATATATATATGTCAAAAAAAGAACCATATATATATATATTCTCTTATCATATACTTTTATCAGTCTTTTCGTTTGTCTGTTTTTGTTTGTATACTTCATAAATCTTACCTTGGGGCCCATCTGGGCTGAGCCTTCTCTTTTATCTTCCCTTTTTTCCCCATCTCTCTCTCTTTCTCTCTCTTTTCTTTTTCTTTTCTTTTTTCTCTCATTTGGGTGGGGAATCCTGATAGCTCAAAAGCATTCCAGGGTGCACCTTGACTGCATCACAGTTGGTACATCCAGCTACCTCCGTTCAGCCATCTCTCACCAAAATGACTAGGAGGAGGAATGCCCAACAGAAGAAAAATTCAGAGGATGGGCCTTCTGCAACAGAGCTAATGGCTATTGACATAGACAATATGTCAGAAAGGGAGTTCAGGCTAACAATTGTCCAGGTAATAGCTAGGTTGGAGAAAGCCATGGATGACCAAATGGAATTGATTAGGGCATAACTGAAAGCCACCAGGAATGGTGTTCACAATTTTAGGGCAGAACTGAAAGCCACCAGGGATGATGTTCACAATGCTCTCAGTGAGTTCCAATCTAATCTAAATTCTCTAAAACCTAGGGTAACTGGGACAGAAGATAAAATTAGTGATCTGGAGGACAAACAGATAGAGAGAAAGGATCAGGAGGAAGCCTGGAACAAACACCTTAGAAGCCACGAAAACAGAATCAGGGAATAAAATGATGCCATGAAGTGTTCCAATATCAGAATTATTGGAATACCTAAGGGGAGGAGAAAGAAAGAAGTCTAGAAGATAGAGTGGAACAAGTTCTCCATGAAAATTTTCCCAATCCCATGAATGGAACCACCGTTGATGTACTAGAGGCTGAACGGTCTCCCCCCAAGACTGTAGATTCTCTAAAGTCCTTGAGACACCTAATAGTAAGAATGAAGAAATATAATTGTAGGCAGACCCTCTTTAAGGCGGCTAGGACAAAGAAGCTATTTATGTACGTAGGAAAGCCCATGAGAATAACGTCAGACCTGTCCACAGAAATCTGGAGAGCCAGAAAGGGCTGGCAATATATATTCAGGGCACTAAATGAGAAGAACATGCAGCCAACAATATTTTATCCAGGAAGACTGACATTCAAAATGGATGGAGAGATAAAGAGTTTCCAAGACCAGCAAGGCTTAAAAGACTATGCAACCACCAAGCCGACACTGCAGGAAATATTAAGGGGGGTACTATAAAAGAGGAAAAATCCTAAGAATAGCATTGAACAGAAATATAGAGACAGTCTACAGAAAGAAAGACTTCAAAGGTAACTCGATGTCACTAAGAAGGTCTCTATCAATAATCACTCTCAATGTAAATGGCCTAAATGTGCCCAAAAAACAGCACAGGGTTGCAGATTGGATAAAATGACAGGACCCATCCATATGTTGTCTATAAGAGACCCATTTTGAACCTAAAGATACACCCAGACTGAAAGTGAAGGGATGGAGAAGCATTTTTCATGCCAATGTGCCTCAAAAGAAGGCTGGGGTAGTGATTCTCATATCAGATAAATGAGACTTTAAACTAAAGACTGTAGTCAGAGATACAGAAAGACACTACATAATCCTTAAAGGGACTATCCACCAAGATGATCTAACAATTGTAAATATCTATGCTCCCAATATGGGAGCAGCCAATTATTTAAGAAAACTGTTAATCAAGATAAAGAGTCATATTGATATGAATACACTAATCGTAGGATATCTTAACACGCCTCTTTCAGAAATAGACAGATCATTGAAGCAGAAAATCAATAAAGAAACAAGAGCATTGAATGACACATTGGACCAGACGGACCTCATAGATATATACAGAACATTCCACCCTAAAACAACAGAATACTCATTCTTCTCAAGTGCACACAGAACCTTCTCCAGAATAGACCACATACTGGGTCACAAATCAGGACTCAACCAATACCAAAAGACTAAGATTATTCCCTGCATATTCTCAGATCACAGTGCTTTGAAACTGGAGCTCAATCACAAGGAAAAGTTCCGAAGGAACTCAAACACCTGGAAGCTAAAGACCACCTTGCTTAAGAATGCTTGGATCACCCAGGAGATCAAAGAAGAACTTAAACAATTCATGGGAACCAATGAGAATGAACACACTTTGGTCCAAAGTCTATGGCATACAGCAAAGACCATCCTAAGAGGGAAATACATAGCCATCCAAGCCTCCCTCAAAAAATTGGAAAAATCCAGAATACACCAGCTGTCCTAACACCTTAAAGAACTGGAGAATCAACAACAAATCAAACCAACTGCACACATAAGAAGGGAAATAATCAAGATTAGAGCAGAGATCAATGAGGTAAAAACTAGAGATACAGTAGAACATATCAATGAACCTAGAAGCTGGTTTTTTGAAAGAATCAATATGATCAATAATCCATTGGCCACACTAATCCAGAAAAAAAGAGAGAAACTCAAATTAATAAAATTATGATTGAAAAGGGAGAGATCACAACTAACACCAAAGAAGTAGAAACAATCATCAGAAGTTACTATCAACAGTTATATGCCAATAAGTTAAGCAACCTAGATGAAATGGATGCATTCCTGGAAAACTATAAACTCCCCAAATTGAACCAGGAAGAAATTGACAACCTGAATATACCTATATCTAGTAACGAGATTATCGCTAAGGAAATGTTGAAAAACAGAAATAAAACTGGCAGTATCACATTACCTGATTTCAAGCTTTACTACAAAGCGGTGATCACCAAGACAGCACGGTATTGGCGTAAAAACAGACACATAGACCAGTGGAGCAGAGTAGAAAGCCCAGATACGGACTCTCAACTCTATGGTCAAATAATCTTTGACAGAGCAGGAAAAAAATATACAGTGGAATAAAAGACAGTCTCTTCAATAAATGGTGCTGGGAAAATTGGACAGCTATATGTAAAAGAATGAAACTCGACCATTCTCTTACACCATACACAAAGATAAACTTGAAATGGATAAACGACCTCAACGTGAGACAGGAATCCATCAGAATCCTAGAGAAGAACATAGGCAGTAACTGTTTCGACACCAGCCACAGCAACTTCTTTCAAGATATGTTTCCAAAGGCAAGGGAAACAAAAGCAAAAATGAAGTTTTGGGACTTCATCAAGATCAAAAGCTTCTGCACAGCAAAGGAAACAGTCAACAAAACAAAGAGGCAACCCACAGAATGGGAGAAGATATTTGCAAATGACAGTACGGACAAAAGGTTGATATCTAGGATCTATAAAGAACTTTTTAAACTAAACTCACACAAAACAGATAATCATATCAAAAAATGGGCAGAAGATATGAACAGACACTTCTCCAATGAAGACATACAAATGGCTATCAGACACATGAAAAAATGTTCATCATCACTAGCCATCATTGAATTACCACCTTACACCAGTTAGAATGGCCAAAATTAGCAAGACTGGAAACAACATGTGTTGGAGAGGATGTGGAGAAAGGGGAAACCTCTTACATTGTTGGTGGGAATGCAAGTTGGTGCAGCCACTTTGGAAAACAGTGTGGAGATTCCTCAAGAAATTAAAAATAGATCTTCCCTATGACCCTACAATTGCACCACTGGATATTTAGTCCAAAGATACTGATGTTGTGAAAAGAAGGGCCATCTGTACCCCAATGTTTATAGCAGCAATGGCCACGATCACCAAACTGTGGAAAGAGCCAATGTGCCCTTCAACGGACGAAAGGATAAGGAAGATGTGGTCCATATACACTATGGAGTTTTATGCTCCATCAGATAGAATGAATACCCAACTTTTATAGCAACACGGTTGGGACTGGAAGAGATTATGCTGAGTGAAATAAGTCAAGCAGGGAGAGTCAATTATCAGATGGTTTCACTTATTTGTGGAGCATAAGGAATAACATGGAGGACATGGGGAGATGGAGAGGAGAAGAGAGATAAAGAAAATTGGAAGGGGAGGTGAACCATGAGAGATTATGGGCTCTGAAAAAGAACCTGAGGGTTTTGAAGAGGGCGTGGGAGGTTGGGGGAGCCTGGTAGTGGGTATTAAGGAGGACGCATATTGCATGGAGCACCGGGTGTGGTTCAATATTATTGAATAATGTTACGCTGAAAAGAAATTAAAAAAAAAAAAAGAAAGTATCCTGATGAGTTTTTTTTCTCTTCTATTAATCAATAGTGATTATACCTTGATAGCCTTGTTCAATAGGCACACCTCTTGAAGGAAGTCAGGGTAACTAGTAATCCATGATTCAGTATCTCTGACAATAAAAGTTAAGTTATATCATTTTTTAAAACCACAAATTATCGATCATCTAGTCTTCTAAAAATATCTATGCTTTAGGAGATTTAAAAAAAAAAAAGCTTCACAAAGATATTCTGAAATCATTGCTATTGATAAATATGTGAAAATCTATGATTTTTCTGCTTAATCAATTTTTATATTTATATTTATATCATGTGAATACTCTGCCTAATACGAGTCTGTGTTAGTTGCTGGCTCAGGTTTAACTTGTTTCTGTTGCATTTGTCTCATGAAAGATGATGTTTCAGGAAGTAATAAAAATTCTCCCATAAAGGATTTTTAACTCTGATCCTTTCTTTAGTTATAACTTGTCCTTTAGGCCAAGAGTATGTTATTGTATTTATAGTCTTTCTTGCTTTCCCTTCAAGGCTTTTTCTTACTACTTTTAGGCAAAATAGTGCTCCAGTTGATTATGTTAAGGCTAATACTGGGAGTGGCACACTTTTATAATGGAGTTGATAGAGATCGGGATAAGGTGGAATCAACATGAAGGTACTGGTCTTATGAGGAGTTGGATAAGTCAAGGACAGGGGTTATTAGAGGAAAAGGAAAAGGAAATGGAAGGCAAGATCTTGGTTTCCAATATTATTCTCTAATAAACGGAGTTAGGGATCCTTGGAGAAATGGCCAGTCTTAGGTCTGGGGCATGGGATATATAAGATAAGCCATAATTAAACCATAATTATAAGGTGCCATAAATTATGGAAGTGCTCCAAAAAAAGTAGAGGTGTGTCAAAGGGACACAGGTGCCAACCTGAAAGGGCTCTCAGTGGCTAAAGCCACAGTTTTCTGTTAAAAAATAACAGAAATCATGAAGTATTGGATTATCACTGAAGTATCAAATAAGTGTACATGAGTCCAAAGTGATATAAATAAATCATTGAATAAATAAACGCAGTTGAATAAAGAATAGAAAAATCTCCCATGCATGATTTATGCAGATAACTTTCCTTCCACAGAGTAAAATTTAATCCCACCTCCTTGAGTGAAGGCTTAGCTTAATTATGCATTTCCAGAATATAGTATATGGGAAAAAAGGTTACAGAGTATATAATGGAGAAAGCTGGCACACATATCTACCTAAGGCAGGGGATCAAGGCTAACATTATCAGTGGCAAGACATGTTGATCATGTGTACCTCACATATGATGGGATGAAAATGGCACTTCATCCCTGTGGTCTTATTCCCCAAATAAATAACCTCAGTTTAACCATGAAAAAGTCAGATAAACCCAAATTGATGGTCATATTGCAAAATACTAGAAAAGTATTCCTCAAAACTGTCAAGCTCATAAAGAAAACAAAGAGTAAAAACTGTCAGTGACCAATGGAAACTAAAGCCATGATTTCTAAATATGATGTGAGATCCTCAAATAGAAAAATAATATTATTTAAAAACTAGTAATATCTGGATAATGCCTCAAATTTTGTTAGTAGTAATGTACTAGTGTTTTTTTTTTCTTAGTTGTTGTGACAAATCAATTATGGCCATGTAAGATGCTAAAAGGGGAAATTGGGTGAAGAGTAAATGGTAATTCTCTGTCCTACCTTTGCAACTTCATCATCTCTACCCATCCTTGGTATTCAGGATAAAATTTTTCCAAAATAAAAATTTTGCTTAAAAAAGTAAATGGTAATGAGGTCTTTCAAAAATAGACTATTGACATAAATTTTGTACATGTTACAATTGTAATTTTGAGCCAATTTTGAGTCAGTTTGTTTATATGTAATAGAGGGTTGATTAATGGTAAGTATTCTCAAGCAACTACCTAGAGAGGATGGTGGAATTTCTAGCTAATGAATGTTGTTGAGATGGTGGTGTGTATTTCTAGTACTTGTAGCATGTGGGAGGAAAAAAGAGAGTCTAAAATGGATTGAGGCCCTGGATAAGCTAGATGACCATTTATAGACTTAAATTCAAGAATAAGATATGTTAGATATAGAGAGAGAGAAGGAGAGAGAGAAGGGAGGAAGAAGGAGCAGAGGGAGGAAAGGAGGAAAGGAGGGAAAGGAAGGAAAGAGAATGAAAATGGTCCCCCCTAGGAATAATCTTGGCATTGTGATATGTTTGTAATAAATAGGAGACAGAAAAAGCTAGAGTCAGAGTCAGTTGTTGCAGGGAGGGGATGGGAAAAGGGAACAGAATTTTATTTTTATTTTTATTTATTTATTTTTTTATTAAATTGATTTATTTATTTTCAGAAAAACGGTATTCATTATTTTTTCATCACGCCCAGTGCTCCATGCAATCCGTGCCCTCCATAATATAGGAAGGAACAGAATTTTAAAAGGCACTTATGCAGGTGACATTTGGGAGAAAGGGAAAACTAATGATAATTTAATTTCTTTCCAGACTGAAGGAAAGAGAAATGGGAAGAAGGGATGATATAGGTATCTAGAATGTATGGTGATGACTGTTCAATTAAGCTACAGTAAAAAGCCAATTAAGTAATGAATCCTGTATCAGACATTTAGATAAATAATCACAGATTTACCAAGAGTGGAAATGACTGACATCTTGGGAATGATCTCAAAGTATATATAGTCATCTTGTTACCAGGTCTAGAGGAGATTGAGGCAAATTTAGATCTGTGATGATTTAAGAGAATCAAAATTGTTGGAATATCATTTTAGTGAAATTTCTGAATAGAGTTTTGGCTTTATTTAGCAATGAAAGGGTGATGTTAAGGAAACCTGTGATTGAGATGGTACTGAAAGATATTAGGAGAGCATTTAGATTAGGGAATAAAAGTAAAAGAAAGAGTTGAGGTCAGGGGAGGTCAAACATCTCTTGGAGTTGGGATTATCATAATAATGGACATCATTGTGTGTTTTAGCATGAATAAAAAGAATAACAAAATGGCTTAGAGCCATGTTTCAAATATGGGGAGAAGGAAAAGAATGTGGGGATAACACTTTATATTACCTTTGACAAAAAGGATAGTCTTAAGTACAGAATTCTCTGATGATAATTTAATTTCTTAAATGTATAAAAAAGATATAAAAAAGGTAGTGGTAGCAGAATAGTGTCTGCTGAAACAACATTTTATCCCAAATTGATCAAATATATCAAATAAAAGAAAATTCTGCCTCAACTTTTAATACTACCTTGCTACTACAACCATGGTTAACCCACAATAGAAAGAATTCCACCTCCATATATTCAGTGTGGTATTTTTCAGTAATTATGCAGTGACTGAGAGTAATTTCACATTGGTGAGTTCAGTAATTTACCCTGAATTGTCTATCATCTTTTTAGAGTAGTTTGGGGAGTAAGGAGTCAAGATGGTGGAGAAGTAGCAGGCTGAGATGACATCAGGTCACAGGAGTTCTTTGAGATAGTTATCAAACCATTCTGAACACCCTACAAATCCAACAGGAGATCGAAGAGAAGAAGAGCAGCAATTCTAGAAACAGAAAATCCACCACTTTCTGAAAGACAGGACATGCGGAGAAGTGAATCCAAAGTGATAGGAAGATAGACTGGGGTGGGGGGGCTGGCTCCTGGCAAGAGGTGGAGCAACAGAGCACAAAATCAAAACTTTTAAGTCTGCTTCATTGAGGGATATTGCTCCAGAGGTTAAGTGGGGGCGGAGTCCTCATGGGGACAGTGTGGTCTCAGGTCCTGTGGGGTCACAGAAGGATCGGCAGTGTCTGAGTGTAGTAGAGCTCAGAGGTATTAGAGTGGGGAAGCCAGTTACAGAGATGGAGCTGAGTAGTGAGCTCTCAGCTCGTGATTACCTTAAACTGTGATCTGTGGCACAACCAGACCACTTTCTTTGTGCAGGGACCACACAAGTGGCAGATCCAGGGAGATCCCCCTGGAAAAGCAGAGTGGCAGGAATCTGTTGGGTTTGGAGACTCCAAAAGGGGCTGTGTGCCAGACACAGAAATGCTCGGTCACAGGCCAGGTGAGCCTGGAGCATTGCCAGATATCAAGGGGACAGGAGTGATTGAGTTCTTTTCTCCAAGGGTGCCTTGAGCAGTGGGGACCCAAGCTCTTGGCTCCTCCAGGCTGAAGATTGGGAGGCTGCCATTCTCTTTCCCGTCCTCCAGAGCTCTACAGAATGTGTTTAGGGAACCAAAGCTCCCAAGAGCTAACCCAAGCAGATTATTTAGCCCAGCCCCTGGAAAGGGAGGTGCAATTCTGCCTCTGACAAAAACACTTGAGAATCACTACAGCAGTCCCCTCCCCCAGAAGATCAGCAAGAACATCCAGGCAAGAGCAAGCTCACTGATAAAGGAGAGCAGTGGAATTCCAGAGGAGGGGAAAGCAAAGCACGGAATTCATGGCTTTCTCCCCACGATTCTTTAGTCTTGCAAACTTAATTAAATTATTTAATTTAGTTTTTTTCTTTTTCTAATTTTTTCAACGTTTCCTCTTTCATCTTTTTTTTTTTAGGATTAGAGATAATTTTTATTTTTTCAAGTTTCTTTACATATCTGTTCGATTTTTTTAATAAACATATATTTTTATCCCCAGGGGTACAAGTCTGTGAATCACCAGGTTTACACACTTCACAGCACTCACCAAAGCACATACCCTCCCCAATGTCCTTAATCCCACCCCCTTCTCCCAAACCCCCTCCCCCCAGCAACCCTCAGTTTGTTTTGTGAGATTAAGAGTCACTTATGGTTTGTCTCCCTCCCAATTCCATCTTTTAACTTTTTTTAACTAGTTCATCTTAACAATACTTTTCTTAAAAAAAAAAAAAGTTTTTGAACCTTCATTATTACAGTCATATTTTATGCTTTATTGTACCTAACTTTATTTTTTGTATACATGTAAGGTTTTTTCTTCTAAAAATTTTGTGATACATCTTCTTCTAATAGATCAAAATATACCCTAAATCTAGCACAGGGCTTTGTTCTAGTTTCCAGCCTGAGCAAATTCTCTCCACTTTCTTTTTCTTTCTTTTCCAAACCAACTTATCTTATCAATTCCTCTTTTAGAATTTTTAAAAAGATTTTCATCTTTACAGTCATATTCCATCCCTTCATCATGTTTATGGTTATTTTTGTACATACATATATGTTTTTCTTTCTTTAAAATTTTGGGAGGTAGTTTCTTCTAAGAGACCAAAATACACCCAAAATCAAGTGGGTGGCTCTGTTCTATTCACCAGTCCTATATATCTATATCTATATCTATATCTATCTATATCTATATCTATCTATATACATATATATGTATATATATACACATATTATGTATATATATTTTGAACTTCTTTTTACCCCCTTTCTTCTCCCCAAAATTTGGGGTCTCTTCAGATTTGGTTAACGCATATTTTTCTTGGTTCTTTGCTACCCTTTTGGTATTTTATTCTCTCATTCATATATTCTTATCTGGATAAAATGACAAGGTGGAAAAACTCACCACAAAAAGAAAGAACAAGAGGCAATACCGAAGGCTAGGGACCTAATCAATTCAGACATTGGTAATATGTCAGATCTAAAGATCAGAATAATGATTCTCAAAGTGAATCATTTTAAGCTGGGCTTAAAAAAAGCATGGAAGATATTATAGAAACCCTATCTGGAGAAATAAAAGCCCTTTCTGGAGGAAAAAAAAAAGAACTAAAATCTAACCAACCTGAAATCAAAAAGCTATTAATGAGGTGCAATAAAAAATGGAGGCCTTACTGCTAGGATAAATGAGGCAGAAGAGAGAATTAGTGATATAGAAGACCAAATGATGGAGAATAAAAAAGCTGAGCAAAAGAGAGACAAACAACTACTGGAGCACAAGAAGAGAATTCAAGAGATAAGTGATACCATAAAACGAAACAAGATTAGAATAATTCAGATTCCAGAAGAAGAAGAAGAAAAGGGTGGGGGCAGATGGTATATTGGAGTGAATTATTATAAAGAATTTCCTTAACATGGCAAAGGGAACAAACATCAAAATCCAGAAGGTACAGAGAACCCCCTTCAAAATCATTTAGAATAGGTCCACACCCCATCATCTAATAGTAAAACTTAAAAGTATTAGTGATAAAGAGAAAGTCCTGAAAGGAGCCTGGGACAAAAACTCTGTAACATACAATGGTAAAAATATTAGATTGGCAGCAGACTTATCCACAGAGACCTGGCAGGCCAGAAAAACAGGTATGATATATTCAGAGCACTGAATGAGAAAAACATGCAGCCAAGAATACTATATCCAGCTAGGTTATCACTAAAAATAGAAAGAGAGATAAAAAAGCTTCCAGGACAAAAAAAAAAAAAAAACAAACTGAAAGAATTTGAAAACACCAACCAGCTCTACAGGAAATATTGAAAGGGTTCCTATGCAAAAAGGGAGCCTAAAAGTATTTGACCAGAAAAGAACAGAGACAGTATACAGTAACAGTCACCTTACAGCAATACAGTGGAAATAAATTCATATCTCTCAGTAGTTACCCTGAATGTAAATGGGCTAAATACCTCAAAAGACACAGGGTATCCGAATGGATTAAAAAAAAAAAAAGTTGCATTGATGTGCTCTCTGCAAGACATTCATTTTAGAATGAAGAACACCTCCAGATTTAAAATGAGAAAGTGAAAAACAATTTACCATGCTAATGGACATCAAAAGAAAGTTGGGTGGCAATCCTTGTATCAGACAAATTAAATTTTAAGCCAAAGACTATAATAAGAGATGAGGAAGGACACTATATCATACTCAAAGGGCCTATCCGACAAGAATATCTAACAATTTTAAATATCTATGACTTTAACATGGGAGCAGCCAAATATATAAACCAATTAAAAAGAAAATCAAAGAAAGACAGTGATGATAATACAATAATAGTAGGGGACTTTAACACACCCCTCACTGAAATGGACAGATTATCTAAGCAAAAGATCAACAAGGAAATAAAGGCCTTAAATGACACACTGGACCAGATGGACATCACAGAAATATTCAGAACATTCCATTCCAAAGCAACAGAATACTCATTTTTCTCTAGTGCCCATGGGACATTCTCCAGAATAGATCACATCCTGGGACACAGATCAGGTGTCAACTGGTACCAAAGATTGGGATCATTCCCCGCATATTTTCAGACCATAAGGCTCTGAAGATAGAACTCAATCATAAGAGAAAATTTGGAAAGAATCCAAATAAATGGAGGGTAAAGACAATCCTTCTAAAAAATGAATGGGTCAACCAGGAAATTAAAGAATAACTGAAAAAAAATTCATGGAAACAAATGATAATGAAAACACAATGGTTCAAAATCTGTGGGACACAGCAAAGGTGGTCCTGAGAGGAAAATACATAGCAATACAAGCTTTTCTCAGAAACAAGAAAGGTCTCAAGTACACAACCTAACCCTACTAAAGGAGCTAGAGAAAGAACAACAAATAAAACCCAAACCCAGCAGGAGAAGAGAAATAATAAAGATCAGAGCAAAAATCAATGAAATAGAAACAAACAAACAAACAAACAAAAAAGACCAATAGAACAAATCAATGAAACAAAGAACTAGTTCTTTGAAAAAAAAAAAAAAAAAAACAAAACTAATAAGATTGATAAATCCCTGGCCAGACTTCTCAAAAAGAAAAGAGAAAGGACCCAAATAAATAAAATCATGAATGAAAGAGGAGAGATCACAACCAACACCAAAGAAATACAAGCAATTGTAAGAACATATTATGAGCAACTATACACCAGCAAGTTTGACAATTTGGAAGAAATGAGTGCATTCCTAGAGACATATAAACTACCAAAATTGAACCAGGAAGAAGAAGAAAACCAAAGCAGACTCATAACCAGTAAAGAGATTGAAGCAGTCATCAAAAATCTCCCAACAAAGAAGAGCCCAGGGCCAGATGGCTTCCCAGGGGAATTCTACCAAACATTCAAAGAATTAATTCCTATTCTCCTGAAACTGTTCCAAAAAACAAAAAATGGAAGGAAAACTTCCAAACTCATTTTATGTGGCCAACATTGCCTTGATCCCAAAATCTGACAAAGACCCCATCAAAAAAGAAAATTACAGACCAATATCCTTGATGAACACAGATGCAAAAATTCTCACCAAAATACTAGCCAATAGGATCTAACAGTACATTAGAAGGATTATTTACCACGACCAAGTGGGATTTACTCCTGGGCTACAAGGTTGGTTCAACATCGACAAATAAAACAATGTGCTACAATACATTAATAAAAGAAAGAACCAGAACCATATGATACACTCAGTAGTTGCTGAAAAAGCATTTGACAAAGTACAGCATCCTTTCTTGATCAAAACTCTTCAAAGTGGGAGGAGGAGTCAAGATAGCAGAGAAGTAACAGGCTGAGATGACATCAGGTAGCAGAAGATCAGCTGGATAGCTTATCTAACCATTGCGAACACCTACAAATCCAACTGGAGATTGAAGAGAAAGAGCAACAATTCTAGAAAAAGAAAATTGATCAATTTCTGAAAGGTAGGACCAGCGGAAAAGTGAATCCAAAGCTACAGGAAGATAGACTGTGGGGGGAGGGGTCAGCTCCTGGGAAGTAGTGGAGCAATGGAGCACAAAATCAGGACTTTTTAAAAGTCTTCTCCATTGAGGGTCATTGCTGCAGAAGCTAAACCAGGATGAAGCCCACGTGGGGTCAGTGTAGCCCCACGTCCTGCGGGGTCACAGAAGGACCAGGGGTGTCTGAATGTCGCAGAGCTCACAGGTATTAGAGCAGGGAAGCTGACTACAGAGACAAAACCAAGGAGTGAGCTCTCAACCCAGGGTTACCTTGAACCGGCCGCCACAGGCTGGGTGAGCTCGGAGCATGGCAGGAAGTCAGGGAGATGGGAGTGATTGAGCACTATTCTCCAAGTGCAGCTAGAGGCTGGGGAGACGGGAGTGATTGAACACTTTTCTCCAAGTGTGGCCAGAGGCCAAGGAGACCAGAGTGATTGAGCGCTTTTCTCTGAGAGCACACAGAGGAGCGGGGCCCCGGAGCTCTTGGTTTCTCCAGACTGGAGATTGGGAGGCTGCCAATATCATTCCCATCCTCCAGAACTCTACGGAAATCGTTCAAGGAACAAAAGCTCCCCAAAGTGACCCCGAGTGGAGTACTTAGCCTGGACCCGGATAAGGGCGGGGCAATTCCGCCTTGGGCAAAGACACTGGAGAATCACTACAACAGGCCCCTCCCCCAGAATATCAACAAGAAACCCATCCAAGACCAAGCTCACTTACCAAGGAGAACAGCGGAATTCCAGAGGAAGAGAAAGCAAAGCAAGGAATTCATGGCTTTCTCCCCACGATTCTTTAGTCCTGCAGTTAATTTTTTTTTCTTCTGCTAAATTTTTTTACCATTTTAACTTTTACCCTTTCCTCTTTTAACATTATTTTTAAACTAGTTTATCTTAACAATACCTTTCAAAAAATAATCTTTTTTGAACCTTCATTGTTATAGTCATATTTTATCCTCCATTGTATCTAAGTATAATTTTGTATACACATAGGGTTTTTTCTTCTAAAAAATTTGAGGTACTTCTCCTAATAGATCAAAATATACCCTAAATCTAGCTCTGGGCTTCTTCTAGTCTCCAGCCAGAGCAAATTCTCTCCACTTTCTTTTACTTTATTCTCCCAACGAACTTGCTTTATCGACTTGTTTTTTAGGAATTAAAAAATTTTTTCTCATCTTTATAGGCTTATTCTATCCCTTCACTGTGTCTACCCTTATATATGTTTTTCATCCTTTAAAATTTTGGGAGGTAGTTTCTTCTAAGAGACCAAAATACTCCCCAAATTAAGTGAGTGACCTTGTTCTAGTTACCAGTCCAATATATATATATATATATATATATATATATATATATATATATATATTCTTTTTTTAAAAAATATCTTTTCTTTGTTTTCTTTTTTTAACTTTTTTTCTGAACTTCTTTTATATCCCCCCTCTCCCCCCCCATGATTTGGGGTCTTTTCTGATTTGGTTAAAGCACATTTTCTTTCTTTTTTTTTTTTTTCTTTTTTTTAAAGATTTTATTTATTTATTTGACAGACAGAGATCACAAGCAGGCAGAGAGGCAGGCAGAGAGAGAGGAGGAAGCAGGCTCCCTGCTGAGCAGAGAGCCCGATGTGGGGCTCGATCCCAGGACTCTGAGATCATGACCTGAGCCGAAGGCAGCGGCTTAACCCACTGAGCCACCCAGGCGCCCCTAAAGCACATTTTCGTGGGGTCTTTGCCACCATTTTATTATTTTATTTGCCCCTTCATATATTCTTACCTGGACAAAATGATAAGGTGGAAAATCTCACCACAAAATAAAGAACAAGAGGCAGTACCAAAGGCTAGGGACATAATTAATATGGACATTAGTAATATGACAGATCTAGAGTTCAGAATGATGATTCTCAAAGTTCTAGCCGGGCTTGAAAAAGGCTTGGAAGATATTAGAGAAACCCTCTCCGGAGAGATAAAAGCCCTTTCTGGAGAAATAAAAGAACTAAAATTTAACCAAGTTGAAATAAAAAAAAAACTATTAATGAGGTGCAATAAAAAATGGAAGCTCATACTGCTAGGATAAATGAGGCAGAAGAAAGAATTAGTGATATAGAAGACCAAATGACAGAGAATAAAGAAGCTGAGCAAAAGAGAGACAAACAAATACTGGACCACTAGGAGAGAATTTGAGAGATAAGTGACACTGTAAGATGACACAACATTAGAAAAACTGGGATTCAGAAGAAGAAGAGAGAGGGGAGCAGAAGGTATATTGGAGAGAATTATTGTGGAGAATTTCCTTAATATGGCAAAGGGAACAAGCATCAAAATCCAAGAGATGCAAAGAACCCCCCTCAAAATCAATGAAAATAGGTCCAAACCCCGTCACCTGATAGTAAAATTTATAAGTCTTAGTGACAAAGAGAAAATCCTAGAAGCGTCCCTGGAAAAGAAGTCTGTAACATACAAGGGTAAAAACATTAGATTGACAGAGGACTTATCCACAGAGACCTGGCAGGCCACAAAAAAACAGGCGTGATATATTCAGAGCACTAAATGAGAAAAACATGCAGCCAAGAATACTATATCCAGCTAGGCTATCACTAAAAATAGAAAGAGAGATAAAGAGTCTCCAGGACAAATAAAAACTGAAAGAATTTGCAAACACCAAACCAGCTCTACAGGAATTATTGAAAAGGGTCCTCTAAGCAAAGAGAGACCCTAAAAGTAGTCGATTAGAAAGGAACAGAGACAATACACAGTAACAGTCACCTTACAGGCAATACAATGGCACTAAGTTCGTATCTCTCAATAGTTACCCTGAATGTAAATGGGCTAAATGCCCCAATCAAAAGACACAGGGTATCAGAATGGATAAAAAACCCAAACCCATCAATATGCTGCCTACAAGAAACTCATTTTAAACACAAAGACACCTCCAGATTTAAAATGAGGGGTTGGGAAACAATTTGCCATGCTAATGGACATCAGAAGAAGGCATGGATGGCAATCCTTATCAGATCAATTATATTTTAAGCCAAGAACTATAATAAGAGATGAGGAAGGACACTATATCATACTCAAAGGGTCTTTACAAAAAGAAGACCTAACAATTTTAAATATCTATGACTCTAACATGGGAGCAGCCATCTATATAAACCAATTAATAACAAAATCAAGAAAACACATCAGCAATAATACAATAATGGTAGGGGACTTTAACATTCCCCTCACTGAAATGGACAGATCATCCAAGCAAAAGATCAACAAAGAAATAAAGGCCTTTAATGACACAATGGACCAGATGGACATCACAGATATATTCAGAACATTCCATCCCACAGCAACAGAATACACATTCTTCTCTGGTACACATGGAACATTCTCCAGAATAGACCACATCCTGGGTCCTAAATCAGGTCTCAACCAGTATCAAAAGATTGGGATCATTCCCTGCATATTTTCAGACCACAATGCTCTGAAGCTAGAACTCAATCACAAGAGGAATTTTGGAAAGAACTCAAATACATGGAGACTAAACAACATCCTTCTAAAAAATGAATGGGTCAACCAGGAAATTAAAGAAGAACTGATAAAAATCACAGAAACAAATGATAATAAAAACACAATGGTTCAAAATCTGTGGGACACAGCAAAGGCAGTCCTGAGAGGAAAATATATAGCGATACAAGCCTTTCTCAAGAAACAATAAAGGTCTCAAATATGCAACGTAACCCTACACCTAATGAAGCTGGAGAGAGAAAAACAAAGAAAGCCTAAACCCAGCAGGAGAAGAGAAATCATAAAGATCAGAGCAGAAATCAATGAAATAGAAACTAAAAAAACAACGATAGAACAAATCAACGAAACTAGGAGCTGGTTCTTTGAAAGAATTAATGAGATTGATAACCCCCTGGCCAGACTTATTAAAAAGAAAAGAGAAAGGACCCAAATATATAAAAATCATGAATGAAAGAGGAGAGATCACAATCAATACCAAAGAAATACAAACAATTGTAAGAACATACTATGAGCAACTCTATGCCAACAAATTCAACAATCTGGAAGAAATGGATATATTCCAAGAAACATATAAACTAAGAGAACTGAACCAGGAAGAAATAGATAATTTGAGCAGACCCATAACCAGTAAGGAGATTGAAACAGTCATCAAAAATATCCAAACAAACAAAAGCCCAGGGCCAGATAGCTTCCCAGGGGAATTCTACCATACATTTAAAGAAGAATTAATTCCCACTCTCCTGAAACTGTTCCAAAAAATAGAAATGGAAGGAAAACTTCCAAACTCATTTTATGAGGCCAACATCACCTTGATCCCAAAACCAGACAAGGATCCCATCAAAAAAGAGAATTACAGACCAATATCCTTGATGAACATAGATGCAAAAATTCTCACCAAAATATTAGCCAATAGGATTCAACAGTACATTAAAAGGATTATTCACCACGACCAAGTGGGATTTATTCCAGGGCTGCAAGGTTGGTTCAACATCCGCAAATCAATCAATGTGATACAATACATTAATAAAAGAAAAAACAAGAACCATATGATACTCTCAATAGATGCTGAAAAAGCATTTGACAAAGTGCAACATCCCTTCCTGATTAAAACTCTTCAAAGTGTTGGGATAGAGAGCACATACCTCAATATTATCAAAGCCATCTATGAAAAACCCACCACAAATATCATTCTCAATGGGGAAAAACTGAGAGCT